>NC_134355.1:183509718-184709718 GCF_048569485.1 Anomaloglossus baeobatrachus | reverse complement strand
AGAGCCGAGGGTGTGTCTGGGTGAAGCAGAGCCGAGGGTGTGTCTGGGTGGAGCAGAGCCGAGTGTGTGTGTGGGTGCAGGAGAGCCGAGTGTGTGTGTGGGTGCAGGAGAGCCGAGTGTGTGTCTGGGTGAAGCAGAGCTGAGTGTGTCTGGGTGAAGCAAAGCCGAGTGTGTGTCTGGGTGAAGCAGAGCCGAGTGTGTGTCTGGGTGAAGCAGAGCCGAGTGTGTCTGGGTGAAGCAGAGCCGAGTGTGTGTCTGGGTGAAGCAGAGCCGAGTGTGTGTCTGGGTGAAGCAGAGCCGAGTGTGTGTCTGGGTGAAGCAGAGCCGAGTGTGTGTCTGGGTGAAGCAGAGCCGAGTGTGTCTCTGGGTGAAGCAGAGCCGAGTGTGTCTCTGGGTGAAGCAGAGCCGAGTGTGTGTCTGGGTGAAGCAGAGCCGAGTGTGTGTCTGAGTGAAGCAGAGCCGAGTGTGTCTCTGGGTGAAGCAGAGCCGAGTGGGTGTCTGGGTGAAACAGAGCCGAGTGTGTCTCTGGGTGAAGCAGAGCCGAGTGTGTGTGTGGGTGCAGGAGAGCCGAGTGTGTGTGTGGGTGCAGGAGAGCCGAGTGTGTGTGGGTGCAGGAGAGCCGAGTGTGTGTCTGGGTGAAGCAGAGCCGAGTGTGTGTCTGGGTGAAGCAGTGCTGAGTGTGTGTCTGGGTGAAGCAGAGCCGAGTGTGTGTCTGGGTGAAGCAGAGCCAAGTGTGTGTGTGGGTGAAGCAGAGCCGAGTGTGTGTGTGGGTGAAGCAGAGCCGAGTGGGTGTCTGGGTGAAGCAGAGCCGAGTGTGTGTCTGGGTGAAGCAGAGCTGAGTGTGTCTGGGTGAAGCAGAGCCGAGTGTGTGTCTGGGTGAAGCAGAGCCGAGTGTGTGTCTGGGTGAAGCAGAGCCGAGTGTGTCTGGGTGAAGCAGAGCCGAGTGTGTGTCTGGGTGAAGCAAAGCCGAGTGTGTGTCTGGGTGAAGCAGAGCCGAGTGTGTGTGTGGGTGAAGCAGAGCCGAGTGTGTGTCTGGGTGAAGCAGAGCCGAGGGTGTGTCTGGGTGAAGCAAAGCCGAGTGTGTCTGGGTGAAGCAGAGCCGAGTGTGTGTCTGGGTGAAGCAGAGCCGAGTGTGTGTCTGGGTGAAGCAGAGCCGAGTGTGTGTGTGGGTGCAGGAGAGCCGAGTGTGTGTCTGGGTGAAGCAGAGCCGAGTGTGTGTCTGGGTGAAGCAGAGCCGAGTGTGTGTCTGGGTGAAGCAGAGCCGAGTGTGTGTGTGGGTGCAGGAGAGCCAAGTGTGTGTCTGGGTGAAGCAGAACCGAGTGTGTGTCTGGGTGAAGCAGAGCCGAGTGTGTGTGTGGGTGCAGGAGAGCCAAGTGTGTGTGTGGGTGCAGGAGAGCCGAGTGTGTGTCTGGGTGAAGCAGAGCCGAGTGTGTGTCTGGGTGAAGCAGAGCCGAGTGTGTGTCTGGGGGAAGCAGAGCCGAGTGTGTGTCTGGGTGAAGCAGAGCCGAGTGGGTGTCTGGGTGCAGGAGAGCCGAGTGTGTGTCCGGGTGAAGCAGAGCCGAGTATGTGTCTGCAGCAGAGCTGTGTGTATATATACTCTTTGGGCAGCAGAGTGTGTATTTACTCTGGGCAGCAGAGCTTTATGACTATGTGCTGTTTGGGCAGCGTAGCAGAGATGTGTGCAGTAAAGCTGTGTGTATATATAGTCTTCGGTCAGCAGTGATGTGTATATATGCAGCAGAGCTGTGTGTGTGTTTGTGTCTGTACATATGCAGCAGAGATGTGTGCAACAGTGCTATCAAGGGGTGTGTGTAGCAGAGCTGTGTGAGTGTGTATGTATGGATTAGAGCTGTGCATGTGGCCCCCCCCATAGCCATGTGTGCAGCCCCCCCCAGAGCCGTATGTGCAACCCACCCCAGTAATGTGTATACCCCCAGAGCTGTTTGCTACTCCAGTAACATCTATGCCTTCCAGTAATGTCTATACCCCCTGCCCCTCCTGTGATGTATATACAGCAGTGTCAGTGTGCACTGTGCACGGCCATGTCTGTTACGACCATCATGCAGCACAGCCACATGTCTAGGAGGAGCTGGATGGAGACAAGCGGGTATGTGTCTGTATGCATGTATGATGTGTATCTATCTATGTCAGTGTATATGACTATAGATTTGTCTGTTTATAAGTATTTCTGTGAGTTTGTCTTCAAATATGTATATGTGCGTATGTCTGTATGTGTGTGTGCGTGTCTGTATGTGCGTGTCTGCGTGTGGATGGGGCCCAGTGAGACTCTTCTGCCCGGGGCCCTCAAAAACCTGGAGCTGGCCCTGACAAGGGCTGTCATTAGCGGGACTGGGGGAGAGAGTCCTCAAATCGGGACAGTTCTGCTGAATCCATGAAGGTTGGGAGGTATGGTGTTTTCTACACAGACCAATGGTGTTTATTGAAAATGTTGCACCATGCACTGCTGTGGTCTGAATTATGGTTTTGACTATTGCATATAAATAGCATGGCACTTTAGGACTTGTCTGCTATGCGGACGAGCACACAGAGCTATTTACATCCATGTTGTGTGAATTTGATTGGCCTGAATTTTATTACGGCTCTCTGACCCCAGTCTTAATCACATGGGATCACCACAAAATCAAGGATATAAGAAATACTTTATTACAGAAAAAAACACATGTCTCCAAACTAGGAGTGAGGCACACACAGAAGATAATTAAAAACACTTAAAAAGCCTATGGCATGATACACCCAACACGCCAGGAACCAATAAATATAAATACAGCATACAAATGCAGTGTAAAGAACTCTCCTACATCCACAATAGATATCTAGACAGAAAAATGCACGTTACAATGAGTACATAGGTTTTTCAATTCAATTAATATTGAGTAACACAATCAGTTTTGGTCTGACACAGGTAGAAAAAGACAGTATAGTACTGTTAGCAGTGTGGTAAGCTATACAGAGAACACCACACAGATTTATATATGTAACTGTTGTTCTGCTGTTATAAGGTCTAAATTGGGACGGTATGGTGTAATTAGCAGTAAGATGAGCTTAGCAGATATATCACAAAGGGCTATATAAGCCAAAATAAGCAGCAGTAGCAGAGGCAGTTTAGTTAATATGAGATATAGAACACAAGATCAAAGTCCTAAGGTCCTAAATGGCCGACTGCCTGCATAGTTCTGACTACAGCAACACTATGTCACTACAAAAAATATTTTGTGGAATAACCCTTGTTTGCAATTACAGCTAATAATCGTCTTTTATAAGACCTGATCAGGCCGGCACAGGTCTCTGGAGTTATCTTGGCCCAGTCCTCCATGCAGATCTTCTCCAAGTTATCTATGTTCTTTGGGTGTCTCATGTGGACTTTAATCTTGAGCTCCTTCCACAAGTTTTCAATTGGGTTAAGGTCAGGAGACTGACTAGAACACTGCAACACCTTGATTTTTTCCCTCTTGAACCAGGCCTTGGTTTTCTTGGCTGTGTGCTTTGGGTCGTTGTCTTGTTGGAAGATGAAATGACGACCGATCTTAAGATCCTTGATGGAGGAGCGGAGGTTCTTGGCCAAAATCTCCAGGTAGGCCGTGCTATCCATCTTCCCATGGATGCGGACCAAATGGCCAGGCCCCTTGGCTGAGAAACAGCCCCACAGCATGATGCTGCCACCACCATGCTTGACTGTAGGGATGGTATTCTTGGGGTTGTATACAGTGCCATCCAGTCTCCAAACGTCACGTGTGTGGTTGGCAACAAAGATCTCGATCTTGGTCTCATCAGACCAGAGAACCTTGAACCAGTCTGTCTCAGAGTCCTCCAAGTGATCATGAGCAAACTGTAGACGAGCCTTGACATGACACTTTGAAAGTAAAGGTACCTTACGGGCTCGTCTGGAATGGAGACCATTGCGGTGGAGTACGTTACTTATGGTATTGACTGAAACCAATGTCCCCACTGCCATGAGATCTTCCCGGAGCTCCTTCCTTGTTGTCCTTGGGTTAGCCTTGACTCTTCGGACAAGCCTGGCCTCGGCACGGGAGGAAACTTTCAAAGGCTGTCCAGGCCGTGGAAGGCTAACAGTAGTTCCATAAGCCTTCCACTTCCGGATGATGCTCCCAACAGTGGAGACAGGTATGCCCTACTCCTTGGAAAGGGTTTTGTAAAAAGAGATAATTAATCCAAACATGTGAAGCTCATTGTTCTTTGTGCCTGAAATACTTCTTAATACTTTAGGGGAACCAAACAGAATTTTGGTGGTTTGAGGGGTTGAATAATAAATGACCCTCTGAATAAACTTTTCACAATTTAAAAAAAAAATAAAAAAATAAATAACATTCTTTTTTGCTGCAGTGCATTTCACACTTCCAGGCTGATCTACAGTCCAAATGTCACAATGCCAAGTTAATTCCGAATGTGTAAATCTGCTAAATCTGCAGGGGGTTGAATACTACTTGTAGGCACTGTATATATATATATATGTAAATAATAGGCTGTATATATATATATATATATATATATATATATATATATATATATATATATACAGCCTATTATTTACATACGTATAGAGTAAGGGGATGCTAGAAAAGTACCAGATACATTCTGATGAGGAGTAAATGGTAGCCACTTATAAAGTCCAGTGATCAGAACATTATCGCAAGCGTCAAGCTCTAAACATATGCATGATGATATAGAAACTGGATCACTGATTGAATTTACTTTTATCAGTTCCAGGGATGGATATCCCAAATATATTGGTCAGACCAAACTCAAATTCTTGCCAAATAAATTCATGTGAAGCACGATAGAAGATGGAGGCCTAGGTCTACGAGGGTGTAGGAGCCATGTATATAGGAGCGGGCTAATTGGCATGGCCAAATCATAAATATACAGTAGCCTCCGCCCAATAGAATGGCTATAGTCATATGCCACAGGAGAGAGTACCGTAGCCTAAAAATAACGGTTTATAGCATACCATATAACACAGGGTAAAGTATACCTACAGTACATGCCTATGAGAGCATGAAAACCAAGTATAAGGATGTAGTGCAAACTGCCGTACCAATGGCACAAAATATCCACCTGGCTTGACAGGTATGCCCAGTCATAGTCCGTAGTGATCCCAGAATAAAGATGGAGTGTGGCATTACACCACTCCTAACCCCTCGTAGCATGTATATTCTGATATATTCAGAGGGAGAAAATACACAGATGTCAATGTATAAGATATGCGGATAAAGGATGTTTCCCCATACACATAGATTACACTATATTAGGTGTCTATTTGGTCAAGAGAGAAATAATATGCAGTGGTAAAGCCCTTTTAAGGCTCATAAGGACCATGCACGGGTATGTTATCCAATTTCCAACCATAATCGCCAAATACCGGGCAATTGACATAAGGTAAATATTACAGATCCAAAAAGAGAGAGAAGTTATATTTAGGTAATTGTGTACCACACATTATACATATACATAATCGAGAGAAACTCCCGTATTGGCGAAAAGGGTCAGGAAATAAACGCGTATGGCTTATAAGCCAGAAGAGGGGGAATAAATAACACCCTAGAGGTTTAAATAGGACCTCATTGGGTATTTGCCCAGTCCAGGAACGCTATAGGGATGGACCCTCTCCAAAGAGAAGGTATGGAACAACTCATCACAGGGTCTCCAAATCCCAACATGAGAACGTACAGAGTGTCTGACATTCAGCCCCAAGTCCACGGTTGTATTTTCTTCGTCCTCAACATATTGAGTTACAGGTCGCGATCTTTGCTCATCCCTTCTTTCCACAGCTCTATATGAAAATTATCACGAGGGTCCTGTGATGGCATATGAAGTGCTCCTTTATGACAATCCCAATTACGCATAACAAGGAAGGTACAGTTTATGGATTCCTCTTAGTGCTCTATTCTCTTCTTATTTTCTCTTCCTCTTTACTTTCTTTCCTTCTTCTTTGCTTGCTTATGTTTCTCTTCTTAAATAGTGTGGAAAACTAGTAGAGAGAGGAGATGGACAAGATGAAAAAATGAAAAAAACAAAGAAGCATAAGAACCCACAGTTTCAAATGATGTTATAGAATCCGGTATAGAGTAACTCCTCGTTCAGGCCATGTGGGGCCAAGCTCTTGAGGGTATATATCCATCAGGATTCCTTCTGTAGCAGCTCCTTGGTACAATTCCCACCTCTAATGTTCTGTTTAACTGAGTCGACGATAATCACCTTGATTGTGCTATATTGCCCCCTATGATGGGTGAGAAAGTGGGCAGCCACTGAGGTAAGCACTTTGCCCTTCTTTAAGTCTGCACTGGCCCTGTTAATGCTTGAAAAGTGCTGCTGGACTCTCCTCCTTACCTCTTGTGTGGTTTCACCCACATAGACTTTAGGGCAGCTGCAGATAAGGACATAAACTGCATTCTTGGTCCGGCAGTTATAATAAGCCCCAGAAGTGATCCGCCTAGGAAAAATTGATAAAGAAATGTGATCACTAGCCACCATGTAAGGACACACCGTGCATGCTCCACAGGGAAAAGTTCCCCTCAATTTGACACCTGTACCCAAACTCTGTGTTGGCCTTGTGAAATGGCGGCTGGAAAGAATACCTCGTAAATTCTGGGCTCTCCTTGCTTTATCACTCAGCAAGATGTCCCAGTTGCTGTGAAGAAGTCCATAGAGATCTTGCCACTGATTATTAAAAGGCGTGATAATACTCACTATTGCCTGTTTTTGTCGTATTTTCGGTTGAAGTAAAGTCTGACGTTCCATAGTCTTGCAGGCTTGTAGAACTCCAGAAACCACTCTCTTCAGGTATCCCTTTTGCAGAATCTGTTGGTCAAATCAAAAGCATGTGACTCAAAATCGATGTTTTCACTACAATTCCTTTTCACCCTCATAAATTGTCCCTTGGGGATACCATTTTTGACATGTATAGGGTGAAAACTGCTATAGTGCAGCAAACTGTTAGTGGCCGTTGGTTTACGGTATAGAGTCGTGCGAATGGTACCTTCTACCTTAGTAATCTGGAGATCAAGGAATTCCACTGTCTCAGAGGCTATGTTGGAGGTCAGCCTGATATTGAAGATATTGTCATTGAGGGTGGCAATGAAGGATTCACATTCCTCCAGGGTTCCCGACCAGAAAAGCAGAATGTCGTCAATGTACCTAAACCAACGGACCACATTGGTTTTGTAGTGCTCCAGGGTATAGACCTGTGTCTCCTCCCACCACCAGAAAAAGATGTTGGCATAGGGTGGTGCACAGCAAACCCCCATAGCAGTCCTGGATGTCTGGCGATAGTACACCCTATCGAACAAGAAGTAACTCCTATCCAATACTAGATAGAGTAGGTCCAGAATAAAGGAGTCATGCCTCCTGTTACCGGTTGTTCTGTGGTCCAGAAAAAATGATACTGCCCGTGATCCCAGCTCATGGTTAATTGAGGTGTGTAAAGATTCTACATCAAGTGTAACTAAAAGAACCTCAGGCGGGACCTCCAGTTGTGCCAGTTGGTCAATTAAGTGGGTAGAGTCCCTCACATAGGATGGGGAAGATTGTGCCAGGGGTTGAAGATAAAAATCCAAGTAAATACAAGGCCTCTCAAATAAGCCCCCGATCCCCGATACTATTGGCCTACCCGGAGGTTCCGGATGACCCCTATGGATTTTGGGTAGCATGTAGAATGTCAGTGTCACCGGATATCTTGTTGTTAAAAAGTTTTTTCCTTCAGGGTAATAGTGCCTTGTTCGTGTGCTGCAGACAAAAATCTATCCAAATTCTTTTTTAAAATGCTCGTTGGATCTGAAGGCAGTACCGTATAACATTCTCTATTAGATAGCTGTCTTTTCGCCTCCCTTACATACATTTCTGTTGGCCATAACACCATATTCCGCCCCTTATCTGCTTCCTTTATAAGGAACTCCTTGTTGTTTTTCAGTTTAGATAAAGTTTGTCTCTCCCCTATAGTTAGATTGTTGGCTCTATTATTGTCTGGTTTGAGTTTTTCAATATCTTTACACATTTTGTTGAAAAAGATACCAACAGCTGGACAGAGGCCAAGGGTGGGTGAGGGTTGGGACAAAAGTCGTCCTGTGAAAGGTATCTTCTTACCGGTTTGTCGCTCGTTCTCCTCCAAAAGATCCAGGAGATCGTTAAACACCTGCCGGTCCTCTGGAGGTAGTGTATCAATGAGCTCTGGTCGACTGTAAAGATATTTAAAGGTAAGTTGTCTACAAAAGAGGTAAAGGTCCTTGGTCACAGTGAACTTATCCATTCTACTCATGGGCGCAAAGGATAGCCCCCTAGTGAGTAGGTTGGTTTCAACTTCAGACAATTGATATTTGGAAAGGTTCACTATTTGTAAATCGTTCATATTACCTGTCACCAATTCTGTCTCCGACTCCTTGTTTGCCTCTGTGGAGGTGACCGCCATGGATGGGCTCTCCTGCCCTTTCTCTTGGTGTTTTGGTTTCCGACGGCCCCTCCTGGTACGCCTTCTGGATCGCTTGTATCCGTAGATAAAAAAATCACTGGAGGAAGGTTCGGAGGCCGCCGGAAAATTATCAGGTTCTCGATTGGCTGGTCTGCGTCTATTACCCTTATGTGACCACATATAGGCTCTGTTCTCAGCGTAATCGCTTCTGTCTCGTTGGAACTTACTCTTTTTGCCTTTAATAATATCTTTCTCGTAGTTGTCAAGGATATTTTTTAATTTATTCTGGAACGGGATTACCACCGTTTGTGTGTCTTGCTGTCTTAGTATATGCTCTTTGTTGTTAATTTCTTCTTTCAGTTGGGTAAGTAATGAGTGGTCATGCTCAATTAACATATCCAGAAGAATGACTGAGCATGTTTGTAGTCCCTGCTCCCATGTAATTCTAAATTGAGCATCGGTCTCCCAGGTTGGGAATATTTGTACTCTTAAACCTCTAGGTGTAATTTTAAGTTTTTTATATTCCTCTAGAGTTCTAATGTTCCACCATACTTTAACTACTCTCTTGTCAAATTGATTAAATCTTGCATGAGTTGTTGGTTCTCATCTTGCGGACTACCTGCTCCACCAGTGGCTCCAGAGCTGAGGGGGGCACCAAAAATGTCTGAAGATTGGCATGACCAAGCTGCCTCTCTTGCTGCTAGGTCCATGTGGTTTATCAAATCACAATATAGAATTAGGTACAATTATCAACCCAATCAAAACAATAGATTTAACCAATATTGGTGAGGGTGTGCCTCCTTCCAGAAATGGTTCCAAGTTGCACCCAAAGAAGAGATCAACATAGAAGAAGGGAAGGGCACCAACCAGTGGGATCTCCTGGTATACAGACACAATACCAATTTTTGAAAGAAAGGTATACTAAACAAGGGATCACCACAAAATCAAGGATATAAGAAATACTTTATTACAGAAAAAAAACACATGTCTCCAAACTAGGAGTGAGGCACACACAGAAGATAATTAAAAACACTTAAAAAGCCTATGGCATGATACACCCAACACGCCAGGAACCAATAAATATAAATATAAATACAGCATACAAATGCAGTGTAAAGAACTCTCCTACATCCACAATAGATATCTAGACAGAAAAATGCATGTTACAATGAGTACATAGGTTTTTCAATTCAATTAATATTGAGTAACACAATCAGTTTTGGTCTTACACAGGTAGAAAAAGACAGTATAGTACTGTTAGCAGTGTGGTAAGCTATACAGAGAACACCACACAGATTTATATATGTAACTCTTGTTCTGCTGTTATAAGGTCTAAATTGGGACGGTATGGTGTAATTAGCATTAAGATGAGCTTAGCAGATATATCACATAGGGCTATATAAGCCAAAATAAGCAGCAGTAGCAGAGGCAGTTTAGTTAATATGAGATATAGAACACAAGATCAAAGTCCTAAGGTCCTAAATGGCCGACTGCCTGCATAGTTCTGACTACAGCAACACTATCTCACTACAACCATCAATCTGGGATCACCTGAGACCGACCAAGGCATTATCCCTGCTCAGAGCATTGAGGTAGCCAAGTCTATACTCACTATCAATAAGATAAGCAAAACCATGTGGGTAGAGGTGGCATAAGGAGCGGGGTTCCTAGCAAGATTACCCCACGTGTATCGCCACCTATAAGGGTGGCTTCCTCAGGGGAAAGAAGAAAGCTGTGCCTTACTTCCCTGTGTGCCATATATAAAGAGAATTCAGAGGGGTTCACGCTAGGAACCCCTCTCCTTATGCCACCTCTACCCACATGGTTTTGCTTATCTTATTGATAGTGAGTATAGACTTGGCTACCTCAATGCTCTGAGCAGGGACAATGCCTTGGTCTGTCTCAGGTGATCCCAGATTGATGGTTGTAGTGAGATAGTGTTGCTGTAGTCAGAACTATGCAGCAGTCGACCATTTAGGACCTTAGGACTTTGATCTTCTGTTCTATATCTCAAATTAACTAAACTGCCTGTGCTACTGCTGCTTATTTTGGCTTATATAGCCCTATATGATATATCTGCTAAGCTCATCTTACTGCTAATTACACCATACCGTCCCAATTTAGACCTTATAACAGCAGAACAACAATTACATATATAAATCTGTGTGGTGTTCTCTGTATAGCTTACCACACTGCTAACAGTACTATACTGTCTTTTTCTACCTGTGTCAGATCAAAACTGATTGTGTTACTCAATATTAATTGAATTGAAAAACCTATGTACTCATTGTAACGTGCATTTTTCTGTCTAGATATCTATTGTGGATGTAGGAGAGTTCTTTACACTGCATTTGTATGCTGTATTTATATTTATTGGTTCCTGGCGTGTTGGGTGTATCATGCCATAGGCTTTTTAAGTGTTTTTAATTATCTTGTGTGTGTGCATCACTCCTAGTTTGGAGACATGTGTTTTTTCTGTAATAAAGTATTTCTTATATCCTTGATTTTGTGGTGATCCCTTGTTCTTGTTTGGTATACCTTTCTTTCAAAAATTGGTATTGTGTCTGTATACCAGGAGATCCCACTGGTTGGTGCCCTTCCCTTCTTCTATGTTCGTCTTAATCACATGTTGACAGTGGAGCCACATTTTTCGCAAAATGTTGATCTCAATACTGTAAATCTTCTAATTTAAAGAAAGTATGTGTATAGCACTTTCCTAGTACTGTACTGATCCCCTTTTGAGCTTCTGTACTGATCCCCTTTTGAGCTTTTTAATGCTAATGCAAAATTAGAACAAAAGGATGTTAAACTGTCCTCCTTGTTTGCAGTGTGTGATGAACTGCAGTATATCACAGATCAATCCTATAGATTCTGCATGTTGAACACCTCCCTATCATTTGAACCTTTTTAGTATTATTTACAAAATGAGACTATCATTCCAATTTAATGTGCTTCAGCTCTTCAATAATACACAATAGAGATGGGAAATCTATTCACAGGATCCACTCTATCAGCCAGCTTAGTAATCTGTGACTGCTGGCAGAAGCCTTTGAATCGTTTTACCTCCTGGCATATCAGGCTTTCCACAAGAAACATCTCATGATGGGTAAAATCAGTGAGCAGTCTCAAGACCTTTGCAAGCATATTGTTGCAAAACATACTGATCCAATTTGTTACAGAAGAATTTCAAAACTACTAAAGGTTCCAGTGAGCCCTGCTGCAGCCATTATCCGGAAGTGGAGAGCTACAGAAAGACCTGGAATCAGCAATAAGTAATGCATTCAACCTCCATGCCTGTATGCATGCTCACCACGGGACACGCCATTGCTGAACAAAATACATGTTTGTTCAAGCACATTTAAAGTTTTCTCAATAACATTTTGACAAGCCTGTGAAATACTGGGGGAATATAGTCTGGACAGATGAGGCCAACATTTGGATGCCATAATACACACCATGTTTGGAGGCCAAAAGGCACTGCCCAAAAAGACCATTGCAACAGTAAGGTTTGGTGAAGGGAACCTGGGGGTGTTTTTCAGCATACGGCAAACTTCATGTAAGAAGGATAAAAGGACAAATGTACCTAGATGTTCTTGATCAAAATCTGTTGCCATCTACCAGGATCATGTAGATGAAATGAGGGTGGATATTTCAGTAACACAATAATCCTTACACAGCAAAGGATAAGCTCTCAATTGGTTTCAGAGAAAAAAAATAAAGCTACTAAAATGGCCCAGCCATTTACCTGCCCTGAATCCAATAGAAAATTTAAGAAAAAAACTTTAACTCAGAGTTCATTTAAGAAGCCGACTGAACCTTTAGGATTTGAAGATTGTTTGTGTGAAAGAATAAGCCAAAATCACACCTGAACAATGAGTGTGGTTAGCTTCTAAATACAGGAGTCTTGAAGCTGTCATCACAAACAAAGGCTTTTGAACGAACTATATAATAAATTTCAGACCCACCCACGCCTGTTAACCAGTTAGATCCCACTGTCAAGCTCTGACAGCGAGATCTAGTGCTTGCCGACGTGGAGTACACCATTCTTCATCCAGATCAGCAGCCTTGTGAGGTGATCACGTAATGCCAATGCGTTGCCATAACAGCTAGGGGTCAGCTGATGAAAAGTCATGATGTTGTTCCTGTGAACACCAGCTGACCGGCAGCCTTCACAGGACATCAGCATTTCTGCTGTAGAGAGTTGTGCTGAATCACCGCTCTGTACAGTGGAAGCAATCAGACTATATCAGCTTCAAGGTGACTAGGAAAAAGTTTGAAAAAATAAAATATCGCCGCATTCAGAAACACCCACTCTATCAAAATCTAAAATAAATTAATCTGATCAGAAATGACATAACAAGAAAAAAATATCATGCCAGAATTATGGTTTTTTTTGTCTCTGCAATATTACAATAAAATGTAATGAGGCAATCCAAATATCGCATCTATCCAAAAATAATAAAATTAAATACATCAGCTAAGGACACAAAAAAATAAGCCCTGACACAGCCCCAGATTCTGAAAAATTAGAGCTGGTCTCAGAAAATGACGACACAAGTTCTTTTATTTATTTATTTTTTTTTTTTTACAAATTTTTGATTGTTTTAACCATGTAAAAGAAATCTATATATGTTTGGTATCTACAAACTCAAACTGACCTAGGAAATCATACTGTCAGGTCAGTTTTACAAAATAGTGAATATGGTAGACAGGGCCGGCCTTAGGCTAAATGGCGCCCTGTGCCAAATTACCCTTTGGTGCCCCAAAACCATGTCACAGGCGACCTGCAGCTGGTTTACTCTCTCATCCTTTAGATAAAACTGACATCCAGAGGAAGTCATAAATCAGCAGCAGCTCTCATTTCTTCTGGATTACAGTTTTGAAAGAGGGATAGTGAAGCAGCCGCTGATTGGCTGCAGATCACAAGACCGCGGTGCCCGGTTGTATTGCTTTTCTGCTGTGTTTGTTTTTTTTATGTACTGTAAAATGACACAAAAGCCTCGCCCTAAGCATACTGCAATTTAGTTATTTAAAAAAAAAAAAAAAAATCATTTGCAAAAAACATCCTGAAAGTCTATATGTATGCGCCGTTGTTACTGGCTTCATTTCTGGTGTCTATTCAATGACGGTATTCTGTGTCCTTTAAGTATATAGAGCGAGTGGCTTCTTCTAATTTTAGCCGCCCCAAGAATGAACAGGTTACTTCTTTTAGCCGTTTCATGGCTTTTGAAGCCTACAGCAGCTAAAATAATTAACCAGAGACGGAACATGTGCACAGCAAAATCATTTTGAAATTGCTGTGCATCATGTCCCTTTGCTATGGTGTATTTGCAGCGCTTTTTTAGGCAGGTACTCCCTGTTGCTCACACGATTTATCTGTTGTGCACAGAAACATGTCCGCTTTTTTCCAGCATCACTGATGTCCCACAGACCACACTGTGGTGTGATCCGTGAAACATGTACCAGAAAAACATGGACATTGAAAATAAAGTGATTTTTACATTCAACTTCTCCAGCTGTCTACGGCCTCTGCTGGCTGCTGCTTCCTGCCCAGCTAATTACTGTCATGCATATTCATTTATGTATGGCACAGCCGACCCGGAAGTACTTGCAGAGGGGAGACACAGCGGCGGCCAGATGCAGCAGAGTCGGATAGTTCAGCACCACGGACAGCGGGGGCAGGTGAGTTTATCTCCATGTGCTATCATGTATCACAAATCACAGATTGCACATTGACAACCCACGTGTGCTGTGAATCACAGCACACAGAGGGACACATGCGCTTTTAACACGTCAGTGAAAAACTTCTGTTTTTCACAGCCATGCAAAACAGGCCTAAAATCTTAAATCTTAGCATATGTCAGAACAAATGCAGTCAGTAATCTCTGGTGAGGTAGCAAAAGCTGCTGACAGATTCTCTTTGTTGGTGCTGTTACAGTGATACCAGATTTATATTGTTCAGCTTCTATCACACAGTGAAAATGCTTTTTTTATTAACAAAAAAAGTTTTTTCGTTGCCATATTGTGAGAAAAGTAACTATTTTCTTTTTGGAGCAAACAGGGCTGTGTGGAAGCTTATTTTTTGCGCAATAAGCTGAAGGATTTTTGGTACTATTATGGGGTACATAACATTTCTTGATTGCTATTTATTCAGATTTTTGAGGGAAAACCAGCGATTCGCTTATTCTTTTAAATTTTTTGCTCAGTTCACCATGAGATAAAAGTGATGACTGATTTATTCTTCGGGTCAGAACGATTACACTATACCAGATTTATACAATTTTTTATACTTTGCGACGTTTGCACATTAAAAGCAATATTTTACAAAAAATAATTTCTTTTTGCATCGCCATATTCTGAGAGCTGTAAGTTTTTTATTTTTTTTCTTCAAAAGAGCTTTTAGGGCTTATTTCTTCACATATGACTTTTGTTGGCTTTTTATTCCATTTTTGTGTTTTCAGTAAGCCTAAAAAACATTTTTGGAGTGATTTTTCCCAAAGTTTTTTTTTTTTTTTTTTTTAAATTTACGGTGTTTGCGTAACAGCATTGTAATTTCTTTATAATAACCTACACCTTAGGTTAGACATGTACTAAAGGAACAGCCCCTTTAAAAGGGCTGTCCACTAAGTTTGACAACCCCTATTTATTCCATTTGTTGAAGCATAACCACATACACCCTTTGTAATAAAATGATGCTCCACTTCAATCCATAAAAGGGATGTCAAAACACCTTCTCATTCCCCTTGTTTGCCCCAGAAAAATAAATAAAGCTATACTCCCCACCAGTACGGCCTCGGTTCCAGCGATGTCTAAAGCTGCTTTCAATGAGGCCCCTTGACCAAACAGCGCCCAGTGTCTCTCTCTCCGCCTTCAGACATTTGAGCAGGATGTGAGCGCTATACTGAACTTCTGCCGAAATGTCCAAAGGTGGGCATGAGAAAGCCGCGGCGCTGATTGCTTTTGGGGCTTGTGTGTCATAACAATGTCACAGATGTCCCTGGAACGCAGTTTTAGACATCGCTGGAACCGAGGCTGCACTGGAGGGGTGTATAGATTTCTTTATTTTTCTGTAGCAAACAAGGGGAATGAGAAGGGGTTGTCCAAGTAGTGGACTTCCCTTTTATGGACTGGAGTGGGGCATCATTTTATTACAAAGGGTGTATGTGGTTATGCTTCAAGGAGGTGCCATTTTACAGTAATGGTGCATATTAATATACTACTATGTAAGGACACACACACACACACACACACACACAAAACACCCCTTGCATGAAAATGATGCCCACTCCAGGAACACAATCACATATCCTTGATGGTAACAAAAGCACATACCATATTTTTTGTTTTATAAGATGTGCCGGATTATAAGACGGACCCCAAATTTAGAGATAAAAAAAAGGAAAAAAAAATGGGGTCTGTCTTATACTCCATTGTTGTCTTACTGGAGAGGGAGCAGAGTCACAGAAGCAGGCATGGCGGTGGGAACGGTGTGGCGGTGCTGGCAGCGGAGGCTGTGCTGGCAGCGGAAGCTGTGCTGGCTGTGTGGAGCAGGCTGGTGTGGCGGGTGTCCCAGATGCTCTGTCAGCGGTGCGGGCTTCAAAGAAATAGCCTCCGGAGCAGATTGAGCTCTCAGTTCAATGACAAGATCTTGAGCTAAGGGCTCCATCTGCACACGCGCCGCCCCGGACACCATCATTTGAACCCAGAGCATCTGGGACATCAGCCACACCGCCCTGCTCCACACAGCCACCGCTGCCCGCAAAGACAGATATCCAGCCGGCCGGCCTCCAGCATAGAGAGGCAGGCAGCCGGCCGGCCGCCCGCAGAGACAGGCAGCCGGTCGCCCGCAGAGACGGGCAGCCGGTCGCCCACAGAGAGGGGCAGCTGGTCGCCCGCAGAGAGAGGCAGCCGGTCACCCGCAGAGACGGGCAGCCGGTCGCCCACAGAGAGGGGCAGCCGGTCGCCCGCAGAGAGAGGCAGCCGGTCACCCGCGCAGAGAGGCAGCCGGTAGCCCGTGCAGAGAGGCAGCCGGTCACCCGCGCAGAGAGGCAGCTGGTCGCCCGCGCGGAGAGGCAGCCGGTCGCCCGCGCAGAGAGGCAGCCGGTCGCCCGCGCAGAGAGGCAGCCGGTCGCCCGCGCAGAGAGACAGCCGGTCGCCTGCACAGAGAGGCAGCCGGCCTCCTACCCGCACAAAGAGGCAGGCGGCCGGCCTCCCGCCCGCACAAAGAGGCAGGCGGCCGGCTGGCCTCCCCGCCCGCACAGAGAGGCAGGCGGCCGGCCTCCCGCCCGCACAGAGAGGCATGTGGCCGCCCGCCCGCACAGACAAGCGGTCAGCGCCCACACAGAGAGGCAGGCGGCCACCCGCCCGCCTGCACAGACAAGCAGCCGGCGCCCACAAAGAGAGGCAGGAGGCCGCCGGCCACCCGCACAGACAAGCAGCCGGCGCTCGCAAAGAGAGGCAGGCAGCCGGCCGGCCACCCGCACAGAAAAGCAGCTGGCGCCCGCAAAGAGAGGCAGGCACCCGGCTGCCCGCACAGAGAGGCAGGAAATTAACTTCTTACCTCTCTGCGGCGCCCCCCTGAAGCATGGCCGTCGGCGCCCTGTGTGGCCGCACAAGTCGCACATGCCTAAAGCCAGCCATGATGGTAGATGAAAAAACTCAAACAGTTGTGGAACATTAGCATCTCGTACCACCCTTTTAATGGATAATGATCTTAAACACACATCAAAATCCATAATAGACTACCACAACAGCCACCGGCTTACAGTCATAAAGGTGTAGCCAGCACGACTTTAGTTGCAGCTGTAACTATGCCTTGGCACTGACTGACAGCCAGCTCAGCATTAGTAGAGAGCTGGCAGTCAGTTAATGTGGGGTCTAGTTGCAGCCACCGCTAACTGTGTACTGAGTGGTTAAAAGCATTTGGGGATGTGACAGGTTCCCTTTAAAGAAACTCAGGAATATTTTGTGGAACTTCCAGTTCCTAGAAAAATCCATGCATATGTGGTTTAGTGTTGAAGTGAAGACACACGATAACAGGTTGTTGAAAAAAAAAAAAGAAAAAAAAAAAAAACATCTATAACACTAGAGAGCTCAATTTTTGTTGAGATAGCTGTGATACTTGTTTTTGACTAACTTTTGTCTTGAGTCCAAAAGTGATCCAAGTTTTTCTCTATCACAGCAACTTTTTAAGCTACAGGATACCCTCCCTTTGTCTCCAAAACCATATAAAATGTACATACAATGGAAAATAATGCAAGAAATAACGTGAATTTTATTTTTATTTAAAGCTATTTTGTTCATACAAAAGATATATTGTTACTGTAAGTCAAATTGTGTAAAGTTAGGTAGCAGTTAAGGTAAAAATGTACTCTTATAGCCTTCTTGGAGTGTTCAATCTGTAGACAATCTCGCCTGATACTTCAACAATAGTAAACAATCAAATGTACCTCACATCTACCGTGATACCGTCCCTCCAAGACCTTTAAATGTTGGTAGCATTGTTCACCTTGCTCATCACTGACTGCATCAAGGGTTTTAGGGAAGTTAGTCAGATGACTATGCAAATGTACACCTTGATGGTCATGTTGCCACCAAGCATTTTGTAGCTCTCCAAGAGTTTCTGGACAATTTTAAAGTAATCGTATGCTTGTGTCAAGGTCTTTGAATGATAACGTAGCATTCTTCGAGTTCTGACATTGTCACGATAAAATGTTCATCCTTTATGAGCTGCTAAATCTGTGGACCATCAAGCAAACTGGCATCTATTTTTTCAAATGACACGCAAGGAAATTCCAAAATGAGGTACTTGAAACAGTTTTCTTCAGTTGGCAAAGCTTGAACGAATTGCTTCATTAGACCCAGTTTCATGTGCAGAGATGGAAATATAATGATTTTCTCTGTCCACAAGAGGCGCATGTAAAATATTTGGATCAGCAGGCTTGAGTTTAGATTTTGAAGGCCAATTCCTTTCCACCCAATGCTTCTTACAAGCTCTGCTGTCCAACATGCACAGAAAACAAGGATACCAAGAAGTAAGCTTACCATTTTAAGGCTAACACAAATTATCCAATTGTGTTTGTGATATTATAACAACTCAACAACTCACTTTATGTTTTTGTATTCTTCACAAAGAGAAGCTGACTAGCCAATTGGGACGGTATCAAATAAATTGACATTGTGGAGGAGGACACACTTTAAGCTCTCCTTTGAGTTATCGATGAACAGTTACCATGCATTTGAGTTATAGTTTGGTATTTCCAATTTCTCAATTAAAGAGAACCTGTCAGCAGGATTTTGAGAATTAAAGTACAAGCAGGGCCAAATTGATGCTGTTACACTGAATAAGATAATAACTGTGGAGAAGAAATTTCTGTAATGAGTGTTTAAAGTTTTGTTGTAATCATAGTGTTATGAACATACACACATGGGTAACAGAAAGGGGGAAAGATCTCTACAGGGAGTAGATGGGCCTTCACCCAACTCGTCCCTATATAGACTAGTAAAACCCTAGCCGCACAACTAACAACACCACGTCGGATCTGACTCCCTAGAAGTCTGTTCAGGAGTTTCTCATACCTCTTGAAGGACCAGAGGGGAGGCTTCCACACACTGCCTACAAGGGGAGAGGAAAGTGTGTAGGAGGATATGAAAACCCAGAGTGAGAAAACTAAACATATAACGTAAAAGGAATACATTCTGGGAAGGAAAAAAACCTGACTCATAGCAGGCACTCAAGCTGTACTTACCAAAAGGTAAACCTAAGTTGAAGGGTTGGAACTCTTTGAAACATTCCACCTAGAGCTTTAGCCAGCAAGGAAGTGCAGTGAATGGTCAACATATATAACCCAACCCAGAATGTGATAGGGAAATCTACAATGGGGAATTTAGAAATACCTGGAGAATAGTGTACCAAGAGGGAGGACAAAGATAATAGGAAGCATCAATATTTGGACAGTGAATTAAAAGTCAATAGCCCAGCAGACAAAGGAATTACACAGCAACAGGTCACTGGATCGAATCCCCAAACTGAGCCATGACACACAGCTTGGTGCTCTCCACACACATCAGCGGGCAGGCAAAAAAGGAGGACATTGTGATTCTGCAGAGAATGGTGACCGGTGTGTATACTTATTCACTGCCCCCAGCGCTGATGATGATACTCCGGGGAAAGTGAATATAGCCACACATATTCATCCGAGGCAGTAGACGCCAGGGATTATCACGCGTGCCGGCTGTTTAGTATGCGTGCACACCCCGCCCATCATCCCGCCCACCTCTCAGTGCTGGCTTCAGGGCTGAGAGATGATGGGCGTCGGGATGCAGTGCATATGAAATGAGGCTAATGTGCGGGCCCACGTGGTCACGGTAGGCGCTGCTACAGCCTGCTCCTGTCTCTGATGACCCGCTTCACCACCACCACACCCCCCTTCCCACAGCCGTCGGACTATAAGACGCAACCCCTACTTTCCCCCAAAATTTTGGTGAAAAAAAGTAAGTATAGTCCGAAAAATACGGTAGATAAAACCCAAAGAAATTGGTACATACATTTTCCTATCAGGCATAAAAATCACTTTAGCTGATGCCGTAGCAAGGCTAAGTTTTACAAGAGTTAAAGGAGGAGGATATATAGAAATGTGGAATCATGCAGTTGACTACTGGATATAATCATAAACAGCCATATTGAGTATCAATCTTCATAATTATCTACAATTTAACCAAGGGAAACTGGTTTTGTTTTTTTGTGGCTCACCCTTCCCTTTAGCCACTGAAGATACAATGTACATTTTGAGTGCATCCCTTGCTCAGTGTGGCTAGCTTCATTCACATTGTCCTGGAGACACCTCTTTTTCTGTTTAAGGAGGGAGAAAATAGAATATCTGATGTTTTCCATCTGGAGGGATCAGAACTTTCACAGTATCCCTTAGTCTACTATTATAGTATAAGTTATGAAGAGTATACTATTTTGAATTAAATAAAAATAAAACGCTATGCTAAAAAGAACTCAGAATGTTATACAGTATATACAGATTTCATTGTAAACTAGTGAAGCTGTATTCTCCTATTCTTATACTACCAGTTTATCCCCGGCCTCCCAATGTTTGTATTTTTAAAATGTGCATTACACTATGTTCTGTAGTAAAATGATCCAAGGAGTCAAAGTGATGGGATTGAAGGCACTTGATAAAACTACAAAGGATTTACTTGCAACAGTGATTTATAACTTATGACATATGAGAGATGCAGAGAGAGGATCAGACAGTCAGGCAGAGGCAAGTCTATGGAATTGTTGGATTAAAAAAATTTGACCCCGATTTGGTCTTTAAGGAGATGAGAAGACAACTGCATATTCATAAGTAAAAGTGATTAAATTCTGTTTTTAGAGAAAACTCAACAGCAAAATGTGGTATTTAAATATGAAGATGATTGAACTTGAATGTTAGCAAAGCGAACAATTCTCTTTTTTTGTAATTTCAGTCAAGTAGAAATTTTTGTGTGAGAATAATCATAAGCTAGGCATATTGAGGTCACTGATAAATTAAGTAGATACTGTCAAGATGATTAAAGAGCCTTGTCATAAAGCTAAATATGCTCCTCTGTGTCACAAAGCTACGCATAACATGAGTTCAACAATAAAAAATACTTTATCTTAATAATTTGCAGAAACTAGGATTTATGGTTTTATTATCTTCGAATGAAGAAATGATACATTTAAAATTGGCTTTCTCCATGAAAGATTTTCTTTGAATCTACAATATAGTAGATATTAAACGCTGCTGTACATTATTGCCAAAAGTTTAAAACATTTTTAATATCCTGGTCAGACTGTTTCAGAAGGAGAGAGTTAAAGTATTTGTATAATATAAATTGTTATTTGAACATTGTGGTAAGTTTGACCCCTATTATTGTGTTATAGTTTAGCAATTCTTTTTCTCAGTTGTTTTAAACCAACCTTGCAGTTATGTACGTTGCTTTTTTTTTATGACTTCTCAGAAAAAATTTTTTAGATGGACGCAGGGAGAAAAAGACATTGCACATATCCGCACAACCCTATTATAATATACAAAACCTTTATTTAGTACACTTATACATAGTAAAAACAATTAAAATGAAAACAAAATTTGTGATGAAGTAGCCGCTTGCAATCTAGACCTTTCATCAATAGAAAACATGTTCTGTTGGGAATAAAATATAGCTATAGAGATGTATCGATTGCGGTTGCAGCAATTGGGATCGTGATCGGGACCGGGCGTACAGGGGACCCACTGGCCTCAGCTCCTACTTCAGCTAGATATGCGTCCGAGGAGCAGGGGGAGGTTGAGTATAATCTTTTTTTTTTTTTTTTACTGTGTGCAGCACTGGGGGTATCATATGTACCAGGATGCGGCCAGGATGGGGTCATAAACCAGGCTGGGGCCATTAGAGGAACATGTATAGAAAGATCGGGCTATTATGGGGACATGTATACCAGGATTAGGTCAGGATGGGGACATGTATACCAGGATGGGGCCATTATGGGAACATGAATACCAGGATGGGGCCATTATGGGGACATTTATACCAGAATGGGGACATCTATACCATGATGGGGCCTTGATGGGGGGCAACATCTATACCAGGATGGGGCTATTATGGAAACATCTATAACAGGATGGAGCCATAATGGGGAGTTATATACCAGGATGGGGACATATCTACCAGGATGGGCCATGATGGGAACATATATACCAGGATATTGCCATGATAGGGTCATACACCAAAATGGGGTCATGATGGAGACATATATCCCAGGATGAGGCCACATATACCAGGATAGAATCATTATGGTGGGGACATATTTACCAGGATGGGGCCATATATTCCATGATATAGCCATGATGAGATCAGACACCAGGTTGGGGGCATACAGTGCCTTGTGAAAGTATTCGGCTCCCTTAAATTTTTCAACCTTTTCCCACATTTCAGGCTTCAAACATAAAGATAAAAGAAATTTAATTATATGGTGAAGAATCAACAACAAGTGGGACATAATTGTGAAGTTGAACAAAATTTATTGCTTATTTTAAACTTTTGTAAAAAATAATAATCTGAAAATTGGGGCGTGCAATATTATTCGGCCCCTTTACTTTCAGTGCAGCTAACTCACTCCATAAGTTCATTGTGGATCTCTGAATGATCCAAAGTTGTCCTAAATGACTGATGATGATAAATATTATCCACCTGTGTGTAATCAAGTCTCCGTATAAATGCACCTGCTCTGTGATAGTCTCAGTGTTCTGTTTAAAGCACAGAGAGCATCATGAAGACCAAGGAACACAACAGGCAGGTCCGTGATACTTTTGTGGAGAAGTTTAAAGCCGGATTTGGTTACAATTAGATTTCCAAAACTTTGAACATCCCAAGAAGCCCTGTGCATGCGATCATATTGAAATGGGAGGAGTATCCTACCACTGCAAATCTACTAAGACCCGGCCGGGGCTCAAAAATTTCATCTCAAACAAGGAGAAGACTGATCAGAGATGTAGCCAAGAGGCCCATGATCACTCTGGATGAACTGCAGAGATCTACAGCTGAGGTGGGAGAGTCTGTCCATAGTACAACATTCAGTCGTGCACTGCACAAATCTGGCCTTTATGGAAGAGTGGCAAGAAGAAAGCCCTTTCTCAAAGATATCCATAAAAAGTGTTGTTTAAAGTTTGCCACAAGCCACCTTGGAGACACACCAAACATGTGGAAGAAGGTGCTCTGGTCAGATGAATCCAAAATCGAACTATTTGGGCACAATTCCAAACGATATGTTTGGCGTACAAGCAACACAGCTCATGACCCTGAACACACCATCCCGACTTTTTAAACATGGTGGTGGCAGCATCATGGCTTGGGCCTGCTTTTCTTCAGCAGGGACAGGGAAGATGGTTAAAATTGATGGGAAGATGGATGGAGCCAAATACAGGACCATTCTTGAAGAAAATCTGTTGGAGTTTGCAATAGACCTGAGACTGGGATGGAGATTTGTCTTTCAACAAGACAATGATCCAAAACATAAAACAAAATCTACAATGGAATGGTTCACAAATAAACATATCCAGGTGTTAGAATGGCCAAGTCAAAGTCCAAACTGAATCCAATCGAGAATCTATGGAAAGAGCTGAAAACTGCTGTTCACAAATGCTCTCCGTCCAACCTTACTGAGCTCGAACTTGTTTGCAAAGGAAGAATGGGCAAGAATTTCAGTCTCTCGATGTGCAAAACTGATATAGACATACCCCAAGCGACCTGTAGCTGTAATCGCAGCAAAAGGTGGCACTACAAAGTATTAACTTAAAGGGGATGAATAATATTGCACGCCCCAATTTTCAGTTTATTATTTTTTATAAAAGTTTAAAATAAGCAATAAATTTCATTCAACTTCACAATTGTGTCCCACTTGTTGATTCTTCACTATAAAATTAAAAAAAATTATCTTTATGTTTGAAGCCTGAAATGTGGGAAAAGGGTTGAAAAATTAAAGAGGGCCGAATACTTTCACAAGGCACTGTATTTACCAGGAAGTAGCCCAGGATGCTGGACATTTTTACAGGATGGGGGTCAGTCAGGGCCACCATCAGGGCATTGCAGCCATTACTGGTGTATGGGGCCCAGTGAAGAGGGGGCCCCAGTTGGGGCCCGTGGTAATTACTTAGCTTTATTAAGCCTTGGCCGGCTGGGCTCCCCTCCTCACCAGGCCTACAGGCGGCACTATGCCTTTAAATCTTCTTGTCTGGTCACTTCAGAGATGGCTACACAGCACACTGTGCATTGTCATGTCCCGGAGCACAGATCACCTGATTGCAGAGAATGCCTGGCATCTTCTCTGCTCTCCAGACCAGGACCTGCGAAGCTCAGAGCAGGCTCTGCCTCTCTTCCTCCTCTGCTGTGATTCTTGGCTTTTCTCCTTTTAGACATGGAGACCCTGGCCAGTCAGAGGCTGGTAAGATGGATGTCTGGCAACAGCTGGTGACACTGGTCTGGGTCTGCTATACTGTGCACTGTAGTGGGCTGGATGGAGGGCTAATAGAGGGTCTATAGTTGTGTATATTATATGTGCCTGAGGGGTTCTGAGATATGTTTATCATTATAAGGGACTGGGGGGTCTGTGACATCTCTATTATTATAAGGGGCTAGGAGGGTCTGAGACATGTCTATTATTGTAAGGGGATGGGGAGTCTGATCTATGTATATTATTATAAGGGACTGGGGGGTCTGAGGAGTGTATATTATAAGGGGCTGGAGAGTCTGAGCTGTGTATATTATTATATGGGGCCGGGGGGGGGGGGGTCTGAGGTCTGTATATTATAAGGGGCTGGGGAGTCTGAGCTGCATATATTATAAGGGACTGGGGGTGTCTGAGCTGTGTATATTATTATAAGGGGCCTGGGGGGGTCTGAGCTGTGTATATTATAAGGGACTGGGGAGTCTGAACTGTGTATATTAGTATATTATTATAAGGGGCTGGGGGGGGTCTGAGCTGTGTATATTATTTTATACATATATACCAGGAGGAGGACATATATTCTAGGAAGGGGACAAGTAAACCAGGATGGGGACATACATACCAGAATGGGCCCAGGAGAGGACATTTATACAAGGAGGGGGACATATACACCAGTAGGATATTATACAAAAGTGAAATGTGTGTGTGCGGGGGGATAGTATACAGAGTGGTAGTGTGGGTGGGGCATTATACAAAGGGGCAGTGTGTGGGAGGTTATATATAAAGAGCTGCAGCTTGTGTGATGGACATTATACAGAGGGGCACTGTGTGTGGGGGCATATTATACAGAGGAGCATTGTGTGTGGGGGGATATACAGAGGAACAGTGTGTGTGGGGTGGATATTATACAGAGGAGCAGTGTGTGCAGGGGATATTATACAGAGGAGCACTATGTGGGGGATATTATACAGAGGAGCAGTGTGTGTGTGGGGATATTATATAGAAGAACACTGTGTCTGGTGGATATACAGAGAAGCAGTGTGTGGGGGGGTATTTCACAGAGGAGCAATGTGTGGGGGGTTATTATACAAAGGAGCACTGCGTGTGGGGGATATTATGCAGAGGAGCACTATGTGGAAGTTGATTATTATACAGAGGAGCAGTGTGTGTGGGGTATATTATACAGGGGAGCAGTGTGAGGGGGATATTATACAAAGAAGCCGTGTGGGGGGGGATAGTACACAGAGGAGCAGTGTGTTTGTGGGGGATATAATACAGAGGAATAGTGTGTGTGGGGGATATTATACAGAGGTGCAGTGTGTGGGGATATTATACACAAGGGCATTGTGTAGGGGTATATTATACATAGGGGCAGTGTGTGTGAGGATATTATACACAGTGGCATTGTGTGGGGGTATATTATGCATTGGAGCAATGTGTGTGGGGGGATATTATACATGGGGTAGTGTGGGAGAGATATTATGGAGAGGGGTGGTGCCGAGGGTGTATTATGGAGAGGGGCAGTGTAGAGGGTGTATTATGGAGAGGGTGTATATGAAAAAGGGTGGTGTAGAGGGTGTATTATGGGGAGGGGCAGTGTAAGGGTGTATTATTAATTTTCTAAGGGAAATACTTCATTTTCTGGAACAACTTCAAAGGTGCTAACACTTTTGACTGTGTATGTGTGTGTAAATGTATCGATATGTATATACATATATACACACACACACACACACACACGTGCGTTTTTCCAAGAGTGGCGGTGAGGCTGTGGAAGGTTTGAGGGGTGGAGGCAGACCTGAGGTGGAGCCTGGTTGGAATCTCAAGGTTGACCCAAAATTTTGCCATTATGGGCCCCTTAAATTCCTAATGGCATCTCTGGGGCCAGTACTACACAATGAAGGGGGAGAGGGGGCAACTCATATATTTTTATTGGATTTAGAATGCTACAGCAACCCATACATATAACCAAAATATGGGGGGGCCGTGGCTCAAACTCTGCACCGAGGCCTATCAGACTCAGTTATGCCTCCGTATGGCTATAATAAATTTCCAAATCATTATATTCTTGTTTCCTTTACTTTATACAGAGCATCACAACTCTTTGGGGAATTAGGGTTGTGTCTAGGTTTTTATAATAGATAGAGAGAAAGGGATAGATTGGGTGTTGCCCTCTTGTGCCCTCACAATAATATAACCCTACATATGAATGAATCAAACTGTAGCAAAATAATTCCTTAAAGGTATCCTGTCACCAGTTTTATATTTCTAAACTAAAACTATCACCTTAAGCCTATTCTGCATTATATTAGGCTATGTGCGCACGTTGCATTTTTTCCCATGTTAACGCAGCGTTTTGAACTGTAGCGTTTCAGTGCCAAATTGCATTTTGCTTCCCCAGCAAAGTTTATGAGAAGTCCGAAAATTCAATGCGCACGCTGCGTTTTTAAATGCAGCGTTTTGTATACCAAAAAAAAAAAGCAGCATGTCACTTCTTTTGTGCGTTGTAGCTGCGTTCTCCACCCATTGAAATCAATGATGTGGGTCAAAACGCAACCAAAATGCACTTGGACTGCATGCTTTTTTGGCAAGCAAAACGCAGGTCTTTTCAGTCTCTCTCTGTCGATGTCGGTCAATATTTCTCTGTCTGTCGATGTCGGTCAATCTCCCTCTGTCTGTCTGTCAGTCTCTTTCTCTGTCAGTTGGTCACTCTGTCTGTCTCTCTCACTGTCCATCAGTCTCTCTCTCTGTTTGTCCCTCTCTCTGTCAGTCCGTCGGTCTCTCCCCCTCTCTCATACTCACCAATCCCCGATCACCAGCGCGGCGCTGCACGGCTGTCACAAAGCTCCGGCAGCTTTTCCTCTTTTGAAAATGCCGGCCGCTCATTATTCCATCTCCTATTCCCTGCTTTCCCCGCTCACTGGTGCCTGTGATTGGTTGCAGTCAGACACGCCCCTATGCTGAGTGACAGCTGTCTCACTGCAACCAATCACAGCCGCCGGTGGGCAGGTCTATATTGTGCAGTAAAATAAATAAATAAGTAATTTAAAAAAAACGACGTGCAGTCCCCCCCAATTTTGACACCAGCCAGGGTAAAGCTACACGGCTGAAGGCTGGTATTGTCAGGATGGAGAGCTCCATGTTATGGGAAGCCCCCCAGCCTAACAATATCAGCCAAATATAGAACAAAGCTCCGGCACACTCCAAAAAATAGAGAAGAAAGTCGTATTTTTGAAGTATTTTTTATTTAACTTGTGTATAGAAAGAGTCCAACGTTTCAACCTTAATTTAGGTCTTTGTCAAGGACATTCTAAAACACAGTCAATGATTGAAGATTTTGCTAGGCAATGGTTGTTTCATCAAAAAAAGGCAGCTTATGAGGTGGTATACCTTGCAATATTGTATATCGGAAATAAGGACATAACGGTCCAAGGAAGTGATAAATTGGCTCTTTATATCTTATGTCAAGAATTAGGATGAATATCCAGACAAGGGAAAATAAGTGAGAATGCTGTATAAGCGTGTTAACCACTCCCCAGGCTCTTCAAGAGTTTAGATTAGATCAGAATGAAATGAAGGTGCTCTGGCTGCAGAGAAATTGTATGAGGTAATGCAAGAGTGCAACTACATGTTCAACCTTCAGTGGTGGTTCAGGGTGTGACATCTATGAAATGCATGCGTTTTGGATGCATTTTTTTTGACAAACGCAGTGTTTACAGTTTTAGAGGGTGCGTTCTTTTCCGCACTGCTCAGAACGCAACGTGCGCACATGTTATCCCTTGACTCGCCCTGTACACCCCACAAATACCTTTTGAAAATCTTCCTTGTTGTTTGCTAATCCTTGGATCCAATCCAATAGGCGTCCTTGGTTGCGTCTCCTGTTCCTCATCTCCTCGCTGATTACCATCCTCTGCTGATGATTGATGTGAATGCATCATCCACATACCAGGGCTAAACCTCGTGCCTGCACAGAGACATTGCTGGCTTGCTCAGGTGCACTTTGATCTTTTAAAAAAGAAAATTAGTTACCAGCTCACCTGAAGTTACCTCATTCAGAATTGTAAGCATTGTTGAGAGCATGGATAAATTCATGTGGCCCCATGTTCAGTACAGAAAATAGAAAAATAGGTAATCCAGCTCTTCAAGTTGAGGTAGTTTATTGTAGAAAAATCATCAATTTACATGGTAGAAAAAGATTATAAAATGCTGAAGCTACATGTCAGCCTTTATCAATTCAGCCGAAATCACAGCATATATATATATATTGTGCATATTTTTAATTTTCTTATTCTACCATGTAAATTGATATTTTTTCTACAATAAACTACCTCAACTTGAAGAGCTGGATTACCTATTTTTCTATGTTCTGCACTTCGATCTTCCCTATTGCAGGCAAAGCTAAATATATTAGTGCGCATGCGCGAACTGGCATCATCCAAATACCTAGGCTAAATCTTGCGCCTGCACAAAAACATTGCTGTTTTGCACATGCACACCTATGTATTCGGCATTGCCCACAGTAGAGCAGAGAGAAGTGCATCTGTGTCTCTGCAAAGATTTTGCCCCATGCTGTGGATGGCGCAGGAAGCATCATCCATGTCAATCAGCAGAGAACGACGATCAGCGTGGAGAGGAAGGACAGGAGCCACAACAAAGATATCCATTGGACAGGACGCAAGGATTACCATACAGCGGGGGGGGGGGGGGGGGTGTAACAGGATGAGAATTAGCCTCTGCCCTCTGATGATGCCACTGTGGTGAAACATGTTGGAGAGGCTGCTGATAGGATTTTAAATTGTAAACGCTGTGGTCATTAGTAAGAAGAAATGTGCATATAGCATTATATACTGTGGCTATAAGAGGAGCGGCCCCACATGGTGAGTTATTAAGGACTAACAATTATTTTGACTACATAGGTTATCTCATTTAGATCACAGTGCTTAGTATTTTTAACTATTTCTGTGTGTCCACGATAAATATATTTAATAAAAATGAATTCAAAGTTATATCTTATCTAGTCTTTAGTTTAGGGATTATGTTGCTTTAGGCAAATTGTAAAATTAGTTTTAGTTTATAACTCAAAAAACTGGTAACAGGTTCTCTTTAAATAAGTGTCTTCCACTCTGGTCTTCCTCTGTTAGTCAAGGCAGAGAGCCAATGTTATATGTTACAGAGTGTGTAAGGATGAGCGGACCCGTAGAAATTTGAGTTTGCCGGATTTGATCTGACTTATGTTAAAAGTTCTGCTCGTGACCCAGCCTTGACAGGAATATGAGCCCGGACCCACAATTCCATATAAGTCAATAGGGAGCCGAAGTTCTGTGCTTTAAAATAGTCATAGTAAGGGCTAGGGGGCTGCAAAAGTAAGCAAAACTGGGGTAAGAGCAGGACAATTGTATTGCAAAAAATTTCAATAGGGAATAAAAAAAACAATGACACGGGGTCCCCCTCTTTTTGATAATTAGTGCAGGTAAAGCAGACAGATGCACCCCTCAGCGGTCTGCTTTACCAAAAATAGCTGGGATTCTACACCTCTGTAATCACAGGTCTACAAACAAATATTTTTGGTAATCATCGCAGGTGACTTTGTACTTTTCTGAATCATCTTTTTGTCCTGATTCAAAAATGATATAAGTATAGCCACTGGATAATTAATTACATAAATCAGTTTCAGACAGCAAAGTTACGATACAGCATATCACTGCTGAAAAAAAAAAATTTTTTTTAAAATTTAACTTTTACTTCAATCACTAAAATCGTGGTCAGAATCACAAACAACATAAATTGAATTAAAATAATTTGGCCCCTCTTGACAGTGGCCCAAATAACACCGCACATAAATAATTGGATTTATCTCACCAACTTATTCTCTTCAATGGAGTTTTTTAGGGTCCATTAATTAGCAAGACCTCAATACAGAAGGTCTGAAAAATGTCTCCCGACGCGTTTCAATCAACTCTTCAGGGGAGTATTCAAATGCCTCTTAGGTCCCATAAAGACACGGACCTTGCATTTATATAATCTGCTGTAATAAATGCATATATAGAAAAGATCAGCATATCAGCAATACAAAAATTTGAACATCCCTGTGTGGGACAACTCACCATTTTATAACTCTGTTCAAGATAGAAATGCGGTAATTCCAAAAACAGGTACTAATTACAGAGGGCCTGTCACCTCTAAAAACATGCTGCAATAAATACACAATAGATTCCTATCAGTAAAGTCAGCGGTTATCTTATCTTAATCCATTCAGCCAAATCACTGGGAACTCACCACATGGTATGGACGCCTGTGCCTCTCGCCCTATCAATCAGCTGTTGCCAACAATGGAGTTTAAATACTCCCTCCTCATCACAGTGTGTGACGTCATTTCCCTATTCTCAAGCATACAGCAGCAGTCAGGTGACCGGATATGACGAGCGCTGTTATATCGTCGCTATAGCAACATGTCTCCATTCTCAAAGACCCGGCAGTCAGGTGACCTGATGTGACGAGCACTGTTATGCCGTCACTACGGTAACATGTCTCCACTCTCAAACACACGACAGTCAGGTGACCGGACGTGCCGAGTATTGTTATACTGTTGCTACGGCAACAACATGCCTTCTCTCTATTCTCCATATATAGCAATCATGTGGCCGGATGTGACGCGCGCTGTCACGTCGTCCATTTCAATCACCTAGGGTGCCGTACCAGAATAACCTGCGGTCATCATAGCAAGCAGATGACCGGAAATGGCGCATATTGTTTATGCAGTTGCCATAGCAATAAACACCATCCTTGCTCACAGATCGCCCAGCCGGTCACATGGCCCACAGTAACCTATCATTATATGCTTTAGTTCTTATAGCAATTTTCTCCTATTTAAACATGTGATTTTCAAAGGACGAGTGAATCACCACCCCCACAGTAATCACATGACAATGCATCACACTACCAAAGAGAATAGAATGACGTCATTATTTGTATGATTTATTGCAGCACTTCATAATAGTTTCTAAACTGATACCACAGTATAATGAAGGTAACAATATGTACACCTTCTTCATTGATTATGATCTGGAATTTATACCCGCAAAAAAACGGTTAATCCAATATCTTTCACAATCAAACAGACAGGGGGGAGGGTGAAGCCAAGCTGTATCACCACAATCTCACCACATCACCCATTTTATACATGCAGATGGAGGCCTACAGACTCCATTATTTCTTATACTACAGCATGTCATCCAGATAGAAACATGGAGGTTCCACTGCCCATTTTTACTACTCATCAGGGCCACCTTACAAAAGGTATCTCAAAAAAGACTTCTGTTTAAAATTATTTAATAATCCACACCTAAATTAAAAAGTGTAATACTAGTTTGTCATTACGTACCAAAACCATGGAAAAATTATATTGAAGAGACACATTGATCAATAAAGACCACCCCCCAATAATAATTAAGCATTCGGGGCGAAAATCATCAGGTTAGGTTATAGAGCTAGAAGGATAGAGGTGAAACCCATACAAGATTAATGCTAAACCTCCACTTGCTTGAAATTCTGGCCCACTTATCATGTGGGGGTCGGCGCCATAGGACAGAACGGTGGGTGGGCGCCCCCACTCGGCCGTCGTCTTGCCCTCCTAACTACATAAAAGCTAACCACCGCTAAACAAAGGGTGCAAAAGAGAGTTCCTCATTCAACCCATTGGGATAGAGTGTCTTTAACCAAAATATCCATCTAGATTCTTGTTGTAATAATCTCCTATCCCAGTCACCCCCCCTGGGAGGTGGTCTAATGTGATCAATGCCCTGAAAACCAATAACCGAAGGATCCCCACCGTGCATATTGTTAATGTGTCTGGCTAACGGTGTGTCATTATTCAATCTAATGTCCCTGAGGTGTTCCCCAACCCTCCGTCTGAGTTCCCTGCGGGTTTTGCCCACATATTCAAGTTTACAAATGCATGTCGCCTTATATATCACTCCCTGTGTTTTACAATTAATGAATGATCTGATGTCATATTCCTTCCCAGTTACCTGGCTCTGGAATTTTTTACCAACAATGATTGAACCACAGGCGACGCAACCACTGCATTTGTAACATCCTTTTAGTGTAGAATTAGGAAAAAAGGTTTTTTGTGGTGCCAGAAAACTATGGACCAAATGGTCCTTTAACGATCTTACTTTTTTGTATGTAATGGATGGTCGATCCGGAAGTAGACCTCCTATATCATTATCCATTTTTAATATGGGCCAATATTTTTCAAGGATCCTCCTAACCCCTGATGCTCCATTATCAAATGTCGTGATGAATCTTATTATCTCATTTTTATCCTCCTTCGTCTTTGTTTTTGGGGGGTACAGCAGATCTATCCTCTGTGCTTTCTCAATGTCTGCAGCCGCCTTACTTACTACTCCTCTCGGATACCCTCTCTCAAGAAATCTATTTTCCAAATCTTTTGATTGTTCAAGAAATTGTGCCTCCTCTGAACAATTTCTGCGGATCCTAGCAAATTGTCCCTTTGGGATACCCCTCTTCAAACTGAATGGATGATTGCTTTCCCACCTTAGCAGTGAATTTGTGGACGTGGGCTTACGATAGGTACTCGTCATCAAATTACCCTGTGAATCCTTCTCTATCATCAAATCCAAGAAGGAAAGCTTATATTTATCAGTTTCATACGTGAAGAAGAGACCCAAATCATTGTTGTTCAGATCCTTCATAAATTCTTTCAATTCCTCCTCATTGCCTTTCCACACCATGAATACATCATCAATAAATCTGTACCAGATGCCAATCTTTTCATTGACAGATTCACGATCCTCTCTGAAGACCACCGTTTCCTCCCACCAACCCAGGAGCAGATTTGCGTACGATGGGGCACATGGACTCCCCATCGCTGTGCCCCTGAGTTGGTGGAAGGTGTGGCCATCAAAGGAAAAAATGTTGTGTGTTAGACAAAATTTGAGAATATCCAAAACGAAGTTAGAGTGTTCCTCACACTGGACCCCCCTTCCCTTCAGAAAATATTTGGCAGCTGTTAAACCAAGATCATGACGAATGGATGAATATAAAGATTCAACATCGATCCCAACAAGGAGCGTTCCTTCCTCAAAAGAGAGTCCTTCCAATTTTTTAAGCAAGTCAGTTGTATCTGACAAATAGGAACCCAGACCAAGGACAAAAGGTTTCAGAATGACATCCAGATAGACCCCCAGATTCTGCGTTAGATTATCAACCCCAGATATTATGGGTCTCCCCCTAAGGGGGTCAACTCCTTTATGCAACTTAGGCAGACTATAAAATGTGGCCATTACCGGATGCCTAGGGTAAAGAAATTCATATTCAGTTTTGCTTATCAAACCCCTATCCAGGGCATCCAGGAGTAGGGAATTCAGTTCCTTCGAATACCGTTGTAAAGGATTGGACCCCAATTTTTTATACCCATTCTGGTCCCCCAGAATGTCATAACACATCTTTACATATTTTTCCCGGTCCATCACAACGGTATTCCCCCCTTTATCCGATTGTTTGATAACAACATCTGTAGCTTTACCCAAGGCATCCAGACTCTTCATCTCTTCCCTAGTTAGGTTGAATTTAACATGATGATCCGGTTTCAGCCTTTCCAGTTCATGAGAGACAAGATTAGAAAAGACATCAATTGCACTCAGGTCACTCTGTGCAGGTGGCATTTTTTTGCTCTTCAATTTAAGATCTGTAAAGGGCCCTCGCCCAGTCAGATCTGGTCCCATCTTGTCCAAATTAAACAGGAGTCTTACATCTTCCAGGATGTCATCCGAAATCCCCAAGTCAGAACAAACTCTCTTATTATCTCTGATATAGAATTTCTTCCATTTTAGCTTCCTCACAAAAAGACTGAGATCCTTAATGCTGTCAAAATCATTATAATCCGTCGTAGGTACGAATGAAAGACCCTTACCTAATACACTTAAATCTGCAGTGGATAATGCCCTACTTGATAGGTTCACTACTTGGTTAGATCTTGGGGATTCTGGAATCCCCCTCGATTTGTTCTGTTCCTTAGGAAGTAATCTCTTTGTTCTAAAAAATGGCCATTCTGATAGGGTTGATTGAACCTTCCTCTACCATTTCCAAAGTTCTTTTTCTTTCTGCCTCTCCCTCCCATATTCCTACCTTCTGAGTCAGACACATCTGTATCTGTTGTTGAGCACTCAGTTTCACTAGGTTTTATATAGCGTGGAGGGGCAAAATTATAGATTTTATTCTCTCTGAAATCCTGAAGATCTCTATTATAAAATTTATGCTTCTTATCCTTAAGATGGTATTGATATTTCTCAATTGTACTTTGTAATATCTTTTCTTTTCCTGAAAAATCTATTTCTTTTGAAAACGTATTAGTTATTTCAATCTGCTCTTTAAGCGCCACCTCAAGATCTGCAAGGTTCTTTCTCTCTTCTTCTAGAAGTAATGCCATCAACCTAAGAGAGCTTTCTGTAGCCTCTTTCTCCCATTTTGCAGCTAATTCCTGACTCCTATAACGAAAACCTGGCTGCAGGGAGATTCTCAAATGTCTAGGAACAATTTTATCACGCAAGTAGACTTCCAAAGATTGCACTTCCCACCATGAGGCTATTCTATTCTTATAGATCTTAGTTAGTTCCCGAAATGCGCCGTTCAGGGTGGGAGTGTATTTTTTCTGCACATACGTCTTTTCTGAAAATACATCTTTCGCTTCGTTGGTCCAAGAGCCTATGTCCAAACCTGTGCTTAGGAAACCTGCCATGTTGAATAAATTCAATATAAGTATAGCCACTGGATAATTAATTACATAAATCAGTTTCAGACAGCAAAGGTACGATACAGCATATCACTGCTGAAAAAAAAAAATTTTTTTTTTTTTTTTTTTTAAAATTTAACTTTTACTTCAATCACTAAAATCGTGGTCAGAATCACAAACAACATAAATTGAATTAAAATAATTTGGCCCCTCTTGACAGTGGCCCAAATAACACCGCACATAAATAATTGGATTTATCTCACCAACTTATTCTCTTCAATGGAGTTTTTTAGGGTCCATTAATTAGCAAGACCTCAATACAGAAGGTCTGAAAAATGTCTCCCGACGCGTTTCAATCAACACTTCAGGGGAGTATTCAAATGCCTCTTAGGTCCCATAAAGACACGGACCTTGCATTTATATAATCTGCTGTAATAAATGCATATATAGAAAAGATCAGCATATCAGCAATACAAAAATTTGAACATCCCTGTGTGGGACAACTCACCATTTTATAACTCTGTTCAAGATAGAAATGCGGTAATTCCAAAAACAGGTACTAATTACAGAGGGCCTGTCACCTCTAAAAACATGCTGCAATAAATACACAATAGATTCCTATCAGTAAAGTCAGCGGTTATCTTATCTTAATCCATTCAGCCAAATCACTGGGAACTCACCACATGGTATGGACGCCTGTGCCTCTCGCCCTATCAATCAGCTGTTGCCAACAATGGAGTTTAAATACTCCCTCCTCATCACAGCGTGTGACGTCATTTCCCTATTCTCAAGCATACAGCAGCAGTCAGGTGACCGGATATGACGAGCGCTGTTATATCGTCGCTATAGCAACATGTCTCCATTCTCAAAGACCCGGCAGTCAGGTGACCGGATGTGACGAGCACTGTTATGCCGTCACTACGGTAACATGTCTCCACTCTCAAACACACGACAGTCAGGTGACCGGACGTGCCGAGTATTGTTATACTGTTGCTACGGCAACAACATGCCTTCTCTCTATTCTCCATATATAGCAATCATGTGGCCGGATGTGACGCGCGCTGTCACGTCGTCCATTTCAATCACCTAGGGTGCCGTACCAGAATAACCTGCGGTCATCATAGCAAGCAGATGACCGGAAATGGCGCATATTGTTTATGCAGTTGCCATAGCAATAAACACCATCCTTGCTCACAGATCGCCCAGCCGGTCACATGGCCCACAGTAACCTATCATTATATGCTTTAGTTCTTATAGCAATTTTCTCCTATTTAAACATGTGATTTTCAAAGGACGAGTGAATCACCACCCCCACAGTAATCACATGACAATGCATCACACTACCAAAGAGAATAGAATGACGTCATTATTTGTATGATTTATTGCAGCACTTCATAATAGTTTCTAAACTGATACCACAGTATAATGAAGGTAACAATATGTACACCTTCTTCATTGATTATGATCTGGAATTTATACCCGCAAAAAAACGGTTAATCCAATATCTTTCACAATCAAACAGACAGGGGGGAGGGTGAAGCCAAGCTGTATCACCACAATCTCACCACATCACCCATTTTATACATGCAGATGGAGGCCTACAGACTCCATTATTTCTTATACTACAGCATGTCATCCAGATAGAAACATGGAGGTTCCACTGCCCATTTTTACTACTCATCAGGGCCACCTTACAAAAGGTATCTCAAAAAAGACTTCTGTTTAAAATTATTTAATAATCCACACCTAAATTAAAAAGTGTAATACTAGTTTGTCATTACGTACCAAAACCATGGAAAAATTATATTGAAGAGACACATTGATCAATAAAGACCACCCCCCAATAATAATTAAGCATTCGGGGCGAAAATCATCAGGTTAGGTTATAGAGCTAGAAGGATAGAGGTGAAACCCATACAAGATTAATGCTAAACCTCCACTTGCTTGAAATTCTGGCCCTACTTATCATGTGGGGGTCGGCGCCATAGGACAGAACGGTGGGTGGGCGCCCCCACTCGGCCGTCGTCTTGCCCTCCTAACTACATAAAAGCTAACCACCGCTAAACAAAGGGTGCAAAAGAGAGTTCCTCATTCAACCCATTGGGATAGAGTGTCTTTAACCAAAATATCCATCTAGATTCTTGTTGTAATAATCTCCTATCCCAGTCACCCCCCCTGGGAGGTGGTCTAATGTGATCAATGCCCTGAAAACCAATAACCGAAGGATCCCCACCGTGCATATTGTTAATGTGTCTGGCTAACGGTGTGTCATTATTCAATCTGATGTCCCTGAGGTGTTCCCCAACCCTCCGTCTGAGTTCCCTGCGGGTTTTGCCCACATATTCAAGTTTACAAATGCATGTCGCCTTATATATCACTCCCTGTGTTTTACAATTAATGAATGATCTGATGTCATATTCCTTCCCAGTTACCTGGCTCTGGAATTTTTTACCAACAATGATTGAACCACAGGCGACGCAACCACTGCATTTGTAACATCCTTTTAGTGTAGAATTAGGAAAAAAGGTTTTTTGTGGTGCCAGAAAACTATGGACCAAACGGTCCTTTAACGATCTTGCTTTTTTGTATGTAATGGATGGTCGATCCGGAAGTAGACCTCCTATATCATTATCCATTTTTAATATGGGCCAATATTTTTCAAGGATCCTCCTAACCCCTGATGCTCCATTATCAAATGTCGTGATGAATCTTATTATCTCATTTTTATCCTCCTTCGTCTTTGTTTTTGGGGGGTACAGCAGATCTATCCTCTGTGCTTTCTCAATGTCTGCAGCCGCCTTACTTACTACTCCTCTCGGATACCCTCTCTCAAGAAATCTATTTTCCAAATCTTTTGATTGTTCAAGAAATTGTGCCTCCTCTGAACAATTTCTGCGGATCCTAGCAAATTGTCCCTTTGGGATACCCCTCTTCAAACTGAATGGATGATTGCTTTCCCACCTTAGCAGTGAATTTGTGGACGTGGGCTTACGATAGGTACTCGTCATCAAATTACCCTGTGAATCCTTCTCTATCATCAAATCCAAGAAGGAAAGCTTATATTTATCAGTTTCATACGTGAAGAAGAGACCCAAATCATTGTTGTTCAGATCCTTCATAAATTCTTTCAATTCCTCCTCATTGCCTTTCCACACCATGAATACATCATCAATAAATCTGTACCAGATGCCAATCTTTTCATTGACAGATTCACGATCCTCTCTGAAGACCACCGTTTCCTCCCACCAACCCAGGAGCAGATTTGCGTACGATGGGGCACATGGACTCCCCATCGCTGTGCCCCTGAGTTGGTGGAAGGTGTGGCCATCAAAGGAAAAAATGTTGTGTGTTAGACAAAATTTGAGAATATCCAAAACGAAGTTAGAGTGTTCCTCACACTGGACCCCCCTTCCCTTCAGAAAATATTTGGCAGCTGTTAAACCAAGATCATGACGAATGGATGAATATAAAGATTCAACATCGATCCCAACAAGTTAGAATACCGTAGCAATCCATTAGGCACTACACATGATTTCAATTTAAAAGAACCACGGAAAAAACAACAAAGTAGAAACCGTGGAAAGAGCTGCAAACCACAGGCAACAGTCAAAAACAGGAGAACAAAAAGTGGCTAATATGCAAAAAATTACAAGTATTTATTAAATAGTAATCAATTCATTACAAATATATCGTGGAGAAGATGAAACAGACATGAAAAAACACTGGCACAGAGAATGGTAACACGGTTAATGTAGAAAGCTGCACAAAATGTTAGAATGATACAATGCAATGCAGTAACGATGTAAGTACATGATCAATCATAAAAACATACCCAGTGCAGCCAGATTAACAAATAGTAAAGTGCCGATAGTGCAGAGGTCTGGATACCCCCCTAGGAAGGGTAAGCTTCCTAGGGGGGTATCCAGACCTCTGCACTATCGGCACTTTACTATTTGTTAATCTGGCTGCACTGGGTATGTTTTTATGATTGATCATGTACTTACATCGTTACTGCATTGCATTGTATCATTCTAACATTTTGTGCAGCTTTCTACATTAACCGTGTTACCATTCTTTGTGCCAGTGTTTTTTCATGTCTGTTTCATCTTCTCCACGATATATTTGTAATGAATTGATTACTATTTAATAAATACTTGTAATTTTTTGCATATTAGCCACTTTTTGTTCTCCTGTTTTTGATCGATCCCAACAAGGAGCGTTCCTTCCTCAAAAGAGAGTCCTTCCAATTTTTTTAAGCAAGTCAGTTGTATCTGACAAATAGGAACCCAGACCAAGGACAAAAGGTTTCAGAATGACATCCAGATAGACCCCCAGATTCTGCGTTAGATTATCAACCCCAGATATTATGGGTCTCCCCCTAAGGGGGTCAACTCCTTTATGCAACTTAGGCAGACTATAAAATGTGGCCATTACCGGATGCCTAGGGTAAAGAAATTCATATTCAGTTTTGCTTATCAAACCCCTATCCAGGGCATCCAGGAGTAGGGAATTCAGTTCCTTCGAATACCGTTGTAAAGGATTGGACCCCAATTTTTTATACCCATTCTGGTCCCCCAGAATGTCATAACACATCTTTACATATTTTTCCCGGTCCATCACAACGGTATTCCCCCCTTTATCCGATTGTTTGATAACAACATCTGTAGCTTTACCCAAGGCATCCAGACTCTTCATCTCTTCCCTAGTTAGGTTGAATTTAACATGATGATCCGGTTTCAGCCTTTCCAGTTCATGAGAGACAAGATTAGAAAAGACATCAATTGCACTCAGGTCACTCTGTGCAGGTGGCATTTTTTTGCTCTTCAATTTAAGATCTGTAAAGGGCCCTCGCCCAGTCAGATCTGGTCCCATCTTGTCCAAATTAAACAGGAGTCTTACATCTTCCAGGATGTCATCCGAAATCCCCAAGTCAGAACAAACTCTCTTATTATCTCTGATATAGAATTTCTTCCATTTTAGCTTCCTCACAAAAAGACTGAGATCCTTAATGCTGTCAAAATCATTATAATCCGTCGTAGGTACGAATGAAAGACCCTTACCTAATACACTTAAATCTGCAGTGGATAATGCCCTACTTGATAGGTTCACTACTTGGTTAGATCTTGGGGATTCTGGAATCCCCCTCGATTTGTTCTGTTCCTTAGGAAGTAATCTCTTTGTTCTAAAAAATGGCCATTCTGATAGGGTTGATTGAACCTTCCTCTACCATTTCCAAAGTTCTTTTTCTTTCTGCCTCTCCCTCCCATATTCCTACCTTCTGAGTCAGACACATCTGTATCTGTTGTTGAGCACTCAGTTTCACTTGGTTTTATATAGCGTGGAGGGGCAAAATTATAGATTTTATTCTCTCTGAAATCCTGAAGATCTCTATTATAAAATTTATGCTTCTTATCCTTAAGATGGTATTGATATTTCTCAATTGTACTTTGTAATATCTTTTCTTTTCCTGAAAAATCTATTTCTTTTGAAAACGTATTAGTTATTTCAATCTGCTCTTTAAGCGCCACCTCAAGATCTGCAAGGTTCTTTCTCTCTTCTTCTAGAAGTAATGCCATCAACCTAAGAGAGCTTTCTGTAGCCTCTTTCTCCCATTTTGCAGCTAATTCCTGACTCCTATAACGAAAACCTGGCTGCAGGGAGATTCTCAAATGTCTAGGAACAATTTTATCACGCAAGTAGACTTCCAAAGATTGCACTTCCCACCATGAGGCTATTCTATTCTTATAGATCTTAGTTAGTTCCCGAAATGCGCCGTTCAGGGTGGGAGTGTATTTTTTCTGCACATACGTCTTTTCTGAAAATACATCTTTCGCTTCGTTGGTCCAAGAGCCTATGTCCAAACCTGTGCTTAGGAAACCTGCCATGTTGAATAAATTCAATATAAGTATAGCCACTGGATAATTAATTACATAAATCAGTTTCAGACAGCAAAGTTACGATACAGCATATCACTGCTGAAAAAAAAAAATTTTTTTTTTTTTTTTTTTAAATTTAACTTTTACTTCAATCACTAAAATCGTGGTCAGAATCACAAACAACATAAATTGAATTAAAATAATTTGGCCCCTCTTGACAGTGGCCCAAATAACACCGCACATAAATAATTGGATTTATCTCACCAACTTATTCTCTTCAATGGAGTTTTTTAGGGTCCATTAATTAGCAAGACCTCAATACAGAAGGTCTGAAAAATGTCTCCCGACGCGTTTCAATCAACACTTCAGGGGAGTATTCAAATGCCTCTTAGGTCCCATAAAGACACGGACCTTGCATTTATATAATCTGCTGTAATAAATGCATATATAGAAAAGATCAGCATATCAGCAATACAAAAATTTGAACATCCCTGTGTGGGACAACTCACCATTTTATAACTCTGTTCAAGATAGAAATGCGGTAATTCCAAAAACAGGTACTAATTACAGAGGGCCTGTCACCTCTAAAAACATGCTGCAATAAATACACAATAGATTCCTATCAGTAAAGTCAGCGGTTATCTTATCTTAATCCATTCAGCCAAATCACTGGGAACTCACCACATGGTATGGACGCCTGTGCCTCTCGCCCTATCAATCAGCTGTTGCCAACAATGGAGTTTAAATACTCCCTCCTCATCACAGCGTGTGACGTCATTTCCCTATTCTCAAGCATACAGCAGCAGTCAGGTGACCGGATATGACGAGCGCTGTTATATCGTCGCTATAGCAACATGTCTCCATTCTCAAAGACCCGGCAGTCAGGTGACCGGATGTGACGAGCACTGTTATGCCGTCACTACGGTAACATGTCTCCACTCTCAAACACACGACAGTCAGGTGACCGGACGTGCCGAGTATTGTTATACTGTTGCTACGGCAACAACATGCCTTCTCTCTATTCTCCATATATAGCAATCATGTGGCCGGATGTGACGCGCGCTGTCACGTCGTCCATTTCTATCACCTAGGGTGCCGTACCAGAATAACCTGCGGTCATCATAGCAAGCAGATGACCGGAAATGGCGCATATTGTTTATGCAGTTGCCATAGCAATAAACACCATCCTTGCTCACAGATCGCCCAGCCGGTCACATGGCCCACAGTAACCTATCATTATATGCTTTAGTTCTTATAGCAATTTTCTCCTATTTAAACATGTGATTTTCAAAGGACGAGTGAATCACCACCCCCACAGTAATCACATGACAATGCATCACACTACCAAAGAGAATAGAATGACGTCATTATTTGTATGATTTATTGCAGCACTTCATAATAGTTTCTAAACTGATACCACAGTATAATGAAGGTAACAATATGTACACCTTCTTCATTGATTATGATCTGGAATTTATACCCGCAAAAAAACGGTTAATCCAATATCTTTCACAATCAAACAGACAGGGGGGAGGGTGAAGCCAAGCTGTATCACCACAATCTCACCACATCACCCATTTTATACATGCAGATGGAGGCCTACAGACTCCATTATTTCTTATACTACAGCATGTCATCCAGATAGAAACATGGAGGTTCCACTGCCCATTTTTACTACTCATCAGGGCCACCTTACAAAAGGTATCTCAAAAAAGACTTCTGTTTAAAATTATTTAATAATCCACACCTAAATTAAAAAGTGTAATACTAGTTTGTCATTACGTACCAAAACCATGGAAAAATTATATTGAAGAGACACATTGATCAATAAAGACCACCCCCCAATAATAATTAAGCATTCGGGGCGAAAATCATCAGGTTAGGTTATAGAGCTAGAAGGATAGAGGTGAAACCCATACAAGATTAATGCTAAACCTCCACTTGCTTGAAATTCTGGCCCTACTTATCATGTGGGGGTCGGCGCCATAGGACAGAACGGTGGGTGGGCGCCCCCACTCGGCCGTCGTCTTGCCCTCCTAACTACATAAAAGCTAACCACCGCTAAACAAAGGGTGCAAAAGAGAGTTCCTCATTCAACCCATTGGGATAGAGTGTCTTTAACCAAAATATCCATCTAGATTCTTGTTGTAATAATCTCCTATCCCAGTCACCCCCCCTGGGAGGTGGTCTAATGTGATCAATGCCCTGAAAACCAATAACCGAAGGATCCCCACCGTGCATATTGTTAATGTGTCTGGCTAACGGTGTGTCATTATTCAATCTGATGTCCCTGAGGTGTTCCCCAACCCTCCGTCTGAGTTCCCTGCGGGTTTTGCCCACATATTCAAGTTTACAAATGCATGTCGCCTTATATATCACTCCCTGTGTTTTACAATTAATGAATGATCTGATGTCATATTCCTTCCCAGTTACCTGGCTCTGGAATTTTTTACCAACAATGATTGAACCACAGGCGACGCAACCACTGCATTTGTAACATCCTTTTAGTGTAGAATTAGGAAAAAAGGTTTTTTGTGGTGCCAGAAAAACTATGGACCAAACGGTCCTTTAACGATCTTGCTTTTTTGTATGTAATGGATGGTCGATCCGGAAGTAGACCTCCTATATCATTATCCATTTTTAATATGGGCCAATATTTTTCAAGGATCCTCCTAACCCCTGATGCTCCATTATCAAATGTCGTGATGAATCTTATTATCTCATTTTTATCCTCCTTCGTCTTTGTTTTTGGGGGGTACAGCAGATCTATCCTCTGTGCTTTCTCAATGTCTGCAGCCGCCTTACTTACTACTCCTCTCGGATACCCTCTCTCAAGAAATCTATTTTCCAAATCTTTTGATTGTTCAAGAAATTGTGCCTCCTCTGAACAATTTCTGCGGATCCTAGCAAATTGTCCCTTTGGGATACCCCTCTTCAAACTGAATGGATGATTGCTTTCCCACCTTAGCAGTGAATTTGTGGACGTGGGCTTACGATAGGTACTCGTCATCAAATTACCCTGTGAATCCTTCTCTATCATCAAATCCAAGAAGGAAAGCTTATATTTATCAGTTTCATACGTGAAGAAGAGACCCAAATCATTGTTGTTCAGATCCTTCATAAATTCTTTCAATTCCTCCTCATTGCCTTTCCACACCATGAATACATCATCAAGGCGACATGCATTTGTAAACTTGAATATGTGGGCAAAACCCGCAGGGAACTCAGACGGAGGGTTGGGGAACACCTCAGGGACATCAGATTGAATAATGACACACCGTTAGCCAGACACATTAACAATATGCACGGTGGGGATCCTTCGGTTATTGGTTTTCAGGTCATTGATCACATTAGACCACCTCCCGGGGGGGTGACTGGGATAGGAGATTATTACAACAAGAATCTAGATGGATATTTTGGTTAAAGACACTCTATCCCAATGGGTTGAATGAGGAACTCTCTTTTGCACCCTTTGTTTAGCGGTGGTTAGCTTTTATGTAGTTAGGAGGGCAAGACGACGGCCGAGTGGGGGCGCCCACCCACCGTTCTGTCCTATGGCGCCGACCCCCACATGATAAGTAGGGCCAGAATTTCAAGCAAGTGGAGGTTTAGCATTAATCTTGTATGGGTTTCACCTCTATCCTTCTAGCTCTATAACCTAACCTGATGATTTTCGCCCCGAATGCTTAATTATTATTGGGGGGTGGTCTTTATTGATCAATGTGTCTCTTCAATATAATTTTTCCATGGTTTTGGTACGTAATGACAAACTAGTATTACACTTTTTAATTTAGGTGTGGATTATTAAATAATTTTAAACAGAAGTCTTTTTTGAGATACCTTTTGTAAGGTGGCCCTGATGAGTAGTAAAAATGGGCAGTGGAACCTCCATGTTTCTATCTGGATGACATGCTGTAGTATAAGAAATAATGGAGTCTGTAGGCCTCCATCTGCATGTATAAAATGGGTGATGTGGTGAGATTGTGGTGATACAGCTTGGCTTCACCCTCCCCCCTGTCTGTTTGATTGTGAAAGATATTGGATTAACCGTTTTTTTGCGGGTATAAATTCCAGATCATAATCAATGAAGAAGGTGTACATATTGTTACCTTCATTATACTGTGGTATCAGTTTAGAAACTATTATGAAGTGCTGCAATAAATCATACAAATAATGACGTCATTCTATTCTCTTTGGTAGTGTGATGCATTGTCATGTGATTACTGTGGGGGTGGTGATTCACTCGTCCTTTGAAAATCACATGTTTAAATAGGAGAAAATTGCTATAAGAACTAAAGCATATAATGATAGGTTACTGTGGGCCATGTGACCGGCTGGGCGATCTGTGAGCAAGGATGGTGTTTATTGCTATGGCAACTGCATAAACAATATGCGCCATTTCCGGTCATCTGCTTGCTATGATGACCGCAGGTTATTCTGGTACGGCACCCTAGGTGATTGAAATGGACGACGTGACAGCGCGCGTCACATCCGGCCACATGATTGCTATATATGGAGAATAGAGAGAAGGCATGTTGTTGCCGTAGCAACAGTATAACAATACTCGGCACGTCCGGTCACCTGACTGTCGTGTGTTTGAGAGTGGAGACATGTTACCGTAGTGACGGCATAACAGTGCTCGTCACATCCGGTCACCTGACTGCCGGGTCTTTGAGAATGGAGACATGTTGCTATAGCGACGATATAACAGCGCTCGTCATATCCGGTCACCTGACTGCTGCTGTATGCTTGAGAATAGGGAAATGACGTCACACGCTGTGATGAGGAGGGAGTATTTAAACTCCATTGTTGGCAACAGCTGATTGATAGGGCAAGAGGCACAGGCCTCCATACCATGTGGTGAGTTCCCAGTGATTTGGCTGAATGGATTAAGATAAGATAACCGCTGACTTTACTGATAGGAATCTATTGTGTATTTATTGCAGCATGTTTTTAGAGGTGACAGGCCCTCTGTAATTAGTACCTGTTTTTGGAATTACCGCATTTCTATCTTGAACAGAGTTATAAAATGGTGAGTTGTCCCACACAGGGATGTTCAAATTTTTGTATTGCTGATATGCTGATCTTTTCTATATATGCATTTATTACAGCAGATTATATAAATGCAAGGTCCGTGTCTTTATGGGACCTAAGAGGCATTTGAATACTCCCCTGAAGTGTTGATTGAAACGCGTCGGGAGACATTTTTCAGACCTTCTGTATTGAGGTCTTGCTAATTAATGGACCCTAAAAAACTCCATTGAAGAGAATAAGTTGGTAAGATAAATCCAATTATTTATGTGCGGTGTTATTTGGGCCACTGTCAAGAGGGGCCAAATTATTTTAATTCAATTTATGTTGTTTGTGATTCTGACCACGATTTTAGTGATTGAAGTAAAAGTTAAATTTAAAATTTTTTTTTTTTTCAGCAGTGATATGCTGTATCGTAACTTTGCTGATTCAAAAATGTATATAGTTTTTCTGTAGCACGTATATTTTCCATGGAGTAGCATCATTATTATAAGGTATAGGAAATATACCAGCGACATTAAGAAAACAGTAATCTACATATCAGAAAAAAATGCTTCACCTTACAAAACAGTTTTTATTGAACTAAAATAATTTCACATGCAAAATAAAAACCGAAATATGAGCAGAAATTAATAGTACTTGACATTAGACTGTGGTTGATACGATTTTTCAGGGTTGTCCCTATATTGCATCCAATAGTAATCTGCCATCATTAAGTCATTCTAAAAATCCTGGTAGCGGTGTTCCATTACTTTAATGTCCTGGTGAAAGCACTCGCCGTGTTCATCACTTACATCCCCAAGATTGCGAGGGAAGACATCTAAATGCGAATGCAAAAAGAGCCTTTTCAGAGACATGCGACATCCACGACACTGGTATGCATTTAGCAGTTCCTCCACACCTTCAACATATTCTGGAGATTTACTTTTTCCTAAGACTTTTTCAGAGATCCACTTAAAGCTTTTCGCAGATCTCAATTCCTTATCATTTAGAATTCCTTCAAACACATCATCTTTCATACGCTCTCTGATCTGAGGACCAACAAATATCCCTTTCTTCAGTTTTGCTGGTGAAATGCTGGAGAATTTCTGTGAAATGTACTGGAACCCTTGTGAATTTGTCTTTGCCATGGCTTTTACAAAGTTTTTAATCAATCCCAACTTTCTATGTAGTGGAGGAAGAAAGATTTTTATTAGAGCAACTAAAGGATTATGCTGAACATTGTCTCTACCTGGAGCATAGATGTTTCTCTGTCCCCAATCACAACGAACATAATGATCTACTGCAATTCTACTGTCCAATAAACACAAGAAGCAACAATATTTAGTGAAATCTCCTTGCATTCCCATTAGCAGACCAATCACTTTCAAATCTCCACAGATATTCCATTGATGATGCTTATATTGAATAGCATCCAAAAGAACTGACAGATTTTCATAACTTTCCTTTAGATGACATGAGTGAGCAATAGAGATTGATTGTTTCATATTTCCATTGTGAAGCAACACTGCTTTCAAACTTCTCTGGGATGAGTCAATAAACAATCGCCAATCTGCAACAAAATAGTCTTGATTCAGTTCTTCAAAGAGGCCAATCACATTGTTACAGTACACCATTGGTCCATCAACTGTGAAAAATTGTGTTAAAGTATTACTTCTGCTTTGGTAATAACACACTTTGACATCATCATGAAGGAGAAGATTCTTGTTTCAGCATAGATGCAAGAAGTTCAGCTTTATCTTTTGATAATGAAAGGTCTCTGAAGAGATCATTTAATTCATGTTGAGTAAAGCGTTCTGGCTGCTCCATCAGGTACATACCTTGACTTGAGGGCTCCATGTCTTCGCCAGTAGCTTGAGCTCCATAGTTTTCATATTCGACTTCATTTTCATTCAAGCCACACAACAGTGGTACAGGAACTGGCAAGGTACCATCATGTGGAACTGGCCTAATTGCAGATTCAAGTTCAGGGTAATTAATCTTATGTTTGTTCTTTGTAGAAAAGCCCTTCAGTTTGACAAAACAAACGTAGCAGTCATCACTATGATTTTTGGGTTCTCACCAAATCTTGGGAATAGTAAATGGCATAGCCACTTTCCTCATATTCAACCAGTCACGAAGACCATTTGAATAACTTGAGCATATCACATGAGTGGCCCAGCATACATTGAAAATGCAAAAATAACGTAATAACAAAAATACTTCTATCTCAAAAACTTTATGTGATAGAGCAAAAATAAGTATATTTTTTGGAATCAGCACATCGAACTCCATAAAACAGACATATTACCTTTGATGATATTTTTTGTGAGTTGACCAGTGTTATCACGCTAGCAGCCCGCAGCCACCCCGAAGTTGTAAATACATTATATGTGCCAATTCAGACACTTTGCCTGGCTCTTCCCGATTGCCACCGTACACAGGGCAATACTTTTTGGGGTTGATGTCAGATTTAAATTGGCATCTGGGGTAAGTAATAGAGAGCCACCAATCAGATACCCCCATTACTAACTCGGTAAGTATACGGCTAAAAAAAAAACACACACACACGAAAAATAGTTTATTTGAATAAAGACTCTCCCATACTTCCTCCTTCACCAATTTATGAATTTAAAAAAACAGCGTGGGGGTCCCCCCTATTTTGTATAACCAGATCAGCTAAAGTAGACAGCTGTGGGCTGCAACCCTCAGCCGTTTGCTTTACTTTGGCTGGTTATCAAAAATAGGTGGGACCCCACACTGTTTTTTAACTTATTTAAATAAATAATTAAAAAAAAGGCATTGGATACCCTTATTTTTGATAACCAACCAACGTAAAGCAGACAACAACTTTCTTGCATCAATAACTGTAAATGAAGTGTGTGTATTTGTACTTTACCATAAATGAGTCCTCATTTAGAAGTGTTGTCGAGATGGGAAAACCTCTTTAATTGACATTACTTACAAAAACATATTATTTTCAACATGCTTATTCTTGTGTATCCATATTTCATTTCAGACATACATTTATGATACACATTCCAGCACATACCTGCACAAGCTTCCAGAACACTCGGAATCTGTCATCAATGTAGCATTCAATCCATCTTCTCCGCAGGTATGTTTTAGCTGATATTTTATTACATATTCCAATTAATCACTTTAAAAATGATAACATAATGTTTTTCCACAGTTTTTTTTAATACATTTCTAAAGTGTCAAGTTTCCTTTAAGATAATGATGTAACAGAAAGAAAACATGTATTTGACGCTTATGCACATGTTGAAATGGTAACTGATGTGTTTGCTTTGAACTTATATCGAAAACTGACAATTAGGCCTCATTCACATAGTTTTTTTCCTTGCATGTAGAAAAATGGACACATTTTCATAAATGTGTGAGATTAATTTTGTATCTGTTTATGTTTATACTTATGTTTTTAGTATCCTAGACCATATTCATCCAAGCAATTTCACCAACAATTTCGCAATTTTGGTGTAAATTGATTTGGAAGTCGCAACATTTTCTTTTTCATTTCTAATTTTTTTTTTTATTTGAATTACAACTGGGTAATGGGAAGAATAAGGAAGTAGATTACAATTTTTGAGGAATATATTGTAAACATACATAGTAAAACAATATAGTTAATGGGTATGGGAATGGGGGGAGAAATGGGAAAGTAAACTTTTATTGGGAAAACAGGGGAAGAAGGGGAGAAAAAAAAGGGGGTGGATATTTATATAAATTGCGAAAATATAACTGTTAAAATATAATGTAAATTACACATTTCTAAAGTACAATCCTAAAGAAGGAAAAGATAAAAACAATTAATTGAACGTAACAGTTATATAGAGGAATACAATATTAGAAATCAGAGTGTGGCGAAAGAAAAAAAGAAAGAAAGAAAAAAAGAAGAGAAAACAATCATTTCAGGATAAAGGGAAATTATTTATCCAGGGTTGCCAGCTCCAGTAATAAGCTGGGAAAAGGTTATTAAAAATTGCGTGACTCCTCTCATGTAGGTTATGTAAACACATTTTGTCAACAATATCATGAATTGATGGGAATATTGATTTCTTCCAATTTGCTGCAAGGGAGTTTTTTTTATAACAAGGAGTATGTGAATTAGGATAGAGTTAAATACCAGGTTGAGCGTTGTTATATCCAAAGAGAGTAGGTGGTGCCATTTGTGGTGTTATGTTAACTATGGATTGTGCAATTTTGTTGATGAGCTTGGATACATCCAACCAAAGACTACCTTGTTTTGGGCAAGACAGAAGATATGTAGAATATCTCCATTGAGGTTGCAACCTCTCCAGCACAGAGGAGAGCGGTTTGGGAATGCTTTATTTAGTTTCACCGGAGTGAAATACCACCTTGTCATAGTTTTGCAGTAGAATTCATAGAGGTTGGCGCAGATATTGGATTTGTATGTCCATTTTAAACAATTTTGACATTCTTTTGTTGTGAATGATTTATTTAGGTCCTTCTTCCAATTAGACATATAAGATTTTTTTTCAAATGAAGTGTCTTCATTAATAAAGTCGTATATGTTACTTGTTTTCCAAATGATCTTACTGTTACTGTTTTGGTTACAGAAGAGAAGATTAATGACTATCGATAGAGGGTGTTTATTTATATTAAGTCTTGAGCTTTTCTGAGTGAGAGTATCAAGAAGTCAGAGTCTAAGATTAAGATTTTCTTTTTTAAGTCTTGTAAAAAAATAAATTCTGTGCCATTGTGAATATCTTTGAATTTTTTTTAGAACCTTATTATTCCATAAGAGAGGTATTTTAATGCCAGAGATTATTTCTAAGAATTGTAAGGAGAATTCTTTTACTAGTTCATTCTTAAGTATTTTTGTTTTTGGTTTGTGTTTTATTAGTTTTTTCTAAGCCATTATAATCATGGATAAGGGAGGTACCCATTTTTATTTTTGCACTGGCACCTTAATATATTGCATCCAATGCCTTGTTGATTGCTGCATCCACTGACACTTTAACCCCTTCAGCTCCCGGGCACTTTCCGTTTTTGCGTTTTTGTTTTTTGCTCCCCTTCTTCCGAGAGACGTAACTTTTTTATTTTTCTGTCAATCTTGCCATATGAGGGCTTGTTTTTTGCGGGACGAGTTGTACTTTTAAATGAAACCATAAGTTTTACCATATATTGTACTGGAAAATGGCAAAAAAATTCCAAGTGCGGAAAAATTGCAAAAAAAGTGTGATTGTACCATAGTTTGGATATTTTATTCACCGTGTTCACTATATGGTAAAACTGATGTATCTATGTGATGGCTCAGGTCAGTGCGAGTTTGTAGACATGAATAGGTTTACTTGTATTTAAGGGGTTGAAAAAAATTCACAAGCTTGTCCAAAAAAAGTGGCGCACGTTTTGCGCCATTTTCCAAAACCCGTAGCGTTCTTATTTTTTGGGATCTATAGCTCAGTGACGGCTTATTTTTTGTGTCTCGACCTGACATTTTTAACATTACCTTTTTTGCGCAGATGCTACATTTTCATCGCCTATTATTGCATTTTGCGCAAAAATTGCGGCGACCAAAAAACTTAATTTTGGCGATTGGATTTTTTTGCCATTACGCCGTTTACTGATCAGATTAATTGATTTTATATTTTGATAGATCGGGCATTTCTGAACACGGCGATACCAAATATCTGTATATTTTTTATTTTTTTAACCCTTTAATTTTCAATGGGGTGAAATGGGGGTGATTTGAACTTTTATTTTTTTTTTTTATTTTTTAAAACTTTTTTTAACTTTTTTTTTTATTTTCCTAGTCCCCCTAGGGGGCTATAGCGATCAGCAATCCGATCGCTCTACCCTATCTGCAGATCACAGCTACAGAGCTGAGAACTGCAAATTTGGTGCTTTACTTTCAATGCTAGCTGTATTCCGGCATTGAGAGGAAGTGACTCATGTTAGCTACAAGCGTCATCACATGACCCTGTGCTACCATGGCAACCACCGAAAGTCACGTGATCATGTCACGTGACTTCCGATGGGGGGCGGGGTTAGTGACTGTCATGGCGGCGCACATATACATCTCGCTGCCAGATTTTGGCAGTGAGATGTAAAGGGTTAATGGCCGCGGGTGGAAGCGATTCCACCCGCGACTAGCAGGCACACATGTCAGCTGTTGAAAACAGCTGATATGTACGCGGATCGCCGCCGCCTGCCCTTGGCAGGGGGCGGGGATTAACTGCACACGATCCATGACGTACCCAGTACGTCATGGGTCGTTAAGGGGTTAACACACTGAAACTCAATGTATACTTAACATCGTCTATGAGGGAGAAATGATTCTGGTATATACTAAGTTGTAGACTATCTTGCTACCATTGCAGTGAACCTCCTGTTCCCTGGACCCACAGTTGTCAAACTTGGGATTGAATTTATTTGTGCCATGCCTTTAAGGATGTAGTTGTTGTAAGGAATGCAACTACATGTTATTGTGGATTATGTATAAGTAAACATGTGTTCTATTGGTGTTAGTATTGGTTGGATATTTATGTATACAGTGCCTTGCGAAAGTATTCGGCTCCCTTAAATTTATCAACCTTTTCCCACATTTCAGGCTTGAAACATAAAGATACAAATTGTAATGTTATGGTGAAGAATCAACAAGTGGGACACAATTGTGAAGTTGAACGAAATTTATTGCTTATTTTAAACTTTTTTAAAAAATAAATAACTGTAAAGTGGGGCAATATTATTCGTCCCCTTTACTTTCAGTGCAGCAAACTCACTCCAGAAGTTCATTGAGGATCTCTGATCCAATGTGGTCCTAAATGACTGATGATGATAAATATAAGCCACCTGTGTGTAATCAAGTCTCTGTATAAATGCACCTGCTCTGTGATAGTCTCAGTGTTCTGTTTAAAGCACAGATGGCATCATGAAGACCAAGGAATACAACAGGCAGGTCCATGATACTGTTGTGAAGAAGTTTAAATCCGTGATACTGTTGTGAAGAAGTTTAAAGCCGTATTTGGTTACAAAAAGATTTCCAAAACTTTCAACATCCCAAGGAGCACTGTGCAAGCGATCATATTGAATTGGAAGGAGTATCATACCACTGCAAATCTACGAAGACCTGGCCGTCTATCCAAACTTTCATCTCAAACAAGGAGAAGACTGATCAGAGATGCAGCCAAGAGGCCCATGATCACTCTGGATGAACTGCAGAGTTCTACAGCTGAGGTGGGAGAGTCTGTCAATAGGACAACAATCAGTAGTACACTGCACAAATCTGGCCTTTATGGAAGAGTGGCAAGGAGAAAGCCATTTCTCAAAGATTTCCATAAAAAGTGTTGTTTAAAGTTTGCCACAAGACACCTGGGAGACACACCAAATATGTGCAAGAAGGTGCTCTGGTCAGATGAAACCAAAATTGAACTATTTGGGCACAATGCCAAACGATATGTTTGCAATAAAAGCAACACAGCTCATCACCTTGAACACACCATCCCCACTGTCAAACATGATGGTGGCAGCATCACGGTTTGGGCCTGCTTTTCTTCAGCAGGGACAGGGAAGATGGTTAAAATTGATGGGAAGATGGATGGAGCCAAATACAGGACCATTCTTGAAGAAAACCTGTTGGAGTCTGTAAAAGACCTGAGACTGGGACGGAGATTTGTCTTCCAACAAGACAATGATCCAAAACATAAAGCAAAATCTACAATGGAATGGTTCACAAATAAACGTATCCAGGTGTTAGAATGGCCAAGTCAAAGTCTAGACCTGAATCCAGCATACTCCATCCAGGACTGTATGCAGGAGTTTTTAGCCCCCCCAAAAAATGATGTGGGCTTCGCCATGTTTTTTGTATGCTAGCCAAGTACAGCAGGCAGCTACGGGCTGCCCCATCCCCCAGCTGCCTATTTGTACCCGGCTGGGAACCAAAACTATAGGGAAGCCCTTTTTTTTTTTTTAATTATTTCATGAATTTCATGAAATAATTAAAAAAAAAATGACGTGGGCTTCGCCCAATTTTTGTGTCCAGCCAGGGACAACTAGGCAGCTGGGGATTGGAATCCGCAGCGCAGGGTGCCTAAGCTTTCTGGGCACCCCTGCTGCCAATTGCAGTCCGCTGCCTCCCCAGAAAATGGTGCTTTCATAGAAGCGCCATCTTTTGGCGCTGTAGCCAACTCTTCCAGCTGCCCTGGTGGCTCGCTGGGTAATAATGGGGTTAGGACTAGCTGTATATTATCAACTGGCCCTAAGCCCGAAATTCATGGTGTCACGCCAATATTAGACATGGCCACCATGAATTTCTAGTACAGATAAAAAAAAACACAACTTACAAAAAAATATTTTTATTAGAAATAAAACACAACACAATTAGTGACTCCATCTTAAAGCGATCAGATGATGTCAGGTTCAAGGGCCTGAATCACATGACACAGCATCTGATTGTATAAACGGCTTTTATACAATCAGCTGATGCATCAGTGCAAAAAAAAAAAAATACACACTTCTGTGCAGACTTCTGTCCGACAGCAGCAGCTGATAGTTTAGCCGGCTGGGTGGTAAAGAGCCGGCCTCACCGCTCGACTTATAGTGTCAGCTGATTTCGTCAGGTGACCGCATCAGCTGATCATCGCCAGGTCTGATAAAGAGAAAAGAGAGAGAAAAGATAGAGAAAAAAGAGAGAAAAGAGAGAGAAAAGAGAGCGAGAAAAGAGAGAGAAAAGAGAAGAGAGAGAGGGAGAGAGAGAGGAGAGAGAGAAGAGAGAGGAGAGAGAAAAGAGAGGGGGATAGAGAGAGAGAGAGAAGAGAGAGAGAAGAGGAGAGAAGAGAGAGGAGAGAAAGAGAAGAGAGAGGGAGAGAGAGCAGAGAGAAGAGGAGAGAAGAGGAGAGAGGGGAAAAAGAGCGAGAGAGAAAAAGAGAGAAAAAGAGAGAGAGAGAAAAAAAGAGAGAGGGAAAAAGAGAGAAAAAGAGAGAGAGAGAAAGAGAGAGCGAGAGTAAAAGAGAGAGAAAAAGAGAGAGACAGAAAAAGAGAGAAAAAGAGAGAGGGAAAAAGAGAGAGAGAGAGAAAAAGAGAGAGAGAGAAAAAAGAGAGAGAAAATGAGAGAAAAAGAGAGATAGAGAAAGAGAGAGAAAAGGAGAGAAAAAGAGAGAGAAAAAGAGAGAGAAAAAGAAAGAGAAAAAGAGAGAGAGAAAAAGAGAGAGAAAAAGAGAGAGAAAGAGAGAGCAAGAGTAAAAGAGAGAGAAAAAGAGAGAGAGAGGGAAAAAGAGAAAAAGAGAGAGAGAGAAAAAGAGAGAGAGAAAAAGAGAGAAAAAGAGAGAGAGAAAGAGAGAGAGAAAAAGAGAGAGAGGGAGAAAGAGAGAGAGAAAAAAAGAGAGAAAGAGAGAAAAAGAGAGAGAGAGAGAGAGAAGAGAGAGAGAGAGAAAGAAAAAGAGAGAGAGAAAGAGAGAGAGAAAGAGAGAGAGAGAGAAAAAGAGAGAGAGGGAGAGAGAGAAGAGCGAGAGAGAGAAAAGAGAGAAAGAGAAGAGAGAGAGGAGAGAGCAATGCATCCTCATTCCGTGAACTGCTCCGATTTTAGAGGTGTGTCCCGCAGCTCACAGCTGATGTCAGGCTCCTCCTCTCAGTGCATAAATAAATTAAATTCTGTACCGGGACGGCCGGGACTCGAACTCGTGAACTAACTTTCCTTGGGTGCAGGCTCTATCCATTGAGCCACTGCCTCTAATGAGAAGCATGGGAAGATTTGGTAATCTTGACCTCTATACTGCAGTAGAGCATCTAGAAGCAGATTGTTCAGCTGCAAGGATGGATGGATGGATGGTGAAAGGAGGAAACACTGGCACCATTCAGCGAGCTAACCGCTCAATCTTCCTATTTCTGGTTTATACACGCATTATATGGCTTGTAAATTTCCTTGCATTCTGGCGACAGTGCTCATTCCAATGAAAGGCCATGCCTTTCCCCCTAACCTGATGGTCGAATAAAACAGCTTTTTTTACCGCATATTTGGTGAGTGTCTTCCATCTCTTTTCACATAGACTGGATGGGCGGATGGATGGATGGGTGGATGGATGGATGAATGGGCGGATGGATGGATGCATGGGCGGATGGATGGATGGGCGGATGGATGGATGCATGGGCGGATGGATGGATGGATGGATGGGCGGATGAATGGATGGGCGGATGGGTGGATGGGCGGATGGATGGATGGGCAGATGGATGGATGGGCGGATGGATGGATGGGCGGATGGATGGATGGACGGATGGATGAATAGGCGGATAGGTGGATGGATGGATGGGCGGATGGATGGATGGGCGGGTGCATGGATGGATGGATGGGCGGATGGATGGGCGGATGGATGGATGGGAGGATGGGCGGGTGGATGGGCAGATGGGTGTGCAAACACCGGCAGTACCACTCTCATCACCGCACACACGCAGGCACTACAACCCCCATCATCACTGCACACGCAGGCACTACGGCACTCATCATCCTCGCACACAGCAGGCACTACAACCCCCATCATCACCGCACACGCAGGCATTACCTCAGTGACGTCCCAGGGAACGAGGGAATACCTGATTGAATAATGAAGCGGCAGCCATTTTCAAAAGAGGAAAAGCCGCCGGAGCTTTGTGACAGCCGTGCAGCCTCGCGTCCATGATCGGTGAGTAGGAAAGAGAGAGGGATTGTGCTGGGGACGCAGGACGCATGCAGATACGCAACGTGTACACATAGCCTTACTGTGAAAAGCCACGCTTTTGGTGATCGAACCATTATCGAACGGTAACTCGAACTGCCGAACTTGAAGCAAATCGTTCGAGTTCGTCGAACGACTCGAACACCGCCCAAAATCACTCAAGTTTGAAATTGGTGAACCGTTCAACTCGGACATTGCTCAACTCTAGTTTTTTAGTAACAAAAGAATTAAATGAATTAAAAAATAAAGACCACTGAGCTTGTCTCGGTGTTAGACATTTTGCTGACTTGAGATACAGGAGATTTTTATGGTCCGTAATTACAGTAACTGGATGTTTAGCTCCCTCTAAAAAGTGTTGCCAGTCTTCAAATGCCAACTTAAAAGCGACTAACACCCTACTACTAATGTAATTACGTTCAACCGTAGATAACTTCTGAGAAAAGAAGACATATGGACAACGTTTGCCAACAGATGGACGCTGAAACAATATAGCTCCCACACCCACTTCTGATGCATCAACTTCCACCGTGAAGGGAAGAGATACATCAGGCTGTGTCATCAATGGAGCTGATGCTAAACATCTTTTAAGACAATCAAAAGCATATAAAATCACCTGAGACCAACTAGAAAAATCTGTATCTTTTTTCGTCATATCAGTCAGAAGTCTTACAATGGCAGAAATTTGCAAACACTAGGAAACATTATAGCATTTTCATAATATGCATTTGAGCAAATTGACCCTTGGCTTCAATATTAAGATGCAGTCATAGGGTCTGTGTGGTGGCAGCTCCTGGCTGCCCTTTTCGGAGAAAACATTTCTAAACTCTGAAGAGGCACCACAATACCTGTTGTTATAGAATAGATACAGGTCCTTAAACAGTTCTGGTTACAGAAAGCGTTCCATTTAATTATGTTCTAGGTCTTCCAGTCTATGATCGACTTATGCAATGTAAACCAAGGGAAGACTGACACAAATTGTGCAGGAAGATTTTGAGTACATAACCAGTAATGCACTCTAAATGGAGTACCCCTATGCGGAGCTCTAACCCCGATACACATTCCCTAAAGTAAATCAGGTTACTGGCACCATCCGTGAGAAGACCTCAATTTTGAGGTTACCTGTGACTCCACCGGTCACTATACCCGGACATCCATTGTGTGGCCGGAGAACATAGAACATCTCCTGATGAACCCCCAAACATCCTGAGGGCGAAACGCGTTGAAATGGGATGAGTGATGAGTATCAATATTTGCCGTGTGCTATTATAGATGTGCCATAGGATATAACCTGATGTTTCATTGATCATGAGGTATGAACAGTGGGTTGTCTGATTTACTGGTATTGGAACATCGTTTCTTCTTATTGTGTATGTGATGATGGTTTCCGATAGATATAATATACAGTGCCTACAAGTAGTATTCAACCCCCTGCAGATTTAGCAGGTTTACACATTCGGAATTAACTTGGCATTGTGACATTTGGACTGTAGATCAGCCTGTAAGTGTGAAATGCACTGAAGCAAAAAAGAATGTTATTTCTTTTTTTTTTTTTTTTTTTTTTTAAATGGTGAAAAGTTTATTCAGAGGGTCATTTATTATTCAACCCCTCAAACCACCAGAATTCTGTTTGGTTCCCCTAAAGTATTAAGAAGTATTTCAGGCACAAAGAACAATGAGCTTCACATGTTTGGATTAATTATCTCTTTTTACAAAACCCTTTCCAAGGAGTAGGGCCTACCTGTCTCCACTGTTGGGAGCATCATCCGGAAGTGGAAGGCTTATTGAACTACTGTTAGCCTTCCACGGCCTGGACAGCCTTTGAAAGTTTCCACCCGTGCCGAGGCCAGGCTTGTCTGAAGAGTCAAGGCTAACCCAAGGACAACAAGGAAGGAGCTCCGGGAAGATCTCATGGCAGTGGGGACATTGGTTTCAGTCAATACCATAAGTAACGTACTCCACCGCAATGGTCTCCGTTCCAGACGAGCCCGTAAGCTACCTTTACTTTCAAAGCGTCATGTCAAGGCTCGTCTACAGTTTGCTCATGATCACTTGGAGGACTCTGAGACAGACTGGTTCAAGGTTCTCTGGTCTGATGAGACCAAGATCGAGATCTTTGGTGCCAACCACACACGTGACGTTTGGAGACTGGATGGCACTGCATACGACCCCAAGAATACCATCCCTACAGTCAAGCATGGTGGTGGCAGCATCATATTGTGGGGCTGTTTCTCAGCCAAGGGGCCTGGCCATCTGGTCCGCATCCATGGGAAGATGGATAGCACGGCCTACCTGGAGATTTTGGCCAAGAACCTCCGCTCCTCCATCAAGGATCTTAAGATGGGTCATCATTTCATCTTCCAACAAGACAACGGCCCAAACCACACAGCCAAGAAAACCAAGGCCTGGTTCAAGAGGGAAAAAATCAAGGTGTTGCAGTGGCCTAGTCAGTCTCCTGACCTTAACCCAATTGAAAACTTGTGGAAGGAGCTCAAGTCCACATGAGACATCCAAAGAACGTAGATAACTTGGAGAAGATGTGCATGGAGGAGTGGGCCAAGATAACTCCAGAGACCTGTGCCAGCCTGATCAGGTCTTATAAAAGACGATTATTAGCTGTAATTGCAAACAAGGGTTATTCCACAAAATATTAAACCTAGGGGTTGAATAATAATTGACCCACACTTTTATGTTGAAAATTTATTAAAATTTAACTGAGCAACATAACTTGTTGGTTTGTAAGATTTATGCATCTGTCAATAAATCCTGCTCTTGTTTGAAGTTTGCAGGCTCTAACTTATTTGCATCTTATCAAACCTGCTAAATCTGCAGGGGGTTGAATACTACTTGTAGGCACTGTATATCCCCGTATACAAAAACTAGTATGTTCTGATAATTATTGACTTTAGAACGTAATTTGGACATCTAAGTGACCTGCACACTGCACTAACACGGTTGTGGTGATGGTGGTAGTTTATTGTGGATTTGAGGGTCAGTGAGGGACAGCCGCCGAGGAGCGGGGGCACCGAGTATTAGGGTGTTACACTCCGCTAACAGGTACGGAGAAGTTGAATAGGGAGAGTATTAGCCCACCCCTGCCTAACCAAAATCCTCAAAAAAACATCCTCGAGTGGCGCACATGTTCCTACCTCACCATTTATCCACCTTTAGTGGCTATTTTTTGTGCACTGTATTGACAGTTTTTAAAAGAGATGACTGAATAAAGATATACCTTTTTAAAATAGGGAATTATTACTTTTGGTTTGTTGACACTTTACATGCCTCCCTGAATGTGGCAAACTGACTACAATCCGGTCCTTTATGGTACTTGAAAAGATTTTAGACTGCTGTAACCATAAACTGTATGAAAAATTGGGGGCTTAATTAATTCCTCTTTTTACTGTACAAATGATGCCCCTTTTTGGAGGCCATAACCCATACACAGCATGCTATTCTGCTTATTGAGAATGATGTAGGGTTCATCATTATACTTGTCTTCAGAATTTACTTATTTGTAAGAATTAGTGCTGATTACACACTACTCAAACAATCAAAGAGCAATTTGGTTCTTTTCTATGGCTGTGGACAACTTTTTCCCCAAGCTTTTTGTATCTATATATGATGACCAGTATGCCTATAGCAGCAATTGCACACAGCAAAAGTCAGATTGCATTTCTATTGTTTTTAGAAAATAAAACCTACTAATAGTGCCTTGCATTTTTGGTGCATTTTTGTCTGAGGAGAAATAGCATAGTTATCGGAAAGGAAAAGTCAGTTGGCCAAGGTTCCTCTCCCGGATGGGCCACCTACCTAGATTAACTATATTGATCTCAGTTCTGTAGGCCACAGGTTGCTTTAGCCATGTGTCCTGCAGAACATCAGAGTGACAAACTGAATGAGTCCTGGGCAGAACAACGTGAGGACATTATCGTGCCGGAATTCTGATCTCCTGTGTGTGCCCTGGCTCACTGACATCACCTCATTGTTCCGCCCATGTTTTGCACTGTTTACCAGTGGACTCACCAAAATATGAGGTTATATGAGTACGTCATTTTTATTTTTTTTTCAATAGCATATAGCAATAATTGTGGGTCCATCTTACATCGTAGGGGCACTTGTACAGTTTCGCAGTTACTGTGTGGGTCCCACATAAAGTGTGGGAGTCCTTGTACAGTGACTGTGGGGACATCATACAGTGTGGGGACTACTGTGTGGGCCCTCATACAATAAGTGGACTCCTGTGGGGGCCATTAACACTAGAAGTCCCAGAAATTTCGAGCTCCCCTGAAGTCCTGAAAGAGGGTCAAATGACGGATGATAAACTGAATAGAACTAACTAGCAACTAAATGGCTAAACTCAATGGAAAACAACAACCTCCTGTGGTGCGACAGTAATGGCCTTAATTACAGAACAAAAGACGGTGATTATAGGATGTTAGCTAAAATCCTTCAGGTCATTTGACCCATCTCTGGGTTCCAAAGGTAGAAATGTTAAATGACCCCTCTCTGGGACTTCTAGTGTTAAACAGTGTAGGGGCCCTCATAGAGTGTGAGAATTACTTTGTGGGCCCTCATATAGTGTCAATAATTGTATTTCTGTTGCCAAGGCTGCTGTTGATGGCCTTACACTGCCATATATCTCTTGCCTGCCTCATTCTAATTCTCTACCCTGGGGCATTTGCCGCTGCCATTGCAGAGCTACATATCTCTCTGCTATCTGGATGGCTTGATAATAAAGCCTTTGAAATTGATAATAGCAAACCTGTTGCAGATCACAAAAAAGGGATTTTTTTTTCTTTTCTAGTTGAGAAACCATTACTTCTTTATATTCAAAACAGTACCCCTGTTTTGTCTCCCTAAATAAAGAGATCATATTTGGATGGCTTTTGAAAAGACTATTGCTACATCATTTATCAAAGAACTAAGTTCTTGATAATCCCCAAATATGGATAATTTTTGCACTCCCCTTGTGAAAAAGCCACAGCTTGCATTGCCTGTGCAGAAGCACCAGCAAAGGCTAGTTTCACACTTGTGTTGAACGGCATCTGTTGCATTGCGTTGTGTGACGGATGCAACAGATGTGTTTCATATACTGGCACAACGGATGCAACGGAGCGTACAAAACAACGGAATCTGCTTTTTTTTTATTACAGTTTTACCGGCGGCAGACTATTATGAACGATCAGCTGATCACCCGACTGCCGGGCGATCAGCTGAGCGCTCTCAAAAGCCGGCTGCCGGGCGATCAGCTGAGCGCTCTCAAAAGCCGGCTGCTGGGCGATCAGCTGATCGCTCGGCCACCAAGAGACAACGTCGGCCAGCGGAAGCAACGCAGGTCCATCAGTCGCAATCCGTCGTCCATACAAGTCTATGGAAAGCAGCGGAATCCTTTAACAGATTCCGCTGTTTTCCAAAACGGCGGATTGCGCGTTGCGACTGAAGGAAAACTAGCCAAAGCAGACATCTGCCCCCAAAAAAGGGATAATTTTTGGAATGTGTATACAAATTAAGTAGCCTACAAATTCTTAAAATGCAGTGTGCAGTTAAACAGTCTGCTGGTGACCACCGTTTACCATCTCTTTTTTAGGCCTCTGCCACACTTTCGTGACAAAATGTAACGTTTTTGTCACGTACGTGTTAAAGGGGTGGTTTTGTCCCCGTGTGCCGTGTTTATGGCACGTACGTCTTCTCCGTGTGTTATACATAATAACACACGGAGAACGTAAAGACCCGCCTTACCTGCATCATCCGGCGCTGCCTGTGGTGCTGATTGACAGCGTCCGGCCAAAGCCACGCCCCACTGACGCTGCTTCCGGCCCCTCATTGAAGAAGAAGCGTTGATCAAATTCACTGGGGGATGGATGCAGGGGACAGCCGCGGCAGAGACTGCAGGTATGGTGGAGGTGAGTATTTGTTTTTATTATTTTTACACTGACACGTGTCTTTCTCCGGCGCATGTCACACGGGCCCGCATCCACACTACATCCGTGTGGTACTGGTGCGGGCCGTGTGACACCCATGCTACCGGAGCAACACTGACATGTGAGCGTTTTTAAAAAACGAACACACGTAAGTACGGAACGGACAGACGTTCCATTCCTGAATACTTACGTGTGTCCAAAACAATAACAATACATAGGACCACGTTGGCCCGTGTCTCCAGTACGTGAAAAAAAAAGGCACACACGTATCGGAGGCACGTGATTGTGGCAGAGGCCTTACTAGCAAGATAGGTTGCGGTGACTTGGACATAAATTAAACTGTGTTTGCATTATAAAGTTCAAAACTTAAATTAAATTAAATGCTTTTCAATAATGCAATTTGCAATATGGGAAAATTTACAAAGTCAGCAAATTTGAATTTCAAAAGATACGCTTATTTCTTTTCATCTTTTGCTTTGTCTATTGCAACATTCTCCTCTCTGGCCTCCCATTTAAAGGCTGCTTTACACCAGACAATATATCGTGCGATAGATCGTCAGGGTCACGGTTTTTGTGACGCACATCCGGCATCGCTGGAGTCTTGTACTGCTTGCTAGGTTCCATAATATCGTTTAATTTAGTTGTTCATCGTTTCCGGGGTAGCACACGCCGCTCCGTGTGACACCCCGGGAACGATGAACAGCAGCTCACCTGCGTCACGCGGCCGCCGCCGGCTATGTGAAGGAAGGAGGTGGGCGGGATGTTTACGTCTCGCTCATCTCCGCCCCTCCGCTTCCATTGGCCGGCGGCCGTGTGACGTCGCTGTGACGCCGAACGTCCCTCCCACTCCAGGAAGTGGACGTTCGCCGCCCACAGCGTGGTCGCACGAGAGGTAAGTACGTGTGACGGGGGTCACCGACTTTGTGCGCCACGGGCAGCGATTTGCCCGTGACACAAAAAGGATGAGGGCGGGTACGATCGATTGTGAAATTGCACAATCGGTCGTACCATGTAAAGCAGCCTTAACACTCTCACACCTCTAATTTATCTCTTTCCCAAATACCTTATAGATTGTAAGCCCATGTTTTCAGTATTCTCTTTCTCTCTACTCTTAGTTTATGTTTATATTTGTTTGATTTTTTGTATGTTTTAATTACATGTATGTAAATCCTCTTCACACGTACAGAAATCTTCAAGTTATTGGTTATTTATAATGATAATAATTAGGGATGATCGAATACCTAAAATATTCGGCTTTGCGAATATTTGCCGAATAGGTCGCCGCTATTCGACTCTCCGTGAATATTCGATGCGCAATGTAAGTCTATGGGAAACCCGAATAACAAGTATTCGGAACTATTTGGGCTTCCCATAGACTTACATTGCGCATCGAATATTTGCATAGCGGCAACCTATTCGTCGGATATTCGCAAAGCCGAATATTTGAGGTATTCGATCATCCCTAATAATAATCTAATAAGCTATGTATGCAACAGTTTTGGTGCAATTTCTATCATAATTCTGGCATATTTTGTTAGTTAACATGTAGCTTGTCAGTTATACAAGTAGCAATAATTTAATTTAGTTTCCAGGCTTAGAAGTGAAGTTCCCTGGTTTCCAGAAAAATAGATCACCCTGCATTCTATGAATGAAGTTCAGATTTTGGTTGTCATGAAGTGTTGGCTGTCTTCACAACCATCAATATGAGGCAGTTCCCTAATATAATATAGCTACAGTGGCTTAAAGCTAGAGCTTCACTTAAATTACAAAAAATTGCTTGTGGTTTAAAATGATGGGATAATGGTTTAGATTTTCATTCCACATGAAATGCACTCGTGCACCGCAGGTAATTTCAGTGTTAAAGCAATTTCTCTTTTAATAACATGGAGTAAGCAAGATTTAAAAATAGCAGCTAATGTTAATACCAGATGCTCCATGAATGCAAAATAGAAAATGTGTTTCACGTACAACAGTTTCAGACAGTTTTGCTTATTTATTTTCCAGACTTGTGCAAAGTATTTTCAAGTGCAATACTTAGGTCTGTAGAGTAGAAGGAATGATGCCATCTGCAACCAAGATATTTTTTTTTCTTAATAATTTGCAAGCATGAGCAAGTTTCTATAACTAAGATACAAATTTAAGGTCAGCTGTACTTCTTAGGTTCTTCTCTTTAATGTGTGGCGTGGAAAGCTATATACCTGCCTAACTTCACACTATGTCTGTGCAATACATTCAGCATATATGACTCACCCCAGGGCTTTGGGGTACTCGGTCCTGGGCAGTATATTTACTGGGACAGTTCACTGGGCGGCTGTTGCCCGGTTCCGTGACCCTGGGGGTCGCTTAAAAAAGGGATTATGTACAGGGGAATAATAATGAAGCTTTTGTCGTGACGCAGCTTGTGGGTTGCAGCTATTTAGATGGGGCCGCTGCTGCACAGTTTCTCGCTGCTGGGGTTGATGTTAATGGCAGCCTGGATGTTGGGCCCTCCGCAAGTAAGGCCAGGCCCTAGGGGATAGGTGATGGAGTTTGTTGTTGAGGTCTGTTAATAATACTGGGTGCAGAAAGAAGGTAGGTCACACAAGGGATTGCAGTGTAACTGGTTCTTTACTCACAGCATTGTTATTGCTTGCAACCCGATGAAGGCTGGTCCTCACCACTGGTCCCCTTAGTTCCAGCGCCGGTGTGGTGACCTGGTGGCTTTCTTCCTCTGCACCTGTCTCTGGTTGGTGGGTCCCCGTGCCTTGGAGCTTCTGGGGGTCCCCTCCTGGTTTTCTTTCAGTTGTAGTATGTACGGCAGGCAGTTTGAGCCCTGTTGGGTCGGTTCTCTGTTCCCGGTCCCTGATTCTCCCGTCACTGCTGTGCCCCGAACTTTTAGGTCGGTGAGGTCCTGGATGGTCCCCTCACCATACAGATTTTATCAGGTCTGTCTGGAGTGTTTTCCTGACCTAGGGCTCTGCACCCCGCCAGTGCTATGGTTCCGAGAGTACTCCACTGTACTCCTTCTGCAACCACACGCCTGAGCCTCACATGTCACTGCTACACTCTCCCGTCAGTACCATTACGTCCGTCTCCTTTCACTTCCACATGCTGGCTGTCTTGCCCCTCCTCCCTGGTTGTCGTCTAGCGGACTGGATTGGTTACACCCCTAAGTGGCCATCCATTGGGTCCAACCCTAGCCTGTCACCACTTTTGGGCGGGGGAGAAAACAGGGAATGTATGAATGTTTTGGTGTTACCGGCACTGATCTTCTGGGTTCCTGGGGGAAGGCCCTGCATCTTTGACAGGATGCAGTTCCCTGTAGCTCCTGATGGCTCAGGGGCACTACATATACACTGGAAAATCTACCAGTGTACATACTTATATGCCTATAGACTAACAGCCAAATGAAAGCCAAGTACATTTTTAGCCCATGTATACTAGAATACTGCAGTTTTAGCTGTATTATAAAGGGCAGGCAACTGTGCTTTCCAATGCATATACAGGAATTGTTGCATTATTTGTGAGATTTTTGTTAACAGGTACTTTTTGTGCCTACTAGTAATAAAAGCACAAGTGTGACAGGTAGACAGTGAAGGTGTTCCAGGAGTTGGACATCCACTTATCCTAACAAAAAATCATCACTTTTAAAGTAAAAGATAACCTCTTTAACAATATTGTCTGATGCGATATTTTGATCTGCTTACTTATATTGAGGTTTATTACCAAAATTCTTCCCTTATTACATTGTAACCTGACCTATTTGTGTTATTCTTAAGATAATAATAATAATAATAATAATCTTTATTTCTATAGCACCAACATATTCCGCAGCGCTTTACAATTCAGGAGGCTCATATACATATACATATCATATACATAAACATATACAAACAAGTAACAATTATAGAAGATACAATATTTAAAGGGAAAAATGGCAACCCTGCTCGTGAGAGCTTACAATCTACAATGAGATGGGGGGAGGGGCAAGGTACAAGTGCTTATTTACAATGACAATCCAGCCATCTCATGGGGGATAGATAATGGCTTCCTGGACCAGTTGGCCAGAGCCTTGAGATGCATGTGGGTGCCATGTTCTGAGAAGTTGTAGAGGGATTAGGTGAAATTAGTTTGGCTAGGGAGTGTGATAGGCCGCCCTAAAAAGATGCATTTTTAGGGAGCGTCTGAAGCTGAGTAAGTTGTGATTTGTCCTAACTTCTTGGGGTAGAGCGTTCCAGAGGTTTGGTACAGCTCGGAAAAAGTCTTGGATTCGGGAGTGGGAGGTTCGAATTAGTGTGGATGTTAGTCGAAAGTCATTTGCAGAGCGTAGAGAACGGGTGGGATGATAGACAGAGAGGAGGGTGGAGATGTAGGGGGGTGCTGCACTGTGGAGAGCTTTGTGGGTGAGAACAAGCAGTTTGAATTGGATCCTGTGATATATGGGCAGCCAGTGCAAGGACTGGCAAAGAGCAGAGGCATCCGAGTAGCGGTTAGCCAGATAGGATATTATATGTAGTTTGACCAACATCTTGAACAGGCAACAACTCTTCATATGTTTGATATTTACAAAAGAAAAGTGTACATGTTGAAAAGATTTTAGTAAGTGTTGGGATTAACTTAAGACACACTACTTAGGCTTTCACACTACTTAGCCTTTCAAAACTGAATATACAATACAGACCTTTGCATCTTCCTGTCTTCCTGTGCCTAAAGTCTTCCCATAGACATTGGGCTAATGGCAACTGAACCTTCCAATAGTCCAATGTGAATTGGGGCCCCCAAGTGATTGTCTGGGAAAATGTTGATCGGGCATGCCCGATCTGGAACTGCTGATCACTTTGTTTTCCTAGAGCCATTCTCAGAGGTTATAAAGAACACAAGAACATTGGTCAAAGAAGTGTTTTTGAGAGCTGCCCAAGATGCCCACTAGACAAATTATTGAACAAACCATCATTGGGCTGACAGCCACGTTACGTGTATAACAGCCTATATGCTGTTTTCATACATCTGCTATGGGCTCTGTTAAGGTGGCTTTACACACTGCAACATCGCAAACGACATCGCTGTAACGTCACCGGTTTTGTGACGTAATAGCGACCTCCCCAGCGACATTGCAGTGTGTGAAACACATCAGTGACCTGGCCCCTGCTGTGAAGTTGCTGATCGCTACAAATCGTTCAGGACCATTCTTTGGTCCTTTGTTTCCCGCTGTGCAGCATGATTGCTAGAAAGTCTCAGTGTGTAAAGGGGACTTTACAGCGACTTCGTTAGCGACTTCCCTTTCAAAAAGCTGCTTTAGAACGTCCCCAATGACTAGCTAGGTCGTTCTGCAGGTCCGGATCGCTGTTGCGTCATTGGCCAGGTCTGCCTGTTTGACAGCTCACCAGCGACTCACCAGAGACTTTGTAGCGATCCCGGCCAGGTTGGGATCGCTGGTGGGATCACTAGAAAGTCTCAGTGTGTAAAGGGGCTGTTACGGGGGGCTGTCTGTTAATAACCGAAAGGAGTATCAGACAGTCAGGGTCCACCGTGCAAAGACTTTGCTGCAGACTATGGCAGAGTGCAATACCTCTGTTAACTCACAGAAGGATATAATAAGTAAGTAAAGCAATTCCTCCCTTACTTGGAGGGTGTGTGGAATGATCTCTGTTAATAATCACAGAGACAAAGGCAATGTGTGCGAAATGGCACCTACCTAGGTCCGCTCTTCTAGTGGTGCAAAAGAGACGAACAGCAGCGTAAGCCGCACAAAGCTCCTACCTGCGTTCGCTCCACTAGTGTGCGAGGACACGAACCACTAGATATGGCACCTGCCTAGGTCCGCTCTTCTAGTGGTGCAAAAGAGACGGACAGCAGCATAAGCCGCACAAAGCTCCTACCTCTGTTCGCTCCCCTAGTGTGCGAGGATACGAACAACTGCCAGACGCAGTATAAGGAACGTTACCCTAGCGGCAACGTCCACCTACGAGTAGAATCACAAGGCCCAGCCAGACCATGTGCCTCAGGCACCTGCCTATGTCCGCTCCCCTAAGAGGTAAGGATACGGACAGCAGCCGAAGCTGTAAGGCATAAGAACGCTACCCTGCCGGTAGCGCTCACCTAGCATAGACAGAGGAATGCCTAGAGGAACGCGCACAGAGCGTCTACTCATATGCATGAACCAAGAGGACTGAGCACCATGCGGCGTGTGTCAGGGTCTTATATAGACTCTGTGCCTCATCCAAGATGGAGGACACCAGAGCCAATCCGCTGCCAGAACGACAGGAGTGACGTCATGCTGGCCTATCACCGAGCAAGACGTCACAAGCACATGACCAGACCAATCGGCATAGAAGGTGTCAGAGACATGTAACCTCGTGTCAGCGATGATGTCACCCGCACATGTGCAATGGCTCCAAGATTGGACTTAGTCTCCGGCGCTCGCACATGTGCAGTAGCAAGAAATCTGGACTTAGTCTCCAGCGCTCGCACATGTGCAGTAGCAAGAAATCTGGACATAGTCTCCAGTGCTCGCAGCAACCGTAACAGGGGCCTTTAGAGTCTCATCCACTATCTCAAAGCTGCTTCAAACACTATTCTTCCTGTCAAATTAGTGGAAAACAACCATTGACCTGACAAATCCAATTAAATTAGTCAATAGAATCAACTGTGCATCAATCGTATCTGTAATAAGATTTATCTGGCAACCTATTTTGGCTTTTGTTATAAAAGAAGCCATAATGGTATTGCGGAATAGCATTAGACCTGTATTGATATGTTTTCAGCATCCAACTCATATTTTTAAACTGTTATTAATTATGTTACTATAGTTTTCCGAATCACACCTAAAAGAGAGCTCCACACTATCACTGGACAGGCAGCCTAGAGCAAAATAGAATGACAACTTCCTCTTCCTCTTTCAGTGGACTTTCTGTCCTTCAGACAGCAGAGCCTGAGGAATACAACTTGAACAGCCATGAATCATGAATCACATTTTAAAGCAGCTCTACTAGGAATTGTTGTGAGTGTATATTGGCCCAATTAGACCCCAGGATCTTAACATTAGCTTAGAGAAGTATGTGCTGCCTCATGTTTGGTTTGGCCTGCTGCCTGTTATTTGATGTTCAGCATGCAGCATCATATTTGGTTTTCACTCTGCTACCTCATGTTTGATGGTTGGCCTGCTGATTATAGTTAGTGTCTGACCTGATTTTTCATAATTGGTATTCAGCTTGCTGCATTGGTGTTGCTTTGTCCTACTACCTCATGGTTGGTGTTGGTCAACTTGTTTGTGATTGCTGTTTGTTTGGCCTGATGCCTCATGGTTGGTGTTTTTTGGCCTGATTCCTCAAGGTTGGTGTTTTTCTATCTTTATCATGTTTGGCGTTTGTTAGGTTTGCTGCATCATAGTTGGCATTTGTTTGGTTTGTTTCTACATAATTAAAATCTGATCTGCTGTCTCTGTCATGGCTGGGCTTTGTTTAAACTTTGGCTTTCTGGCTATGTATGGTCTTTTGCCTTGTGGTTTGATGTGGCTGTTGGGTTGTGGCTAGATGTGTCCTTTGGCATTGTGGTAAGGTAAGGACTTTGATAGTGGCTTGATTTGACATTTTGCCTTCAAACATGGACTTGTAGTTTGGCTCCTGTTAGCTTTTTGCCTCATGGCTTTGTTTATCATTCAGTTTTATGGCTTATCCTACCTTTTTCTTTGGGGTGTGGATTACATTTTTGCCTTTGAACTTGATTTAGACTTTTACTTCTTAGCTTGAGTTAGACTTGGGTCATGTGGCTTAGTTTTTAGAGCTTGCTTCCTAGTGGCTTTGTAGAATGGTTGCCTCTTGACTGTGTGTGGCCCTCTCTTTTTTCTGGAAGCTGGGCTACTGCTTCAGGATGTGATAGGCTTGCAGCCTTAAAACATGATTCTGGCCTGTGGCTTTCTACCTTAGTACTCCATTCTAGATTATATTGGAGGTCTGTTGTAATTCTATCAGCCATTACGGAAAAGACCAGACAGGCTACAAAATTACAGTTTATCCCTCCTACTTAGATGTGCATATTTAACTAAATTAAATAAAGATTTATAAGCTTGATTAAATCCTCATAGTCTCGAGTTATAAAATGGGCTTGTCTGCATCAAGTTTGTAGACCATCAATATCCCAGTCAATTCTCTTAGTTGAAGTTGAAAGATAGGCACATCAGATTCCATTTTTGAAACCAAAAGAATATAGCAGCACCTTATAAATGCTACGATGTATGCAGTTATTGAATAGATACATTTTTTAAAGCAAAACTGCTATAAAGAATATACTTTTAAAAATAAAGCTATGTGGCCAAATAGGCCAATTCATTGGAGCACACTAGCTGCAACAAGTCGTCCCTTTTCTTGATGGGACTCTACCCTTATATTTAGCAAACATGCCTCTCCTGGGCTAAAAGCCCCCAAATTTAAAGAGCAGGTAGTATCCGGCACTAAATAAAAACAACCTTAAGTTGATGCGAGGCATTATAAATCAAATATAGAGGCAATCACCACCTCCAAAAGTATACTACAGAAAACTTAAAAGCTCCGGCTAACAGAACAAAGCAAGAGTAAACAAGTGCAAGTAGCTATGACTGTATAATGTACAACCAAAAGAATACAGCAGCACTCTGTAAACACAAAGATGTATGCAAACATTGAAAATATGAAATTTGGATTGCATTACTGCTATATAGAATATACTTATAAAACTGATGGTACTTACAGAGTAATGCTGTATTCTTTTGTTTGTATATTATACAGTCAAAGCAGCTTGCACCCGTTCACAGTTGATTTATTATGTTCGGAGGTGCTGGTTTGTTTTTTGTGTTTGAAACCATCAAGAACCTAATTTTTCAGATTAGATTGGAATCATAAAATAGACATATCTGCACTAAGTCTGATGAAAACTTTAAAGCCAATCAGTATTCCTGGTTTCAATTTCTAAGATAGGTCAATAAAACTAAGTCTGGTGAGACCATAAAAGTTCTAGTTGATTCTCCTTTTTGGAGTCATAGGATGGCAAGTCTGCAATAAGCCGTGATGAGTGGAAGAATCAATAGCTGTATTAAAGTATTTTCTTCCCTGTTAATCTCCTTTAACAAAGGTTGAATACCTTTGCTGGTCAATATGAATACCTTTGAGGTAACACTCTTCTGATTATTACAGAAGAACAGGATGAAGGATTCATAAAGTACATTATTGAGGGTATAGAGTTCTAAAACCCTTGGATTAAGACCATGTGAGCTTTAACCAGTAGCATATGTAGTCTCTCTCTTCCCTGAGTTTCTTCCTCATGTGAAAGATAAAACTAAGGGATATTTTGTTATTGTTACAGATTATTTTTTCCTTCTATAAGTGCATTTGTGTTCTTAACTGATATATGTAATGTTTATCAGTTTGGTTTCTCGGTATCTTTGTCAGAAGACTAATCTGTCATGCATTTCATTTTTTTCATTTACCAATCTCTATGGTTCTATTTTGTTGTAAGCAGCCAATCCAACTTGCAGAGGTGATGCAATTATATGGAATGGGATAATTATTTTTCTATACGAACGAGAGAATCTTCTTTGAAATTGAATCCTTTAACTACAGTGTATTTTTTTATGTAAAGCACCATTTCATTTTATCAAGAGGACTTATTAACATTGTTCCCTAATATGACACACCAAATAGAGAAACATACAAACTAGTGTAGAGCTTTTTCATATACAGTACATTATTTAGTCCATTAAAACTAATTTTAGACCAAGTTCAGTTGTTGGGGTCGACATCCCAACTTGGAACCCTACTCTCGTCCTTGTTAGTCTTAAGGCCCCTGAACGAACAAGAGAATCTTCTTTGAAATTGAATCCTTTAACTACAGTGTATTTTTTTATGTAAAGCACCATTTCATTTTATCAAGAGGACTTATTAACATTGTTCCCTAATATGACACACCAAATAGAGAAACATACAAACTAGTGTAGAGCTTTTTCATATACAGTACATTATTTAGTCCATTAAAACTAATTTTAGACCAAGTTCAGTTGTTGGGGTCGACATCCCAACTTGGAACCCTACTCTCGTCCTTGTTAGTCTTAAGGCCCCTGTACACACTGCAACATCGCAAACGATATCGCTGTAACGTCACCGGTTTTGTGACGTAATAGCAACCTCCCCAGCGACATTGCAGTGTGTGAAACGCATCATCGACCTGGCCCCTGCTGTGAGGGTTGCTGATCACTACACATCTCTCAAGATCATTCTTTGGTCCTTTGTTTCCCGCTGTGCAGCATGATCGCTAGAAAGTCTCAGTGTGTAAAGGGGCCTTTACAGCGACTTCGTTAGCGACTTCCCTTTCAAAAAGCTGCTTTACAACGTCCCCAATGACTAGCTAGGTCGTTTTGCAGGTCCGTATCGCTGTTGCGTCATTTTCCAGGTTTGCCTGTTTGACAGCTCACCAGCGACTCACCAGAGACTTTGTAGCGATCCCGGCCAGGTTGGGATCGCTGGTGGGATCGCTAGAAAGTCTCAGTGTGTAAAGGGGCCTTTACTAGATTCCTTGAATCACTTGACATCTGCTTCCATCAGCATACTTATTTTTATGTTTTCCTTGGTGTTCCAGTGCTGGTTAGGTTGTTTAACAATTACACAATATCTAATTAAATTTTCCTTTTGACTACAGTTTTAGTTGTCAGATGTTTTTTGTTAGACCAGACCTGGCCTATCTTAGATGATGGCCTCCAATCTCTGTTGTTGGGAATTTTTCCGCTCTCCTGTTTATTCCCAGTCTTAGAAGATAATCAAGCTATAGGAACCTACATCCTCTCCACAAAAGAATAAGTGATGTTCTCTCCCTATTGGACTGTGTTCCTCTAATATTTTTATCGCTGTTGACTTAGTTGATAGGGAAAAATGTTAATTACTTACTGGTAATTTGATTTTCCAGGTACCCATGACAGAACCTTTACTTATTGCTTTCCTCTGGCTTGTAGTTGGTTAAGGTTTTTTCTTTTTTTTTCCTCTTTACATGGTGTGAAAAATGAAGTTGAACGAGTATATAATAAATAATGATTATGTTGATGATGATGATAATAAATTTGGATGGCTGCAGCTTGAGTAATCCATAACTGACCAAAAGAGGTGGAAATTGAATCTTTAGTTTTCTCTATCCTTCCTGGCCAGTGACACGGTAAAGCCCTTTCTCATGTGTCCTGTCATAGATTCTGGAAAATCAAATTACCAGAAAGTAATTTTTATTGATAAATATGAGGTTACCTTACACCTCTATCTCTCCAGAAGAAAGACATGGTGTGGTACCTAGTTTCTAGAACTACTGCCTTGTTATAATTGAACCCTAACACTCTCACAGGGATGAACAATCCAGGGGAGATGTAAAACTAGAAATGCACATGTCCCAAAACAGACTAGTACTTACCATAGACCTGACTATGATTTGTCCCTACCTGACAGCGGAGGTTGGCAGCCTAAGATCATGTAATGGCATCCGCACTCGTGATGGCTGACCTTGAGTGTCTTTAACTGCACCCTGAGCTATAAACCAAGTGTAACACAAAAAACAACAATAAACAAATGAAGTGCACACAAGTAGAGGGTGAGACACAGGGCTAGGAACTTGTAAAGACAGTCGTATAGGAATGATGAAATACAAGAAAAAGTAAGAAAATTAGTGCTTAAACAACATTTTAGGTAAAATGTTAATTTATGGGTTTTTTTCATTACACATTGCTTTAGTTCCTGTGAAGCACATAAAGGGTTAATAAACTTCTTGAATGTGGTTTTGAGCACTTTGAGGAGTTCACTTTTTAGAATGGGGTCACTTTTGGGTATTTTCTGTCACCTAGGCATCTCAAAGTCAAATGGTTTTGTAAATTTTGTTGGAAAAATGAGAAATTGCTGATGAACTCTGAACCCTTCTAACTTCCAAGCCCCCAAAACTTTTGTTTCAAAAATTTTGCTGATGTAAAGCAGGCATGTGGGAAATGTTATTTATTAACTATTTTGTGTGACATACTGTAACTCTCTGGCTTAAGGGCATAAAAATTAATAGTTTGAAAATTGCAAAATTTTCAACATTTTCGTCAAATTTCCGATTTTTTCGTAAATAAAAGCAAAAAATATTGTCCTAAATTTACCACTATCATGAAGTACAATATGTCACGAAAAAACAGTGTGTGGATCCGTTGAAGCATTCCAGAGTTATAACCTCATAAAGGGACACTGGTCAGAATTGCAAAAAATGGTCTGGGCATTAAGTTCAAAACTGGCTTTGTCCTTAACCCCTTCACGACCATGGACGGATATATCCGTCATGAAGCGTGTCCCGTTAAGCCCCGCCCCCTGCCGCGGGCAGGCGGTCGGCACACATATCAGCTGTTTTCAACAGCTGACATGTTCCTGCTAGCCGCGGGTGGAATTGCTTCCACCCACGGCCATTAACCCCTTAAATCTTGCTGCCAAAGTATGGCAGCAAGATCTAAATGCGCGCGGCCATGTTTTTTTCTTACCGCCGCCCCCACCGGAAGTCACGTGCGTGATCACGTGACTATTGGTGGTTGCCATCGTAGCACAGGGTCATGTGATGACGCCTGCAGCTATGATGTTTCACTTTCATTTTCCCTCGGCACGGAGCAGAGGGAAAAAGAAAGTGACTGTATCTGCTGTTTACAGCTGTATAGCTGTGATCAGCAGATAGATAATAGCGATTGCTGATCGCTATAGCCCCCTAGGGGGACTAGTAAAATAAAAAAAAAAGTAAAAAAAAAGTTTTAAAAAATAAAAAAAACCAAAAAACTAAAAGTTCAAATCACCCCCCTTTCCCCCCATTGAAAATTAAAGGGTTAAAAAATAAATAAATATACACATATTTGGTATCGCCGCATTCAGAAATACCCGATCTATCAAAATATAAAATCAATTAATCTGATTGGTAAACGGCGTTGTGGCAAAAAAATTCCAAACCCCAAAATTACGTTTTTTGGTCGCCGCAAGTTTTACGCAAAATGCAATAACAAGCGATCAAAACGTAGCATCTGCGCAAAAATAAATGGTATCATTAGAAACGTCAGCTTGAGACGCAAAAAATAAGCCATCACTGAGCCATAGATCCCAAAAAATAAGAACGCTACGTGTTTCGGAAAATGGCGCAAAATGTGCGCCACTTTTATTGGACAAACTTGTGAATTTTTTTTAACCCCTTAGATACAAGTAAACCTATACATGTTTGGTGTCTACAAACTTGCACCGACCTCAGGCATCATACCCACACATCAGTTTTACTATATAGTGAACACCGTGAATAAAACATCCCAAAAACTATTGTGCCATCACACTTCTTTTGCAATTTTTTCACATTTGCAATTTTTTTGCTGTTTTCCAGTACACCATATGGTAAAACTAATGGTTTAATTTAAAAGTACAACTTGTCCCGCAAAAAACAAGCCCTCATATGGCAAGATTGACGGAAAAATAAAAAAGTTACGACTCTCGGAAGAAGGGGAGCAAAAAAACAAAAACGCAAACACAGAAAGTGCCCCGGGGCTGAAGGGGTTAAGGGATTAAATTAATGTGCTTTATTTATTAAACTTTTATTTAAAAACAACAAAGAGATGTCTAATGTAAAATCCTTTTGTGTACTTTACTGGCACTAACTGTGAAGAGACCCAGCAGTGTATCAATTCCTAAGGTTACTGCAGTTCATAATGAGCTATCCTGGTGCAGACATCATTGCTTGCTTTTTCCACTTACTGCTGCTTTGCCATATTCCTTTTGCAAGATTTAAAGGGGAAAGATTATCGTTCATTGTATCTGCTTCACTATGTACGTTATTTGTATGGAGTTAAAAAGATATTGTAACTATTGATATTTTCAACTTAAAAAGTTTAAGCATTAAATATAATTAAAGGGAACCTGTCAGCAGAAATTTCGCAATAAAACTAAAAGATTCCCTTCTGCAGCTCCTGGGCTGCATTCTAGAAAGGTTCCTGTACCAATTGTGCCCCCTTTGAGACCTAAATGTAGTTTTATTGCGAAATTTCTGCTGACAGGTTCCCTTTAACATAAATGTACTTGATTTCCATTATTGCATGGTGGCATCTTATCGTCAGAGGCTTGATCCACTCTCATATTGGCATTTTCTAGGCGGGCTTATATTTTATTTCAGTAATTCATCTATATTGTGAATTTAATTTATTAGCTTCTGTTATACTTTTTGGTGAATGGTTGTTGCTTGGGGAGATGCCATAATGCAGACACATTTATGATTGTGATTGAAGATGTAGAGTAACCAAACTGTATGTACCATATATAATGTTTATCTGTTACTTAGCAGCAAATGAGTTAAATAAGAAGATACTGGCAAGAAAATATATATTCTTAATTTGCAGTTTCCACTTGCAGAAAAAAATGTTATTATAAACTGCTGTTCACAGAAAATTAGTATTGAAAACACATTTTCAAGATGTTCACAATAGGACATATTTTCCTTCCACTTGAAAGAATGTTTAGAACAAATGAACATTTGATTAAATTATGCAGACAAAATGATTTTCATTCCCAAGCAGTCGAAACCACAACGAGGTAAAATTCAGATTCCAGCTTGCTTTTAATGTTTTTTTTTAACGCATTTTGGCATTTTAACTTATTCATACCTTGAGGAAATAGCATGTAAGAAAAAAGGGGGGAGTGAATCCCGCTCACCTGTTGAAGAGGAGACCTTAGAATTGAACCGTGCACAGACGCTCAAAAGTCGGCCAATCGTGACATTATGAAACTATCCAAAAATGGTCCAGCACAAGGTCCAAAGATAAAATGTGTAGAAAAACTTTATTTCAAACGATTAAAAAGTTCATCATCATTAAATTCTTACAAGATACGCATTTCGAACATCTCTGTTCTTAGTCTTTCCCTGACTTATGCTTTCATTCAAGCATAGGTCAGGGAAAGAGTAAGAACAGAGATGTTCGAAATGCGTATCTTGTAAGAATTTCATGATGATGAACTTTTTAATCATTTGAAATAAACTTTTTCTACACATTTTATCTTTGGACCTTGTGCTGGACCATTTTTTGATAGTTTCTTGAGGAAATAGCAGTCAGTAGTGGTATGGCATTAGAAAGACTGTATAGAAAGAATGAGAAGGTGGGGTAAAGAGTAAGATGCTTCTTTAAATCACCCCAAAAATAATTTTCACGACTTTGTACTTGTTTGGAACAACTAGATTTACAGTGGTAGAATTGTTTTAGATAAATGCACAAGATCTCTCATTAACACTTGCTAGAGTTTGGGTCTTGAGTCCACTACCGATCGCTCAAAAGACTATACCGAAGAGTGTTGCTTAGCAGGCATTATTTAAAAAAATAAAAAATAAATAAATAAATAAAAATGCATGGTAATACATTTAAAGAGCTTGTCTCCAAAACTCATTTCACATTATAAACATTTGGCTTACGTTTGTTGGAATAGCAAGTTATTTATAAAGTATCATTCATGAAGATTCATTTATTTTTCATTTTTGCTTTTCAGTTTTTTCCTCCCCTCTTTCAAGCCAAGAGCCATCATATTTTTACTTTTCTGTTGACATGTTAGTTGTTTTTTGTAGAAGCAGTTGTATTTTGACCACATGATGAACTGAAAAGTGTAAAAGAAAAAATTGCAAGTAGGGTAAAATGGTGAAAAAAACAGTTCTATTATTGCTTTTTTGGATTTTATTTATATGGTATTAATTGGGCATTAAAAATGTCTGGGAAACATGATTTTCCAGTTCAGTATAATTATAGTGATCCCAAAGTTGCATAGTTGTAATATTCTAGTGCCTTAAACACATTCAGTAACAAAAATATTTAGTTTTGTGTTGCCATTTTTGTGTTGAGTTGCAGTTTTTAATTGTATCATATCGGGGTACACATGGCATTTCATTAGCTTTTGCTACATTTTTGGCATAGGGGCAGCTACAAAATAATGGTGTTTTTCTCTTTTCGGTATTTTTCCTTTCCAACAATTTTATTATTATATATTATTATTATTAATATTATGTGTTAAATCCAATAAATAAAGCTGAGTGTATGTGTGTGTGTGTGTGTATGTCTGCTAAAGGAATCCGCACCGTCGCATTTACAATCACAAAATTTTGCACAGACACCCCATGTGACTCAGGGAACGTTATAGATTATGTTTGGGTGGTAAAATATAACCCCACGCTTTACAGTTACTCTCCAAAAAACCTGCCTCCATTAAACTGAATGGAGGTGGGAGCTACAGGCTATTAATGGCAACTGTCAGTGGTTACTATAGGAACAAAAGAAACTGTTAGTATAAGAAGCTTATTTGTGAGGTAATAAGATGTCAGTGGGCAGACGGATAGAGAGAGACAGAAAGAGACAGAGACAGACAGAGAGAGACAGAGAGAGGGAGACAGGGAAAGAGAGGACAGACAGGAAAAGAGAGAGAGAGAGACAGACAGTCAAAAAGATAGACAGAGGCAGACAGACAGACAGGGAATGAGACAGGTAGACAGTCAAATAAACAGAGAGACAGGGAAAGAGACAGGGAAAGAGACAGAAACAGGGAAAGAGACAGAGACAAGGAAAAAGACAGGGAAAGAAACAGACAAGGAAAGAGACAGGAAAAGAGACAGAGACAGGGAAAGAGACAGACAGACGGGAAAAGAGACAGAGACAGAGACAGGCAGGGAAAAAGACAGAGACACACAGAGACCGATAGGAAAAAAAAGCCAGACAGAAAAAAGACAGACAGAAAGACACACGGGGCATGAGACAGACAAAGGCAGACAGGGAATGTGACAGAGAGAGACAGACAAGGAAAGAGACAGAGAAACAGACAAAGACAGATGGGTAAAGAGACAGACCTGGAAAGAGACAGATGGGGAAAGAGACAGACAAGGAAAGAGACAGACAGAGACAGACAAAGACAGACAGGGAAAGAAACAGACAGACAAGGAAAGAGACAGACAGAGCAAGACAAAGACAGATGGAGAAAGAGACAGAAGGGGAAAGAGACAGATGGGGAAAGAGACAGATAGGAAAAGACAGGGAAAGAGACAGACGTGGAAAGAGACAGACGTGGAAAGAGACAGACGTGGAAAGAGACAGACCTGAAAAGAAACAGACCTGGAAAGAGACAGACCTGGAAAGAGACAGACAGCAAAAGAGACAGACAGAGACAGACAAAGACAGACAGGGAAAGACAGGGAAAGAGATAGACCGGGGAAAGAGACAGACCGGGGAAAGAGACAGACCAGGGAAAGAGACAGACCAAGGAAAGAGACAGACGGGGAAATAGGCAAACCTGAAAAGAGACAGACCTGAAAAGAGACAGACCTGAATAGAGACAGACCTGGAAAGAGACTGACCTGGAAAGAGACAGACAGCAAAAGAGACAGACAAAGACAGACAGGGAAAGACAGGGAAAGAGACAGACTGGGGAAAGAGACAGACCGGGGAAAGAGACAGACCGGGGAAAGAGACAGACAGGGAAAGAGAAGATGAGGAAAGAAACAGACAGGGAAAGACAGGGAAAGAGACAGACCAGGGAAAGAGACAGACCGGGGAAAGAGACAGATGGGGAAAGAGACAGACAGCAAAAGAGACAGAGAGACAAAGACAGACAGGGAAAGACAGGAAAAGAGACAGACCGGGGAAAGAGACAGACGAGGAAAGAGACAGATGGGGAAATACACAGACCTGGAAAGAGACACATAGGGAAAGAGACAGACAGCAAAAGAGACAGAGAGACAAAGACAGACAGGGAAAGATGGGGAAAGAGTCAGACGGGGAAAGAGTCAGACGGGGAAAGAGTCAGACGGGGAAAGAGTCAGACAAGGAAAGAGACAGACGGGGAAAGACAGATGGGGAAAGAGAAAGATGGGGAAAGAGACAGACGAGGAAAGAGACAGATGGGGAAATACACAGACCTGGAAAGAGACACACAGGGAAAGAGACAGACAGCAAAAGAGACAGAGAGACAAAGACATACAGGGAAAGATGGGGAAAGAGTCAGACGGGGAAAGAGTCAGACGGGGAAAGAGTCAGACGGGGAAAGAGTCAGAGGGGAAAGAGTCAGACAAGGAAAGAGACAGATGGGGAAAGAGACAGATGGGGAAAGAGACAGATGGGGAAAGAGACAGATGGGGAAAGAGACAGATGGGGAAAGAGACAGATGGGGAAAGAGACAGACGGGGAAAGAGACAGACAGGGAAAGAGACAGACAGGGAAAGAGACAGACAGAGATAGAGAGAGACACAGAGATAGAGAGAGACAGACACAGAGATACAGAGAGACAGACAGACACAGAGATACTGACAGACAGACACAGAGATAGAGACAGACAGACAGAGACACAAAGATAGAGAGAGACAGAGAGACTGATACAGAGACAGACAGAGAGATAGACACAGACAGACACACAGAGACAGACAGGGAAAGAGACAGAGAGACAGACAGACAGAGACTGGGAGAGAGATAGAGAGACAGTTACTATCGCGGGCAATACCCGGGTACTACAGCTAGTTATTTAATATAATTGAATTTCCTTCTTTTTAAATGGGAAATTTGGTCATCTACATTGTTTGCAGCAATTTGCTTTTACTTTCACTGTAATTTTTAGTCTGCATCGCCAATCATTTGATCACTGGTACCGTATGCTGCAACTTAAGCGTCATTGTCAAAAATTAACTGTGGTACTTAGAAGGTTGGTTCACTACCTAAAAAGTCATTTCTAAATATCTATTTTTGCAACCTAACCACTTTTCTAATTTGCTGTATTATAAAATGCCCTAAGGTTTTTCCTATCCTGCTCATCCCTGTGACAGTTTGTTTGAGAGGAGTCACAAATGTAACAAAACAGGAGGCTAGGGCTGCACTCACATCCTCAAAGTGTCTATCATTCCTTCTGGATTTGGATACCATCAGGAGGCAGCTGTAACGCCTGCCTGGAGCCACAGACTCAGACGGGCTGTAATGGACAGGCTAGAGGGAAGCCACTCACCAAGCAGGACCCCCAGAACCCTGAATCCCTTTAACCCCTATACAGGGATTTGGAATTACACAGGGCCCTGGAGATCACTACGTGTGGATGGCTGCAGTCCAAAAGAGTAGTAGTCAGGCAGGGTCAAACCAGGAATTGCAGAACAGGGACAGAATCTGCAGGCAAGGGCGTAATCAGAAAACAAAGCAGAGGTCAAATCCGGATCGGGCAGCGAGGTACATAAACAGCAGGCAGGAGATGTAGTCAGGAACAAGTAGAAGTCAGAACACCAGAATCACAAAACAGAACAGGGTGGAACAGAAACCAGAATATGAGAACTATCTCTGGCAGTGGTCAGCAGACAGGAATTAAGAAGGGTGTGGTGTCTTCCCATTGGTTGTAGGTGAATGATGGTATCTTCAGCTGGAAGACACACGCCACCTATAGTCAGCCAGTGGTACTGCAGCTCCGAAAGAAACCCAGTTCAGTGAATGAGCAGAGCCTGCCCCCACCGGCGCCGCTGCCATCGACTTCTCTCCCATCACCAGCACTATCACGGCAGGAACACGCGGTCGCCTTTTGATCGGAGCAGAAGTCGCTGAAGCGGACTCCGGTGGTGATGTAACAGCAGCGCTGCAGTTACTTAATTCAGTTTCTTGCTTTGCTGCCCTCTGAAGATGTACTGGATCCATGGTGATAGAAGCTGTTGGATAGCTGAGTGCAGCGCCACCACTCTGTTTCTACATCTGCCACAGCTTCTAACTGTGAAATAAAACTTCATAAGAGGGCAGAGAAGGAAGCAATGAGTGAGACCTGCACTGCCCCAGAGCTTCTATCATGGACCTCACATTTTTTCCTGTAAAATCCAGGGCTACCACGGTACCAACTGTGACTGCCCGTGAACTTACAGCTGGATTGCCGGATTGCTTTGCCACCATGACCCGCAATCTGACAGTCTGTCAATCCATCAGTGCATTCAGCTGAAGTCACAGCTGCTGTTTCCCACAGTACTCTCTGTGTGACCCACCAATTGTGACTGCAGTTGAACTTGCTGTTGGACTGCCAGATTGCGTGTCACAGTGGCAGATCAGTCAGGCTATCTGGCAGCGAGTTCACAAGCGGTCGCAGCTGCAGATCTCACGGTACCAACTCTGACCGTCAGTGAACTTCTTGCCGGAAAGCTCTGCCACTGTGTCACTCAATTCAAATGTCCAGCAATCTGGCAGCGAGTTCACTGGTGGTCCCAGTTGGTACAGTGGAAACCCCCGGCTGTAAGTTCTAGTTGATCGTTATGGGACGCCAGTGTGGATTACATCGGACTAGCAGGGGTGTTTTGGGGATTAATACATGGGTGAAAGTGGGTGTCTGTGTTTTTTTTTTCAAATAAAGGATTTTTCTGTGTTTATATTTCTTCCTTTTGAATTGCAGGGTTAGTATGGGAGGATCTCATAGACACCTCTCACTACTAACCTAGGGATTGATGGCAGCTGTGTTTTTTGACAAATCCCATCTATCATCAACCCCATTTACTACTCTGATTATGACCACACCAGGACAATCGGGATGAACCGTGCAAAGCCCCAGAATTGGCACATCTAATAGATGCACCAATTCTGGGGCAGCTGTGGGCTGATATTTTTGTTTTGCAGCGCATAGTTGTCTGTTATTCCCATGCTGTTTTCAAAAATACAATTTTTTTTAAATTATGTCTTTATGTATTTTTACACTACAATACAGCAAGCTACTCTGCTATGCATGCTCCGCAGCCTCTTTGTCAGCATCTGTGATAGATGCTGACAAAGAGGCTGCAGAGCATGCATAGCAGTCTGCATTTAATCACAAACACTGGCACAGAGGGTGGGCGGGAGAAGCTGTGGACATTCATGGTTTAATGAGTGGTCCCAGAAAAGGGCCCCGAAAGAGTCTGACTGCTGTGTTATCTTCCTTGAAACACGTTATGAATAACTGTCTTGCTCTTACAACCATTTTGCTTCCTTTTGCAGCCCACTAGCCTTTACTACGACCATTTTACAGCCATTTTTCAACATAGAAATTTGGGTCTCCATTGTTTCAGAAAAAAAGTATTTTTAAGAAATCTTAAAAATCATTTCACTTGGCAAACATGCATTTTTCTTGTTCATTGGGTGATTGGCTGCCTGTTCACACTGGCGAATTATCAGTAAATTAGCTTTCCTGCGAATACTTGCTCCCAACTTTCAAACTTTTGACATAATGTAAGAATCTTTTTTACTATTTTAATCAGTTGCATTTTATCATGCCTTGGGGAACTCATTATATTAAAGAGAGATATGAGGTTCATTGCATTAGCTTAGTATAATGTAAGAAGCCCCCTTAACCCTTTCTTTTTCGCTATTTTTCTTCCGAGAGACGTAAGTTTTTTATTTTTCAGTCAATATGGTCATGTGAGAGCTTGTTTTTTTTGTGGAACGACCTGTACTTTTAAATGAAACCATGAGTTTTACCATAGAGTGTACTGGAAAACGGCAAAAAAAATTTCCAAATGTGGAAAAATTGCAAAACAAAGTGCAATTGCACTATTGTTTTTGAGATATTTTATTCACTGTGTTCCCTATATGGTAAAACTGATGTGTCAGTATGATGCCTGAGGTCAGTGCGAGTTTGTAGACACCAAACATGTATAGATTTACTTTTATCTAAGGGGTTACAAAAAAATCAGAAGTTTGTCCGAAAAATGTTCCGCGACCCGTAGCGTTCTCATTTTTTGGAATCTATGGCTCAGTGAGGATTTATTTTTTGCGTCTTCAGCTGATGTTTTAAACGGTACCATTTTTTGCGCAGATTCTACATTTTGATCACCTCTTATGGCTTTCAGCGCAAAATTTGTGGCGACCAAAAAACGTAAGTTTGGCGTTTGGAATTTTTTTGCCGCTATGATCAGATTAATTGATTTTAGATTTTTATAAATCGGGTATTTCTTAACGCGGTGATATCAAATGTGTGTATATATACAGTACAGACCAAAAGTTTGGAAACACCTTCTCATCTCTAGAACAACTGTTAAAAGGAGACTTTGTGCAGCAGGCCTTCATGGTAAAATAGTTGCTAGGAAACCACTGCTAAGGACAGGCAACAAGCAGAAGAAACTTGTTTGGGCTAAAGAACACAAGGAATGGACATTAGACCAGTGGAAATCTGTGCTTTGGTCTGATGAGTCCAAATTTGAGATCTTTGGATCCAACCACTGTGTCTTTGTAGAAAAGGTGAACGGATGGACTCTACATGGCTGGTTCCCACCGTGAAGCATGGAGGAGGAGGTGTGATGCAGTGGGGGTGCTTTGCTGGTGACACTGTTGGGGATTTAGTCAAAATTGAAGGCATACAGAACCACCATGCCTACCACAGCATCTTGCAGCGGCGTGCTATTCCATCCAGTTTGTGTTTAGTTAGACTATCATTTATTTTTCAACAGGACAATGACCCCAAACACACCTCCAGGCTGTGTAAGGGCTATTTGACTAAGAAGGAGAGTGATGGGGTGCTACGCCAGATGACCTGGCCTCCACAGTCACCAGACCTGAACCCAATCAAGATGGTTTGGGGTGAGCTGGACCGCAGAGTGATGGCAAAAGGGCCAACAAGTGCTAATCATCTCTGGGAACTCCTTCAAGACTGTTGGAAGACCATTTCCGGTAACTACCTTTTGAAGCTCATCAAGAGAATGCCAAGAGTGTGCAAAGTAGTAATGAAAGCAAAAGGTGGCTACTTTGAAGAACCTAGAATATAAGACATATTTTCAGTTGTTTCACACTTTTTTAAGTATTTAATTCCACATGTTTTAATTCATAGTTTTGATGCCTTCAATGTGAATCTACAATTTTGAGAGTCCTGAAAATAAAGAAAACTCTTTGAATGGGAAGGTGTGTCCAAACTTTTGGTCTGTACTGTATATTTTTTTAATTTTGAATGGGGCGAAAGGGGAGGTGATTTGAACATTTAGGTTTTTTTAATTTCTTAAATTTTTTAAAACTTTTTTTTACTTTTTTTTAAAATTTTACTAGGTACCCTAGGAGAATAAATAGATCAGCAGTTTGATTGCTCATTCTTTTCTCCCAATCAGAGCAGCACCGCTCAGACCGGCAGAAATGATCATCTCTTGTAACAAGCAGCACTTTGCTGTTTCTTAGGCTGGTGTTTTTAACACGGATGCCACACGTACCCATGTTATCCTATTGTGTACTCACACTGCCGTGTTTTCACACGGACCGTGTGGCCCCGCTATTCCCCGCACGCACACATGCAGACATGTCCGTTTTTTTCTCCAGCAGCATGGGTGTCACATGGATCGCACACTGATGTGATCCGTGTGACATCAGTGTGACATGTACCGGAGAAAACACGGGTCTCTGAAATAAAAAGATATTCTATATTCATGTGTATCCAGCGATGCTGTCTTTGGCTCTGCTGCCTCCCGCTCCTGACCCCCGTTCATTATTCTTATTAATTATTCACTACAGTGAGGAGCTGGAAGCTGGAGCATCGCTGTGATAGTGCTGTAGACAGCATGGGCATCGCTGCGGACATCATCACTGGGGTCAGGTGAGTATCCTGCCAGCAGTGTGTGTGCAGTGACATCCAGGGGGTTATCGGATTTCCCAATGAACTCTGATGACCTCCTGATGACACATCCGCGACACCCGCGCTACAGCGAATGTCAGGACAGTGACTTCCAGGGGTTCATGAGAGTTCATTGGGATCTGCGATGACCCCCAGGATGTCACTGCACACACTGCTGGCAGGATAGTCACCTGTCACCGGCAATGTCCCCAGCGATGCCCATGCTGTACCCAGTGCTGTGTCCACAATGCTCTGGCTTCCTGCGCCTTACTGCAGTGAATAATCAGTGAATATAATGAGTGGCGGTCAGGAATGGGAGGCAGCAGAGCTGAAGATAGCATAGTTGGATACAGGTAACTATAGAATATCTTTTTATTTCAGACACGTGTTTTCTCTGGTATGTGTCACACGTATGCAAACACAGATGTCACACGTGTGACACATGTATGACACATGTGTGACACACGTGTGACACACAAAGGACCATAACCATGCATGTGGCTTGTACCTGATAAAACACGGACGTCTGAAACCGGCCTTACAGGACCTGAGTCACCTCTGAGTCACTGCTCAGATGATCACAGAACTTGTAGATATGTGGTTAATCTGCAGGTTAATAGTGTTTTTGAAAAACTGAGAAAACGGAGTGTTTAATGAGATATTACATTTTATTTGTCATTATTAAACTCATATACTGTTAGTAGAAGTTGGCCAGAATTAGTTTTCATTAAAGATTTGAAGCCAGAAACCACATTCGACATGAAAACAAGGACATATGATGTAACTATGCATAAAAGCATGAGAACGTGGGTGCAGAAAAATGGCAGCAGTTGCTCTGGACTGATTAGTCAAAATTTTTACATATATAGCTGAAAAAGAATGTATTTTGTTTGCTGAAGGGCTGTGGAGCAGTACAATAATGAATGTCTGTAAGCAACAATGAGGCATGGTGGAGGTTCCCTGGAAGACTGAGATTGTATTTCAACAAATGGAGTTGAGGACTTGGTTCACAAATCCTGTTAAATTAGAACTGAAATATGATGGTTGATATAGGCAACTATGCCACTGTTCCTTTACGCTATTTTTATATACAGTATATCACAAAAGTTAGTACACCGCTCAATTTTTTGTAAATATTATGCTAGATCTTTTCATAGAACCACACTGAAGATATGACACTTTAATGCAATATAAAGTAGTCAGTGTACAGCTTGTATAACAGTGTAAACTTCATGTGCCCTCTAAGTAATTATTAAACACACAGCCATTTATGTAAACCGCTAACAACAAAAGTGAGTACACACCTAAATGAAAATGGCCACAATTATTTTCAAGCACTACTGTAACTTCCTTGGGAATGGAGTTCACTAGTGGTTTACAGGGGCCAAGGACTCCCCATTCCTCCTCCATGATGAGATCATGGAGCTGGTGGATGTTCGAGACCTTGCATTCCTTAAACCTCCATTTACAGATGCCCCACAGATGCTTAATTGGGTCTAGGTCTGGAAATATGCTTGGCCAATCCAGCACCTTTACCCTTAGTTTCTTTAGGAAGGCAGTAGTCGTCTTGGAGTTGTGTGAGGTTGTTATCATGTTAGAGTACTGCCCTCTGGTCCAGTTTTTGAAGGGATGGGGTTATGCTCTGCTTCAATATGTCAGTACATGTTGGCATTCATGGCTCCCTCAATGAACTGTAGCTCCCCACAGCCTACACTCCTGTAGCCCCAAGCCATGACACACCCATCACCATGCTTGACTATAGGCAAGACATACAGTACTTGTCTTTATAATCCCCACTTGGTTGCCACCACACATGATTGTCACCATTTTAGCCAATTAAGTTTATCTTGGTCTCATCAGACCACAGGAAATAGTTCCAGTAATCTATGTTATTAGTCTTCTTGTCTTCAACCAACTCTTTGTAGGCTTTCTTGTGTATTATCTTTAAAAGAGGCTTCCTTCTGTGACAACAGCCATGCAGACCAATTTGACACAGTGTGTGGTGTATGGTCTGATCACTGACTGGCTGACCTCCCATCCCTTTAATCTCTATAGATATACTACCAGCAGTCATATGTCTATTTTGAAAAGACAACCTTTGGATATGACACTGACCACATGCATTCAACTCCTTTGGTCCACTATGCTGAGGCCTGTTCTGAGTGGAATCTGTCTTGTTAAACCACTGTATGGTCTTGGCCACCATGCTGTAGCTCACTTTCAGGTTATTGGCAATCTTCTTATAGCCAAGGCCATCAACTATGATGTTTTCCTACATTTTTTTAAGAAGCTCCTATGTGCAGTGTATTCTGAGCACTTGTATATGCAAGAAGCATTCTTAGGCACCATCAAATCGATTCTTCAATCCTTTATTGAATAGCGCAAATTCACATAACAGATTGAGAAAGGCCTGTGTGTCTAAACATTGCTTTATATGTGTATTTTTGTTCCACAGTAGAGTATTGAAACATCTGCCATTATCTTGAACCTTATGCATAGTGAACTTTCATGATGAAACCTCCCCCCAAGTCAGCATATCTTGACCGCACCTGGTGCACACAGATCTTCTATGCTGAGCACTTATTGGCTACTTCACTGACTCTCCAGTCCAATTCATTGCAAACAATTTCTTTATAGCTAAGGGACTGCGAAGACCAGATCATCATTGAATTACTGTAGCAATGCAGACGATATATACTCTATAAAGTTATCAATGGAACCTAGTGTATTAACCAGCTGTGAAAATGACGTAGCTCTAAACAGCTTATTGGTTTGGGGTAATTGTCCTGTTGAACAGCAAATGATCATCCCACTAATGGCATGTCACTGCAGAATTCTGTAATAGCTGGTTAAGTGTTTTCAATTATGTACACCACCAAGAGTATACCACCAAGTGTTACTATGTTATATCATTACATATAGCTAATATTCTAGTGTGGTAGCGTACTGTGGAATTCCTATAAATTTTGTACATCTGTCATATAGGAATTCTTGACTAAGTAAAGTACTTCAAGGGTTCTTTCACACTTATAACGTATGTTTCTTGTTATTTTAAGCTTCCCCATGTGCTCTGTAGTTATTGCCTTTCGTAACATGCCTATATGCTTTCCTTACAATTAACACCATGCATGTTCAGTATTTTTATACTGAAAAATCCAGTGGTGGGTGTGTTCAAAAAAGACCCTCGTGTGTTGAGTCAGTTGCTTGTTCTTTCTTTTTATCATCCCATTTAATTTTAGCAATCCGAATGGCTTAATCCAAGAACAATTGTGCTATACTTCAATATGAATAATTACAGTACTTTAAGTTCTATTCTAACATTAACACACATTTCCCCCTCGTGAACCGGAGCCTGAATTGTGCTTGGTCTCTTGAATGAATCCCCCCTAACTGAGCATTTAATATTTGGCAGTAATTCTTTTCCACAAGCAAAGCATTTCTTTGTATTGATACGGAAAAGTCTGTTTTAGATTTGTGTGTGTGGAATATTGGCCTTGAGTGTCCTAAAATCAATCTTAGCTTTACCTCAACTTTAGCTTTTTTTCTTCTTTCTGGGATCACACATCATGAAGACAGTGGCTCTGCCAGCATCAGAAGTATTTAGTCACGCTGCATTAGTCCTAAAACCATATTGAGAGTACACTTAGCAGCGGGGTACTTACTTTCTGTCCTCGTATCTAACAATACAAGAGATAAGCACAAATTAGATTTATTGAAAAAACCAAAGTACTGCTATTCTTGTAACAATGAATTACAGTGTATCAGAGGTGAGCAATTCCTTTTTCCAATGGGCCATGTGAAAAACTGGGATTAATTATGACGATTAAATCAATTAGCTGAACGTAATCCTGCTCAATATTTAATTACTTAATATTGTGTATAATGGAGTATGTTGACTAGATGTTACTGATTTACTGCTAATACATGTTACGTTAAATAGTATCATAAAATGCATTCACACCAGCATTAGCTAATAAAAATATATCATTTGCTTCTTTTAATTTACAAATAGCAGTAAAATACAGCATATTCCAGGCTATTGGATACACCCTACAATAGGATTCACCCCAGGTTTACACTGCAGAAAATAGGAAAAACATTCTTCCTACTAAACAGAACGTCCCTGGTAGAGTAAAGCAGAGGGGTCAAAATCACTCATTTAATGCTCTAGGGTGAAGTAGGGAAGTAATAAATCTATTGTTAGTGTCTCTCTGTGCCATGTGTTTTATTCACATTTATGTTATAAGCACACATATACTCAGTACTGCTGCATGTACACTGCACATACATTCCACTCTGCTACACACACAGCTCCATTTCATATGCACATTTACATACACAGCTCTGCTACATATGCACACTTGCGCACACAGCTCTGCTACATAAGCACATTTACACACACACACACAGCTCCGCTTGTTATGAACATTTACATACACAGCTCTAATACATATGCACACTTATATACACAGGTCTGCTCTACTTTAATTAGTGATATAAATAAAATTGACCTTATGAATTAAATTTGCATGAATCCCTTTGTTACCCTTGGTTACACAAGACTACGAGTTTTATATATATGCGGTATATATATATATATACATATATATATATATATATATATGTATATATATATATATATATATATATATATATACACATTTACATGCACACACACTCCTGCTACATATGCATATTCATACCTACCCCCCACACACACACATTTAAACACACACTTGCTAATTTACCCCATTTTACAGCTCATTTCAGGTCATGTAATTGGTGAAAGTTAAAAGTTAGACATTATTAGTTGCAAATTGACACTCTCACTCCAACTGATTTTAATTACTATAATTTACTTGTACAGCTTTTTGTTAACCCTGTCTCAACCTTTTTGGGATGTGTTATTGCTATTAATTTCTAAATCAGCTACTTTTTTCAACTTATGGTGTGTGTTCAATAATCTGTTGTAAATACAATATGGCAATAAGAGATATCCAGTATATTTAATTCCTGTTTTCTTTACATTTTACACAGTGTCTCAACTTTTTGGGAATTGTGGTTGCACTTGGTATCAGACAGCACTTTGTGCATAAATTAGCCAATATGTGTGTACCCACCAGCCACGACAAAACTAAAAGCTTATAAATTTAAATGGCAGGCAGAATCCAACACTAATTAAAAACAGCCTTGTATTGATGGGAGAAGTGCTCAGCAACAAATCTGCATAATTTGAAAAAAAACACGTTTTTCTGCCAGGAGATACAAGTCTGTGAAATTAGTTCACCTGAGGTGAGGTCACTGAGTTCAATGACGTCAACTGAGGCCATTTTTCTTGCAGTCCCAGGTGTGGTACTGTGGGAACCTCCAGATGTGACCACAGATAAACTGAGTGATGTCACTGCTCACAGCTGCGGCTCAGTCAGTCTCGGCCTGAAGCCAAAGTGTGCGGTCATGTTCTCTAATATACGTGCACACTGTGGCTTCTATATGAAGCATAGACAGGATCGTCGTAGGACCTTGAATGGATTATGTCGCAAGTCGCAACTGCGTGTTTGGGGTTAATAAATTTGAGAAAGAGGGTGGGTTTTTTGCATTCTATTTCAAATAAAGGATATTTTCAGTGTTTCTGTTTATTTCTTTTCACTTATAGATTAGTAATGGGGGGTCTCATAGACTCCTCCCATTGCTAATCTAGGGCTAGGTGACAGATGTGAGCTGTCATTAACCTCTTATATTACCCCATTTGCCACTGCATCAGGGCAATCCAAATGAGCCTGGTAAAGTGCTGGAATTGTTGCATCTAATGGATGTGACAATTCTGGGTGGCTACACACTGCAATTTTTAGGCTGGGGGGCCCAATAACCATGGGTTTCCACAGCCTGATTATACTAGTTCCCAGGTGTCAGCTTTATCATGGCTGGGATAAAAATTGTGGGGGGACCGCACGCCGTTTTTTAAAATTATTTATTTAAATCATTTTTTAAAAAGCTGCTTGAGGTCCCTCATATTTTGATACACAGACAAGATAAGAACATGCCTGGGGGCTGCAGCCTGTAGTCATATGCTTTATCTGTGCTGGATATCATAATAAGGGGGGACCCTCCACCAATTTATTTATTTGTACACCACTATAGGGACACAGACAGTGTGTGTGATTCAAAGCAGTCAGACATGCTGTCACACAGGGTGGGGGTGCGGTCTGACTTCAACCAATCAGAGATGCCGGGACTGCCGGTAGGTGGGGGAAGCAGTGAATATGTATGACAGTTAATGAGCGGGCACAGAAGTAATGTTACAGACGCACAAGAAACTCGATAAGTATAATGCTCCTGCTTTATTCCTATTTTCTTTGTTTTTCGTTTATTTTTTTTAACTGCCCAGGTGGCTGGATCCGGATAGTTACCTAGAGTTCCCTGAAAACTCTGGGCCTGAGGTGGCTGCATGGATATAAGGTATTCCGTGTGGATTTGGACTATTACAGTCTGGGTTCTCCTATCACTAGTGTGGATGATTCTGAGAAAGATCAGGGATCAGCCCAGAACTACACGGGAGGACCTGGTCAATGACCTGAATACAGCTGGGATCACAGTCTCAAACATTACAGTTATTAACACACTATGCCATCATGGATTAACATCCTACAGGGCACGCAAGGTCCCCCCTCACACCAGCAAATTAGTCCAGAAGGTTTTGGTGTGCGCTCAATTAATAAATTGAGGTGCCAGTGAACAGGTTATGTATATTCACTTCTTAAAACATGAGAATTCACTGCACACTCTTATTCAGATTTTTTCAAGAACCAAGGCTGACTATGCAGTGAATTCTTGTTTTCACATGACCAGGCCCTTTTAAAGTTCACCAATCACCATCTGGATAATCTAGGGGAAGAATGTGGTCAGGTGAGATGAAAATAGAACTTTTGAATCAACTCCACTTGCCATGTTTGGAGGACGAAGCTGGTGAGTGCAACCTTAAAAACACCAACCGTGAAGCATTGGGGATGGAAACATCATACTTTGGGGGTGCTTTTCTGCAAAGGGGACAATATAACCGCACCATATTGAAGGGAGGATGGATGAGGTCATGTATCGTGAGATTTTGGCCAACAACCTCCTTCCCTCAGTAAGAGCATTTAAGATGAGTCATGGCTGGGTCTTCCAGCATGACAATGACCTGAAACACACAGCCAGGGCAACTAAGGATTGGCTCCTTAAGAAGCATTTCAAGGTCCTGGAATGGCCTAGTCATCAGACCTGAACCCAATAGAAAATCTTTGGAATGAGCTGAAGCTCAATAATGGCCAGCAACAGCCCCAAAACCTGAAAGACCTGGAGAAAATAAGTATGGACGAGTGGGACAAAATCCCTGCTGCAGTGTGTGTAAACTTGGTCAAGAACTACAGGAAACGTCTGATCTCTGTAATTGCAAAGGTTTCTGTATCAAATATTAAGTTCTGTTTTTCTATTGTATCAACTAATTATTTTATGGAAAAAAAATTCAAATTACTGTAATTATTTAAAAATCATACAATGTAATTTTCTGGATGTTTTGGGCAATTCTGTCTATCACAGTTGAAGTTTACCTATGATAACAATTACAGGTGGAAAAACTTGCAAAATTGGCAATGTATCAAATACTTATTTTCCTCACTGTACATCTCCTGGGCTAAAAGTCTATACATTTAAAGGGCAGGTAAGATCTATCACTAATGAAAAACAGCCTTGGAATGATGGTTGGCGTGCCAAGTCAAATATGACGGCCTCTATAATTGACTGAGCACTCTTCCCATCAATCCAATGCTGTTTTTAGTTCTGGATTGTATCTGCCCTCTGGGGGTGTGTACCTTTTAACCCCTTCACAACCATGGATGGATATTTCCGTCATGGAGCATGTCCTGTTAAGCCCCGCCCCCTGCCGCGGGCAGGCGGCGTGGATCGGCACACATATCAGCTGTTTTCAACAGCTGACATGTGTGCCTGCATGTTACGAGTGGAATCGCATTCCACCCGTAACATTAACCCCTTAGATCTCGGGTTACCATCGTAGCACAGGGTCATGTGATGACGCCTGCAGCTATGAAGTTTCACTTTTGTTTTTCCTCGGCCGGGAGCAGAGGGAAAAAGAAAGTGACTATTTCTGCTGTTTACAGCTGTATAGCTGTGATCAGCAGATAGCGATCAGCAATCGGATTCCTGATTGCTATAGCCCCCTAGGGGGACTAGTAAAATAAAATAAAAAAAGTAAAAAAAAAGTTTTAAAAAATAAAAAAAAAACAAAAAACCTAAAACTTCAAATCACCCCCCTTTCCCCCCATTGAAAATTAAAAGGTTAAAATATAAATAAATATACACATATTTGGTATCACCGCGTTCAGAAATGCCCGATCTATCAAAATATAAAATCAATTAATCTGATTGGTAAACGGCGTAGTGGCAAAAAATTCCAAACGCCAAAATTATGTTTTTTTGTCACTGCAAGTTTTACGCAAAATGCAATAACAGACGATCAAAACGTAGCATCTGCGCAAAAATGCTACCATTAGAAACATAAGCTTGAGACGCAAAAAATAAGCCATCACTGAGCCATAGATCCCAAAAAATGAGAACTCTACGGGTTTCGAAAAATGGCGCAAAACGTACGCCTATTTTATTGGACAAGCTTGTGAATTTTTTTAACCCCCTTAGATACAAGTAAACCTACACATGTTTGGTATCTACAAACTCGCACCGACCTCAGGCATCATACCCACACATCAGTTTTACCATATAGTAAACACCGTGAATAAAACATCCCAAAAACTATTGTGCCATCACACTTTTTTTTGCAATTTTTCCACACTTGGAATTTTTTTGCTGCTTTCCAGTACACCATATGGTAAAACTTATGGTTTCATTTAAAAGTACAACTTGTCCCGCAAAAAACAAGCCCTCATGTGGCAAGATTGACAGAAAAATAGAAAAGTTACGGCTCTCGGAAGAAGGGGAGCAAAAAACAAAAACGCAAAAACGGAAAGTGCCCCGGGGCTGAAGGGGTTATAGGTAGGTTTTCAGTTTTGGATAGGTATATTTTACAAATATTAACTTATGGTTTCTCCAGGGAAAGGTTGCCTTGTTATGGCTTATGAGCAAACACAAACTGGCGAATTTGTCCATTATGTGCCTTTATTTTTTAAATATACTTTCTATGGCATGAATGTAAATTTAGTTTGTATGTAATGTAGCCATAGCAGCTTGCCCTTGTTCACACTTATTTTATCCCATTGGTCAGTCTTTGCTTTTACGTATTATTTAGATGTATTTAGTAATTAGTTAGTAATTAGTTAGAAAATGGACTTAATTCTGCGTTTATTGAGCTATTTACCATGGTTATGAAAAGTCTACACAGCCATCTTAAAATATCAAATTTTTGTCATGTTGAAGAAAATCATACCAAAAAGAATAATTTCAGAACTTGTTCCACCTTTTAATTCTACCTATAATATCTACAATTCAATTGAAAAACAAACTGAAAATATTTTCTGTTGGAAAAAGCAAAATATAGAACATTAATAATGTGATTGTATAAATATGGCCTCCCTTAAAACTAATGCTTTGTTGAAGTACCGTTTGAATTTATGACAGCATTCAGTGCTTTTTGGTGAGAGACTTTGCCTACTCCTCATTATAGTAGTGTTCCAAATCTGTCAGATTATTATTTAGGACAACCCACAGATTTTTACTTACGGTAGATTTAGTGACCTGGCTCTGGCTGTGCGATTTCAAAAGTCTGATCTATTTCTGGCTAAGCCATTTTTTTGTTAATTTGGAGGGTCATTATCATGCTGAAAATCCTTTTCATCTTCAGCCTGAAGGTTTTGATGCAAACCTATGTGATATCTGCAATTGTTCCTAACTCCCTCCACCTTGATTAAAGCCTTAGTTACAGCTGATGAAAATCAACCCTAAAGCATAGTGCTGCCTCCACCATCTTCACTGTGGGTATGGTGTTCTTTCGGTGATGCACAGTGTTGGCTTTGGGAAAAACTTACGTTTTAGAATAATGACCAAAAAAGTCAACCTTGGTCTCATCAGACCATAATATATTTTCCCAAATGCTTTTGAAAGATTTAATGTAGATTTTGCAAAACATATCCATATTTGGATATTTTCCTTTGTAATAGTAGGCTTACATCTTGCCACCCTACACTACAGGCCACACATATGAAGAATATGAGAGATTGTTGTTATATGCTATAAATTCCTGCAGCTCTTTTAATGTTGCCTCTTGGCAGCATTCTGGGCCAATTTTCTTCTTGTGTTTCATCCATTATTGAGAGACGTGTAGTTCTAGCCAAAGTCAATGTTGTGCCAAGTTTAAGCCACATTTTGATAACCATCTTCACAGTATTCCATAGTACATCTAATGCCTTGGAAGTTTTTCTGCACACTTCTCCTAACTTATCAAGTTCACCAAGGAGATCCCTTTGATGTGTTGTAAGCTGTTTATGGACCATGGTTTTTGCTGTAAAATGCAACTAAAAATGTCAGGGAAATACTACTTGAACCACTAAACTTTATATTGGCTTAATTGGAATCATTGTAAATGATGGCAGCTGTGTACGGACTACTATTTAACATGAGTGTAAATGTGATTATCTAATCCTGACCACAATCACATCCCCAATTATAAGAGGGTGTTCATACTTATTACAACCACATTATTTTATTTTTGCTATTTTTATTTCCCTCTCAAAATGATTGCAGCTTGTTTCTCTATGGATTTGTACAGATTATGGGTGACATTAAAGATGAAAAAGTTCTGAAATTAGTTACATAGGTTCAAAAAAGACCTAGGTCCATCTAATTCAACCTTGCTCCTTTCATTGTAGAATTAAAATGTTGAAATTAATTTGAATGAGGGTTTTTTTTACATGGCAAAAACCTGGCATTTTAATATGGCTATGAATAGTTTTTATATCCACTGTATATACTATATTTATTATTATTGATTGATTTACGTTTTATGTGGGGCAAACATAATCTCTTTAAATGTCACAGGAGTCTGCACAATTGAGCAAGATGGGGCTAGGGAGGGCTGAAGTCCAAATTTTGCCCTTCAGCCCATAATACTCAACTTAAGCCACTGCTTTCCAATTGTGCTTTGTAGACTTCTCCATTACCTTCTACCACATGGAGCAGTTGGCAAAATATTTGGCCTCCCACAGTGGGCTAGTGACTGTGATTTTGAAAGACAATTGTGCTGACATTGGCTTCATGTGGTGGGGAAGAGGTTTAGCCTTGCTGATAGCTGCACTGTATAGCAGCACACTAAACGTTTTTGTTCTGATTTTATCTGAAAGTGTGTTTGGTGCATTTGTGTTTGTTTTTTTATGATATGTTAAAGGGAGTCTGTGAGCAGGTTTTTGATATGTAAGCCGAAGCCAACATGCTGCAAGGGTTAAAACATAGAATTCAGACATGCCTGTCTTGTCAAGGTGCTATCCTTTGTTTATTTGCTATTTTGTTTAAAGAAGTTGTCCGACATAAACTCCAACAATTTTTTTAATCTAATCTATGCTGTATTGTCATCTAAAACATTGCTACGGGTTTTTTTTGTTTCTAACTTTTATTCCTCTTGAATTATCACTTTATTCTCTGCACACACTTTATTTACCTGCAGCTCAAGCAAACTTGACTTTTTCCTTTGCATGTTTCCTAAACCTCTCAGTCAGAGCTGGCACTGCCCCGCCTCAGTGTCCAGCCCCGCCCTCTGCTCACCCTCTGCACACTCATTGGCTGTCAGTAAGCTGCCCCAGCACCGACCTCTCATCACTCCAGCATTGGAAATAGCAGAGCAGTGATACTACCTCTCTCATCTGTGACAGCACAATCATCTCACATCACATCCACAATGGTGACAGATAGAGTTGTTACATGTTCCTCACCCCTTATAAATAAATGAATGCTCTGTAATGAAGACTATATATAGCACCTAATGGGGGTCTATAGTAGATATATGTGTCTTTGGTGTACACTGTGTCCAGAATTGTTAGGCAAATGAGTATTTTGATCACATGATAATTTTTATACATGTTGTCCTACTCCAAGCTGTATAGACTTGAGAGCCAACTACCAATTAAGTAAATCAGGTGATGTGCATCTTTGTAATTAGGAGGGGTGTGGTGTAATGACATCAACACTCTATATAAGGTGTGCTTAATTATTAGGCAACTTCCTTTCCTTTGGCACAATGGATCAGAAGAGAAATATGACGGGCTCTGAAAAGTCCAAAATTGTGAGATGTGTTGCAGAGGGATGCAGCAGTCTTGAAATTGCTAAACGTTTGAAGCGTGATTACTGAACAATCAAGCACATTTCATGGCAAATAGCCAACAGGGTCGCAAGAAGCGTGTTGGGCAAAAAGGCGCAAAATAACTGCCCATGAATTGAGGAAAATTAAGCGTGAAGCTGCCAAAATGCCATTTGCCACCAATTTGGCTATATTTCAGAGCAGCAACATTACTGGAGTATCAAAAAGCACAAGATGTACCATTCTCAGGGACATGGCCAAGGAAAGGAAGGTTGAAAACGACCACCTTTGAACAAGAAACATAAGATAAAACATCAAGACTGGGCCAAGAAATATCTTAAGACTGATTTTTCAAAGTTTTTATGGCCTGATGAAATGAGAGTGACTCTTGATGGGCCAGATGCATGGGCCAGAGGCTGGATCAGTAAAGGGCAGAGAGCTCCACTGCAACTCAGACGCCAGCAAGGTGGAGGTGGGGTACTGGTATGGGCTGGTATCATCAAAGATGAACTTGTGGGACCTTTTCGGGTTGAGGATGGAGTGAAGCTCAACTCCCAGACCTACTGCCAGTTTCTGGAAGACAACTTCTTCAAGCAGTGGTACAGGATGAAATCGGTATCATTAGAAAAAACATGATTTTCATGCAGGACAATTCTCCATCACAAGCATCCAACTACTCCACAGCATGGCTGGCCAATAAAGGTATAAAAGATGAAAAAATAATGACATGGCCCCCTTGTTCACCTGATCTGAACCCCATAGAGAACCTGTGGTCCCTCATAAAATGTGAGAGCTACAGGGAGGGAAAACAGTATACCTCTTGGAACAGTGTCTGGGAGGCTGTGGTGGTGTAACGCCTGCCTGGATCCACAGACTCAGACAGGCTGTAATGGACAGGCTAGAGGGAAGCCACTCACCAAGCAGGACCCCCAGAACCCTGAAACCCTTTAACCCCTATACAGGGATTTGGAATTACACAGGGCCCTGGAGATCACTACCTGTGGAAGGCTGCAGTCTGAGAGAGTAGTCGTCAGGCAGGGTCAAACCAGGAATTGCGGAACAGGGACAGAATCGGCAGGCAAAGACGTAATCAGAAACAAGCAGAGGTCAAAACCGGATCGGGCAGCGAGGTACAAAAACAGCAGGCAGGAGGGTAGACAGGAAATAAGCGGTAATAAGCACACGAAATCACAGGACAAAACAGGAGCCAGAATTCTCAGAACTATCTCTGGCAGAGCTCAGCAGACAGGAAGGGAATTAAAAAGGGTGTGGTGTCTTCCCATAGGCTGTAGCTGAATGATGGTACCTCAGCTGGGAGACACCCGCCACCTACAGTCATCCAGTGGCACTGCAGATCCCCAGGAAACTTAGACCAGTGGATGAACGAAGCCTGCACCCACCGGTGCCACTGGCATCAACTCCTCTCCCATCACCAGCACCATCCACGGCAGGAACATGGCGTCGCCTGGCGATCGGAGCAGAAGTCGATGGAGCAGACTCCGGTAGTGACGTAACAGGTGGCTGCTGCACGCAATGTTGATCATAAACAGATTAATTAACTGACAGAATCTATGGATGGTAGGCTGTTGAGTGTCATCATAAAGAAAGGTGGCTATATTGGTCACAAATTTTTTGGGTTTTGTTTTTGCATGTCAGAAATGTTTATTTCTAAATTTTGTGCATGTTGTTATATTTTATATTTTGTTATATTGGTTTACCTGGTGAAAATAAACAAGTAAGATGGGAATATATTTGGTTTTTTTTAAGTTGCCTAATAATTCTGCACAGTGATAGTTACCTGCACAAACAGATATCCTCCTAAGATAGCCAAATCTAAAAGAAACCCACTCCAACTTCCAAAAATATTAAGCTTTGATATTTATGAGTCTTTTGGGTTGATTGAGAACATAGTTGTTGATCAATAATAAAAAAATCCTCTAAAATATAACTTGCCTAATAATTCTATACACAGTGTATATCTTATATATAAAGATGTGTGTATTTATGTATGTATCTATACATATGTCTGTGTGTGTATATGTGTCTGTGTGTGTGTGTGTGTGTCTCCGCTAAAGGAATCTACACTGTCGCATTTACAATCACAAAATCTTTCACAGCCGCCTCATGTGACTCAGGGAACACCATAGACTATGTTTTGAGGGTAAAATTTAACCCTGCACGTTACAGTTATTCGCCAAAACCACTGCTTACATTAAAGTCAATGGAGCTGGAAGCTACAGGTCATTAATATGAGCTCTAATTGGTTGCTATAGGCAACAAAGGACATTCTTAGTATAAGAAGCTTATGTGTGAGGTAATATGATATCGGTGGAGACACGGATAGAGAGACAGACAGACAGAGATGGAGACAGAGACAGAGAGACAGACAGAGAGAGACAGACAGACAGAGACAGATGGAGAGGTAGAGAGAGATAGAGAGAGATACAGACAGAGAGACAGCATGCAAGAGAGGGTGAGAGTGAAACTTCGTTACTATCCAGGGCAACGGCGGGTACTACACCTATATACATATATATATATATACCGTATTTTTCGGACTATAAGACCCACCGGACCATAAGACGCACCCTGGTTTTAGAGGAGGAAATTAAAAAATACAATTTTAAGCAAAAAATGTGGTCATGACACACTTTTATGGGGCGAAGATCTGCTGCTGACACTATTATGAGGGTAATGTTCCAAAATTCTCTACAAAGGTACCCCATCTTGGTAATGATCCCCCTACCTTGTATATAATCCCCATCCTTGTATATATATGTCACTCATCCTGGTATAGCCCCCATCCTGCTATATACAGCCATCCTGGTATATACCCCCATCCTGCTACATAGCGCTATCCTGGTATATGCCCTCATCCTGCTTTATACTCCCATCCTGGTATATACTACCATCCTGGTATATGCCCTCATCCTGCTATATGCCCCATTCTTCTATATGGCCTGCATCCTGTGGCACACAAAAAAAATAAACATTTATACTCACCTTTCCTCACTCCAGCAGCACCACTCGTCTTCCTGTTTGTCAGCAGCAGCACCGCTGACATGTGTGGAGCCATCACCGTTCCCTGCAGCATCGCAATGTCCTCCTGTCTGCCGGCCCGCTGACGTGTGTGGAGACTAGCGGTGCGCACAGCGAGGATGTCATCGCTGTGCGCACTGCTAGTCCCCACGCATAGCAGCGGCCGGCAGACAGGAGGACATCGTGATACTGCATTCAACGGTGACGGGTGAGTATACTTATTCACTGCGCCCCGTGCTGATGATGATGCACGGGGAGCAGTGAATACAGCTGCAAATGATCACTCCGGCTGTAGTTGCCAAGTTTTTCAGCCCATTTTTTATGCTGAAAACGCCCCCCCCTTGGCTTATACTCAAGTGAGGGTCCCACAAAAAATTATTCACACCTATTCCATTCCCGCTGTGTCCTCTTACCTGCTTCTTGTGGACTGCAGGCATATAGACCCCTTGGTGATTGTGGCCAGTGCAGGCGCTGCCACTGTTGTCATCAGCGCTTTACTACACTTGAATGATTTGCGATGCCGACAACAGCAGCGGCCCCATGTGCCAGCTGCGATCACTGGGGGTCTATGGCCCCCAATCCAGAACAAGCGGATAAGAGGACACCGCAGGAATGGAGGGCAGGTGAGAATAATTTGTGTATGTATATATGTGAACAACGGCATTATAGGGGACAAGAAAGGGACCAGAATGAGGACATTACTAAAAGGATGGGCACAATACTACAGGGAGCAATATGGGCACATTACTACAGGGGACAATATAGGCACGTTTCTACAGGGCACAATATGGACATATTACTACAAAGGACAATATGGGCACATATAATGTAGTAATTTGCCCATCCTTGTGCTTATCCTATAGTAATGCCCCCATCCTGTAATAATGTGCCCCATCCTTGTGCCAATCCTGTAGTATTGTGCCATCCTTCTGTTGATCCTGTAGTATTGTACCCATCCTATATGAATGTGCACAATCCTTGTGCCTATCCTATAGTAATGTGCCCCATCCTTGTGCCCTTCCTGTAATAATGTGCCCATCCTGTAGTATTGTGCCCATGCTTCTGCTCCTGTAGTAATGTCCTCTTTTCTGCTCCACTTCTTGTAGCAATGCTCCTTTTTAAAGAATTGTCCGTTATTGTTCCATTCTTCACACACGCAAAAAAACCAAAGACAAATTCTCCTCATTTGTCCTCCATTCCCTCGGTGTCCTCTTTGCTTGTTGTGGCTCACAGCCCCTTGATGATCACTGCCGGAGCAGGGGCCACCGATGACAGCACTTTATATCAGATGATACCATGCCTGTTGAAGAGACCTGAGTAGTCTCGAAAGCTTGCTATTATTACCATCTTTTCAGTTAGCCATTAAAAGGTATCAACTACTGAGGACTCTCAGTTTTTTTAAACAAACTTTTTTTTATCTCTACTGGCTAACACGGTACAAAGATATATTTTACCTGTATATCAGATGACAGATTCCCGGGTGCTACGCATGGATGAGCTCTCTATACAACTTACGCCAATGATCAGCTGCTGGCTGGCGTCTGATCATTGCAGTAGCAATACAGAGAGTTCACATCTGCGCATCACCCGAAAATCAGTCATCTGATATCATCAAGGGGACCACGGGCTTGCGGGCCGCAAGAAGCATCACGGATTCACGGGCCACCCACATGCGGCCTACAGGCAGCGTCTTTGAGACCACTGCACTATGGGATGTGTGGGAGGGTGCAGGGGAAGGGGGGCGGGGACTCTATGCACTGTACATACCCAGCAGGGTGGCAACATTACGTCTGCTGTGATTCCGTCAACATGGTCCTGCCCTTGTCGACGTGACATCACAGGAAGCAGCAAAATCCCAGCAAGAGCTGTCACATGACTACTCTAAGCTGGGGTAGAGGGGCTGACAGCACCACAGGTAGGTAGTTGTGTAGCGCCCCTGAGACTATCATACCTTCCTCCAGAGGTTCTTGGGACCAGGACCTTTGGGTGGTGGGTGAAGGGAAAGGGGTACTCCAGTTTGGAAATGTTAAAGCCAGAACCTCCCCTGCGTGGGAAGAACGTTTATGTTTTTACATGAAAAAAAATAAATAAAGTATTAACCTGTTTCACTTGCAGCCCGGGGACGTGCTGGAATTAAATAAGGAGGAAAGTAGCGCCCCTGAGACCATCAGGGAGATACAAGGTACTGCATCCCCTCCAGGATGCGGGGCCAACTCCCAGGGTACCCAGAAGACCAGTGCCGATCACAACCAAACATTCCAGTTAATCCCTGTTTTTCCCCAAAACCCCCATAGACTGGTACCAGGCTAGGGTTGGACCAATGGATGGCCACTCAGAGGTGGAGCCAATCCAGTCCACAAGATGACCAGGTGGGAGGGGCAGACAGTGGATAGTCAGAAAGACAGGAGAGTCTGTAGTGGCAGTGAAAGAGAGCAGACTCACTAACAGGAGTGTGACAGTGACCTGAGGGCCCAGGCGGTTGGTTGCCAGTGGAGTACGGTGGAGTACTCCCGGAACTACGCACCAACGGGGTACAGAATCCTAGGTCAGGCAAAAGCTCCATGCAGACCTGATAAAATCTTTACAGTGAGGGGACCATCAAGGACCTCACTGACCTTGAAGTTCGGGACACAGCAGCAACGGGAGAACTGGGGACAGGACCAGAGACTCCAACCCCACAGGGTTCACGCTACCGTCATACAGACTGCAGGAGGGGACCCACAGCCGCTCCAAGCCACGGGGACCCACCAACCAAAGACAGGTGCAGGGGAAAGCAGCCTCTAGGTCACTAAACACACTGGGACTAAGGGGACCTGCGGTTGAAACCAGCCTTCCCCGCGTGGCCAGTTACAACTGAAAATGAGTAAAAAAAACAGTTATACTGCAACCCAGTGTGTGTCCTGCCTTCTTTCGACACCCGTTTACATCACCTATCCTCTGAGGCTTGGCCCTGCTTGCGGAGGGCCTAACATCCAGGCTGCCATTAACACCGGCCCCAGTAGCAGGAACTGTGCAGCGGCGGCTCCATCCCTATAGCTGCAAAACCGCAAGTGGCGTCACGTGTGAACTTTATTCAAAATCCCCGGTAATATTTTCCTTTTAAAAAGCACCCAGGGCACAGGACCAGGCAACAGCCACCAAAGTGACATTTCCCAGTTATACACTGCCCGGGACCGAGTACCCCATAACCCTGGGCGACACAGTTACTATCTACTTACCTGCCCCTATGTAGCCAAATAGTGAAATGAAAAAAAAGTATAATAACCCAGATAACACCTTGAAGCAACAGGACAATCATTGCTCAGACTACAATGTCATGCACACGGCAGACCAGCATGCCCCCTCCTGTGATTGACACTTCACTTTCACTGTTAATGTACAATCTGTCACGGTTCCGCTGTGTGGAGCTTCTTGTAAACTGGTGATGCTCTGCCATGCTCTCCTGAATATATATCCAAAAAACTGACCCGCACATCCAACAAATGTGAACAGGTGCTAACTGAAAAAACATAGTAACTATAAAATGCATACAGCTGCACACTGAAAAGCCAAAAATGTACAAGGGAAAATGTGGCACTGCAATACTGCAAAACAGAGATATTTAGTTTAGCAGCATTTAAGTTAGGTTCCCGGATTACAGAGATATACCTTGCCGTTGGTCTCCGGGCTTACATGCATTGGCCAATACATAAACTAAATATCTCTCTTTTGCAGTAATACAGTGCCATATTTTCCCTCATACATTTTTTGTTTTTCAGTGTGCAGCTGTATGCATTTTATATGCTCTCCTGAATTGCAGAGTCGGCAGTGACATGTTTCCTTTGTGCTGAGCATTTTGCATTTGGAGATGCTCTGCTGTGTTTCTCTGAGTACTTGCTGACAGGTTGTTTGACAGCACAGGTTTCCATGCTGGTTCTGGGAGGTGCTTACTCAGGTGTTCCACAATCCTGGTAATTACTCCATTTCATTACTGAGCATGCTCTCCCAGAACTTCGCAAGTCATACTCTGATTTGTGCTCTTTGCTCCTGTTCGTGCTTGTGTTTTGATCTAGGCTTCTTGACCCCGGACTGTTTATTGACCCTTCTTTGCGCTCTCTACCTGTCATTACCTCCTGGCTTCTGACCTCAGACCATTACCTGACAATGTCTCTGTCTTCTCCCTGAATCTAATACATACTTTCCTGGAATATTAACCCTTGGCCTTTTACTTGACTGCATATCTGCTTGCTCCCTGAGTCCTGTTGTGTCCTCCTGTTTTCTGATTCCGGCTTGTCTGACTACCCTTCTCAACTCAATCTCTATAGAGAGCCATTTATGGGCCAGACAGCTCTCTCTGCTCTGCTGTGTTGCTAAATCTAAAAATTGTGATTGTGTCAGAACGGGAGCACCCAGTAATCTAAGTGATACATTGTTGCATTCAGGATCTCCTTGCCTACATCATGCTACTCTCAAATGAGGTAACAAAAACCTGCTGACAGATTTCCTTTAATGCATTGCACGTGTACATTCACAAATTAGAGTAATTGCTCTTTTTAATAATTCAGAGCTTGATACTTTGTGATTATTTAGACCTCAAGCTACTTTCATATTCAGTTTTCATGAGTAACAAACTTGGATATGTTCTATAAAACAAGGGTTTTCTCATTGTGTAGAATTAATCATTCTAATATGCCTCCAAAAACATTAACAATGAGCATTTTGATGAACACACTAATTTGTTATGACCCAAAAAGTCCCAATCTGTTTATTCATTTTGTGTCACATTCAACTTTGGATGATTATTAGGAGCCATGTTTAATTAAAAACATGTTGGAAAGACATTTTAACTAAAGAGAAGACATAATGAAATTGCAAACATTTGTAGGTATTTTAATGTGAAATTCGACTCACTGCTATTAAACCATCCAATTTGGCATTTTTTAGGACAGAGCTTCGAATATGCATGCAATTTTTTCAATTCGAAAAAGGAATAGTAATCCAGCGCAGTCCTCGGAATAATATGTAAAAATGATCTTTTATTGTCCAAAAATAAAACCACAGGGACATACAGCTTTGGAAATTATTAAGTAGCTCAGAACCAAGGACTGCGCTGGATTACTATTTCTTTTTCAGATTGATCATCTTGGCTGCCCTAACCTTTCCATGCGCTGCATCCTAAGGTAGAGTGGGACTACAGCGGAATTTGATTTTCTCCTTTTCTGCAGTTTTTTTCAGTCCTATTGTAAGCAGTATATATTGCCATAACTAAGAGTTTCTGTTGAGTGGCACACATTTGGAATTGCAAGCCACATGTGGATACTGAACCCGTGTTTGAAAACTATTAGCTCATAAAATATATTTTCCATTACTAGCACAGTGTTTTATTATAACTGAAAAAAGTGAATGCTGCACACATAAAAAGGTAAAAAAAGTCTGATCACTTTGAAAATGAACTTTAGTTTTGTCAACTCTATTAGTAAAGACAGGTAGAACAGGATAGCACAGGAAACATGAGTCTAATACAAAAATACTGACTGCACTCACCAAACTGAGGTGTGAACAGGTGCACCTGTTCAGTTATAAACCTGTTCACACCTCAGTTTGGTGAGTGCCGTCAGTCTTTTTCTCTATATTAAGAGGGTCATACCTTCTGACCGTGCACCCCTCCCCCACTTGCCACAGGTAATCTTATCCTATATAGTGTTACGGGGGGCTGTCTGATAATAACTGAAAGGAGTATCAGACAGTCAGGGTCCACCGTGCAAAGACTTTGCTGCAGACTATGGCAGAGTGCAATACCTCTGTTAACTCACAGAAGAATATAATAAGTAAGTAAAGCAATTCCTCCCTTACTTGGAGGGTGTGTGGAATGATCTCTGTTAACAATCACAGAGACAAAGGCAATGTGTGCGAAATGGCACCTACCTAGGTCCGCTCTTCTAGTGGTGCAAAAGAGACGAACAGCAGCGTAAGCCGCACAAAGCTCCTACCTGCGTTCGCTCCACTAGTGTGCGAGGACACGAACCACTAGATATGGCACCTGCCTAGGTCCGCTCTTCTAGTGGTGCAAAAGAGACGAACAGCAGCGTAAGCCGCACAAAGCTCCTACCTCTGTTCGCTCCCCTAGTGTGCGAGGATACGAACAACTGCCAGACGCAGTATGAGGAACGTTACCCTAGCGGCAACGTCCACCTACGAGTAGAATCACAAGGCCCAGCCAGACCATGTGCCTCAGGCACCTGCCTATGTCCGCTCCCCTAAGAGGTAAGGATACGGACAGCAGCCGAAGCTGTAAGGTATAAGAACGCTACCCTGCCGGTAGCGCTCACCTAGCATAGACAGAGGAATGCCTAGAGGAACGCGCACAGAGCGTCTACTCATATGCATGAACCAAGAGGACTGAGCACCATGCGGCGTGTGTCAGGGTCTTATATAGACTCTGTGCCTCATCCAAGATGGAGGACACCAGAGCCAATCCGCTGCCAGAACGACAGGAGTGACGTCATGCTGGCCTATCACCGAGCAAGACGTCACAAGCACATGACCAGCGACCAATCGGCATAGAAGGTGTCAGAGACATGTGACCTCGTGTCAGCAATGATGTCACCCGCACATGTGCAATAGCTCCAAGATTGGACTTAGTCTCCGGCGCTCGCACATGTGCAGTAGCAAGAAATCTGGACTTAGTCTCCAGCGCTCGCACATGTGCAGTAGCAAGAAATCTGGACTTAGTCTCCAGCGCTCGCACATGTGCAGTAGCAAGAAATCTGGACTTAGTCTCCAGCGCTCGCACATGTGCAGTAGCAAGAAATCTGGACATAGTCTCCAGTGCTCGCAGCAACCGTAACAGTACCTCCCCCTCAAGGGCCCCCCTCCCGGCGACGCAGGTAATCGGCAACTAAGTCGGGAGCATGGACAGCCTCCTCAGGCTCCCAAGAGCGATGTTCCGGGCCATAGCCCTCCCAATCTATCAAGAAGAACCTGCGCCCTCTAACCATCTTAGAACCAACTATGGCTCGTACCTCATAGCTAGAGCGAGAGGAATCAGAGGCAGGAGAGTGCACTTCACGAGCGTGAGGTAAAATAGCCGGCTTTAGCAGTGAGACATGGAATTTGTCATGAATCCTAAGATGGACAGGTAACTTCAATTGATAGACTACAGGATTTACCTGTCGAAGAACCTCATAAGGACCCAGGAAGCGAGGAGCAAATTTGACAGAGCTCACTCTAAGTCTCACGTGTTTTGCAGAGAGCCACACAAAGTCCCCTGGAGAAAAGACAGGAGCCGGGCGACGAAACCGATCGGACACCGTCTTCATACGGTCCTTAGCTGCTTGGATCGACTCTTGAGTCCGATCCCAAACCTCTCTGGCATTAGTTGCCCAGTCGGCCACAAGAGGAGGAGGTGCAGCAGCGGGAAACGGTACTGGTACCCTAGGGTGTTGCCCATTATTGAGTACGAACGGTGTCTGCCCAGTGGCCTCAGCCAGCGAATTGTTAAGGGCAAATTCTGCCCAGGGTAGGAGGGAGGACCAGTTATCGTGGTTCTCAGCAACAAAGTGTCGAAGGTATATAATCATAGATTGATTGGTACGTTCAACCAAACCATTAGTCTCCGGATGGTATGCCGAAGAGAGATTCAACTCAATTTGCAGAAGGCTACAAAGATCTCGCCAGAAACGGGAAGTAAATTGCGGGCCTCTATCACAAATGATACGATCTGGCATCCCGTGAAGCCTAAAGACATGCTTGAGGAATAGTTTGGCTAGTACCCTGGAAGATGGGATTCTCGATAACGGTACGAGATGAACCATCCGGGAGAAATGGTCCGTAATGACCCACACAAATCTATGTCCCTGTGAACATGGAAGATCACCCACAAAGTCCATGCCTACCACCTCCCATGGTCTATCTGGCACTGGTAAAGGATGCAAGAGCCCAGCCGGTCTCTGCCGTAATGGACGGTTGCGAGCACACGAGTAGCAGGAACCGACATATCTCTTGACGTGGCTGGCTAAGTGTGGCCACCAATACCACCTCTCCAGTAACTCTCGTGTCCGCCTAATACCAAAATGCCCACCCACCTTTGAGGTGTGGGCCCATGACAGTATATCATTCTGTCGATCAGGCGGAACAAAGGTCTTGCCCGGTGGGATTTGGTCTAACGTCACAGGGGAGAGCGTATGAAAAACCCTGGAGGGAAGGATAAGACGAGGTTCGTCAATCTCTTCCTGGGTAGAAAGCATAGAGCGAGACAGGGCGTCTGCCTTGTTATTCTTACTCCCAGACAGATAGTTGATGGAGAAGTGAAAGCGGGAGAAAAACAAGGACCAGCGGGCTTGGCGAGGATTCAGACGCTGAGCGGTTTGTAAGTACGTCAGATTCTTATGGTCTGTATAGACCTGGAAAGGATGTTTCGCTCCTTCCAGCAAGTGACGCCACTCCTCCAAGGCTAATCTCAAGGCGAGCAGTTCCCTATCCCCAATGGTATAGTTTCTCTCTGCCGGTGAAAAGGTTTTAGCAAAGAAGAAACACGGCCTTTTTCTACCTGCACCGTTCTTTTGATACAAGACCGCACCAGCACCCACTGAAGAGGCATCAACCTCTAAGAGGAAGGGCTTATTCTCATCGGGTCTTTGAAGAACGGGAGCAGTTGAAAAGTGTCTTTTTACTGCCTCAAAAGCCTGAGATGTCTCAGTAGACCAGGCTTTGGGATTAGCACCTTTCTTAGTCAAGGCCACCAAAGGGGCCACCAAAGTAGAAAAATGGGGTATGAACTGCCTGTAATAATTTATGAATCCTAAGAAGCGTTGCACCGCCTTCAAGGAATGAGGTTCGGACCATTGCAGGACAGCAGAGAGCTTCGCAGGATCCATAGCCAGACCCTCTTGTGAGATAATGTAACCCAAAAAAGGCAATGAGGACTGCTCGAATACACATTTCTCGAGTTTAGCAAACAATGAGTGCTCCCTTAAACGGGAAAGGACACGAACGACATCCTGACGATGAGTCTCCAGATCAGGAGAAAAAATCAGGATGTCGTCCAGATACACCACTACTGAGGATAACAGTAAATCCCTGAACACATCGTTTACGAAGTCCTGAAATACTGCGGGTGCATTACATAACCCAAAAGGCATGACGAGGTATTCATAGTGACCGTCTCGGGTGTTAAAAGCGGTCTTCCATTCGTCACCCTTTCGAATTCGTACCAAGTTATACGCACCCCGCAGATCCAACTTCGTAAAAACTTGAGCTCCTCTCAGTCTGTCAAAGAGCTCCGAAATTAAAGGTAATGGGTATTTGTTCTTTATTGTGATTGCGTTGAGACCCCTGTAATCTATGCAGGGACGCAAATCACCCTCTTTCTTCCGAACAAAGAAAAACCCAGCTCCCGCGGGAGAGACAGACTTACGAATGAACCCCTTCTCTAAACTCTCTCTTATATAGGTCGACATGGCCTCCGACTCAGGTATCGACAGGGGGTAAACCCTGCCTTTAGGTGGAACCGAACCTGGGATAAGGTCTATGGCACAGTCATACGGCCTATGGGGTGGAAGAAGCTCAGCACCCTGTTTGGAGAACACGTCAGCGAAATCCAAATAGGGTGTAGGTATGGGAGAGAGATCAGTTGATGCAACCGCAACGACCTTAGGTGGTAAGGGAAGACATCGGGACTGACATTTCGAACCCCAACTAATAATGCTGTCAGACTCCCAGTCAATGTGAGGAGCATGAGTCCGAAGCCATGGAAGACCCAGAAGGACGTCGTCTATACCCTCAGGCAAAACAAGAAAAGAAATCTCCTCTATGTGACCCTGAGACAGGGAAAGGCGCAAGGGAACTGTCCTCAATGTAATGGAGTCAGACAACATAGTTCCATTAACAACACGGACAGGAATAGGCGCCTCTAACATGATAGAGGGAATATTGTGTCCCTTTACAAATCCTGAGGACACAAAAATCCCGTCAGCTCCGGAATCCACAAAAGCCATAATAGGCCATGTATTCTCAGATAACGAGAGCTGACCTGGGATACAACACTTAGAGGGTGCAGAAGACGTCTCTAGTAACCCCCCTCTAATGGTTACTAGGCCAGGAAGTTTCCCTGACGACTAGGACACTTGTTGGCATAGTGCCCAGCCTGACGACATACGTAACATATAGGAGGACCAGACTTGCGTAGTCTGGAGGACGTATGACCTAACTCCATAGGAGTGGGAGATGTTTCAGATGCTGAGGAAGATGGTAGTGGACCCTCAACAACTGGAATAGCCCGATGCTTAGGGCGTGAGGAAGAGACCTCGAGTCTACGTTCCTTATGGCGTACATCGATCCTCGTTGCTACTGTGATCAAGTCCTCCAGAGAAGCAGGGACCTCACGAGTAGCAAGGGCATCCTTGACATAGCCTGCCAACCCTCTCCAGAAGATAGGAATCAACACCTTCTCTGGCCAATCTAGTTCTGCCACCAGAGTTCTAAAAGCAATGGCATAAGAACTAGTGGATAACGAACCCTGAGATAGAGCTAACAGTCTCAGGGCCGCATCATGGGTAACCTGCGGACCCATGAATACCGCCTTAAGAGCATCAAGAAAGTCTTGATGTCTCAGAGTAACCACATCAGAGCGCTCCCATAGGGGAGTCGCCCATTCTAAGGCTTTGTCCTGAAGTAAGGAGATGATAAAGCCTACTCTGGACCTCTCCGTAGAGAAGCGAGAAGAGTTGACCTCTAGGTGTATCTGACACTGACTAATGAAACCACGACATGATCTGGCATCGCCAGAATATCTGTTTGGCAGAGCAAGTCGAGGATCATGTGCAGATGTCACCATGGTCTGAGGTTTATCCTCTATACTCTTGAGCCGTGACTCAAGTACTTGTATGTAACGGTGTAACTGCTGATATTCTGCCATAACTGCCAGACCCTTGGCTCAGTCCTAATGTTACGGGGGGCTGTCTGATAATAACTGAAAGGAGTATCAGACAGTCAGGGTCCACCGTGCAAAGACTTTGCTGCAGACTATGGCAGAGTGCAATACCTCTGTTAACTCACAGAAGAATATAATAAGTAAGTAAAGCAATTCCTCCCTTACTTGGAGGGTGTGTGGAATGATCTCTGTTAACAATCACAGAGACAAAGGCAATGTGTGCGAAATGGCACCTACCTAGGTCCGCTCTTCTAGTGGTGCAAAAGAGACGAACAGCAGCGTAAGCCGCACAAAGCTCCTACCTGCGTTCGCTCCACTAGTGTGCGAGGACACGAACCACTAGATATGGCACCTGCCTAGGTCCGCTCTTCTAGTGGTGCAAAAGAGACGAACAGCAGCGTAAGCCGCACAAAGCTCCTACCTCTGTTCGCTCCCCTAGTGTGCGAGGATACGAACAACTGCCAGACGCAGTATGAGGAACGTTACCCTAGCGGCAACGTCCACCTACGAGTAGAATCACAAGGCCCAGCCAGACCATGTGCCTCAGGCACCTGCCTATGTCCGCTCCCCTAAGAGGTAAGGATACGGACAGCAGCCGAAGCTGTAAGGTATAAGAACGCTACCCTGCCGGTAGCGCTCACCTAGCATAGACAGAGGAATGCCTAGAGGAACGCGCACAGAGCGTCTACTCATATGCATGAACCAAGAGGACTGAGCACCATGCGGCGTGTGTCAGGGTCTTATATAGACTCTGTGCCTCATCCAAGATGGAGGACACCAGAGCCAATCCGCTGCCAGAACGACAGGAGTGACGTCATGCTGGCCTATCACCGAGCAAGACGTCACAAGCACATGACCAGCGACCAATCGGCATAGAAGGTGTCAGAGACATGTGACCTCGTGTCAGCAATGATGTCACCCGCACATGTGCAATAGCTCCAAGATTGGACTTAGTCTCCGGCGCTCGCACATGTGCAGTAGCAAGAAATCTGGACTTAGTCTCCAGCGCTCGCACATGTGCAGTAGCAAGAAATCTGGACTTAGTCTCCAGCGCTCGCACATGTGCAGTAGCAAGAAATCTGGACTTAGTCTCCAGCGCTCGCACATGTGCAGTAGCAAGAAATCTGGACATAGTCTCCAGTGCTCGCAGCAACCGTAACATATAGCAGGTTCCTACTTGCCCATACACAGGAGGTTTTTAACCCAGAGAGAGCCTTCAGCATAGTGTAGGTACCCAGTTAAGAGATATGCCGTGACGTGGCAACTAGGCAGATATACAAATGGCCATTTATATATGCTAAATATCTCATTTTTCTTAGATTTTCCTTAGCAGTAATGCAGGTCCATGTTCACACATTCATGGTTTCCATACTTTAGCATTATCAGAGTGCAAACTGTCTTTTTTCGGATTTGAGTAATACAAGGCGTAGTGGCCAGTGTGAAAATGGCAAATTATCTGATTTCTTTATTTACAGTGCCTTGAAAAAATATTCATACCCCCTTGGATGTGTTCACATTTTTTCATGTTACACAAACTTAAATGTATTTTATTGCCATTTTTTGTGATGTACCAACTCTATTTGTTAAGTGTGAAGGAAATCATATTTGGTTTTCTAAATATTTAAAAAATATAAATCTAAAAATCTTGTGCATTTGTTTTTAGCCCCCTGTAGTCTGATATCCTTATACTGCGTGACCAATTGACTGTCGACATCACCTAATTAGTAAATTGGATTTACCTGTGTTAGTACCATAATATATTCCCAATATAACTACTACTGTTCTGTGAAGACCTCCGAGGTTACTTTGAAAACAAAGGGACTGAATTCTTATACCGTTCCACAATAGTGGAATAATTAGTGATGTAATATGTACACTGTGTGCAGACTTATTAAGCAAATGAGTATTTTGATCACATGATAATTTTTATACATTTTTTAGCTGGATATTTTCCAATCATGGATGCCCATAAAATTTGTCAATTTAGATATAGCAGTATGGGTATAGAGAAATTATACAATAAAAACTCCTAAAACTTAACTTTTACTAGAGACATTTTTAAAAGACCAATGGTCCCATAAAATCAAACATAAAGACACACATATAGAAAAAACAAATAACGTACTACAAAGGGATGGTTTTTTTAACCCGATATAAAATTGCTTCCTGGGGAAGACGAACAGGGAATGACTAATACTATGGAAAGTCAACCCTGATGCCTGGAGTCTTACGCCGGGAATCGGTCCTGCATTTATGATTGGTGAGACCTTTCCATGTTTATACTAGCAGATGGTGCTACATTATGTTGATATCTGCTTGATTATTACTGTCTCAAATTGGAAAAATCTTTTGGGCAATTTGCCAATTATTCCTCACTTTATCTTTATCCCCATACTGTATTCCTTAGCCTATCCGGAAGGGCAGTTCCCCTAGGAGGGGCATTTGGAAAATAATTGAGTACTACCATCAGATTACTCTATGGTGGAGTCTCTGGGGAGAAATTTACTATAACTGTGCCTTACATGAGTGGGGTCTCTGTTTTGAATTTATGAGCCAACACTTATGTTTTTTCTATATGTGTGTCTTTATGTTCGATTTTATAGGACCATTGGTCTTTTAAAAATGTCTCTAGTAAAAGTTAAGTTTTAGGAGTTTTTATTGTATAATTTCTCTATACCCATACTGCTATACCTTAATTTTTATACATGTTGTCCTACTCCAAGCTGTATAGGCTTGAGAGCCAACTACCAATTAAGTAAATCAGGCGATGTGCATCTCTGTAATGAGAAGGGGTGTGGTGTAATGACATCAACACTCTATATAAGGGGTGCATACTTATTAGGCAACTTCCTTTCATTTGGCAAAATGAATTAGAAGAGAGATTTGACGGACTCTGAAAAGTCCAAAATTGTGAGATGTCTTGCAGAGGGATGCAGCAGTCTTGAAATTGCCAAACTTTTGAAGCGTGATCACCGAGCAATCAAGCGTTTCATGGCAAATAGCCAACAGGGTCGCAAGAAGCATGTTGGGCAAAAAAGGCGCAAAATAACTCCCCATGAATTGAGGAAGATCAAGCGTGAAGCTGCCAAGATGCCATTTGCCACCAGTTTGGCCATATTTCAGAGCTGCAACGTTACTGGAGTATCAAAAAGCACAAGGTGTGCCATACTCAGGGACATGGCCAGGGTAAGGAAGGCTGAAAAATGACCACCTTTAAACAAGAAACATAAGTTAAAATGTCAAGACTTGACCAAGAAATTTCTTAAGAATGATTTTCAAAGGTTTTATGGACTGATGAAATGAGAGTGACTCTTGATGGGCCAAATGGATGGGCCAGAGGCTGATCAGTAAAGGGCAGAGAGCTCTACTCCGTCTCAGACACCAGCAAGGTGGAGGTGGGGTACTGGTATGGGCTAGTATCATCAAAGATGAACCTGTGGGACCTTTTCAGGTTGAGGATGGAGTGAAGCTCAACTACCAGACCTACTGCCAGTTTCTGGAAGACTACTTCTTCAAGCAGTGGTACAGGAACAAGTTGGTATCGTTCAAAAAAAACATGATTTTCATGCAGGACAATGCTCCATCACATGCATCCAACTACTCCACAGCGTGGCTGGCCAGTAAAAGTCTAAAAGATGAAAAAATAATGACATCGCCCCCTTGTTCACCTGATCTGAACCCCATAGAGAACCTGTGGTCCCCCATAAAATATAAGATCTACAGGGAGAGAAAACAGTACACCTCTTGTCTGGGAGGAACAGTGTCTGGTAGGCTGTGGTGGCTGCTGCACGCAATGTTCATCGTAAACAGATCAAGCAACTGACAGAATCTATGGATGGTAGGCTGTTGAGTGTCATCATAAAGAAAGGTGGCTATATTGATCACTAATTTTTTGGGGTTTTGTTTTTGTATGTCAGAATTGTTTATTTCTAAATTTTGTGCAGTTATATTGGTTTACCTGGTGAAAATAAACAAGTGAGATGGGAATATATTTGTTTTTTATTAAGTTGCCTAATAAGTCTGCACAGTAATAGTTACCTGCACAAACAGATATCCTTCTAAGATAGCCAAATCTAAAAAAAAACCCATTCCGGCTTCCAAAAATATTAAGCTTTGATATTTATGAGTCTTTTGGGTTGATTGAGAACATAGTTGTTGATCAATAATAAAAAAAATCCGCTAAAATACAAGTTGCCTAATAAGTCTGCACCCAGTGTATGGTGAAGATAGAGTAAAACATAACTTTTAACACTAGAAGTCCCAGGAATTTTGAGCTCCATAGGGTTTCTATGGTAGAAATATCAAATAACCCCTCTCTCTGACTTCTAATGTTAATATGTCAAAGTTAAAAAGTGGCAGTGCTTAAATATATATATATATATATATATATATATACATATATATATATATACATATATATATATATATATATATAAAAGGAATAAGAGAGTATAGGATAACAGTCCTAAATGCCGATTAGCAAATAATGGACTATAAGCATCAGATATAGACACTGGTAAACTCTAGTGTTTTTGATGTGAGACTAGCCAAGCATTCGAGAGTAGAAGATTCTTAAATATACTATCTTCCACCTCTAGTGTTAGTATGTGGGGAAGTACTGGTAGATCCTAAAAATGGATTTTGTCCCCTAAATACAGCAGTAGCAATATGTCATGCAATTGGATTGTGAGGAACAATCTCGCCAATTCATAAATAAATATAGCTACCACCCCATGAGCTGTAGGATTCTTTTGGCAAACAGTTGAAAGAAGATAGTCCATTAATAAACCAGTTCCTCTTGTGCATTATGTTCCCTGAGGAATCCTAAGGGAAGAAATGTGTCAGCATGCACTAAGGGAGAGAGCAGGGTCTCCTTGACAGGGCAAGCTGTGGACTGTCCTTGTAAGAACTAGAGCAAATGGGGTACTAGGATTATCCTAGTCTACCACAGGGGCTGTCAAAACCTAGATAACTACAACTGCACCTTGTGAAAGCTGAGGGTGATGCTGTCTTGCCTTGATAACGATCCATGATGGGGTGATATTGCTCCTCACTAGAGTTGAGTGATGTTCGAGGTTCGCCAATTTCATGTTCCAGTGATTTTGGGGGGTGCTAAAAGCTCGACAGTTCGAGTTAGGTTCGAGAACGGTTCGATCACCATATACGTGGCTTTTCACAGTAAAGCTATGTGTACATGTTGCTATCTGCATGCGTCCTGCGTCCCCAGCACAATCCCTCTCCCTTTTCTACTCACCGATCACGGGTGCTTCGCTCCACGTCTCTCACAAATCTGTGGTGTCTTTTCCTCTTTAGAAAATGGCTGCCGCTTCATTAGTCAATTAGTTATTCCGTGCTTTCTCCGCCCACCAGCGCCCATGATTGGTTGCAGTCAGACACGCCCCCAAGCTGAGTGACAGCTGTCTCACTGCAACCAATCACAGCCGCCGGCAGGCGGGTCTATATCGTGCAGTAAAATAAATAAATAAATAATTAAAAAAAAAATGCGGTTCCCCCCATATTTGATACCAGCCAGGATAAAGCCACACGGCTGGAGGCTGGTATTGTCAGGATGGAGAGCACCACGTTATCGGGAGCCCACCACCCTAACAATATCACCCAGCAGCTGGCCCGGACTTGCAGCATCCATTAGATGTGACAGTACCGGGACTCTACCCAGCTCATCCCGAATTGCCCTGGTGCGGTGGCAATCAAAGTAATAATGAGTTAATCATGCCAGGCGTCTCCCCGAGATACTGTCCACGAACAATCACATGTTCGAGTGATTTTGGGGGGTGCTCGAGATCGAACTCGAACTCGAGCTTTTTGCTAAAAGCTCGACAGTTCGAGTTAGGTTCGAGAACGGTTCGATCACCATATACGTGGCTTTTCACAGTAACTATGTGCACATGTTGCTATCTGCATGCGTCCTACGTCCCCAGCACAATCCCTCTCCCTTTCCTACTCACCGATCACGGGCGCCTCGCTCCACGTCTCTCACAAATCTGTCGTGTCTTTTCCTCTTTAGAAAATGGCTGCCGCTTCATTAGTCAATTAGTTATTCCGTGCTTTCTCCACCCACCAGCGCCCATGATTGGTTGCAGTCAGACACGCCCCCAAGCTGAGTGACAGCTGTCTCACTGCAACCAATCACAGCCGCCGGCGGGCGGGTCTATATCGTGCAGTAAAATAAATAAATAAATAATTAAAAAAAAATCCGGTTCCCCCCATATTTGATACCAGCCAGGATAAAGCCACACGGCTGGAGGCTGGTATTGTCAGGATGGAGAGCACCACGTTATCGGGAGCCCACCACCCTAACAATATCACCCAGCAGCTGGCCCGGAATTGCAGCATCCATTAGATGTGACAGTACCGGGACTCTACCCAGCTCATCCCGAATTGCCCTGGTGTGGTGGCAATCAAAGTAACAATGAGTTAATCATGCCAGGCGTCTCCCCGAGATACTGTCCATGATTAAACTGAAAGTGAAAGTAAATAAACACACACAGCGAAAAATCCTTTATTTGGAATAAAAGACAAAAAAACACCCTGTTTCACCCCTTTATTAATCCCCAAATACCCCTCCAGGTCCGACGTAATCCACACGAAACTGTCAGATCTGCTCCCTGAAGATGCAGCAGCACCGTAGAACACCATCGTGGTGTACCAGCTCCACGTAGCAATGAAGTGAATTGCGCGGTCAGCAGAGACTTCAGCAATGCAGACTTCAAGATTACCAAATGTGCCTATCTTTATCTATAGAGTCAGTAGCTCAGTGGATAGAGCGTTCGCCTGAGAAGCATTAGGTCGCAAGTTTTAATCCCGATCCCGGTAAAGAATTTCATTTTTTTTGTTTTTTTTATTTTTAATTTAAAATTATAATTATTAGATATTTATAATTATAATTTAATTTAATTATGCACTGAGGGGAGGAGCCGGACAACAGCTGTGAGCCGCGGGACACACTTCTAAAATCGGAGCAGTTCACGGAATGAGGCTGCATTGCTCTCTCCTCTCTCTCTTCTCTCTCTTCTCTTTCTCTCTTCTCTCTCTCTCCTCTCTCTCGCTCTTCTCTCTCTCTCCCTCTCTCTCTTTTTCTCTCTCTCTCTTTCTCTCTCTTTCTCTCTCTTTCTCTCTCTCTCTCTCTTTCTCTCTCTCTCTCCTCTCTCTCTTTTTTTCTCTTTTTCTCTCTCTCTCTTTTTCTCAGTCTCTTTTTTTCTCTTTTTCCCTCTCCCTCTCTCTCGCTCACTCTCCTCTCTCTCTCTTCTCTCTCTCTTCTCTCTCTCCTCTCTTCTCTCCTCTTCTCTCTCCTCTCTCTCTTCTCTCTCTCTTCTCTCCTCTCTTTCTCTCTCCTCTCTCTCTTTCTCTATCTCTCGTTTTCTCTCCTTTTCTCTCTCTTTTTCTCTCTCTCTTTTTCTCTATCGCTCTCTTTTTCTCTCTCTCTTTTTCTCTTTTTACCACTCTCTCTTTTTCTCTCTCTTTTACTCTCGCTCTCTCTCTTTCTCTCTCTCTTTTTCTCTCTCTTTTTCCCTGTCTCTCTTTTTTTCTCTTTTTCTCTCTCGCTCTTTTTCCCCTCTCTCTCTCCTCTCCTCTCTCTTCTCTCTCCTCTTCTCTCTCTTCTCTCTCTTCTTTCTCTCTCTCTCTTTCTCAGACCTGGCGATGATCAGCTGATGCGGTCACCTGACGAAATCAGCTGACACTATAAGTCGAGCAGTGAGGCCGGCTTTTTCCGCCCGGCCGGCTAATCTATCAGCTGATGCTGTCGGACAGGAATCTGCACTGAAGTGAGTAGTTTTGTTTTTTTGCACTGATGCATCAGCTGTTTGTATAAAAGCCGTTTATACAATCAGCTGCTGTATCATGTGCTTTAGGCCCTTGAACCTGACACATCATCTGATTGCTTTGCCTTCCAGCAAACCAATCAGATGATATTGAATCCGGATTGGACGGCATGGGACCCTTAACCCAGGATTACTGTGGAGGGGGGTTCTTTATTTCAATAAAGATGGAGTCACTAATTGTGTTGTGTTTTATTTGTAATAAAAATATTTTTCTGTGTTGTGTTTTTTTTATCTGTACTAGAAATTCATTGTGGCCATGTCTAATATTGGCATGACACCATCAATTTCGGGCTTAGGGCCAGTTGATAATATACAGCTAGCCCTAACCCCATTATTACCCAGCGAGCCACCCGTCACAGGGCAGCTGGAAGAGTTGGATACAGCGCCAGAAGATGGCGCTTCTATGAAAGCGCCAATTTCTGGGGCAGCTGCGGACTGCAATTGGCAACAGGGGTGCCCAGAAAGCTTGGGCACCTTGAGCTGCGGATTCCAATCCCCAGCTGCCTAGTTGTACCTGGCTGGACACAAAAATTGGGCAAAGCCCACGTCGTTTTTTTTTTTTATTTCATGAAATTCATGAAATAATTAAAAAAAAAAGGCTTCCCTATATTTTTGGTTCCCATCCGGGTACAAATAGGCAGCTGGGGGTTGGGGGCAGCCCGTAGGTGCCTGCTGTACCTGGCTAGCATACAAAAATATGTCGAAGCCCACGTCATTTTTTGGGTGGGCAAAAAACTCCTGCATACAGTCCTGGATGTAGTATGCTGAGCCTTGTAGTTCTGCAGCTGCTGTCTGTCTGTATGGAGGAGAACAGACAGCAGCTGCATAACGACAAGGCTCAGCATACTCCATATAGGACTGTATGCAGGAGTTTTTTGCCCACCCAAAAAATGACGTGGGCTTCGACATATTTTTGTATGCTAGCCAGGTACAGCAGGCACCTACGGGCTGCCCCCAACCCCCTGCTGCTTATTTGTACCCGGCTGGGAACCAAAAATATAGGGAAGCCCGTTTTTTTTTAATTATTTCACGAATTTCATGAAATAATTAAAAAACAAATGACGTGGGCTTCGCCACATTTTTGTATGCTAGCCTAGTATAGCAGGCAGGTAAGGCTGCCCCCAACCCCCAGCTGCCTCTTTGTACCCAGCTGGGAACAAAAAAATAGGGAAGCCTTTTTTTTAATTATTTCATAAATTTCATGAAATAATTAAAAAAAAAATCGACATGAGCTTCGCCTTATTTTTGTGTCCAGCCAGGTACAACTAGGCAGCTGGGAATTGGAATCCGCATCACAGGTTGGCCTGAGCTTTCTGGGCCCCTCTGTTGCGAATTGCAGTCCGCAGCCGCCCCAGAAAATGGCGCTTTCATAGAAGCGCCATCATCTGGCGCTGTGTCCAACTCTTCCAGCTGCCCTGGTGACGGCTCGCTGAGTAATAATGGGTTAATACTAGCTTTGTTTTACTAGCTAGTATTAAGCCAGAGATTCTTACTGTCAGGCAAGTTTGTCCCGGCCTTTAAGAACCTCCAATAAAGGGTTAAAAAAAAGACACCACACAGAGAAAAAATACTTTAATAGAAATAAATACACAGACAAACTTAGAGACTCCATGTTTATTACTGCCTCTTATCCCTCCACGATCCATGGTCTTCTGTCTTCTTTCTCCTTCAACCCATGCAGCTCTGCTACATCAGCAGCGCTGCATGGGAGGAAGACGCTGCTGCTCCCCATGCAGTCTTTTTACTCCTTGAGTGAGCTGAGGCTGCTGGCTGTAAGCGGTGACGTCACCGCTGACAGGCGCGTTGCTATAGCAACAGTGATCTCCGTTATTGACCGGCTGTGGCAGCCGGTGAATAACGGAATGGGGAAGCAGAACGGGGAAGCCGACCGTGTGCCAGAGCATCTCGCCGGTACACGGACATGCTGGAATGATCACCACGTACTGGAGAGATGCACTGTGTTACGAACCGTCGCCGTCATAGCCGCAAGCAGCCTGCTGCGGTTCCTGTTGCGCCCAGGCGCCGGCTGCCATTCTTGGCCGTGCCTCGGGTCGTCCAGTTGGCTGTTCCTTCCACCACGTCTAAGTGTGGAGAGGCGGCTAGTGCGCATGCGTGCGCCGATTTACCCGAGCCAGAGTTTAAGCCCGGTGTTTTGCCTAGTGAGCATGCTCAGCCTGATTGTGTTATGTCTGAGACTAAGTCCTCAGTTCAGGCTACTGAGCATGCTCCCACAATTAACCCTAACAGCCTCTTTGCACAGGTACTTGGACTTCGTGCTGTGTCTAAGTTTTGGGATGTGCCTACTGAGCATGCTCAAACTGATAGTCTGCTTTCTGAGCCTGTTGCTCAGGCTACTGGGCATGCTCAGGCACTTAGCCTCTGGTGCACTAGGTCCGGTAAGGACCTCACTGAGCATGTCCGTGAGGTGGCAGGCCCTGATAGGGCAGAGGGTGTCAGGTGTCCTGATGACGTGGCAACTCCGGACTGGCTCGCAGAGGCCCGCCCCTATGATCTGGCACCTCAGTATTGGTCGTCAGACGATGACTGGTGAAGTGTTTGGGGCGTGGCTGCCATGAGGTCATCAATGACGTGGCGGTTCCGGATAGGTCGCATGTGACGTCACTGATGACATGGCACTCTGCTATTGGACCTTGGTGGTTCCACCCTGCGTTTGGGGCGGACCCAGGTTATAAAAGGGGCTGGAGACAACATGGAGGTGCGCAGTCTTCACATTTGCTCAGTCAGAGCACACCTCCATGTTAGAGCCTCATTGCGGCATAAGCCTATGTTGGGAAGCGGTAGGTAGCCGCTGGACTGGACTGCCGTTCCAGTCTTGCTATAGCAGCCCAGTAGCGTTAACTGGGTTGCGGCTGCTGTGCTTCCTGTCCGATTGTGCCCCCTACGCACACGGACAACGCACCTGCTGCGCCACCTGTCCGATTGTGCCCCCTACGCACACGGACAACGCACCTGCTGCGCCACCTGTCCGATTGTGCCCCCTACGCACACGGACAACGCACCTGCTGTGCCACCTGTCCGATTGTGCCCCCTACGCACACGGACAACACACCTGCTGCGCCACCTGTCCGGTTTTGCCCCCTACGCGCACGGACAGTGTACCCCAGGACCCCTGTGGAGTTAACAGGGTGTTCCTTATCCTCCTCGGCTTCCCGGTCAACGCTACTGGTGTACCCATCTGGCCTGACGTGTCCTACACACACGTGGCCAGTCGAGAGGTGGCCAGAAACGCTAATCGGAGGACTGCTCGGCCTGACGTGTCCTACACACTTGGCCGACAGGGTGCTTTCGTGGCGGTCTTCCGGTCAACGCTACCTGGTTACCACCCGGCCTGACGTGTTTCCTGCACACGTGGTTGGTGTAGCGCTAGGTGCACCAAAACGCTAATCGGGTTGTCGTCCGGTCTGACGTGTCCCAACACACGTGACCGGTTCCCAGAGTTCCTGGGTTATCTCAGAGCCATCCAGCTCTATAGTCTCCGCCTAACCCTCAGGTGCCAGCAGCTCCTTTGTCATCTGGAGCACGGTGGGCCCCGACTGGCGATTAGGATATATACCCCCTGGTCCTAATCTGCCGGTCCCCCCGTAACACACTGACAGGACCTAGCAATGACGTCTAGCCATGTGACCAGTCTGTAGCCAATGAGATAATAGACACGTGACTGGTCACATGGTATTTTGACGTCACGATAGGTCCTATCATCAGTGTTGGTTACCGTGAGGACGCAGCGATTATTGGAAGGAAAAGCGGCGGGAGAGAGAGAGCAGGACGCATTGCGGGGACCTGGAAGTGTTAGGCCCCTTTCAGACGTCAGTGATTCTGGTAAGTTTGTGCTTTTTTTTTAAACGTACCAGAATCACTGACATACGCAGACCCATTCTAATGAATGGGTCTGCTCACACGTCAGTGATTTGTCACTGCACGTGTCTCCGTGCAGCGTACCCGCGTGTGCGTGATTGCTGCACGGAGACATGTCCATTTTTTTCTGGCATCACTGATGTTCCACGGACCACGCAGTGGTGTGGTCCGTGAAACACGTGCCAGAAAAAAACGTGCTTTTAAAATAATAAACATTTTAACTCACCCGGCGTCCAGCGATGTCCTCTGCAGCCCGTTCTCTCTGCTCCTTCTGTGCCGGCTGATTACTGTCGCGCATATTCATTATCATTATCATATTCAGCCGACCCGGAAGCAGCTCCTGCAGGGGTCACCGCCGGCCGGATGCTGCGTCGCGGGAGGATTCAGCACCACAGACAGCGGGAGAGGGCGCAGGTGAGTGAATCTCTAAGTGCAATCACGGGCCACGGAGAACGGAGCCCGGATTGCACTTAGACAACCCACGTGTGCCGTGATTTTCGGCACACGCAGGGACATGTGCGTGTTTTACACGCCAGTGAAAAACGTCTGTGTTTTTCACTGACGTGTGAAACGGGCCTTATGGCAATGTTTATTAACTGTATGTGTACATTTATAATGTGTTTTTATGTGTTTGTGATTGCCTCCCATTGTTTTCAATGTGGTTCGAGAGGTTCGTCGAACGGCTCGCCGAACCGAACTCGAACGCGGCCTCCGTTTGACGAACCGAACCGAACTCGAGCCTCCAGAGGCTCGCTCATCTCTACTCCTCACTCTTTAATTGTATGATGTATTGCTACTGCTATGCTTAAGGAACATCATCCATCTGAGGATTTATTACCACTGTCAGTGAATCCTACAATTCATGGGGTGGTATCTGTATTAATTTATGAATGGGTGAGATGGTTCTTCACAATCCCATTGCATGATATATTGCCACTGCTATATCTAGGGAACAAAATCAAGTTTTAAGATATGATCACCATCAGGGAATCCTATATAAAAAGGGGAGACTTCGCCTTCTAGTGAAACTATGTTCACACAGATGCAATGACCCAGTACTTCCCAACATATTAACACTAGAGGTATTTAAGAATTTTCTACTCTAGTACAGTTGGCTAGTCTCTCAAACCAAAACACAACAGTTTACCATTGTCTATACCTAGTGCTTATAGTTCATAATTTGCTAATCAGCATTTAGGACTATTATTCCATACTCCTATTTTTTTTTTTTTACATATATATATATATATATATATATATATATATATATATTTATGCACTCACACTTTTCAATTGCGATACATTAAAAGTTATATTATAATATACATTCACCATGCTTATTACTCAAAAAACTTTAAGGATCAAACAACATAATGACAACCAGACATGTTAGTGATAAAGTTGTGAAGAGTAAAACAGGACTAGGTTATAAAAAAATACAGCCCAAACTCTGAACATCTTACAGAGCAGTGTTCAATCCATTATTCAAAAATGGAAGGAGTATGGCACAACTGAAACCTTACCAAGACATGGCCATCTGCCTAAATTGACATCCCAAGCAAGGACAGTACTAATTAGAGAAGCAGCCAGGAGGCCTTTGGTCACTCTAGCAGAGCTGGAGAGATCCACAGCTTAGATGGAAGAATCTTTCTGCAGGGCAGCTATTAGTCGTATAATTCCCAAATCTAGACTTTATGGAAGAGTGGCAAGAAGAAAGCCATTTTTGAAAGGAAACCATAAAAAGTCCCGTTTCCAGTTTGCAAAAATCCATATAGAGGACACAGCTAGAATATAAAAGAAGGTGCTCTGGTCAAATGAGACCAAAGTAGAACTGTTTGAGCCAAATGCAAAAGGATTTGTGTGGTGGAACACTAACACTGCAGATCACTCTGAAAACACCATCTCCACCACCAAACATGGTACTGGAGGTATGATGCTGTGGGGATACTTTTCTTGAGCAGAGAGAGGGAAGCTGGTCAGAGTTGATGGGAAGGTGGATGGAGCTAAATACATGGTAATCCTGTCCAAAAACCTGTTAGAGGATGCAAAAGACTTAAGACTGCATAAGTTCATCTTCCAGTAGGAGAATAACCCTAAACATACTGCCAGAGCTACAATGAAATGGTTTAGATAAAATCATATTCATATGTTTGAATGACCCAATCAAAGTTCAGATCTAAATCCCACTGAGAATCTGTGGCAAAACTTGAAAATTGTTGTTCACAGAAGCGCAAAAACTTCAGCCTCTAGATGTGCAAAGCTGGTAGAGACATACCCCCAAAAACTCACAGAAAAAGATGCAGCAAAAGGAGATCCTAGAAATTATTCACTCAGGGGGCTGAATATGAATGCGTGTCACAATTTTCTAATTTATATTATTAAAATATTTAGAAAACACTTCACAAATACTTACTTATTAGTGTTTGATAGCACATTTAAAATACATTTAAGTTTGTGGCTGTAAGCTGAAAAAATGGGTAAAAGTTTGATGGGGTAGGAATACTTTTTCAAGGCATTGTAGATAGGGAAATGGAAAATTAATATAAATAAATATCAAATTTTTGGAAAAAACATTTAGCAAAATTTAAAAAGCTGATTTAACTAATAGGTCTTTCTGACGCATTCCTTTTAAGTCAGTTCAGAGCACTTGGCAGTGGCTCCAGTTACCTTAACTGAACTTTCGGACTTGAGTGATAAGTTCTATCAAGCAAAGTATTCAAGATAAGATTTAATAATAAAAGCAAATTAGTAAATAATACCAGCAGTACAAAATGAAACAAAAGTATCCCCGTCTTTATCAAATTATGTTATTAATGGATCCAAATAAAATAATGTGTAATTTATCTAATATTATGTTCTGAAATTTTCCAAATATGTCAAGCCATCATTTAGAGATAACAAGTATTGTTTCCTACAATATGGACACTGACCTTTACTATAAGAATAGACAGTTTAATGGGGGTTGCCCCTTATTTTTTTGCTCAACTGTCTGGAATGCATAATAATAATAAATAAAGTATACATATATTAGCCCAGGGCCGGACATATAATTGTTGCAACCTGTCAGGCCACCCATAGGCCCTAGAGGTAAGGTATAGTGATCAGCCAGCGTGCTCACCACTGCTCGTTACTCGATCGAGCATCGGAGTGCTCTGGTACTCACTGAGCTCAGTTGAGCATCGCAGATGCTCAGATTTTTCTGTCCGTGAAACAACGGCCGCAACGTGCAGGCTTTTTTCACTACATGATGTATGCAGTCACCTTGTGGAAAGCCATTCGCAGTCTTTGAATGGCTTTCACTGGGTTTAAAGTGACATTTTTAGATGTACTGGGTCAAATAAAAAAAAAACACCCTTCCTTTCCCCTGAAATGCTTTTTTTATGGCTGCCTATTTGTGGGCAGAAAGACGAACAGCCCAATCATTGTCTTTCATTATACTTGTTACTCAAGTTGACCACTTTTAGAGCGTCTGACCTGCTCGACTCGAGGACTGTGCACCCGAGCACGTCAGTGCTCGCCCATCACTAGTAAAGGGGTTAATTTCCACCTATAAAACAGGTGGAATTCTGCATTATGTGAACTTTTGGGCTGTACAGTGTGGGTATTTATCTAAGATATCACAGATATCACAGCTTTCCTGTTCCCTTATATATAAGGTAGACATAATATTCAGCACTGTTCAGCACCCCTCCCCTTGTCATCACAATTTTAGCATTACAGACATCCTAAGGACATGGATAATATACTGTGTGTGTATATATATATATATATATATATATATATATATATATGTATCTATATATAATTATATATATATATATATATATATATATATATATATATCTACAGCATATATGCTGTATATGTACAGTCATATGAAAAAGTTTGGGCACCCCTATTAATGTTAACCTTTTTTCTTTATAACAATTTGGGTTTTTGCAACAGCTATTTTAGTTTCATATATCTAATAACTGATGGACTGAGTAATATTTCCTGATTGAAATGATGTTTATTGTACTAACAGAAAATATGCAATCCGCATTTAAACAAAATTTGAGCGGTGCAAAAGTATGGGCACCTCAACATAAAAGTGACATTAATATTTTGTAGATCCTCCTTTTGCAAAAATAACAGCCTCTAGTCGCTTCCTGTAGCTTTTAATGAGTTCCTGGATCCTGGATGAAAGTATATTTGACCATTCCTGTTTACAAAACAATTCCAGTTCAGTTAAGTTTGATGGTCGCTGAGCATGGACAGCACGCTTCAAATCATCCCACAGATTTTCAATGATATTCAGGTCTGGGGACTGGGATGGCCATTCAAGAACATTGTAATTGTTCCTCTGCATGAATGCCTGAGAAGATTTGGAGCGGTGTTTTGGATCATTGTCTTGCTGAAGTATCCATCCCCTGCGTAATTTCAACTTCTTCACTGATTCTTGCACATTATTGTCAAGAATCTGCTGATACTGAGTTAAATCCATGCGACCCTCAACTTTAACAAGATTCCTGGTGCCGGCATTGGCCACACAGCCCCAAAGCATGATGGAACCTCCACCAAATTTTACTGTGGGTAGCAAGTGCTTTTCTTGGAATGCCGTGTTTTAATGCCTCCATGCATAACGCCTTTTTGTATGACCAAACAACTCAATCTTTGTTTGATCAGTCCACAGGACCTTCCTCCAAAAAGTAACTGGCTTGTCCAAATGTGCTTTTGCATACCTCAGGCGACTCTGTTTGTGGCATGCTTGCAGAAATGGCTTCTTTCTCATCACTCTCCATAACAGCTTCTCCTTGTGTAACGTGCGCTGTATTGTTGACCGATGCACATTGACACCATCTGCAGCAAGATGAAGCTGCAAGTCTTTGGAGGTGGTCTGTGGATTGTCCTTGACTGTTCTCACCATTCTTCTTCTCTGCCTTTCTGATATTTTTCTTGGCCTGCCACTTCTGGGCTTAACAAGAACTGTACCTGTGTTCTTCCATTTCCTTACTATGTTCCTCACAATGGAAACTGACAGTTTAAATCTCTGAGACAACTTTTTGTATCCTTCCCCTGAACAACTATGTTGAATAATCTTTGTTTTCAGATCATTTGAGAGTTGTTTTGAGGAGCCCATGATGCCACTCTTCATAGGAGATTCAAATAGGAGATCAACTTGCAAGTGGCCACCTTAAATACCTTTTCTCATGATTGGATACACCTGCCTATGAAGTTCAAAACTCAATGAGTTAACAAAACCAATTTAGCCCTTTAGTAAGTCAGTAAAAAGTAGTTAGGAGTGTTCAAATCAAGAAATTGATAAGGGTGCCCCTACTTTTGCACCGGTCAAATTTTGTTTAAATGCGGATTGCATATTTTCTGTTAGTACAATAAACCTCATTTCAATCCAGAAATATTACTCAGTCCATCAGTTATTATATATATGAAACGGAAATAGCTGTTGCAAAAACCCAAATTGTTATAAATAAAAAAAGGTTAACATTAATAGGGGTGCCCAAACTTTTTCATATGACTGTATATACAGTGCCTACAAGTAGTATTCAACCCCCTGCAGATTTAGCAGGTTTGATAAGATGCAAATAAGTTAGAGCCTGCAAACTTCAAACAAGAGCAGGATTTATTAACAGATGCATAAATCTTACAAACCAACAAGTTATGTTGCTCAGTTAAATTTTAATAAATTTTCAACATAAAAGTGTGGGTCAATTATTATTCAACCCCTAGGTTTAATATTTTGTGGAATAACCCTGGTTTGCAATTACAGCTAATAATCGTCTTTTATAAGACCTGATCAGGCAGGCACAGGTCTCTGGAGTTATATTGGCCCACTCCTCCATGCAGATCTTCTCCAAGTTATCTAGGTTCTTTGGGTGTCTCATGTGGACTTTAATCTTGAGTTCCTTCCACAAGTTTTCAATTGGGTTAAGGTCAGGAGACTGACTAGGCCACTGCAACACCTTGATTTTTTCCCTCTTGAACCAAGCCTTGGTTTTCTTGGCTGTGTGCTTTGGGTCGTTGTCTTGTTGGAAGATGAAATGACGACCCATCTTAAGATCCTTGATGGAGGAGCGGAGGTTCTTGGCCAAAATCTCCAGGTAGGCCGTGCTATCCATCTTCTCATGGATGTGGACCAGATGGCCAGGCCCCTTGGCTGAGAAACAGCCTCACAGCATGATGCTGCCACCACCATGCTTGACTGTAGGGATGGTATTCTTGGGGTCGTATGCAGTGCCATCCAGTCTCCAAACGTCCCGTGTGTGGTTGGCACCAAAAATCTCGATCTTGGTCTCATCAGACCAGAGAACCTTGGCCCAGTCTGTCTCAGAGTCCTCCAAGTGATCATGAGCAAACTGTAGACGAGCCTTGACATGACGCTTTGAAAGTAAAGGTACCTTACGGGCTCGTCTGGAACGGAGACCATTGCGGTGGAGTACGTTACTTATGGTATTGACTGAAACCAATGTCCCCACTGCCATGAGATCTTCCCAGAGCTCCTTCCTTGTTGTCCTCGGCACGGGTGGAAACTTTCAAAGGCTGTCCAGGCCGGGAAGGCTAACAGTAGTTCCATAAGCCTTCCACTTCCGGATCATGCTCCCAATAGTGGAGACAGGTAGGCCCAACTCCTTGGAAAGGGTTTTGTACCCCTTGCCAGTCTTGTGACCCTCCACGATCTTGTCTCTGATGGCCTTGGAATGCTCCTTTGTCTTTCCCATGTTGACCAATTATGAGTGCTGTTCACAAGTTTGGGGAAGGTCTTAATTAGTCAGAAAAGGCTGGAAAAAGAGATAATTAATCCAAACATGTGAAGCTCATTGTTCTTTGTGCCTGAAATACTTCTTAATACTTTAGGGGAACCAAACAGAATTCTGGTGGTTTGAGGGGTTGAATAATAAGTGACCCTCTGAATAAACTTTTCACAATTTAAATAAAAAAAAAAAAAGAAATAACATTCTTTTTTGCTGCAGGGCATTTCACACTTCCAGGCTGATCTACAGTCCAAATGTCACAATGCCAAGTTAATTCCGAATGTGTAAACCTGCTAAATCTGCAGGGGGTTGAATACTACTTGTAGGCACTGTATATATATATATATATATATATATATATATACTTTATATGTATGTATATATATATAGTACAGACCAAAAGTTTGGACACACCTTCTAATTCAAAGAGTTTTCTTTATTTTCATGACTCTGAAAATTGTAGATTCACAATCTGTGATCAGCGCTTGATTGGAGCCAATATCATCCTACAACAGGACAATGACCCAAATCACACCTCCAAATTATGCATGAACTATTTAGGGAAGAAGCAGGCAGCTGGTATTCTATCTGTAATGGAGTGGCCAGCCCAGATCTCAACCCTATTGAGCTGTTGTTGGAGCAGCTTGACCGTATGGTACGCAAAAAGTGCCCATCAAGCCAATCCAACTTGTGGGAGTGTCTTCTGGAAGCATGGGGTGAAATATCTTCAGATTACCTTAGCAAATTAACAGCTAGAATGCCAAATGTCTGCAAAGCTGGAATTGCTGCAAAGGGAGCATTCTGTGACAAAAGCAAAGTTTGAAGAAAATTATTATTTCAAGTAAAAATCATTATTTCTAACCTAGTCAATGTCTGGACTATATTTTCTATTCATTATGCAACTAATTTGATAAATAAAAGTATGATTTTTCATGGAAAAGACAAAATTGTCTGGGTGACCCCAAACTTTTGAAATGTATATATATATCTATCTATATATAGGTATATTTGACCATTCCTGTTTACAAAACAATTCCAGTTCAGTTAACTTTGATGGTCGCCGAGCATGGACAGCACGCTTCAAATCATCCCACAGATTTTCAATGATATTCAGGTCTGGGGACTGGGATGGTTATTCCAGAACATTGTAATTGTTCCTATGCATGAATGCCTGAGTAGATTTGGAGCGGTGTTTTGGATCATTGTCTTGCTGAAATATCAATCCCCTGCGTAACTTCAACTTCGTCACTGATTCTTGCACATTATTGTCATGAATCTGCTGATACTGAGTTGAATCCATGCGACCCTCAACTTTAACAAGATTCCCGATGCCGGCATTGGCCACACAGTCCCAAAGCATGATGGAACCTCCACCAAATTTTACTGTGGGTAGCAAGTGCTTTTCTTGGAATGCCGTGTTTTTTTTGCCTCCATGCATAACGCCTTTTTGTATGACCAAACAACTCAATCTTTGTTTCATCAGTCCACACAGGATCTTATTCCAAAATGTAACTGGCTTGTCCAAATGTGCTTTTGCATACCTCAGGCGGCTCTGTTTGTGGCGTGCTTGCAGAAACGACTTCTTTCGCATCACTCTGCCATACAGCTTCTCCTTGTGCAAACTGCGCTGTATTGTTGACCGATGCACATTGACACCATCTGCAGCAAGATGATGCTGCAGGTCTTTGGAGGTGGTCTGTGTATTGTCCTTGACTGTTCTCACCATTCTTTTTCGCTGCCTTTCTGATATTTTTCTTGGCCTGCCACTTCTGGGCTTAACAAGAACTGTACCTGTGTTCTTCCATTTCCTTACTATGTTCCACACAGTGGAAATTGACAGTTTAAATCTCTGAGACAATTTTTTGTATCCTTCCCCTGAACAACTATGTTGAATAATCTTTGTTTTTAGATCATTTGAGAGTTGTTTTGAGGAGCCCATGATGCCACTCTTCATAGGAGATTCAAATAGGAGAACGACTTGCAAGTGGCCACCTTAAATACGTTTTCTCATGATTGGATACACCTGCCTATGAAGTTCAAAGCTCAATGAGGTTACAAAACCATTTTAGTGCTTTTGTAAGTCAGTAAAAAGTAGTTAGGAGTGTTCAAATCAAGAAATTGATAAAGGTGCCCATACTTTTGCACCGGTCAAATTTTGTTTAAATGCAGATTGCACATTTTCTGTTGGCACAATAAACCTCATTTCAATCCAGAAATATTACTCAGTCCATCAGTTATTAGATATATGAAACTGAAATAGCTGTTGCAAAAACCCAAATTGTTATAAAGAAAAAACGTTAACATTAATAGGGGTGCCCAAACTTTTTCATATGACTGTATATGTATATATATATATATATATATATACAGTATATATATACACACACACACACACAGTTGCTTGTGAAAGTGTTCACCCCCCTTCTTGGCATTTTTCATGTTTTGCTACCTAACAGCCTGGTATTTCACTGTTTTTATTTTTTAGCTTACATCAGATCATGTAAAGAACATGCCTACATCTGTGAATATTTGGTTTTCATTTTATTGTATGGCAAGTAACAAGTAGGACAAATTAACTGAAAACTTCAATGCGCATAACTATTCTCCTTCCTAAAAACAGTACTTTCTACAGCCTTTGTTTGTGGCAATTACTGCTGCAAGTCACTTTGGATAAGTCTCTATGAGCTTTCAACATCTTGCCACTTGGATTTTAGCCCTTTCCCATTCCTCAAGACAAAACTGCTCCAGCTGCTTCAATTTAGAAGGTTTCCTCTAGTGAACAGCAATCTTCAAGTCTGACTATAGATTTTCAATTGGATTAAGGTCTAGGCTTTGATTAGGCTACTCCAATGCATTTACACATCTCCCTTAAGCTACTTGAGTGTTGCTTTAGCAGGATACTTTGAGTCATTATCTTGTGAGAAGGTGAACCTCTGTCCAGGTCTCAAATCACTGACAAAATCCAAAATCACCCATACCCATGTGTCTTATTTTACACATATATAGCTTGGTCCCTTGCTTCCCATACAGAGCAAGTTTTTAACTGCAGGTGAGGTTACACATAGGTTAGGGACCCCAAAAATAGAGATTACCTTGGCGTTTGGTTTTGGGGCTCCTTTGCATTGATCAATACAATGGCTACATATCTCTCATTCCTATTTTTCATAGCAGTTATGCAGATACCATTTTCATATTTTTCACTTATTTCACATAGTCCATTGTATTTTTCAGTCTAGTATTCCTATAGCAGTTATGCTTCATTATTCTCCTATACATTGTGACTGGTGTGCAACTCTTTATCCTATTGTCAAATCACTGACAGACTGACAAAGGTTTTGTTCAACAATATCCCTGTATTTCACACCATCCATCTTCCCATTGACTCAGACCATTTTCCCTGTCCCTGCTGCCGAAAATATCCCCACAGTATGATAATGCCACCACCCTGTTTCACTATCGGAATAGTGTTCCTGGGTGATGAGCTGTGTTGGTTTGGTGCCACATAAGAAATAACGTTTGGAACTCCATTCTATGTCTGAACTGGGTGCAAAATAGACATAGAATGGAGTTCCAAACGTTATTTCTTATTTGTTAGTAGTTTTTCATTTGTGAACCCTCCCCATACACACCTATTGCCAATCCACATCGTATATATAGCCTGGGTCTCAGCTTCCCATACACGGTAAGTTTTTTAACTGCATGAGAGGACACACACAAGCTAGGGACCCCAACGTAGAGAAATACTTTGGTGTAGTGTTGGGGCTCTATTGCATTGATCAATTCAGTAGCTAAATTTCTCTTTATTCATATATTCATGGCAGTAATGCAGATTCCATTTTTCACATTTCATTCTTACATATAGCTATTGAATTTTTCATGTCAGTATTCACACAGCAGTTTCTGCTATTACATGTATTCCCCTTACATAGTCACTGGTGTGCATACCTTATCTCCTCATAGTCTTGGTTTGGTGCCAGACATAGCGTTCACCCTGCTGACAAAAAGTTACATTTTGGTATCATCTGACCCTATCACCTTCCTCCATACATTTGGGGAGTCTCCCACATGCCTTTTGGCAAAATCAAAGCAAGCCTTCCAATTTTTGGCTGTAAGTAAAGGCTTTTTTCTGGTCACGCTTGCATAAAGGCCAGCTCTGTGGAAATTATGGCCTTTTGTGGTCTTATGGACAGATACTTCATTCTCTGCTTTGGAACAGTGCATCTCTTTGAAGATTATCTTAGCTCTTTGCTCTGCCACGATAATTAATGCTCTCCTTTCCCGGTCTGAGAGTTTTGGTACTTGGCCCTCTTTTGCCAGGTTTATTGTAGTACCATGTTCTTGCCATGGTACTCGTAGGGATCATCAGAGATTGGGACATTTTTTAGAATCCAACCCTGACTTGTACTTCTCATCAAGTTTGTCCCTCATTTGTTTGAAAATCTCCTTGGTCTTCGTGGGGTGTTTGGTTACTGGTACCTCTTAATGGTGCTGCAGTCTCTGTGGTCTTTTAGAAAAGGTGTGCATATACTGACAGAGCATGTGACACTTAGATTACACACAGGTGGACTTCCTTTCACTAAGCTTGTGACTTATGAAGGTAAAAGCTTGAACCAGAATTTTTTAGAGGCTTCATAGCAAAAGGCATGAATACATATGCACATGTCCATTTTTATTTATTTCATCCCATAAATTAAGTTTTTGCCTATATTTTTCTTACATCACTTCCTCATCTTAAACTATGTAGTGCTGATACATCACATGCTAATTGAATTACAAAAATATTTAACCACAGGTTGTAATATAACAAAATAGGTGAAAAGCCCAGTGGTTAAATACTTTCCCAAGGCACAGAGAAAAAAATGTATCCAGCTTACCTGCTCCACAGAGACCATTAGATTTTGGACCATGCACGGAAGGAAAAAGTCGGCAAGGCTTGAGGCTTAAGGGTGCTTTACACGCTATGATATCGTTAATGTTTTATCGTCGGGGTCACGTCGTTAGTGACGCACATCCGGCGTCATCAACAAGATTGCAGCGTGTGACACTTATGTGCGACCTAAAACGATCGCGAAAGCGGCCAAAATCGTTTGCCGTGGAGAGGTCGTCCTAAAACAAAAAATCGTTTACCTCTCATTAGCGATGTTGTTCCTCATTCCTGCGGCAGCACACATCGCTGTGTGTGACACCGCAGGAGCGGGGAACATCTCCTTATTTGCCTCCACCGGCTATGTGGAAGGAAGGAGGTGGGCGGGATGTTCGTCCCGCTCATTTCCGCCCCTCCGCTTCTATTGGACGCCTGCCGTGTGACGTTGCTGTGACGCCGAACGACCAGCCCTCTTAGAAAGGAGGCGGATCGCCGGCTAGAGCGACGTCGCAGGGCAGGTAAGCCGTGTGACGGGGGAGCGCGATTTTGTGCGTGACGTCCAGCGATATGCCCGTGTCGCACAAACGATGGGGGCGGGTACGCACGCTAGCAATATCGGTACCGATATCACTAGCGTGTAAAGCACCCTTTAGAGTCCAAGAGAATTCAAGCAATCCAGTCCAAAAAATATATTATATAAAAAATACAAACTTTATTTTTAGATCATGTTAAAAAGTCCATATAGGGTCAACATCATGATGATCTTGACCCTTTATGGATTTTTAACATTATCTAAAAATAAAGTTTGTATTTTTCATATAAACATCATTTTTTTGACTGGATTGCTGGAATTCTCCTTTCCCAAGGCACTGTATATATATATATATATATATATATATATATATATATATATATATATATATATATATATATATATATATACTGTATGTATGAAGAGTTTTTCATAAATAATTGTCCCTGAATATTTTTAACAGACAGAATTAAATCCCATTGCTGTGAAAAGAAGTAATAACTTTGAGAGGTGCCGGGTACGTTTTAGTGGAGAACATTGTCATTTAAAAATGTGATTAAGAAAAAGTTAACTATATCAGGTGAATATTGGAACGTCAGTAAAATTTATTTAGCTAAAAAATTACCTACATCATACATACCATATTAAAAGCTTAGAGTACAGCTATTGGGAATTGATGTTGTCTTTTTATTTCAAATTAATAAGTAAGAGACCTTTTATCCAAGGTAACCGTAGGGCTCCCTGCGCTAGGTAAAAATAACCATTTAGTGGTATGGCAGACTAGAGTCTAGAACTTTTATTTTATAGTCTGAGTTTGATTTTGACACTTCAAGGTAAACGTCTTATACAGCTGGTTAAATAAGGTCATATTCCTTGGAGACTTTAGCAACACAGACAGGAAGTGGCGGATTAATCTGTATTCAGATATTGCCAAAATACACCAAAGTTACTTGGTTTATCTGGAAAACAGACTTTACAGTGGTTGATCTTTTATTTTCAGCAAGATTTATTCAAAGTTGACTTTTCTTGCCGTGTGTATAATTACAAACCAGGACAAACACTGAAATGTTTATCTAAGCCGTGTTCCGCATAGCATCATATTAGAAAGCCAATCTTTATTGTACTGTAATAATACTGTAATAATAGTATTTTTCTTTAATTTTTACTATTTCGTCTACCTACAGTCATGGCCGAAAGTGTTGACACCATTGAAATTGTCCAAGAAAATGAAGTATTTCTCCCAGAAAATTATTGCAATTACGGTATATATTTTGTTATACATATGTTTATTTCTTTTGTGTGTATTGGAACAACACAAAACTGAAAAAAAGGCAAATTGGACATAATTTCACACAAAACCCCAAAAAACAGGCCTAACAAAATTGTTGCCGCCCTCAACTTAAAATTTTGGTTGCACACCATTTGGAATAAATAACTGCAATCAATTGCTTCCTATACTTATCAACAAGCTTCTTACACCTCTCTACTGGAATTTAGGACTATTCTTTCGCAAACTGCTCCGAGTCTATCATATTTGAAGGTGCCTTCTCCCAACAGCAATTTTAATATCACTCCACAGATGTCCAATAGGATTTAGATCTGGACTCATTGCCGTCCACTTCAGAACTCTCCAGCACTTTGTTTTCATCCATTTTTGGGTGCTTCTTGAAGTATGTTTGAGGTCAATGTTGCGCTGGAAGACCGATGACCTAGGATGTAAACCTAGCTTTATGACACAAGGCATTACAGTATATTGCGACCCCAAAACCTTTGGTAATCTTCAGATTTCATGATTCCTTGCCCACAATCAAGGCACCCAACTCCAGAGGCAGCAAAAGAACCCCAAAACATCTTTGAACCTCCACCATATTTGACTGTATGTATTTTGTTTTTTTTGTAGGCCTCATTTTGTTTTCGGTAAACAGTATAACAATGTGCTTTACCAAAAAGCTATATCTTGGTCATCTGTCCATAAGATGCCTTGACAGAAGGATTTTGGCTTACTCATTTACATTTTGGCAAACTTCTGTGTAGCTTTTTTATGTCTCTGTGTCAGCAGTGGTTTCCTCCTAGATCTCCTTCCATAGCTTTTCATTCCATTCAAATGTTGACAAACAGTTCACTCTGATACTGATGCACCCTGAACCTGCTGGACAGCTTGAATTTCTTTGGAAGTTGATTAGGGCTGATTATCCACCATCCGACCTATCCTGTGTGGCAACCTTTCATCAACTTTTCTCTGCGGTCCACGTCCAGGGAGATTACTTACACTGCCATGAGTTGTAGATTTCTTGATTATGTTGTGCACCATGGACAAAGGACCATGGACAAAGGAACATCAAGATCTCAGGAGATGCATCTAACCTTGAGGTTGTTGTTATTTTTCAACAATTTTGGTTCTCAAGTCCTCAGATAGTTCTCTTCTCTTTCTATTTTCCATGTTTTGTGTGGTACACACGGAAGGACAATGCGAAGACTAAAGGCCGCTTTACACACTGCAATATCGGTACCGATATCGCCAGCGTGCGTACCCGCCCCCATCGGTTGTGCGACACCGGCCAATCGCTGCCCGTGTTGCACAACATCGCCCGGACCCGTCACATGGACTTACCTTCCCTGCGACATCACTATGACTGGCGAACCGCCTCCTTTCTAAGGGGGCGGTTCGTCCAGCATCACAGCGACGTCACAGCAGCGTCACTGAACCGCCGCCCAATAGAAGCGGAGGGGCGGAGATGAGCGGGACGTAACATCCCGCCCACCTCCTTCCTTCCGCATTGTGGCCGGGACGCAGGTAAGGTGAGGTTCCTCGTTCCTGCGGTGTCACACGGAGCGATGTGTGCTGGCGCAGGAACGAGGAACAACTTCGTTACTGCTGCAGTAACGATATTTGAGAATGGACCCCCATGTCACGATGAGCGATTTTGCACGTTTTTGCGACGATGCAAAATCGCTCATAGGTGTCACATGCAACGGCATCGCTAAAGCAACCGGATGTGCATCACTAAATCCGTGACCCCAACGACATCACTTGAGCGATGTCGTAGCATGTAAAGCCCGCTTAGGCTATGTGCGCACACTGCGTTTTTTTGATGCTGCGTTTTTGTGCGTTTTTGGCCGCTAAAACTGCACAAAAACGCACCCGCGTAAAAAAAACGCAGCAAAAAACGCACGCGTTTTGCCGCGATTTGGTGCGGTTTTTTTGCTGCGTTTTGCTGCGTTTTTCCTCACTGCGTCTTTATGCGTTTTTTATCAGTGAACAAAAAAAAAAAAGGTCTGATGTCATTTCCTTCATCAATGTGTTCTTCATTCTCCACTAGTGTATGCAGAAGAGCAGACAGCTGCAGAACTACAAGGCTCAGCATACTCCATCCAATAGTGTATGCAGGAGAGCAGACAGCAGCTGCAGAACTACAAGGCTCAGCATGCTCCATCCAGGACTGTATGCTTGAGGGAGAGTCAGGGGGAGCAGACCTACAAGGCTCAGCATCCTCCATCCAATAGTGTATGCAGGAGAGCAGACAGCAGCTGTCGAACTACAAGGCTCAGCATCCTCCTTCCAGGACTGTATGCAGGATTTCTTTGCCCCCCTAAACAAAAAAAATGACGTGGGCTTCGCCATATTTTTGTATGCTAGCCGGGTACAGCAGGCAGGTACGGGCTTCCCCCAACCCCCAGCTGCCTATTTTTGCCCGGCTGGGAACCAAAAATTTAGGGAAGCCCTTTTTTTTTTAAATTATTTCATGAATTTCATGAAATAATTTAAAACAAAAATGACATGAGCTTCGCCCAATTTTTGAGTCCAGCCGGGTACAACTAGGCAGCTGGGGATTGGAATCCACAGTGCAGGGTGCCCATGCTTTCTGGGCACCCCCGCTGTGAATTGCAGTCCCGCAGCCACCCCAGAAAATGGCGCTTTCATAGAAGCGCCATCTTCTGGCGCTGCATCCAACTCTTCCAGCTGCCCTGAAGCCGGGTGGCTAGCTGGGTAATAATGGAGTTAGGGCTAGCTGTATATTATCAGCTAGCCCTAAGCCCGAAATTCATGGTGTCACGCCAATATTAGACATGGCCACCATGAATTTCTAGTAAAGATAAAAAAAAACACAACACACAGAAAAATATTTTTATTAGAAATAAAACACAACACAATTAGTGACTCCATCTTTATTGAAATAAAGAACCCCCCTCCGCAGTAATCCTGGATCAAGGGTCCCGCGCCGTCCAATCCGGATCCAATATCATCTGATCGGTTTGCTGGAAGGCAAAGCGATCAGATGATGTGTCAGGATCAAGTGCCTGAATCACATCACACATCAGCTGATTGTATAAAAGCCGATTATACAATCAGCTGATGCATCGGTGCAAAAAAAAAAAAAAATAATACTCACTTATGTGCTGATTACCGGCAGCTCCTGCAGCGCAGCCTGATCCCGTCCGATCGCTGCAGCAGCTGCCGGTAATCAGGGATGAAGTCTCCTGACGCATTCGCTGATGGCCGGGCGCCCGCGTCACCGCGATACTTACGATCACCTGATGCGTCAGGTGACTGCATCAGGTGATCCATCGCCAGGTCCTGCATCCATCGGAGGTTTCCCGGCCGTCTGCACACAGCCGGAGCGGCGATACCGTGAGAGGAGATGGGAGTGGGCATGGCACCGGGAGTCTGCAGACAGGTGAGTATAACTTTTTTTTTTCTACTGTTAACTTTTGTTTTCGCAGCCGCTTCCACCTCCTGCCTGTACATGGCGCCGCACGGAGCTGACATGCACAGGACGGGAGGTGGACGCAGCAGTGACGGTACCGGGAGGATTCACGCTTCTGTATATACTGACAGAAGGAATCCTCTTCCTGTACACGTCACTTTACTACCCACCTCCTGCGTTTATAGCTGCGTTTTTGGTCTTCAAAACGCACCAAAACGCAGCTATTTGCTTTTCTCATTGCGTCTTTCAACATCCCATTGAACTCAATGGATGAAAAGCGCAGTGAAAAACGCGGGAATGATTGACATGCTGCGTTTTTGTGGCACCACAAAAACGCAGCTGAAAAAAAACAGATGTGTGCGGACAGCAAAAATTAAAACTCATAGACTTTGCTGGGGAAGCAAAGTCCTGCAGTTTTGAGGCCAAAAACGCACCCGAAAAACGCGCAAAAACGCACTGTGCGCACATAGCCTTAAGTCAACTTTTCCCCTTTTTATTTGGCTTCAGGTGTGATTTTCATATTGCCCACACCTCTTCCATGCCATAGTGAGTGTGAACAAGCTTTACATGCTTGAAACAAAGTTGTTTACCCACAATTTTGGAAAGGTACCAACAATTTTGTCCTGCCCATTTGAGGATTTTGTGAGAAATTATGCCTTTTTTCCCTCTGCTTTTTTGTGTTATTCCATTACACACAAAGAAAATATACATGTGTATGACAAAATATGTGTAATTGCAATAATTTCCTGGGAGAAATACTTCTTTTTCTGGAACAAATTTAAGGGTATCAACAGTTTTGGCCATGACAGAATTATATTTATGTTGCACTTGAAAACCTTTTCTTTTTCTGCAAACAAAATAGTCAAATTCTGTTAATCACTCAATGATAATAAATGAGATGCAAAGCTAATTGTCAGAATAAAAATGGGGGTACTCTATGCTTGTGGGAAGTAAGTGAAAAAAGGAACAAGACACTAAGCACAAATTGAGCACACCATTATAAATAATGAAAATCAATCAGTTTATTGAATACAAAACCACACTGTTAAAACCATATAAAACCATTAATGCCTGCATAATGAAAGATCGGCCACCAAAATGTTCAAGGCTATAGAAATAAGATCAAACCAGCACAATTGCCTGTGACCTAACTCTTAAGCGGGCTTTACACGCTACGATATTTCTAGCAATTGCTAGCGATTATCGTACGCAAAAGCACCCGGCCCTGTCGTGCATGCGATATCGTGTGATCGCTGCCGCAGCAAACATTATCGCTACGGCAGCGTCACACGCACTTACCTGGTCGGCGGCATCGCTGTGACTGCTGAACAATCCCTCCCTCAAGGGAGAGGTGCATTCGGCGTCACGGCGAAGTCACCGCGGTGTCACTAAGCGGCCGGCCAATCAAAGCGGAGGGGCGGAGATGAGCGGGACAAACATCCCGCCCACCTCCTTCCTTCCTCCTTGTGGGTGGGACGCAAGTAAGGTAAGGTTCCTCGCTCCTGCGGTGTCACACACAGCGATGTGTGCTGCCACAGGAACGAGGAACAACATCTATAAACAATTATTAACAATTTTTGGTTTTAGGACGACCTCTCCATGGTGAATGATTTTTCACCACTTTGGAGGACGTTTAAGGTCACTGGTAAGTGTTACACACTGCGATACCGTTAATGACACCAGATGTGTGTCACTAACGACGTGACCCCGACGATAAAGCATTAACGATATCGTAGCATGTAAAGCCCCCTTTAATCTCTAATTGGCAACATTTAAACATAATAGCAATGCCCCCAAATATATAGATCTATACAGCACAATAAAGATCCATTTCCTGGACAAGTAATACTGCTGCCAAGGAAGGTCACTCTATGACAATTATACTTAGAGTCCTTAAAAAACATATTTAGATGGAGCATGGGTGGCATCATGATGCTGTTTTCCAACGTGTATCCCCATGATACTGTGGCTTCATCAGGGAAGGCACACGGCATAAATGTAACAAAAGACTATATAAATAAACAGGTCCATGTCAAGACATTTATACCATAAGGAGTCACCACTAAACCAACATGTTCCTACAAAAGACCTCCATATTTTTATATATACTGTCAATAAGCATAAAGAACCAAATGTATCGGTTTCCTAATAAATATGCTTTATTTCATATAATTTTTAATTTTTCATATATTATCATAGGGATGCAAAAAAGTGAATAAAGCAAGATACAATGATGTGCACATGTTAAAACTGCAAACTGCAGGGGGGTGTGTCTGGATAAACAGCGTCTGAGGGAAACAGTCATATAACATTAATAATCATCACAACTCTCCATGGATGGAATATGGATACTCATGTCAATATGTGAGCATGTCAATCACATGTGGGATCGATAATAAACATGGCAAATAGACAGTCAGCAAGTATGATATACAATTACAAATGGCACATACATAAATGCACATATCAGAGATACTCTGAGAATTCCCAGATCAGGCCAGTTCCTCTTCTCTATAGTAGATTGTTGTGCTTTTCCATATGTCCAAGAAAAAAACAGCCATATCTAAAAAAATATATTAAAATAAAATATTAAAACATGTGGTGAGCAACAGGCAGCCAGAGATCCAACACCTCTTACCAGGACAGAACCGTGAGCCCAATCAGTCATTAAATTAAATTAAAAATGGTTTATAACTAATAACATCATTTAGACCTTTGGGTTTAACAGTGTCTAAGGTTGTTATCCATCGGGCTTCCTTTTGATGTAGTAGATTTTTCATATCTCCTCCTCTTGCCCCAAAGTGGATCTTCTCTATACCCCTAAATTTAAGTAATCGCCAATTGCAATTGTGCTTATCTTTAAAATGTTTAGGAATATTTTTTTAAAAGGCAAATTTCTTCGGGTTTGTGTATCTTGACAGCATTTTTTATATCCCGGATATGCTCCAGAATACGTACCCGGAACTCCCGAGTAGTCAAACTGACATAAATCAGTCCACAAGGACAAATGGCCCAGTAGATGATCCAGGAGGTTCGACAGTTAATAAAGTGTACAATTTTGTACATATTTTCCTGAGACGAGTCCCAGAACTCCTCCACACGATCAATTTGTGAGCAAGCTCCACAGTCACCACATGACCGTGAACCCCACGTTGGACCTTTATTGATGCCAAAAAGATTCCTCTCTACTTTAGGGGTATAGTGACTCCTCACAATCTGATCTTTTAGGGTTTTAGCCCTTTTTGGTGCTATTGCCGGACGGGGAGTTAAAGTACTGGCTAGATCATTGTCAGTTAAAAGTACCGACCAATATCTATTAACAATCTCGGACATCTCCCTCCATTTTGCATGATAAGGGGTGATGAATCGGGCCACTCCCCCATCATCATTTTTCTTACCCTGTCTTAATAATACATCACGTGGAGTCTCCTTGGCCCTGTCATAGCCGGCCTGAATGGTTTGTTCATGATAATGGCGAGCCCTAAATCGCCTCTTAAGGTCTATAGATTGCCGTTCGAACAAGGGATCGCTGGAGCACACACGACGGGCCCGCAAAAACTGACCCGTGGGGATAGATTTAATTACCTGTTTAGGATGTGATGACTTCGCGCTCAGGATCGAATTGACCGCCGTATCTTTTCTAAATATATCAGTACATAAGAGTCCGTCCGACCCTTTGAAAACCCGCACATCCAAGTAGTCAATCTTCTCACTGCTATAAACATAAGTGAGATGAATGTTATTATTGTTGTCGTTGAGTCGCTGCATAAAGATGTCCAGCTGATTGATCTCCCCCTGCCAAATCAAAAAAATATCGATGAAACGCAGCCACATGTGAACTGCGCCCATCTCAAAATCAGGAAAAATAATGGACCGCTCCCAATAACCAAGAAAGAGGTTTGCGTATGAGGGCGCACAAGACGCCCCCATCGCAACTCCTCTCTCCTGGAGATAGAAGCGGCCCTTAAATAAAAAGAAATTATGAAAAAGAATAAATCTTAATAAGAGCAGGAGAAGATCAATGAGCTGGACATCCAATTTCGTAGTTCTTAAAAAAAAATCAACAGCCTCAATACCATCATTATGGGCTATGGATGTATACAACGACTCAACGTCCGCAGTTACCATGACTACATCGGTTTCAAAGGTGATGCCTTCCAAACGGTTCAAGAATTCTGTTGAATCCTGAATATATGAAGGAAGGGTACTAACTAGTGGCTTTAAATAGCAGTCCAGGAACCTACAGACACTGTTAAACCCAAAGGTCTAAATGATGTTATTAGTTATAAACCATTTTTAATTTAATTTAATGACTGATTGGGCTCACGGTTCTGTCCTGGTAAGAGGTGTTGGATCTCTGGCTGCCTGTTGCTCACCACATGTTTTAATATTTTATTTTAATATATTTTCTTAGATATGGCTGTTTTGTTCTTAGACATATGGAAAAGCACAACAATCTACTATAGAGAAGAGGAACCAGCCTGATCTGGGAATTCTCAGAGTATCTCATGCTTGTTTAAAGAATATAATGAAATACAATTGCTTATTTTATCTTATAATTGCAATTGCATGTTTGCCCTCTGTGCATACCTCTTCAAAAATGGCGGTTCTGGCTTCTGTCCTGTGCGCGCACGGTGGTCTGGTCTCCTCTCCTCCCCTGTGCCTGGCGTCCTATCGGGTACAGAGTGTGTGCGCATGCGCGCACTGTGTTCCTGGACGCCGGTCGCAGTGGAGATTGGACATCTGATCACCGGAGCGCGCCGCCATAGGACGGTAAGTTTTACTTGTCCGGGTTAAAAGGCAGCCTTACACATCACACCTGCACCTCCCTACGAAGCAATAGCGAAACGCGTCGAGGTGCAGGGTGGTGTGTCTGCGGTGACACTTGGGTAGGTTATTATACTTATACATGGTCCCGGGTGGTTCCGCAATCCTCCATGTGAGACAGACCCTGGTATTGTGTGGTCTGCTAACACGTACTCTACTTGTCAAATGCGGTTTTGCTGCAACAATTGGGAATTGATATGTGCATTTATGTATGTGCCATTTGTAATTGTATATCATACTTGCTGACTGTCTATTTGCCATGTTTATTATCGATCCCACTTGTGATTGACATGCTCACATATTGACATGAGTATCCATATTCCATCCATGGAGAGTTGTGATGATTATTAATGTTATATGACTGTTTCCCTCAGACGCTGTTTATTCAGACACACCCCCCTGCAGTTTGCAGTTTTAACATGTGCACATCGTTGTATCTTGCTTTGTTCACTTTTTTGCATCCCTATGATAATATATGAAAAATTAAAAATTGTATGAAATTAAGCATATTTATTAGGAAACCGATACATTTGGTTCTTTATGCTTATTGACAGTATATATAAAAATATGGAGGTCTTTTGTAGGAACATACGGCATAAATGTGCCCTGAGAGTATTTATGTAATAAACACTTATCTCGATGTAATACTGGTGTGCATTAGGCCGGTGGCGTAATCCCCATGGCCAGCACATGGCTTTGCAGGAAGGCCGGAAATGATGCATGGAATCCAGGGGGATAGGGTCGAAGGAACTGAGTACAGGTGGCTGAGTTAAAATGTGCATGTGTGACGCCCTGGCCTATCAGGTTGTCACAGGGTATTATGCAATCTGCCCTTCAGCATGATATCCGCCTCCTTCTTGGTTACGGGTCCCTGACCTTTGGTGTTGCTAAGAACAAGCTAATGAGAATTAGCTAGGAACACTCTGCACCACACCCACCAGACACACCAGTGAACAGCCTGAAGGGAATAGGGTTGGCCACTTAGGGGGTTGGTTAAGTGGAGGTCAGGGGTGTTAGGAGACAGTCAGTTGAGTGGTGACTCTCGAGAGTAGAGGTCAGGAGCTGGGCTCCTTGTTAATACTAGGTGGCAGACATTGGTCTGGGCCTGGTAGGAGCTGGACCCCGGTAGCAGGGGATCGTGACAAGGGGCACGGACTGTCGAGTAGGACAGCCGGCGGCCGAGAGTCATCACCGGGCAGGGGCCATTGCACAACAGTGTACGTGGACCCTAGGCCGGGAAGTAGCTTTAAGCGTCCTGGTAATATACCCAACGAGGACGGATCCGTTCTCCACCCACTCCAAAATCGGGGTATTAGCGCAACGAGGGGGATAGGACTTTCCCACTGCATAGTGCAGAAAATCCTAAGTGTGAACCCTGAGAGAAAGCTCACTCCGTTAGCCATATGGGTGAGCGGGACCCGTTTAGTTTCATGCTAAAAGGAACCAACTACAGAAGAGAGGTGCCAAGGTTAAGGTCACATGCTAACAAGCAACATCAACAGGCACAGGATCCAGGCGTGCTCCCTCCCTGCTGCAGCGGCATCAAGAACTTTGGTTTACCACGGTTGTCAGCGTCAGCGTTATTGGACTCAGTGAGTACGCAATTAACCCTTTCCAGCCTGACGGCACCTCCCCAGCGCCATCACAGAGTCCTGGGGCATCCCCCTACCTGTGGAGGGGTTAAACGCCTGGCTGCCCACACCACCGCCACCAGGTACTCCCAGCCGCAGTGGTGGTACTTCACCCTTACCACACACCATGGGTGGCGTCACATACTTTCCACACCATCTCATGTACATAGCCCCTCTTTATTTGAGTGGCCGCACGACCCCCGGGTCCGGAGACCCCTCAAGCCACCGCGGATCCGGATCCGAGCAGCCCAGCTGCAGATGCGGGGGCGGCACAAATGCGCTTGCAAGTTCAGCACTTATTAGAACAATGGACCTGGCGCTGAGATTGAGATTCCAGATACAACTGTGCATGTGTGTGGCATTATCACAACACTCGTACCATGCATCCTAATAAACTTAGAAGTTTGTTTAATCAGCGAGGCTTTTATGAAGGAGGAGGACATTGAGCCTTGAAGCCCACTAGCAACCTTCAACAGTACTGAAAAAAAAATATATATATTATCACATTGTAGCAATGGCATGCCATTGTAACCATGGGGTGATAATATAATGCTATAGACAGCGCAAATACTCATATCTAGTCTTATATATTCTATCTATTCTTATATGTAACATCTTACATTTAGTACAGAACCTGAACTGGCTTCTGCAAAACACTGATCAGTGCCTATGTGGGTTAACATATATTTTGTAGTGGATAAACATATATTCCTAAAAAGATATCACAGTAAAAATCAAAATTAAAGATGCAGTGTTACCAGTATATAGGAAAATAAGCCTTGCTAATAGGAAAATAGGAATGCACATAAACTCCTGTGAGGACATGGTGATGAATACCAGAGTTACGATAACACCATCACCGAATTGTGACAAAAGAGGGAGAAGAGAACACAGCAAAACAATGGTATACTGTCTCAAAGATGACCGGACTCATGCCGTTAGAAAAGCCATTGTACATGGCATTATAGAAAGAATGTTTGAATAATTCTTCTGGCCTATGTCAAGGGAAGAGTAATACTGGCATAATGTCCCCTCAGAGGACAAGTGGCCCTTTGAACATGGGTCATGGTGTACCATGAGCAAGAATGTACCACTATGACCCATCGTCACCATGATGAAGTCCCTGATTGTACCTGGATGTTATGGCGAGCTGTGTCAAGGACTGTGCGGCGACTACAAGGTCCCTGGTCGTACCTGGACATTACGGTGAGCTATGTCAAGGATTGTACGGCGACTACAATGGATAATCTATTCACAGCCCTCTCGCTTCTCTACAGTTATTAGATTTGTGGTCCACAGTGACACATAAAATGAACATCCTGTGAAATATCAAGCACCCGTTATATAGACGTCCCTAAAAGGAATACACAAAACCTTGCAAGCAAGAGAGAATGCCTCCAAATAAATCATGGCCGAACAGTCAGAGATTCTTCTACTCACTTTCCATGTTTTTTATTCATGTAAACTTCCTTCCTGTTTTGATATAATAATTTTAAAAGGCTCGTTCCTAACACCAACTCAACTACTTATTTTCTATAGATGGTAGTCACAGGTTTTATTCATTTTTAATTCAATGGTATAGTTTCAAGTAACATTTCAGAATAAGCTATCATTTCATATATGAGGTTAGACTGCCAATTAAATTACTTGTGCCCTTTATTTTCACCGGTTTTCCTTTTGTAGGCTCTATCTTTTAATTTGCAATACACTCTCAGCTCATGGGTGGAGATTAGCTGCTATGATGTCTCCCATATGCTAAATACATAGTAAGAGAGATTCCTACTCTTTGTTCTTTTGTTAACTCACAACAACGGGAAGTGGATCTCCTAAGCCCAAAGTCTGGATGGGCATGGGTACACGGTCCATGGGCATCGGTGCAGCAGATTATTGAGGCATGTTGGATATTCACAGCTGTGCGACTGGAAAACGCAGGTACACAGGAAATGTCCAGAGAAACTGCAGACATGCGAGTGACATCCAGGAGCCTGGAAGTAGGCAGGCGAAATGCTGGAAACCACAGATAGGCGGGAGATGTGAGGGAGACTGCAGACAGCAGGTGAGCAGGTCAAGGTGTATAGAGAAACCCAGAGACGATCAACACTGAAGTCTTAATACCAAGACACAAGGGTGTGTGTATATGAGCCTTATAAGCCTTGGAATTTGATCATATGGCATCATGCCAGGCCATCTGCAACACCCGTCGTGGAGCACAACAGAGTACAGTGGACTGGGGTGAGGGAATAGTATGGATTCAGGACAGGTGCGTAACATTTACACACAGAGAGGAGCAACAGAGGTCTGAATTAAGTAGTGTAGCATGGTGTGAGTGAGGTAAAAGACTTATTAGAAAACTCAGCACTATCCTTCTATATTTTCCCACTGTGCTCATCAGTTCTGCTTCTATTCATCTTTTCTTGAGCAAAGTTGAGCAAGCTAGAGTTTAGCTTTTATTATTTTATTATTATTTATTATTTCATTATTTAGATAAGTGGTGAAAAAAGCTAATTTCTTTGGTGAGATATGGTACAAAGTTTCATATATTCACCTGCACTATTAATTTCTGGAAAATTGATTAAAAGTACATTTCCTTTTTAAAATGCATTAAAGGGGTTCCATGACTATTACATTAATGGCTGTCATTTTTTTTATCAGTGAGGCAAGCTCAGCCTCTCTCATTGGAAAGTCGGTGAATCCTGCGGTGGGTGCTGACTACTGCATCATTCTCCTCCAGCAGTGTACAGTATGTACCCCTACACATGCACATAAATTATGTTACCATGCCTTTCCTACAGTGCCCCTAAAACCTAGTCACTTATCCATCGGTATAATAATAAGTGGTTAGTATATAAACACAATATATCTGAGCAGCATGACATTTGCAGGCTTTATGCCAGTCCTTGACCTACTGGCCCCCATCAGCTATCTTGTTGCCACTTGTTTGTAGTGCATGAGCCCTGTACACAGCACATCCTCTGTATGCTCGAAGGAGTGAGTGGGAACAGGTGACAGGTGAAATGGTAACAGGATCATAGGATTCAAATAAAATAAAGTAATCAGCTATGTGGAAGGAAACCATTAGTACTAACTGGAGAGTGGGCATTGTAAATGCTCTATGAACTTTACTGTATATTTTACTACCCATGCATTGATTGGGCAAGTATAACAGACTGTGTAAATCATGGGGCTATAACATTGTGTAATCGCCATTTTCTGCCACCTTTATGCTAGCTTGCAGTCCATGTTTACACTATTCAATCCCGTTACTTTTTTTCATAATCTTCCAAAATTGAAGTAAAAACATGGCAATTATACTTCAATCTTTGCAAAGCTAAGTCAACTGTAATGCAATTGCTTTGTGTCCATGACCTTATTAATTTTTGACAGAATCTATATATATAATTGCCTTATTCTGTCTGTCTGTCTGTCTGTCTTGCTCCAAAATTGTGTCCTTACGGTGACACAAAGCTGATTGGCCGCTGGGCTCGCCATGGCCCCGCCCCCCGCACGGATTGGCCGCTCGCCTCGCCTTGGCTCCGTCCCCCCCACGGATTGGTCGCTCGCCTCGGCCTGGCCCCGCCCTCCGCATGGATTGGCCACTCGCCCCGGCCCTCCGCACGCATCGCCAGACATAACCTTGCGCTGCTGGGATCGTGACGGAGCCGGTGAACGCTGGTAACCATTATACACATCGGGTAACTAAGGTACCTTAGTTACCCGATGTGTATCATAGTTACCAGTGTACACCGGCTCCGTCACGATCCCAGCAGCGCCAGACATAACCTTGCAATGCTGGGATCTTGACGGAGCCGGTGAACGCTGGTAACCATTATACACATCGGGTAACTAAGGTCCCATAGTTACCCGATGTGTATCATAGTTACCAGTGTACACCGGCTCCGTCACGATCCTAGCAGCGCCAGACATAACCTAGAGATGCTGGGATCTTGACGGAGCCGGTGAACGCTGGTAACCATTATACACATCGGGTAACTAAGGTACCTTAGTTACCCGATGTGTATCATAGTTACCAGTGTACACCGGCTCCGTCACGATCCCAGCAGCGCCAGACATAACCTTGCAATGCTGGGATCTTGACGGAGCCGGTGAACGCTGGTAACCATTATACACATCGGGTAACTAAGGTCCCATAGTTACCCGATGTGTATCATAGTTACCAGTGTACACCGGCTCCGTCACGATCCCAGCAGCGCCAGACATAACCTTGCGATGCTGGGATCTTGACGGAGCCGGTGAACGCTGGTAACCATTATACACATCGGGTAACTAAGGTCCCTTAGTTACCCGATGTGTATCATAGTTACCAGTGTACATCGGCTCCGTCACGATCCCAGCAGCGCCAGACATAACCTTGCGATGCTGGGATCTTGACGGAGCCGGTGAACACTGGTAACCATTATACACATCGGGTAACTAAGGTCCCTTAGTTACCCGATGTGTATTATAGTTACCAGCGTACACCGGCTCCCGGTACACATGTGCAGGGAGCCGGCATTATACTCCTCTCCCCCCAGGACTACTCCTCCTATTATAGTCCTCCTATTATACTCCTCTCTGAGTATAATAGGAGAACTATTATAGCATGGGGGATGGAGCACAATGGGGTGCGCAGCATGGGGGATGTAGCACGATGGGGGGTGCGCAGCATGGGGGATGGAGCACGATGGGGAGTGCGCAGCATGGAGGATGGAGCACGATGGGGAGTGCGCAGCATGGGGGATGGAGCACGATGGGGGGTGCGCAGCATCGGGGATGGAGCACGATGGGGAATGCGCAGCATAGGGGGTGGAGCATGATGGGGGTGGGCAGCATGGGGGATGGGGCACGATGGGGGGTGCGCAGCATGGGGGATGGAGCATGATGGGAGGTGCACACCTCCCCCCAACACACACACACAACACACCACACACACACACACTGGGAACCACAAACACCGCCATACACCCACACACACAGACAACGCCGCACACACACAACACCCAACACATAAACACCGCGGCATACATAAATATACGCACATACCGCACAACACACACATTGCACAAAACATACCTCCCCCCAAAACACACCACACCCACACAAACCGCGCAACACACACACACAACGCTACAGACACACAGCGCTCCACAAACAAAGCAACACACGCAACACACATACAACACCGCTCTCACCCCCCGCCACACCCAGACAACACCCAGAACATGTACAGCGCCCTACACAAACACTTGGTAACTACACACAACAACATCTATATATATATATATATATATATATATATATATATATATATATATAACAAAAATCATACATGAACTACACAATACGTAAATTCTAGAATACCCGATGCGTAGAATCGGGCCACCGTCTAGTCAAAAATAAATAACAAAAATATATATAGCATATACAGTACTATGCAAAAGTTTTAAGAAGGTGTTTGAAAAAGTAGAAATGATTTCAGTCCTAGAAAAGTCTCATGGCCTCAGGGGAATCTGATTCAACTTGAGGTTTCATTCACACATCTGTGTTTCACGCATGCGTTCCATTTTCCACAGATAACACTCAATCCCATTATAATCTGCTGCTATACACCTGCTATTATGTGTCCATACAAAAATCATAGAGGCATAAATGTTATTTTTCCGATAGCACAGATGAAAAGAAATCTATAAGTATATGAATGTATATGAAAAACACACAGTATATGGGATAGCATCCGTGTGCCATCCATGTGCTGTCCATGTTTAACATTGTAATGGATAGGAGAAGCTTTGTACTTTATGTATTTATTTATCCATACATGAAAAATACTGATGAAACATGGATCCAAAACAGTAATGAAACTGATACCATTTTTTCGTGTTCATGAGTCATCCCTTAATTTCACTCTACAGGATCAGATAAGTGTGTGTTCAATGAGCATCTACTTGCATGGTACAGTAAATCTTATCCCAGAAAATTGTATATCAATCTTCTCTGCACATTCTGCTCTTTACTATTTTGATGAAAATGGACTACATTGTCAAGTAACAAATATTAATCATTTTATGATTTTAATATATGTACATTTGTTCATACCCGGTTTCTCCCATATTTTCTTTTTGTATCTTGACTTGTCAATGCATTTTTGCCTTTTATATTTTCTGTCTATATAGGCTGCTCATTGTCCTTCTTCTTCAACAGTTTACCATTACTGTTTTATATTTTGTTAACTAAAAATGGCAATTTGTATGCAACAATTGTTAAAGGGAACCCTTGATGTAATTAAACACTATCTAAGGCCTCTGCCACACTCACGTGAAAATCACGCACGTGCCATGAGACACGTATTTTCCCTGCGTGTTGCGTGTAGGTAAGTACGTGTCTCTGGTGCGTGCGGGCCACGTGTGTTCTCCGTGTGCTATCCGTGATAACACACGGAGAACCGGTAATTTGCATACTCACGTGGTCCTTGCCGCTGTCCAGGGTACTGATCTTCAGTCTCCAGCCCTGCCGACTCCCCGCTGCTGCTGCTGCTGGCCGCAGTGAAGTTAATATTAAATGAGCATAATGAGTGGTGGTCGGCAGCAAGTGACAGCAGCGGCAAAGACAGGAGGGCTTGCGAAGGTGAGTAAAGATTTGTTATTTTTTTCTCTGACACGTGAGTTTTCTCTGGAGCGTGTCACACGGGACCGCATCCACACTACATCCGTGTGGTACGGGTGCGGGCCGTGTGACACCCGTGATGCCGGAGAAAAGCGGACATGTCAGCGTGTTGGAAAACGCACACACGTACAAACGGACACAGACACAAGTTCCGTGTGGTTTTACATGTGTGTGCCTGCTACCATAGGGTAGCATTGGTGTACGTGTCTCCGTGCCGCCGGTACGTGAAAAAACTGGCAAACACGTACCGGCAGCACTGATGTGTGTCGGAGGCCTAAGATGTAGGTTTATCTGTTGGTGAATAGTGTTAAAATCATGTGTGCCTACCTTACTGGAATCACAGCTACAGGGAGAAAATTAACTTATTCCTCCCTGCAGCTGATCACTTTCAGTCTATGATGGTAAAGGAAGCAGCTCCAGTCACCTCTTACTATACTTAACCTTTTCCTATCCAATAAAATTTCCTGTTCTGCCCATTGAAATCCTATTATAATTGGGAAAAAATGTCAAAACAGAATTATGTATTATGTATCAGTATGAATGAATTTTGTAAAATAAATCAACAGGAAATCAATTTATTCACATGTGAATGATAAACAAGGCAGTGGCCTGACAAAGGAGCGTAACGATAGTTTTGGAATGTCCACTCCCCGGTAGGGACTCAGGATAGGAAAAGGTTAAGCTGTGGCTGCAATCATTCCCATGCACTTTGATTGATAGCTTGCTCATTTAATCAGAATTTGAGAGTATTTGTCATCAAGGAAAAACTGGGTGAGGTAAAAGGAGTCCAGGAATGATGAATATCCTGATCAAAGTATAGTTTGCTAAGGGCGTTGGTAATTCTAGATTTTGGGCATAGATTTTTATTGAATGATAACAGGTGTGATGGCAGAGCTTGTCCTTCCCTTCCTACAGTGCTGGCCAAAAGTATTGGCACCCCTGCAATTCTGTCAGATAATACTCAGTTTCTTCTTGAAAATGATTGCAATCACAAATTCTTTGGTATTATTATCTTCATTTAATTTGTCTTCAATGAAAAAAAAAAAAATTGTCATAAAGCCAAGTTGGATATAATTCCACACAGGGCTGTATTTTGCCTTCGTGCTGCCCTAGGCACTTTAAGTGGTCGCGCCCCTTAGTGACAACGTAACACTATGAGTTTTCGCACACGACATCTGTTTAAGGCAGATCTACTCTGTAAAACACTTGAAAAAGTATCAATGAGAAACGAAGGGCACTAACCCCCCCCAATGGGGATCACCACAGGCACATCAAAACATAGCATGAGTATAAAATATTCCCACCACACCGTCCCCACTTATATACTGTGACTGTCACACTGCCCCTAATAAACGACACACTGCCCTCCCTTATAAATTATACCCACCACACCTTCCTCAATTATGAAATATGATCTGCACATTGACCTCACATCATGTTGCCCCCTCCTCACAATGTCCCATGCATGCTGCCCCCTCCTCACAATGTCCCATGCATGCTGCCCCCTCTTCACAATGTCCCATGCATGCTGCCCCCTCCTCACAGTGTCCCATGCATGCTGCTCCTTCCTCACAATGTCCCATGCATGCTGCCCCCTCCTCACAATGTCCCATGCATGCTGCCCCCTCCTCACAGTTTCCCATGCATGCTGCCCCCTCCTCACAATGTCCCATGCATGCTGCTCCCTCCTCACAATGTCCCATGCATGCTGCCCCCTTCTCACAATGTCCCATGCATGCTGCTCCCTCCTCACAATGCCCCATGCATGCTGCCCCCTCCTCACAATGTCCCATGCATGCTGCCCCCTCCTCACAATGTCCCATGCATGCTGCCCCCTCCTCCCAATGTCCTATGCATGCTGCCCCCTCCTCACAATGTCCCATGCATGCTTCCCCCTCCTCACAGTGTCCCATGCATGCTGCTCCCTCCTCACAATGTCCCATGCATGCTGCCCCCTCCTCACAGTGTCCCATGCATGCTGCTCCCTCCTCACAATGTCCCATGCATGCTGCCCCCTCCTCACAATGTCCCATGCATGCTGCCCCCGCCTCACAGTTTCCCATGCATGCTGCCCCTTCCTCACAATGTCCCATGCATGCTGCTCCCTCCTCACAATGTCCCATGCATGCTGCCCCCTTCTCACAATGTCCCATGCATGCTGCTCCCTCCTCACAATGTCCCATGCATGCTGCCCCCTCCTCATAATGTCCCATGCATGCTGCCCTCCCCTCACAATGTCCCATGCATGCTTCCCTCTCCTCACAATGTCCCATGCATGCTGCCCCCTCCTCACAGTGTCCCATGCATGCTGCCCCCTCCTCACAATGTCCCATGCATGCTGCCCCCTCCTCACAATGTCCCATGCATGCTGCCCCCTCCTCACAATGTCCCATGCATGCTGCCCCTCTCCATGAGCTCCTAATGCTGCCTTCCTCTTTTCCATAATGACACCTCCATGCTGCCCCATTCATCATACTAAGACCACCACACTAACGCTTATGCTGAGACACCCCCCCACACACACACACTACCCCACTCTTGATATTGACTCGCCTGCATTGCTCCACTCCATAATGAGCCCACACATGCTGCCCCTTCTCCATAATGAGCTCCCAATGCTGCCCCCTCTCATTCTGAGTCCTTACACTCCCCCCATCGATTTTGTCATTGCACTATCCCTCAACCCTCTGTCTCTAGCATTGGCCCCTCTCTCCCATTCCCCCAGCAGCAGCCTCTCTCCCCCGCCTTCAGCAGCAGCCTCTCCCCCAGCATCAGCCTCTCTTCCCCAGCCCCCCCAGCATCAGCCTCTCTCCTCCCAGCCTCCCCCAGTATCAGCCTCTCTCCTCCCAGCCTCTCCCAGCATCAGCCTTCCCCAGCATTAGCCTCTCTCCTCCCAGCCTCCCCCAGCATCAGCCTCCCTTAGCATCAGCCTCCCTCCTCCCAGCCTCCCCCAGCATTAGCCTCTCTCCTCCCAGCCTCCCCCAGCATCAGCCTCTTTCCTCCCAGCCTCCCCCAGCATCAGCCTCTCTCCTCCCAGCCTCCCCCAGCATCAGCCTCTCTCCTCCCAGCCTCCCCCAGCATCAGCCTCCCTCCTCCCAGCCTCCCCCAGCATCAGCCTCCCTCTTCCCAGCCTCACCCAGCATCAGCCTCCCCCAGCATCAGCCTCTTTCCTCCCAGCCTCCCCCAGCATCAGCCTCCCTCAGCATCAGCCTCCCTCCTCCCAGCTTCCCCCAGCATCAGCCGCTTTCCTCCCAGCCTCCCCCAGCATCAGCCTCTCTCCTCCCAGCATCCCCCAGTATCAGCCTCTCTCCTCCCAGCCTCTCCCAGCATCAGCCTCCCCCAGCATCAGCCTCTCTCCTCCCAGCCTCCCCCAGCATCAGCCTCTCTCCCCCCAGCCTCCTCCAGCATCAGCCTCCCTCAACATCACCCTCCCTCTTCCCAGCCTCTCTCCTCCCAGCCTCCCCCAGCATCAGCCTCTCTCCTCCCAGCCTCTCCCAGCATCAGCCTCTCTCCCCCCAGCCTCCCCCAGCATCAGCCTCCCTCAGCATCAGCCTCCCTCCTCCCAGCCTTCCTCCTCCCATCCTCCCCCAGCATCAGCCTCCCTCATCCCAGCCTCCCCCAGCATCAGCCTCTTTCATCCCAGCCTCCCCCAGCATCAGCCTCCCTCAACATCAGCCTCCCTCCTCCCAGCCTCCCTCAGCATCAGCCTCCCCCCTCCCAGCCTCCCCCAGCATCAGCCTCCCTCAGCATCAGCCTCCCTCCTCCCAGCCTCCCCCAGCATCAGCCTCCCTCCTCCCAGCCTCCCCCAGCATCAGCCTCCCCCAGCATCAGCCTCTCTCCTCCCAGCCTCCCCCAGCATCAGCCTCAGCCTCCCCCCTCCTAGCCTCCCCCAGCATCAGCCTCCCCCCTCCTAGCCTCCCCCAGCATCAGCCTCCCCCTCCCAGCCTCCCCCAGCATCAGCCTCCCCTCTCCTAGCCTCCCCCAGCATCAGCCTCCCCCAGCATCAGACTCTCTCCTCCCAGCCTCCCCCAGTATCAGCTTCTCTTCCCCCAAGTCTCCCCCAATATCAGCCTCTCTCCCCTCACCACATGCGCAGATCTCCAGTCTGCATTAGAGACACCCCCACGCTCCTTATGAATCTTCAGCTCTGCGAGCACTTACCTGCTCCAGGGCCCGCTGTCATCTTCCTGGCTCACGTGAGTATCCTCTTCTGACACCGGCTTCCATCGCGGCGTCCTCTGCGGCGTCCTGCTGTGAGCTCTGCATGTGAAATCCACACAGCATTGGACGCAGCACAGAGGAAGGAGCTGATTGGCGTGCCTGTGACCCCGGAAGTGCAGGCGCCGGCAGTTCCGGGGTCAATTAGCTCTCTGTGCCCGGCCGCCGCAGTTTGTCTGCATTTGCGTCTTAATTGATGCGGATACAAATAAATGGAGGTGCGCCTCTCCCCCCTCCCCCCTCCAAACATACAGCGGATTTAATGGATATGTAAAAAAAAAATTATTTTTTTTACTGCTAGAAGGTGCCGCCCCCCCCGCATCCTGCCGCCCCAGGCACGGGACCACGGGTGCCTAATGGTAAATACGGCCCTGACCACACCAAACATAAAAAAGGGGGTGGACAAACGTATTGGCACGGTTTAAAAAATCATGTGATGCTTCTCTAATTTGTGTAATTAACAGCACCTGTAACTTACCTGTGGCACCTAAGGCTAGTTTCACACTTGCGTTGTTTTCCTTCAGTTGCAATCTGCCGTTTTGGAAAACAGCGGAATCCGTTAACGGATTCTGCTGCTTCCCATAGACTTGTATGGACAACGGATTGCGAGTGATGGACCTGCGTTGCTTCTGCTGGCCGACGCTGCGTTGCTTCTGCTGGGTGGAAGGAACGCAGCATTAACGTTTTTTGAGCAGCGGAATCCTCAGGATTTCGCTGTGCATGCTCTCTCTGGCTCCCTGCACACGTAACCAGGGTACACATTGGGTTACTAAGCAAAGCGCTTTGCTTAGTAACCCTATATTTACCCTGGCTACATGTGCAAGGAGCCAGCGCTAAGTGGTATATGCTGGTAACCAAGGTAAATATCGGGTAACCAAGCAAAGTGCTTTGCTTAGTTACCCGATATTTACTCTGGCTACATGTGCAGGGAGCCCAACACTTCCCCGCTCAGCTCCGCCCCCTACTGCACTCCGCATGTACACACGAGCGCACACACACTCACACTCACCTGTCCCCATCGATGCAGTCCCCGCGGCACTGACGTCCTCAGCGCCATGGCCCCGCTTGGCTCCACCCACTCCGCACTCCGCCCCGACACACATTCTCGGTGGCTGAACGATCAACTGATCACCAGGCGACCGGCTTCTGTGAGTGATCAGATGATCACCCGGCGACCGGCTGATCGTTCACAATAGTCTGCCGCCGATAAAACTGTAAAGAAAAAAAAAGCAGATTCCTTTGTTTTGTACGACCCGTTGCATCCTTTGTGCCACTATATGCAACACATCCGTTGCATCCATCACATAACGCAATGCAACGGATGCCATCTGCATGGTGTTGCGGAAATTCGACGAAATGCCGGATATGTGAAAAGTGACTTGCCAGCAGCTCGAGTGTTTCATAGAGTATGCCAGAGGTCACAACTAAATACATTTATGAGACCCTTGTTCTGGCCTTGTTCTGGCTTTCATAGACTTGCATTGAACTCCAGTCCTGTCATGGAGCTTCTGACTTCCAGCCATTCAGAATCTATGGGCACAAGATATGGGTACAAAATGCCAGCGCGAGACCAGAGCTGTGTTGGTAAAGTATGAAAACGCCAGAAGGTAAGTATAAGACGGGGGCGGGGGGGGGATTACACCACTACAGTTGTAGAAAAACAACAAAACGCTGTAGCGATGCTTTAATCACATTGCGTGCATGATCAATACTTTAAATTTTGTATAATTTCTGTTTATGTCTCTTAAATATAGGTTTATGGGGAATATAGTAATGACAGCAATCTAGCTGGGTTATTTAAGTTGAGTTCTCGTTGTTTATACAAACCATGAGTTGGGATAATTAAATCTATTTTATGGTGTTCATAACGATAATGATCTTACCAATGAATATATTTTAAGACTTTATGCACATAATTTCCAAATAACTCACTAGGGAGAATACAATCGTGTGACTGCTTTTCATTTGTTCAAAGGTTCTGAATATTACCATGCCTTTCTTACATGTTGATTGAGATGAAAAAATACATTATTGCATTATAACATAGCACATGGCAAATGCATATTGTAATGGAAACCAATTCATTTTAAGACTATATGGAAAAATATGTCATCATTTTCAATCTCATTTGCATTTAACCATTGCTACCCTTTCAAAAATATTTACAGTCCATACATAGAAGATGCATACTCTCACATCTGGAAACCCTTCCATGCTTATTGTATAATGCCTATAATTACCGTTTTTTTAAACTCAGTAATGCATGTGGCATAATTTGTTGGTAAAAAATGACCTAAGTTTAAGGACAAAAATATGAAAGAATGTTCACATTTTATTATATATGACTCACTTTAGTATTTCCATTTGTAGCTGCAATTGATCTTTACCTAAATGAAATTGAAACATTCTATTTTGAGTTTGCATCATTTATCCGTAATAGTCAGTCTTGCATGCAATGCTCTCCAGATAGATTAGTTTCAGTATTTAGTGCCCTTACAGTATTCTGCTGTTTAAGGCTATCTGCACACTTTGAGTATTTACTTGCAGAAATTTCTGTATCCTTTTTTTCATCTTTTGGCAGATAAAACGCATCACAAAAACACTTTTTTGCTCTGTTTTTTATATCTTTTGCAGTATTTTTGATGCGTTGTTGCCTGTGTTTTTTTCATTGCTTTCGAAGGTAAAAGACAGAGGAAAAAGGCTGAAAGAACCGGCATGCTGCATATTATTTTCAGCACCAAATCTGCAAGGATGTGCACTACACTTCAGGCTTCTCCCTGACTTTAGTGGGACAAGGATTTGCTTGCAGTTTTGTGACAAAACTGCACTAAAAAAACGCATCAAGAAACGTGATAAAAACGCACTGTGTGCACACAGCCTAAAGCTGTCTTTATTTATATGTCAGAATTCCTATTTAGTTTTCCAGCTTAAAATAAATATTTTTTCTTTTATTTGTATCATTGAAAACTGTTTCACAACAATAATGCATGTAATCCAAAAGACTTATTCAGAAGTTGGAAACTACTATAGTGTACCTATAGTACTCGAGTATATGAAGTAACTCATCTTTTAAGCTACTCGCATACAGCTCAGCACCGAAACCACCATCAATCCTGGTCAAATATCCAACACCTTTGACTGTGAACCAACCCATCTCCTCAGTGTTCCTCTACCGAACTTGACAGTTCATTCAATTTCTCAATCTGTTAGCACCATTTTCCTTTGTTTCTTTCAGACCCATTTGCACCCATCAGAGCCTAGTCTATTGACTTTTGTCTCATCTCTCCAAATCACCCGTTTTCAATATGTCCACCTACCCTCTCACTAGTGCCAGAGCCCACCATTGTTATTATGTTCCTGGTGTTTCCCTTTGTTTGTGGTGTAGTTGTTGGGTGTTTTTAGTGCTTCAGACATCTATTGGTCTGGACGCACTTGCCACACTTGTTGCATGACATTATAATCAGCCATACATTTTCCAGTGTTACCATGGCTCCGGCTACAGTGCTTGCACAGCTTATGCAGTCCATATCTCAGGAGGTTTTGGACATGCACTCTCAAGTTGTGCAGCAGCTGCAACATAAAGCTGGGTTTCTGGTCTTGGCACGTGCTCGAGCACAACCAGAACCTAAGATATCCCTCCCAAATGCGTTTTCTGGTGGGAGGGACAAGTTTACCACCTTCAGGGAAGCTTGCAAGTTGTATTTTAGGCTTCACTCTTGTTCTTCGGGGAGTGAAGAACAGTGAGTGGGGATTGTTTTCTCTTTGTTGCGTGGAGGTCCCAAATCCTGGGTCTTCTCTTTGCCGACCGACTCTCTGTCGTTGCGGTTGGTGGACGAGTTTTTCATGGCTTTTGCCCTTGTATACGATGACCCTGATGGCATCATGCTCACGGAGTCTAAACTCCGAAAGCTCCAGCAGGGGGCACAGCCAGTGGAGAAGTATTGCTTGGAGTCCTTGAGGTGGGCCACTGACACCAATGGAATGACCCTGCGCTTAGGAGTCATTTCTGTCAGAGTTTGTCAGATAGGCTTAGGAACACTTTGGTGCAATACTCCGCCCCAAAGTCGTTGGAGGCTGTCATGGCCCTCGCAATCTAAGTGGATCGATGCCTCAGGGAGAGAACCTCTAAGAACCCTGTCCCCTGTCATTCTCCTCAGAGATTAGTTCCCACTAGTGCAAGCCGTTGAATCCATGCAGTTGGGGTAGCTTCCCCTCAGACGGGATCACTTGCAGTTTGTCGTGGGTCCGGTTCCTGCTTCTACTGTACTGTAGGGATAACGGATATTACATTGGGGCCTGTCCTGTTAAACCTAAACCAAGTCCATCTGGTAATAATCTGCATCCCCCTGGTCGAGTGGACGGAAACGACTAGGTCGTGTATATCTCCTCCATTTATATGTCCCAGTTCAACATCGCAGCAGAGGTGACTATTGGTGGAAAAGTTGAGACGATCTCTGTGCTGGTGAACAGCATAGTCGGTGCCAATTTGGTGGATTCTTTCTTTGCTCAGTAATGCCCTAACAAGATCCATTCTTATCCAGGCGATTGTCTCAGCTCCACTCAGCCAGAGAGAGTTCTTTTATACTGTGCCCAAGATCAACCTGCAAGTGGGTTTGGTGCATAGTGAACGTCTTTCCTGTTATGCCTTGGAGAGGCTGCCCATGTTGGGCCTTCCCTGGTTGAAAAAGCATAACTCGGTGATTGACTGGCAGTCTGGGGCAGTAGTCAAGTAGTTAGTTGGAGCGGTTTCTGTGAAACCAAGTGCCTGTGTACTACCATCTCTGGGGTACTTATTAAAAGTCCATCTTGATTCCTGTTAGTAACTTCCAAACTATCGAAGAAAAGAGTATGTGTGCTTCTCCCATCTCAGGGGAAGATTAGGCCTCAGTGCGGCCCCTGTAGAGGTGATCAGGGGAGAGTAGTCATTCCAACTAATTGTGCAGTAACGGAACACAAGGTGTTGGATGGATGGAGTCACTCATCTGTTGTTGGTTTGGTCAGGAGTTTTCCCTCCATTACCAGGTGTGTGCACGGTAATAATCGTCAAGGTCCAGAGCTGTGTAGGTATGAGTATGTGTGGGTGTCCACTAAATACACCAGATGGAAGTTTGTGTCTGGGGTTCTAGGCTCAAGGTTTATTGGTCACTTTAGAGATACTGACATGCTTAACCCTATGGCCATACGGCTAGAGACCCCAGCACTTAACCTCCATGATGTAGTCCACAAGTCCTTGCTCCGGAAATATGTGGTGCCTTCTACTGGAAACTATATTGGCCTGTTCACATTTGAAGTAAACAATATGATCAGTCTTGAGAGTCCTGAGGCATCTCATTAAAGGGGGGGGGCAGAAAAAAATAAACTTCGCCCCTTTTGAGAAGAGTGGAGTTCCCCCCCCCCCCAACATCCCTTTGAGCTGCATGGGCACAGGTGAGGTCTCAGTAGGTAATGCAGGTACAGAAACTCCTCCCCAGGATATTTTAGATTCATGGGACCTCTGCCAAGCAATACGTATTACTGAAGACATAGCGCACTCCAAAGAAGAGGGGTCTCATACCTGACCAAAGCCTCTTTTACCCTCTCCAACAAACCCTGGAAAAACTGTCTTTTCAGCATAGGGTCATTCCACTGTTATCCATGGACCAGCGCCGGAATTCAGCACAGTAATCCTCCGCAGCTTGATCCCCCTGCTGCAGCTAATGGATCTTAAACTTGGCCAATGATGTTCTATCCAGATCATCATAGATAAGCCTGAGTTCCGAGATAAACCCATCCATTTAAAAAAAAAAAAAGGTGAATCGGAGGTGAAAGGAAAAGGTCCCCACTCAAGAGAGAGACAATAATTGCAACATTCTGTTCTTTCCACTAGAGGAGTGGGGTCGTAAACGGAAATATTACTTACACGCCTCTCTGAAAGTAACAAACTGGCTGCGTTCCCCTGAAAACCTTAACATGAGAGGCAGCTTGGGCTTTGATGATCCAGAGATCAGGGCAGATTGATCCACTGTATTGGACTGAGACCTCTGCTGTAATGCCCCTTTTAACTAAGCCACCTGAAGAGACAATGCCTTCAATTGTCTTGCTAGTGCAGTGACCGAATCCATGCTGGATTGTTGTAAAAGTAGGGACTACTATAATGTCACAATGTGACTGTAGAATAGTGGACAAAGGGCTATACTGTCCCTCACAGTTGGGGACCCAAGGCTATATATGTCCCCAAGATTGCCCCTAATGGTGGAGATGCCTGGGTCTCAAACCTTGCTGTGCTTCTAAATACAGTGGAAGTGAGTATTTTTGCAGGGCAAAACCCAAATGGCAAAAACAAAATCATGACAATTGTTTTTGCCATTTGGGTTTTGCCCTGCAAAGCTGAGTTTTTGACCAAAGTTCTGCAACAAAAAGGCTGCAGTTTGAACTGCAAAGTGCGGACAAGAAACCCAAATTCCCATAGACTGCTTGAAAAGCAGAACACAACCATTTTGGCATTAAACGCTGCAGTTGAAAAAGCAGCAAAAAAGCAGGTAAAAAGCAAAGTGCGCACATAGCCTTAGGAACTAAAAGTCTGTGAGTCAATGCCCAAGTCTCCCTGCGCTGATCACAGACATCAGAGAAGTTAGAAGGCAGAGTGCAAGGTTCTGGAATTTCCTCAGATGCTGATGCCGTCATGACAATCAGCGATGCTTGCAAAAACCTCCTTGTAACACTATCACAACAGAAATATAAGACTAAGGGCGGCTTTGCACGTTGCGACATTGCACGTGCGATGTCGATGGGGTCAAATCAAAAGTGACGCATATCCGGCGTCGCAGTCGATATCGCAACGTGTAAAACCTTTTTGATACGATGAACGAGCGCAAAAGCGTCGTTATCATATCATCGCTGTAGCCTCCGACATTTCCATAATTGCGGTGCAGCGACAGGTACGATGTTGTTCCTCGTTCCTGAGGCAGCACACATCGCTGTGTGTGAAGCCGTAGGAGCGAGGAACTTCACCTTACCTGCCGCCGGCTGCAATGAGAAGGACGGAGGTGGGCGGGATGTTTACATCCTGCTCATCTCCGCCCCTCCACTTCAATTGGCCGCCTGCTGTGTGACGTCGCTGTGACGCCGCACGACCCGCCCCCTTAGGAAGGAGGCGGGTCGCCGGCCAGAGGGACGTCACACGGCAGGTATGTGCGTGTGAAGCTGCCGTAGCGATAATAATCGCTACGGCAGCTTTCACTAGATATTGCACGTGCGACGGGGGCGGGACTATCGCTGCAGCATCGTTAACACATTGTTACCGATGTCGCAGCGTGCAAAGCCCGCCTTAGAATAATAACAAATATCTACTTTAGAGGTATCTAAAGTTAATAAAGTACAAAATAGAGTTGAATGATCATTGAAAAGAAACAAGCTTGAAATAGTATGTTCACTTTTGTACATAGCAGAGAGTGCAGAGAGTAGCTTACAAAAGTGATTTATGCACATTTTGTTCATAAGATAGTGACTATTTCAAAGGGTATCATATGGCAAGACTATTTCACAAAGTATTATTTCAGAATTACATGATGTACAATACAAAATTGTGGTACTGAATTTTATGACATATGTTGATTGAATGAACAAGGGAGAAAAAGCACTTGACAAAATATGGCACTCACTCAATGAATAAAAATTACAACGTTTTATTAGTGCATAATTAAAACCATACAGTAATACATGAAAACTGACACCACCATATAAACCAAGGGCCCCTTATGCCCCTAAGTTCTTTAAATATATACTAATATAAATCTTGCCAAAACCAAATAACAGAGAAGGCTAATAGAGCACAAGAAAATATAGGGGAATATCTCAATACTATCAGACAATGCAAAGTAGGACAAAGTCTACAAAACAACCATATAACATATAGAGGTGAAACACACCAAGCATATAATATAGCTGATATATAGTATATTCCCACTAAAACCAGACAAGGTATAAAAAAAGCCTTGCTTGTGTCAAAATTAGCATACAATGAGCAGCAGGATAAGGTGCAGAGGAGACCTGACCCAATGTGTGTCGCCTATCACGGCTTCATCAGGAGAAAGTGTGGTATGATATGTTGATTGAATAGCTTTGAGATCACTATCTAGGCATCATTTGGTTCTATGTGGAGTAGTGGAGGCCGTCTTACAAATTATGGCACACATGGACCCATGTATTTTGTGCATACTATTTAGCTACATAATGTTTACATCATATGGTGGTGATATTTGGCCACAATTTGGCAATTTGTTGACCCTAACTGTCATTATATAGGTAAATTGTGGCTCTTTGTGGGTAAAGCATTATTTGCAACCATGATTGTTACTAAATGTCAGATCTTTTGAAAAATGTGGCTCTTTGTTCATGTGTTGAGGTTTTATATGGACATTGTGATATTTTCTGACACCCTCAATGCCATAGTTATGACAGTCTCAATCTAATTTTTTCCCCATCAATTCTAAGTGGTTTTGGCTATAAAACTAAAACAATTTTTGCTGCTCACATTCCCTATTCCAACAGTCTTTGCTGGTCCTTATAGAACTTTGCTGTGACACCTAATTTATTGGCTATGACATCTTAGGGGTACTTTGCACGCTGCGACATCGCAAGCCGATGCTGCGATGACGAGCGCGATAGTCCCCACCCCCGTCGCAGCAGCGATATCTTGTGATTGCTGGCGTAGCGAACATTATCGCCACGCCAGCTTCACATGGACTCACCCGTCCTGCGACGTCGCTCTGGCTGGCGACCCGCCTCCTTCCTAAGGGGGCGGGTCATGCGGCGTCACAGCGATGTCACACGGCAGGCGGCCAATAGCAGCGGAGGGGCGGAGATGAGCAGGATGTAAACATCCCGCCCACCTATGTCCTTCCGCATTGCAGCTGAGACGCAGGTAGGAGATGTTCCTCGCTCTTGCGGCTTCATACACAGCGATGTGTGCTGCCGCAGGAACGAGGAACTACATCGTACCTGTCGCTGCATCGGCATTATGGAAATGTCGGACCCTACACTGATGATATGATAACGACGCTTTTGCGCTCGTTAATCGTATCAAAAAGGATTTGCACACTACGATATCGACTGCGACGCCGGATGTGCGTCACTTTTGATTTGACCCCACCGACATCACACCTGCGATGTCGTAGTGTGCAAAGCCCGCCTTAGTTCCAATTGACACAGGTCAGTTTTAAAATACACAGATAAAGGCTGTATATTCTTCTGTAGTCACATGTGACAAAAATGCAATAAGTGTTTTAATTTTTAAAAATCGTGGCAAAACATTGTAGGACTGTCAAAATTAATTTGTGACAACAAAACGCATTACAGCTATATAGTGTGAAAGCAGCCTAACTGAATTAAGTATTTATAACTAATCAATAAATAAAACACAAAATAACTGAAAGCTGTAAACATAAACCGTGTATGTTACTAAAGACATTTTGCTATTAAAAAATGTTATGTAAAATTTGGAACAACCTATTTTACTTCTTTCCCATTAAGGCTCACAAGCCCCATTTACCAAAATGTCTGCATCTTTTTGTGAAAGCAGAAAAAATTGCTTAAAGGCAATCAATAACCAGGTTTTTGCTACTCTGAGAGCAGTATGCAGTAAGTATTTTGCTTCTTGCTCCAGTTAAACTACTGTAGGTCTACCAGTTCTCTGAATGCTGAGCTCTACCCGCCCACACCACTGATTGTCAGAATTCTGTGTACACTGTGCATAGGCAGAAAGTTGCCAACCAGTGCTGAGGGTGGAGTTATACAGAGTCACTGTGCATCGGTCAACAATACAGCGCACGTTACACAAGGAGAAGCTGTATGGGAGAGTGATGCGAAAGAAGCCGTTTCTGCAAGCACGCCACAGAGTCGCCTGAGGTATGCAAAAGCACATTTGGACAAGCCAGTTACATTTTGGAAGAAGGTCCTGTGGACTGATGAAACAAAGATTGAGTTGTTTGGTCATACAAAAAGGTGTTATGGATGGAGGCAAAAAACCACGGCATTCCATGAAAAGCACTTGCTACCCACAGTAAAATTTGGTGGAGGTTCCATCATGCTTTGGGGCTGTGTGGCCAATGCCAGCACCGGGAATCTTGTTAAAGTTGAGGGTCGCATGGATTCAACTCAGTATCAGCAGATTCTTGACAATAATGTGCAAGAATCAGTGACGAAGTTGAAGTTACGCAGGGGATGGATATTTCAGCAAGACAATGATCCAAAATACCACTCCAAATCTACTCAGGCATTCATGCAGAGGAACAATTACAATGTTCTGGAATGGCCATCCCAGTCCCCAGACCTGAATATCATTGAAAATCTGTGGGATGATTTGAAGCGGCTGTCCATGCTCGGCGACCATCAAACTTAACTGAACTGGGATTGTTTTGTAAACAGGAATGGTCAAATATACCTTCATCCAGGATCCTGGAACTCATTAAAAGCTACAGGAAGCGACTAGAGGCTGTTATTTTTGCAAAAGGAGGATCTACAAAATATTAATGTCACTTTTATGTTGAGGTGCCCATACTTTTGCACCGGTCAAATTTTGTTTAAATGCGGATTGCACATTTTCTGTACAATAAACCTCATTTCAATCCAGAAATATTACTCAGTCCATCAGTTATTACATATATGAAACAGAAATAGCTGTTGCAAAAACCCAATTTGTTATAAAGAAAAAAGGTTAACATTAATAGGGGTGCCCAAACTTTTCATATGACTGTATCAATAAAAAAATATAAAAAGCTTAACATTATTAAAATAATGCTTTTTAAGAGTTATGAATTCAAGGTGCTCTCCACAATACCAAGCAAGGGTGTCATCCTTCTCAATCTTTGGAATTTTTATGTGGAATACATTTGTCAAACTAACCATGTTGCATGATATAACAGAAAATGATATGTGTATCTAACAGAAATGATCCCATCGGCCCACCACCTTTTAAACAGACTTTGTTTATGTTCTCTGGGTTTTATTCCTAGGAACTTCTTGGTATAGTCCTTTGAAATGTTGTGCAATCAAATGATTTATCATATATCATATCATAGACTTCATGGAAGGCATTGTGGTTTGGACCTTAGCCTGCTAAAGTAATGAACAGTGGCCATAGATCACTTGGGCTTCTGTTATATGATTAAATGACTCGTGATTGCATAGCACTGCTTTGAGCATACATTTGATCAGGCACATAGGGAACAGTTAATCCTCTTTGAAATCTTAGTATACGGAAATTAAAAATAGTCCTCAGGAATTATACAATGCATTCTTTGCTTTTCTTTTTCTTCATATTTTGATGAACAGGAAACAGAATAAGTCAAAACCACATTAATCCAAATCAAGTTGGTTTAGAGCTCTAGTTAACTTTTAACAAAGCTTTAACTTACTGTCTTCAAGTAATTTATTGTAAAAAGTAAATACACTGGGTATGGAAAGTATTCAGACCCCTATAAATTTTTCACTCTTTGTTCCATTGCAGCTATTTGGTAAAGTCAAAAAGATTCATTTTTTTCTCATTAATGTACACTCTGCACCCCATCTTGAGAGAAAAAAACCCAGATATGAAAAATTTTTTGCAAATATTTCAGCAAGACAATGATCCAAAACACCGCTCTAAATCTACTCAGGCATTCATGCAGAGGAACAATTACAATGTTCTGGAATGGCCATCCCAGTCCCCAGACCTGAATATCATTGAAAATCTGTGGGATGATTTGAAGTGTGCTGTCCATGCTCAGCGACCATCAAACTTAACTGAACTGGAATTGTTGTCTAAACAGGAATGGTCAAATATACCTTCATCCAGGATCCAGGAATTCATTAAAAGCTACAGGAAGCGACTAGAGGCTGTGATTTTTGCAAAAGGAGGATCTACAAAATATTAATGTTACTTTTATGTTGAGGTGCCCATATTTTTGCACCGGTCAAATTTTGTTTAAATGCAGATTGCACATTTTCTGTCAGTACAATAAACCTCATTTCAATCCAGAAATATTTCTCAGTCCATCAGTTATTAGATATGGGAAACTGAAATAGCTGTTGCAAAAACCCAAATTGTTATAAAGAAAAAAGGTTAACATTAATAGGGGTGCCCAAACTTTTTCATATACCTGTAGCATGATGCTGCCACTACCATGTTTCACTATTGGGATTGTATTGGGCAGGTGATGAGCAGTGCCTGGTTTTCTCCACACATAACACTTAGAATTATCACCAAAAAGTTCTCTCTTCATCTCATCAGACCAGAGAATCTTATTTCTCATAGTCTGGGAGTCCTTCATGTGTTTTTTTTGCAAACTCTATGCAGGCTTTCATATTTCTTGCATTGAGGAGAGGCTTCCGTCGGGCCACTCTGTCATAAAGGCTCGACTGGTGGAGGGCTGCAGTGATAGTTGACTTTGTGGAACTTTCTCCCATCTCCCTACTGAATCTCTGGAGCTCAGCCACAGTGATCTTGTGGTTCTTCTTTACCTCTCTCACCAAGGCTCTTCTCCCACGTTTGCTCATTTTGGCAGGGCGGCCAGGTCTAGTAAGAGTTCTGGTAGTCCCAAACTTCTTCCATTTAAGGAGTATGGATGCTACAGTGCTCTTAGGAACCTTGAGTTCTGCTGAAATTCTTTTATAACTTCGGCCAGATCTGTGCATTGCCACAGTTCTGTCTCTGAGCTACTTGGGCAGTTCCTTTGACCTCACGATTCTCATTTGGTCTGACATTCCCTGTGAGATGTGGGGTTTTATATAGACAGGTGTGTGCCTTTCCAAGTCAAGTCCTATGAGTTTAATTGAACACAGCTGGACTCCAATAAAAGAGTAGAACCATCTCAAGGAGGATCACAAGGAAATGGACAGCATGTGACTTAAATACGAATGTCTGAGCAAAGGGTCTGAATACCTATGACCATGTGATATTTCAGTTTTTCTTGTTTAATAAATTTGTAAAAAAATGCTACCTTTCTGTTATTTTTCTGTTAAGATGTGGTGCAGAGTGTACATTAAAAAAAGTAAGCTTTTTTGAATTTACCAAATGGCTGCAATGAAACAAAGAGTGAAAAATTTAAGGGGTTCTGAATACTTTCCGTACCCACTGTATATATATGATATTAAAAGGAACCTGTCATTTCATTGATGCTGCTCAAACCCTGTGCAGCTTGTATGAGAGCCTGACTGCATTATTGCAGTATTTCAGAGAAAGCAAGTTTGAAGAGCCAGCTGGAAATCAAAGGGACCAAAGAGAGACAGCAGTAGTCCAGCAGTTTCTCAGCTCTCCAGGAGATTACACATATAGGAGACACCTATTAATCAATCAATCAATCAGAGTGGTGCAGGGATTAAGGTGTCTGAGGGCAGTGCTGGACTAATCTTGTTTCTCTATATTGTCCCTGGCCAACTCACACTATGTTTTTTTCACAATCACCAGAGAAAAACATACCTACAGTATATCACAAAAGTGAATACACCCCTTCCATTTTTGTAAATATTTTATTATATCTTTTCATGGGGCAACACTGAAGGTATGAAACTTTCTTACAATGTAAAGTAGTCAGTGTGCAGCTTGTATAACAGTGTAAATTTGGTGTACCCGCTAAAAAACTCAACACACAACCATTAAAGAGGTATTCCCATCTCCAAGATCTTATCCCAGTAGGCATAATGATTATAATAATAATATGAGAAAATACCTCCAATTAGAAATGTAGTATAGTTCTCTGGCTATAGCAATGTCTCTTACCGCATGTGCAGGGCATTGCAGCTTAGGTATGCATCGTTGCGACTATGAGCGACTAGAGTTGAGCGCGGTTCGCGGTTCGAGGTTCTCCAGTTCGCGGCTCGAGTGATTTTGGGGGCTGTTCTAGATCGAACTAGAACTCGAGCTTTTTGCTAAAGCTCGATAGTTCTAGATACGTTTGAGAACGGTTCTAGCAGCAAAAAGACAAGCTAATTACTAGCTGGCTTTCCGCTGTAAAAGTGTAAGTCACTCTGTGACTCACACTATTATGAAATTTCAGTGTATAGTCTGCGGGAACAGCGCATTCAGATCACTGCTGTATGGAAAATGGCGATCGCCATTTTTTTTTTTTTTTCCTTGTCTTCCTTCCCTAAGCGCGCGCGTGTAGCGGGGCGGGCCAGCATGTCAGCCAATCCCAGACACACACACAGCTAAGTGGACTTTTAGCCAGAGAAGCAACGGCATGTGTGATAGGATGTCCATGTCACATGTCCCTGTATTATAAAAACGGACATTTTCCTCCAGCACGCCATTATCTGCCTTCTGCGTCCTTGGTGTCAGTCATAGCTGGCACAGCTCCTATCTCCGATACTGCTGTGTACGCTCTATACACAGCGCTGTACAGAATAGGGATAGAAGTTTCTATCAGTCCTTTTAAGGGCTAATACCGGCAGGGTCAGAGCCATAGGTGACAGGTCCGTGAAAACAGAGTTTAACAGCTACACAAGATGACAGCGTCTGTGTAGCTAAGGTCAGGGATTTCCTCGCTGCATTTCCCCATTAGGAGGGATAGAAAGGCAGGCTTCCTTTCCTCTACCCAGAGACCCACAACCCTGCCACTGTACCCTCCTGCCCTTTGCACACTCAAACTCATTGTTACTAAGCCATTATACTAGCAAACACTGAGTGAACTTAGTGGCATCCTATACGTGGCTGTTGGACTTCTGTATTGTCCCACTAGTGCAAAGATATTTGCAGCACGTCTGCCTGCATTGCACACTCAAACTCATTGTTACTAAGCCATTATACTAGCAAACACAGAGTGAACTTAGTGGCATCCTAAACGTGGCTGTTGGCCTTCTGCATTGTCACACTAGTGCAAAGATATTTGCAGCACGTCTGCCTGCATTGCACACTCAAACGCATTGTTACTAAGCCATTATACTAGCAAACACTGAGTGAACTTAGTGGCATCCTAAAAGTGGCTGTTGGACTTCTGTATTGTCCCACTAGTGCAAAGATATTTGCAGCACGTCTGCCTGCATTGCACACTCAAACTCATTGTTACTAAGCCATTATACTAGCAAACACTGAGTGAACTTAGTGGCATCCTAAAAGTGGCTGTTGGACTTCTGTATTAACCCACTAGTGCAAAGATATTTGCAGCACGTCTACCTGCATTGCACACTCAAGCTCATTGTTACTAAGCCATTATACTAGCAAACACTGAGTGAACTTAGTGGCATCCTAAACGTGGCTGTTGGACTTCTGTATTGTCCCACTAGTGCAAAGATATTTGCAGCACGTCTGCCTGCATTGCACAGTCAAACTCATTGTTACTAAGCCATTATACTAGCAAACACTGAGTGAACTTAGTGGCATCCTAAACAAGGCTGTTGGACTTCTGTATTGTCCCACTAGTGCAAAGATATTTGCAGCACGTCTACCTGCATTGCACACTCAAACTCATTGTTACTAAGCAATTATACTAGCAAACACTGAGTGAACTAAGTGACATCCTAAAAGTGGCTGTTGGACTTCTGTATTGTCCCACTAGTGCAAAGATATTTGCAGCACGTCTACCTGCATTACACACTCAAACTCATTGTTACTAAGCCATTATACTAGCAAACACTGAGTAAACTTAGTGGCATCCTAAAAGTTGCTGTTGGATTTCATTAGTGTCCCACTGGTGCAAATCTATGTGCATCACCTCTGCATTGCACACTCAAACTCATTGTTACTAAGCCATTATACTAGCAAACACTGAGTAAACTTAGTGGCATCCTAAATGTGGCTGTTGGACTTCTGTATTGTCCCACTAGTGCAAAGATATTTGCAGCACGTCTACCTGCATTGCAAAGCTCCATTAACATCTGCTGAAGATAGACCATCTTCCAGCAAAAGTAAGATGTCTACTACTTACCATGGACAATTCGATGTGCTCCCTTTTTTACGGACACGAACAACTGGAACAAAGGTAGATGATGGCCAAAAAAGGAAAATGCTTGAATGGATCTCAAGTGGTCCAACAAGTGCCCTTTCCGCCACCTCAACTACCGCATCCAAAAAACACCAGTCCTCTGAGTTGTCAGCACAATCACACTTGCATTCTCCCAGCTCTGAAGTCTCCATCCGCCCTGCACAGTATGGTGGAACTGAGATGGCTGAGTCTGCAGAGCTGTTCAGTCACACTATAGCCTGGGAATCAGAGGTCTGCTCCCAAGCTAGAGTGACTACAGACCAGGAAATGGTCTGCAGTGATGCCCAGAACCTTTGTGACTCTGATTCAGGCCGTGAGGACCAAGTTTCTCAGCATAATGTTGACCCTTTTTCACAAACTGTAACACCTGTTGTTATAGACAATGAGGAACAAACTGATGACGATGAGACGCAGATACCAGATTGGGATGACAACTTAAATATTTGGTCAGGGCAAGAACAGGCTCGGTCTGAGGATGAGGGGAGTGCAAACACAACAATTGATGAGGAAGTTCTAGATCCCACCTACTGTCAACCCACAGTCAGGCACTCGGAGGTCAACAGAGGCGGTGGAGGAGGATGCAACCGACGACGAATTTACCTTGCGCCTTCCTGGACAGAGTCAGAGCACTGGTAGCACGTCTACAACTGCATCCTCAGCCACCACTCTGCCTCTGAGCACTAGTCGGGGGGGCTCAGCAGGTCGCATGCCCTCTAAGCCTTGCCTAGCCTGGTCCTTTTCTGACATAGCAAAAGATCGCCCAAATTATGTGATCTGTAAAATTTGTCGTGATTCTGTTAGTAGAGGGCAAAACCTCAGCAGTTTGACAACTTCTTCCATGAATCGTCACATGAATAAATATCATATGTCCCAGTGGGAAGCTCACCGTGCTGCAATGCGGCCTAGCGGAGCGAACCATCCACTGCCTGCCCCTTCCAGTGCATCCGCGCGCTCTTCATCTTCTAGGACTGTGGGGACAGCTGTCACACCTGGTTTTCCACGCACAACTTCCACCACTGTAACCGCAACAGGCAGTTTGCTTGGTAGGTCGTCAGTTGGTTTGGAAGGGGAAACAAGTGCGTGTGTACAGCTCTCTCAGACATCGATAGCACCAACGTTGGATGAAGGCAACATAATGTCTCCGCCTGCACTTTCCTCACAAACCTGCATTTTTCCAGGGACACCCTACTCAACACCATCTACACACAGCCAGATCTCTGTCCCTCAGATGTGGACAAATAAAAGGCCATTTCCTGCGACCCATGACAAAGCTAAGAGGTTGACTTTATCCCTCTGTAAGCTCTTGGCTACCGAAATGCTGCCTTTCCGCCTGGTGGACACACAGGATTTTAGAGACCTTATGTCTGTCGCTGTGCCCCAGTACCAGATGCCCAGTCGCCACTACTTCTCTAAGAAAGGTGTGCCCGCGCTACACCAGCATGTCGCACACAACATCACCACTTCCTTGAAAAATTCTGTGTGTGAACGGGTGCATTTCACCACCGATACTTGGACCAGTAAGCATGGACAGAGACGTTACATGTCGCTGACTGGGCACTGGGTAACTATGGTGATAGATGGTGAAGGGTCTGCTGCACAAGTCTTGCCGTCCCCACGACTTGTGTGTCAATCCTCTGTCTGTCCAAGTTCCACCACTGCTTCTGCCTCCTCCACCTCATCTGGGTCCTCCACCTCCGCCCCAAGCCTGCCTGGTCAGGCCACCAGCGTTCTCACTGCGCAGAAGGAATCACGCACCCCTCATTACTATGCTGGCAGCAGAGCGCAACGGCATCAGGCGGTCTTTAGCTTGACATGTCTTGGGAATAGGAGTCACACAGCTGAGGAGTTGTGGTCAGCTCTGCGGTCCGAGTTTAATAAATGGTTGTCTCCACTCAACCTGCAGCCTGGTAAGGCCGTGTGCGACAATGCTGCAAACCTGGGTGCGGCCCTTCGCCTGGGCAAGGTGACACACGTGCCTTGTATGGCTCACGTGTTGAACCTTGTTGTCCAGCAATTCTTAACACACTATCCCGGCCTAGATGGCCTTCTGACCAGGGCACTAAAACTGTCTGCTCACTTCCGCCGTTCAACCGCCGCAGCTGAGCGACTTGCATAGCTCCAGAAGTCTTTCGGCCTGCCGGTTCATCGCCTGAAATGCGATGTGGCGACACGCTGGAATTCGACTCTCCACATGTTATACAGCGACAGTGGCAGCCGAGCCCTGGTGCAATCCGTCATGACGTATAGCCTGGGCCAACGAGATGCAGAGGTGGGGCAGATCACCCTGATGGAGTGGTCTCAGATCAAGGACCTATGCACCCTTCTGCACAGTTTCGACATGGCGACGAATATGTTTAGCGCTGACAATGCCATTATCAGCATGACAATTCCAGTCATTTACATGCTGGAGCACACGCTAAACACTATTCGGAGTCAGGGGGTGGGACAACAGGAAGGGGAGGAACTACAGGAGGATTCATATGCGCAAGACACAACAACATCACCAAGGTCCAGACGTTCATCATCACCAACGCGGCAGGCATGGGACCATGGGGGACAGGGATCAACAAGGGCGCATGGTAGCAGGCGAAATGTTGAGGAAGGTGCAGGAGAACATGAAGAAATGGAGGACGAACTGTCCATGGACATGGAAGACTCAGCGGATGAGGGAGACCTTGGTCAAATTTCAGTTGAATGAGGTTGGGGGGAGATGTCAGAGGAAGAAAGAACGGTTAGCACCTCTATGCCACAAACACAGCGTGGACTTGGTCCGCATGGCTGCGCAAGACACATGAGCGCCTTCTTGCTGCACTACCTCCAACATGACCCTCGTATTGTCAAAATTAGAAGTGATGATGACTACTGGCTTGCCACACTATTAGATCCCCGGTACAAGTCCAAATTTTGTGACATAATTCCAGCCATAGAAAGGGACGCACGTATGCAGGAGTATCAGCAGAAGCTGTTACTCGATCTTAGCTCGGCTTTTCCACCAAATAACCGTGCAGGTGCAGGGAGTGAATCTCCCAGTTGTAACTTGACAAACATGGGACGGTCTCGTCATCTCCAACAGTCTACCCGTACCAGTAGCACCGTATCTGGTGCTGGTAACAGCAATTTTATTGAATCTTTTCATAATTATTTTAGACCCTCCTTTGCAAGGCCACCAGAGACAACAAGTCTGACACGTAGTCAACGGCTGGAGAGGATGATACAGGAGTATCTCCAAATGAACATCGATGCCATGACTTTGCAAATGGAGCCTTGCTCATTTTGGGCTTCAAATCTTGAAAAATGGCCAGAGCTCTCCACTTACGCCTTGGAGATTTTGTCGTGTCAAGCTGCCAGTGTTGTCTCTGAACGTGTCTTCAGTGCTGCTGGGTGTGTGCTGACAGATAAGCGCACGCGTCTGTCCAGTGACAATGTGGACAGACTAACGTTCATCAAAATGAACAAGTCATGGTTCCACAAGGAATTTACTTCTCCTGTGTCATCCTGGGGAGAGTAAATGCTTGTGGATTTGGAATGTGCTTGATGCAAATCAAAACATCCTGTTTGCAACTAGGGCACAAGTGCTGCCACTGAATGGGTGGGTGTGTGTGGGGCACAATTTTTGGAAAAAAAGGGAGACTCCGCTTGGAGTAACCCTTGCTTGCTGTGTTTTTTAAAAATGATCCAAGATGAACAGAGCTGGCATCAGGAAAGACTTTGCTACCTACCCCGGAGTCATCCTGGGGACGGTTAAGTATGGCGTATTTTTGAATGTGCTTGATGCAAATCTAGCTGTGAAGTGTACAACTAGGGCACAAGTGCTGCCACTGAATGGGTGGGTGTGTGTGAGGCACAATTTTTGGAAAAAAAGGGAGACTCCGCTTGGAGTAACCCTTGCTTGCTGTGTTTTTTAAAAATGATCCAAGATGAACAGAGCTGGGATCAGGAAAGACTTTGCTACCTACCCCGGAGTCATCCTGGGGATGGTTAAGTATGGCATATTTTTGAATGTGCTTGATGCAAATCTAGCTGTGAAGTGTACAACTAGGGAACAAGTGCTGCCACTGAATGGGTGGGTGTGTGTGGGGCACAATTTTTGGAAAAAAAGGGAGACTCCGCTTGGAGTAACCCTTGCTTGCTGTGTTTTTTAAAAGGAACCAAGATGAACAAGTCATGGTTCAGCAAAGACTTTGCTACCTACCCCGGTGTCATCCTGGGGACGGTTAAGTATGGCGTATTTTTGAATGTGCTTGATGCAAATCTAGCTGTGAAGTGTACAACTAGGGTACAAGTGCTGCCACTGAATGGGTGGGTGTGTGTGGGGCACAATTTTTGGAAAAAAAAGGGAGACTCCGCTTGGAGTAACCCTTGCTTGCTGTGTTTTTTAAAAATGATCCAAGATGAACAGAGCTGGGATCAGGAAAGACTTTGCTACCTACCCCGGAGTCTTCCTGGGGACGGTTAAGTATGGCGTATTTTTGAATGTGCTTGATGCAAATCTAGCTGTGAAGTGTACAACTAGGCCACAAGTGCTGCCACTGAATGGGTGGGTGTGTGTGGGGCACAATTTTTGGAAAAAAAGGGAGACTCCGCTTGGAGTAACCCTTGCTTGCTGTGTTTTTTAAAAATGATCCAAGATGAACAGAGCTGGGATCAGGAAAGACTTTGCTACCTACCCCGGTGTCATCCTGGGGACGGTTAAGTATGGCGTATTTTTGAATGTGCTTGATGCAAATCTAGCTGTGAAGTGTACAACTGGGGCACAAGTGCTGCCACTGAAGGCGTGGGTGTGTGTGTGTGGCCCAATTTTTGGAAAAAAGGGAGACTCCGCTTGGAGTCACCTTGCGGTGTTTTACATGATTTTAGAAGGGCGTGCCATGCCTCTATCTGTGTCTCCTTCTCTTTTTCCTTGTCCTGCTCTTTTGTTTTCGCATGAGTATATGTCCTTGTCACTTTCCCATGTGTTTGTGTTGTGTTGTGAGTTGTTTGTCACCTTTTGGACACCTTTGAGGGTGTTTTCTAGGTGTTTTTATGTGTTTGTGATTGCCTGCCATTGTTTCCTATGCAGTTCGAGTTCGGTTCGTCGAACGTTCGACGAACCGAACTCGAACGAGACCTCCGTTCGGCGAACCGAACTCGAGGCGAACCGGGACCGGTTCGTTCATCTCTATGAGCGACTAACTAACAAACTAACTGCCTGCCACTACAGTATATGAGTGGACACAAACATGGATACCTAAGCGGCAATGCCATGTTCATAAGGTAAGAGACATGGCTATATCAGGAGAACTATACTACATTTCTAATTGGATGTATTTGCTAATATTAGTACATATACTAGATATTGCGATAGGATTTTGGATATCGGATTAACCCTTTAATGTCTAAACCACTGGCAACAAAAGTGAGTACACTCCTAAGTGAAAATGGCCAACCTGTGCCAAAAGTGTCAATATTTTGTGTGGATCTCATTATTTTCATGAACTGCCTTAACTCTCAGGCATGGAGTTCACTAAAGCTTCACAGGAGCCACTGGAATCATCTCATACTTCTCCATGATGACATCATGGAGCTGGTGGACATTAGAGACCTTGTACTTTTCCATCTTCCACTTGAGGATGCTCCACAGATGCTCAATAGGGTTAAGATCTGTTGACATGCTTGGCAAGTCCAGCATCTTTACCCTCAGTTTCTTTAGCAAGGCAAGTCATTGTCTTGGAAATGTGTTTGGGTTCGTTATCATGTTGGAATATTGCTCTGCAAACCAGTTTTCAAAAGGACCGGATCATGCGGTGCTTCAGTATGTTGCAGTACATGTTGGCATTCAGGGTTTTCTCAATGAACTGTAGCTCCCCACAATCAGCAGCACTCATGGAGCCGCAAAACATGACACTCCCACCACCATGCTTGAATGTAGAAAATACACATTTCTCTTTATAATCCTTAGCTGGTTGCCACCACACTCGCTTGACATTATCTGAACCAAATAAGTTTATCTTGGTCTCATCAGACCACAGGACATTCATCTAGTAATCCATATCCTTGATCTTCATGTATTCAGCAAACTGTTTGTTGGCTTTCTTGTGCATCATTTTTAGAAGAGGCTCTCTTTTGTGATGACAGCTATGCAGATCAATTTGATGCAGTGTGCGGCGTATGGTCTGAGCACTGACTGGCTGATCCCCCACCACACCCCTTTAACCTCTGCAGCAATGATGGCAGCACTCATACATCTATTTTTAAGAGACAATGTTATCCGGAGATAACATTGAGAACGTACACTCAAATTCTCGGGTTGATCATGGTGAGAGCTGTTCTGAGTGGAACCTGTCCTGTTAAACCACTGTATGGTCTTGGCCACCAGGCTTTCAGAGTGTTGGCAATCTTCTTATAGCCCGGACCATCTTTATGTAGAGCAGAAATTCTTTTTTGCTGATCCTCAGAGAATTCTGTGCAATGAGGTGCCGTGTTGAACTTCCAGTGACCAGTATGAGGGAGTGTGTGAGCAATAATACCTGTTCCCCATTATACCCGAGACCTTGTAACACTAATGAGTCACATGACACCGGGGAGGGAAAGTGGCTAATTGGGCCCAATTTGGCCATTTTTACTTAGTGGTGTAGTCACTTTTGTTGCACGTGGCTTAAACATTAACGGCTGTGTGCGAAGTTATTTAGAGTTTAGAGGATGCACCACATTTACAATTTTAGGCTATGTTCACAGGGCGTTTATGTATCATTTTGTTATGCAGTAAAACTGAAGCAAAACCTCATCTCTTGGCTAGATATAATCTGCAGTTTTACTGTGGTTTTTCTGGCATTTTCTTACTGCATTTTTACAGCATTTTTGCACTTCTTCATTGCTTTGTAAGGGTGAAAAAATGCTGCAAAAACGCTGAAAGAATTCACATGCTACTTCTTTAAAAAAGGCAGCAAAAACCAAGCAGGTTCCCATTTCCGTCAGGAAAAAGCAGGTTGTGTGTGTGTGTGTGTGTGTGTGTGTGTGTGTATGAGATTTCCGGAATCTCATAGGCTTTGCTGGTACTTTATAAGCAGCATTTTATAAGCTTGGATTTGCATAAACCCAATGAGAAAAACATGCAAAAATGCCCTGTGTGAACATAGCCTTATACAAGCTGTAAACTGACTACTTTACATTGTATCAAAGTGTCATATCCAACGGGGGAGGGAAAATGGCTATTTGGGCACGATTTGGCCATTTTCACTTACGGGTGTAATCACTTTTGTTGTCAGTGGTATAGACATTAATGTCTGTGTGTTTAGTTGTTTAAAGGGCACACCGAATTTACATTGTTATACAAACTGTACACTGACAGCTTTACATTGTATCACATTGTCATATCTTCAGTGTTGTCCCATGAAAAGATATCATAAGATATTTACAAAAAGGTGAGGGGTGTACTCATTTTTGTGATATACTGTAGCTTCAGTTGTGCAGCCAGGATCTGATTCATGCTGCCCATGGTTTGGGCAGCATGAATTCAGTGATATGTTCCTTTTAGAGGTATGCCCTGTAGATACTAGATTTTTTAAATATCTTATCTTGAAAACTATTAAAACTATTTAAACTCATATGTATCCCATCAGCATTGTATTTCATAGCAATGTAGTGTATGTGCCATACTGCACAGGCATACATCCTTCCCAGTAGCGTAGCTACCGGGGAGGCAGAGGATGCGGCTACCCTGGACCCTGTGCTCTGGGGTGGCCCACCACCCACCCCTAGCCGGAGCAGCGCTACCGTTAACTATATCGGCATGCACAGTGCTGACATAGTTAACCTCTACGGCATTGCAGAGGAGACACAATCTCCCTGCACTTCCGCTAATGACAGTGCACACGCAGGACATTAGCGTCTCAGCCTGGGGACGTCATTGCCAAGCCTGCCCGTGCTGCACCGATCAAGACCTGCTGGATCAGGTGAGTATATGATTATTTTTTTTAATGCAGAATGAGGGACATATATACCAAGGCTGGGGGTCCATATATACCAGCATGGGGTCCAGGTTGGGAGCCCATATATACCAGTACAGGGCCCATGCTTGAGACCCATAGACATCAGGCTGGGGACTCATATATACCAGCATGGGGTCCAGGCTGGGAGCCCATATATACCAGCTGGAGGCCCATATATAATGGCACAGGGCCCAGGCTGGAGGCCCATATACATCAGGCTGAGGGCCCACATATACCAGGATGGGACACAGGCTTGGGACTCACATATACCAGCATGAGGGCCAATATATACCAGGCTGGGGACTCATATATACCAACATGGGGCCCAGGGGATGGGGTCCATATATACCAGCATGGGGCCTAGGGTGGGGGCCCATATATACTAGCATGGGTCCCAGGGTAGGGGTCCATATACACCAGAATGGGGACCATTTTGGGGGGTCCATATGCACCAGGCTGGGGGTCCATATTCATCAGGATGGGGGCCCATATAAACCAGGATGGGGACATACTATATTTACCAGGATGGGGGACATTACTACATAATGAAGGGGATGCAACACATGTCTTTATAGAATTTAAAAAGCTGCAAGAGCCTTTACATGTGACATAAACATGTCAATGTTGCATCGGGGTCCATCGGACTCTAGTTATGCCACTGGTGTGGGGGGCACTTATACAGTGTGAGGAGCCTTTGTACAGTGTGGGAGCTAATGTAGGGGTCAATATACAGTGTGGAAACTAATGGGGGCCTTTCTACAGTGTAGGAGCCAATGTGGGGGCTGTCATATACTGTGGGGACTACTTTGGGGACCTCATACAGTGGGTGCTGCTGTGGGAACAATTAATCAGTGTGTCGGCTGCTGTGGTGGCCATTATACAGTCTGTGGACCATTGTTTTGGGGGAGCTGTAGGCCCATCATACCGTGTATAGGGGAGCTATGGGACCATCATACGAGCTGTACATGGGGGACATTGCTAACTGTTAAATGGACACTTTAAAATCGTTATTGTTATAGGGGCACTCAGGGTATTGTGACCGTCACAGGCACACAAGGGGCATTGTTACTTTCGAAGAGCAAATGTGGGCACTTTTCTTGGGCACTTATACAGGGCATTAATATTTTCTAGGGGCAATTCTACCATCTAGAGGGCACAATAACTGATTGTCTGATAGAACTGAGGTTGATGAAAAACATATATTCAGACAAGGTCTATGAAGGTTTATGAAGTTCCATAGTAAAATAGTGCAAGTTCTTGAAATATGGTTTTAAACTTTAAATATTAATAAGAAACTATGTAGTATGTGTTGTCATGTTTTGTAATGGCCAAGTTAGATACCTGACCTTAAATCGCCACTTCTGTATTTTTTAAAATTTCATTGCTAAAGGGATATTACTAATTCATGTTGCCATAGTAAAATACTTTGCCATCTACAGTTGCCATGCCATCTTTTGCTGTTCTCAGCATAACTTTGCTCATTTTCTGCTAGTTTTGACTAGTTGGATCACTCCAGTGTTTGCTGGGCGGGTCGTAAGTCACTTCTCTATGTAAGTCTATGAAAGCAACAATGATGCTTTCATAGACTTGAATTGAGAGCATGTGACTTTTAGCTCCAACTTATGGTCATGTAGGAGCTGCTGTCACTAGATAGTAGAACAGCAGCAAATGAGAGCAGAAGACAGTGGCTGGTAAGTATATTACTAAAGACAGACATAATTGTGGCAGTGAAATGTTGAAAAATATGCCAGAGTGGTCCTTTAAAACTCCTTAATGACTGCGGGCAGTAATATTACGTCTTAAGTGATCATAGTCTAATATCCCTCGGCTGCTGCCGATAGCTGTCGGGGATTCGTGTACATGTCAGCTGAATTGTACAGCTGACGTGTGTGCCTCGCAGGCACAAGTGGATCTGCATTCTGTCTGTGTCTGTTAACCCCTTAAATAGTGCTGCAAAATGTGACAGAGCCATTTAAATCCCCAGCGTGGTAAATATGTACTCACCGGGCTCCACACACTCCATAGCAGGCAGATTCCATCTGGTTTATACTGCTAACATCTGCCTGTAACAGCAGCAACCTGAGCTAGCTCTGAGCATTACTGTTTAAAGGGGTTGTCCACTGTGACGGGGTATGCGACAGAGCAGTGAGGGACGCCAGGCCAAGGAACAATCCAAAGGGCTTTATTGGAACCACAAAGATAAAGCACCAAACATGAATATAAATCCTTAAAGTCTGTAAGGAGTCCACAACAAAACAAAAGATCCAGGGGCGCCTGCCGGTATTCCAACGCCAGGGAAAATATGGCAATGGTCCTTACAGTGTCTACAAGTAGTATTCAACCCCCTGCAGATTTAGCAGGTTTACACATTCGGAATTAACTTGGCATTGTGACATTTGGACTGTAGATCAGCCTGGAAGTGTGAAATGCACTGCAGCAAAAAAGAATGTTATTTCTTTTTTTATTTTTTTTTTAAATTGTGAAAAGTTTATTCAGAGGGTCATTTATTATTCAACCCCTCAAACCACCAGAATTCTGTTTGGTTCCCCTAAAGTATTAAGAAGTATTTCAGGCACAAAGAACAATGAGCTTCACATGTTTGGAATAATTATCTCTTTTTCCAGCCTTTTCTGACTAATTAAGACCTTCCCCAAACTTGTGAACAGCACTCATACATGGTCAACATGGGAAAGACAAAGGAGCATTCCAAGGCCATCAGAGACAAGATCGTGGAGGGTCACAAGGCTGGCAAGGGGTACAAAACCCTTTCCAAGGAGTTGGGCCTACCTGTCTCCACTGTTGGGAGCATCATCCGGAAGTGGAAGGCTTATGGAACTACTGTTAGCCTTCCACGGCCTGGACAGCCTTTGAAAGTTTCCTCCCGTGCCGAGGCCAGGCTTGTCCGAAGAGTCAAGGCTAACAAAAGGACAACAAGGAAGGAGCTCTGGGAAGATCTCATGGCAGTGGGAACATTGGTTTCAGTCAATACCACACACCACCACAATGGTCTCCGTTCCAGACGAGCCCGTCAGGTACCTTTACTTTCAAAGCGTCATGTCAAGGCTCATCTACAGTTTGCTCATGATCATTTGGAGGACTCTGAGACAGACTGGTTCAAGGTTCTCTGGTCTGATGAGACCAAGATCGAGATCTTTGGTGCCAACCACACATGTGACGTTTGGAGACTGGATAGCACTGCATACGACCCCAAGAATACCATCCCTACAGTCAAGCATGGTGGTGGCAGCATCATGCTGTGTGTTACGGTTGCTGCGAGTACTGGAGACTATGTCCAGATTTCTTGCTACTGCACATGTGCGAGCGCTGGAGACTAAGTCCAGATTTCTTGCTACTGCACATGTGCGAGCGCTGGAGACTAAGTCCAGATTTCTTGCTACTGCACATGTGCGAGCGCTGGAGACTAAGTCCAGATTTCTTGCTACTGCACATGTGCGAGCGCCGGAGACTAAGTCCTATCTTGGAGCCATTGCACATGTGCGGGTGACATCATCGCTGACACGAGGTCACATGTCTCTGACACCTTCTATGCTGATTGGTCGCTGGTCATGTGCTTGTGACGCCTTGCTCGGTGATAGGCCAGCATGACGTCACTCCTGTCGTTCTGGCAGCGGATTGGCTCTGGTGTCCTCCATCTTGGATGAGGCACAGAGTCTATATAAGACCCTGACACACGCCGCATGGCGCTCGCTCAGTCCTCTTGGTTCATGCATAAGAGTAGACGCTCTGTGCGCGTTCCTCTAGGCATTCCTCTGTCTATGCTAGGTGAGCGCTACCGGCAGGGTAGCGTTCTTATACCTTACAGCTTCGGCTGCTGTCCGTATCCTTACCTCTTAGGGGAGCGGAGATAGGCAGGTGCCTGAGGCACATGGTCTGGCTGGGCCTTGTGATTCGACTCGTAGGTGGACGTTGCCGCTAGGGTAACGTTCCTTATACTGCGTCTGGCAGTTGTTCGTATCCTCGCACACTAGGGGAGCGAACAGAGGTAGGAGCTTTGTGCGGCTTACGCTGCTGTTCGTCTCTTTTGCACCACTAGAAGAGCGGACCTAGGCAGGTGCCATATCTAGTGGTTCGTGTCCTTGCACACTAGTGGAGCGAACGCAGGTAGGAGCTTTGTGCGGCTTACGCTGCTGTTCGTCTCTTTTGCACCACTAGAAGAGCGGACCTAGGTAGGTGCCATTTCGCACACATTGCCTTTGTCTCTGTGATTATTAACAGAGATCATTCCACACACCCTCCAAGTAAGGGAGGAATTGCTTTACTTACTTATTATATCCTTCTGTGAGTTAACAGAGGTATTGCACTCTGCCATAGTCTGCAGCAGAGTCTTTGCACGGTGGACCCTGACTGTCTGATACTCCTTTAGGTTATTATCAGACAGCCCCCCGTAACACTGTGGGGCTGTTTCTCAGCCAAGGGGCCTGGCCATCTGGTCCGCATCCATGGGAAGATGGATAGCACGGCCTACCTGGAGATTTTGGCCAAGAACCTCCGCTCCTCCATCAAGGATCTTAAGATGGGTCGTCATTTCATCTTCCAACAAGACAACGACCCAAAGCACACAGCCAAGAAAACCAAGGCCTGGTTCAAGAGGGAAAAAATCAAGGTGTTGCAGTGGCCTAGTCAGTCTCCTGACCTTAACCCAATTGAAAACTTGTGGAAGGAGCTCAAGATTAAAGTCCACATGAGACACCTAAAGAACCTAGATAACTTGGAGAAGATCTGCATGGGAGAGTGGGCCAAGATAACTCCAGAGACCTGTGCCGGCCTGATCAGGTCTTATAAAAGACGATTATTAGCTGTATTTGCAAACAAGGGTTATTCCACAAAATATTAAACCTAGGGGTTGAATAATAATTGACCCACACTTTTATGTTGAAAATTTATTAAAATTTAACTGAGCAACATAACTTGTTGGTTTGTAAGATTTATGCATCTGTTAATAAATCCTGCTCTTGTTTGAAGTTTGCAGGCTCTAACTTATTTGCATCTTATCAAACCTGCTAAATCTGCAGGGGGTTGAATACTACTTGTAGGCACTGTATATGAGTTCCTTGAGTCCAACAGGGTGAACAACAAAACACAATCCCACGTGGCCACTGATCTCCAGTCTGTAACAGTTCATACACAGGCTCTAGGATCCAGCCTCAGCTAAAGATCCTAGTCCTTCTCCAGCCGAGATCCAACTAACTGACCTAATATGGGTCTCATTGTTCTTCTCTCCTGGGATCAGCCCCTAAGGTTGGCCCAACTCCGCCTGGACATTTGATGACATTTGATACATGAATGGACTTTAGGCTCCTGGCTCTGTTCTGTTTATCAAGTTGTGGATTGGAGAAGTCCCATGCTGAGAAGAACAAACAATCTCCCAGCAGAACCAGTACAAAGGAGGGACAGACTATTACACCATGAGCACAGGTGGGTGAGGGACACGCTGTTACAACCCCTTCCCCCCTCAATTTGAGAACAGACTAGTGACCTCAACAGGTCGCTTGTCAAGTACACGTAAACATGGTGGACCTGACTCAGGGCTCCTCTTGCCTGGACAATCCGTCTGCATTTTGGGTGTTGGCTCCAGGTTCTTTAGTGTATGGTGAAGATGTATGGTTGAATGTTCATCTCCAGTTTGTATCCTCCTTCACTTAAACACTGCTTCCTGCACCCACAAATCGGCATTGTATATCTCCCACATCATTGCCTAGGAGAATGTCTGCAGGGCAGGAAGGCTGCTCATCACACCGATTATGCATTGTTTTGCCCCAAAGCCATATTCCAGGGTTACACTTGTTCTTGGAATATATCTCTGAGTACCTCCAGCCAATTCAATGGCAATTCCTGGTCCCTTTTGAATTGCTTCTGGTTAAATTACTCGGGGATCTGCTATGGTGAGAAAAGCCCCAGTGTCACGAAAGCCAACTACTTTTGGCCATCCATCACGACCTCCTGTAGATGTGTATGCTGAAGATCATAAGAATGGGTGGCTGTAGCTTGCACCCCATAGACTCCTGGTAAGGAAGTCAACATATCAGAGTCACTTGGCAAATCATCAGGGCCTGAATCCAGTTCTTCTCCTACTGAGGGTGTCTGTAGATAATGGACAGGCAAAGTTGGTCTGCAGCTGTTCTGCCTCCGAACACTTGGACAGTGAGCTTGCAGATAACCAGGCTGCCCACATCGATAACATCTGCGCTGTGTCACACTCCTTCCAGTTTGCCTTCTGGAGAAGTAGGTAGGAGACCTTGGTGACTGATATGGGTGTGCAGGTGCTGGAGGTGGTTGTCGATTTGGAGGATGACTCCACTGGATAGATGGGCATGTGGCCCGCAGATGCCCGGGATGCCCACAGCTATAACATCTTCACTCTTCTACTTTCTCTCCTCGTCGCATTCCAGAAAATGTGATAGAAACAACTTCTCTCCTGGGATCAGCCCCTAAGGTTGGCCCAACTCCGCCTGGACATTTGATGACATTTGATCCATGAATGGACTTTAGACTCCTGGCTCTGTTCTGTTTACCAAGTTGTGGATTGGAGAAGTCCCATGCTGAGAAAAACAAACAATATTCCAGCAGAACCAGTACAAAGGAGGGATAGACTATTACACCATGAGCACAGCTGGGGGAGGAACACGCTGTTACATCCACTACACCACCAACTCCTTTTTAATCCCAAACTGTATAAATTTAAAACAGTCTATTCTCATCACGAGTGCCAGGGTTGTCCAGTGATGTCATGGCCCAGTCTCCTGGAGCTTGTGTGACATTGTTATTTGACACAAGTCCTGCAACTCATCAGTGGCTGCTTCACTTGCACTTCTTCTTACAAAACTGACATCCAGTGGAAGTTAGACAGTAGCGGCAGTTCTCACGTATTATGAAATACAGTTTTGTACAAAGGAAGTAAGAGTGAAGTGGCCACTGATTGGCTGTTGAGCTTACAGGGACGGCATAACAATGTCACATGAGCCCTAGCCCTGGGAGACCAAGTTCTGGCACTGGAGGTGAGTACAGGCTATTTTACATTTTAATTCAATAAAGTAGAATATCCTCCAACAGTTAATTTATTTTAGTAATTCAATACAAAAAGGGAAACACATATATTATATAGTTATTATAAATAAAGTGACTATTTGAAGTGTTTATTTCCGTTAATGTTGATAATTATGGCTTACAGCTAATGAAAACTCAAAAGTCATTATCTCAGAAAATTAGAAGTGGAGGGGGTGGGGACTCGGGAGTAGCCAGAGGTGCGCAGTGCCAGTTTTTTTTCTAAACTTAATTTGCGGCTGTTCCTGCAGCCAATGACGACACAGCAAACATCCACAAGGTTCAGATACAAGGGCTTGTGTTATTGGCTGCCTTAGTTACATGTCCGTCTGCATATAAAATGCGGACATGCGCTGTCAGCGCCATTTTGTAAATGTGAAACATTAGTGAAGGTGCTGCCACCATCGCTACCGTTGGTGCTGCTAGAAAGTTAGCTTAGCTAGGGGTTTTAATGATAGGTAGTTGAGATAGATAGGAGAGCGATAGTGTAGAATAGGGACTTGCAGTGTAGGGAAAAGTGTGTGCCTCAAATTGTCATTTAATGATAGAAATAGGGATGTCAGTGCCTGTTAAACAGTTTGCTAGTACACGATCTAAATAGGTATTGCTACTTATTATTGCCTGCTCCAAAGTAGCCAGTGAACCACATTTCTAGGTATTGTTAGTTATTGCTGCCTGCTGTAAATTTGCTAGTGAATCAGTTAAAAATTTCTTGGCAGTTTTCATTGCCTGCTCAAAATTACACTGTCAACCACATTTCTAGATATTGTTAGTTAGTAGTTCCTGCTGTAAATTTCTAGTGAAGTAGCTAAAAATGTCTTGGCATATATTAATATAAAATTGGATAAAATGTTATAAAATTTTATAAAAATCTGCATTAATTGAAGTTTTTAATAGTAGACCGAAAGGAAGTTTTTTTTATTTCACTTTTAATTTTCCCACGAAGAATAATCATATAACAAATAAAATTTTAAAACAAATATTTAAATAACTGTGCACAAAAAAAAAAAAAATTCTCTATGAACAATATTGTAGGTCAATTAAAGGTCAATTATAATGAGAGTGGAGCCCCAGCCGGTGGCTACCACCTTTAGTCCAACAGGAAAGGGTTGTGTCTTTTAAAAATTCTGCAAGATCCTTGAAGAAGGGGGCCGCAATCACCCTTGAAACGCATGTCAGATTAAGCCCAGTGGTTATTCATCAATCACCTGCAGTGAGGATGTAACTGTCTGACTCATCCAGGATAATCTTATCTAAATGGTGGATGCCCAGGGAAGCCTGTGAACCCGTTCCCTGGAAAGATTCTCAACTCCGGAGTCCGGACCCTACCTGTCTGCTCATCCACGTGGAGTGGAGCTTCAGCCTGTAACGACCTTAGGTGAACCGCTGCCTCCAAGCATCAGGATCGCACACAACACAGAGACCTCACATCATCTACAGCAACTAAAGCACTCCGGACGGTGGTTAGTCAACCAGGTAGCCTGCACCAGGCACCTGCTATGGGTACTAGTTGTACCATTGCATCCCTGCATTACTCCGTTGTACCTGTAGTGACACATTATGAGTGCATGGAGGTTTGATACGCCAGGGGAACACGGTATCTGCTGAACAGCATCCAATGTGATTTTAAAGATGTATGGTGTGCACACGGCCAAAAAAGGGGGGGGTTCCGAGGTGCAAATGTGGGGACCAAAGTCAGCATCCAATGTGGGCAGTAATTGTACAGCAGGGATAACCATGAAAAAATGTTCATTTACCTGGCCAATAATTAACCACCGCTAACTATTATTATAACAATTATGTATCGCTCTACTTCCTCAATGGTATTATATCTATGTACATTCATCTAATAAGACAATTAACTTGAATTGTCAAAGAAAAAGTTTTTTTACAAACAAAGTTTTAACATTTTTTAATCTTGCGGAATTTTTAAGACACTTAACCCTTTCCTGTTGGACTAAAGGTGGTAGCCACCGGCAGGGGCTCCACTCACATTGTAATTGACCTATAATTGACCTACAATATTGCTCATAGAGAAAAATAAAATTGTGCGCTGTTATTTGAATATTTGTTTTAAAATTTTATTTGTTATATGATTATTCTTCGTGGGAAAATTAAATATGAAATAAAACAATTCCTTTTGGTCTATTATTAATAACTTCAGTTAGCGCTGATTTTTTAAATTTTTTATATAATATGCTATTAATATATGTTCCTTAACCCTAGGCAAAATGAGGGTGTTTGCCATAATCTAGTTGCCAACTGGAGTTGTATAGGGTCAATAGCAGTGGTATTTATCTTTATAAAATGTCTTGGCAGTTTTCATTGCCTGCTCAAAATTACGCAGTCAACCACATTTGTAGGTATTGTTAAGCCCGCTTTACACGCTACAATATATCTTACGATGTGTCGGCGGGGTCACGTCGTAAGTGACGCACATCCGGTATCGTAAGGTACATTGCAGTGTGTGACAGGTACGTGCAATTACGATTGCACGTTAAAACGTTCATCGCATGCACGTCATTGAATCCTGACGAATTGCACGTCGGGTTGTTCAATGTTCCCGAGACAGCACACATCGCAGTGTATTTAAACAAGAGACTAGGAGTAATTTCACATTTTTATAATAAAATTTTTTATTATTATTATGATTAAGTGCAAAAAAAGTGAAAATTTACAGGACATATACAGAACACATTAAAACATGCAGTGTTACATGATGTTGACACACAAGGATGTGTGGGATGATAGCGCTTGATTAGAATTATTAGATGAATTTCAGGTAATAAATATAATTTCATAGGACTCCTTCAAATACAAAACATCGCAGTGTGTGACACCCCGGGAACATTGAACAGATCTTACCTGCGTCCCGTGGCTCCAGCCGGCAATGCGGAAGGAAGGAGGTGGGCGGGATGTTTACGTCCCGCTCAGCTCCACCCCTCCGCTTCTATTGGCCAGCTGCCGTGTGACGTCGATGTGACGCTGAACGTCCCTCCCCCTTCAGGAAGTGGATGTTCGCCGCCCACATCGAGGTCGTATGAACGGGTGTCACGCTCCCCGGGTCCTCGGCTCCCCTCCCCGGGTCCTCTGCTCCGCTCCCCGGGTCCTCAGCCCCGCTCCCCGGCTCACCTGCCACGCTCCCCGCTCTCCAGCCTCCGGTGCCCGTCCTTCCCAGGCCCCCTGGTCTCCGATCCCGGCGCCCGACGGCTTCCCAGGCCCTGGCCGGCTCCCCTGCGTCCTCCTCTCAGCTTCCTTCCCTGGCTTCTGGCACCCGGGCTGCGCGCATGCGCATTAGGGCGCGCGCGCGGTCACTGACCCTTTCTTAAAGGGCCAGCATCCATTAACAGGAAATGAGGCTAAACAGGTACAGGGTATAAAAGGGTTTATTGTCCAAGGGGGCGGGGCCTGATCTTCGTGTTTTCCAAGCTAGGAGTCAGGTCTCCTTGTGTCTTCTTGCCATACTCACGTATCTCTCTTCTAGAGCTGATCCTGCCTCGCCACCCGGTCCTGCTGAATCCCGAACCCCGCACGCTGTCCGTCTGCCATCTGACAGTCCGTACCATCTCGGATCCCTGCGGTGACCCGTCATCTCGCTCCAAAGGTTCCGGACCCCGCCTGACATCATCTCGGCTTCCGAACCTGAGCTACGTCACCCGGACTACCATCAGTGATTCCGTGGTCCCAGGGACTTCTCCGTTACACTCACTTGCACGGACTGTTCTGCTGCCCATAGTGCTTCAGCTACCGGACTCCTTACCACCATCTTAGAGTTCGGCCCAGTGGATCCACCTCCTGGGTCTGCCCGACCGCCTGGCCCTGACGGTAAGATCAGGCCATGGATCCCGCTGCAGCACTAGCGGCCTTGCAAGAGGAACTCCAACGCCAGCGTGAAGTCCAGACCCGCATGCTGAACTTTATGACTTCCGTGGACGCCCGCCTAAACACGTTACAAGCGGCAGTTACGCCTTCAGCATCCCGGGCCTCCACTAGTCAATCCACGGCTCCCGCACCCGTGGCAGCCTCTTCGGATGCTTCCCGACTCCGTTTGGCTTCACCACCTCACTATGCCGGAGATCCCAAGACCTGCAGGGGCTTCATAAACCAATGTTCCCTTCATTTCACGCAGCTGCCACATTTGTTTGCCTCCGACCAAGCCAAGGTCGCCTTCATAATGTCTCACCTAGAGGGCGAGGCACTGGCGTGGATGAACCCCTTGTGGGAGAAGGAGGACCCTATGACCAAGGATCTTCAAGAGTTCCTGCAGGCCTTTCGCAGCACCTTTGACGAGCCGGGACGCGCCTCTGCGTCTGCTTCATCCCTTCTCCGCTTACGTCAAGGAACACTGACGGTGGGCCAATACGCCATCCGTTTCCGCACTTTGGCTTCAGAACTCGGGTGGAATAATGAGGCCCTAACAGCCGCCTTCTGGGAAGGACTCTCGAGTCGCATCAAAGATGAGTTGGCGGGTCGTGACGTGCCCTCCACCCTAGATGCCCTGATTGCCCTAGCAACTCGAGTGGACATTCGTTTTCAGGAGCGTTCCAAAGAGCTGTCTCGTGAGAGACGTCCGGTACGGCATTCCTCTCCCCCACAGAAACCCTCCGTACCTCAGTCATCAACAGCTGGGATTCCCGTCCACGAGCCCATGCAGATCGACCGAGTACGGCAGTCTGAACAACGTCGAGCAGAGCGGCTCGCCAAGGGTCTCTGCTTTTACTGCGGAGAGGGCACACACCTCCTACGCTCCTGTCCGGAAAGGCCGGGAAACTCCAAAGCCTAGGGTTGGTAGGAGAGGCCACCCTAGGTGCTGGGACTCTCTCAGACCCGGTTACGTGGACTGTGCAAGTGACAATGGGAGAGACGCGCTTCACGGCTGAGGCATACCTCGACTCTGGAGCAGCAGGCAATTTCATCCAGCAGGCCACGGTGGACAAGTACCAGCTGCCTGTTACTCTACTCGATAAGCCCCTAGTGATTGCCTCTGTGGATGGGAGACCCCTCTCTGATACCATCTCCTGGGTCACCAGGCCGGTCGAACTGCGTATCGGTGCCCTGCACACCGAGAACATCGCTCTCTACGTCCTTCCACACATGTCCCATCAAATTCTGCTGGGACTTCCCTGGTTGCGGACACACGAATCATCAGTCAGCTGGGGTACTGGCGAAATCACCCGATGGGGCTCTGCCTGTCATGAGAAGTGTCTGAAGTCCATGCAACCCATCCGACGACCTCCGGTTCCAGAGAACCTACCGGAACTGCCCTCGGCCTATTGGTCCTTCGCAGACGTTTTTGACAAGAAGGAGTCTGAGGTACTTCCGCCACACCGTCCCTACGATTGCGCCATCGACCTGCTCCCAGGAACAACACCACCTCGAGGACGGATATATCCGTTGTCTCCAGCCGAAACCAGGGCCATGTCTACCTACATCACAGAGAGCCTGGCAAGGGGATTCATCCGGAGATCCTCCTCTCCTGCGGGAGCAGGCTTCTTCTTCGTTAAGAAGAAAGAGGGTGACCTACGCCCATGCATTGACTACCGGGGTTTGAATCAGATCACCGTAAAAAACAAGTACCCTCTGCCGCTCATCCCCGAATTGTTCGACCGGCTCAGAGGAGCCCGTGTGTTCACCAAACTGGATCTTCGGGGTGCCTACAACCTAGTTCGTATCCGCTCTGGGGATGAATGGAAGACCGCGTTTAATACTCGCGATGGGCACTATGAATACTGCGTGATGCCCTTCGGTCTGTGTAACGCACCAGCAGTCTTCCAAGAATTGGTGAACGACATTTTCCGGGACCTCCTCTACATCTGTGTAGTAGTTTATCTGGATGACATCCTTGTCTTCTCTCCGGACCTCCAGACCCACAGAGAGAACGTACAGCTGGTTCTACAAAGACTGAGAGAGAATCGTCTCTACGCCAAATATGAGAAGTGTGTCTTTGAGCAGTCTTCTCTCCCTTTCCTGGGATACATCATCTCGGGTACTGGACTGCAGATGGATCCAAAGAAGGTCTCCTCCATTCTCAACTGGCCTCCCCCTTCTGGACTGAAGGCAATCCAACGGTTCCTGGGATTCGCCAACTACTACCGCCAGTTTATCCCTCACTTCTCTGCCCTGACTGCTCCTCTCTCCGCTTTGACCAAAAAGGAGGCTAATCCAAAGGACTGGTCACCTGCGGCCGACGCCGCGTTTAGCTCTCTGAAGCGAGCATTTGCCTCCTCTCCTGTACTCCACCGACCGGAATTAAACCGCCAGTTCACCTTGGAGGTGGATGCCTCCTCCTCGGGAGCCGGAGCAGTGCTCATGCAGAAGTCCTCCTCCGGTAAGATGGTGACTTGCGGTTTCTTCTCCAAGAGCTTCTCAGCGCCTGAACGTAATTACACCATCGGTGACCGAGAACTATTGGCGGTCAAACTGGCTCTGGAGGAGTGGCGCTACCTCCTGGAAGGAGCAGTGTACCCCGTGATTATCTACACGGACCACAAGAACCTGGAATACCTGCGGTCCGCTCAGCGACTGAACCCACGGCAAGCCAGGTGGTCCTTATTCTTTGCCAGGTTTGATTTCCAGCTCCATTTCCGACCCGCGGACAAGAATGTACGCGCTGATGCCTTGTCTAGGTCTTTCATGCCCATGGAGCAGGAGGAAGAGACTACCCAACCTATCATCTCTCCTAGCAAGATTATTCCGGTGGCTCCTGTCACCCTGGCCCAGATACCGCCCGGGAAGACCTATGTCTCTGAGACCGACAGGCAAAAAGTGTTACACTGGGGTCATGCCTCAAAAACAGCCGGTCATGCAGGCCAGAAGAGAACATGGGGTGCGATTGTACGCCATTACTGGTGGCCATCCCTTCGCACGGACGTCGCTGCTTTTGTCTCTGCCTGCTCCTCTTGTGCCAGGAACAAGACGCCCAAACACCTGCCCTATGGCCGTCTTCTGCCTCTGCCGATACCCTCAATTCCGTGGCAACACATAGCGATGGACTTTATTACGGACTTGCCATTATCCTCCGGGCACACAGTCATATGGGTCGTGGTGGATCGGTTCTCCAAAATGGCTCACTTCGTCCCTATGGCCGGACTGCCCTCTGCTCAGGAACTTGCGGAAGCCTATATACATCACATCTTCCGCTTGCATGGCTTTCCATCCCACATCGTGTCCGACAGAGGAACTCAGTTCACCTCCCGCTTCTGGAGGGCGCTCTGCAAACATCTGGGAGTGACTCTGGACTTTTCTTCTGCTTACCATCCTCAGTCTAATGGCCAAGTGGAGAGGGTCAATCAAATCTTGACCTCCTTCTTACGTCACTATGTCAACGCCCATCACGACGACTGGTCCACGCTTCTGCCTTGGGCTGAATTCTCCCATAACCACCACATCAGTGAGTCGTCCTCCAAATCTCCCTTCCATGTCGTTTACGGACTTCAGCCCTCCGTCCCATTGCCTATATCCCCTTCTTCGGATGTCCCTGCTGCTGATACTGTAGCCCGTGACTTCGCTACCATTTGGGACTCTGTCAAGGCGTCCCTTGGGCGCGCTTCCCAGCGGATGAAGAAACACGCTGACAAGAGGCGTCTGGACCCTCCGTGTTTCTCTCCTGGTGACCTGGTCTGGCTTGCTTCCCAGTACATCCGATTGAAGATACCATCCTACAAGCTGGGTCCTCGCTACATCGGGCCGTTTAAGGTCCTCAGCAAGATCAATGAGGTCTCCTACAAACTGCGGCTTCCGGCCACGATGAGGATACCCAACTCCTTCCACGTCTCTCTGCTCAAGCCGGTTTTCCTTGGTCCCTTCTCCGCTGCTGCCAGTCCGGCTCCTCCTCCTCTTGCTGAGGACGACATCTATGCGGTAAGGGATATCGTGGCCATGAAGACTGTTCGAGGCCGACAGTTCTTCCTGGTGGACTGGGAAGGGTATGGTCCTGAGGATAGGTCCTGGGAACCCAGGGAAAACGTGGGTACTCCTCTGATCCGTGCCTTCATGTCCCGGTTGCGGGGAGGGGGGCGTGGGGGGGGTACTGTCACGCTCCCCGGGTCCTCGGCTCCCCTCCCCGGGTCCTCTGCTCCGCTCCCCGGGTCCTCAGCCCCGCTCCCCGGCTCACCTGCCACGCTCCCCGCTCTCCAGCCTCCGGTGCCCGTCCTTCCCAGGCCCCCTGGTCTCCGATCCCGGCGCCCGACGGCTTCCCAGGCCCTGGCCGGCTCCCCTGCGTCCTCCTCTCAGCTTCCTTCCCTGGCTTCTGGCACCCGGGCTGCGCGCATGCGCATTAGGGCGCGCGCGCGGTCACTGACCCTTTCTTAAAGGGCCAGCGTCCATTAACAGGAAATGAGGCTAAACAGGTACAGGGTATAAAAGGGTTTATTGTCCAAGGGGGCGGGGCCTGATCTTCGTGTTTTCCAAGCTAGGAGTCAGGTCTCCTTGTGTCTTCTTGCCATACTCACGTATCTCTCTTCTAGAGCTGATCCTGCCTCGCCACCCGGTCCTGCTGAATCCCGAACCCCGCACGCTGTCCGTCTGCCATCTGACAGTCCGTACCATCTCGGATCCCTGCGGTGACCCGTCATCTCGCTCCAAAGGTTCCGGACCCCGCCTGACATCATCTCGGCTTCCGAACCTGAGCTACGTCACCCGGACTACCATCAGTGACTCCGTGGTCCCAGGGACTTCTCCGTTACACTCACTTGCACGGACTGTTCTGCTGCCCATAGTGCTTCAGCTACCGGACTCCTTACCACCATCTTAGAGTTCGGCCCAGTGGAGCCACCTCCTGGGTCTGCCCGACCGCCTGGCCCTGACAACGGGTAAGTACGTGTGACAGGGGTTAATCGTTTGTGCGGCACGTTCAACAAATTGAACGTGCCGCACATATGATGGGGGCGGGTATGATCGCATACGATATCGTATGCAAAATCGTAAAGTGTAAAGCAGGCTTTAGTTAATACTGTCTACTGTAAATTTGCTAGGGAACTAGCTAAAAATGTCATAGCAGTTTTCATTGCCTGCTCAAAATTACACAGTGAATCACATTTTTAGGTATTGTTAGTTAGTACTGCCTGCTGTAAATTTGCTAGTGAAGTAGGTAAAAATATCTTGGCAGTTTTCATTGCCTGCTGAAAATTATGCAGTCAACCACATTTCTAGATACTGTTAGTATGCCTGCTGTAAATTTGCTAGTCAACTTGCTAAAAAGGGCTTGGCACCTTTCAGTGTCTGCTCCAAATTGCGCAGTGAACCACATTTCTAGTTATTAGTATTTTTTAGTGCCTTCACAATATTGCCAACTGAGGCAGGGAACAATTTATCTTATATGTCAGGTGTCTGACAGGTGTTGGCCTAGGGTTGCGAAACATCTGATTGAAAATGAAAGGGTAAATCATGACGAGGTTAAAGTGGAAGGGTGAATAGGCAGGGTGTTGGAGGTGTATGTGTGCAATGTTTTTAAACCTTAAGACTCCAAGATGGGTCTTCAAGGTCTATCTTGTCTGTACTGGCAGAGCTGTGGAAGCAAGAAGCCTAATACTGTCACTCATCCCACTTTATATTTTCAAAAAATGTAATTCCTAGGCCATATCCTGTGTATTGCATGGACCATACCTCCCTGACGTGCAAAGCCACTATGGGAAAATGGGGGGGGGGGCAATTGATTTTTAAATTTCAAGACTCCAAGATGGGTCTCTAAGTTGTGGTCTTTCTGTACTGGCAGAGGTGTGGGATCAAGAGACTTAATCTTGTCACTCATTCTACTTTCTATTTTTTAAAATGTAAATGCCAGGCCACATCCTGTGTGTTGCCTGGATAATACCTCCCTGATGTGCAAAGCCACTATGCGGAAATGGGGAGGGAATTCATGCCACTGTCCTGCTGTCTGCCTCAAAGGTTTTTAAATCTCAAAACTCCAAGATGGGTCTCCAAGTTGTGTATTATCTGTAGTGCCAGGGTTTCGGATGCAAGAGGCATGCACCTGTCCCTCATGCATATCTTTATTGTGAAAATGAAAATGCCAGCCCACATCTTGTATGTTGCATGAACCATGCCTCCCTGCTGTGCAAACACACTATTCGGAAATGGATGGGGGGGGGGCAATTGATGCCATGATCCTGCTGTCTGGCTGAAAGGTTTTAAATTTCAAGACTCCAAGATGGTTCTCCAAGTCATGTTTCGTCTTTAGTGCCAGGGTTCTGGGAGCAAAAGGTCTAAGCCTGTCCCTAAGGCATCTCTTGATTTTTAAAATGACAATGCCAGGCCACATCCTGTGTGTTACATGGGCCATACCTCCCTGCTGTGCAAACACACTATGGAGAAATAGGGGTACAATTCATGCCACTATCCTGCTGTCTACCTGAAAGGTTTTTAAATCTCAAGACTTCAAAATAGGTCTTCAAGTTGTGTCTTATCTGTAGTGGCAGGGTTCTGGAAGCAGGAAGCCAATGTCTGTCACTCATGCATCTCTTGATTTTTAAAATGCCAGGCCACATCCTGTGTGTTTCATGGACCATACCTCCCTGCTATGCAAGGCCACTATGGGGAAACGGCTGGGGAGGAGCCAATTGATGCCACTATCCTGCTGCCCCCAGCTGTGCTGTGCCACCCCCAAGTTTATTAAAATTTGTATATGTTATTTCTTTTGGCTATACATTTTCTTTTTTTTTGGATATTGATGTAACTGCCTACAGCCTTTTGGCCCATATTGAATTTGCTATGCTGGGGTTATTTATTTACTTTGTGACATTTAGTACCCGTAATTCTACCCCTATTTGGCTCATAATTGGTTATGAAAGTAGGATTCTAGTAATTTTTACCTTGCTCAGCATTCTCTAACTCTGCAGCGTGTGCTTTAAAAAGCCTCAATTGTTCATTTGGCTATAACTTGATAGTTTCCTCTGCTCCATGATCATGATGACAAAATACTTTTTAACTGTTCCAATATACTTGTTAGGATTTTGCAACTAACAAAACTTTTATATGCTGACATTTACAGGGCAATTTAGATATTTTGGCGACACATGTTTGTGACAATGGATTATTTGTTCTTTTGTGTGGTCTTTGCAAATTCCACTCATGTATGTGATTTATTAGGGCATAAATGAGAGATTTTAAAAAAATAGAAAATTTATTCTTAGGTTATGTCTTGAGAATGCGTTGTGAAATACTTCCAAAATAAAAATTGTGGAACTTCCTTATAAAGGTAGAAAAACGTTCTTGGCAGCTGTCAGGTAAGGATAACATGTCTTTATTTTATTTTGAACCATCTTTATTTTGTGATTAACAATAGTAATAATAAAAAAACTAAAACACTCAGTTAATTAATGGAAAGCTCATAGAATCAGTGTAAAAAATGATGTAAAAAAAATATTAGGAATTTCTCCATTCTTTTGGGGGTTTTTATTTTTACTTTGTTTTACTTTATTTTTAATTGTGCATTAAAAATTACCTGACCACTAGTGATACGTGAGCACTGCCATGCTCGGGTGCTCGGTATTCGTAATGAGCAGTTGGATGCTCAAATAGGCATGACTCGTGTACCGAGTATAATGGAAGTCAATGGGGGACTCGAGCATTTTCAAAATATCTTCAGAAAAATGCTTGAGTTTCCCATTGACTCCTGATAAAGGAGTCAAACCCGTCCGAGCATCAAACCGCTCATTATGAGTACCGAGCACCCAAGCATGGTAGTGCTCTCTCATCTCTACTGACAACCTGTTTCTCCAGGTCATCAGGATCACGATCGATGATCCCAAACACATATGTTTTTTTTACTATTTAAGTGACTTTATACAATTTTGAACGTTATAAAAATATTTTTTCTTGTGCTACCATTTTGTGACACTCAATTCTTTTTATTAAGCTGTAAACAGACCTATAAGAGGACTTTTTTTTTTGCATGACGAGTTGAAATTTTATTTTCCCTATGTGTTAATCAATCCTTGTTGCATCATTGTGGTGACTGAACACAATTTTGGTCTTTTGATTTTTTTTCCTCTTTACAGCAATTATCAATCAAGTTAAGTACTTTTATGTTTCGATAGATTGGACATTTACAGTCTCAGCGATACCACATATGTATTATTTGTTTTCTACATTCCTTTATTTTTAACTGTGACAAAAGGGGATTATTCAAATTTTCATGGGTTTCTTTGTATATGTGCAAAACTTTATTTTTTTGTTTTTCCCTTTATTTTTTAGTCCGTTTAGGTAACTAAAACCATCTCTTGTTTGATTACTAGTACTATATAAAAACACTTTACAGACAAATTGCCACATCCAAAACCAAATGCTTTATGTGTACAAAAAAGCTTTATTGATAAATCATCTAAATGTAGTATACTGTACAAGACAGTCAAAAGGAAAGAATAAAAGCAGTTGTAAACAGATACAATTGCTTTTAGTTGTTCCAAAGGAAAAACCAGTTAAATGTATTGGCGCCCAATGTCTGATTGCAATCGAGATAGCAGCAAATAGAGCCAGCGACACCCCTGTCACTTATGTATCACAGAATATAGATTAGACTAGTATATAGAAAAGGATTTACTCATGCGTTAATCTTATTATACCAGGGGTATACAGTGGGCACAAGTCCTTAATAAATAATAACACAGTTAACGTGGTGATGATAACCCACAATGGAGTTATAAGTAAAACAATTACAAAAAGTGCAGATAGCCTCTGTTTGTTATTAGTGATGAGCGAGAGTAATCGTTACTATTCGCTACTCACGCAAATAGCATGGTATCCAGGGTATTCATTATATTGCGAGTTTTTGTGTATTCACCTCGCTATATTCGGATGTCCCACCAAGCCGTTTTGGCGCCTGATTTGCAGCCACTAAACATGCTGGGCTTCTTAACCAATCACAGTAATGCTGCAGCCATCTTGGTTGTTTGAATTACTGTGATTGGCTGGCCATGCAGCATCATAGGGTATATAAAAGCATTCCGCCGCCATTTTGCGTACATTGCATCCAGAGCCAGCGTTGTATGAGTATAGGGATAGAGCAAGCAGCTGCTAGGGGGGAGTTTAGGACTATTAATAAGACAAAAAGCCCTTTTCAGGGCTGCCTGCAGTGTATGGGTCAGTGTAGAGTAAGGAGGGACAGATTTTGGAGCAGGGACAGCTTTTAAAGCAGCGTGTCACCACCTCCATAGTACCATCCAGAATACAATAGCTCTTTTAAGAGCTGAAACCACTGAAAAAGGTCACAGAGAGATTGTAGATTAGGTAGGGAACTGGGACCTGTGTCCACAATATTTAGGGGTTCACAGCCTGGCTTGTGGTGTCCACATTGGCCATATTAATATGTTGCTAGGGGCCTTTGCAAACAGTTACAAAGCAGTACTCTAGCATTTACTGATGCCTGAAACACTAAATGCACTGTTCCTGTTTCAACAATATTTAGGGGTTCACAGCCTGATTTTTGCTGTCCATCTACATCAGCCACATGAATATGTTGCTAGGGGCCTTTGCAAATAGTTACGAAACAGTACTCTAGCATGTACTGCTGCCTGATACTAAATTCACAGTTCTTGTTTCCACAATATTTAGGTGTTCAAAGCCTGACTTGTGCCGTCCGTCCACATCAGCTACATTAATACATTGCTAGAGGTCTTTGCAAATACAAAGCAGGACTCTACCATTTTGTGCTGCCTGATACTAAATGCACCGTTACTGTTTTCACAATATTTAGGTCTTCACAGCCTGACTTGTGCCATCCGTCCACATCAGCCACATTAATACGTTGCTAGTGGCCATTGCAAATACAAAGCAGGACTCTACCATTTTGTGCTGCCTGATAGACTAAATGCACCCCTCCTGTTTCCACAATATTTAGGGATTCACAGCCTGACTTGTGCTGTTCTTTCACATCAGCCACATTAATATATTGCTAGGGGCCTTTGCAAATAGTTACGAAGCAGTACTCTAGGATTTACTGCTGCCTGATACTAAACATACCGTTAGCAGCATCACGAGTTTCAAAGCGTCTCAGGCTCCTTTTTCAGGGAAAAGTCTCAAGCCCGAGATGCTCTTAAAAGCTACCACTAAGCCCTAGATTAGTAATGGGAATCGTCTATGAAACCCACCACATTACTAATCCTGTAATTGAAAAGAAACAAAGCACAAACACCGAAAAAAATCCTTTATTTAAATAAATTACACACAGTCACTTTCACCCCTTTATTAACCCCTGAAACACCCTTGAAGATCCGATGTAATTCATACCTGACCCCACAATTATTCCGGCACTTCTACATTCAGAGCCTGCAGAGAGGAGAAACACGTCCACTATGTTCAGGCTTTGGGAATTACTGACAGCAGTGGGGGGTACCTGGCTGTGAGCAGTGACAGCATTCACTTCACCAGAGGTCACAACCAGGTCCCTGCGGTATGACCTTAGGTGACCTGACTGCTAGACTGTTGGACTGCTGAACAAGGCTATGACCCACAATCCAACTGTTGGGCACTGGTTTCAAAGTGAAAGTGAAAATGCTGCTGGTCCAATAATCCGGCAGCACTTTCACTTTTAAGCTGTTGCCGGAATTTCGGATTGTGGGTCATCTCCTGACAGAAAACCACGATTTTTTACCAGGAGATACAGATTTGGTGCTGAAATTTATACACCATATTTCTGCACCAAATCTGCATCTGTTGGCAAAATACCACATCAAAACTGCATTGTGTTTTGATGCATTTTTTGCAAGAAGATACAGATTTGATGCAGGAATTTGGTGTATAAATTTCAGCTCCAAATCTGCATCTCTTGGCACAAAAACAGTTTTGATGTGGTTTTCTGTCAGGAGGTACAAATTTAATGCAGAAATGTTGTGCAGACATTTCAGCACCAAATTTGTATCTCCTGGCAGAACACTGCACACTAATGGCATCAAAACCGTTGTGCATTTTTTTTTACCAAGAGATGCAGAATTGGTGCTGGAATTTATACACCAAATCCTCATCCCCTGGCAAACAAATTGCATGAATTCTGCATTGAGTTTTGATGCGTTTTTTTTTGCTTGAAGATGCAGATTTGGTGCAGGAATTTTGTGTATAAATTTCAGCACCAAATCTGCATCTCTTAGCAAAAAAAAAAAAATGCGTTTTTCTGTCAAGAGATATAGGTCTGATTGAACTCAGTTCACCAGAGGTGAGGTCACTGAGTTCAATCAGTTCACCTGAGGTAAGTTTATTGGGATCACAGGTGGGGTACCGTGGGAACCTCCAGCTCTGACCTCAGTGACGTCACCAATCATAGTTGTGACTCAGTCTCTGCCTGAAGCCGCAGCGGGCGGTCATGTCTTGTTTCCGCGCACTGTGATTCCGGATGTAGCAGAGCCGGTATCATTGTGGTATTTTGTGTAGATTACATCAGACCTGAGTATTTGTGGGGTTTATAAATTGGTGTTTTTTTGTATTTTATTTCAAATGAAGAATTTTTCAGTGTTTGTACTTCTTTGTATCCACTTACAGATTAGTAATGGGGTGGTCTCATAGATCGGCAGCACTTTCACTTTCACTTTGAAGCTGCTGGTCGACTGCCGGATTGCGGGTCACAGCCGTATCTTCCAGTCAGGTCACCAGAGGTCATACTGTGAAAACCCGGCTGCAGGGCTGACATCAGCACCTGGGCAAGTGCTGGGGCCCTGGACCACCGGGTGGCCTACACGCCATTGGCAGGGATGGTGATATTTCCTGCGGTCCCCTGACAAGTTCCGGGGACCGCAGTGCTTAGGTCGGCAGCTGCACTTTGCTGGCTGCTGGCCCTTTAAATCCACAATTAAATGTAGTGTTCACTGTTGAACACTGCGTGCATGGGCATTGAAGTTCATCTGTGGGCGATGCACGCTGGGTGCCTGTCCCAGAGATAGAGTAGCCATAGCACCAACATCTTGCCAAGCTGTATGTCCCCCCCACCTAAGTGCTGTTTACCCCCCAGAGCTGTATGTGCTCCCACACCAGTGCATTATGCCCCAGAGCTGTATGTCCCTTGACCCCAGTGCTGTTTACCCCCCAGAGCTGTATGTCCCTTCCACCCCAGTGCGGTATACCCCCCAGGACTGTATGTCCTCTGACCCCAGTGCTGTTTACCTCCCCAGAGCTGTATGTCCTGGACCTCAATTCATTATACCCCCAGAGCTGTATGTCCCTCACCCAAGTGCTGTGTACCCCCCCAGAGCTGTATGTCCAGGACACCAGTGCTGTATGCCACCCCAGAGCTGTATGTCCCCTGACCGCAGTGCTGTATTCCCCGAGCTGTATGTGCCCCATCCCAGTGTTGTATACCCCCCAGAGATGTACATTCCATCATTCCAGTGCTGTATACCCCCATAGCAGTATGTCTCACCACCCCAGTGCTGTATATTCCCCCATAGCTGTATAACCCACACCCCAGTGCTGTATACCCCCAGAGCTGTATGTTCCCCACCCCAGTGATCTATACCCCCAGAGCTGTAGGTCCCCCACCCCAGAGCTGTATGTACCCCATCCCCAATTCTGTCAACCCCCAGAGCTGTATGTCCCCCACATCCCAGTGCTGTATACCCCCCAGAAGCTGCATGTCCCCTGACCCCAGTGCTGTATAGCCTCCAGAGGCTGTATATTTCCTTACCCCAGTGCTGTATACCCCCCAAAGGCTGTATGTCTCCTGACCCCAGTGCTGTATAATCCCAAAGGCTGTATATGTCTTGACCCCAGTGCTGTATACTCCCGCAGAGCTGTATGTCCCCTGACTCAGTGCTGTATACCCCCCAAGAGCTGTATGTCCCCCCCATCCCAGTGCTGTATACCTCCCCAGAGCTGTATTTACCCTGACCCCAGTGCTGTATAGCCCCCAGAGCTGTATGTCGACTGACCCCAGTGCTGTTTACCTTCCCAGAGCTGTATGTCTTGCACCTCAATTCATTATACCCCCCAGAGCTGTATGTCCGTCACCCAAGTGCTGTGTACCCCCCCAGAGCTGTATGTCCAGGACCCCAGTGCTGTATGTCACCCCAGAGCTGTATGTCTCCTGACCGCAGTGCTGTATTCCCCGAGCTGTATGTGCCCCACCCCAGTGTTGTATACCCCCCAGAGATGTACATTCCATCATTCCAGTGCTGTATACCCCCATAGCAGTATGTCACACCACCCCAGTGCTGTATATTCCCCCATAGCTGTATAACCCACACCCCAGTGCTGTATACCCCCAGAGCTGTATGTTCCCCACCCCAGTGCTCTATACCCCCAGAGCTGTAGGTCCCCTACCCCAGAGCTGTATGTACCCCATCCCCAATTCTGTAAACCCCCAGAGCTGTATGTTCCCCACATCCCAGTGCTGTATACCCCCCAGAAGCTGCATGTCCCCTGACCCCAGTGCTGTATAGCCTCCAGAGGCTGTATATTTCCTTACCCCAGTGCTGTATGCCCCCCAAAGGCTGTATGTCCCCTGACCCCAGTGCTGCATAATCCCAAAGGCTGTATGTGTCTTGACCCCAGTGCTATATACTCCCGCAGAGCTGTATGTCCCCTGACTCAGTGCTGTATACCCCCCAGAGCTGTATGTCCCCCCCCATCCCAGTGCTGTATACCTCCCCAGAGCTGTATTTACCCTGACCCCAGTGCTGTATAGCCCCCAGAGCTGTATGTCGACTGACCCCAGTGCTGTATACCACCCAGAGCTGTAGGTCTCCCCATCCCAGTGCTGTATACCCCCCAGAGCTGTATGTCTCCCACCCCAGTATTGTATACCACTCAAAACTATATGTCCCCCACCGCAGTGCTTTATAACCCCAGAGCTGTATATCCCCTCACCCAAGTGCTGCATACCACCCAGAGCTGTAGGTCCCTCACCCATGCTGTATACTCCCCACAGCTCTATTTCATCTCACCCCCATGCTGTATATCCCCCAGAGCTGTATGTCACCCCACAACAGTGCTTTATACCCCCCAATGCTGTATGTCCTCCCCATCCCACTGCTGTATAAGCCCCAGTAGTTGTATATCCCTTGGCTTCAGTGATGTATACCCTCCAGAGGCTGGTTGACCCCTGGCCCCAGTACTGTATGCCCACTCAAAGCTGTATATCCTCTGACTCAGTGCTGTATACCCCTCAGATCTGTATGTCCCCCTCTCCAGTGCTGTATAAGTCTCGAGCTGTATTTCAACCAGAGCTGTATACCCCCAGAGCTGTTTGTCCCCAGAGATCTATGTTCCCCCCAGAGCTGTATGTTCCCTGACCCCTGTGCTATATTCCCCCTAAGAGCTGTATGTTCCCCCTTCCCAATGTTGTATACTTCCCCACAGCTGTATGTTCCCTGACCCCAGTGCTTTATACCCCCAGAGCTGTATGTCTCCCACCCCAGTGCTGTACACCCCTCAGAGCTGCAGGTCCCCCCAACTCAGTGCTGTATACCCCCCAGAGCTGTATATCCCCCACCCGAGTGCTTTATATCACCCAGAGCTGTATGTGTTGTGAATACATTTTCCAGTTTGGGGCTCCCTCTTGTGATCAGTGCTGGCGGTGCAGTTGATTTGTGGAATGAAAGCCACACACTTGTGGAGGACTGGCAATCAGGTCTCTCAGATTGGGCTATATAGCTGAGTAGTTTTCTCCGTTACTTTCCAGTGCACAATGGATATCCTGTGTGTTAAGGTCATTCTGAAACCAACCCTGCTCTCTAACAGAACTCCTCGCAGATAAGTTGGTCTTGTACCTCTGCTTATTGTTTCCATTTTCTTGTTGTTTTTTCTGCTTTGATACTAATGCTTGATTCCTATTTTGCCTGTGTGGAGATCCTGGTGGAATTGGATCATTCCCTGCTGGGAGTGTCTGTATACCCAGCTCGATGATTCTGCAATGTATTGTGTTTTGTCATGCTTTGTATTAATTCAGTCCCTTATCTATATTAGTGTTTTTGGATCCCAGTAACATCAGAGTGCTGATATAGTGGGGGAGAGGCCATTTGGTCTTAGGATTTTTCCATATCAGACGTGCTGGTATTTTTTACCCCCTGGAGCTGTATGTTCCCCCACCCTAGTGCTGTATACCCCCCAGAGCTGTATGTTCCTCCACCCTAGTGCTGTATACCACCCCAGATCTGTATGTCCCCCATGACAATGCTGTATACCCCCAGAGCGTATGTCCTCCCACCTGAGTGCTTTATACTCCCCAGAACTGTATGTCCTCCCCATACTTAGTGCTGTATACCCCTCAGAGGTTGTATGTCCCCTGACCCCAGTGAGGTATACCCCCAGAGGCTGTATCTTCCATGACCCTAGGGAAGTACTGTATGCCCACTCAAAGCTGTATGTCCCTTGACTCAGTGCTGTATACCCCAGAGCTGTATGTCCCCCCCACCCCAGTTATGTATACCCCCAGAGCTGTATTTCCCCAGAGCTGTATACCTCCAAAGCTGTATGTTCCCCTCAGAGCTGTTTGTTCCTCCACCCCAGAGCGTAATGCCCCCTTTAGAGCTGTATGCCCTTAGTAATGTGTATGCCCCCAGTAATGTGTATGTCTGCGGCCCCTCTTGTGATGTATATACAGCAGTGTAAGTGTGCACTGTGGGCGGCCATGTCTGTTAGTTATGGCCACCAATCAGCGCGGCACAGCCACATGCCCAGGAGGAGTTGGACTGCAGACGAGTGGGGGTGGTAAGTGAGGCTGTTAACGGCTTCTCCATATTAAAAATATCTCTAATGTGTCTGTGTGCATGTATGATGTGTGTATCTATGTATGTCAGTGTATATGAGTGTATATAGATTTATGTCTATTTAGATGTAGTTTTGTGAATTTGTCTATAAATATGTATATATACGTATGAATATATGTGTATGTGTGTGTCTGTGTGTGCAAGGGGCCCACTGAGACTCTTTCACCTGGGGCCCACAAAAACCTGGAGCCGGCCCTACCCTGCTGTGACCCCTGGTGAACTGAGTGATGTCAATGCTCACAGCCGGGACCCCCTCAGCTATCAGTGTTTCCCGGAGCCTAAAGAGAGAGGACAAGTTTCCCCTCTCTCCAGGGTCCAGATATAGCACAGCTGAGGATTGTCGTGGGGCCTCATATGGATTATGTCAGATGTGCAAGGGTGTTTTGGGGGTTAATAAAGGAGTGAAAGAGGGTGTGTGTATTTTATTTCAAATAACTGATTTTTTTCTGTCTTTATGTTTTTTTTCCTTCACTTACAGTAGTAATGGGGGGAGTCTCATAGATGCCTCCCATTACTAATCTAGGGATTAGTGTCAGCTGGGAGCTGTCATTAACCCCTTATATTGCCCTGATTGCCACTGCACCAGGGCAATCTGGATTAGCCAGGTAAAGTGCCAGGATTGTCACATCTATTGGAGGCAATAATTCTGGTTGGCTGTAGGGTGATATTTTTAGGTTGAGGGGCACAACAACCATGGGCCTTCCCAGCCTTAGAATACCAGCCCCCAGCTGTCCACTTTATATTGGCTGTGTATCAAAATTGGGGGGATCGCATGCCATTATATAAATAATTTAGAAAGCCTTATAGGTCCCTCATATTTTGATACAGAGCCAAGATATCGCCCACAGCTAGGGGCTACAGCCTCTAGCCATCTGCTTTATCAGTGTTGGGTATCTATATACAGGGCACCCTATGTCATTTTATTTATTTATTCTTACACTTTACTGAAGCAGACAGACTGCCTCTGTGAGGGCAACTAATCAGATATTGCGGCACGCCAGCAGTTTGACTGCAGCCAATCACAGACACTGTCACAGACTCTAGGTGGGTGAAGCAGTGAATATGCATGTAAGCCAATAAGCAGACCATAAGCAGTGTGAAAGCCATGCTACTGAGACTGGTAAGTATGTGCTGCTTTAACCATTTTGTTCCTTTTTTTAACAGTGATTTCTTCTGCCAATCACAGACATGCCAATACTATTCAAACCAGAACAGGAACTGGACATACAGTTAAAAGTCTGTGTTCAGTATGGACGTTGAACTCTACAGTTTGGGTTCGCTCATCTCTAGTTGTTACTGTAATTGATTTTCAACTATTTTGTTTTCATTTTGTAGGAAATATTACTATATTACAATATTACAGGTATATAGACATGTGTCAGTACAATATGCCTGTAAAGAAGAAGAAAAATGTTTAGCTCTTAGACAGAAAAAAAATCTATTCTCAGGAGTGCAGCCAGTGGCCCATAAATAAAGTTATCTTCTGCTGTTCTACAGGTTGTGAGGTCAAATCCCAGCACAGACCACATTTAAGGGCCATTTACACGCTACGACATCACTAACGATATATTGTCAGGGTCACGGTGTTTGTGACGTACATCCGGCGTCGTTAGCGACATCTCAGCGTGTATCACCTATGAGCGACCTTAAACAATCGCAAAAGAGGCAAAAATCGTTGGTCTGTGAGACGTTGTTCATTTACCAAAACTCGTTGTCTGGTCAGCAGCGAGGTTGTTTGTGATTCCTGCGGCAGCACACTTTGCTATGTGTGACACCGCAGGAACGAGGAACAACCTCGCTCCTGCGACCACCCGCAATGAGGAAGGAAGGAGGTGGGCGGGATGTTCGTCCCGCTCATCTCCGCCCCTCTGCTTCTATTGGAGGGCTGCCGTGTGACGTCGCTGTGACGCCGCACGAACCGCCCCCATAGAAAGAAGGCGTTTCGCCAGCTACAGCGACGTCGCAGGGAAGGTAAGTACGTGTGACGGCTATTAAGTAAGTACGTGTGTTAGCGATGTTGTGCGCCACGGGCAGCGATTTGCCCGTGACGCACAACTGACTGGGGTGGGTACGCTCGCTAGCGATCTCGCAAGCGAGATCGCAGCGTTTAAAGTACCCTTTACCCCACTGTCTTGCATCTGATTCCCTCCTTAGCACTGATACCATTTATTTATACTAGAAAGCAGCGGTTTCTGCTTGCAGTATTAGTACATACTTAATAATTGTGCTGTTTCTGATAAACACTCAGAGATCTTGTCCATCTTTAAGGCCCTGTCACACACAGAGATAAATCTTTGGCAGATCTGTGGTTGCAGTGAAATTGTGGACAATCAGTGCCAGGTTTGTGGCTGTGTACAAATGGAACGATATGTCCATAATTTCACTGCAACCACAGATCTGCCAAAGATTTATCTCTGTGTGTGACGGGGCCTAAGCTGAGACCGCATTTTGCGTTTCCACCTGCATTTCAGGTGCTTTTTAGGTCCGTTTTGAGAAGCACCTTTTTCATGCCAAAAGGCATGCGTTTTGATTTTACAGCAAAGTCTATGGAAAATGGAGATTGTCAGACCGCACTTTGCGTTTCTAAATGCTGCGTTTAATTTGCATATTTTGTGGCAAAAACCATGCGTTCAAAGAAGCAGCATGTCAATTGTTTTTGCCATTGTAGGTGCGTTTTGGTAACATTGAAGTCAATGAGAAATGGCAAAAACCAAAATTCCTACAAATTCCTGCGTTTTACCTGCTTTTTATGTGCAGAAAACATGCGTTTTGGACTAGCAAAACGCATGCTTTTTGGACATTAAAATAATGATTTCATATGTCCTTTTACACACACACACACACACATATTCCGACAATTAAATTAAAGAAAAATAATAAATTATTGCTATTTTTCCAAAAAATAGTATATTACCGCTATAATTTTAATAATTATTTCTATTTTCTACATTATTTCTAAAATTCTATATGTGTTTCTTTTTTTTTTCCTTTTTTCATTGTGTTTGACTGTTTTAACTTTATTTAGCAATGTCTTGATGTTCAAAACGCATCTGTCAAAACGCAGGTGAAAAAGCATGTAAAAAGCGCTGAAAACGCATCTAAAACGCGGTAAATACACATGCGTTTTCAGTGCTAAAGTTCTGAAAAAGGCAACTTTGGTCAAATCAATTAAGCCCAAAACGTGCGTTTAGAACTGCAAGTAGGTGAACGCAAAGTGGGGTCTCAGCCTTAAGCACTCATAAGCAGCCTAGCACGGAAAGTTTCCTGAAGGCAACTTCAGCTGCAGTTGGCTAATTTGCTTACTAGTCTAGTCTCCTGCCTAGAAAAAGGGTTTACTTAGCTGATGTATGTGCTTTGTTAATGAATTTTAAGTCAAATCATATATTTTATCACTTCAGCTTTTAAAAATAGGTGTCAAAAAATATCACTTCTGAACAATCTGCAGGATTTTATATTTTATTTTATACCTTGGAATTGCTTGTTAAATTAATAGTAAATACTACATGATTGTCTATGGTTTCTGAGTTAAAAGTAAGGTAAATAAAGTGGCCCATTGTTCCTTTGTTGTATTCTGCCCCACCCCCTCCCCCTGATAAATGTTCATCAGGAATGTTACAACAGCCATGTGAAGACCAAGGGTAATGAAAATGTTGACTATGTCTGTTTGATATTAATGGAGATTTATAACAAATTGAGAGGTTTATCTAGGTACAGTATATACCCACCATTTTAGTTTAGTCTAAAGGCCCATTTACACGCAACGACATCGCTAACGAGATGTCGTTGAGGTCACGGAATTCGTGACACATATCCGGCCTCATTACCGACGTCGTTGCGTTTAACACCTGTGACGACATGGACTCTCATGGGTTAAAGTTTCTTAACATTTAGCCAGACAGGATGATAGATTGTTTATAGATGGGGGATAAGTCCCTCATTGTTTTTACAAGACTCTTGTTGACTCATGTAATTGTGTTGGCCACTGAAAGCCAGACGTATTGTTTCTCCAGACTCTTCCAGTAATCATTGTATTGTAGTTGTGTATTGCTAATGTAATTACCTTAGTAGCCATTGTCTAGTCGGTGACTTCCAGACTACATGTATACCCTCAGTCTTTCTGTAGACATCATTTGGATGAACATTGTCCATGCAGCTTGAGATTCATCCAATGGGAGAGGCGATCTTGTCCAACCAATCGATGAGGATGCAGTGTATCCAAGTGGAAGGCTGTGGCTATAAAAGGGATTTCTTTAAGCCACCAGGGGGTTGTTGATGGATGCTGATGGATCCAGTCTAAGCTCTTAGGAGCTGACTAGAGGATCAGGATATCTTATGGCTTCAATCTAGGGACTCTGGTTCCGGTTGGAGACCATATCCACAGCCTAGGGATTTCGACTCCGGCTGCCAGGATTGTATCATCATACCAGGACTACCTAAGGATGAAACTCAGGTTGGGACAGTTCAGTCACCTGTTACAGACTTTGCAGACCTCAGCCAGCTTCCTAAATCTGGCATTATTCCAGTCACGGTGGGTGCCCGCCGAAAGCGGGGTGCTGCTGGATTGGAGTAAGTAGCCCTATAACCTGTGAGGCATGGACATTCTAAACCCCTGGTGATCCAGCGGAAGGGTGAGACTCTGTTGCCTGTTACATTTGTGTTTTGCTGGTTATGTGCCGTTAATATTTTGGGGATCCAATAAAGTCTAATTATTGTGATTCCCTCACCCTGTGTTGTCTGAGTAGTGTTACGCCCACAGTTAAGGAGGTCATGCGTTCAGTTGGGATGAGCCCTGAGCCACGCTGTCTTTCTAAAGGCGGCAGGTTTTAGTGGACGAGAGCACCCACTGAGCCCCGTGTCTCCACAACACCTACGAGCGAGTGTTAACGATCAAAAATACTCACATAATCGTTGATCGTTGACACATCGTTCATTTTCAAAATCTCATTGGTCGTTGTGGACGCAGGTTGTTCGTTGTTCCTGAGGCAGCACACATCACTACGTGTGACACCCCGGGAATGACGAACAACACCGTACCTGCATCCTCCGGCAACGAGGTGGGAGTGTCTTTCATGCGGCTGCTCTCCACCCCTCCACTTCTATTGGACGCCTGCCATGTGACGTCGCTGTGATGTCGCATGAACCGCCCCCTTAGAAAAGAGGCTGTTTGCTGGCCACAGCGACGTCACTAGGAAGGTAAGTGTCGTGTGACGGGGCCTAGTGATATTGTGCGCCATGGGCAATGATTTGCCCATGATGCACAAACGATGGGGGCTGGTGCTTTCACGAGCGACATCGCTAGCGATGTTGCTGCATGCAAAGCAGCCTTAAGAGCACCTCATACAATGGGCTAGTGCCAAAATGGAGCCACTCAATTATTACGTCAAAAGAGTCAGTTGACTTTGTTGAAAATTTCTTTTAGCACTTGATATTCCATAAAAAGTTCATGTTCTCTGTATTTGTCTAAATATTTTCCCTATTTTAGGAGTGCATTAAGTTCTCACTTTTCCACATTCTCTTTATTTCTTTCTTTTAACACGAATGGAAACAATTTTCTTTATTATTTTTGATCTCAGTAGTGGTGCTTTATGCGGGCGTCACACGGTACGATCTATCGTGCGATCGCACCAGCGATCGTACCCGCCCCCGTCGTTTGGCGTCACGGGCAAATCGCTGCCCGTGTCGCACAAAGTCGTTAAACCGCCGTCACACGTACTTACTTGCTGAGCGACGTCACTGTGGGCGGCGAACATCCTCTTCCTGAAGGGGGAGGGACGTTCGGCGTCACAGTAACATCACACAGCGGCCGGCCAATTGAAGCGGAGGGGCGGAGATGACCGGGACGTAAACATCCTGCCCACTTTCTTCCTTCCGCATAGTCGGCGAGTGCCGCGGGACGCAGGTAAGCTGTGTTCATCATTCCCGGGGTGTCACACGGAGCGATGTGTGCAGCCCCGGGTATGATGAACAACCGACGCTATGCAAAATAAACGATTTTTTAAAAATAAGCGACGTGTACATGACTCACGATTTGTGACCGATTCAGCGTCGCTCAGAGGTGTCAAACGAAACGACGTCGCAAACGATGCCAGATGTGCATCACCAAAACCGTGACCCCGACGATGCATCACACGATTGATCGTCTCATGTGACGCCCGCATTAGTGTTACTGCTATGCATTTTGTTAAGAGCTATTGTCTACAAGAAATGGAAACAGACATCCATACAGTTGTACACCTCTGACCTAATTAAATGGGTTTTACTATAATGACATTTCAAATAACTAGTATAACTTTCAGTCCAGTGCTAATTGCCTATTGCTTCAATATAATTTATTGGCAGTTTTTTTAAACCTTATTCTAATACAGTGGATCCTTGGTTTACGACAACAATCCGTTCTGGGTGTGTGCTTGTTAACCAAGTTACTCATCTAGCAAAGCAAAATTTCCCATAGGAAATAATGCAAGCTCGGACAATTCGTTTCACAACTTGTGCAATGTCCCATCCTGGTCCCCTATTATGCCATTCCACACACGCACAAACACGCACAAACACACACAAACACATATTATGCTCACCTTACCTTCCGTTCCCTCGCCGGCCTCCTGGTTCTTGTAGTTCGCTGGAACAGGATGTGTATCGGGTAACCATCGCGACTGATGCCGGAGCTTCCACTGCCAGCGTGCTGACGTCAAAGGCATAAGCCGCTTACCTCTGACAGACCTTTGAGAAGTGTCTGACAGCAGAAGTTTCTCCATCGTTGCGATGGTTACTCAATACACATCCTGTACCGGCGAACTACAAGAACCAGAAGGCTGGCGAGGGAACGGAAAGTAAGGTGAGCATAATATGTGTGTGTTTGTGTGTGTGCCTGTGTGTTTGTGCATGTGTGCATGTTTGTGCAGACTGCAAGAGCAGGTCAGAGCACAGTGAAAGTACGGAACCGGAAGTGTGTGTGGTGAGTATTTGCTCGTACAGCAACGATTGCTCGTAAACTGAGTTACAAATTGACAGCAAGCTTTGCTCATATAGCAAAATGCTTGCACATCAAGTTACTCGTAAATTGAGGTTCCACTGTACTTGTAATATGGATGTTTCCTCTGACTTGCTGATAACGTTAGGCCTGGCGGCATATATGAGCCCCCATCATTCTCCAATGTTTTTTGACTCCTGCTTGACTCTAATTCTGACCTCTGCCCCTATTTCTCAATTTTGCCTTTTCTTATTTGTCTAATATCTGTTGTTGTACTTCTGGACCTGACCCTTGCTACTGTTCATGACTACTCTTTAATCATTGGCATACTGAATGATCACCTGATGAGTCTTGACTCTGTTCCTGACTACTCTCCAATCAGTGGCATACTGAATGCTCACCTTTTGATGATTGTGGATTCTGTTCCTGACTACACTCCAATCATTGACATACTGAATGCTCACCTGGTGATGATTCCTGACTCTATTCTTGACTACTCTCCAATCATTGGCATACTGAGTGCTAACCCGGTTGATGAGTCTTGACTCTGTTCCTGACTACTCTCCAATCATTGGCATACTGAATGCTCACCTGGTGATGATTGTGGATTCTCTTCTTGACTACTCTCCAATCATTGACATACTGATTGCGCACCTGGTGATGATTCTTGACTCTGTTCCTGACTACTCTCCAATCATTGGCATACTGACTGCTCACCTGGGGATGATTCTTGACTCTATTCCTGACTACTCTCCAATCATTGACATACTGAATGCTCACATGGTGATGATTCCTGACTCTATTCTTGACTACTTTCCAATCATTGGCATACTGACTGCTAACCCGGTTGATGAGTCTTGACTCTGTTCCTGACTACTCTCCAGTCATTGGCACACTGAGTGCTCACCTGGTGATGATTTTTGACTTTGCTCCTGATGCTACTACTAAATCGATTATACTGCTGTCAATTCTTGAGTATTCTGGTGACCTGGACTAGGAGATCCTCCTTTATTAAAGTTCATACTTTCTTGTGGGGGTTAAAGGTGAGGAAGACGGGATACTTTTGACTCTGAATGCAGGCCAAACTATCACCAAGAAGACTATTATTTAGAGAATACATATTCTTTAGTTGAAAGCACTTACATAACTGATTTTGTATTGAATTACAAGAAAATATGTCCCAGTACAATTTTGAAGAAAAGCTTGTTATAGAGACATTTACAAAATCACATTACAGATCAGGTATTATGGTTCCTATTAAAGTAATAATGCAATGTACTGGAGAAATACTTTTTGTACAACTCTGTCTGCCAGCTCTTGCATCACAAGTCATGTAACTGGGAAAGGTTGCCACATTCCTCATCTGGCAAATGCATGTACACTTTTTATATCTTTTTAGGTCAAATAAAAAAGAAAAAACTTAGAAAACATTTTAAGATATACTGTATGTGAGGAAAATCCTGGGATATGAAGAGGAATTATGATTTCCAGTCATAATCGCTCTCATCACTCCATGGCAGTGCCCCTCCCTTCTTGTTCTCAATGTCCAACATCTGGGAAGGTGTCACATCCTAGCAACACATCCCATGGCCATCTCCTGTGATATGGAGATTAGATGACCTGGGAACAGTGGAGACAGGATGCCTCCCTGCCGTGACCCTGTAACAAGAGTTTGTATCTCATTATAAGGCTATGGAAGTATCCAGACAGAACGACTCCAGTAAAATATGGTTCATATCTCGCAAGTCATATTTCCGATAAAAATGGCAACCATAAAAATTTTGTTTCCGCATGCGGATGATGCTGGCACACCTTTTTTATGGGAGTGGGAGCTTGGGAAGTACCCCAGGCGTGATATCAGTATGGGGAACTAGTAGACAAGTCATGAGTCCTCTCGTTCTGTAGCTAAATTCATAACTGTCACAATGAGAGCGTTGGCGTCCGCCTACGACGCTCCCAGGCAAAGTTATGGCCCATATTCCCTGTTGTGGATATTGTCCATAACTCCAGCCAGGGGTGGAGCAGTGCTCCCTCTGAGGTCACTAAGGTAGGAGGGGACCTGGATTTGCCCAGGTTGATAACCCCAATTCGACCATTTTCCAGTGTTCTTTTGCTCGGGGGTCTGGTCAGGGAAGACCTGTGAGGGAGATCCTGGAAACCTGGTCCACGGCGCCCCCCTGTGGCCAGACACACAAGGTAACTGCTGGAACTGTGTATGCCTGTTTGTAAACCATGCTTTGATTGTAACTGTACTCTGACCTATGTATATTCTGTAGATCTCCTATTGTATATATTGTAGTTTCTAGTGTGGCTTCGGCCGATTAAATTATATAATTAATCTTGGGCTGTTCTGTTATCTCGATCTTGAATCCCACGTCTGTGTGTTCGGCTAATAGTTACCGTGAAGCGGTTGGTGGCAGCGAGTTGTGCCAAGGATTATTGTGGGGAGGCCAGTGAGATTCGGGGAGATTTTATATATTCCACCCGCGGAGGTCGGGGGAATATATACCCTACTCTCACCGGGGACCCTTCAATAATCGGCATAAGTAGTATAGCGGCCTCCTTGCTTATTGTCGGGAAATTCCATAATTGGCCTGACTATAAGAGGGGCGCTAGAGAGCGCGTCACGTGCTCTGTCTGTCGGTCGGGAGGTATAAAGGAGGGGTGACCCCCACTTGTTACCCCCCGATTGTGACGTACTGGTAGCCAGCGCGGGGGATTTCTGAGTGACCCCCCCGGTGGTTCGTGACATATTGGTGGCATAGCGGTGGGATCGAGATAATAGTGTGTGTGAGTGTGAGACCCATACTCCCAGACACTAAAGACTGCCTGCAGCAGCTGTGGCTGCTGGGGTCTTCAGACTAGCTCAACACTAGAGTGTCAGAGTGCAGGTACTGTAGGTGTGTGGAGGCATCAGGTGTCAGTTCTGTGTCAGTGACCAAAGTCTGCAACAATGGCTGAGAGCACCAGGAGCAAAGCCAAAGGAATGGCTCAGGCCAGAGACGATAAGGAGGTTGTCCACGAGTCCTCCAGGAGCCCGACGCCAGAGAACAGCTCTGCAGAGGACATCGCACAACCTGGCACTGCTGGACAAAATGAGGAGGAGCTCGCCCAAGGGTCCTCAATGAGCCAGATGCCAGTCCTCCGCTCTGAAATGGACAGTGAATCACCAGGCTCCGCAGCGGGCCGCAGATCACCACGTGCCATTCCACCGAGCCTGGCAGGCTCGGATAGCCTTCTTCAAATGGCTATGGCCCTACTCCAGGCTGGAGACCGGGAGGGCTACAAGGAACTCATGGCGGAGCGCAGGGCAGAACGTGAGGCTGCGGAGCGAGAGCGACAGGCAGAGCGTGACCTCCGGCTGCAGCTAGCTCAGCTCCGGCCCTCATCAGCCACACGTGACCTTTAAGACTCCAAACTTCCAAAGGTCCGTGTTGAGGACTTCCCAGTGCTGGAGAAGGATGGAGACTTGGACTCTTTCCTGACTGCTTTTGAACGGACTTGCTTGCAGCACCATCTGGACAAGGACCAGTGGGCCAAATACCTGACCCCCCGTTTAAGGGGTAAGGCCCTGGAAATCCTTGGGGACTTGCCTACTGAGGCAGATCAGGGCTACGACACCATCAAGCGGGCCCTGATCCAACAGTACAACCTCACTCCGGAGTCCTACCGCAAGAAGTTCCGGACCCTGCAGAAGGGACCAAAGGACTCCTGGGCTGACCACCGGCGGGCACTTGCCCGAGCTGCCGACCACTGGACCCAAGGCCTGCAGCTTTCCACCGGACCAGAGATCCTAGACTTGGTCATCACAGAGCAACTCTTGTGGAACTGCCCTGAGGATATCCGCCAGTTCATCCAAGACCAGAAGCCAAAGGGGTCCACGGCTACAGCTGCCCAAGGTGTATTGTGTGGGTGGGGGTGGTGGTAGGTCCCTGGACAGCTTCCAACCTGTCACCGTCGGCCGGTCTGTGACCATAGGACTGCGAGACAGCGCCTCGGAGGTGACTCTGGTAAGGCCTGAGATGGTGTCCTCCCAAGACTTGGTACCTGGAAAAACCCTCGCTGTCTCCGGGATTGGAGGCATTGACCCGGCGCTGCCTGTTGCTGGCCTTTATTTGGACTGGGGCGCAGGGCGAGGGGTGAGGGAGGTGGGGGTAACTGATCGGATCCCCGCAAACGTGCTACTTGGGACAGATTTGGGGCAGATAACCTCCCAGTTTGGGCCCCCCCCCAAGGGCTGGACCTTCAGCCAGTACTGACATGCCTCCGGACAATGTTAATATGTTATCTATGAATGATGTAAGGGAGGGGGGAGTGAACTCTGATTTTTCTGCTTGCACAGACACCATAGACACACACACAGCTGCAGCTGTGACAGGAGGGGAGGGAGTCAGAGGAAGGTGTGACAATGCCTCTACAAGTAATCAGCCAGTGAGCTGGGATCTGTTGCCCTCTGCAGGGATAAGCAGAGAGCAGGGTGCTGCAGGGGGAGGACCAGTGTGTGGGGTGGGGGCTACCACAGCAAATGTGGGGTCCCCAGAGATTTCACAGCAGGGTTCTGTTGCTGCAGGGGGGGAACAGGCAGGTGAGATTGGGGCCGGTCCCGGAGCGGAAGTGCTCCCAGGTAAGATCTCGGTGCAGGGTTCCCCCACAACTGGGGTGTCAGGAAGTCAGGTAGGTCTCCCTGAACCAACAACTTGGTCAGGAACGGAGGAGGAGCAGGCACGACCCACGGTCGCAGCGGCTGTGGCCGCTGTCACCCGCAGTGGGAGTGCTGGAACCCAAGGGGCCTCCCGGAGGTCCGATGGCTCTTCCCCTTCTGACCAAGTGGCAGCCGAGTCAGGCGGAGGCCAGGACACAGGTCCCGGGGTACTGACCGAAGATGTGACAGTCTCGTCGATTCTGGCCACATCTAGTCACGGGTTTCAGGCAGCGTTAGAAGCTGACGACAGCTTGAAAGCTCTAAAGGAGCAGGCGGCACAGCCTCCCTCGGACTCGGACCCGGAGCGAGTGGTCTGGGACCAAGGACGACTGTACCGGGTCACGGTCCAGCAGGGTTCACCGGAGGCGTGGCCCAGGGACCGACAGTTGGTGGTACCCTATCCATTCCGGACGGAGTTGTTGCGGATCGCACATGAGATTCCGATGGCCGGACACCTAGGGATCGCTAAGACCAAGGCCAGGTTAAACCAGCATTTCTACTGGCCAAAAATGGGGGCCGATGTGGCTGCCTACTGCCGTTCGTGTGAAACCTGTCAGAGAGTGGGGAAGGCGGGGCCACACCCCAAAGCCCCACTGGTATCTCTGCCCATCATAGATGAGCCTTTCAGGAGGGTGGCTGTGGATCTGGTCGGCCCGCTGGCCATCCCCAGCAGCTCCGGGAAACGCTTCATACTGACGGTAGTGGACTATGCCACCCAGTACCCTGAAGCAGTGGCCTTGTCGTCCATTCGGGCTGATAAGGTGGCCACCGCATTGCTGGAGATTTTCTCCCGAGTGGGTTTTCCCCAGGAAATGCTCACTGACCGGGGGACCCAATTCATGTCACAGCTGATGGAAGCCCTCTGTAAGCAAGTCCAGGTGCGACATCTGGTGGCCAGCCCGTACCATCCACAGACTAATGGCCTGTGCGAGCAGTTCAATGGCACCTTAAAGCAGATGTTTAAGATGTTGGTCCACTCCCATGGGCGTGACTGGGAGCGGTATCTCCCTCACCTGTTATTTGCTTACCGGGAGGTTCCACAGGCCTCAACGGGATTCTCACCGTTTGAGCTCCTGTACGGGCGACGTGTGCGGGGCCCCCTGGCTCTGGTGAAAGAGGCTTGGGAAGGGGATTTGGCCACCCCTGGAGTGTCGGTTATCGAGTATGTCATGCGCTTCCAGGACAAAATGCAGGCCTTGACGCAGCTGGTACATGACAATATCGCTCAAGCCCAGGCCGATCAGAAGCATTGGTACGACCAGAACGCTTGTGAGAGGATCTACCAAGTGGGTCAAAAGGTGTGGGTACTGGTCCCCGTACCACAGGACAAGTTTCAGGCAGCCTGGGAAGGCCCATACCTCGTGTACCAGCAGCTCAACCCTGTAACGTACCTGGTCACCCTGGACCCTGCCCGTGGAAGGCGGAAGCCCTTCCATGTGAACATGATGAAGGCACATCATGAGCGGGAGGCGTGTGCGCTCCCCGTGTGCAACCTGCCCGAGGAGGGAGAAGCGGAAACCCTCTTGGATATGCTAGCCCAGGTTAGGGCAGGCGGATCCATTGAGGATGTGGAGGTTGGCCACCAGCTCTTGGAGGACCAACGGTCCCAGCTGTGGGCCACCCTGCACCCCTTCCGGGGGTTGTTTACCAACCAGCCCAGTAGGACTGACTTGACTGTCCATCACGTGGACACTGGGGATCATCCCCCGATCCGGCGTTCAGCATATCGGGTCTCCCTGGAGGTGCAGCAACACATGCGTCAGGAGATTGACGAGATGCTGGGGGTGATCCAGGCATCCAACAGCGCTTGGGCCTCACCTGTAGTCCTCGTCCCTAAGAAGGACCGAACCACTCAGTTCTCCGTGGACTACAGGGGGCTCAATGCTGTCACGGTCGCCGATGCGTACCCAATGCCACGCATCGATGACCTGCTCGATCAGTTGGCCGGGGCTCAGTACCTGACCATCATGGATCTGAGCTGGGGATATTGGCAGATCCCCCTGACTCACAAGGCCAGGGAACGCTCTGCCTTTATTACCCCATTTGGACTGTACGAGTCCACGGTGATGCCATTCGGGATGAGGAATGCCCCTGCCACTTTCCAGCGGATGGTCAACACCCTGCTCACGGGACTTGAAGGGTACGCGGCCGCGTACCTGGATGACATTGCCGTCTTCAGTCCCACCTGGGAGGACCACCTAGAGCATCTAGCACAAATCAGCCAAATGAAGACGTATAATGTTGATGAAGATGAGTATTCTTTTATTTCATAGGTCTACGCGTTTCAAGGTGACAACCTCTTCCTCAGGACCAGTGCATCAACAACAAGTACAACATACATGAAGATGACAGATATATATACACACAACTGATGGAAAGAAACGCCCACTGAAAGAAAAAAAATCAGTGGGAAGATCCTCCAACTGCATGACATGGCAAATTCATAGTAGTACATCAAATTCACATATATTCAAGGATAACATATTATTATGCAAAAAATAATAAATCTATAAACGTTAATAAAGAAAAATAAAAACATAATAAAGAAAGAAAAAAAGAAAAAAAAGACAAAAGTGTATGTGTATGTGTTTATAAAAGGACTAGAACCCTTATATGGGTGATAGCCCTATAACTAAAAACCAAGTCACCATTCTAGTGGTGATCACCACCAAAAATATATATAAATATATAATATTAAAATTACACTATTAAGAACTAACTATTAAAAACTTCCTGTGACAAAAAGATTTTTTACACTGAAAAAGTATTAGATCCACGGAGGAGGAAGAGAGACAGACAAATACTACTGAATCCGTATTATACTCAAAGCTCCGGAGCGAGCGCTATACCAAAGCGTTGATCAGATCAGGTCACATAAGTTCAGACCGTGGGAAGATAGTTACTGCGCATGTCCTGCCAAGTAATTGGGTCACATAAGTTCAGACCGTGAGAAAAAGATTAGTGCGCATGCCCTGACCGGCAACTAAAGTGCAGGATTCTATCATATAGAAACCAAGTGACAGAAAACCCAAAAAACAAAAAATCCTGAGATAAAAAACAGTGCAGGCATATCATCCAATGCATCAAAAATGCATACGTAGCCCAAGAGAAGAAAAAGGTCATAATTAAACAGTCTTTCTGTGATCCAAAATAGGCAGGATTATATTGCAGAAGCAATGAAAATTCTTTCAAATCCCCTGCAATATTGCAAGTGTGATATGGTGCAATATGAAAAGGCACGCTCAGAGTATAATGATCTTATACTGGAAGCGAGTAATAACAATATTATTAGTGATAAAGAGAAAAAATTTTTGCAGATTAAAAACCCAAAAATGGCATTTATGTATCACCTCCCCAAAAAGACCTCACCTCATAAAGACCTGGTCAATCCTCCTGGGAGACCTATCATTTCTGGGATTGATGCACTGACTTCCAATTTGGCGGCTTATCTTGACGAGATTATGCATATACATGTATTGAAACTTACCAGTTATTTGAGAGACTCGGCACATCTGATTACAAAGATCAAAGCTGTTGTCCTGTCTCCCCTACATACAGACCCCCAGTTGGACATTTGGTACATATAATTAAGTACACCACATTGGTTGTAGTGCAGCTGAAGGTACCTGGGATCTTGTAGTCCTGATGTGATCTGGGAATCTTTATCTTGTCCGTTGTCAATATTAATGGACAGGTCTTACATTTTTTCTGGTTGCAGGGAAATGTTCCTGTTGGTGTTGGAGAGGACAGGGAGCTTCTGACAATGATGCTTCTTAGATTTGGGGGCTGTCTAAAACACAGAAGTGGGGGGTCTGGAAAAATAGATTTTAACCGGGCATGCAAGATCCCAGGTACCTTCAGTTGCACTACAACCAATGTGGTGTACTTAATTATATGTACCAAATGTCCAACTGGGGGTCTGTATGTAGGGGAGACAGGACAACAGCTCAGGACAAGGATGAATTCTCACCGCCACACAATTAGAGAAAAAAGGATGGATCTACCTGTGGCCAAACATTTTTGTAACTCAGACCACAGCATCATGGCCATGAAATTGCTGGTATTGAAAGGAAACTTCAAGTCCCAGAGAGATAGGAGACTATGGGAGTACAAACTTATGATGACCTTTGACACATTCAGAGAAGGAATGAATGTGTCTCATGGATTCATGTCTTTTTACATCAGTTAAAAGATGTGCTCCTCTGACCATCCGAGCGTGTCACAGCCCGGACCAGACCCTTATCAAAGGACAATAAAACTTTCACACTGAACTGCAGCAGTATTTATGGCCACAACAGTTTGCCCCCCTGCCATAGTGATAGTTCTGTTTCATATAACTTGTTTGTTTGGTTTTTTTTTTTTACTGCACTATTCTAAGTCCTGTTGTGTATAAATATGTGACTCTTCAGATTTTGTGTTATACCATGCCTGATGAAGAGACCTGAGTAGTCTCGAAAGCTTGCAATTATTACCATCTTTTCAGTTAGCCATTAAAAGGTATCAACCACTGAGGACTTTCTGTTCTTTTAAACAAATTTTTTTTATCTCTACTGGCTAACACGGTACAAAGATATATTTTACTTGTATCATGATCTTGAAAGAAATTCTACCATGGAGACCTGATTTGCCAAAAACAGTTAAAGGGTTATTTCCATCTCCAAGATCCTATCCCAAAATGTAGTAGGTGTAATAATACAGTGGAACCTTGGATTACGAGCATAAATTCATTCCAGGAGTGTGGTCTTAAACCAAGTTACTCTTATATCAAAGCAAATTTTCTCATAGGAAATAATTAAAATGCAGAAAATTCGTTCTACAACCCAAAAATATTTACTGCATTTATACAAACTTATTACAGTAATGCAATATAATGTACTGTATTCATATAAAATTATTACAGTACACTAATACAAAATACTGTGCAGTAAAAACATATAAAACAAATTAAACTGCACTTTAGCTTACAATAGAATTGTTGGTGTGCGGGAGGTTCACTATAGAGAGAAAAAGTGATGTATAAATATGACAAATCTTTCTTCTAGTACATTACACAACTGTGAGCCCTCGCGGGCAGGGTCCTCTCTCCTCCTATATCAGTCTGTTTTGTATTGTTAATGATTGTTGTACGTATACCCTCTTTCACTTGTAAAGCTCCATGGAATAAATGGCGCTATAATAATAAATAATAATAATAATAATTACACAAAAAAACACCCCAAATCTGTTCTCTCCAAAATAAGGGCAGAACTAAGCCAAATGTGGTATAGGAAATAATACTGCACAGGTAATTAGATTACAGTGCAAGCAATGTGCTGTACCGGTTAGCAGAAAGAAAGTGCAATACTGTATCCACAAATGCAAATTGATAGACATGCTATATAGTATAAATTGTACAATGCTATACAGTATACAGTACATATGTATAGAAAGTTACCTCCAGAGCGGGTCACAGCGCGGTGAAAGGACGGAACCGTAAGTGTGCGCAGTGAGTATTTGCTCTTATTGCAAAGCATTGCTCTTAAACCAAGTTACACATTTTTAAAAAGCTTTGCTTGTCTTGCAAAACGCTCTGAAACCAAGTTACTCTTAATCCAAGATTCCATTGTATTAGCATATACCTTCAGTTAAACACGTAGTATAGTTCTCCTGTTCTAGCTATGTTTCTTATCTCATGTGCAGAGCATTGTAGCTTTGGTACCCATGGTTATGACCTCTAGCAACTAACTGTCATTATATGAGTGGTCATAACCATGGCTACCCAAGCTGCAATGACCTGCAGATGAGGTAAGAGACCTGGTTATATCAGGAGAATAATAGCACATTTTTAATTTGAGATATTTGCTAATATTAATATTACACCTACTACAAGTTTGGATAGGATCTTGTAGATGGGAATACCGATTTATGTCTTTGTAGGTAAAAATGCAAATCAAAACAGCAGTTTTCCTTCTCATAGAAAGCTTAAACTAATGTGTGCACCCATAAGATGGCAATATTTTGCTATTTTGGATGAGACATGCTGACAGTTAGTTCTTGTCATCAGGATACCTCCAAATACTTTTTCTGTGTAATATTTAAAATCCCAAATTTTCATGTATTTTTATTTTTTTTTGCTAATGTGGAAACATTGAGAGAGTGCTTTTGATGCCTGTTACCAAGTCATTTATAAACAGAATAAAAAGAAACAGGTTCTAAAGAATCTAGATGAACTCCATGTATAAACATTAATGGCCGCTTTTCAAAGCCAACTTTCCATGCAACATAAAAACTTTGCTTAATACGTATGTTTTTTATTTGATGGACTTGACTCTACTACATTAGTAAAATGGCAAGTGATGTGACACTAAGTCTTCTGTGCTCAGTTTACTGGTAACAATTACAATTAGCATGGATTAGGCTGATTTACAGTTTGGGAAGTGCCAATAGTTTGTGACCTAGCCTTGGTAAAAATACAGATGTGAAGAATTGTGAAGGTCAGTTTCATAATTGTTTCATCCTAGTTAAACTCTCAATTACCCCTTCGGAAATGTATTCATAATTAGAGCTTTTCATGGTTAGTTTTTCTTTTTTAGTCAGCAAATTCAGTAAAGTTGTGTTCTTTTCACATTCAAGACCTCCTTCATACATCCATGCGTCCAGTACGTACCGGAGACATGCATACATGTAGAACCATTAAAATCAATGGACTTGATCACACATCTGTATTTCCACAGGGACCGTGTGTCTGTGTGGAGCACATGTGTATCCGTGTGCTCCACACGGCGACATGTCCGTTTCTACCGGCAGCACGGGTGTCACACGGACTGCACACTGATGTGATCTGTGTGACACGTACTGGAGAAAACACAGGTCACATAAAAATAAAGAAATGTTATACTTACCAGTCCCCGGCGCTGCCTCTCTCTGCCTCTGCTGTTACTTCCAGGTTCGCTCATTATGCTCATTGAATATTCACTGCAGTCACAGCAGACCCGGAAGTAAAAGCAGCGCCTGAAATAGGTAAGAATACCAACTCAATGCTGTTCATATGCTATCCGGAAGTCACACGGATAGCACAGAGACAGCACACGTAGAATACACACATACACACATATACGTACTTTCGCCACAAACCGTGCAAAACGTTCATGTTTTGCATTGATGTGTGAAGGAGGCCTAGGCTGCATTATTATGCCATGTAATCCAGCTGCCGATCACCTGAAATATGAACAAAATGCTCATTCATCGAGTGAGACGATCCTTTGGCTGGCATAAAACATTATTCTCGCCAGCACATTATCACGGGACATGTGCTGCCATAATAGCTTATGTGAAGAGAACAATCTATTACTGATTGTTCTGTGTCCACGAGAGATTTTGTCTGCTTGTCTGAATGGGCTATTAAAGAGTAACGGTGACCAGGTCTTTGTCACTGAATTTGAGTGCTTTATGATATAAGGGCAGAGACCCTGATTTCAGCATTATGTCACTTACTAGGCTGCTCACTGTAGTTTTGATAAAATCACTATTTTATCAGAAGGAGATTATCACTACCGGGCTAATAAACCTGTTACCATGTAGTCTTCCATATTCATTATTTCTTTAAAACCCACTGATCGGCAGGTTTCTTCCAATACACAGTGTACAAATAAAGCTGTTAATTAGTGGTGTGTGTGTGTGTGTGTGTGTGTGTGTGGGGGGTTATACAGCGCTCAGCATTCAGAGATCTGCTAGCTCTGCAACAGATAAAGCAATGATTTTATCAAAACTGCAGCAAGTACCACAGTTAGGGGCACTTTGCACACTACGACATCGCAGGTGCGATGTCAGTGGGGTCAAATTGAAAGTGACGCACATCCGGCCTCGCTGTCGATATCGTAGTATGTAAAGCCTTTTTGATACGATTAACGAGCGCAAAAGCGTCGTAATCGTATCATCGGTGTAGCGTTGGTGATTTCCATGATTTGGAAATGACCGATGTTACGATGTTGTTCCTCGTTCCTGTGGCAGCACACATCGCTGTGTGTGAAGCCGCAGGAGCGAGGAACATCTACCTACGTCACGGCCGCCAATGCGGAAGGAAGGGGGTGGGCAGGATGTTTACGTCCCGCTCATCTCCGCCCCTCCGCTTTTATTAGCCGCCTGCCGTGTGACGTCGCTATAACGCTGCATGACTCGCCCCCTTAATAAGGAGGCGAGTCGCCGGCCAGAGCGCCGTCGCAGGGCAGGTGAGTGCATGTGAAGCTGTCGTAGCGATAATGTTCGCTACGTCAGCTATCACCATGATATCGCAGCTGCGACGGGGGCGGGGACTATCGCGCATGGCATCGAAGCATTGGCTAGCGATGTCGTAGTGTGCAAAGGGACCCTAAGTGTTGCATCGCAGGAATTAGGGTATTTGCCCCTACATCATGATGCTTTCAGATGGGGTAGCAAAAATCTATTGACAGATCCCCTTTAAACCTCTTCCAAACAGAAAATATGTAGCCAACCAGTGGTTGTTTAATGCCGGAAATCAGGCAGTGTAAACGCACCTAAAGAATACTGTGTAATTTCAAATATATGAAAGATAATTTATTTAACCCTCTTGTGTCTAGTCATATGGGTCCCTGTTTTTTTTTTCAGGATAAGTTGTATTTGTCAGTGGCATCATTTTGTAGTACATATTAATTAACATATTTTATTAACTTAGGGGAAGGATTTGAAACAAAACAGTAGTTCTGATGCTGTTGGTTTTTTTCATTTTAATGTATGTTTACCATGTTGACTCTATTCTGTGGATCTATGACAATAAAGCGATACCAAACTTTTATATTTTTATTCATGTTTTACTATTTTGTGCAATAAATACACATTTGCAAAAAAATTGTTTTTGTGTCTTCATGTTCTGAGAGCCATAAATTGTAATATTATTTCCATGAATGGTTTTATAATACACCTGCAAACCATCCCGGATTCAATGGGACTGTCCTGACATTCACTGATCTGTCCACCTTCTGCTCTCAGTGCAGTGCATAAATTTAATCACCTTTTGCTCTTGCAGGACAAGAACTTGTGGTTATGAACTCCTTTTTTGTAGGCAGCAGCTCAATCACTGAGCCACTGCCTGGACTGAGGGATATAGGAGATTTGGTAATCTTGACCTGTAAAAAAAAAAAAAAAGAGCAACAAAAAGAGGAATATAATTTCCTCCAAAAATTCAGTAATTACTAACAGTAACAAGAGAGTAGCAGTCTTAACCTGTCCAGGCCAAAGGATCTAATACACTGACAGGATTCAGCAAAGCCCCCCAATAAAGATGGAGGCATCACAGGTGCAAAACACTAATGAAGCAACCACTCACAAGCTACCAATGCATGGAGGTGGTGAGTGCCCACATAAAAGTCTATTTGTGTGCAATTTTATCACCAAACAATCACCACCTCCATGGATTGATATTTTGTGAGTGGTTGCTTCATTAGTGTTTTGGACCTGTGTTGCCTCCATCTTTACTGGGGGGCTTTGCTACATCCTGCTGTTACCCCATTGTTGTGTAGCGCCCCATGAGGCAAGTGGTTAACCTACTCATTGCCAGTCCGTTGAGGGTCGGGTCAGGCAATGTCACGGGTGGCCTTGCCCAGTTCCTTGCCCCGAGGCGCACAGTAAATGGTGGGGAAAGCGGGGTATTGGTGAAAGTTTGTCGTGACGCTACCTGTGGTATGCAGCCAGGGAGTAGCTGCCACTGCAGAATTCCTCGCCATGCCAGGTGTTATGGCAGCCGTGAAGGTGTCGCTCCCCACAGTCGGAGCAGGCCCCGGGTGGATGATGAGGGTTGTAGTCCACGGGAGCGCCGAAGTGCGGGGCACCGTCAAAGACAGGGATGACAGAGAGGTCTGTGGTTCAAAGTTCTCTTTATTCACAGTTGGTAAGATACCCCGGAGGTGCCACTCTCTGCCGTAATGGGCCTCAGCCGGTCCCGGGTAAATCAGAGGCAATCACAAGTATCTGTGGAGTGTGAGACCTCCCTTCCTTGCGCTTGGTTGTGGATCCCTATAGCTTGAAGCGGCTTCTGGACCTCAGTGTTTCTGTTAAGTGTTCCATCCCGTTTGCAGGTGGCGTGGATCCTCGCCATTGGGCCTGGCTGCAATCCTGACCTCGGAGCCTATGTGTCACTGTGCTCTGGGAAAATTGGTAATAGGCAAAGGGACTTGGAATCCCCATCCCCTGCAGATTCTGGCAGACAACATAGAGTATAATCTGCCCCAGGGCTTCTGCACCCTGTCAGTGCTGGCACTATGGGAACGGTTTGGCTCGACCTCCAGCTACCATGTTCTCTTCTGTCTCACCATCTCCACCAGTTGCCTCTCGCCCTCTTCCAGTCTGCCCGGTTCTAATTAAGAGAGCTCTGAAGCATGCTTTCTAGCGACCGTGTTGTTCCGAGTGTCAGACTATTCTCCACTCAAACTATTTGTGTGTTCCTACTTCCTCAGACAGCCCCCACCTTTTGGATGACTAACTGGAGGTTTCCCCAGACTGTCTGGCTTCCTGTGTAACTGTCTGGCTCACTGACTGGATTTTGTGTAAGTGAAACAAACATCAGTGGTTAACTCCTTCATCACCCGGGATAAATCATTGCATCTTAAGTCAGATACAATACCCTGTGGCGACTGACCCAGAGGGGCACCACAGTTGCTGTGAGTAATCTTGACCTGTATTGCAGAAGGGGAACAGGTGCATCTCAATAGATTAGAATATCATCAAAAAGTTAATTAAGTTCAGTACAATACAAAAAGGGAAACTCATCTATATATATAATTGCCTTATTCTGTCTGTCTGTCTGTCTGTCTGTCTTGCTCCAAAATTGTGTCCTAAAATTGTGTCCTTACGGTGACACAAAGCTGATTGGCCGCTGGGCTTGCCATGGCCCCGCCCCCCCCGCACGGATTGGCTGCTCGCCCTGGCTCCGCCCCCCCACAGATTGGCCTCTCGCCCCAGCACCCTGCAGGCATTGGCAACTCGGCCACGCCCCGCCCCCCTCACGCAATGCACGCTAGCTCTGTTCCCGCCCCCCCATGCATTCCCCGAACCGACACGGTCACTGAGCCACGACTACCAGGTGAGTACTGTACCCCTGGGAGCCCACATCAGCGTACGCCGCCAAACCAGCTGACACATACCCTCGCATTGCTGGGGCTGGCCGGCGTATGCTGGTGTGGGCTCCCGTGCGAGCGGGGGACGAGATACGCTGGTAACCATGGTAGCATAGTTACCAGCGCATCAAGGTCCTGCAGCGGCGGAAAATACACACACGCACACACATCAGATCACACTCACTCTCACACACACCTCACACACACATCACATCGCATCCACACACTCACTCTCACACACACATCACATCGCATCCACACACTCACAACATCCTGAGATATCGCTTGCTTCTCGGCGGCGATACTGTTCTGTTAGCTTCCAGGACCTGCCGGAGGATCACATGGCCAGAAGCATGTGGTATCTCCGGATGTTGTGAGTATAAGCGCGTATGTGCAATATCGTCAATGTGTGTGTGTGTGTGAGTGTATGCGATCGGGTGTGTGTGAGTGTATGCGATCGGGTGTGTGTGAGTGTATGCGATCGGGTGTGTGTGAGTGTATGCGATCGGGTGTGTGTGTGTGGGTGTGTGTGAGTGTATGCGATCGGGTGTGTGTGTGTGGGTGTGTGTGAGTGTATGCGATCGGGTGTGTGTGAGTGTATGCGATCGGGTGTGTGTGTGAGTGTATGCGATCGGGTGTGTGTGAGTGTATGCGATCGGGTGTGTGAGTGTTGGCAGAGGAGCACGGCGTGCTGGAGGAGGCTGGGAGGAGAGAGGCTGATCCTCGGGAAGGCTGGGATGGGGAGGCTGAGAGAAGAGAGGCTGATGCTGGGGGAGGCTGAGGCTGGGGTAGGCTGGGAGGAGAGAGGCTGATGCTGGGGACCGAAAAGGCTGATGCTGGGAGGAGAGAGGCTGATGCTGGTGGAGGCTGAGGCTGGGGTAGGCTGGCAGGAGAGAGGCTGATGCTGGGAGGAGAGAGGCTGATGCTGGGGGAGGCTGAGGCTGGGGTAGGCTGGGAGGAGAGAGGCTGATGCTGGGAAGAGAGAGGCTGATGCTGGGAGGAGAGAGGCTGATGCTGGGGGAGGCTGATGCTGGGGGAGGCTGATGCTGGGGGAAGCTGAGGCTGGGGTAGGCTGGGAGGAGAGAGGCTGATGCTGGGAAGAGAGAGGCTGATGCTGGGAGGAGAGAGGCTGATGCTGGGGGAGGCTGATGCTGGGGGAGGCTGAGGCTGGGGTAGGCTGGGAGGAGAGAGGCTGATGCTGGGGACAGAAAAGGCTGATGCTGGGAGGAGAGAGGCTGATGCTGGGAGGAGAGAGGCTGATGCTGGGGGAGGCTGAGGCTGGGGTAGGCTGGGAGGAGAGAGGCTGATGCTGGGAGGAGAGGCTGATGCTGGGAGGAGAGAGGCTGATGCTGGGGACAGAAAAGGCTGATGCTGGGAGGAGAGAGGCTGATGCTGGGATGAGAGAGGCTGATGCTGGGGACAGAGAGGCTGATGCTGGGGACAGAGAGCCTGATGCTGCGGGTAGAGAGGCTGATGCTGCGGGTAGAGAGGCTGATGCTGCGGGTAGAGAGGCTGATGCTGCGGGTAGAGAGGCTGATGCTGGGAGGAGAGAGGCTGATGCTGCGGGCAGAGAGGCTGATGCTGCGGGTAGAGAGGCTGATGCTGGAGCAGCATGGGGGATGGAGCACGATGGGGGATGCGCAGCATGGGGGATGGAGCACGTTTGGGAGTGCGCAGCATGGCGGATGGAGCACGTTTGGGAGTGCGCAGCATGGCGGATGGAGCACGTTTGGGAGTGCGCAGCATGGCGGATGGAGCATGTTTGGGAGTGCGCAGCATGGCGGATGGACCACGTTTGGGAGTGCGCAGCATGGCGGATGGACCACGTTTGGGAGTGCGCAGCATGGCGGATGGAGCACGTTTGGGAGTGCGCAGCATGGCGGATGGAGCACGTTTGGGAGTGCGCAGCATGGCGGATGGAGCACGTTTGGGAGTGCGCAGCATGGCGGATGGCGCACGTTTGGGAGTGCGCAGCATGGCGGATGGAGCACGTTTGGGAGTGCGCAGCATGGCGGATGGAGCACGTTTGGGAGTGCGCAGCATGGGGGATGCAGCACGATGGGGAGTGCGGAGTATGGCGGATGGACCACGTTTGGGAGTGCGCAGCATGGCGGATGGAGCACGTTTGGGAGTGCGCAGCATGGCGGATGGAGCATGTTTGGGAGTGCGCAGCATGGGAGATGGAGCACAATGGGGGGTGCGCAGCATAGGGGATGGAGCACGATGGGGAGTGCGCTGCATGGGGGATGGAGCACGATGGGGAGTGCGCTGCATGGGGGATGGAGCACGATGGGGAGTGCGGAGTATGGCGGATGGAGCACGTTTGGGAGTGCGCAGCATGGCGGATGGAGCACGTTTGGGAGTGCGCAGCATGGTGGATGGAGCACGTTTGGGAGTGCGCAGCATGGCGGATGGAGCACGTTTGGGAGTGCACAGCATGGGAGATGGAGCACGATGGAGGGTGCGCAGCATAGGGGATGGAGCACGATGGGGAGTGCGCTGCATGGGGGATGGAGCACGATGGGAAATGCACACCTCCCCCCAACACACACACACGCGCGCGCACTGCACAACACACCACACACACACACTGGGAACCACAAACAACTGCCCTACACAGACACCCACACACACAGACAACGCTGCACACACACACAACACCCAACACACAAACACCGTGGCACACACAAATATACGCATATACCGCACAACACACACATTGTACAAAACATACCTCCCCCCAAAACACACCACACACACACAAACCGCGCAACACACACACACATACAACACCGCTCTCACCCCCCGCCACACCCAGACAACACCCAGAACATGTACAGCGCCCTACACAAACACTTGGTAACTACAGACAACAACATCTATATATATATATATATATATATATATATATATATAACAAAAATCATACATGAACTACACAATACGTAAATTCTAGAATACCCGATGCGTAGAATCAGGCCACCTTCTAGTATATTATATTGAGTCATTACATACAGAGTGATCTATTTCTAGTGTTAAATTTTTTTAATGTTGATGATTATGACTTACAGCAAATGAAAACGCAAAAATCATTATCTCAGAAAATTAGAATTTGATATAAGACCAATTGAAAAACTGATTTTAAGAAATGTTGGTCTACTGAAAAGTCTGTACAATAAATGCACTCAATACTTGGTCAGGGCTCCTTTTGCATAAATTACTGCATCAATGCGGCATGGCATGGAGGCAATCAGCCTGTGACACTGCTGAGGTATTATGGAAGCCCAGATTGCTTTCATAGCAGCCTTCAGCTCGTCTGAATTGTTGGGTTTGGTGTCTCTCATCTTCCTTTTGACAATACCCCATAGATTCTCTATGGGGTTTAGGTCAGGCGAGTTTGCTGGACAATCAAGCACATTTGTACTGTGGCTATTAAACCAGGTATTGGTACTTTGGGCAGTGTGGACAGGTGCCAAGTCCTGCTAGAAAATTAAATTTTCATCTCCAAAGAGCCTGTCAGTAGAGGGAAGCATGAAGTGCTCTAAAATTTCCTGGTAGACGCTTGAACTGACTTTGGTCTTGATAAAACACAGTGGACCTATACCAGCAGATGACATGGCTCCTCAAACCATCACTGATTGTGGTAACTTCACACTAGACCTCAAGCAGCTTGGATTGTGGCCTCTCCACTCTTCCTCCAAATTCTGGGACCTTGATTTCCAAAAGAAATGCAAAATTTACTTTCATCTGAAAATAACACCTTGGACCACCGAGCAACAGTACAATTCTTTTTCTCCTTGGCCCAGGTAAGACACTTTTGGCATTGTCTATTGGCCACAAGTGGCTTGACACAAGGAATGCAACAGTTGTAGCTCATGTTCTGGGTACATCTGTGTGTAGTGGCTCTTGAAGCACTGACTCCAGTAGCAGTCCACTCCTTGTGAATCTCCCCCAAATTTTTGAATGGCCTTATCTTAACAATCCTATCAAGGCTGCAGTTATCCCGGTTGCAAGGTGCACCTATTTCTATCACACTTCCACTCAACTTTCCATTAATATGTTTGGATACAGCACTCTGTGAACAGCCAGCTTCTTTAGCAATGACCTTTTGTGGCTTATCCTCCTTGTGGAGTGTGTCAGTGACTGCCTTCTCGACATCTGTCAAGTCAGCAGTGTTCCCCATGATTGTGTAGCCTACTGAACCAGGCTAATGAACCATTTTAAATGCTTAGGAAGCCTTTGTATGTGTTTTGTAGTAATTATTCTAATTCTCTGAGATAATGACTTTTGGGTTTTCAATGGCTGTAAGCCATAGTCATCAACATTAACAGAAATAAATCACTCTGTGTGTAATGACTCTATATAATATATGCGTTTCACTTTTTGTATTGAATTACTTACATAAAGTAACTTTTTGATGATATTATAATTTACTGAGATGTACCTGTAGCTCTATAGGTCCAGTCACACATAGGGAGATCGTTAACGAGATCGTTACTACATCACAGTTTCCAGATCGTTGTTAAATCGTTCGTCAGATCGTTGGTGAGATGTCACACAGTCATTTTCCCAATGACTTTAGTAACAATGCAGTGACCTGTATAACGATCTTGTTAGTCATTGGGACCCTGTCACGCAGCAGCTATGTAACAATTCTGACCTCGAATAGGGGCGTAGTGTTTGACGCTGTAAGCCACGTAGGTGTGCATATGCATCGCCTTTTCCACACCCCTCCGCTCCGATTGGTGGCCAATACTGCATTCTGATTAGGCGGCCGGCCTAGAAGGCAACTTTGTATCACTTCATCCTTTGTCCCTTTTTGAGCCTTGCTTTGAGGATAGAACCTGCGACTTCAGCTTCGATCCGAAAAGCAAGCAAGCAATCGGGAACAAAGTACGAATGAATCCGGGTGTAGTCGCAGGTTCTATCCTCAAAGCAAGGCTCAAAAATGAACAAAGCATGAAACGATACCCAATCAGAACGCAATACTGTTCTCAGCACCAACCAATCGGTGCAGAGGGGGCGCGGAAAAGGTGACGCAACTACACGCCTACATGTCACACTTTAAGATCTCATCTAGGTCATTAACGAGATCGTTGGTAGGTGTCAAACATACAGATCCATCCTGCCCAGCAGGACTCCAACGAGTCAAAAATGGCCCAGGACATTCAGCAATGACCAACGATCTCACAGCAGGGGGCGGATCGTTGGTACATGTCAAACATGATGAGATCGCTGGTGAAATCGTTGTTTCGTCACAGAAACTGTGACGTAGCAACGATGTCGTTAGTAGAGATGAGCGAACCGGTCCCGGTTCGGCTCATGGTCGGTTCGCCGAACGGAGGTCCCGTTCGAGTTCGGTTCGTCAAACGTTCGACGAACCGAACTCGAACTGCATAGGAAACAATGGCAGGCATTCACAAACACATAAAAACACCTAGAAAACACCCTCAAAGGTGTCCAAAAGGTGACAAACAACTCACAACACAACACAAACACATGGGAAAGTGACAAGGACATATACTCATGCGAAAACAAAAGAGCTGGACAAGGAAAAAGAGGAGGACACACAGATATATGAGTATATGCAAGGAAACATCGATTCCATTATTGTGCAACTTGAGCCCTGCTCATTTTAGGCTTCCAATCTGGATAAATTGCCTGAGCTCGCCACGTACGCCTTGGGGATCTTGTCGTGTCCTGCAGCCAGCGTTCTCTCGGAACCTGTCTTCAGTGCTGCTGGGGGTCTGCTGGCAGATAAGCACACGCGTCTGTCCACTGACAATGTGGACATGGCTCTCAGAGGACTTTTCTTCCCCTGGGTCAGCCAGGGGACGGGAAAGGCATGCGTATTTTTGAGAGTGCTTCATGCAAAGCATCTTTTTCTTTTTCAAAAGGGGGCTCAACCGATGCCAGTCAAGTGGGGTGTGTGTGGCCCAGTTAGTGGAAACGAGGGAGACTGTGGTTGGAGTCCCCTCGCTGTGTCTCTAAAAGAACCAAGATGAACAAGTCATGGCTCTCAGAGGACTTTTCTTCCCCTGGGTCAGCCAGGGGACGGGAAAGGCACGCGTATTTTTGAGAGTGCTTCATGCAAAGCATCTTTTTCTTTTTCAAAAGGGGGCTCAACCCATGCCAGTCAAGTGGGGTGTGTGTGGCCCAGTTAGTGGAAACGAGGGAGACTGTGGTTGGAGTCCCCTCGCTGTGTCTCTAAAAGAACCAAGATGAACAAGTCATGGCTCTTAGAGGACTTTTCTTCCCCTGGGTCAGCCAGGGGACGGGAAAGGCACGCGTATTTTTGAGAGTGCTTCATGCAAAGCATCTTTTTCTTTTTCAAAAGGGGGCTCAACCGATGCCAGTCAAGTGGGGTGTGTGTGGCCCAGTTAGTGGAAACGAGGGAGACTGTGGTTGGAGTCCCCTCGCTGTGTCTCTAAAAGAACCAAGATGAACAAGTCATGGCTCTTAGAGGACTTTTCTTCCCCTGGGTCAGCCAGGGGATGGGAAAGGCACGCGTATTTTTGAGAGTGCTTCATGCAAAGCATCTTTTTCTTTTTCAAAAGGGGGCTCAACCCATGCCAGTCAAGTGGGGTGTGTGTGGCCCAGTTAGTGGAAACGAGGGAGACTGTGGTTGGAGTCCCCTCGCTGTGTCTCTAAAAGAACCAAGATGAACAAGTCATGGCTCTCAGAGGACTTTTCTTCCCCTGGGTCAGCCAGGGGACGGGAAAGGCACGCGTATTTTTGAGAGTGCTTCATGCAAAGCATCTTTTTCTTTTTCAAAAGGGGGCTCAACCCATGCCAGTCAAGTGGGGTGTGTGTGGCCCAGTTAGTGGAAACGAGGGAGACTGTGGTTGGAGTCCCCTCGCTGTGTCTCTAAAAGAACCAAGATGAACAAGTCATGGCTCTTAGAGGACTTTTCTTCCCCTGGGTCAGCCAGGGGACGGGAAAGGCACGCGTATTTTTGAGAGTGCTTCATGCAAAGCATCTTTTTCTTTTTCAAAAGGGGGCTCAACCCATGCCAGTCAAGTGGGGTGTGTGTGGCCCAGTTAGTGGAAACGAGGGAGACTGTGGTTGGAGTCCCCTCGCTGTGTCTCTAAAAGAACCAAGATGAACAAGTCATGGCTCTCAGAGGACTTTTCTTCCCCTGGGTCAGCCAGGGGACGGGAAAGGCACGCGTATTTTTGAGAGTGCTTCATGCAAAGCATCTTTTTCTTTTTCAAAAGGGGGCTCAACCCATGCCAGTCAAGTGGGGTGTGTGTGGCCCAGTTAGTGGAAACGAGGGAGACTGTGGTTGGAGTCCCCTCGCTGTGTCTCTAAAAGAACCAAGATGAACAAGTCATGGCTCTTAGAGGACTTTTCTTCCCCTGGGTCAGCCAGGGGACGGGAAAGGCACGCGTATTTTTGAGAGTGCTTCATGCAAAGCATCTTTTTCTTTTTCAAAAGGGGGCTCAACCGATGCCAGTCAAGTGGGGTGTGTGTGGCCCAGTTAGTGGAAACGAGGGAGACTGTGGTTGGAGTCCCCTCGCTGTGTCTCTAAAAGAACCAAGATGAACAAGTCATGGCTCTCAGAGGACTTTTCTTCCCCTGGGTCAGCCAGGGGACGGGAAAGGCACGCGTATTTTTGAGAGTGCTTCATGCAAAGCATCTTTTTCTTTTTCAAAAGGGGGCTCAACCGATGCCAGTCAAGTGGGGTGTGTGTGGCCCAGTTAGTGGAAACGAGGGAGACTGTGGTTGGAATCCCCTCGCTGTGTCTCTAAAAGAACCAAGATGAACAAGTCATGGCTCTTAGAGGACTTTTCTTCCCCTGGGTCAGCCAGGGGACGGGAAAGGCACGCGTATTTTTGAGAGTGCTTCATGCAAAGCATCTTTTTCTTTTTCAAAAGGGGGCTCAACCGATGCCAGTCAAGTGGGGTGTGTGTGGCCCAGTTAGTGGAAACGAGGGAGACTGTGGTTGGAGTCCCCTCGCTGTGTCTCTAAAAGAACCAAGATGAACAAGTCATGGCTCTCAGAGGACTTTTCTTCCCCTGGGTCAGCCAGGGGACGGGAAAGGCACGCGTATTTTTGAGAGTGCTTCATGCAAAGCATCTTTTTCTTTTTCAAAAGGGGGCTCAACCCATGCCAGTCAAGTGGGGTGTGTGTGGCCCAGTTAGTGGAAACGAGGGAGACTGTGGTTGGAGTCCCCTCGCTGTGTCTCTAAAAGAACCAAGATGAACAAGTCATGGCTCTCAGAGGACTTTTCTTCCCCTGGGTCAGCCAGGGGACGGGAAAGGCACGCGTATTTTTGAGAGTGCTTCATGCAAAGCATCTTTTTCTTTTTCAAAAGGGGGCTCAACCCATGCCAGTCAAGTGGGGTGTGTGTGGCCCAGTTAGTGGAAACGAGGGAGACTGTGGTTGGAGTCCCCTCGCTGTGTCTCTAAAAGAACCAAGATGAACAAGTCATGGCTCTCAGAGGACTTTTCTTCCCCTGGGTCAGCCAGGGGACGGGAAAGGCACGCGTATTTTTGAGAGTGCTTCATGCAAAGCATCTTTTTCTTTTTCAAAAGGGGGCTCAACCCATGCCAGTCAAGTGGGGTGTGTGTGGCCCAGTTAGTGGAAACGAGGGAGACTGTGGTTGGAGTCCCCTCGCTGTGTCTCTAAAAGAACCAAGATGAACAAGTCATGGCTCTTAGAGGACTTTTCTTCCCCTGGGTCAGCCAGGGGATGGGAAAGGCACGCGTATTTTTGAGAGTGCTTCATGCAAAGCATCTTTTTCTTTTTCAAAAGGGGGCTCAACCGATGCCAGTCAAGTGGGGTGTGTGTGGCCCAGTTAGTGGAAACGAGGGAGACTGTGGTTGGAGTCCCCTCGCTGTGTCTCTAAAAGAACCAAGATGAACAAGTCATGGCTCTCAGAGGACTTTTCTTCCCCTGGGTCAGCCAGGGGACGGGAAAGGCACGCGTATTTTTGAGAGTGCTTCATGCAAAGCATCTTTTTCTTTTTCAAAAGGGGGCTCAACCGATGCCAGTCAAGTGGGGTGTGTGTGGCCCAGTTAGTGGAAACGAGGGAGACTGTGGTTGGAGTCCCCTCGCTGTGTCTCTAAAAGAACCAAGATGAACAAGTCATGGCTCTCAGAGGACTTTTCTTCCCCTGGGTCAGCCAGGGGACGGGAAAGGCACGCGTATTTTTGAGAGTGCTTCATGCAAAGCATCTTTTTCTTTTTCAAAAGGGGGCTCAACCCATGCCAGTCAAGTGGGGTGTGTGTGGCCCAGTTAGTGGAAACGAGGGAGACTGTGGTTGGAGTCCCCTCGCTGTGTTTTACATGCTTTTAGAAGGGCATGACATGGCTTGGAGGTTGACTTTCATCATATGCAAACTGTTGGCTACCAAAATGCTGCCTTTCCAACAACTGTGGTTATAGGCAATGAGGAACATACTGATGAAGATGAGACGCAGATACCCGATTGGGATGACAACTTAAATATTCGGTCAGGGCAAGAAGAAACTCGGTCTGAGGGGGAGGGGAGTGCAAACACAACAATTGATGATGAAGTTCTAGATCCCACCTACTGTCAACCCACAGTCAGACACTCGAGGAGGTCAACAGAGGCGGTGGAGGAGGATGCAACCGACGTCGAAGTAACCTGGCGCCTTCCTGGACACAGTCGGAGCACTGGTAGCACGTCTACAACTGCATCCTCAGCCACCACTCTGCCTCTGAGCATTATTCGGGGTGGATCAACAGGTCGCATGGCCTCTAAGCCTTGCCTAGCCTGGTCCTTTTTTGACATAAAAAAAGATCGCCCAAATTATGTGATCTGTAACATTTGGCATGGTTATCTTAGTAGAGGTCAAAACCTCAGCAGTTTGACAACTTCTTCCATGAATCGTCACATGAATAAATATCATATGGCCTGGTGGGAAGCTCACCGTGCTGCAATGCGGCATAGTGGAGCCAACCATCCACCGCCTGCCCCTTCCAGGGCATCCGCGCGCTCGTCATCTTCTAGGACTGTGGGGACAGCTGTCACACCTGTTTTTCCACCCACAACTTCCACCACTGTAACCGCAACAGGCAGTTTGCTTGGTAGGTCATCAGTTGGTTTGGAAGGGGAAACAAGTGAGTGTGTACAGCTCTCTCAGACATCGATAGCACCAACGTTGGATGAAGGCAATATCATGTCTCCGCCTGCACTTTCCTCACAAAGCTGCATTTTTCCAGGGACACCCTACTCAACACCGTCTACACACAGCAGCCAGATCTCTGTCCCTCAGATGTGGTCAAATAAAAGGCCACTTCCTGCGACCCATGACAAAGCGAAGAGGTTGACTCTATCCCTCTGTAAGCTGTTGGCTACAGAAATGCTGCCTTTCCGCCTAGTGGACACACAGGATTTTAGAGACCTTATGTCTGTCGCTGTGCCCCAGTACCAGATGCCTAGTCGCCACTACTTCTCTAAGAAAGGTGTGCCCGCGCTACACCAGCATGTCGCACACAACATCACCGCTTCCTTGAGAAACTCTGTGTGTGAACGGGTGCATTTCACCACCGATACTTGGACCAGTAAGCATGGACAGGGACGTTACATGTCGCTGACTGGCCACTGGGTAACTATGCTGATAGATGGTGAAGGGTCTGCTGCACAAGTCTTGCCGTCCCCACGACTTGTGTGTCAATCCTCTGTCTGTCCAAGTTCCGCCACTGCTTCTGCATCCTCCACCTCATCTGGGTCCTCCACCTCCGCCCCAAGCCTGCCTGGTCAGGCCACCAGCGTTCTCACTGCGCAGAAGGAATCACGCAACCCTCATTACTATGCTGGCAGCAGAGCGCAACGGCATCAGGCGGTCTTTAGCTTGACATGTCTTGGGAATAAGAGTCACACAGCTGAGGAGTTGTGGTCAGCTCTGCGGTCCGAGTTTAATAAATGGTTGTCTCCACTCAACCTGCAGCCTGGTAAGGCCGTGTGCGACAATGCTGCAAACCTGGGTGCGGCCCTTCGCCTGGGCAAGGTGACACACGTACCTTGTAAGGCTCACGTGTTGAACCTTGTCGTCCAGCAATTTTTAACACACTATCCCGGCCTAGATGGCCTTCTGAACAGGGCACGAAAACTGTCTGCTCACTTCCGCCGTTCAAGCGCCGCAGCTGAGGGACTTGCATCGCTCCAGAAGTCTTTCGGCCTGCCGGTTCATCGCCTGAAATGCGATGTGGCGACACGCTGGAATTCAACTCTCCACATGTTACAGCGACTGTGGCAGCACCGGCGAGCCCTGGTGCATTACGTCATGATGTATAGCCTGGGCCAACGAGATGCAGAAGTGGGGCAGATCACCCTGATGGAGTGATCTCAGATCAAGGACCTATGCACCCTTCTGCACAGTTTCGACATGGCGACGAATATGTTTAGCGCTGACAATGCCATTATCAGCATGACGATTACAGTCATTTACATGCTGGAGCACACGCTAAACACTATTCGTAGTCAGGGGGTGGGACAACAGGAAGGGGAGGAACTACAGGAGGATTCATATGCGCAAGACACAACAACATCACCAAGGTCCAGACGTTCATCATCACCAACGCGGCAGGCATGGGACCATGGGGGACAGGGATCAACAAGGGCGCATGGTAGCAGAAGGTGCAGGAGGACATGAAGATATGGAGGACGAACTGTCCATGGACATGGAAGACTCAGCAGATGAGGGGGACCTTGGTCAAATTTCAGTTGAAAGAGGTTGGGGGTAGATGACAGAGGAAGAAAGAACGGTTAGCACCTCTATGCCACAAACACAGCGTGGACTTGGTCCGCATGGCTGCGCAAGACACATGAGTGCCTTCTTGTTGCACTACCTCCAACATGACCCTCGTATTGTCAAAATTAGAAGTGATGATGACTACTGGCTTGCCACACTATTAGATCCCCGGGACAAGTCCAAATTTTGTGACATAATTCCACCCATAGAAAGGGACGCACGTATGCAGGAGTATCAGCAGAAGCTGTTACTCGATCTTAGCTCGGCTTTTCCACCAAACAACCGTGCAGGTGAAGGGAGTGATTCTCCCAGTTGTAACTTGACAAACATGGGACGGCCTCGTCATCTTCAACAGTCTACCCGTACCAGTAGGACCGTATCTGGTGCTGGTAACAGCAATTTTATGGAATCTTTTCATAATTTTTTTAGACCCTCCTTTGCAAGGCCACCAGAGACAACAAGTCTGACACATAGTCAACGGCTGGAGAGGATGATACAGGAGTATCTCCAAATGAACATCGATGCAATGACTTTGCAAATGGAGCCTTGCTCCTTTTGTGCTTCAAATCTAGAAAAATGTCAAGAGCTCTCCAGTTACGACTTGAAGATTTTGTCGTGTCCAGCTGCCAGCGTTGTCTCTGAACGTGTCTTCAGTGCTGCTGGGTGTGTGCTGACAGATAAGCGCACGCGTCTGTCCAGTGACAATGTGGACAGACTGACGTTCATCAAAATGAACAAGTCATGGATCCAGAAGGAATTTACTACCCCTGTGTCATCCTGGGGAGAGTAAATGCTTGTGGATTTGGAATGTGCTTGATGCAAATCAAAACATCCTGTTTGCAACTAGGGCACAAGTGCTGCCACTGATGGGGTGTCTGTGTGCCCAATTTTGGGAAAAAAGGTAGACTCCGCTTGGAGTAACCCTTGCTTGATGTGTTTTTTAAAAATGATACAAGATGAACAGATCTGAAGGCAAGATGAAGGCAACATCATGTCTCCGCCTGCACTTTTCTCACAAACCTGCATTTTTCCAGGGACACCCTACTCAACACCGTCTACAGACAGCAGCCAGATCTCTGTCCCTCAGATGTGGTCAAATAAAAGGCCACTTACTGCGACCCATGACAAAGCTAAGTGGTTGACTCTATCCCTCTGTAAGCTGTTGGCTACCGAAATGCTGCCTTTACGCGTAGTGGACACACAGGATTTTACAGACCTTATGTCTGTCGCTGTGCCCCAGTACCAGATGCCCAATCACCACTGCTTCTCCAAGAAAAGCATGCCCGCGCTACACCAGCATGTCGCACACAACATCACCACTTCCTTGAGAAAATCTGTGTGCGACAGGGTGCATTTCAACACAGATACTTGGACCAGTAAGCATAGACAGGGTCATTACATGTCACTGACTGGGCACTGGCAAACTATGGTGAGAGATGGAGAAGGGTCTGCTGTACAAGTCTTGCCGTCCCCACGAGTTGTTTCAATCCTTGTTCTGTATGTAGAAGTTAATACACTGCTTCTGCCTCTTCAACCTCGTGTGGGTCCTCTACCTTGGCGCAAACCCTGTGTGGTCAGGCCACCCTTCCTTGCAACTGCGCACAAGGACTACCACACACCTCCTTACTATGCTGGCAGCAGAGCTCAATGCCATCAGGCGGTCAAAGTTTTACTTTGAAATGTATGGGAAATGTGAGTCACACCGCTATTACAGAGAATAGTAGTCAGGCAGGGTCAAAACATTAATTGAGGAACAGGAACAGAATGGGACGGCCAGGACTTAATCAGAAAACAAGCAGAGGTGAAATGCGTATCGGCCAACAAGGTACATAAACAGCAAGCAGGAAACGTAGTCAGGTAACAAGCACACAAAATCATAAAACTGAACTGGGGGTAAAATTAACCAGAGGTTCATAGCTATGTCTGGCAGTGGTCTGCAGACAGGATGGGCATAAAAAAGGGTGTGGTGTCTTCCCATTGGTTGTAGCTGAATGATGGTATTTCATCTGTGAGATACCCACCAGCTACATTCAGCCAGAGATTCTGCATCTGTCAAGGTAATGCAGCCCAGTGGGTGAGCATAACCTGCGTCCACCTGCGCCGCTGGCATCGACTACTCTCCCATCATCAGCAATATTCATGAAAGGAACACGTTGTCACCTGGCGACCGGAGTACAAATTGACGGAGCGGACTCCGTTGGTGACTTAACAGCCGTGTGCGGCAATGATGCAAACCTGGCTGCGGGCCATCGTCAGGGCAATGTGACACACGTGCCTTGTATGGCTCACGTGTTGAACCTAATTCTCCAGCAATTTTTAAAACACCATCACGGCCTACATGGCCTTGTGCAGCGTGCACGCTCGCTATGTGCTCACTTCCATCGTGCGTACACAGCAGCTCAACAACTTTCGTCTTTACAGAAGTCTTTAGGTCTGGTGGTTAAACGCCTGAAATGCGATGTGCCCACACGCAGGAATTTGAATCTGCACATGTTGCAGCGTGTGTGGCAGCACCGCAGAGCCCTGCTGAAATACGGTATGACATATAGCCTGGGATAACTTGATCAAGAGGTGGTGCAGATCACGCTGCTGGAGTGGTGTCAGATCAAGGACCTATGCACCCTGCTACACAGTTCACAAATGTCGACGAAGATGTTTAGCACTGGCAATGTCATTCTCAGCGTGACAATTCTGGTCATCTACATGATGGAGCACACTGTAATTATTATTCGGAGTCAGGTGTTGGGACAAGAGGAAGGGGAGGAAGTACAGGAGGAGTCATATGCGGAAGGGATAACAAGATCTACGAGGTCCAGATGGTCAGCGGCACCTATGCGGCAGTCATGGTGAGGGAGAGGGATTAACAAGGGCGCATAGTATCAGCAAAAAGTGTTGATGAAAGTGCAGGAGCCCATGAAGAAATGGAGGACGAACTGGCGATGGGCATGGAAGACTCAGCAGATGAGTGAGAGCTTGCTCACATTTCGGTTGTGCGAGGTTGTGGGTAGAGGGCAGAGGAAGGATGCACGATTCTCACCTCTCTGCCACCAACACACCAAGGACTTGGTCCTCCTGGATGCACAAGACACATGAGCGCCTTCTTGCTGCACTACCTACATGACCCTCGGATTGTATGAATTTGAAGTAATCCTGAATACTGGGTTGCCACACTGTTAGATCCCCGGTACAAGACAAAATTTGGCGAAATAATTCCTGCCATAGAAATAGACGCACGTATACAGGAGTATCTGCAGAATGTGGTACGCAATCTTAGATCTACTTTTCCACTAAACACCAGTGCTGCACAGAGTGAATCTCAACGCTTTGTCATGGATAGGAGGAAATGGTCTTTTACTTGTCCACATCGGAGGGACCGAGGGATGGCTGCTGTGCTGAGATGGCGTTGAGTACGGTGTCCCTGCACAGTTGCACTTTTGGTCATATCCCAAAATGAGTTGAAAAAGGACAGATGCTGTTGGAAAGGGGAACAGGTGTGTTGGAAAGGGGAAAAAAATTTTGGTCCGTGGATTTGGTGGTTAAGCAACTGTAACATTTGCTGAAGAAACAACATCTGTTACAGTGGGACTGGCAGATTTGGATAAAGTGGTATATAATCTGTGACCGCTATATAACGAAAATTAATAAGAAAAGAAAGAGAAAGGTATATATCCCCATCAGCAGTCAGTGTCCACCGTGCTCCCAGTTGGAAAAGGAGAGGTTGGCAACTTGAAGGTTTGGTGGAGGATACAGAGCTGTGTGGCTATGAAACTAATAGTAGCCTGAACCGAGTTAGACGCCATTCGGATCTGGAGACTGTGAGCCCTGTTAGCGTCACAGGGTCCACATGCCCACCCAGCCCAGGAACTCCCTGTTAACAACACAGGGGCCATTGAGTACGCTGACCGTGTGCGTAGGGGCCACACCTGTGGACAGCAGGCGCATCAGCAGCAGCAGGCCTGTTAATGCCACTGGGCTGCACAAGCAGGACTGTTAGGACAGGAGCTGGTCTTAACCGTTCTGCGTTACCAACTGTGGTGGTGGCCTGCATCCACCACCCTATCCCTGCCTACCTCTGGCCTAAAGCCGCAATGGGTTCAACACATGGAGGTGTGCTCTTTCGGAGCATAATAGAAGACTGCGCACCTCCTTGTTGGCTCCAGCCCCTTTTATAACCTGGGTCCGCCCCAAACCAGGGTGAACCACAATGCACCTCCTGGAGACAAAAGTAGAGTGACACGTCATGAGTGGCATAACTAGCGTCCTATTTGGAAACGCAACTTCAATGATGACCTCATGGCTGTCATGACCCAAACACCTCACCAGTCATCGTCTGAGCATCAATAATGCGGTGACAAGTCATAGGTGTGGGCCTCTGCAAGCCATTTGGGAGGACACCTGATGCCCTGTGGTCTATATGGGACCCCCACATCAGGGCCAGGGCCAAAGAGTTCATTACCGGACCTAGTCTCTGATGCAGGAAGTGCCTGAGCATGCTCAGTAGCATGAAATACAGTCTCTGAAAAAAGACTATCAGCTTTAGCATGGTGTCTAGGCACAAAACAGGACTTAGACCCGGCACGGAATGCAAGCACCTGTGCAAAGAGGCTTTTCACACTTAGTGTGGGAGCATGCGCTGTATCCCGAAATGAAGACTTAGCGTCAGGAATGGCACAGTCAGGCTGAGCATACTCACTAGGCGAAACACTGTAATTATGCTGCAGCTGGGGTACATCGGCACACGCATGCGCACTAGCTGCCTCTCCACACTTAGACGTGGAGGGGAAATTTGTCTTGGAGATGCTGTCTATGAACAGAAGGAAAAGCTAAAGGAAGCCTGACTTTCTATCCCTCCGAATTATGAAATGCAGCAATGAATTCCATGAGTTTGCTATAACATTAGCGTAGCAAAATGTGCATGAGGGTGTGATGTAGAGGTGCTAGAAATAGCTTGTCACCAGTGGGGCACTAATGGAATACAACAGCCAGTTCTATGATGCCACAAAATGGCAGTATTTTGTGCTATCATTATAGCTTATTAAAAACAGAGCACGAGGTTGTCATGCAGAGGTGCTGCACATAGATTTGCAGTAGTGTGAATAGACAAAAGTACAATAGCCACGTATAGGATGCCACTAGGTACACTGAGTGTTTGCTAGTATAATGGCTTAGTAACAATGAGTTGTAGTGTGCAATGCAGGCAGACGTGCTCTGCAAATGTCTTTGCACTAGTGGGACTATAGCAAAGTCCAATAGCCACGTTTAGGATGCCACTAGGTACACTGAGTGTTTGCTAGTATAATGGCTGAGTTTAAAAAAGTTTGAGTGTGCAATGCAGGCAGACGTGCTGCAAATAACGTTCCAATACTGTGAATTGACAAAAGTACAATAGCCACGTTTAGGATACAACTAGGTACAGTGAGTGTTTGCTAGTATAATGGCTGAGTTTAAAAAAGTTTGAGTGTGCAATGCAGGCAGATGTCCTGCAAATAACGTTCCAATACTGTGAATTGACAAAAGTACAATAGCCACGTTTAGGATACAACTAGGTACAGTGAGTGTTTGCTAGTATAATGGCTGAGTTTAAAAAAGTTTGAGTGTGCAATGCAGGCAGACATGCTGCAAATAACGTTCCAATACTGTGAATTGACAAAAGTACAATAGCCACGTTTAGGATACAACTAGGTACACTGTGTGTTTGCTAGTATAATGGCTGAGTTTAAAAAAGTTAGAGTGTGCAATGCAGGCAGACGTGCTGCAAATATCGTTCCAATACTGTGAATAGACAAAAGTACAATAGCCACGTTTAGGATACAACTAGGTACAGTGAGTGTTTGCTAGTATAATGGCTGAGTTTAAAAAAGTTTGAGTGTGCAATGCAGGCAGACGTGCTGCAAATAACGTTCCAATACTGTGAATTGACAAAAGTACAATAGCCACGTTTAGGATACAACTAGGTACAGTGAGTGTTTGCTAGTATAATGGCTGAGTTTAAAAAAGTTTGAGTGTGCAATGCAGGCAGATGTCCTGCAAATAACGTTCCAATACTGTGAATTGACAAAAGTACAATAGCCACGTTTAGGATACAACTAGGTACAGTGAGTGTTTGCTAGTATAATGGCTGAGTTTAAAAAAGTTTGAGTGTGCAATGCAGGCAGACGTGCTGCAAATAACGTTCCAATACTGTGAATTGACAAAAGTACAATAGCCACGTTTAGGATACAACTAGGTACACTGTGTCTTTGCTAGTATAATGGCTGAGTTTAAAAAAGTTAGAGTGTGCAATGCAGGCAGACGTGCTGCAAATATCGTTCCAATACTGTGAATAGACAAAAGTACAAGAGCCACGTTTAGGATACAACTAGGTACACTGTGTGTTTGCTAGTATAATGGCTGAGTTTAAAAAAGTTAGAGTGTGCAATGCAGGCAGACGTGCTGCAAATATCGTTCCAATACTGTGAATAGACAAAAGTACAATAGCCACGTTTAGGATACAACTAGGTACACTGTGTGTTTGCTAGTATAATGGCTGAGTTTAAAAAAGTTTGAGTGTGCAATGCAGGCAGATGTCCTGCAAATAACGTTCCAATACTGTGAATTGACAAAAGTACAATAGCCACGTTTAGGATACAACTAGGTACAGTGAGTGTTTGCTAGTATAATGGCTGAGTTTAAAAAAGTTTGAGTGTGCAATGCAGGCAGATGTCCTGCAAATAACGTTCCAATACTGTGAATTGACAAAAGTACAATAGCCACGTTTAGGATACAACTAGGTACAGTGAGTGTTTGCTAGTATAATGGCTGAGTTTAAAAAAGTTTGAGTGTGCAATGCAGGCAGACGTGCTGCAAATAACGTTCCAATACTGTGAATTGACAAAAATACAATAGCCACGTTTAGGATACAACTAGGTACACTGAGTGTTTGCTAGTATAATGGCTGAGTTTAAAAAAGTTTGAGTGTGCAATGCAGGCAGACGTGCTGCAAATAACGTTCCAATACTGTGAATAGACAAAAGTACAATAGCCACGTTTAGGATACAACTAGGTACACTGAGTGTTTGCTAGTATAATGGCTGAGTTTAAAAAAGTTTGAGTGTGCAATGCAGGCAGACGTGCTGCAAATATCGTTCCAATACTGTGAATAGACAAAAGTACAATAGCCACGTTTAGGATACAACTAGGTACAGTAAGTGTTTGCTAGTATAATGGCTGAGTTTAAAAAAGTTTGAGTGTGCAATGCAGGCAGACGTGCTGCAAATAACGTTCCAATACTGTGAATTGACAAAAGTACAATAGCCACGTTTAGGATACAACTAGGTACACTGTGTGTTTGCTAGTATAATGGCTGAGTTTAAAAAAGTTAGAGTGTGCAATGCAGGCAGACGTGCTGCAAATATCGTTCCAATACTGTGAATAGACAAAAGTACAAGAGCCACGTTTAGAATACAACTAGGTACAGTGAGTGTTTGCTAGTATAATGGCTGAGTTTAAAAAAGTTTGAGTGTGCAATGCAGGCAGACGTGCTGCAAATAACGTTCCAATACTGTGAATTGACAAAAGTACAATAGCCACGTTTAGGATACAACTAGGTACACTGTGTGTTTGCTAGTATAATGGCTGAGTTTAAAAACGTTAGAGTGTGCAATGCAGGCAGATGTGCTCTGCTAATGTCTTTGCACTAGTGGGACTATAGCAAAGTCCAATAGCCACCTTTAGGATGCCACTAGGTACACTGAGTGTTTGCTAGTAAAATTGCTTAGTTTAAAAAAGTTGGAGTGTGCAATGCAGGCAGACGTGCTCTGCAAATGTCTTTGCACTAGTGGGACTATAGCAAAGTCCAATAGCCACGTTTAGGATGCCACTAGGTACACTGAGTGTTTGCTAGTATAATGGCTGAGTTTAAAAAAGTTTGAGTGTGCAATGCAGGCAGACGTGCTGCAAATAACGTTCCAATACTGTGAACTGACAAAAGTACAATAGCCACGTTTAGGATACAACTAGGTACAGTGAGTGTTTGCTAGTATAATGGCTGAGTTTAAAAAAGTTTGAGTGTGCAATGCAGGCAGATGTCCTGCAAATAACGTTCCAATACTGTGAATTGACAAAAGTACAATAGCCACGTTTAGGATACAACTAGGTACAGTGAGTGTTTGCTAGTATAATGGCTGAGTTTAAAAAAGTTTGAGTGTGCAATGCAGGCAGACGTGCTGCAAATAACGTTCCAATACTGTGAATTGACAAAAGTACAATAGCCACGTTTAGGATACAACTAGGTACACTGTGTGTTTGCTAGTATAATGGCTGAGTTTAAAAAAGTTAGAGTGTGCAATGCAGGCAGACGTGCTGCAAATATCGTTCCAATACTGTGAATAGACAAAAGTACAATAGCCACGTTTAGGATACAACTAGGTACACTGTGTGTTTGCTAGTATAATGGCTGAGTTTAAAAAAGTTTGAGTGTGCAATGCAGGCAGATGTCCTGCAAATAACGTTCCAATACTGTGAATAGACAAAAGTACAAGAGCCACGTTTAGGATACAACTAGGTACACTGTGTGTTTGCTAGTATAATGGCTGAGTTTAAAAAAGTTTGAGTGTGCAATGCAGGCAGATGTCCTGCAAATAACGTTCCAATACTGTGAATTGACAAAAGTACAAGAGCCACGTTTAGGATACAACTAGGTACAGTGAGTGTTTGCTAGTATAATGGCTGAGTTTAAAAAAGTTTGAGTGTGCAATGCAGGCAGACGTGCTGCAAATAACGTTCCAATACTGTGAATTGACAAAAGTACAATAGCCACGTTTAGGATACAACTAGGTACACTGTGTGTTTGCTAGTATAATGGCTGAGTTTAAAAAAGTTAGAGTGTGCAATGCAGGCAGACGTGCTGTAAATATCGTTCCAATACTGTGAATAGACAAAAGTACAATAGCCACGTTTAGGATACAACTAGGTACACTGTGTGTTTGCTAGTATAATGGCTGAGTTTAAAAAAGTTTGAGTGTGCAATGCAGGCAGACGTGCTGCAAATAACGTTCCAATACTGTGAATTGACAAAAGTACAATAGCCACGTTTAGGATACAACTAGGTACACTGTGTGTTTGCTAGTATAATGGCTGAGTTTAAAAAAGTTAGAGTGTGCAATGCAGGCAGACGTGCTGCAAATATCGTTCCAATACTTTGAATAGACAAAAGTACAATAGCCACGTTTAGGATACAACTAGGTACAGTGAGTGTTTGCTAGTATAATGGCTGAGTTTAAAAAAGTTTGAGTGTGCAATGCAGGCAGACGTGCTGCAAATAACGTTCCAATACTGTGAATTGACAAAAGTACAATAGCCACGTTTAGGATACAACTAGGTACAGTGAGTGTTTGCTAGTATAATGGCTGAGTTTAAAAAAGTTTGAGTGTGCAATGCAGGCAGATGTCCTGCAAATAACGTTCCAATACTGTGAATTGACAAAAGTACAATAGCCACGTTTAGGATACAACTAGGTACAGTGAGTGTTTGCTAGTATAATGGCTGAGTTTAAAAAAGTTTGAGTGTGCAATGCAGGCAGATGTCCTGCAAATAACGTTCCAATACTGTGAATTGACAAAAGTACAATAGCCACGTTTAGGATACAACTAGGTACAGTGAGTGTTTGCTAGTATAATGGCTGAGTTTAAAAAAGTTTGAGTGTGCAATGCAGGCAGATGTCCTGCAAATAACGTTCCAATACTGTGAATTGACAAAAGTACAATAGCCACGTTTAGGATACAACTAGGTACAGTGAGTGTTTGCTAGTATAATGGCTGAGTTTAAAAAAGTTTGAGTGTGCAATGCAGGCAGACGTGCTGCAAATAACGTTCCAATACTGTGAATTGACAAAAATACAATAGCCACGTTTAGGATACAACTAGGTACACTGAGTGTTTGCTAGTATAATGGCTGAGTTTAAAAAAGTTTGAGTGTGCAATGCAGGCAGACGTGCTGCAAATAACGTTCCAATACTGTGAATAGACAAAAGTACAATAGCCACGTTTAGGATACAACTAGGTACACTGAGTGTTTGCTAGTATAATGGCTGAGTTTAAAAAAGTTTGAGTGTGCAATGCAGGCAGACGTGCTGCAAATATCGTTCCAATACTGTGAATAGACAAAAGTACAATAGCCACGTTTAGGATACAACTAGGTACAGTAAGTGTTTGCTAGTATAATGGCTGAGTTTAAAAAAGTTTGAGTGTGCAATGCAGGCAGACGTGCTGCAAATAACGTTCCAATACTGTGAATTGACAAAAGTACAATAGCCACGTTTAGGATACAACTAGGTACACTGTGTGTTTGCTAGTATAATGGCTGAGTTTAAAAAAGTTAGAGTGTGCAATGCAGGCAGACGTGCTGCAAATATCGTTCCAATACTGTGAATAGACAAAAGTACAAGAGCCACGTTTAGAATACAACTAGGTACAGTGAGTGTTTGCTAGTATAATGGCTGAGTTTAAAAAAGTTTGAGTGTGCAATGCAGGCAGACGTGCTGCAAATAACGTTCCAATACTGTGAATTGACAAAAGTACAATAGCCACGTTTAGGATACAACTAGGTACACTGTGTGTTTGCTAGTATAATGGCTGAGTTTAAAAAAGTTAGAGTGTGCAATGCAGGCAGATGTGCTCTGCTAATGTCTTTGCACTAGTGGGACTATAGCAAAGTCCAATAGCCACCTTTAGGATGCCACTAGGTACACTGAGTGTTTGCTAGTAAAATTGCTTAGTTTAAAAAAGTTGGAGTGTGCAATGCAGGCAGACGTGCTCTGCAAATGTCTTTGCACTAGTGGGACTATAGCAAAGTCCAATAGCCACGTTTAGGATGCCACTAGGTACACTGAGTGTTTGCTAGTATAATGGCTGAGTTTAAAAAAGTTTGAGTGTGCAATGCAGGCAGACGTGCTGCAAATAACGTTCCAATACTGTGAACTGACAAAAGTACAATAGCCACGTTTAGGATACAACTAGGTACAGTGAGTGTTTGCTAGTATAATGGCTGAGTTTAAAAAAGTTTGAGTGTGCAATGCAGGCAGATGTCCTGCAAATAACGTTCCAATACTGTGAATTGACAAAAGTACAATAGCCACGTTTAGGATACAACTAGGTACAGTGAGTGTTTGCTAGTATAATGGCTGAGTTTAAAAAAGTTTGAGTGTGCAATGCAGGCAGACGTGCTGCAAATAACGTTCCAATACTGTGAATAGACAAAAGTACAATAGCCACGTTTAGGATACAACTAGGTACACTGTGTGTTTGCTAGTATAATGGCTGAGTTTAAAAAAGTTTGAGTGTGCAATGCAGGCAGATGTCCTGCAAATAACGTTCCAATACTGTGAATAGACAAAAGTACAAGAGCCACGTTTAGGATACAACTAGGTACACTGTGTGTTTGCTAGTATAATGGCTGAGTTTAAAAAAGTTTGAGTGTGCAATGCAGGCAGATGTCCTGCAAATAACGTTCCAATACTGTGAATTGACAAAAGTACAATAGCCACGTTTAGGATACAACTAGGTACACTGTGTGTTTGCTAGTATAATGGCTGAGTTTAAAAAAGTTTGAGTGTGCAATGCAGGCAGACGTGCTGCAAATATCGTTCCAATACTTTGAATAGACAAAAGTACAATAGCCACGTTTAGGATACAACTAGGTACAGTGAGTGTTTGCTAGTATAATGGCTGAGTTTAAAAAAGTTTGAGTGTGCAATGCAGGCAGACGTGCTGCAAATAACGTTCCAATACTGTGAATTGACAAAAGTACAATAGCCACGTTTAGGATACAACTAGGTACAGTGAGTGTTTGCTAGTATAATGGCTGAGTTTAAAAAAGTTTGAGTGTGCAATGCAGGCAGACGTGCTCTGCAAATGTCTTTGCACTAGTGGGACTATAGCAAAGTCCAATAGCCACGTTTAGGATTCCACTAGGTACACTGAGTGTTTGCTAGTATAATGGCTTAGTTTAAAAAAGTTGGAGTGTGCAATGCAGGCAGACGTGCTCTGCAAATGTCTTGGCACTAGTGGGACTATAGCAAAGTCCAATAGCCACAGATAGGATGCCACTAGGTACACTGAGTGTTTGCTAGTATAATGGCTTAGTTATAATGAGTTGGAGTGTGCAGAGGACAGGAGGGTACAGTGGCAGGATTGTGGTGCTCTGGGTAGAGGAATGGAAGCCTGCCTTTCTATTCCCTCCTAATGGTGAAATGCAGGGAGGAAATCCCTGACCTTGGCTACACAGACGCTGTTGCTGTTTGCAGGACCTGTCACCTATGGCTCTCTGACCCTGCCGGTTTGAGCCCTTAAAAGGACTGCTATAAAGTGCTCTCCCTATGCTGTCCAGCGCTGTGTATGGAGCGCATACAGCTGTATCGGCGATAGGACTCAGGAGGCCGGAGCTGCGACAGTGATGTCTGACACCAAAGACGCAGAAGGCAGATAATGGCGTCCGTGAAGAAAATGTCCGGTTTTATAATGCAGGGACATGTGACATGCAGATCCTATCACACATGCCGTTGCTTCTCTGGCTCAAAGTCCACTTAGCTGTGTGTGTGTCTGTGATTGGCTGACATGCTGGCCCGCCCCACAAGACGCGCGCGCTTAGGGAAGGAAGACAAGAAAAAAAAAAAAAAATTATAGAAACAGCAGTGATCTGAAGGCGCTGTTCACGCACACTATACACTGAAATGTGATAATAGTTTGATTCACAGAGTGACTTACACTATTACAGCGGAAACCAAGCTATGATTTAGCTGTTTTTTGGCTGCTAGAACCGTTCTCGAACGTTTCTAGAACTATCGAGCTTTTGCAAAAAGCTCGAGTTCTAGTTCGATCTAGAACATGCCCCAAAATCACTCGAGCCTAGAACTGGAGAACCACGAACCACGAACCGCGCTCAACTCTAGTCGTTAGCAATCTTGTTATGTGGGAAGTGGCCTTATGTCCCTAGAGGTCTAATTTTTTTGTTCCTTAAAACTGCTGAGAAATAATTACAAATACATATTTTTTTTTATTTTCATCCCCCAACTTCCAAACATTTAGTAGGAGCCCTAGCTTTTGAGCCACAGAGTCTAGCCAGTGTTCACATGTAGCGTAAGTCCTGTGTTTTTTTCTCTAGGGTTCACACCACACAACACAATAACAATCTTATCTCACTATTGAGTGTTTGCTGTGTTTTTTATGCATTTTCCTCTATATTTGATACATATTTGTTGCAGATATGAATCTGGGTTTTAAATGCATTTTAACACTATAGAAAAGCTTTGATTCTGCATTTAAAACCACACCAGGTTTTTTACAGGCATGGTTTTTTCAGGTTCCACAAAGAAACCTGTACAGATAAAAAAAAGCACCAAAACCGAAGAGTTCAGCAGCCTCTTTTATATGCACATCAGGCGAAGATTTCACGACATCACATCCAATTTGCTTGGATATTTAAGCCTTGTTCACATGTAACATAAATGTTGCATTTTTGTATGCTGCTTTTTTTGCACAAAAAATTCTGCTGTTTCACAGTTCAAGCAAAGTGGGTGTTATTTGATGAAAAGATGCCACTGAACGGTTTTGGTGCTTTTTTTTCTCTAAAGGCTTCTATGTGGAGCTATAAAAAGGAAAAGGTTTTGGTACCGTGTTAGCCAGTTGAAAAATTATTGAATGTTCTCAGTGAGAGGAAAAATGTATTGGGACAATAAAACTCTCACACCACTAATCAAAGCTACTTAAGGATTCAATTTCTAAGCTCAGTGTTTGTTTATTTAAATGTCTTTTATTATGCCATCCCTCTGCTCTGTTTGTGCATATATTTGTGTTTCTTCAGATATTTTGTCATACCATGCCTGATGAAGGGGACCTGAGATGTCTCGAAAGCTTGCTTTGTAACATCACTTTATTTTAGTTAGCCATTAAAAGGTATCACAAGATTATATTTTTGTTCCTCTCACTGAGAACATTCAATAATTGAGCTATAAAAAAACACGTAAAAAACTGCAGTTACTTTTTCAAGTGCATAATCAAAGCTTCTCTGTACTATAAAACACTTAAAAATGTGGCTTCACATCTGCACAAAAAACACATGAAATAATGGGGAAAGTGCATAAGGGCTCATGCGCACGTAACTGCTGAATATTCTGCAGTGATTTGACATCACATGTGCGCTTCAAATCGCTGCAGAAACACTGCATAATGGATGCAGTTTTTCTGTACAAAAAAGCCGATTTCCTGCGCTCTGGCTGCTGCTCCACCATAGACCCGCAACACACATCAATTTAATTTGTACGTGTGCGGTACGTATTTGCACGTACCAAAGACACGTACACATGGAGACCCATGTTATTCAATGGTAGATGGCACACACACGTAAAATCACACGGAACGTGTGTCCATGTGGTAAGTACGTGTGTGCGCTTTTCTACCCGGACGACATGTCCGTTTTTGGCTGGCAGCACGCAGGCACGGACCCGCTTTAGTCTATGGGTCTGTGCCTGCACGGACCGCACACGGAGTATGTCCGTGTTCAGCACGTTTCGTGCGTGTGTGTTTTTACACTAGCGATCTTATTTTTTTTTTTTTTTTTTAAATTAAATTCAGTATACTTACCTTTTTTCTGCTGTTTTCAGTCATACTTACATTGGCGCTCGGTTTTTTTCTTCCCCCGGCTCATACCGCTCCCCGATCACCAGCGCGGCGAGGAACAGCTGTGCAGAGAATACGCGGCAACAATTACTTTGAATATGCCGGCCGCTCATTAATCAATCTCGTATTCCCTGCTTTCCCCACCCACAGACGCCTGTGATTGGTTGCAGTCAGACACGCCCCCCACGCTGAGTGACAGCTGTCTCACTGCACCCAATCACAGCAGCCGGTGGGCGTGTCTATACTGTGCAGTAAAATAAATAAATAAATAATTTAAAAAAACGGCGTGCGGTCTCCCCCAATTTTAATACCAGCCAGATAAAGCCATACGGCTGAAGGCTGGTATTCTCAGGATGGGAAGCCCCACGTTATGAGGAGCCCCCCAGCCTAACAATATCAGTCAGCAGCCGCCCAGAATTGCCGCATACATTATATGCAACAGTTCTGGGACTGTACCCGACTCTTCCCGATTTGCCCTGGTGCGTTGGCAAATCGGGGTAATAAGGAGTTATTGGCAGCCCATAGCTGCCAATAAGTCCTAGATTAATCATGTCAGGCATCTCCCCGAGATACCTTCCATGATTAATCTGTAAATTACAGTAAATAAACACACACACCCGAACAATCCTTTATTAGAAAAAAAAACACTAACAAATTGCCTTGGTCACCAATTTTATAAGCCTGAAAAAGCCCTCTATGTCCGGCGTAATCCAGGATGGTCCTGCGTCGCTTTCAGCTCTGCTGCATTAAGGTGACCGGAGCTGCAGAAGACACCGCCACTACTGTCTGCTCCACGCAGCTAATAAAGGGAATAGCACGATCAGCTGAGCTGTCACTGAGGTTACTCGCGGCCAACGCTGAATACAGCTGATCACGCTATTCCCTTCATTAGCTGCGTGGAGCTAACAGGAGCGGTGGTGTCTTCTGCAGCTCCGGTCACCTTCATGCAGCAGCGCTGGAAGCGACGCTGGACCATCCTGGATTACGCCGGACATGGAGGGCTTTTTCGGGCTTATAAAATTGGTGAACAAGGCAATTTGTTAGTGGTTTTTTTTCTTGACATAGTTATGTGGTTTTGTGGGAAAGGATTAGGTGGCTTCCCTCCCTGAAGTAGTCAACAAATACACTACTTGTATATCTGGGCAATATAATGTTTTAGATATTGATGCCCAAAATATATTGTGCATGTGTAAATTAAAGAAGTGTTCCTGGAAATATTATATTATAATGCCTCAAACTGCCTTAAAATATGAAAAGAAACCATGCGCACCCTCCTTAGACCACCTCTTGTTCCAGCTCTTGTCCAGTCTCTTCATCCCAGGGCCATCCCTAATGATGGCGGGCGGAGCAGGCATTCATGTCTAATTTGTAAGGATGAGCAAATGTACAGTCATATGAAAAAGTTTGGGCACGCCTATTAATGTTAACATTTTTTCTTTATAACAATTTGGGTTTTTGCAACAGCTATTTCAGTTTCATATATCTAATAACTGATGGACTCAGTAATATTTCTGGATTGAAATGAGGTTTATTGTACTAACAGAAAATGGGCAATCTGCATTTAAACAAAATTTGACCGGTTCAAAAGTATGGGCACCTCAACATAAAAGTGACATTAATATTTTGTAGATCCTCCTTTTGCGAAAATCACAGCCTCTAGTTGCTTCCTGTAGCTTTTAATGAGTTCCTGGATCAAGGATGAAGGTATATTTGACCATTCCTGTTTACAAAACAATTACAGTTTAGTTAAGTTTGATGGTCGCCGAGCATGGACAGCACGCTTCAAATCATCCCACAGATTTTCAATGATATTCAGGTCTGGGGACTGGGATGGCCATTCCAGAACATTGTAATTGTTATTCTGCATGAATGCCTGAGTAGATTTGGAGCGGTGTTTTGGATCATTGTCTTGCTGAAATATCCATCCCCTGTGTAACTTCAACTTTGTCACTGATTCTTGCACATTATTGTCAAGAATCTGCTGATACTGAGTTGAATCCATGCGACTCTCAACTTTAACAAGATTCCCGTTGCCGGCATTGGCCACACAGCCCCAAAGCATGATGGAACCTCCACCAAATTTTACTGTGGGTAGCAAGTGCTTTTCTTGGAATGCCGTGTTTTTTGCCTCCATGCATAATGCCTTTTTGTATGACCAAACAACTGAAATTTTTGTTTCATCAGTCCAGAGGACCTTCTTCCAAAATGTAACTGGCTTGTCCAAATGTGCTTTTGCATACCTCAGGCGACTCTGTTTGTGGCGTGCTTACAGAAACGGCTTCTTTCGCATCACTCTCCCATACAGCTTCTCCTTGTGCAAAATGCTCTGTATTGTTGACCGATGCACATTGACACCATCTGCAGCAAGATGATGCTGCAGGTCTTTGGAGGTGGTCTGTGGATTGTCCTTGACTATTCTCACCATTCTTCTTCTCTGCCTTTCTGATATATTTCTTGGCCTGCCACTTCTGGGCTTAACAAGAACTGTACCTGTGTTCTTCCATTTCCTTACTATGTTCCTCACAGTGGAAACTGACAGTTTCAGACAACTTTTTGTATCCTTCCCCTGAACAACTATGTTGAATAATCTTTGTTTTCAGATCATTTGAGAGTTGTTTTGAGGAGCCCATGATGCCACTCTTCATAGGAGATTCAAATAGGAGATCAACTTGCAAGTGGCCACCTTAAAAACATTTTCTCATGATTGGATACATCTGCCTATGAAGTTCAAAGCGCAATGAGGTTACAAAACCAATTTATTGCTTCAGTAAGTCAGTAAAAAGTAGTTAGGAGTGTTCAAATCAAGAAATTGATAAGGGTGCCCATACTTTTGCACCGGTCAAATTTTGTTTCAATGCGGATTGCACATTTTCTGTTAGTACAATAAACCTAATTTCAATCCAGAAATATTTCTGAGTCCATCAGTTATTAGATATATGAAACTGAAATAGCTGTTGCAAAAACCCAAATTGTTTTAAAGAAAAAAGGTTAACAATAATAGGGGTGCCCAAACTTTTTCATATGACTGTATTCGACACTATTTGGTATCGACAGATAACAGGCTATTCGCACCATTCGGTATCCGACTTATAAAACAACATCTGCTCCGATACTTTCATTTTCATTTCTGACTTCCTGGCACCTGTTTTCCAGCCAATCAACACATCTGATGTTGCTTGCTCTCACAGTAACGCCGCAACCATCCTTGTTGTGGTGTTACTGTGATTAGTTTGGCTGCACGGAGGAGTCTCCTTAAGGAGAATAGTGTTCTCCTGTGGTCCCCACAAAGCTTCTCATGAGCCAGATCAGACACCCCATACTTTGCACTGATGAGGGGCAAGCACCCCGAAACACCGTGTCTGCAAATTGGGATTCTGATCTGGCTTGTATATCCTAAGTCATATGCAAAGGATTGTTAAAAATCCACATTTGACTTTTAGGATCGCTACTTCCAATAGGTGGCGCTGCGCTAGAGTTTGTCTCCATTCCTGGAGAGATAATTTGAATATTTCCCAGAGGGGCGTGGCAGCTATAGGTCCCCTTACTGGCAGCCAGACCGGCTTGCAAAGTCTCCTTAAGGAGAATAGTGTTCCCCCGTGGTCCCTAGAAAAATTTGGAAATTTATAAAAAAAAGTCCCCATTTTCCAAAACGCATAACAACATAACATTCATTTCTATGTCGATCAAATTGCTTTTCGTGTTCTGAGTCCAGTGATGTGTCACTTACTAGGCTGTTTGTTGTAGTTTTATGTATGTAATTTCACGTACATTTTGTGTAAAATCTGTAATTGTTTTTTTTTCTAAATCAGGGCATAAAAAACCATAAGCATCAGTTATTGGATTTGAAACAATTTTCATAAACTCAAAATTTTACATACCTGTGTGTTTTTTATTAGCAATGTTCGACAACTACAGTAGTTTTTGCTTTGTTTCATCAAAAGAAGGCGAACTAACAATGAAGGCGGTGGGAGGGTTGGTTGGGTGCATTTTTTTCTTATCCCATACAGCTTTCACATAATTTAGCATGATTTGCTAATATTATTAAGTAGCAATTATTAGCTAAATATCTAGCTAATAAGGCCCTATACACATTAAATGGCTGTCACTCCCATATACAGGAGCGCTGGTTGGGCTTAGCCCTCATGCATTCTCTATGAAAAAGCCACCAACAGATAACTCTGCCAGGTGCTTAACTCTGGAATAGCAAAGTGATTGGTAGTCTGAAATCATACATGACCAACTGACATCTCCCTGTCACCTTGCCACCAGAGCCTGCACCTGTGACGTCTGCTTCTGTCACCAGTCATCTACGTATTCACTCTGAGGGCGGTGGTAGTGATAGAAGAGATATCAGAACCATGAGCTCTGGAAGACAGGTTCTGTCCAGCCACTGAAGTTATAGTGGCTGGGACATGCTGGGATTATCCAGTCTGACAGTATGGATGTATGTGCTGTACAGCTGAAGTTATCAGCTCCTGCCTTCAGGAAACTGGAAAGCACCACAACCTACTAAAGCTTCCAGCTTACTGCCAGAAATAGCTTGTGCTTCCCTGGCTAGGTCTGTGTTTGTGTCTCCTGGTCAGTTTTGATGTTTTCCTGTTTTGACCTCGGCTTGTTTATTGACACTTCTTCCTAACAATTTTGTACTTTGCTGCCCTCTTGGTTTTTATCCAGCTACATTGCTATCCTTATGGCCAGCTCGCACCACCAAACATCAGCTGATTATGTGGCCCCTGCCCAGGGACCCCTCTCTAAGTCCAGATCCCTGTATAGAGGTTAAATGGTGAAGACAAAGGCAACCCTAAGAACTCTGGGCAATGGAGTACCTTGTGCAAGACTTCTCATGGTAGCCATTTTAGAACTGTCAGGCAACCACTGACAGAGCCCCATTACACATTACACTCCTCCACATTAGTACTGGCTTAACCCATCGATATCGGCATACTTGGGAGGCTTTATTTAGAGTACCTGACGATGCTGCGTCTTAATTAGTTGTTTTTTTTAGAATCTCTTATACATTAATAAGATCATCTCTGGATTTTCTTTTTTCCATACGAAATAATTACATTGCAAAAGAGAATCACTGTGGATTATTTTTTCGATGGTTTCTCAGTTTATTGAGATAAATCTTACTTTTGTTTGGTTAACAGTAAATTATTGATAGTTAATAAAGCTTTAGACACATTTTAACTGTTTGTAGTTGCTGGTATCTTCTGTTTATTAAGGTTTCTAAGGCTTCCTAGCAATCCACTTTTCAATCACTTGATGGCAGTGTATACAGTAACTATAGGAATGTGATATAGATAGCGATATTTTTCTGGAATGTTATCAATAAACTTTTCTAGAATAGTGTATGAAATTTATATAAAATCATTGCCACATACCTGAAACCTGTTGATGAATATTAATCGATGGTATGTTATAGTTATATACAGTTATTTTACAGAATTAATACAGGAAATGTGTAAAACTCAAATAATTGAATAAAGGAGAAAAGAAAACAATTTATTATGGTATACAGTTGACTCCTTTAATGAGAATTAGTCATCACATTTTGCTATGTAATCTAAGCATGGGTATGGAACAAGACACTGATTTCAAGGATGTATTAAGGCCCTGTCACACACAGAGATAAATCTTTGACAGATCTGTGGTTGCAGTGAAATCATGGACATATTGTTCCATTTGTACACAGCCACAAACCTGGCACTGATTGTCCACAATTTCATTGCAACCACACATCTGCCAAAGATTTATCTCTGTGTGTGACAGGGCCTTTACTTATTAGGCTGTGTTCTGTTTCCATACAATGAGTATTTTATCAGCAGGGGATTAACACTGCCCAGACTATGTCATGTGAGACCTGTTCCAGATATGCCCACAGCAGTGATTAGCATTATACAGTCAGTATACAATGACAAAATCTCCATTCATTGGGTATGAATTAAAAATATTTCCATTTTTTTAAAAACAAGAACACATGTTGGTAGATAGGACACATTTCGGGTGCTTTGTCCTTATTTTTAGGCTATACCAAACAAAGTGCACAAGTTAAAAAAGGTTACAAACCGGAAATGATGTCAAACAATCAGAACCGTCACATAGACAAAATTAATACTAATGATTCAAAATACATTCAGAAGATCATTTCTTATGTTCATACTTAGAGACATTCTTGTTTCTAAAAGAAACATCCATTTTGCTTCTCTCTGGGGCATAAGGTCAGTTAAGTTTCCTCCCTGTCTGGGAAAGCATACCTTTTCAATTGCATTAACCCTGAAAAATCCAAAGCAGAGCCTTGATCTTATACCCTTTCCACCCTCCCCCCCTCTAACCCTAGGGGAGTGGCAGGACAGGAGTGTGATAAAACCAGCAGAGATAGACAGACAGGGGGAACCAAAACTCCATCTCACAGCATGCTCACACAAAGGTATAAGACAATAAGAGGTTAGGGGAACATAAGAGCAGGGAGGAAACAATAATACAAGAGAATTCCATAACAATTCCAAGCACCACTCAATACAAAAAGGTGGGGAGTAAATGTGATAGGATTTCAACAACATGTGATCCTAGAGGTAAGCACAGCTTACAGCTGCCACTAAGCCCTATTAATAATGAGTAGAGTTTATGCGACCCACATTACTAATCCTCTAAGTGAAAAGAAATAAACACAAATGCAGAAAAATCCTTTATTTGAATTTACACATAGTAAAAAACACCCTCTTTCGCCAATTTATTAACCCCACAAACACCCATTTCAAATGTAATTCACACAAGGTCCCACTACTATCCCGGTTCTGCTACATCCCACGGCGCAATGATCACCACTGCAAATAGCTCTCCTTTCTTATCTGTCCTACCTGGGATCTCCACATGTGTGCTGGTTTAATAAAGATCTGAATGACCTAAATGTCAGATAAAAGTGGTCAAAATTGTTGCTCTTGAGGAATGGGCCAAAATACCTGTTGAGAGGTGCAGAAATCTCATTGACAGTTACAGGAATCGTTTGAGTGCCGTGATTGCCTCAAAAGGTTGTGCAACAAAATATTAAGTTAAGGATACCATCATTTCTGTCCAGGCCTATTTCATGACTTTTATTTTTTTTTAATTTTGTGGAAGCATGGTTGAAAAGCAATGTCTGACTTTCATTTCTTCATTTTCATAGATTTCTTATTTATTATTACTATTTGTCAGATTGAAGTTATTTCTGTGACGACTGTGGGTTTTTCTTTCATTAAACGAGGGGTACCAACAATTTTGACAACGTGTATATGTTTTGCACACCTTGCATTTTGAGCCGTGAATTAAAAATACATTTCCTACTATTTATGAGTGCCGGATTCTTCTTATAGACTTCTATGTAGTAGGATCCTATTCGAGCACCATTAGTTAAAATGGAGTGCCATATTCCTTCTTTACACATGTTGAGAGGAAGTGTGGAGATAGGTACAGAATGGAGGCAATGTTCCTCAAAGGGGTTTTCCCCACTAACAAAGTTAATTTTAAAGTTGATTTTTATCAATAGATCTTGGAATAATAATATTTTCTACAATTGGATATGATTAAAATAAATGTTCCTGTGCTGAAATAATTTCCACTTCTTCATCTGAGCATGTTGAGGGCAAAGAGATTCTGAAACTAACCATGTTTAACTTAGAATTTATGGGCGCAGCTGTTCTGACATTATCAAATAATTGAGAATACCTGAGCTTGAAGCTATCCTGCCCACACCAGGCTCCCAATAGGGAACGCGCATTGACTGGTAGGTGTGAATCACAGTAGGGGGCATGGTGGACAATATGTGGCATGCAATTTCCTAATCCTCTTATGCTAATCACAGGGTAATAAACCATTTAGTTTAGATAAATAACAGCTTGCACACAGATAAGAGAAGCACAGATGTTTTTTTTCCTTTTTAGCCCTTGCAGAATACTGTCTCCAGCTTACATTGCAAAAATCCTGCTGACAGATTCCCTTCAAGGGAATCTTTAAATGTAAAAAAAGTTTAATCATCCCCCATTCTTCCCCAGTAAAAACAGCGTTAGAAAAAATATAAACACTTGAAATCGGCATATCCATAAAAGTTTGGCCTATTAAAATATTACATTCATTTATCTATACGGTAAAGGGAAAAAATTGAAATGCCATAATTGCTTTTTTGTTACCTCACCTTCATAATAATGCAATAGTAAGGCTTACCATGCAGAGAACAAGGACTGAAGCTGCTCGATCTAAAAAAAATAAAAAAAAACAAAAAAAAGTCTACTAATGTGAGATATCATGCTCATGCGTTATTTTTACCATACAATAAACACTGAAAAAGCAAAACCACTCCAAAAATAATGACAGCATTGCATTTATTCCCTGCAGATTTATTTTGTAGGGAGTGGCATAATTTCAATTTTCCTTATGGTCAGTAGGAAAACTAGAATTTTTCTCTGTGGGAATCATTCAATTAATGATGGATAATAGTAATACTGTAACACAAGATCATAGCTCTGGTCTATCCAGCAATCTCGTAGTCAATGAAGAAATGCAAAAAGCCTCATGGATGAAAAACAACAAAGTATCGTAGTGCACATGTGCGGGCAGTCTTTGACCTTTGCTCACGCCGGCGCATTGCAGTACTGCAGGAGGGCAATGGAGGCCTCTGTGTGGATGACGCAGGATGTGTCATGCCCACGGAGCTGGGTAGGAAGACGGAGATCAAACAAGATGGAGGAGGTGCTGGACCGGAAGCAGTTACACCCATTGAACTGGACTGCCCCCCAAGGTGAGTATTATAAAGGTGTTTTTTATGTTCTACACAGAAGCCTGGGCACTTATATACAGTATTCTGGAATGCTGTATATTACAGCTTACTGGTGGTGGCTGCAGCTTATAAGGGAAAAACCTAGTGACAGTTTCCCTTTTGGGTGTTAAAGGGAAGCTATCATCAATAAATGACCTGTTCATTAAATTTTGTTAATGTTTCATCTATTTTTTTAAAAGATTTTTGCATTTTTTTTTCCATATAGTGATTTTTATTAAAAAAAAAAATCAAGTAAGCAGTTTTCCAAGGTTCACACCTGCCAGTGGGGCTTTTTAGACTTTTACTTCCTGTCTTTTCAGGAAGCGTTTCTAGGAGTTTTCATATCTAGAAACATGATTACAATTGGCAAGTACCTGTAGACTGTGAGCCCTCGCGGGCAGGGACCTCTCTCCTCCTGTACCAGTCTAGGTCTTGTTTTGTTTATGATTATTCTTCTTGTCCCTATTATGTATACCCCTTTTCACATGTAAAGCGCCATAGAATACATGGGGCTATAAAAATAATAAGTAATACTTCTATATACGGCTGACACCATTTACACTACGTGATTTCACACATGACCCTGCTGCCCCTTTCTTCACAAGCTTTACACAAGCTCTTTAGACACTTCAATACAAAAGCCCCAATGGCCAGTGTGAAAATTGCAAGATTTCTATTTTAAATTTTTGATAAAGTTACATGTTGTAAAATATATTAAAAAGAAACATTGTTTAAAGTTTAAAATATATACATTTAACGCTTAAATTTGATTTAAAAATAAGTCATTTTATGGTGTTCTCAACACTTAACGGTAATACCTATTGATTGGATAGGTGATTACCTGTAGAAATGGTTGGGGTCTGATTGCTGGGACTACCGCGGATCCTGAGACACTGGAACTTAAATGCCCCATCAGAATTCAGCTGTTGCTGTGAGTGTGCCATCTCTCTATGTGACTGCTGGACTATATGAGAGCAATAATAAACCATTAGCATCCACATTGCAGGGTGCCAAAAGCAGATGGAACCCCGTCCGTCTTTAAAATTCCAGAGATGATGAGATGCCTATAGACCATAGCATTTAATGAATTATTCGAGTTCATGTAACCTTCCCAACCTTCTCACTCCCTGTTGCTGTGTTAGTCCTTGCAGTGAGGAGTAAGCTGGTTAGTAGAAGAGGAGCCCTACAGGCAGTTGCAAAGCGGGAAATGGTAAGAAACAGGTTTAATAATATACACTCTTCAACACTGGTATTGCAACACTAATAAGGAAAATGTGTGGAGTTAAGGAGATCATAAGATTGATACACATTTTAATGATAAGCAAATGATAAAAAATGGAAACAATTTTCAAAACATTCACATTTTTATCAGTATTGAGTAGGGGTGCAACTTACATGCCTTTACATGCTATCAATGAGAATATGAATGGTTGTTTGAGGAATCTTCTGCCACACTGAATGCAATTGGGCACACAAGACATCAAGATTCGCTGTTGGCAACTCCTTTTGTAATTTGATAATTGCTTGCCAATGATGTCTCACATGTGCTCAGTGGGAGACAAGTCCATAGCTGCTGCAGGCTATGGTATAATGTATAGGCCATGCAGGCTGCTCAGGGTAGCATGTGCAATATACAGCCTGGTATTGTCTTTTTGAAAAACATCTCGTGGGACACTTTGGAGAAATGGCTGTACTACTAGCCCCATGATTGATCCATTCTGTGCTGCAATTGAAATTGGACATCACAGACCAAGCTTAAAGTGTTAATGTCTACACAAACTATTGAAAGGTGTCATACATCTAACTACAGGTGTCCAATCACATCATGCCACAGTTTTCAAAGACTATCATGGAGCAAAGCAAGATGGCTGTAGAGACTGGGATGGAGATCTAGCCGCTGATGAGCAAAGAGGTCCGCTGTAGTTTGTGATGTAATAATAGTCAGAGATTGGTCTGCAGACCACATCGGTGACGCCAGTAAGAGGCCTTCTCCAGAGAACACTACAACATTTTTGATTCCCAGGATTTTGGCATTTGGTGGATAAGGTATGGTAGCTGGACCCCAGTAGTCTTCATTTCAGGTATGCTACTGTGGCGCCCCTGACCTGGTCAGGCACCACTGAGTACTGCACCCATGCTGGGGACAGTACAATACAGGTAATCCAGAAGGCTGACCGGGGTGTGGAACACAGGCGCATAGTGATCAGGTCTCACACATGTACCTATGAGAGGACCCCTGGGGATCCCAGGAGGGGGTGAAGCATGAGCATGGCCTCCATCTCCTCTCAAGGGGTGTGGTAAGAGAGTCTGGTTGCTAGGTGGCGTAGGCAAGAACAGGAGAGGAGGAGCAGTGAGTCAGTTAGAGCAGAACTCCATAGGGCTCAGTGAGGAGCAGACCTGGGGGGCTGATGCTGTCTAACAGCGCCCGCGCAGTGACTACAGACGGGGGAGAACGGTCAACTAGGAGTGCTGCCTGAAAGCCAGCTTCAGCTAGAGAGTGCACGGAGTGGGAAGTAAGGAGACTTCTAGAGAGCACCAGGCCCAACCGGGCGGCAGATCCCGAAGCGAGGATAGATTCACCTTTCCCTGCTAAACCTGCCGGTGTGGGGCTCTTAAAGCCCACACCACAACACTACAAAAGCCGCAGCCACGTAACCGCAAGATTGGGCCCATAGGTCACAGGAGGCAAGAGGCTGGAGTGGCCTGGTCCGGGGAGCAAGCACACGGCAAAACAAAGAAGGGGAGAGAGGCTTGGAGCATCTTCCCTGGGTGACCCCCATAGGGACTCAAAGTCGGGGTTACCCCAAACCACCAAGGGCTAAGGAAGGCGAGTTTGCAGTCACCCTCATACAGTCAGCCGGAAGGATACCTGGTTCCCACCTGGTTCATCCCAGTTACGCCCGGGTTACTCACCCTGCCACCTGAAGTGAGTAAAAACCCTGAAAGACACTCTGCCTGTGTGTGGTCATTCTGCGACTTGTGGTACTACAGCTTTACAAAGGGCCCTGGGGCTTGCCTCACTCTCAGGAGGCTACTACACCCGACTGCACCCACCATCAGCCCCAGGCGTCCTCTAACCTGCAGTGGCGGTCCCCTCTGACCGCAAATACTGAGAGTGGCGTCACGATCAAAAACCGAAGATTTCCTACCTGTGACCAGCACCAGCTACGTGGAGTCCCTGAAGGTATGCACCGATACAACACCTGTGGGGCTTCACATCTGGCGTCACGAACAGGATAAGGACTAGACCTGTTCAGACAGGTGACCATGTGCCTGGGCGGTCCGCTTGAAAAATTGGAAGCGCCGCCATATTGCCACCATGAAAAGCGCGCTGAAAAACAACAGCAGCCCGCGCTGGAAGAAGTTACCGCCCACGAAGAGGTGTGGCTACCCAGAGATCCCCTGCAGAGTTCTGACCTTGCCAGCTATGAGAGTGGAAGCGTCGAGAAACGGCGGAACAGAAAGGGAGCCACAAGCCTGCTGCTGGGAGAGGAGCTGCTGAAAGAGGCAGAGCAGAAACTGGACAGCTTACTACAGGAGGCAGCGACGAGTCCACTGCTGGGAGACCGTGCAGAAGACGGCGCAGAAGGAATGGCGTCTGACCGCAGGAACCCAGAACCAGGCTCCGCTGCCTGGTGGTACCGAGAGCTGGCCCAGTTTTGCAACCGGCTGGAGACCCGGGTCGTGGAGCAGATTCGGGAGGAACGGATGGAACTGCAGGAGATGACCGCGGCGGTTCGGGCCTATGAAGGGAGAGCTGCGCGCCGAGTGTCAGGCAGGACGGCGACGACGCAGACCCCAGTGCTACCAACAATGGGTGAGTCGAATGATGCCCCGGCCAGCGCAAGTGCCCCGACCCCTGCTGCCACGTCCGCGGCCCCTGAAGAGGCGTTCGGTGCGGCGACGCTGAAGCAGGCCGCAGCCACGCCAGGTGCGGCCCTCCAAGCCCCAGCGGCCGCAGCGATGCCCTGCTCGGCCCACCAAGACCCGGTCCCTGCAGCGATGCCCTGCCCGGCCCGCAAAGAACCGGCTGCCACCGCGACCCTCATCCGCGCCGCAGGCGTAACGCTGACCCAGGCCGCCGCCCTGCTAGGCCCGGCCCGCCAAGACCCCACCGCAGCAGCGACGCTCGTCCGCGCCGCAAGTGAGGTGCTGAACCAGGCCGCAGCCACGCCAGGTGCGGCCCGCCAAGCCCAGACCGCTGCAGCGACGCCCAGCTCAGCCTGCACAGAGCCCTCTGCAACAGTGACGCAGACTCAGGCCGCCGCCATGATAGGCGCGGCCCCCCAAGACCAGGCCGCCGCAGCGATGCCCTGCCCGGCCCGCCAAGACAAGACAGACTTACCATTTTCCCCGGCCTGCAAGGCCAGAGCTGACACTGCTCCCCAGTCCACAGAGGTCCCTGACCGGAAGCCCATGATAGGAGAGGGGTCCGACTACTGGCGGCTGAGGGCTGAGATGGAGGCCAAGTTTCCGAAGTGGTTCGTGGATCAGTATGTGCGCCCCCCGCGCACCCCTGAGGAGATTCAGGCAACCCCTGCAGCCACCACGCCAAAGAGTCTACCACCGGGGTCAGCTGAAGAAGGTCCATCCCCAGCACTGCCACCAAAGGAGTGCCAGGAAGAACTAAGGGGGAGGGGAGGCCAGGAAGCTGAGGGGCTGACTCCGACTCCAGTGCCACCAGCAGTAGATATATACTCGGACCCGGAGATGCTGCCCTACTCCCGCTGGGACGAGGAGGACCTGACCCCCTCTGCAGAAGAAGAGCTGCCTAAGAGCCTCACCTGGGAGCCCACAGGCATGGATCCAGCCCGCAAGACACGGCGCAGAAGAACACAGTTTGCTCCAGCACCACAGTCTCCTGAACAGAGGGCAGTCACCGCCAGAGACCTAAAAGAGAAGCGTTTGTTGAGAGAGTCCAAAGCCCAGGCCAGAGGACCCCTGTGTTATGGCGTAGTGGAAGATTTCAACTTGAAAAGTGGTTATGGCTTCATTGTGGCACCAGGAATAAAAGAAGGGATATTTGTAAACCGCAGAGATGTGAACGCTCATCTGCCAAGAGGACACCCTTGCAGAAATCTAAAGATGGGAGACTCCGCTCAGTTCACCCTGCATCAAGGCGAAAGAGGATTGTATGCCCTGGACGTAGCGCTATGTCCCAGCAAACCTTACAGCCATCCCATGCAACAAGAAAGACAAGAAAGACAAGAAAGACAAGAAAGACAAGAAAGACAAGAAAGACAAGAAAGAAAAGACAGAGATAAGGAAACAGATGAAGACCAAGAAAGGAAAGATAAAGATCCTACAGATGAAACAACCACAGACAAAGATCCTACAGATGAAACAACCACAGACGACGACGGAGAGCAAGAAAGTCACAGGTGCCAGTGCCCTACATGCCCACGCCCTGTTGAAAATGAGTAAAGTAAAGTAAAGTAAAGAAGAAGTTACCAGTTAAAGTTTGACCAGTTTGTTTGCAACGTTCCCAAGTTCAAGTAATGCGCCCACAAAAACTATTGTGAGAAATAAACTTTAAGGCTATGAACTTGCTATAGCCACAAACTCTCGCAGTGTAAATAGTTACACCAGTGGCACCACCACCAGGGCCAGCCTGTTTAGGGGCTTGGCTCGTCTGCAACCAGGGGGGCCCGTCCGTAGAAAAGGGCCTTGGCTCACCTGCGACCAGAGAGCACGCCTGTTTATGGGGCCTTGGCTCACCACCACAAAGAGGGTACCTGGTCAGCACCAACTGTGGAGGCCGCCTCTACATCCTGCCAGAAGAGGCTGAAGGCGCGGATCCACCAGGCCAGGTAGACCCTGAAACCACCAGACCCTGAAAGCCGCCTCTACATCCTGCCAGAAGTGGCTGAAGGCGCGGCCAACGGGAGAGGAAGATTGGAGGAAAGGTCTGGGGAAGTGGATGGCCCAGACCTGGTTACCAAAAGAAACCGGTGACCTGCCTCCTGAGAGGGTTTTTGGGTGGGTTAACGGACTTGTGGGTGGAGGGTGGTGATGTATGATAACTGGTGGTCTTAAAATGTTTTACCATGTTTTAATGTTTTATGCATTTTAAAATGTTGTCTTGCAGCCCGAGGACGTGCTGGTGATAACTAAGGGGGAATGTGGCGCCCCTGACCTGGTCAGGCACCACTGAGTACTGCACCCATGCTGGGGACAGTACAATACAGGTAATCCAGAAGGCTGACCGGGGTGTGGAACACAGGCGCATAGTGATCAGGTCTCACACATGTACCTATGAGAGGACCCCTGGGGATCCCAGGAGGGGGTGAAGCATGAGCATGGCCTCCATCTCCTCTCAAGGGGTGTGGTAAGAGAGTCTGGTTGCTAGGTGGCGTAGGCAAGAACAGGAGAGGAGGAGCAGTGAGTCAGTTAGAGCAGAACTCCATAGGGCTCAGTGAGGAGCAGACCTGGGGGGCTGATGCTGTCTAACAGCGCCCGCGCAGTGACTACAGACGGGGGAGAACGGTCAACTAGGAGTGCTGCCTGAAACCCAGCTTCAGCTAGAGAGTGCACGGAGTGGGAAGTAAGGAGACTTCTAGAGAGCACCAGGCCCAACCGGGCGGCAGATCCCGAAGCGAGGATAGATTCACCTTTCCCTGCTAAACCTGCCGGTGTGGGGCTCTTAAAGCCCACACCACAACACTACAAAAGCCGCAGCCACGTAACCGCAAGATTGGGCCCATAGGTCACAGGAGGCAAGAGGCTGGAGTGGCCTGGTCCGGGGAGCAAGCACACGGCAAAACAAAGAAGGGGAGAGAGGCTTGGAGCATCTTCCCTGGGTGACCCCCATAGGGACTCAAAGTCGGGGTTACCCCAAACCACCAAGGGCTAAGGAAGGCGAGTTTGCAGTCACCCTCATACAGTCAGCCGGAAGGATACCTGGTTCCCACCTGGTTCATCCCAGTTACGCCCGGGTTACTCACCCTGCCACCTGAAGTGAGTAAAAACCCTGAAAGACACTCTGCCTGTGTGTGGTCATTCTGCGACTTGTGGTACTACAGCTTTACAAAGGGCCCTGGGGCTTGCCTCACTCTCAGGAGGCTACTACACCCGACTGCACCCACCATCAGCCCCAGGCGTCCTCTAACCTGCAGTGGCGGTCCCCTCTGACCGCAAATACTGAGAGTGGCGTCACGATCAAAAACCGAAGATTTCCTACCTGTGACCAGCACCAGCTACGTGGAGTCCCTGAAGGTATGCACCGATACAACACCTGTGGGGCTTCACACTACCAGCTTGACATTACATTGATTTGTAATTTCAGTAGAACATTTCTCAGACAACTATTATTAAAATAATCACATTAATAATCTGCTAGGGCTTGTAAGTCCATGTATTTCTGCACATGGCACTCATATTTGATCATGAATGAATCGAGATGTTTGGATAATTTTGTTTCCATTTTTTTTATCATTTACATAACATTAACATGCCTATCAATCCTGTGTCTCACACAACTTTACAACTTTCCCTTCTTGGTTTTGCAATTTCAATTTTGCAATTGTTGTGAAGTGAAACACCCCCCCACAAATATAGTAAAAGGTAAATTAAAATAATTAGCAAACTTATACTTGTTCTTGTTTGTCATTGAAACAAATAAGGTAGAAAAACGGTGATGTAAAATCACTAGAAGAGTAAAAAAAATATACCTGTGTTTTTATAATAAATATGTTTAAGAAACATTTCTGAGCTTCTACCATCAGTGTAGAAACCCTATTGGTTTGCTAAACTCTTATGTGCATGATGGTGGTTAGGACAGTCTTTTGGTCTTTATCAAGGTAAATCAAATCAGTCCCCTTTACAACAATCATTATAAGTATATATTGTAGGCATTATTCCTGGTACACTTAACATGTCCTTAGCTCCGTACTAAATTTTCAATGGATTGGGCTATTCAGTTGGATAGATTTTCCTGGTGCTCTGCCTCTAACCATTTTAATATATCAGGCTCACTATTTAAATTCTTGTAGCACTTATAAATATAAATTCTTATTCTTGGTAATATTCACAGAATGATTGTTAAAAAAAAAAATTTTCAGCTTACGACTATGAGCGCATGCTGCGTTTTTGGTTGCAGAAATTTTCTGCACTAAAAACTGCACTTTGTGGCAGAAAAACGGACCAAAAAAATGCATGCGTTTTTGGTGCCTTTTTTGGTGCGTTTTTGTGCCATGCATATTTTTAGTGACATCATTGTCTGGAATGGCTAAAAAACACAGTAAAAAATGCACCAATAATTAACATGCTGCTTCTTAATTCTACACTCAAAACTGCAAGGAAAAAAGAAGCAATGTGCGCACAGTATTTCAGAATTCTCATAGACTTTGCTGGCAGAAGAATAGACATGCAGTTTTGGGTAACAAGCTGCACCAAAGAAATGCGACGTGCGCCAAAGGCCTTATTGGGAAGTTTATTATTAGCTTAAATGGGAATACAACATAAAGAGCTGGTATCTACACACTCCCCATGTCAAAGAAAGAAATATGAATGAATGAATCACAAATGAGAGCCTGGATATAATACGATGGGTAGAAATTTATTGGGCAGAATAGACAAAACAGAAGAGAATATATACTCGGTAAATAGTAATGGAATTATACACTGTGTGCAGACTTATTAGGCAAATGAGTATTTTGATCACATGATACTTTTTATACATGTTGTCCTACTCCAAGATGTATAGGCTTGAGAGCCAACTACCAATTAAGTAAATCAGGTGATGTACATCTCTGTAATGAGGAGGGGTGTGGTGTAATGACATCAACACCCTATATAAGGGGTGCTTAATTATTAGGCAACTTCCTTTCCTTTGGCAAAATGGGTCAGAAGAGAGATTTGACAGGCTCTGAAAAGTCCAAAATTGTGAGATGTCTTGCAGAGGGATGCAGCAGTCTTGAAATTGCTAATCTTTTGAAGTGTGATCACCAAACAATCAAGCGTTTTATGGCAAGTAGCCAACAGGGTCGCAAGAAGCGTGTTGGGCAAAAAAGGTGCAAATTAACTGCCCATAACTTGAGGAAAATCAAGCGTGAAGCTGCAAAGATGCCATTTGCCACCAGTTTGGCCATATTTCAGAGCTGCAACGTTACTGGAGTATCAAAAAGCACAAGGTGTGCCATACTCAGGGACATGGCCAAGGTAAGGAAGGCTGAAAAATGACCACCTTTGAACAAGAAACATAAGATAAAACGTCAAGACTGGGGCAAGAAATATCTTAAGAATGATTTTTAAAGGTTTTATGGACTGATGAAATGAGAGTACAATGTAATTAAATAAGGCACTCCCGAACTTGAAAGTGATGCAAATTAATTCAATGTGCATGAAAAAAAAAAACGTTTTCAGTCTACAACGGACCTTCCTCAGTTGCACATTAGTGGAGTGGACTGGAGGCATAGGATGGCGTGAGGCGTAGTATCCACCGCTGCATGGACGGCAGCCCCTATGCAGCGGTGGATACCGCGCTTCATGCCATCCTATGCCTCCAGTCCACTCCATTAATGTGCAACTGAGGAGGGTCCATTGTGGACTGAAAACATTTTTTTTCATGCACATTGAATAAACTTGCATCACTTTCAGGTTTGGGAGTGCCTTGTTTAACTACATTGTACGGCTTTGGAACCTGAAGAGCCCCCCTATTTCTCTTGACATCCCTACAAGGAAGGGCCATTTCTTTTTTCTACTATGATGAAATGAGAGTGACTTTTGATGGGTCAGATGGATGGGCCAAAGGCTGATCAGTAAAGGGCAGAGAGCTCCACACCGACTCAGATGCCAGCAAAGTCGAGGTGGGGGACTGGTATGGGCTGGTATCATCAAAAATGAACTTGTGGGACCTTTTCGGGTTGAGGATGGAGTGAAGCTCAACTCCCAGACCTACTGCCAGTTTCTGGAAGACAACTTCTTCAAGCAGTGGTACAGGAAGAAGTCGGTATCGTTAAAAAAAACATGATTTTCATGCAGGACAATGCTCCATCACATGCATCCAATTACTCCACAGAGTGGTTGGCCAGTAAAGGTCTTAAAGATGAAAAAATGATGACATGGCTCCCTTGTTCACCTGATCTGAACCCCATAGAGAACCTGTGGTCCCTCATAAAATGTAAGATCTACAGGGAGGGAAAACAGTACACCTCTCGGAACAGTGTCTGGGAGGCTGTTGTGGCTGCTGCATGCAATGTTGATCGTAAACAGATCAAGCAACTGACAGAATCTATGGATGGTAGGCTGTTTAGTGTCATCATAAAGAAATGTTGCTATATTGGTCACTAATTTTTGGGGGTTTTGTTTTTTCATGTCAGAAATGTTTATTTCTAAATTTTGTGCAGTTATATTGGCTTACCTGGTGAAAATAAACAAGTGAGATGGGAATATATTTGGTTTTTATTAAGTTGCCTAATAATTCTGCACAGTAATAGTTACCTGCACAAACAGATATCCTCCTAAGATAGCCAAATCTAAAAAAAAAATCACTCCAGCTTTCAAAAATATTAAGCTTTGATATTTATGAGTCTTTTTGGTTGATTGAGAACATAGTTGTTGATCAATAATAAAAAAAATCCGCTAAAATACAACTTTCCTAATAATTCTGCACACGGTGTAGATAAAGAGACATGGACAGGATGGTGTCAATATAGAAAAAGAAAGTTATAAGTGTTGATACAATTGGGCTACAGTTGGTAAGACATGGGAGAAGTAAGGAAATGGAGCGGGTTTTTTTTCTTGCATAAAATATAAGTAAATGTTATATAATATTTACTACAATATTGTTGTGTTTTAATTATAGTTGTATTGAATATAATGTAATATACAATGATTGACTAACAAGGAAAGTTTTTAACCTTGATTTTCTATTTACCCCTTGAAGCTTTCATACAGGATTCTGCAATATTTATATCAACCTATAATTTATATTCTATTTCTATTATTCTCCATATTAACTGATCATATAGGAGTCTGTGTGTATATTTTAAGGGGTCTGACTTCCAGTAGCAGCAGATTATGATTAAGGACATTTCCCCAAACTGCGTTTTCCCCCTGTAGTGCCTCTATTAACAAATGTTTTCATTGTGTAATTGAATAACTCTTGGATTTTAGCCAGGAACTTGTCTCTAATGTTGATTTTGCATCTTCCAACCAATTAATGTCAACCTAAATTTTTCTAAGCTTATCACATACAATTTAATTTAATTTTTGTGTTGTTTTACTTTGCTGTGTACCTTTTATTTATGCTCAAAGTTTACTAACCTTTATAAGATCTCACTTTCTTCTTAGCTATAAACATCATCTCTGTCTTGTGCCTCACGTGTTTAAGTGGTTCCCTTTTCCATTGCACATAGTCTCTTGTCATCCATGGTAGCAGAGAAACTTCAAAAGGCTTGATTCGCTGCTTGCAGTGGAAGTTGCATCTCGGAAGAAGTGAACTTTTCTTCAATATTGAATGAAAAACTATGGATAAAAAGCACAATCGGGTCTTATCGAAACATACCAGAAGAGAGGCAAACCGCCCACCTGGTCAGGTTGTCACCCAAAACCAGTGTAAATTGCATGTACAGCTGCAACAGAGACCACGTGCCATAAGGACTAAGGTGCAAAATCCAGGGGAAAACAGGAATAAAAATGTAGGTAATCCTGGAATGTCATCGGTGAAGGAATCCAATATAAAAGCAGAGTTGAAAGCAAAAGGGGATTTATTCAACGCGTTTCAAAGTGAACTTTACTTCTTCTTCAGGAAAGGCCACCAACATCTTCTGCAGACCTTTCCTGAAGAAGAAGTAAAATTTACTTCGAGACGCGTTGAATAAACCACCTTTTATTTTCATCTCTGCTTTTATATTGGATTCCTTCACCGACAGCAGTGCAGGATTAATTACATTTTTATTCTTGTTTTTCCCTGGATTTTCCTCAATATTACTCATCTTGAGGATATTGCCCTAATCCATTTTGAGCCTCAATTCTTATTCTGCCTTAACTACCTCTATCCCATTACATTTGCCTCATTCAAGTTTTTGTCACACTTATGTTTCCAATTTAACCAATGCCTGTTGGCTCATCGTCACACCTTTTTTCATTGTATTCCCTCCTTTTTCATACCTTTTCCACTCAAGGTTCTTTGTAAAAAGTATGGATACAATTTTGGTTATTAGCTCCATATCCTCATAGGATTGGATATAATCGCATGTTGTAATTTTGATAAAACCAGATTTCGCCTGCAAAGTAGAAGAATATTACATTTAATTGAAAGGAATCCCTAACTCAATCAAGATAATTCACTTGGATTTTTTTGTTCTTCATGATAATTTAAAAGAACAAACCTAACATAACGCACAGGGTTCATCTTAAACATTTCATATGTTGCTCGGATGACATAATCGTTCTGCCATTTTCTATTGAACTTTGAAGTAAATATTATTTAAGTTATATCATATTAGACAATTAAAATATCTAAATCTACTCAATACATTAAGCAATATTACATAAAACAGAAAAAGAGTATCTAAAATTAGATGAATAGTAGTTAAAGCAAAACAGGAATGATATCATAGATATAAGCAATATTCCTTTAGTTTGTAGAATTTCCCAGGACATACAGTATGTGCCAGGGAAGCCAGTCTGATACTCAGGGAGAGGAGGGTCCAGTTTATCTTATAGCAATCTCATCCATTTCCTGCCTTTCTTCCACAGATTGTCCGAGTATCATACAGAGAAAGTAGTATTATATCATTTCTATGGCCTGAATTCTCGATATATACTTTTAGGAATTACTACAGTTACTATATAATAAATCATCTTACATTTAAAATTAGTGGAGAGGAGCTCCTCTACATTCATATAGGGTAATTTAGAACCACTTTCTTAGGATTCATGGGGGTCCCATAGGTCAGTCCCCTAGTATTTAGGAAGCATTCTCCTATCCAAGGTGTAGGGAATAATGTAAAATCTATGTACAAAATCTTTAGAGCTGTATTATTAAGTTGTCACTTGAGTGGCTCACAGCTCTGCAGTCTTGTTGGGGGTCCTTAGGTCCTATTCCGGGGACATGTGATGGTGCAGGACTTATCCTGGATACAAATTCACACATAGCACTTTAGGTATAGTGTATCCTGTTTTTGATTTTTGTATTTTACCTGCACTTGGAGGGGGTTTTGCCGTGTCCCATAGATGCTATTGTATATGGTACACATGCTTTTCAGCTGCTATACCCTTTTTTCTCTCCTCTGATTGAGGAGTGATAGTAATCCTTGTGCTATTTATATATATTTCAACTTTGGGTGCACTATCCTGCTATAGGTACATCATCCCGTTCTCTTTTGATACTTATTTTTAAGACACGGTGATTTTATATATAGTCTGTTTGTGATTATATTTAATTAATAAACATTCTTATTTTTGCACAATATACTGAGTAGTGAAGACACTGGTTGAGCCTTACGGGTATTTTCCACGTTGCGACATCGCTAGTGCGATATCGTCGGGGTCAAATCGAAAGTGACGCACATCTGGCACCGGTAACGATGTCGCAACGTGTAAAGCCTAGATGCGCCGATAAACGATCGCAAAAGCAGCGTAAATCGGTGATCTGTGTAGCGTCGGTCATTTTCATAATGTCGCACCAATAGAGGAGATACGATGTTGTTCGTCGTTCCTGCGGCAGCACACATCCCTGTGTGTGAAGCCGCAGAAGCGAGGAACATCTCCTTACCTGCCTCCACCGGCTATGCGGAAGGAAGGAGGTGGGCAGGATGTTTACGTCCCGCTCATCTCTGCCCCTCCGCTTCTATTGGCCGCCTGCCGTGTGATGTCGCAGTGATGCCGCACGACCCGCCCCCTTAGGAAGGAGGCGGGTCGCTGGCCAGAGCGACGTCGCAGGGCAGGTAAGTGCGTGTGAAGCTGCCGTAGCAATAATGTTCGCTACGGCAGCTATCACAAGATATCGCATGTGCGATGGGGGCGGGTACTATCGCGCTCAGCATCGCTAGCATCAGCTAGCAATGTCGCAGCATTCAATGTACCCCTTAATCCGGCTAACTGGATGTCATTATCTATGGCTCGCAATTGAGATGTGTCCTTATACTCATATCCAAGGTGTAAGGAATAACATAAAATCTATGTACAAAATCTTTAGAGGTGTATTCTTAAGTTGTCACTTGAGTGGCTCACAGCTCTGCAGTCTTGTTGCTTTCTGGTTGTTGGGTGGGCAGGTACTCCACGAGTGACAGTTCTGCTACAGTCATTGTTCTGATGTCTACACTGTTTTCACTATATCTACATAAAGATAACAGTGCACTGGAACAAGCACAAAGCCCCAAAAAATGAGAGTTGGGATTAGCAAAAATAATTTGGCACCTGCTGATGTTGGAGGTTGTGGGGAAGTGGGGGAGAGGACTGCAAACTCAGGAATTAAGTCCTCAGCTTGGAAAGTAACTACTACACAAACTCGACATGGCTCTGGTGGATCTAATTCGAAACAAGCTGTACACTTTGCAAGAGAAATGCTCTCACAACAGGTGAATGACAGCAAATAGAAAAATCAAGTAATTTGCAAACTTGCTTATTTTCATGATGTCTAACTAATTAAAGCTACTTAATAACAGTAGAATACCCTTTTAATAATGAGAAAACTGTATGTTATGATTGTGTAAAAGGAGTTGATCATTGCTGCAGTAATATTAGTTCAACAATATACCATATATTATATTACATTTGCAAACTGTGTAGTTGTAATCAGAATTATTCAACTTCCATTGCAAATTAGGCTTATAAGCAATATTTAGAACCTTTCTACTATTTACAGTCTAAAGGCCGCTTTACACGCTGCGACATTGCTCAAGCGATCTCGTTAAGGTCACAGAATTTGTGACGCACATCTGGTCGCTTTAGCGATGTCATTGCGTGTGACACCTTTGAGCGATTTTGCATCGCTGCAAAAACGTTCAAAATTGCTAATCGGTGACATGGGGGTCCATTCTTGAATATCTTTACTGCAGCAGTAATGATGTTGTTTCTCGTTCCTGCGGCAGCACACATCGGTACGTGTGACACCGCAGGAACGAGGAACCTCTCCTTACCTGCCGCCCACTCGCAATGCGGAAGGAAGGAGGTGGGCGGGATGTTCATCCCACTCATCTCCGCCCCTCCGCTTCTATTGGGCGGCGGTTCAGTGGCGCTGCTGTGACGTCGCTGTGACGCTGAATGAACCGCCCCCTTAGAAAGGAGGTGGTTCGCCGGTCACAGCGACGTCGCAGGGCAGGTAAGTAGTGTGACAGGTCTGGGCGATGTGCGCCACGGGCAGCGATTTGCCCATGTCGCACAACCGATGGGGGCGGGAACCCACGCTAGCGATGTCGGTCACGATATCGCAGCGTGTAAAGCGGCCATAACAATGAAGTAAAAATAATTTAAATTGCTGAACAACAAGTACTTTTCCAAATTAAAGTGTCACTTTTACAGACTACTGAAATATCAAAATTATTCAACCCATTTATGACAAATGTCCGAACTACTTAGTATAGCATATTTGGCTGTTATGATTTGCTTCAATGTGATGCATAGCCATCAATAAAACATAATTTCGACAATCTCTAGACTTATCTCAGACTTATCTTAGATCACTCAGTCCTCTCTCCCATTTGACTCAATTTCCAGATTAAAAGAGAAAAAAAGGGAACCAGCACGATCTGAAATTGGCATGCATCATATAAAAAGTGAAAATTCACAAATTTATTCCAACTGTACTATAATACAAAAATGAGATTTTTAGCAAATAATTGATCAATTTTTTGAGCCACCCCTGCCAAAGTCACGGCAAATCTCAATAGGGGGGTCCTACTCTACATTCTGTATTTCATGTGCCATGCGGCCTCCTAGATAAAGTTAAAAGCAGAACCATAATGGAGCACACATACCTGCAACCTGTATATAGCCGCTTCCATGTTGCAAAAAAGGCACTTGTGGATAAAGACCAGCCCAGGTCCCAGCATGTGGAGCAAGCCATACACATACCAGGACTATATCAGAACTGATCCTCCCAGTGTCAAACAGCAACCATTGATAAAGGCGGACCAGATCCAAGAATGGTGCTTAATTAGCATTGCCTGTGGAAAGGGGTGAGGTAACTGAGTCTGAACAGCTACCAACAGGAGGAATATATTGCAAACCAAAATCAGGCGTGCATGGTATGGTGTTGGTCAGACACCAGATTTGTAGCATAACTACGGTCAAAACAGAGAAAAAAAGGGAACCAGCACGATCTGAAATTGGCATGCATCATATAAAAAGTGAAAATTCACAAATTTATTCCAACTGTACTATAATAAAAAAATGAGATTTTTAGCAAATAATTGATCAATTTTTTGAGCCACCCCTGCCAACGTCACGGCAAATCTCAATAGGGGGGTCCTACTCTACATTCTGTATTTCATGTGCCATGCGGCCTCCTAGATAAAGTTAAAAGCAGAACCATAATGGAGCACACATACCTGCAACCTGTATATAGCCGCTTCCATGTTGCAAAAAAGGCACTTGTGGATAAAGACCAGCCCAGGTCCCAGCATGTGGAGCAAGCCCTACACATACCAGGACTATATCAGAACTGATCCTCCCAGTGTCAAACAGCAACCATTGATAAAGGCGGACCAGATCCAAGAATGGTGCTTAATTAGCATTGCCTGTGGAAAGGGGTGAGGTAACTGAGTCTGAACAGCTACCAACAGGAGGAATATATTGCAAACCAAAATCAGGCGTGCATGGTATGGTGTTGGTCAGACACCAGATTTGTAGCATAACTACGGTCAAAACAGAGAAAAAAAGGGAACCAGCACGATCTGAAATTGGCATGCATCATATAAAAAGTGAAAATTCACAAATTTATTCCAACTGTACTATAATAAAAAAATGAGATTTTTAGCAAATAATTGATCAATTTTTTGAGCCACCCCTGCCAACGTCACGGCAAATCTCAATAGGGGGGTCCTACTCTACATTCTGTATTTCATGTGCCATGCGGCCTCTTAGATAAAGTTAAAAGCAGAACCATAATGGAGCACACATACCTGCAACCTGTATATAGCCGCTTCCATGTTGCAAAAAAGGCACTTGTGGATAAAGACCAGCCCAGGTCCCAGCATGTGGAGCAAGCCCTACACATACCAGGACTATATCAGAACTGATCCTCCCAGTGTCAAACAGCAACCATTGATAAAGGCGGACCAGATCCAAGAATGGTGCTTAATTAGCATTGCCTGTGGAAAGGTCGTAGTTATGCTACAAATTCTGGTGGCTGGTCACCACCATGCTATGCACGCCTGATTTTGGTTTGCAATGTATTCCTCCTGTTGGTAGCTGTTCAGATTCAGTTACCTCACCCCTTTCCACAGGCAATGCTAATTAAGCACCATCTTGGATCTGGTCCGCCTTTATCAATGGTTGCTGTTTGGCACTGGGAGGATCAGTTCTGATATAGTCCTGGTATGTGTAGGGCTTGCTCCACATGCTGGGACCTGGGCTGGTCTCTATCCACAAGCGCCTTTTTTGCAACATAGAAGCAGTTATATACAGGTTACAGGTATGTGTGCTCCATTATGGTTCTGCTTTTAACTTTATCTAGGAGGCCGCATGGCACATGAAATACAGAATGTAGAGTAGGACCCCCCTATTGAGATTTGCCGTGACGTTGGCAGGGGTGGCTCAAAAAATTGATCAATTATTTGCTAAAAATCTCATTTTTTTTATTGTAGTACAGTTGGAATAAATCTGTGAATTTGCACTTTTTATATGATGCATGCCATTTTCAGATCGTGCTGGCTCCCCTCTCTCTCAATTTCCAGATTGTATTCACACTCCCACCGATAAGTGCAAACACATGACAAATCTTTCATTTAATCAAGGTGCACACACCACTTGATTTGTTACATATCAACTCACTTTTCATAAAATAATATAAAAAGGAGGCATTTCCTCCAAATAATTAAACCCTGTGGAATAATACTTTCAATGTATTATAGTGATGGCAGTGTTTGTTTTTCCTTAGAATTTATATTTATATCCCATCAGCTTACCCTTTATTGTGTTATAAGATTTCTAGCAACTTGTCTGGTGAATAATAGCCCAATTCCCATGGACAATAGTCTCCGGTTGACTAATATTCTTGGAATGGCATTTGGCAACCATCTTCATCAAATTCTATCAAAGAGTTTTCATGTGGCTCAAGTCTGATGACCACAACCACCTCTTCGCAGTCTTCCAGGACTTCTTCTGAAACCAATTCTTGACTTTTAGGTATGATTAGTATCACAGTTTCATATTTTTTATGGTTGGAAGTAAACTTATGTCCATCGAGTTCAACCTATAACTTAACATGGTGAATGAGAGTAAGGCAAAACCCCATGGGGCAGACAGTAAGCGCCATAATAGGGGAAAAGATGCTTCTGGACTCCATATACTGTATGGCAATCAGACAAGTTCTCTGGATCAACACCCAATCACAGAATCTAGTGCACATAATCAGGATTATTATATTTTTCAAAAAAGGCATCCAGGCTTCTCTTAAATTTTAGTAATGAATCAACCATTACAACATCATGTAACAGAGAGTTCCATAGTCTAACTGCTTTTACATTAAAGAATCCGCATCTGTAATTATGATTAATTATTCTTTCCTCTAGACCAGACCTGGGCAAGGGGCGGCCCGCGGGCCGGATCCGGCCTGCCTTCTGTCTGTGACTGCCCCGCCGTCTTGCTGAATGTTGGAGGCGTGGCCTGATCTATGCCTCAGCCTTGCTCTCACTGCCGGGAGCTATATAACCCACAGTGCAGTGATAAGCAGCTGACACGCCCCCACTCTGCCGGTAACGCCCCCTCTTGCTGCCAGTTATGCTCCCTCTGTATGCTGATCACACTCTCTGGATGCCTTCTATGCCATCTATGCTGCTAGCCACGCCCACTTTTGCTGTCGGCCATGCCTCCTCAATGCTGGCCACACACACTCCTCGGACGCCTCTTGTCCCCTCCTCCTGCTCTGTCGATGTTGGCCACACCCCCTTTGCCTGCCCCTTCTACCCAGGGATCCTCACATGACCAGCTCATCTCCACAGCGGCCACTTCAAAAACGTTTGGTCTATAAACTGCGGTAAGTGCACCAGTAGCAGCAGGGAGAGTGCAAAAGTGGCTGAAGGAGGGGGGAGCAGGGGAGCAGCACTAATGCCTTCTCATGTCCCGCCCTGTGTCTGCAATAGAGGAAGCAGACAAACAGGGGACTCAGAGAAGGCAGGTAGAGGAGCCCTCAGACTCTGCTGCTGCAGTGCTGCCTGCCTGTGCCCTCAGCATCCCCAGGGCCAGTATGAATGCCCCACTGGCCACCACTGTCAGTATGCATGCCGCACTGGCCACCACTGTCAATATGCATGCCCCACTGGCCACCACTGTCAATATGCATGCCCCACTGGCAACCACTGTCAGTATGTATGCTCCACTGGCCACCACTGTCAGTATGTAAGCTCCACTGGCCACCACTGTCAGTATGCATGCCCCATTGGCCACCACTCTAAGTATGCATGCCCCACTGGCCACCACTGTCAGTATGCATGCCCCACTGGCCACCACTGTCAGTATGCATGCCCCACTGGCTACCACTGTCAATGTGTATGCTCCACTGGCCACCACTGTCAGTATGCATGCCCCACTGGCCACCACTATCAGTATACATGCCCCACTGGCCACCACTGTCGGTATGCATGCCCCACTGGCCACCACTGTCTGTATGCATGCCCCACTGGCCACCACTGTCGGTATGCATGCCCCACTGGCCACCACTGTCAGTATGTATGCCCCACTGGCCACCACTGTCAGTATGCATGCCCCACTGGCCACCACTGTCAGTATGCATGCCCCACTGGCCACCACTGTCAGTATGCATGCCCCACTGGCCACCACTGTTGGTATGCATGCCCCACTGGCCACCACTGTCAGTATGTATGCCCCACTGGCCACCACTGTCAGTATGTATGCCCCACTGGCCACCACTGTCAGTATGTATGGTCCACTGGCCACCACTGTCAGTATGTATGCTCCACTGGCCACCAGGGCCAGTATGTATGCTGGTGGCCAGTATGTATGCTCCACAGGCCATAAGGGCCAGTATGTATGCTGGTGGCCAGTATGTATGCTTCACAGGCCCCAGTAATGTGTATGCCCGTTACTGACCCCAATAATGTCTATGCCACTTCCTGACCCCAGTAATGTGTATGTCCCCCACTGACCCCAGTAATGTGTATGTCCCCCACTGACCCCAGTAATGTGTATGCCTCCCACTGACCCCAGTAATGTGTATGCCCCCCCCACTGACCCCAGTAATGTCTATGCCCCCCCACTGATCCCAGTAATGTGTATGTCCCCCACTGATCCCAGTAATGTGTATGCCCCCCCACTGACCCCAGTAATGACTATGCCCCCCACTGACCCAAGTAATGTCTATGCCCCCCACTGATCCCAGTAATGTGTATGCCCCCACATTTTCATTGAATCTTTGTATTGTTTAACTTACTGTTTGCTTATGAAGGGATAGTATATATACTATATACAGTATTGGGTAGAACTGAGCTAATTATATTAGTCTGGCCCTCTAAAACCATCCCAATTTCTCATGTGGCTCCATGGGAAAATTAATTGCCCACCCCTGCTCTAGACTTAGTTGATGCCCCATTGCAGGCCTAGGTGTAAAAAGATCATTAGAAAGGTCTCTGTATTGTCCTCTCGTATATTTGTACATTATAATAAGATGGCGCCTAAGCCTTTTAAAAATCCATATAGACAACATCCACTGCATTTCCCTGATTTAGTCTGGAACTTACCATAGAAGCTGTTCAGATTAGTTTAACAAGACTGATTCCTCATAAACCTGATACTGGGTCATGAGGTTATTCACCTTGAGATACTCCATGGTAGGAAACCCTCAAATATTTTACTGACAGTAGAGGTTAAACTTACCAGCCTATAATTTCCAAGCTCAGATTGTCTTCTCTTTTTGAATATGGACACCACATTTGCAATGCGCCACTCCTGTGGTACAGACCCTGTTATCATGTAATCTGTTGAATATTAAAAATAGTGGTCTGTCTATCACCATTCTTAATTCCTGCAGTACCCAGGGGTGTATGCAATCCAGGCCTGAGGATTTGTCTACTTTAGTGATTTTGAGGCAGCACCATACTACCCTGCTGGGAAAAAGGCAGTTAGTAAATTGGCTTCTCCTTCATCCTCTTCCAATATTTCACCCAGACTATTTTTGAGGGGGCAAACACTATAACTTTTGAGTTTCTTACTGTTTTTATAGTTGAAGTGTCATGATCCATGCCTGGCTCAGCCGTCTCTGAGCCATGGTTTGTATCCCTTCTCTAGGTTACAGGTCTTTTAGGGGTTAATTCATTCTGCCTCGCTCTGGTGCCAGGCTGCTATATCCTGGTGCTGCTCCTCCTGAGTGTCGTCAGTGATATGTCCGGCTCAGCTGTTTTATCACTCCGGTGAGTGACCTTTGTTCTGTCCTGAGCCATCCTGTCGTCAGTTTTCCCTCTGACACAATCTGACCTCTGTTCTCCCTCCTGACATGACCTGACCTGTTCTCCCCGACTTGTCCTTGTCTCCACTGTCTCCCCTCTGGTCCCGCGTCCTCCTCTGTTCATCCATCCTGCTTCCTGACTCCCAGACCTCTTTACCTGTATCCTCGTTCTTGTCCTCCCTTCCGTCTCCTTCTTCTCCTGTATTCTTGACTTCCCGGCTCCAGACCCATGACATTCACTTGACTGCGTTTTGCTCGACAAGACCTCCTGTTGCAGACCCGACTTGCTGACTACTCTACTGCCCTCTAGTGGATTATCTGCTTACTGCTCACTTAAGTTAGCTTCAATGCTTTCCTTCAGTGCAGTGTCACATTTTACCAGACTTGTTTGCTACTCTATTGCCTAGCTTGCAGCAGTGCCCCCATACTATAGCGTGACATGAAGAATAATTTTGGATTTTGCTTCCACCTGCTTGTCTAAGAAACATTCAGTGCCTTTGTTATCTTTTTGTTTCCTTTTCCTCATTTGTTAAAGGTACTAGTGATTTGAAGTCTATTACAAATAAGCAGTGGGCTAAGATTCCTTACTAAGGAATCCTTAGGAACACAGTCATAAGCTGATGTATGGCTATGCATACATTTGCAGTAAATCTTAACAGCCAAAGGTTACTCTATTAAGTCCTGAAGATGCTTGTAGTGTTACACTTTTGAATTTGTTTTTGTTTCATTGGTTTATTGCAAAAAGCAGAATGGGTGGATATTTAGCTAACAAATCCAATTTTCTATTTTTTTGTCATTTACTCCTCATATCGCCCTCTCCAGTCTTCTGATGATTCACTTGTATCCTCATCTGTTATCAATATTTTTTCTCTACTTTTAGAAATGATTAATCAACAGGAAGTAAGAGCTGCAGCTGGCTGCTCACTTCATATTGATCATTTGTGCAGAGGGGGGGAGAGAGACACAGGCAGTGATTGGGCACGGGGTTTGACTAATGTCAAAACCTCACATGAGCCCCAGGAACACAAGCGTGTCACTAGTGTGCCCCAGCCTAATTGGATCCTGAGGGGATATGGGATCAGAAGGTCCCAGTGTGTTGTTGATCTCAGATGCACTTTAGTGATTGCTCGTCATTTACTCTGAGTTTAAGCATATTTAGTTACATCTGGAATTGAAGGGGTTAAGGTTTATTTCTATCCTGTAGTGATCCTACAGGTAGTTGTAATCTCAGCTGCAGCCACTCCCTTTTGCTATATGTATCCACTCATCACTCCTTTCTTTGTTGACTATAGCTCATACCTAACATTACCATGTTGAAGGATCTTGTCACTGCATAGCTGTGGTGCTGTTTCTATTGCACCTGCAAAGGTTCCTTCTGAAGAAACCTTGGAGTGCTTAGCCTTTCGTCTTCAACTACCTTAAGTATTTAAAATCCGTAATGTTTTTCATTGCTCAAGAAATATGTATCGTGTTTGAAGCCATCACTCTTACAGCCACCTCCAGTTATTATTGATAGTAATCTAGAGTTTTAGGTGGTAAGAATTGTGGATTCTCGTTTTGTTTGCCATTCTCTCCAATATCAGGTACTATGGAAGGGTTCTGGTCCAGAAATAAGGATGTGTGTACCCTTATTGGAAGTTAATGCCAGTAGATTAGTACATTTCTTCCATCGGTCTCATCCAGACAAACCTGGTCCTGAGGCCCCTTGTAGTAGGGGGTACTGTAATGAGTGTGTCACAGCCTGATGTGATCTCGGGGGGGATCTGGGATCAGAAGGTCACAGCATGTTGTTCATCGCAGATCTGCTTTATATCCATCCTGTACTGAAGGGGCTAAGGTTCATTTCTATCCTGCAGTGATCCAAAAGGCAGTTTTAATTTCAGCTGCAGACACTCCCTTCTGCTATAAGTATCCACTCCTCACTCTTTCCTTTGCCGGCTGTAGCTCATACTTAAGCTGACCAGGTTGAAGGAGCTCATCACTGCATAGCTGTGGAGTTGTTTCTATTGCAGTTGAAAGGGTTCCTACTGAAGAAACCTTGGAGTGCTTTTCTTTGTGTCTTTCTCCACCTGTTTATCTTATATACTTTGTGCTGTCTTATTCTAGTGGCGAGGCAAGTGTTTCGGTGGCCCTCAGTAGTCAGGGTAAATTAAGGCATGTGAGGAAGGACCCATCTAGGGACAATAGAGAGTGCAGGGATCAACCTCAGGTGAGTGTTATGAGGTGACCCTGCTCCCCTCTCTCTAGCACAAGGGCCTACCATTGTATTTTGTACCCTTTCTGTAGCATCACTCACCAGGGGTTTTCCCCTGCCTTGGCGTATCACTGTAGGAGGGGGGAAAATAGCGCCCACTCCTATGAAGGTAGTGCTATTATATTGTAATTATACTGTATATAAAGCAGGATGTAGCCGAGTGCAAGGGATGCGGCATTTGGTTTCACTTAGCAGACGCAGGCTGTATACGTGTTGTAGCAGAGAAATGTATTTGCTTATAAACTGTAAATAATGTGTAATGTGGAGTACTGGTCCCTCGTGCTATGGTAGGCAGGACACATAGTACAGGGTAAGGGGTGTTGCAGATATAGGGTTAGAGGTAGCAAGTAGCGTTAAGGTGGTAACTAGGGACCAATCAGCAGGAGTGTGGAGTAGTAGCAGTTAGATATGTAATAGGATAGAGCAGAGACATAGGAAGTTTAGAGAGAAGGTTGCCTTCGAGACATAGACAGAAGGGCGGAGAGAATGCAGAGGGTTTTAGAATGTATGTAGGAAGTGGTTAGTTAAGCAGCAGCAGCTGAAGAGTACAGATGAGGTCCATAGCTGGGACCTGTCCAGATAGGGAGAAATCCTCCCATGTACCAAGATCTTACCCAGAGGACGGGCAGTGGGGCGTCCTGAGACCGGTGGGACATCAGGGTAGTGAGACTGCCGGCGCGACCCTGAACTGGTTGGAAGCAGCCACGCGTCCAGGGGCAAGTGTGAGATATGGCAGCCACCAGGAAAAAATACTGAAGGAGCAATGTTACATAGGACTCAGCTGCTGGAGGTTAGTGCCTGGGGCGAGTGCCAGGAACAGAGACGGTTCCCCCGAGAAAGAATAGACACCGTACGAGTGATCCTAAGGGCCTTAAGCATAAGAAGAAGAGTGATCTGCAATAAAGAGGTTTCTGATTTGTTTATCAGAGACTGACGTGTTTATTCTCGTCCATCTCCTGCCTCTGGTGAGGACCCTGCAAGAAAGAATGGAAGTAATGCCAAGCATAATGGTTGATACCTCCGGCTCCACCAGGAGCAACACACGCACATTGATATTATCTGAAGCAGGAGAACGAACCGTCAGCCATCACCTGACTCTCCTCTGAAAGTGGCGCTGCAAGCAGGGTAAGCCTGTGTGTCCTGGCCCTATGGGCTTAAAGAAGTTGAAATGGCAATCTGTGCCTCATGTGCTGCTGAAACTGGAGAAAATGGCTGCTGCTGCATGGCAACGAAGACCAACTCATCGGGGGTGTATTAGTTGCGCAGGAGCGCAAAGTTGTGCCTGGCCTCAGGGAGGGCCAAAGGCTAAATAACTTCCTTTGAAGGCGCGGTTGAGAGTGTGTCCCTACCCGAAGTTGTCTAGAAGTTTGCAATGGGCGCAGGCGGTGAGAAAACAGGTGGAGTGGCTGGAGGAGGCCCACCCTTCCCGGCGTGGCCTGGGAGAAAGACTTACCCGCCAGAAAGACACGCACATATTATCTGAAGCAGGGGAACGAACCATCGTCCATCACCTGGCTCCCCTCTTCATCACCACACAGGTGTTTCTGCTGAGTTGTGCTGTTCACAGAGAGCCCACTTGTATTGGATGGGACTCCTGTAGTCACATTGTATCACGGGCGTGTCACTGGTCTTTTTCAAAATGCTTTTTATTGTGTGTTCAAAAAGGGAAAAAATGGAAAAATAGTTGAGGACATGTTGTTCAATCGACGTATCCGTGACAACCCTAGCCTTTTTCAAGATAAACATGTCTGCATATAAAAAGAAATAATATTGTCAAAACAATAAAACATCAAGAATACAGTAGTGTACATAATTCACAAAAATTACAATTGGTCAGTGAATATCAACACAGATGACAATAACAATAAAAAGTCTATATTTAGAATTTGTAGTGATAATGTTATTGGAAATCGATGATTTATACACAATCAGTGAAAAAAAAGGGCACTTAATATTGGTGGTAGGAGGAAGCAATGAAAATACAGGACGTACCAGGATGTGAAACTGGACAAAAACAATATAAAAAGCCTTAGGTGAAGATACGTATAAATGTGGACAGCGTATGCCTAGTGGGGAAAAATTAAATGGTTAATACGTTTGTAATGTACCTGGAGGAAGGAAAAGCAGAGAATTATGATTAAGATGCTACGGCCGGGATGGAAAATACCTTTTAAGCTATGCCAAATGAATAAATAAATAGATGGCATCTACGAGCACCCCAAGACCTGAGGATGCAGAGGAATATGTGATGAGCTAGAATATAATGGTAACTTGGCATATAAATGGCGGAGAAAACTCTATACCATAGAGGGCCTGTTGTATAGGTAAAAAAACATTTACAGGAATAGAGGGTCACTGTGGAACTAAACGTGGGCTTTATAAGCCTATGGGAGAGGAGATAAAAAAACTGGGATACGTGTCTAGTGATAGGTGAACAGGAAACAGTGCAACTTCAGCTACCGTGCGGTACCTTATAGCGAAAAATAGAACACTCGTGTTAGTGTGTAAACTAAGGATGTACAGTAGATCGTCTCACTCCGTGGGGTACTGAGGAATGGTAAAATAATGCATATGAAAGAGATGAAAGACTATGTATACCAATGTGTGTAAAAATAGGTAGACAACACATTCTGGTTTGTGGGGATGGCTCAAAATCCCAAAATGGAAAAGCAGCGTTCCTGCTTTGAGAAGCTTGAACAAATTTTATGTCACTTGAAAATAATGCAGCAGGGACGCCTGTAGCCAATAGGGGCCATTATCAGACCCAAATCTGTGAGATAATGGTATAAATTGGTAGGAAAACAAGTCAACCAAAAGCTGTTAAATCTAAAATGAAAAAACGAATACAATACCAAACCAATATGGAAGGCAGGTTCAGAGGAGTATACGAAAAGTATATACACAAGTTGTACAGCAGAAAACAGCAAGCACCCGGGCCTGTAAATATGAGGGTAGATAAAAGACATGGATAAAAGTAATGATACATACCATTGGTGGGTTGTTTGGCAAACGCACCTGGTGATAATAGGATACTGAAATACACAGTGGTGGCAGCGGTGCTGGCTGTTTACGGTTAACGTTCTTATAAAGAGCAGTGGTGGTGTGGGAGTGACAATGTCCGTGTGATTTCCGGGTAGTGGAATGCAGGTGGAATGCACGCTGGTGCATGCACACTCACGGGTGGGCGACTACGCGGGTGCGCTCAATGTTAGGGAATAGGAGAGTGAAGAGATTAGGTCACCGGCAGGAGGGAACAATGCAGCATGCATTGCCCTGTAGATGGGGGTAATCAAGCCATCTAGAAACAATGGAAAAAGGAGTAAGTGTAATGTTCCAAGGAGTAAATAGAACATAGGCAATGCATCAATAGTAAAAGGACATATGATCTATTGCTTCTATAATGTATAGTGCCATTATTACAATAGTAATAGGAGATTAAAGAAGACTATACAGTAGGTAAAACATAAAGAAGCCATATATAAAAAAGGATTATACAGTATGGAACAAAGACAGTAATCCACTAAAGGATGTGCTCAAAGTGCTGCCCATTGTGTTGAATTGTCAGCACGATTCTCTTCTCCCACTCTTGACACACTGAGAACAATACCACAGAAGAAATGCTACCACAGGCCTCCTGTATCCGTTGTTTCAGGTACCCGACATCCTGGATCCAGGATCTGCGGTATTAAGGCCCCGTCACACACAGAGATAAATCTTTGGCAGATCTGTGGTTGCAGTGAAATCATGGACATATTGTTCCATTTGTACACAGCCACAAACCTGGCACTGATTGTCCACAATTTCATTGCAACCACAGATCTGCCAAAGATTTATCTCTGTGTGTGACAGGGCCATAACTCTTGGGGTACCTTCACACTTAGCGATGCAGCAGCGATCCGACCAGCGATCTGACCTGGTCAGGATCGCTGCTGCATCGCTACATGGTCGCTGGTGAGCTGTCAAACAGGCAGATCTCACCAGCGACCAGTGAACAGCCCCCAGCCAGCAGCGACGTGCAAGCGACGCTGCGCTTGCACGGAGCCGCCGTCTGGAAGCTGCGGAGACTGGTAACTAAGGTAAACATCGGGTATGGTTACCCGATGTTTACATTATTTACCAGCGCACACCGCTTAGCTGTGTGTGCAGGGAGCAGGGAGCCGCGCACACTGCTTAGCGCTGGCTCCTTGCTCTCCTAGCTGCTGTACACATCGGGTTAATTAACCCGATGTGTACAGCAGCTACATGTGCAGAGAGCCGGAGCCGGCAGCACAGGCAGCGTGAGAGCTGCAGAGGCTGGTAACTAAGGTAAATATCGGGTAACCACCTTGGTTACCCGATGTTTATCTTGGTTACAGCTTACCTCAGCTGTCAGACGCCGGCTCCTGCTCCCTGCTCGCTTCATTTGTCGCTCTCTCGCTGTCACACACAGCGATCTGTGTGTCACAGCGGGAGAGCGCGTTTGAAGAAAACGAACCAGGGCTGTGTGTAACGAGCAGCGATCTCGCAGCAGGGGCCAGATCGCTGCTCAGTGTCACACACAGCGAGATCGCTAATGAGGTCACTGTTGCGTCACAAAAAGCGTGACTCAGCAGCGATCTCGGCAGCGAGCTCGCTGTGTGTGAAGCACCCCTTGGTGTGTCAAGAGTGGGAGAAGAGAATCGCGTTGACAATTCAACACAATGGGCAGTACTTTGAGCACATCCTTTTAATGTGTTACTGTCATTGTTCCATGAGACAAATGTGTCAATAACTCGATAATGAATAAAGCTCCATTAAAAATGAGCGGAGGAAACCAGGTGATCCAGCTCTACTGGGGCAAAGTCCGGCATGCACGGATACACTCTGACAGTGCAAGGGTCCAATGAAAGAGAAGAAAAAATGTCCAGCTTCCGGAATAATAGTAAAACTGCTGCAATTTTATTTAAGGACGTAAAAATTGACACAGTGACAAAAATAGGGAGCCCATATGTGGCATAAGGTTACGCGTTTCGAACGCTGCCTGCGTTCTTTGTCAAGCCTAAGTGAATAGATCTTGCTCACAAGTATTTAAACTCACTCCTACCAATGGGAGGAGTGTGCTTAATCAGAAAACACATGTGCCAACAAATGGCACTTGGTAGGAGTGAGTTTAAATACTTGTGAGCAAGATCTATTCACTTAGGCTTGACAAAGAACGCAGGCAGCGTTCGAAACGCTGGACATTTTTTCTTCTCTTTCATACACATCATTGTTTTTCTTGTGCAATTCTGTGTTTGATGTGTCACATGACCCCCTTCCCATTGAAAAAATTAAAGTTGAATTCAAAATGGCGGCTTTGCTGCCATGGGTGTCACCCGGCCTCAAATGTTTGGACTGTCCCATGAACTAATATACTACAAACAGTAATGTGATATCAGCAACTACTTCCATTTTCTCAGGGTGTATCCATACTTATGGCCCGCCCTGTATAATGCCGAGCACAAGTACTGGATAACAGAGCAGGTGATATGTAGATGTGGCTGCAGTGAAATGGATGAAACTTGAAGACAACGTAAGAACAAGTTAGTCTGCAGCCTTTCTAAATTTTAGTGAAAATTAGGTTACCATTTAAGTATTTTAAGCAGTGGGAGGGATATACTCTATAAGATTGCTGTAACATAGCCCCCTGTGTGAAATTGTGTTTATATAAGCAGACACTGAAGTAAAAAAAAATCACCATGCATACATTCTATCTATGTAATATAATAACCTTGTGGCACAACCATAAATAAATAAATCCACATATCATTGGCATTTCCATCCATAGAACAATAGCAGAAATTCCTGATAATTATGGCATTATGTAGCTAAACAATGTACTGTTTATATGCTTACTATGCAGTTTTATTAATGTGGTATTGTATAAGTCTCTCATATGCTCGGCACATGTTCTCTACAATTGTTTTTTCCAGAGCTATTTTTATTACAAAAAGAAAGACATTGCAATTGCTAACATGATCTACCTTTGTAATTCCTGATTTCATCTACCGTCATAATTCTGTCCCAAACTGACACAATGAAAGCAATTTCTAAGAAAATGCAATATTTTTTTTTGTCTTTTAGTTAACGACGTGTACTTTGGATGGAAAGCTACAGACTTATGTTCCTTGAAAGAAGAGATAGCAGGCAATGGCATGACATGTTTATAAGGTCAAGGGTCCCATGTAACATCTGTATTTCAATTATACAATCGTAAATATGAAATAAACTTTGAAAATGTAAAACGAAGCAATTATGTTGCACAATTCTTTTAAATAACTAAGTATTTGCTGAAAATGTAGTTGTGTGATCAAAGATGAAAGCTTTTAAGACAGTCAGGACACATGAATGGGGATGAGCAAACCCAAACTGTAAATTTCAGGGTCCGTACCAGACACTTTTTGTCTGGTGCTGAACCCCAACCACAAGACTTCTTACTGTACGTTACTGTTTGGGTTTGTCACACGAATAAAGCTTGTTGAAATGTTGCAGATCAGCCAATGAGCAAGCTTTTAGGCTGTGGGCACTTCCTGAGCCATCGGAGCCATCCCAAGTATTGGCATGGCTTTGATTGGCCAGGGAAGTCACAGTAAAAATAAGAGATAAAAAATAGTGTTGCCTACAAATATAAAATTAAATGGTAGTAAGAGCAGGATGGTTGTACATACAGTGTTTCCCGGAGGATCACACTGAGGCCAAACTCACTCCTGGGCCCACTTATTAAGGTTCATTAATATTCACTGCTTCCCCCGCCCACCCTCTGTGCCAGTGTCTGTGATTGATTGCAGACTGCTAAACACACCCCCCACCCTGTGTCCACATCTGTGATTGATTGCAGTCAGTTTGCTGTATGGTAGTCTAAAATGAAATAAGTAAATCATGTTAAAAAATCACAAAGACTCCCACCATATTTTGATAGCCAGCATGAATAAAACAATATCTACAGGCTGCTGCCAACACTTGTGAGCTTTACCGTGGTTGGATATCAAAATAGAGGGGATTCTGCATTTTTTTTTTAATTATTTAAATAAATAGTTTAAAAAAAGGCGTAGGGTGCCCCCATTTTTGATACCCAGCCACGGTACAGCAGACAGGTGGCGGCTTGTATTATCAGGATAGATGGAGCCATGAAAATTTGCCCCCGAGCCTAAAAATACTAGCCAGCAGGTAATACTTACAGCAATAAAAGCAGTTGTAAACTGCCCAGGCCAAAAAACTAATGCACTAACAGGATGCAGTCAAACCCCCTGCCACTATTGTGCATTTTATCATCCAGCAATCGTCCCCTCCATTTTTTGGAGGTGTGTGTGTGATTTGTGCCTCTTTCACCTGTGATGCCTCCACCTACTGGGGGTTTGGCTGCATCCTGTTAGTGCATTAGTTTTTTGGCCTGGACAGTTCACAACTGCTTTTGTTGCTGTAAGTATTTCCTAATCTATGGAGGATATTTATTCCTCTTTTTGTTGTATATATGTACATATTAGTGTAGGGACCCACAAGAATGAGGATCCGTGATGTGGATTGTAGGCTTCTGTATTGTGGCCATAATACCAACTAATACCTCATATATATTTTATATATATTTTTCTGCACATAACATTTTATACAGGATGCAGCCTGGCCCCTTCATGTAAGGCCTTGCTTAGTAGAGTTTCTATCCCTGTAGGGTGCACATAAGTGCTGGGGCAGCCCACCTAGTCGAATAGTATGGGCGTTTAATAGGCTGCTGGCCAGTTACTTTGCACCTGCATGTGTGAACGGTGCCCTATGCAAGCCACTAGTGTGCATTTTATCATCCAGCAATCGCCCCCTTCATTTTTTTGGATGTGTGTGTGATTTGCTCCTCTTACACCTGTGATGCCTCCACCTACTGGGGGTTTGGCTGCATCCTGTTAGTGCATTAGTTTTTTGGCCTGGGCAGTTTACAACTGCTTTTGTTGCTGTAAGTACTAGCCAGCAGGTACCAAAAATTGTCACATCAGATTAGGTGTGCTAATTCTGGCACTTCACCCGACTCATCCCGATTGCCCTTGTGCAGTGGCAATGAGGGTAATATAGGGGGTTAGTGGCAGCTGTGATTTGTCAAAAAAAATGACAGCTGAAATGAAATCCTGGATTAGTAATGGGAGGTGTCTATGAAACACCCTTATTACTAATCCTGTAGGTGACAAGAATAAAACACAAACATCCACAAAATCTTTAATTTGAAATAAAATACATATACCCCTTTTCATCCCTTTTTTAACCCTAAAAACACAGCCTTGTAGATGTAAGCCATACGAAGTCCCATGATGATCCTCAGCTACACTACATCCTGACCTTAAAGAGAGGGATAACATGCTGGCTTTCCGCAGGCCCAAGGAATTACTGAGAAGGTGGACCTGGCTGAGAGCAGGTGACATCACTTAGTTCATCAGAGGTCATACCTGGGTTCGCACAGTGTGACCTCACCTGACCTGACTGCTGACAGTCTGGCAGTCACTTTCACTTTCAAAGTGTGGGCTGTAGGGGTGCCAGTCATGGCTGTCCCCTGTACTCTGACAGTCTGGCAGTTACTTTCACTTTCAAAGTGGGGTTTGTCAGAGTGTGGGTAACGGTCATTCCTCGCACTCTGACAGTCACTTTCACTTTCAAAGTGAGGGCTGTCGGAGTGTGGGTCATGGCCATGCCTGCACACTGGCAGTCACATTCAAAGTGCAGGCTGTCAGAATATGGGTTGCGGTTGTTCCACGCACTCTGGTAGTCTCTTCCACTTTCAAAATGTGGGATGTCGGAGTGCAGGTCGCGGCCATGCACTGCATTGTGGCAGTCACTCTCCCTTACAAAGTTCGGGTTGTCTGAGTGCAGGTCTTGACCATGCCCTGCCCTCCAGCAGTCATTTTCACTTTCAAAGTGCGGGTTGTTGGAAAGCCGGTCACGGCCGTGCCCTGCACTCTGACAGTCTGGCAGTTACTTTCCATTTCAAAGTGTGGGCTGTCTGAGCGCAGGTCGCAGCCATGCCCTCGAGCAGTCACTTTCACTTTTAAACTGCAGGCTGTTGGAGTGTCCCTGCAATCCAATAGTCTGCCAGTCACTTTCACTTTCAAAGTGCTGGCTGTCAGAGTGCGGATCACGGCTGTGCCCTGCACTCTGGCAGTCATTTTCACTTTCAAAGAACAGGCTGTCAGTGTGTGGGTTGTGGTCGTTCCCCACACTTCGACAGTCACTTTCACTTTCAAAATTCGGGCTGTCAGAATGTGGGTTGCTGTTGTGCTCTTGCAGTCCAATCTGATGAGGTCACACCGTGGGAACCTGAGTGTGACCTCCGGTGAACTGAGTGATGTCACTTGCTCAAAGCTGGGTGCCACTTGTCAGTGATTCACGGAACCTGCAGAGATCGGACATGTTTTCCCTCTCTGCAGATCCTGTATGTAAGAGAGCTGGGGTTCATCTTGGGACTTTGTATGGATTATGTCGGATCTGCAAGTGTGTTTTTAGGGTTAATAAGAGGGGGAAAGAGGGTGTGCGTATTTTATTTCAAATAAAGGATCTTTTCTGTGTTTGTGCTTTATTTCTTTTCATGTACAGGATTAGTGATAAGGGGGGCTGCATAGACCCCCTCCCCATTACTAATCCAGGGCTTGATTGCAGCTGACAAATCACACCTGTCATTAACCCCTTATATTACCCCAATTGCCACTGTATCAGGGCAATCGGGATGAGCTTATTATAGCGTCAGGATTGTCACATCTAATGGATCCAGCAATTCTGAGTGGCTGCGAGCTTGTATTTTTAGGGTGGGGGGGGGCAATATCCATGGCTCCTCCCATCCTAATAATACCAGCCCCCACATGTCTGCTTAACCGTAGCTGGATATCAAAAATGGGGGGGAAGGAACTCTGTGCCTTTTTTTAAATTATTTAGTTTAAGATCCAGCCACAGTAAATCTCACAGGTGGGGGCTGCAGCTTGTAGGTGTTAATCTACTGGCTATCTAAATAGGGCAAGAGCACATGTCATTTTTTTAAAAATATTTATTTATTTCTTTTTACACAACTGTACAGCAAACTGACTGCACCCTGTCATAGACGCAGACACAGAAGAGTGTGTATAGCAGTCTGCAACCAATCACAGACACTGGCAAAGAGGGAGGGCATGGGAAGCAGGGAATATTGATGAACCCTAATATGCAGGCCCAGAAAAGAGTTTGACTGCAGTGTGATCCTCCGGAAAACACAGTATGTATAACTATTTTGCTTTCACTTCTATTTAACTTCAATTTGCAGCCACTTAATGCTTACGATGGCCATTTTACAGTCCCGAAATTCTCGTCCCAATTGACTTGTATGGGGTTCGTTGTTCAGGGTCAAGTTCAGTGTCAAGTTCAAATGTCGAACTTGAATTTTCATTTAGTTCATGCTGATACAGTGAACTCCAATATCCACAAGTTCGCTAATCACTAGAGTTGAGCGATGTTCGAGTCGAACAGTTTGCTAATTTTATGTTCGAGTGATTTTGGGGGGTGTTCGAGTCGTTCAACGAACTCGAACGATTTGCTTAAAGTTCGGCAGTTCAAGTTACGTTCGAGAACGGTTCGATCACCAAAAACGTAACTGTAGCTTTTTACAGCTGTGTGTGCAGGGAGCCATCACTGGCAGCCTGCGGTAAGCTGGTAACCAGGGTAAATATCAGGTATCCAAGCAAAGCGCTTTGCTTAGTAACCCAATGTGTACCCTGGCTACGTGTGCAAAAATCCCCAGAAGCCACACAGAAGCACTTCCGTGTGACTTCCGTCGGATGCCGCTGCAGTCTGTGTCCCGCTCCAGCCCCAGTCCGAGCCCCGCGGCTGCCCGCTCAGCAGTGTCCGCAGCTGCTCGCACTGTAATGTGTCCGCAGCTGCCCACACTGCAGTGTCAGCAGCCGCGGGGATGACAAGCGCTGCCGTCAGGAGGTTAGTAAAGTTCCTTACCTGCGGTGATGAACGTCAGTGCTGTCACTGTCTTCCATGGCTGCCACTTGTCACATCTCCTCTCGCTGTCGACCCGAGACTGTGACTAGCGGTGACGTCACGGGACGCTCGCGATACTTGGTTTGTGAAGGCGGCGGTCATTGAACTCAGTGACAGCGCTGCTGTCAAGAGTTCAGCGATCACCGCAGGTAATGTACCTCGCTAACCTCCTGACAGCAGCGCTCATCATCCCCTGCAGTGACCTGGGCTGACCTATTGATGTTAGGTCAGGTCACTGCACGGCTCTCCCAGCCAATATGGAACATTCTGTTTTTCAATGACTGGAACATTGACTATGGTATGGATCGTCGTGGGACCCCCTTGGCTTACACCAGACCTGGATTTGTCTTTCTTTCTAATAAATCGGTGAAAGAGGGAATGTGTTGAGAAGTGTTTTTTCAAATAGAAATGTTTTTGTCTTCTATTTTTTTTTTATTACTGACTGGGTTGGTGATGTCGGGTATCTGATAGACGCCTGACCTCACGAACCCCAGGGCTTGATGCCAGGTGACATTACTCATCTGGTATTAACCTCATATATTACCCCGTTTGCCACGAGCTGGGGCGAAGCACCAGGATTGGTGAATCTAATGGATGCGCCACTTCTGGGGCGGCTGCGGCCTGCTATTTTTAGGCTGGGGAGAGTCATATAACCATGGACCTCCCTAGTCTGAGAATATCAGACCCCAGCTGTCCGCTTTACCTTGGCTGATGATCCAATTTTGGGGGGACCCCCACGTGTTTTTTTTTTTTTTTTAATTATTTATTTAATTTAAAATAACAGCATGGGGTGCCCTCTGTTTTGGATTACCAGCCAAGGTTCAGCTGCCAGCTGTGGTCTCCATGCTGCAGCCGTCTGCTTTACCCTAGCTGGCTATCAAAAATAGGGGGAATCCCACGTCATTTTTTTTTTTAAATTTATTTATTTTTTTGGCTAAATACAAGGCTAAGAACCCCTTAGTGCCACATGAAGGGCACCAAAGGGTGAAAAATTATAAAATGCAGGAGAGTTGGACATTATGTGTCTTTCTGCCATTATAATTACAGAAAAGACTGATATGAAGTGTACAAGCACAGGAAAATCACCAGAGCGCACTACACTGTGAAAAGCAGTAGAATATGGCACTGGAATGAACATGTGACCGCCTCATGTAGGTTGAAGCTATGGATCCTGAGTAAATTTATGCATTTTCCCTCCTTCAGTTTTTTTGGGGTACGCAAAAAAACCGGAAGGCACACGGATGACAAACGGATGACATACGGACCGTATATGGAACGGAACGGAAACGGATGCCACACGGATGCATCCGTGAAAAAAACGGACCGTTTTTTGCTGACCACAAAAACGGATCGGTCGTGTAAATGTAGCCTTATTCTGATCTGCCGTTTATAAACAGCAGGCAGAAATAAGTGAATAGCGCCCCCCAGCGTCAGAAAATCTCCAGGGTTTCTGGGGGTAGCTGAGACCCTGGAGATCATGATTCAGGCCGGTTTTTCCGGTCCCCGCTCACGTGATCACCGATATACACCGTATATCGATGATCACGTTACAGTAAATGACAACGCCGTTAAAAAATTATTTATCTCTCATATGGCATGAACAAACAAGGTATTTGCTTTTATAGTTGCCTTGCTGAACGTCTACCAAACATGAGAGTCCTTTATACGCCACAAGAAAACATGTCTAAATAGTGAGCTCTGTTGTTTAGTATTCATTCAGCAAGATAACTGGACTTAAAGGGGTATTCCATCTCTAAGATCCTATCCCCAATATATAGTAGGTGGAATAGCAATAATATTAGTAAATACCTTTTTTTGGAAATGTAGTATAGTTCTCCTGATTAGGCATGCCCTTACCTCATGAGCAGGGCATTGCAGCTTTGGTAGCAACAGTTACGACCAAGAGCAACCCACTGTCTCTATGAATGGTGGTAATGATGCATCTGTAAGCTACTGCAATGCCCTGCTCATGAGGTAAGGAACATAGTTAATCAGGAGAGCTATACTAAATTTCCAAATGGAGGTATTTGCTATTTCTGTGGCCCTCCTGAACGAATACCAAACATGAGAGTCCGTCATATGCCACAAAATAACATGTCTAAATAGTGAGCTCTGTTGTTTAGTATTCATTCAGCAGGATAACTGGACTTAAAGGGGTATTCCATCTCCAAGATCCTATCCCCAATACAGTCATATGAAAAGGTTTGGGCACCCCTATTAATGTTAACCTTTTTTCTTTATAACAATTTGGGTTTTTGCAACAGCTTTTTCAGTTTCATATATCTAATAACTGATGGACTCAGTAATATTTGTGGATTGAAATGAGGTTTATTGTACTAACAGAAAATGTGCAATCCGCATTTAAACAAAATTTGACCGATGCAAAAGTATGGGCACCTCAACATAAAAGTGACATTAATATTTTGGAGATCCTCCTTTTGCAAAAATAACAGCCTCTAGTTGCTTCCTGTAGCTTTTAATGAGTTCCCGGATCCTGGATGAAGGTATATTTGACCATTCCTGTTTACAAAACAATTCCAGTTCAGTTAAGTTTGATGGTCGCCGAGCATGGGCAGGACACTTCAAATCATCCCACAGTCCGCAGCCGCCCCAGAAAATGGCGTCTTCATAGAAGCGCCATCATCTGGCGCTGTATCCGACTCCTCCAGCTGCCCTGGTGACGGTGGCTCGCCGGGTAATAATGAGTTAATACTAGCTTTGTTTTACTAGCTAGTATTACGCCAGAGATTCTTAATGTCAGGCAAGTTTGACACGGGCTTTAAGAATCTCCAATAAAGGGTTAAACAAAAAAGACACCACACAGAGAAAAAATACTTTAATAGAAATAAATACACAGACACACTTAGAGACTCCATGTTTATTACTCCCTCTCATCCCTCCACGATCCTGCTTTTCTGTCTTCTTTCTCCTTCAACCCATGCAGCTCTGCTACATCAGACAGCACTGCATGGGAGGAAGACGCTGCTGCTCCCCGTGCAGTATAATCACTCAGTGAGTGAGCAGAGGCTGCGGGTTGTAAGCGGTGACGTCACAGCTGACAGGCGGGTTTTCTATAGCAACGGTGCTCCGATCACGTGATTCCCGGAGCCGCAATTCACCGGCTGTGGCAGCCAGTCCTTGCATGTGGGCTGACTCTGTAAAGAGCGCCCACATGCAGGAACGGGGAAGCCGACCATGTGCTTGAGCATCTCGCCGGTACACGGAGGACCGCGTACCAGAGAGATGCACTGACAGGACCTAGCATAACATCTAGCCATGTGACCAGTCTGTAGCCAATGAGATAATAGACACGTGACTGGTCACATTGCTATGACGACGTCACGGGAGGTCCTATCATCAGTGCTGGTTACCGGGAGGACACAGCGATTATCGGAAGGAAAAGTGGCAGGTGACAGAGTGCAGGATGCGTCGCGGGGACCTGTAAGTGTAATGGCAATGTTTATTAACTGTATGTGTACATGTATAATGTGTTTTTATGTGTTTGTGTTTGCCTCCCATTGTTTTCAATAGGGTTCGAATTGGTTCGTCGAACGTTCGCCGAACGGAGCCTCCGTTCGACGAACCGAACCGAACGCGAACTCTAGGGGGGTGGCTCATCTCTACTAATCACTACACATAAAATCTCTTTATTTAGACATTGTGCATAAACTTGTACAATGTATGCAGATGTTTGTGAGTCTCCAAAAACCTGACATTCATTTGTTAAGGTTACTGGGGGTTCATGTTATTGACAGCTTGGCTTCAGAAGTCTGAAATCATTGGCTTTTAGAGTGTAGAATTGTTTAATTGTGGATTCATGAGAATGGCATAACTATAAGACCTTCTTCTTTCCTCCACGCTTATCATCCAATCATTTCCAAAACTTATCTAATCCTCGGGAATTCCATTCCCCATCACATCTGATTATTCATCACATTTGGAACTTTTAGAGAGATCTTAAGAAAGCTTATAGCTTGCAATAACCCAGCTGACACCTCACCACCACTGAGGCAGCTGGAATCCCCCAACCTACTGTCTCATCCTGTAGATCAGAGATGGACAATTAATTTTCCTGATGGCCCACATGACTGTTGTGGAGGGCTGAACCAATAGGCTGAAATTAATCCTGCCCCTATATACAATGTAAGCATCCCACATAGCCTCTCTATATAAAGTGTAAGACCCCCCACATGGCCCCTTATATACAGTATGAGCCCCCTCTATATACAGAGTGAGCTCCCACATAGCTTCTCTATGTACAGTGTAAGCGCCCACATAGCCCCTGTATATACAGTGTGAGCCCCTACATAGCCCCCAATATTAGGTATGAGCCACAACAATAGTCCATCAGCCCTTACATAGCTTCCTAAATACACTATGAGCTCCACAAAATACAATATAAACCCCACTTAGTCTCATATATACAGTATGAGCCCTCACATAGCCTCCTAAATACATTATGAGCCTTGCATATATTATGAGCCCCACATAGCCTCCTAAATACAACATGAGGCCCCATATAGTCTCCTATATACTTTATGAGCTCCCCACATAACCCTCTTATATACTCTATAAGCCCTCACAGAGCTTCCGTATACAGTATGAGCCCCCACATAGCCTCTTATATACTTTGTGAGCCCCCACATAGCTCCAATATTTATTTCTGAGCCACCACATAGCCTCCGATATACATTTGAACCACCACATAGCCCTGTGTATACACTGAGCCCCCATATAGCTTTCTATATACATTTTTGAGGCATCACAGAAGCCCCTATATATATAATAAGCCCCACATAGACTTCAACATACATGCAAGCATTTCATACACGTTAAAAAAATACACCATATACTCACCTTGCTCCCATTCCCCTGCTGCTCTACGCTAGCCTCTGGTGCACTGGCACTCTGCACAGTACACTTGAAGATGTGACTGACTCGCCCACCCCAGGGCTATGGGACACCCGGTGCCAGGCCGGACTAGTCCGGGGGTCGTCAGTGGTGGCGGGGCCCGACTCCGTGGCCCTGGTGGGTGGCAATTAAATATGGCTGGTGAATAAAGTTTATGGTTGTCGTGACGCCACCTGTGGTTTGCGGCTGTTAAGCCGCCGCTGCTGTATGGGGCCTCCGGGGCTGATGGTATGGCAGCTTGGATGGTCCTGCTCCCCACAGGTGGAGCGGTACCCCGGGCAACAGTTGGTGCTTGTGAGAGTCTATGGTGTGATGTTGTGTGAGTAATACGGTGCAGGGCCGACATGCAGTGAAAGAAACAGGCACAAACAGTAGTCTCTTTACCTTCTCCTCTTTTACTTGGCAAACGGTTAGTCCTGGGAGACCGTTACAGGTGGTAGAGGGCTCCGGCCGGCCTGGAAGTAACTGAGGTATCTTTTTGGCCAGATGAGTATGAGGCCTACTCCTGTTCTTTCCTTACTGTTATAGGACCCTGCTCTCTGGATTGGCAATGGCCCTCTTGCTGCTGGGACCTGTGGTTCGTCCCTTTTTCTGTGTGGTAGGCTGCGCAGGCCCTCTCTGGTGCTTCTCTGCTGGAGTCCACACCGGGCCCTTGGGATGCAGCTGTACCTTCAGATTGCTTCTGGGCCAGGAGGCTTGCAGCTCTCCTGCCCTCCGGATTCGGCTACCAGGGAAGGATTTTACACCCTGGCAACCACAGACTCCGATGTCCGAGTCTCTTCTGTGCCTCTCTGCTCCTCCTGCTTCACTGGGCCAAGCTACTCCAGCTCCAGGCCCCAGTCCGCAGGACAGCACTACTCTGCGTCAGCTTTCCCTGCTTCCTCTCTACAGACTGAACACTAACTCCTCCCTCAGGTCAGACTTGAGGAATGCTCCCTGGAACTCCAGGTTCAAAGCTCCCCCTGCTGGCCTGAGAGAGGATGGTGTTGGGTGTTGGTACCTACTGGCCAATAGACCTCCCAATTACCTCCAGGCTCAGCATCACCCTTGGAGGGGCAATGCTGTTGTGGCGACCAGGTCCTGGGGCGCCACACTCCCCCTTAGTTAAACTCAGTTCTCCCGGACTGAAGAAAACAAAACAAGACATAACATGTTACAACCTTAAACAACTATAAGAGTCCAGTGTGGTTCCCTGCCGGGTGTCCATTACACTGCTCCATGGGGGACCTGCCGTGATAAAACCCCCAACGTGGGCTCTGGGCGTGCGTCAGAGCATTGATGACCCCACTCTATGCACGTCGGACGGGTTTTTCTTCAGGGGTGTTAAGCACACTGGTGCTAACTATGTACAATTAGAGTGTTGGCCACCCATAGTCCAGTGGCCCAATTGTCCATTTACTCAATCATTTGAATAAAAAAACATTTTATACACAACATTACAGACATTTTAAATAACTATTTACATTCTAATAGGTACTCTTTCTTTTTACTCTCTATACCTTAGAGGGGGCCGTCCCCGAGTGCTACGTTGGGACCTGCGTAGCTCTGGTGTTTGTCCCTGACTACTTGGAGCGTCTGCTACCTCAGCACTACGGGTAGGCCTAACCCTGATAGGTATGCGTGATGATTGACTACGTGGCCTGAAAGTCACCAAGGGTATGACAGGTTCACCACTGACAGGGGGTTGATTCTCCTGTTCCACTGCTGGCGTGTCATCTTGTGTTGGGGCGGACAGTTCCTTAGGTGGATCTGGAACCTCTTCTGTCTCTGGCTCGACCAACTGCGGGAACGTCAAGACTGGTACCACTATGGCATAATTTATTCGGGTCCAAGTTTTGGGGAATTTTCCAAGGATTGTTTGTATCATCTCTTCTTCTTTTTCTTGAATTTGGGGACTTTCTTGTACTTCTTCCACTTCTTTTTGGATTTTGCACCGCCCAGGGCACGCTTTCAGGCGGTCTCTAGAAACTGTTTGATAGGTCTTGCCTTCATCTTTGCTTATGAGGCATACCTTACTATTGTCAAAGTTGGAGGGAATAATGGTGTAGGGTTCATTCTCCCACTGATCATCTAATTTATGCGCCCTCCGCTTTTTCTTGAGGACCTGTTCTCCAGGTGCTAAGGGAGTTGCTGGGGCTGTTTGATTGTAGTTCTGTTCTTGTCTCGTTCTTGCTTGAGACAGGCTCTTTTCTACGCATTCCTGGGCTTTGCGGTACTGCTGTTGTCGCTCTGTATCCCAGTCTTCTATCTCTTGAACCGCTTCAGGTGACACAGTTCCCATCTCAAAGTCTACAGGTAACTTGCCAGGTCTTGCTCGCATCAGGTAAGCAGGGCTGCAGTTGGTCGAATTTACTGGGATATGGTTATACAGGTCTACCAGATCTGGTAACTAGAGATGAGCGAACCGGTCGCGGTTCGGCTCGAGGTTGGTTCGCCGAACGGACCTCCCGTTCGAGTTCGGTTCGTCGAACGTTCGACGAACCGAACTCGAACTGCATAGGAAACAATGGCAGGCAATCACAAACACAGAAAAACACCTAGAAAACACCCTCAAAGGTGTCCAAAAGGTCACAAACAACTCACAACACATGGGAAAGTGACAAGGACATATACTCATGCGAAAACAAAAGAGCTGGACAAGGAAAAAGAGGAGGACACACAGATATATGAGTATATGCAAGGAAACATCGATTCCATTAATGTGCAACTTGAGCCCTGCTCATTCTTGGCTTCCAATCTTGATAAATTGCCTGAGCTCGCCACGTACGTCTTGGGGATCTTGTCGTGTCCTGCAGCCAGCGTTCTCTCGGAACCTGTCTTCAGTGCTGCTGTGGGTCTGCTGGCAGATAAGCACACGTGTCTGTCCACTGACAATGTGGACATGGCTCTCAGAGGACTTTTCTTCCCCTGGGTCAGCCAGGGGACGGGAAAGGCACGCGTATTTTTGAGAGTGCTTCATGCAAAGCATCTTTTTCTTTTTCAAAAGGGAGCTCAACCGATGCCAGTCAAGTGGGGTGTGTGTGGCCCAGTGAGTGGAAACGAGGGAGACTGTGGTTGGAGTCCCCTCGCTGTGTCTCTAAAAGAACCAAGATGAACAAGTCATGGCTCTCAGAGGACTTTTCTTCCCCTGGGTCAGCCAGGGGACGGGAAAGGCACGCGTATTTTTGAGAGTGCTTCATGCAAAGCATCTTTTTCTTTTTCAAAAGGGGGCTCAACCGATGCCAGTCAAGTGGGGTGTGTGTGGCCCAGTTAGTGGCAACGAAGGAGACTGTGGTTGGAGTCCCCTCGCTGTGTTTCTAAAAGACCCAAAATGAACAAATCATGGCTCTCAGAGGACTTTTCTTCCCCTGGGTCAGCCAGGGGACGGGAAAGGCACGCGTATTTTTGAGAGTGCTTCATGCAAAGCATCTTTTTCTTTTTCAAAAGGGAGCTCAACCGATGCCAGTCAAGTGGGGTGTGTGTGGCCCAGTGAGTGGCAACGAGGGAGACTGTGGTTGGAGTCCCCTCGCTGTGTCTCTAAAAGAACCAAGATGAACAAGTCATGGCTCTCAGAGGACTTTTCTTCCCCTGGGTCAGCCAGGGGACGGGAAAGGCACGCGTATTTTTGAGAGTGCTTCATGCAAAGCATCTTTTTCTTTTTCAAAAGGGAGCTCAACCGATGCCAGTCAAGTGGGGTGTGTGTGGCCCAGTGAGTGGCAACGAAGGAGACTGTGGTTGGAGTCCCCTCGCTGTGTTTCTAAAAGACCCAAAATGAACAAATCATGGTTCTCAGAGGACTTTTCTTCCCCTGGGTCAGCCAGGGGACGGGAAAGGCACGCGTATTTTTGAGAGTGCTTCATGCAAAGCATCTTTTTCTTTTTCAAAAGGGAGCTCAACCGATGCCAGTCAAGTGGGGTGTGTGTGGCCCAGTGAGTGGAAACGAGGGAGACTGTGGTTGGAGTCCCCTCGCTGTGTCTCTAAAAGAACCAAGATGAACAAGTCATGGCTCTCAGAGGACTTTTCTTCGCCTGGGTCAGCCAGGGGACGGGAAAGGCACGCGTATTTTTGAGAGTGCTTCATGCAAAGCATCTTTTTCTTTTTCAAAAGGGAGCTCAACCGATGCCAGTCAAGTGGGGTGTGTGTGGCCCAGTGAGTGGAAACGAGGGAGACTGTGGTTGGAGTCCCCTCGCTGTGTCTCTAAAAGAACCAAGATGAACAAGTCATGGCTCTCAGAGGACTTTTCTTCCCCTGGGTCAGCCAGGGGACGGGAAAGGCACGCGTATTTTTGAGAGTGCTTCATGCAAAGCATCTTTTTCTTTTTCAAAAGGGAGCTCAACCGATGCCAGTCAAGTGGGGTGTGTGTGGCCCAGTGAGTGGAAACGAGGGAGACTGTGGTTGGAGTCCCCTCGCTGTGTCTCTAAAAGAACCAAGATGAACAAGTCATGGCTCTCAGAGGACTTTTCTTCCCCTGGGTCAGCCAGGGGACGGGAAAGGCATGCGTATTTTTGAGAGTGCTTCATGCAAAGCATCTTTTTCTTTTTCAAAAGGGAGCTCAACCGATGCCAGTCAAGTGGGGTGTGTGTGGCCCAGTGAGTGGCAACCAGGGAGACTGTGATTGGAGTCCCCTCGCTGTGTCTCTAAAAGAACCAAGATGAACAAGTCATGGCTCTCAGAGGACTTTTCTTCCCCTGGGTCAGCCAGGGGACGGGAAAGGCACGCGTATTTTTGAGAGTGCTTCATGCAAAGCATCTTTTTCTTTTTCAAAAGGGAGCTCAACCGATGCCAGTCAAGTGGGGTGTGTGTGGCCCAGTGAGTGGCAACGAGGGAGACTGTGGTTGGAGTCCCCTCGCTGTGTCTCTAAAAGAACCAAGATGAACAAGTCATGGCTCTCAGAGGACTTTTCTTCCCCTGGGTCAGCCAGGGGACGGGAAAGGCACGCGTATTTTTGAGAGTGCTTCATGCAAAGCATCTTTTTCTTTTTCAAAAGGGAGCTCAACCGATGCCAGTCAAGTGGGGTGTGTGTGGCCCAGTGAGTGGCAACGAGGGAGACTGTGGTTGGAGTCCCCTCGCTGTGTCTCTAAAAGAACCAAGATGAACAAGTCATGGCTCTCAGAGGACTTTTCTTCCCCTGGGTCAGCCAGGGGACGGGAAAGGCACGCGTATTTTTGAGAGTGCTTCATGCAAAGCATCTTTTTCTTTTTCAAAAGGGAGCTCAACCGATGCCAGTCAAGTGGGGTGTGTGTGGCCCAGTGAGTGGCAACGAAGGAGACTGTGGTTGGAGTCCCCTCGCTGTGTTTCTAAAAGACCCAAAATGAACAAATCATGGCTCTCAGAGGACTTTTCTTCCCCTGGGTCAGCCAGGGGACGGGAAAGGCACGCGTATTTTTGAGAGTGCTTCATGCAAAGCATCTTTTTCTTTTTCAAAAGGGAGCTCAACCGATGCCAGTCAAGTGGGGTGTGTGTGGCCCAGTGAGTGGCAACCAGGGAGACTGTGGTTGGAGTCCCCTCGCTGTGTCTCTAAAAGAACCAAGATGAACAAGTCATGGCTCTCAGAGGACTTTTCTTCCCCTGGGTCAGCCAGGGGACGGGAAAGGCACGCGTATTTTTGAGAGTGCTTCATGCAAAGCATCTTTTTCTTTTTCAAAAGGGAGCTCAACCGATGCCAGTCAAGTGGGGTGTGTGTGGCCCAGTGAGTGGCAACGAGGGAGACTGTGGTTGGAGTCCCCTCGCTGTGTCTCTAAAAGAACCAAGATGAACAAGTCTTGGCTCTCAGAGGACTTTTCTTCCCCTGGGTCAGCCAGGGGACGGGAAAGGCACGCGTATTTTTGAGAGTGCTTCATGCAAAGCATCTTTTTCTTTTTCAAAAGGGAGCTCAACCGATGCCAGTCAAGTGGGGTGTGTGTGGCCCAGTGAGTGGCAACGAGGGAGACTGTGGTTGGAGTCCCCTCGCTGTGTCTCTAAAAGAACCAAGATGAACAAGTCATGGCTCTCAGAGGACTTTTCTTCCCCTGGGTCAGCCAGGGGACGGGAAAGGCACGCGTATTTTTGAGAGTGCTTCATGCAAAGCATCTTTTTCTTTTTCAAAAGGGAGCTCAACCGATGCCAGTCAAGTGGGGTGTGTGTGGCCCAGTGAGTGGCAACGAAGGAGACTGTGGTTGGAGTCCCCTCGCTGTGTTTCTAAAAGACCCAAAATGAACAAATCATGGCTCTCAGAGGACTTTTCTTCCCCTGGGTCAGCCAGGGGACGGGAAAGGCACGCGTATTTTTGAGAGTGCTTCATGCAAAGCATCTTTTTCTTTTTCAAAAGGGAGCTCAACCGATGCCAGTCAAGTGGGGTGTGTGTGGCCCAGTGAGTGGAAACGAGGGAGACTGTGGTTGGAGTCCCCTCGCTGTGTCTCTAAAAGAACCAAGATGAACAAGTCATGGCTCTCAGAGGACTTTTCTTCCCCTGGGTCAGCCAGGGGACGGGAAAGGCACGCGTATTTTTGAGAGTGCTTCATGCAAAGCATCTTTTTCTTTTTCAAAAGGGAGCTCAACCGATGCCAGTCAAGTGGGGTGTGTGTGGCCCAGTGAGTGGAAACGAGGGAGACTGTGGTTGGAGTCCCCTCGCTGTGTCTCTAAAAGAACCAAGATGAACAAGTCATGGCTCTCAGAGGACTTTTCTTCCCCTGGGTCAGCCAGGGGACGGGAAAGGCACGCGTATTTTTGAGAGTGCTTCATGCAAAGCATCTTTTTCTTTTTCAAAAGGGAGCTCAACCGATGCCAGTCAAGTGGGGTGTGTGTGGCCCAGTGAGTGGCAACCAGGGAGACTGTGGTTGGAGTCCCCTCGCTGTGTCTCTAAAAGAACCAAGATGAACAAGTCATGGCTCTCAGAGGACTTTTCTTCCCCTGGGTCAGCCAGGGGACGGGAAAGGCACGCGTATTTTTGAGAGTGCTTCATGCAAAGCATCTTTTTCTTTTTCAAAAGGGAGCTCAACCGATGCCAGTCAAGTGGGGTGTGTGTGGCCCAGTGAGTGGCAACGAGGGAGACTGTGGTTGGAGTCCCCTCGCTGTGTCTCTAAAAGAACCAAGATGAACAAGTCATGGCTCTCAGAGGACTTTTCTTCCCCTGGGTCAGCCAGGGGACGGGAAAGGCACGCGTATTTTTGAGAGTGCTTCATGCAAAGCATCTTTTTCTTTTTCAAAAGGGAGCTCAACCGATGCCAGTCAAGTGGGGTGTGTGTGGTCCAGTGAGTGGCAACGAGGGAGACTGTGGTTGGAGTCCCCTCGCTGTGTCTCTAAAAGAACCAAGATGAACAAGTCATGGCTCTCAGAGGACTTTTCTTCCCCTGGGTCAGCCAGGGGACGGGAAAGGCACGCGTATTTTTGAGAGTGCTTCATGCAAAGCATCTTTTTCTTTTTCAAAAGGGAGCTCAACCGATGCCAGTCAAGTGGGGTGTGTGTGGCCCAGTGAGTGGCAACGAAGGAGACTGTGGTTGGAGTCCCCTCGCTGTGTTTCTAAAAGACCCAAAATGAACAAATCATGGCTCTCAGAGGACTTTTCTTCCCCTGGGTCAGCCAGGGGACGGGAAAGGCACGCGTATTTTTGAGAGTGCTTCATGCAAAGCATCTTTTTCTTTTTCAAAAGGGAGCTCAACCGATGCCAGTCAAGTGGGGTGTGTGTGGCCCAGTGAGTGGAAACGAGGGAGACTGTGGTTGGAGTCCCCTCGCTGTGTCTCTAAAAGAACCAAGATGAACAAGTCATGGCTCTCAGAGGACTTTTCTTCCCCTGGGTCAGCCAGGGGACGGGAAAGGCACGCGTATTTTTGAGAGTGCTTCATGCAAAGCATCTTTTTCTTTTTCAAAAGGGAGCTCAACCGATGCCAGTCAAGTGGGGTGTGTGTGGCCCAGTGAGTGGCAACGAGGGAGACTGTGGTTGGAGTCCCCTCGCTGTGTCTCTAAAAGAACCAAGATGAACAAGTCATGGCTCTCAGAGGACTTTTCTTCCCCTGGGTCAGCCAGGGGACGGGAAAGGCACGCGTATTTTTGAGAGTGCTTCATGCAAAGCATCTTTTTCTTTTTCAAAAGGGAGCTCAACCGATGCCAGTCAAGTGGGGTGTGTGTGGCCCAGTGAGTGGCAACGAGGGAGACTGTGGTTGGAGTCCCCTCGCTGTGTCTCTAAAAGAACCAAGATGAACAAGTCATGGCTCTCAGAGGACTTTTCTTCCCCTGGGTCAGCCAGGGGACGGGAAAGGCACGCGTATTTTTGAGAGTGCTTCATGCAAAGCATCTTTTTCTTTTTCAAAAGGGAGCTCAACCGATGCCAGTCAAGTGGGGTGTGTGTGGCCCAGTGAGTGGAAACGAGGGAGACTGTGGTTGGAGTCCCCTCGCTGTGTTATACATGCTTTTAGAAGGGCATGACATGGCTTGGAGGTTGACTTTCATAAAATGCAAACTGTTGGCTACCAAAATGCTGCCTTTCCAACAACTGTGGTTATAGGCAATGAGGAACATACTGATGAAGATGAGACGCAGATACCCGATTGGGATGACAACTTAAATATTCGGTCAGGGCAAGAAGAGGCTCGGTCTGAGGGGGAGGGGAGTGCAAACACAACAATTGATGATGAAGTTCTAGATCCCACCTACTGTCAACCCCCAGTCAGGCACTCGAGGAGGTCAACAGAGGCGGTGGAGGAGGATGCAACCGACGACGAAATTACCTTGCGCCTTCCTGGACAGAGTCGGAGCACTGGTAGCACGTCTACAACTGCATCCTCAGCCACCACTCTGCCTATGAGCATTATTCGGGGTGCATCAACAGGTCGCATGGCCTCTAAGCCTTGCCTAGCCTGTTCCTTTTTTGACATAGAAAAAGATCGCCCAAATCATGTGATATGTAAAATTTGTCATGATTCTCTTAGTAGAGGTCAAAACCTCAGCAGTTTGACAACTTCTTCCATGAATCGTCACATGAATAAATATCATAGGTCCCGGTGGGAAGCTCACTGTGCTGCAATGCGGCCTAGCGGAGCGAACCATCCACCGCCCGCCCCTTCCAGTGCATCCGCGCGCTCTTCATCTTCTAGGACTGTGGGGACAGCTGTCACACCTGTTTTTCCACGCAAAACTTCCACCACTGTAACCGCAACAGGCAGTTTGCTTGGTAGGTCGTCAGTTGGTTTGGAAGGGGAAACAAGTGAGTGTGTACAGCTCTCTCAGACATCGATAGCACCTACGTTGGATGAAGGCAACATCATGTCTCCGCCTGCACTTTCCTCACAAACCTGCATTTTTCCAGGGACACCCTACTCAACACCGTCTACACACAGCAGCCAGATCTCTGTCCCTCAGATGTGGTCAAATAAAAGGCCACTTCCTCCGACCCATGACAAAGCTAAGAGGTTGACTCTATCCCTCTGTAAGCTGTTGGCTACCGAAATGCTGCCTTTCCGCCTAGTGGACACACAGGATTTTAGAGACCTTATGTCTGTCGCTGTGCCCCAGTACCAGATGCCTAGTCGCCACTACTTCTCTAAGAAAGGTGTGCCCGCGCTACACCAGCATGTCGCACACAACATCACCGCTTCCTTGAGAAACTCTGTGTGTGAACGGGTGCATTTCACCACCGATACTTGGACCAGTAAGCATGGACAGGGACGTTACATGTCGCTGACTGGGCACTGGGTAACTATGTTGATAGATGGTGAAGGGTCTGCTGCACAAGTCTTGCCGTCCCCACGACTTGTGTGTCAATCCTCTGTCTGTCCAAGTTCCGCCACTGCTTCTGCATCCTCCACCTCATCTGGGTCCTCCACCTCCGCCCCAAGCCTGCCTGGTCAGGCCACCAGCGTTCTCACTGCGCAGAAGGAATCACGCACCCCTCATTACTATGCTGGCAGCAGAGCGCAACGGCATCAGGCGGTCTTTAGCTTGACATGTCTTGGGAATAAGAGTCACACAGCTGAGGAGTTGTGGTCAGCTCTGCGGTCCGAGTTTAATAAATGGTTGTCTCCACTCAACCTGCAGCCTGGTAAGGCCGTGTGCGACAATGCTGCAAACCTGGGTGCGGCCCTTCGCCTGGGCAAGGTGACACACGTGCCTTGTATGGCTCACGTGTTGAACCTTGTTGTCCAGCAATTTTTAACACACTATCCCGGCCTAGATGGCCTTCTGACCAGGGCACGTAAACTGTCTGCAGTGCTCACTTCCGCCGTTCAACCGCCGCAGCTGAGCGACTTGCATCGCTCCAGAAGTCTTTCGGCCTGCCGGTTCATCGCCTGAAATGCGATGTGGCGACACGCTGGAATTCAACTCTCCACATGTTACAGCGACTGTGGCAGCACCGGCGAGCCCTGGTGCAATACGTCATGATGTATAGCCTGGGCCAACGAGATGCAGAAGTGGGGCAGATCACCCTGATGGAGTGATCTCAGATCAAGGACCTATGCACCGTTCTGCACAGTTTCGACATGGCGACGAATATGTTTAGCGCTGACAATGCCATTATCAGCATGACGATTACAGTCATTTACATGCTGGAGCACACGCTAAACACTATTCGGAGTCAGGGGGTGGGACAACAGGAAGGGGAGGAACTACAGGAGGATTCATATGCGCAAGACACAACAACATCACCAAGGTCCAGACGTTCATCATCACCAACGCGGCAGGCATGGGACCATGGGGGACAGGGATCAACAAGGGCGCATGGTAGCAGGCGAGATGTTGAGGAAGGTGCAGGAGGACATGAAGATATGGAGGACGAACTGTCCATGGACATGGAAGACTCAGCGGATGAGGGAGACCTTGGTCAAAATTCAGTTGAAAGAGGTTGGGGGGAGATGTCAGAGGAAGAAAGAACGGTTAGCACCTCTATGCCACAAACACAGCGTGGACTTGGTCCGCATGGCTGCGCAAGACACATGAGTGCCTTCTTGTTGCACTACCTCCAACATGACCCTCGGATTGTCAAAATTAGAAGTGATGATGACTACTGGCTTGCCACACTATTAGATCCCCGGGACAAGTCCAAATTTTGTGACATAATTCCACCCATAGAAAGGGACGCACGTATGCTGGAGTATCAGCATAAGCTGTTACTCGATCTTAGCTCGGCTTTTACACCAAACAACCGTGCAGGTGAAGGGAGTGATTCTCCCAGTTGTAACTTGACAAACATGGGACGGCATCGTCATCTTCAACAGTCTACCCGTACCAGTAGGACCGTATCTGGTGCTGGTAACAGCAATTTTATGGAATATTTTCATAATTTTTTTAGACCCTCCTTTGCAAGGCCACCAGAGACAACAAGTCTGACACATAGTCAACGGATGGAGAGGATGATACAGGAGTATCTCCAAATGAACATCGATGCAATGACTTTGCAAATGGAGCCTTGCTCCTTTTGGGCTTCAAATCTAGAAAAATTGACAGAGCTCTCCAGTTACGCCTTGGAGATTTTGTCGTGTGCAGCTGCCAGCGTTGTCTCTGAACGTGTCTTCTTCAGTGCTGCTGGGTGTGTGCTGACAGATAAGCGCACGCGTCTGTCCAGTGACAATGTGGACACACTGACGTTCATCAAAATGAACAAGTCATGGATCCAGAAGGAATTTACTACCCCTGTGTCATCCTGGGGAGAGTAAATGCTTGTGGATTTGGAATGTGCTTGATGCAAATCAAAACATCCTGTTTGCAACTAGGGCACAAGTGCTGCCACTGATGGGGTGTCTGTGTGCCCAATGTTGGGAAAAAAGGTAGACTCCGCTTGGAGTAACCCTTGCTTGATGTGTTTTTTAAAAATGATACAAGATGAACAGATCTGAAGGCAAGATGAAGGCAACATCATGTCTCCGCCTGCACTTTTCTCACAAACCTGCATTTTTCCAGGGACACCCTACTCAACACCGTCTACAGACAGCAGCCAGATCTCTTTCCCTCAGATGTGGTCAAATAAAAGGCCACTTACTGCGACCCATGACAAAGCTAAGTGGTTGACTCTATCCCTCTGTAAGCTGTTGGCTACCGAAATGCTGCCTTTACGCGTAGTGGACACACAGGATTTTACAGACCTTATGTCTGTCGCTGTGCCCCAGTACCACATGCCCAATCACCACTGCTTCTCCAAGAAAAGCATGCCCGCGCTACACCAGCATGTCGCACACAACATCACCACTTCCTTGAGAAAATCTGTGTGCGACAGGGTGCATTTCAACACAGATACTTGGACCAGTAAGCATAGACAGGGTCATTACATGTCACTGACTGGGCACTGGCAAACTATGGTGAGAGATGGAGAAGGGTCTGCTGTACAAGTCTTGCCGTCCCCACGAGTTGTTTCAATCCTTGTTCTGTATGTAGAAGTTAATACACTGCTTCTGCCTCTTCAACCTCGTGTGGGTCCTCTACCTTGGCGCAAACCCTGTGTGGTCAGGCCACCCTTCCTTGCAACTGCGCACAAGGACTACCACACACCTCCTTACTATGCTGGCAGCAGAGCTCAATGCCATCAGGCGGTCAAAGCTTTACTTTGAAATGTATGGGAAATGTGAGTCACACCGCTATTACAGAGAATAGTAGTCAGGCAGGGTCAAAACATTAATTGAGGAACAGGAACAGAATGGGACGGCCAGGAAAGAATCAGAAAACAAGCAGAGTTGAAATGCGTATCGGCCAACAAGGTACATAAACAGCAAGCAGGAAAAGTAGTCAGGTAACAAGCACACAAAATCATAAAACTGAACTGGGGGTAAAATTAACCAGAGGTTCATAGCTATGTCTGGCAGTGGTCTGCAGACAGGATGGGCATAAAAAAGGGTGTGGTGTCTTCCCATTGGTTGTAGCTGAATGATGGTATTTCATCTGTGAGATACCCACCAGCTACATTCAGCCAGAGATTCTGCATCTGTCAAGGTAATGCAGCCCAGTGGGTGAGCATAACCTGCGTCCACCTGCGCCGCTGGCATCGACTACTCTCACATCATCAGCACTATTCATGAAAGGAACACGTTGTCACCTGGCAACCGGAGTACAAATTGACGGAGCGGACTACGTTGGTGACTTAACAGCCGTGTGCGGCAATGATGCAAACCTGGCTGCGGGCCATCCTCAGGGCAATGTGACACACGTGCCTTTTAGGGCTCACGTGTTGAACCGAATTCGCCAGCAATTTTTAAAACACCATCACGGCCTACATGGCCTTGTGCAGTGGGCACGCTCGCTATGTGCTCACTTCCATCGTGCGCACACAGCAGCTCAACAACTTTCATCACTCCGGAAGTCTTAGGGTCTGGCAGTTAAACGCCGTAAATGCGATGTTTCGACACGCAGGAATTGGAATCTGCACATGTTGCAGCGTGTGTGGCAGCACCGCAGAGCCCTGCTGAAATACGGTAAGACATATAGCCTGGGATAACTTGATCCAGAGGTGGTGCAGATCACGCTGCTGGAGTGGTGTCAGATCAAGGACCTATGCACCCTGCTACACAGTTTTGAAATGTCGACGAAGATGTTTAGCACTGGCAATGTCATTCTCAGCGTGACAATTCTGGTCATCTACATGATGGAGCACACTGTAATTATTATTCTGAGTCAGGTGTTGGGACAAGAGGAAGGGGAGGAAGTACAGGAGGAGTCATATGCGGAAGGGATAACAAGATCTACGAGGTCCAGATGGTCAGCGGCACCTATGCGGCATTCATGGTGAGGGAGAGGGATTAACAAGGGCGCATAGTATCAGCAAAAAGTGTTGATGAAAGTGCAGGAGCCCATGAAGAAATGGAGGACGAACTGGCGATGGGCATGGAAGACTCAGCAGATGAGTGAGAGCTTGCTCACATTTCGGTTGTGCGAGGTTGTGGGTAGAGGGCAGAGGAAGGATGCACGATTCTCACCTCTCTGCCACCAACACACCAAGGACTTGGTCCTCCTGGATGCACAAGACACATGAGCGCCTTCTTGCTGCACTACCTACATGACCCTCGGATTGTATGAATTTGAACTAATCCTGAATACTGGGTTGCCACACTGTTAGATACCCGGTACAAGACAAAATTTGGCGAACTAATTCCTGCCATAGAAATAGACGCACGTATACAGGAGTATCTGCAGAATGTGGTACGCAATCTTAGATCTACTTGTCCACTAAACACCAGTGCTGCACAGAGTGAATCTCAACGCTTTGTCATGGATAGGAGGAAATGGTCTTTTACTTGTCCACATCGGAGGGACCGAGGGATGGCTGCTGTGCTGAGATGGCGTTGAGTACGGTGTCCCTGCACAGTTGCACTTTTGGTCATATCCCAAAATGAGTTGAAAAAGGACAGATGCTGTTGGAAAGGGGAACAGGTGTGTTGGAAAGGGGAAAAAAGTTTTGGTCCGTGGATTTGGTGGTTAAGCAACTGTAACATTTGCTGAAGAAACAACATCTGTTACAGTGGGACTGGCAGATTTGGATAAAGTGGTATATAATCTGTGACCGCTATATAACGAAAATTAATAAGAAAAGAAAGAGAAAGGTATATATCCCCATCAGCAGTCAGTGTCCACCGTGCTCCCAGTTGGAAAAGGAGAGGTTGGCAACTTGAAGGTTTGGTGGAGGATACAGAGCTGTGTGGCTATGAAACTAATAGTAGCCTGAACCGAGTTAGACGCCATTCGGATCTGGAGACTGTGAGCCCTGTTAGCGTCACAGGGTCCACATGCCCACCCAGCCCAGGAACTCCCTGTTAACAACACAGGGGCCATTGAGTACGCTGACCGTGTGCGTAGGGGCCACACCTGTGGACAGCAGGCGCATCAGCAGCAGCAGGCCTGTTAATGCCACTGGGCTGCACAAGCAGGACTGTTAGGACAGGAGCTGGTCTTAACCGTTCTGCGTTACCAACTGTGGTGGTGGCCTGCATCCACCACCCGATCCCTGCCTACCTCTGGCCTAAAGCCGCAATGGGTTCAACACATGGAGGTGTGCTCTTTCGGAGCATAATAGAAGACTGCGCACCTCCTTGTTGGCTCCAGCCCCTTTTATAACCTGGGTCCGCCCCAAACCAGGGTGAACCACAATGCACCTCCTGGAGACAAAAGTAGAGTGACACGTCATGAGTGGCATAACTAGCGTCCTATTTGGAAACGCAACTTCAATGATGACCTCATGGCTGCCATGACCCAAACACCTCACCAGTCATCGTCTGAGCATCAATAATGCGGTGACAAGTCATAGGTGTGGGCCTCTGCAAGCCATTTGGGAGGACACCTGATGCCCTGTGGTCTATATGGGACCCCCACATCAGGGCCAGGGCCAAAGAGTTCATTACCGGACCTAGTCTCTGATGCAGGAAGTGCCTGAGCATGCTCAGTAGCATGAAATACAGTCTCTGAAAAAAGACTATCAGCTTTAGCATGGTGTCTATGCCCAAAACAGGACTTAGACCCGGCACGGAATGCAAGCACCTGTGCAAAGAGGCTTTTCACACTTAGTGTGGGAGCATGCACTGTATCCCGAAATGAAAACTTAGCGTCAGGAATGGCACAGTCAGGCTGAGCATACTCACTAGGCGAAACACTGTAATTATGCTGCAGCTGGGGTACATCGGCACACGCATGCGCACTAGCTGCCTCTCCACACTTAGACGTGGAGGGGAAATTTGTCTTGGAGATGCTGTCTATGAACAGAAGGAAAAGCTAAAGGAAGCCTGACTTTCTATCCCTCCGAATTATGAAATGCAGCAATGAATTCCATGAGTTTGCTATAACATTAGCGTAGCAAAATGTGCATGAGGGTGTGATGTAGAGGTGCTAGAAATAGCTTGTCACCAGTGGGGCACTAATGGAATACAACAGCCAGTTCTATGATGCCACAAAATGGCAGTATTTTGTGCTATCATTATAGCTTATTAAAAACAGAGCACGAGGTTGTCATGCAGAGGTGCTGCACATAGATTTGCAGTAGTGTGAATTGACAAAAGTACAATAGCCACGTTTAGGATACAACTAGGTACAGTGAGTGTTTGCTAGTAAAATTGCTTAGTTTAAAAAAGTTGTAGTGTGCAATGCAGGCAGACGTGCTATGCAAATGTCTTTGCACTAGTGGGACTATAGCAAAGTCCAATAGCCACGTATAGGATGCCACTAGGTACACTGAGTGTGTGCTAGTATAATGGCTTCGTTATAATTTGTTGGAGTGTGCAACGCAGGCAGATGCGCTCTGCAAATGTCTTGGCACTAGTGGGACTATAGCAAAGTCCATAAGCCACGTATAGGATGCCACTAGGTACACTGTGTGTTTGCTAGTATAATGGATGAGTTTAAAAAAGATAGAGTGTGCAATGCAGGCAGACGTGCTGTAAATAACGTTCCAATACTGTGAATTGACAAAAGTACAATAGCCACGTTTAGGATACAACTAGGTACAGTGAGTGTTTGCTAGTATAATGGCTTCGTTATAATTAGTTGGAGTGTGCAACGCAGGCAGATGCGCTCTGCAAATGTCTTGGCACTAGTGGGACTATAGCAAAGTCCAATAGCCACGTATAGGATGCCACTAGGTACACTGACTGTTTGGTAGTATAATGGCTGAGTTTAAAAAAGTTAGAGTGTGCAATGCAGGCAGACGTGCTGCAAATAACGTTCCAATACTGTGAATTGACAAAAGTACAATAGCCACGTTTAGGATGCCACTAGGTACACTGACTGTTTGCTAGTATAATGGCTGAGTTTAAAAAAGTTAGAGTGTGCAATGCAGGCAGACGTGCTGCAAATAACGTTCCAATACTGTGAATTGACAAAAGTACAATAGCCACGTTTAGGATGCCACTAGGTACACTGACTGTTTGCTAGTATAATGGCTGAGTTTAAAAAAGTTAGAGTGTGCAATGCAGGCAGACGTGCTGCAAATAACGTTCCAATACTGTGAATTGACAAAAGTACAATAGCCACGTATAGGATGCCACTAGGTACACTGACTGTTTGCTAGTATAATGGCTGAGTTTAAAAAAGTTAGAGTGTGCAATGCAGGCAGACGTGCTGCAAATAACGTTCCAATACTGTGAATTGACAAAAGTACAATAGCCACGTTTAGGATGCCACTAGGTACACTGACTGTTTGCTAGTATAATGGCTGAGTTTAAAAAAGTTAGAGTGTGCAATGCAGGCAGACGTGCTGCAAATAACGTTCCAATACTGTGAATTGACAAAAGTACAATAGCCACGTTTAGGATGCCACTAGGTACACTGACTGTTTGGTAGTATAATGGCTGAGTTTAAAAAAGTTAGAGTGTGCAATGCAGGCAGACGTGCTGCAAATAACGTTCCAATACTGTGAATTGACAAAAGTACAATAGCCACGTTTAGGATGCCACTAGGTACACTGACTGTTTGGTAGTATAATGGCTGAGTTTAAAAAAGTTAGAGTGTGCAATGCAGGCAGACGTGCTGCAAATAACGTTCCAATACTGTGAATTGACAAAAGTACAATAGCCACGTTTAGGATACAACTAGGTACAGTGAGTGTTTGCTAGTATAATGGCTGAGTTTAAAAAAGTTAGAGTGTGCAATGCAGGCAGACGTGCTGCAAATAACGTTCCAATACTGTGAATTGACAAAAGTACAATAGCCACGTTTAGGATACAACTAGGTACAGTGAGTGTTTGCTAGTATAATGGCTGAGTTTAAAAAAGTTAGAGTGTGCAATGCAGGCAGACGTGCTGCAAATAACGTTCCAATACTGTGAATTGACAAAAGTACAATAGCCACGTTTAGGATGCCACTAGGTACACTGACTGTTTGCTAGTATAATGGCTGAGTTTAAAAAAGTTAGAGTGTGCAATGCAGGCAGACGTGCTGCAAATAACGTTCCAATACTGTGAATTGACAAAAGTACAATAGCCACGTTTAGGATGCCACTAGGTACACTGACTGTTTGCTAGTATAATGGCTGAGTTTAAAAAACTTGGAGTGTGCAATGCAGGCAGATGTGCTCTGCAAATGTCTTGGCACTAGTGGGACTATAGCAAAGTCCAATAGCCACGTATAGGATGCCACTAGGTACACTGAGTGTGTGCTAGTATAATGGCTTCGTTATAATTTGTTGGAGTGTGCAACGCAGGCAGATGCGCTCTGCAAATGTCTTGGCACTAGTGGGACTATAGCAAAGTCCAATAGCCACGTATAGGATGCCACTAGGTACACTGAGTGTTTGCTAGTATAATGGCTTCGTTATAATTAGTTGGAGTGTGCAACGCAGGCAGATGCGCTCTGCAAATGTCTTGGCACTAGTGGGACTATAGCAAAGTCCAATAGCCACGTATACGATGCCACTAGGTACACTGAGTGTTTGCTAGTATAATGGCTGAGTTTAAAAAACTTGGAGTGTGCAATGCAGGCAGATGTGCTCTGCTAATGTCTTTGCACTAGTGGGACTATAGCAAAGTCCAATAGCCACGTATAGGATGCCACTAGGTACACTGAGTGTGTGCTAGTATAATGGCTTAGTTATAATTCGTTGGAGTGTGCAACGCAGGCAGACGTGCTGCAAATGTCTTGGCACTAGTGGGACTATAGCAAAGTCCAATAGCCACGTATAGGATGCCACTAGGTACACTGAGTGTTTGCTAGTATAATGGCTTCGTTATAATTTGTTGGAGTGTGCAACGCAGGCAGATGCGCTCTGCAAATGTCTTGGCCCTAGTGGGACTATAGCAAAGTCCAATAGCCACGTATAGGATGCCACTAGGTACACTGAGTGTTTGCTAGTATAATGGCTGAGTTTAAAAAACTTGGAGTGTGCAATGCAGGCAGATGTGCTCTGCTAATGTCTTTGCACTAGTGGGACTATAGCAAAGTCCAATAGCCACGTATAGGATGCCACTAGGTACACTGAGTGTTTGCTAGTAAAATTGCTTAGTTTAAAAAACTTGGAGTGTGCAATGCAGGCAGATGTGCTCTGCAAATGTCTTTGCACTAGTGGGACTATAGCAAAGTCCAATAGCCACAGATAGGATGCCACTAGGTACACTGAGTGTTTGCTAGTATAATGGCTTACTTAGAATGAGTTGGAGTGTGCAGAGGACAAGAGGGTACAGTGGCAGGATTGTGGTGCTCTGGGTAGAGGAATGGAAGCCTGCCTTTCTATTCCCTCCTAATGGTGAAATGCAGGGAGGAAATCCCTGACCTGGGCTACACAGACGCTGTTGCTGTTTGCAGGACCTGTCACCTATGGCTCTCTGACCCTGCCGGTACGAGCCCTTAAAAGGACTGCTAGAATGTGCTCTCCCTAAGCTGTCTAACGCTGTGTATGCAGCGCATACAGCTGTATCGGCGATAGGACAAAGGACGGAACTGCGACAGTGATGTCTGACACCAAAGACGCAGAAGGCAGATAATGGCGATCGTGAAGAAAATGTCCGGTTTTATAATGCAGGGACATGTGACATGCAGATCCTATCACACATGCCGTTGCTTCTCTGCCTCAAAGTCCACTTAGGTGTGTGTGTGTCTGTGATTGGCTGACATGCTGGCCAGCCCCACAAGACGCGCGCGCTTAGGGAAGGAAGACAAGAAAAAAAAAAAAAAAAATGGCGATCGCCATTATAGAAACAGCAGTGATCTGAAGGCGCTGTTCACGCACACTATACACTGAAATGTGATAATAGTTTGATTCACAGAGTGACTTACACTATTACAGCAGAAACCAAGCTAAGATTTAGCTGTTTTTTGGCTGCTAGAACCGTTCTCGAACGTTTCTAGAACTATCGAGCTTTTGCAAAAAGCTCGAGTTCTAGTTCGATCTAGAACATGCCCCAAAATCACTCGAGCCTAGAACTGGAGAACCACGAACCACGAACCGCGCTCAACTCTACTGGTAACTTCTCTGGCCATTGGTTTCTTTCTTCCAGAGGTAGAGTCTTGAGCATATCAATAACCACATGGTTCATCTTCTCGCACAATCCATTGGTTTGGGGGTGGTACGGTGTTATTCTGATTTTCTTACAGCCGTACAGGTTACAGATCTCTTGAAACACTTCTGCCTCGAATGCAGGACCTTGATCAGTCAGTACCCTTTCCGGATAACCGTGAGGTCGACAAAAGTATGCCTGAAATGCTCTAGCTGCTGTTCTGGCTGTCTGGTCTTTCATAGGCACTACTACCAGGAAACGAGAGTAATGGTCCACAATGGTGAGGGCGTACACATAGCCTGACCGGCTTGGTGTTAACTTCACGTGGTCCAGGGCCACCAACTCCAGGGGCTGCTTCGTGACAATTGGCTGTAGGGGAGACCTCTGGCTGGCATCATCCTTCTGCCTCAGGTTACATGGACCACAGTCTTGGCACCACTTCTCAACTGTCTTTCTCATGTGCACCCAGTAGAACCGATCACAGAGTAGGGTCTCCAACTTCTTCCACCCGAAGTGTCCTGCTTTATCATGGTAAGCTTCTAGGACCATTGGAGCATCCCTCTGTGGGACCACTATCTGCCAGACGAGTTCATTCGTTCGCCCATTGACATATCTCTTGCATAGCTTGCCTTGGTAGGTGAACAGTCGTCCCCTCTCCTTCCACAGCTGCTGGGCTTCTTGTGGAGCATCTGGACCGAGATGGGTCTCAGCTTGTGCTAGCTTTTCTTTGACCAATCGCACTGCCGGGTCACCGTTCTGTGTCTCTTCCCAATTATGGTGGAGTAATGGCTTGACCGAGACCTCGTGCTGGCTCGAGCGCTTCTCTCCTACAGCATGCTCACACTGAGAAACACCTTGGTGATGGAAAGCCGGTAACTCTATCTCTTCGAGTTCATTCAGGTCTTCTCCAGACTCGGGTAAGTGAGGCATTCTGGACAGCGCATCAGCATTGTTATTCTTCTTGCCAGCCCGGTACTTGATGGTAAAGTCAAAGTTAGACAGCCGGGCCATCCATCGCTGCTCCAACGCACCTAGCTTGGCTGTTGCCAGATGTGTCAACGGATTGTTGTCCGTGAAGATGGTGAACTTGGCCGATGCCAGATAGTGCTTGAAGCGTTCAGTCACTGCCCAAACAATAGCGAGGAACTCCAGCTTGAAGGAACTGTAGTTTTCTGGATTCCTTTCTGTGGGACGAAGCTTCCTACTGGCGTAAGCTATCACCTTCTCTCTGCCTCCCTGCACCTGGGACAGAACTGCTCCCAGTCCCACGTTGCTGGCGTCTGTGTACAGTACAAACGGCTGGCCGTAGTCAGGGTAGGCCAGAATTTCTTCTCCCGTGAGAGCCCCTTTCAGCCGGACAAAAGATGTTTCTATTTGGCTGTTCCATTCAAATAGAGGGCTTTGCATCTTAGCCTTCTTTGGCTGGCCCACCAGGAGATCTTGAAGAGGCGCTGCTATCTTGGTGAAACCATCAATGAACCTTCGGTAGTAGCCCACCAGCCCAAGGAACTGCCGCACCTCCTTTACCATGGTGGGTCTTGGCCAGTCCTTGATTACGGTGACTTTCTCCGGATCAGGTGCCACACCTTCTGCGCTGACCACATGACCCAGGTACTGTACCTTTGGCTTCAAGAGGTGACATTTGGACGGCTTTATCTTCAGGCCATACTCCGACAAGGACTTGAACACTTCTGCTAAGTGCCTCAGGTGGTCTTCTTAGGTCTTGGAGTAGACTATGACGTCATCCAGGTACAATAGCACGGTTTCAAAGTTGTGATGGCCCAAGCAGCACTCCATCAATCTCTGAAATGTCCCTGGGGCGTTGCAGAGCCCGAACGGCATACAATTGAACTCGCAGAGACCCATTGGTGTCGTGAATGGAGTCTTCTCCTTGTCTGCCTCTGCCACGGGAACCTGCCAATACCCACTGGTGAGATTCAGGGTGGAGAAATAATTAGCTGATTTTAAGGCTGTTAGTGACTCTTCTATTCTGGGTAGTGGATAAGCATCTTTATGTGTAATGCTGTTAATTTGTCTGTAATCTACGCACATTCTCATTGTACCATATTTTTTCTTTACGAGCACTAGTGGAGCTGCCCAGGGGATACAACTATCTCTGATAACCCCAGCCTCCTTCATTTCCCGTAACATTTCTTTGGCATGCTGATACTGTGCTGGGGGTACAGGGCGGTATCTCTCTTTAATGGGATGATGATCACCCGTGGGGATTTGATGTTTAACCCCTTTTACCTGCCAAAAATCTAGGGGGTGTTTGCTGAAGACCCGCTCGTACTCCTGTACCACCCGGTAAACCCCATGCTTTTGGTGTGAGGGGGTGGAGTCGGTGCCCACATGTAATTTTTGGCACCAGTCTTCCAGCTCAAGCTTCAAGGGTTCCACTGCTTTGATGGTATTGTTACTGACAGTGTACAGTTTTGCTACAGTTGCGTACCGGGGCAATTTGGCTTCCTCCTCCCCACAATTCAGGACACGGACGGGCACTCTTCCCTTGGGGATGTCTGCTACCCCTCTGGCTATCAGGACTCCAGGCCTGCTGTCTGAATACACCGGTTCTACCAAGGCCTGGTAATCTTGACCCTTGAGGCCTATTGCTGCCCGACACCATATCAACATTTCACTTCTTGGGGGTATTGCAATCGGGAGGGGGTCACTTACCCTCCCACTGCCAATTTCTCCTCCGGCCAGCTCTACCTGCTGCCTCCTCATCAGGGCTCGGATTTCCCTCTGTAGGGCATGCTGCTGCCCGGAGCTGGGAGTTTCAGACGCCTGCTGCAACAAAATTATCACTTCGGCAATACAATTTTCCATCACATTTGTACCAATGATTAGCAGTGGGTTAGATTCTTTGCGATCAATATCTACAATTATCATCCCCTGACACAGCAATTCTACCCGCCCCACTTTAATGGTTACTTCCTTGTACCCAATTTGAGGCAAGGGCTGACCATTACTGGCCACAATTGTTAAATCATCATCTAGGCCATGGTCAATGTCTGAGTCAGCCCAATATCTTTTGTACAGTTTATAAGGGATGGTTGTTACCTGGGACCCCGTATCCAGGAGGGCATTCAAAGGGATCCCATCCAGCACAATAGGAAGGACCGGGCATCCTCCCACATACTTGCTGCGACTTGGGCTTCCTTACACCTGGGGGTTGGCTCCTGGCCCCAGGTTCGGCCCATTTAAAGGACAGTGTCTTGCAATATGGCCCGCCTGGCTGCAGCGGCGGCAGATCAGTTGTCCCGTTGAATCATACCGGTCTGTGTCTTTTCCTCGGGTTGGCGGAATCCTCCTCTGTCGCATCCATGGGACGTCATCTGGGCTGGAGGCCAACTCGATTCTTGCAGGCGATGGGGACACTTGTAGAGACTGCACGGTCTTGGCAAGGGCATCAACAGTCTTGGTCAGCTCCTGGACCTGTTGTCTAAGCTCTGCAGCGGGATCCTTATCCAGGGACTGCGCCTCAGCCCCCGCAGCGGCTCATGTTGCAGGCACCACCGCTGGGTACGTGATAGCAATAGGCCGGGGGGTACTGGGTCATTCGGTGTAGATTCTCTCAGTACCCGGATGGCCTGGTCCTTAAACGTTCCTGTCCTGTGGGCATCTGACAGGAGCCCTTCTATGAACTGCTCAGTTAGGAGTTTGTCTTTTTCACGTACACTCTCTGGGTCCACCTGTTTAATTGCTCTCAGGGCCTCTTGTAGGTTTAAGGCATAGTCCCGTATGCTGTCTGTGGCCCGTTGTTTGCACCCGAAGAATCTCATTTTTATTTCTGCTGCGGTGCGGGTGTCAAAAGTACTCTTTAACTTGGCCAGTATCTGGGTTGCTGTCCCTTTATCTGTATCAGGCCAGGACTTCACTTCACGCTGGGCAGCGCCGACTAGCTGCCCCATTAATATGCCCACCTTCTGGCTCTCAGTCAGAAGATACACTCTAAACAAGCTGTGCAGCCTTTCTCTGAAGTCGCTCAGGGTATGTGACTCCCTGGAGTACTGCGGCAGCCATTCTGCTCCCGGGATGTACGGCATTGTGATCGGCATTACCAGCGCTACAGCGGGGGCTGGGGCGACGGCGACTGGGATTACATCGGCCGGTGCTGCTGCGTCTTGAGCTATCACAGCCACCTGTTCTCCCTCTGAATCGGACATCTTCCTCCCCCTTAGTGGATCTTACCAGGCTCCGCTTTCTTTTCAAATTCCCTTCTGGGTCGCACGTGGTTAACGGCTCTCTGCTCTGATGGCGCGCTCCCTTCACGCTCTTTTTCAGGCACGCCCCCCTTCTTCCTGCGCTCAGCGAGGCTAATGGCGGCGGCAGTTTTCAAACAGTAACACAGTCTTTTAAGCACAGTGTCTGCAGGTGCACAGTACCCGGTGGGACCGGGCACGAAATCCTGTTCGTGACGCCAAAGTTGACTCGCCCACCCCACGGCTATGGGACACCCGGTGCCGGGCCGGACTAGTCCGGGGGTCGTCAGTGGTGGCGGGGCCCGACTCCGTGGCCCTGGTGGGTGTCAATTAAATATGGCTGGTGAATAAAGTTTATGGTTGTCGTGACGCCACCTGTGGTTTGCGGCTATTAAGCCGCCGCTGCTGTATGGGGCCTCCGGGGCTGATGGTATGGCAGCTTGGATGGTCCTGCTCCCCACAGGTGGAGCGGTACCCCGGGCAACAGTTGGTGCTCGTGAGAGTCTATGGTGTGATGTTGTGTGAGTAATACGGTGCAGGGCCGACATGCAGTGAAAGAAACAGGCACAAACAGTAGTCTCTTTACCTTCTCCTCTTTTACTTGGCAAACGGTTAGTCCTGGGAGACCGTTACAGGGGGTAGAGGGCTCCGGCTGGCCTGGAAGTAACTGAGGTATCTTTTGGCCAGATGAGTATGAGGCCTACTCCTGTTCTTTCCTTACTGTTATAGGACCCTGCTCTCTGGATTGGCAATGGCCCTTTTGCTGCTGGGACCTGTGGTTCGTCCCTTTTTCTGTGTGGTAGGCTGCGCAGGCCCTCTCTGGTGCTTCTCTGCTGGAGTCCACACCAGGCCCTTGGGATGCAGCTGTACCTTCAGATTGCTTCTGGGCCAGGGGGCTTGCAGCTCTCCTGCCCTCCGGATTCGGCTACCAGGGAAGGATTTTACACCCTGGCAACCACAGACTCCGATGTCCGAGTCTCTTCTGTGCCTCTCTGCTCCTCCTGCTTCACTGGGCCAAGCTACTCCAGCTCCAGGCCCCAGTCCGCAGGACAGCACTACTCTGTGTCTGCTTTCTCTGCTTCCTCTCTACAGACTGAACACTAACTCCTCCCTCAGGTCAGACTTGAGGAATGCTCCCTGGAACTCCAGGTTCAGAGCTCCCCCTGCTGGCCTGAGAGAAGATGGTGTTGGGTGTTGGTACCTACTGGCCAATAGACCTCCCAATTACCTCCAGGCTCAGCATCAGCCTTGGAGGGGCAATGCTGTTGTGGCGACCAGGTCCTGGGGTGCCACATGACCTCATCGCATCTGCTGTGCCTTATGCTGATTAGTGGTAGAAGCCAGCCGACCCTACGCCAGCAATGTGTTCACTGCTTTCTGTATCCTGAGGATGCAGATAACAGTGAAATCAGAAAGTGAACTGTGAGGGAGGACATTGTGCTGCCCGTGGTCCACTGTTTTCAGACCTTTGTCTGCTCATGTCCATGGGCCGGACTGGAACAGCCAGAGGGCGAGATGTAGACTGCGGTCTGCACCTTGCCCTGCCCTGGTGTAGACTGGGCAAGGTGCACACCGCAGGCCACATCTGGTCTGCTGGCTGTTCCAGTTCGGCCCATGGTTCTCTCTCCTATCTTCCAGTCTGTCGCTATTAGTTTGTTAATTGTAATTTATATATGTATTTTGTAGGGGACTTAACTCACATGTACAGCACTATAGAATCTATGGTGCTGTTAAAAAAAAAATATATATATTATTAATAATAATAATAATAATACAATGGGCAGATAGGTTTCATCTTTTTGTGTTCTATTATTAATTTTTATAACCTATTCTATATTGTTGACAAAAAATGCTCTAACCTAACTTGCTGTACACACAAATTCATCGCCTCTGTAACATGTGAAGGCATTTGTTTATAGATAACACTTTAGAGGTTTGCTGCACTCATTTATAAAAAAGGAATACTCAAATATTTAGAATATTTAACATTTCAGTTAATAAGTGAAGATAATTTACTTTGTCGGTCTTTTGAAATGCCGCTGTCATCACTTTTCAGTTATCGTTTTCAAACATCACTTAGGTATTCAAGATGTTATTCGAACAATGTTACATACGGATGAAATAGAAATCAAGAAAAAATGGACATACTACTGTATGCACTGGATTGTTTCATTTCATAGTGACATGGAAGAACAAGCATGTGAAGGATGTGTTCTTCATTGGAGCTGAAAAATGAGAATTTTAAATCTTGTTCATTTTGTTCTTCATTTGGATTTTATAATAGCTCTGCACTATAATAACAACATATAATGAGCTTTTATATTGTAATAACTTCCTGAATTTCCAAATTTGTGATTATTATACTACTACATGCAAGTTTGGTTTTCTGTTTGAAAATGGACCTGTGACCGGGACAAAAGTGACCATTATTGCTTATGTTATACACTCGCTGCTCCCCTGAGCATTCCGCTTTTTTGTTGTTTTTTTTTAATCTACCATACGGTTTCATATATATGTTTTTTTTTATTTAGTACTAACACGTATGGTCTTTAGAAAGGGGGCAATTTTGAGCTGATGACAGGTCCTCTTTAACTCTATTTGAATATCTATTAGTGGATTTTATAAAGTTGATTAAATCCAGCCCAGCCAACCTCACTCAGAGAGAAAACTAAAATAAAAAATGAACTGAAGATGCATGGCCCATATTTTTAAATTTTACCATTTTCATAGACTGTTAGTTGACTTTATTACAATATCACATTTATATTATAGAGATTGTTTATCTAAATCTGTCCTAAAACTTTAGACAATCTGTGTTTTACTCATTCTCTCTAGATCAGCGTTTTTCAACTCCAGTCCTCCAGACCCACTAACAGGTCAGGTTTTCTGTATTTCCTTAGTATTGCCCAGGTGATGGACTTATTCCCTATGCAATGCTGAGGAAATCCTGAAAACATGATCTGTTGGTGGGTCTTGAGGACTGGAGTTGAGAAACACTGCTCTAGATCATTCGCTGAATCTCCACCACTGCTCCTGGTATCTGTTATTGTCTGCAGCACTGTCATCACTTCAACAGCGCTGCAGCCAATCAAAAAACTCAGCAGCTATGATAGGTAGAGATGAGCGAACCGGTCGTGGTTCGGCTCGAGTTCGGTTCGTCGAACGGAGGTCTCGTTCGAGTTCGGTTCGTCGAACGTTCGACGAACCGAGCTCGAACCGCATAGGAAACAATGGCAGGCATTCACAAACACATAAAAACACCTAGAAAACACCCTCAAAGGTGTCCAAAAAGTGACAAACAACTCCCAAGACAACACAAACACATGGGAAAGTGACAAGGACATATACTCATGCGAAAACAAAAGAGCAGGACAAGGAAAAAGAGAAGGAGACACAGATATATGAGTATATGCAAGGAAACGTCGATGCCATTATTGTGCAACTTGAGCCCTGCTCATTTTAGGCTTCCAATCTGGATAAATTGCCTGAGCTTGCCACGTACGCCTTGGGGATCTTGTCGTGTCCTGCAGCCAGCGTTCTCTCGGAACCTCTGTTCAGTGCTGCTGGGGGTCTACTGGCAGATAAGCACACGTGTCTGTCCACTGACAATGTGGACATGGCTCTCAGAGGACTTTTCTTCCCCTGGGTCAGCCAGGGGAGGCGAAAGGCACGCGTATTTTTGAGAGTGCTTCATGCAAAGCATCTTTTTCTTTTTCAAAAGGGGGGTCAACTGATGCCAGTCAAGTGGGGTGTGTGTGGCCCAATTAGTGGCAATGAGGGAGACTGTGGTTGGAGTCCCCTCGCTTTTGAAAAAAGAACCATGATGGACAAGTCATGGCTCTCAGAGGACTTTTCTTCCTCTGGGTCATCCAGGGGAGGCGAAAGGCACGCGTATTTTTGAGAGTGCTTCATGCAAAGCATCTGTTTCATTTTGAAAAGGGGGATCAAGTGATGCCAGTCAAGTGGGGTGTGTGTGGCCCAATTAGTGGAAACGAGGGAGACTGTGGTTGGAGTCCCCTCGCTTTTGAAAAAAGAACCAAGATGAACAAGTCATGGCTCTCAGAGGACTTTTATTCCCCTGGGTCATCCAGGGGAGGCGAAAGGCCCGCGTATTTTTGAGAGTGCTTTATGAAAAGCATCTGTTTCATTTTGAAAAGAGGGATCAAGTGATGCCAGTCAAGTGGGGTGTGTGTGGCCCAATTAGTGGAAACGAGGGAGACTGTGGTTGGAGTCCCCTCGCTTTTGAAAAAAGAACCAAGATGAACAAGCCATGGCTCTCAGAGGATTTTTCTTCCCCTGGGTCATCCAGGGAGGGCGAAAGGCACGCGTATTTTTGAGAGTGCTTCATGCAAAGCATCTGTTTCATTTTGAAAAGGGGGATCAAGTGATGCCAGTCAAGTGGGGTGTGTGTGGCCCAATTAGTGGGAAAGGAGGGAGACTGTGGTTGGAGTCCCCTCGCTTTTGAAAAAAGAACCAAGATGAACAAGTCATGGCTCTCAGAGGACTTTTCTTCCCCTGGGTCATCCAGGGGAGGCGAAAGGCATGCGTATTTTTGAAAGTGCTTCATGCAAAGCATCTGTTTCATTTTGAAAAGGGGGATCAAGTGATGCCAGTCAAGTGGGGTGTGTGTGGCCAAATTAGTGGAAACGAGGGAGACTGTGGTTGGAGTCCCCTCGCTTTTGAAAAAAGAACCAAGATGAACAAGTCATGGCTCTCAGAGGACTTTTCTTCCCCTGGGTCATCCAGGGGAGGCGAAAGGCACGCGTATTTTTGAGAGTGCTTCATGCAAGGTATCTGTTTTATTTTGAAAAGGGGGATCAAGTGATGCCAGTCAAGTGGGGTGTGTGTGGCCCAATTAGTGGCAACGAAGGAGACTGTGGTTGGAGTCCCCTCGCTGTGTTTTACATGATTTTCAAAGGGCATGACATACCTAAGAGGTTGAGTTTCATCATCTGCAACTTGTTGGCAACAGAAAGGGTGCCTTTACACCCTTTTGAGACCGAGGAGTTTTGAGACCTTATGCCCATTGCAGTGCCCCAAGAGCCGGTGGCCAGTCGTCACTCCTTCTCCAAGAAAGGCGTGCCCGCACTACCACAGCAGGTCGCACACAACATCACCGATTCATTGAGAAACTCTGTGTGTGACAGGGTGCATTTCACCACCGATACTTGGACCAGTAAGCATGGACAGGGGAGTTACATGTTGCTGACTGGGCACTGGGTAACTATGGTGAGAGATGGAGAAGGGTTTGCTGTACAAGTCTTGTCGTCCCCACGACTTGTGTGTCAATCCTTCCTCTGTATGTACAAGTTCCTCCACTGCTTCTGCCTCCTCAACCTCGTGTGGGTCCTCCACCTCGGCCCAAACCCTGTGTGGTCAAGCCACCCTTCCTTGTAACTGCGCCCAAGGAATCCCACACACCTCCTTACTATGCTGGCAGCAGAGCTCAAGGCCATCAGGCGGTCAAATGTTTACTTTGAAATGTAGGGGAAATGTGAGACACCGCTGAGGAATTGTGGACGGTTAGCTCTGGAGAGTGAGACCGAGTTTCATCAATGGTTGTCTACACTCAACCAGCAGTCAGGGAAGGTCGGGTGCGACAATGATGCAAACCAGTTTGCGACCCTTCTTCAGGGCAATGTGACACACGTGCCTTGTATGGCTCACGTGTTGAACCTGGTTGTCCAGCAATTTTTAAAATACCATCCCGGCCTACATGGCCTTGTGCAGCGGGCACGCTGCTATGTGCTCACTTTCATCCTTCGCACCCAGCAGCTCAACAACTTTCATCGCTCCTGAAGTCTTAGGGTCTGGCGGTTAAACGCCGGAAATGCGATGTTCCGACACGCAGGAATTGGAATCTGCACATGTTGCAGCGTCTGTGGCAGCACCGCAGAGCCCTGCTGAAATATGGTCTGACGTATACCCTGGGCTAACTTGATCCAGAGGTGGTGCAGATCACGCTGCTGGAGTGGTGTCAGATCAAGGACCTATGCACCCTTCTACACAGTTTACAAATGTCGACGAAGATGTTTAGCACTGGCGGCGATGCCATTCTCAGCGTGACAATTCTGGTCATCTACAAGATGGAGCACACTGTAAGCATTATTCGGAGTCAGGTGTTGGACCAAGAGGAAGGGGAGGAAGTACAGGAGGAGTCATATGCAAAAGGGATAATAAAATCTACAAGGTCCATACGGTGAGCGGCACCTAGGCGGCAGTCATGGTGGGGGATAGGGATTAACAAGGGCGCATAGTATCAGCAAAAATTGTTGAGGAAGGTGCAGGAGCCCATGAAGAAATGGAGGACGAACTTGCGATGGGCATGGAAGACTCAGCTGATGAGTGAGAGCTTGCTCACATTTCGGTTGTGCGAGGTTGGGGGGAGAGGGCAGAGGAAGGAGGCACGATTCTCACCTCTCTGCCACCAACACACCAAGGACTTGGTCCTCCTGGATGCACAAGACACATGAGCGCCTTCTTGCTGCACTACCTACAACATGACCCTTGGATTGTACGAATTCGAAGTAATGCTAACTACTGGGTTGCCACACTGTTAGATCCCCGGTACAAGACAAAATTTGGCGAACTAATTCCTGCCATAGAAAGGGACGCACGTATACAGGAGTATCTGCAGAAGGTGGTATGCAATCTTAGATCTGCTTTTCCACTAAACACCAGTGCTGCACAGAGTGAATCTCAACGCTTTGTCATGGATAGGAGGAAATGGTCTTTTACTTGTCCACATCTGAGGGACCGAGGGCTCGCTGCTGTGCTGAGATGGCATTGAGTACGGTGTCCCTGCAGAGTTGCACTTTTGGTCATATACCAAATGAGTTCAAAAAGGACAGATGCTGGTGGAAAGGGGAACAGGTGTGTTGGAAAGGGGAAAAAAGTTTTTGACCGTGGGTTTGGTGGTTAAGCAAAAGTAACATTTGCTGAAGAAACACCATCTGTTACGGTGGGACTGGCAGATTTGGATAAGGTGGTATATACTATGTTACCGCTATATAACGAAAATTAATAAGAAAAGAAAGAGAAAGGTATATATCCCCATCAGCAGTCAATGTCCACGGTGCTCCCAGATGGAAAAGGAGAGGTTGGCAACTGGAAGGTTAGGTGGAGGATACAGAGCTGTGTGGCTATGAAACTAATAGTAGCCTGAACCGAGTTAGACGCCACTCGGATCTGGAGACTGGGAGCCCTGTTAGCGTCACAGGGTCCACACGCCCACCCAGCCCAGGAACTCCTTGTTAACATCACAGGGGCCATTGAGTACGCTGACCGTGTGCATTGGGGCCACACCTGTGGACAGCAGGTGCATCAGCAGCAGCAGGCCTGTTAATGCCACTGGGCTGCACAAGCAGGACTTGTAGGACAGGAGCTGGTCTTAACCGTTCTGCGTTACCAACTGTGGTGGCGGCCTGCATCGACGCCCTATCCCTGCCTACCTCTGGCCTAAAGCCGCAATGGGTTCAACACATGGAGGTGTGCTCTTTCGGAGCATAATAGAAGACTGCGCACCTCCTTGTTGGCTCCAGCCCGTTTTATAACATGGGTCCGCCCCAAACCAAGGTGGACCACAATGCACCTCCTGGAGACAAAAGCAGAGTGACACGTCATGAGTGACATAACTAGCGTCCTATTTGGAACCGCAACTTCAATAATGACCTCATGGCTGCCACGACACAAACACCTCACCAGTCATCGTCTGACCATCAATAATGAGGTGACAAGTCATAGGGGTGGGCCCCTGCAAGCCATTTGGGAGTGGCCTGGCCACATTGTCAGGACACCTGATGCCCTGTGGTCTATATGGGCCCCCCACATCAGGGGCAGGGCCAAAGAGTTCATTACCGGACCTAGTCTCTGATGCAGTAAGTGCCTGAGCATGCTCAGTAGCATGAAATACAGTCTCTGAAAAAAGACTATCAGCTTTAGCATGGTGTCTAGGCACAACACAGGATTTAGACCCGGCACGGAATGCAAGTACCTGTGCAAAGAGGCTTTTCGCACTAAGTGTGGGAGCATGCGCTGTATCCCGAAATGAAGACTTAGCCTCAGGAATGGCACAGTCAGGCTGAGCATACTCACTAGGCGAAACACTGTAGTTAGGCTGCAGCTGGGGTCAATCGGCACACGCATGCGCACTAGCTGCCTCTCCACACTTAGACGTGGAGGAGAAATTGCTCTTCGGGTGTGGACTTGGAGATGCTGTCTATGAACAGAAGGAAAAGCTAAAGGAAGCCTCACTTTCTATCCCTCCGAATGATCAAATGCAGCAAGGAATTCCCTGAGTTTGCTATAAAATTAGCGTAGCAAAATGTGCATGAGGGTGTCATGCAGAGGTGCTGCACATAGATTTGCACCAGTGGGGCACTAATGGAGTACAACAGCCACTTCTTGTATGCCACTAAATGGCAGCATTTTTTGCTATCATTATAGCTTATTAAAAACAGAGCAGGAGGGTGTCATGCAGAGGTGCTGCACATAGATTTGCACCAGTGGGGCACTAATGGAGTACAACAGCCACTTCTTGTATGCCACTAAGTTTACTCAATTTTTGGTATTATAATGTATTAGTAACAATGAGTTTGAGTGTGCAATGCAGGCAGACGTGCTGCTAATATCTTTGCACTAGTGGGACAATACAGAAGTCCAACAGCCACGTTTAGGATGCCACTAAGTTCACTCAGTGTTTGCTAGTATAATGGCTTAGTAACAATGAGTTTGAGTGTGCAATGCAGGCAGACGTGCTGCAAATATCTTTGCACTTGTGGGACAATACAGAAGTCCAACAGCCACGTTTAGGATGCCACTAAGTTCACTCAGTGTTTGCTAGTATAATGGCTTAGTAACAATGAGTTTGAGTGTGCAAGGCAGACGTGCTGCAAATATCTTTGCACTAGTGGGACAATACAGAAGTCCAACAGCCACGTTTAGGATGCCACTAAGTTCACTCAGTGTTTGCTAGCAAATGGCTTAGTAACAATGAGTTTGAGTGTGCAATGCAGGCAGACGTGCTGCAAATATCTTTGCACTAGTGGGACAATACAGAAGTCCAACAGCCACGTTTAGGATGACACTAAGTTCACTCAGTGTTTGCTAGTATAATGGCTTAGTAACAATGAGTTTGAGTGTGCAATGCAGGCAGACGTGCTGCAAATATCTTTGCACTTGTGGGACACTACAGAAGTCCAACAGCCACGTTTAGGATGCCGCTAAGTTCACTCAGTGTTTGCTAGTATAATGGCTTAGTAACAATGAGTTTGAGTGTGCAAGGCAGACGTGCTGCAAATATCTTTGCACTAGTGGGACAATACAGAAGTCCAACAGCCACGTTTAGGATGCCACTAAGTTCACTCAGTGTTTGCTAGTATAATGGCTTAGTAACAATGAGTTTGAGTGTGCAATGCAGGCAGACATGCTGCAAATATCTTTGCACTAGTGGGACAATACAGAAGTCCAACAGCCACGTTTAGGATGCCACTAACTTCACTCAGTGTTTGCTAGTATAATGGCTTAGTAACAATGAGTTTGAGTGTGCAATGCAGGCAGACGTGCTGCAAATATCTTTGCACTTGTGGGACAATACAGAAGTCCAACAGCCACATTTAGGATGCCACTAAGTTCACTCAGTGTTTGCTAGTATAATGGCTTAGTAACAATGAGTTTGAGTGTGCAATGCAGGCAGACGTGCTGCAAATATCTTTGCACTTGTGGGACAATACAGATGTCCAACAGCCACGTTTAGGATGCCACTAAGTTCACTCAGTGTTTGCTAGTATAATGGCTTAGTAACAATGAGTTTGAGTGTGCAATGCAGGCAGACGTGCTGCAAATATCTTTGCACTAGTGGGACAATACAGAAGTCCAACAGCCACGTTTAGGATGCCACTAAGTTCACTCAGTGTTTGCTAGTATAATGGCTTAGTAACAATGAGTTTGAGTGTTCAAAGGGCAGGAGGGTACAGTGCCAGGGTTGTGAGTCTCTGGGTAGAGGAAAGGAAGCCTGCCTTTCTATCCCTCCTAATGGGAAAATGTAGCGAGGAAATCCCTGACCTTAGCTACACAGACTTTGTCATCTTGTGTAGCTGTTAAACTCTCTTTTCACTGACCTGTCACCTATGGCTCTGCCCCTGCCGGTATTAGCCCTTAAAAGGACTGATAGAAAGTTCTATCCCTATGCTGTACAGCGCTGTGTATAGAGCATACACAGCGGTATCGGAGCTAGGCACTGCGTCAGCGGTGACTGACACCAAGGACGCAGAAGGCAGATAATGGCGTGCTGGAGGAAAATGTCCGTTGCTTCTCTGGCTAAAAGTCCAATTAGCTGTGTGTGTGTCTGGGATTGGCTGACATGCTGGCCCGCCCCACTACACGCGCGCGCTTAGGGAAGGAAGACAAGGAAAAAAAATAAATAAATGGCGATCGCCATTATCCATACAGCAGTGATCTGAATGCGCTGTTCCCGCACACTATACACTGAAATTTCATAATAGTGTGAGTCACAGAGTGACTTACACTATTACAACGGAAAGCCAGCTAGGAATTAGCTGGTCTTTTTGCTGCTAGAACCGTTCTCGAACATATCTAGAACTATCGAGCTTTAGCAAAAAGCTCGAGTTCTAGTTCTATCTAGAACAGCCCCCAAAATCACTCGAGCCACGAACTGGAGAACCTCGAACCACGAACCGCGCTCAACTCTAATGATAGGCTTGTGCCACCTACTCTGGCAGGGCCACTGAGTTCACTAATTGGATACAGCATTGTCGTTGAGATAGTGCTGCAGACAATAACTTGCTTCACAATAGTGTTTGTTGAATTATTTCTCCATACTGCACAACAAAAATAACTTTTCATCTGCTACTGCGCAAAAATCTTTTGTCCTGTACTAAATCGAGTGTCCATATTCCAAATCCGAAGTCAGAATTGTTGTAACGCGTCAGAAAATTTTGTTACGTTTAACCCCTTCACCCTGATTTTCCGTTATTGTTTTTTGTTCCCCTTCCTCCGAGAGGCGTAAGGGGATGCTTGAGTCTTAGGTTTTAAACAGCCAGTATAGGAACTATAGCTACTGAACTCTATGGTGAATCTTATAGACACACAACCGGTGTCTCATCCATAGGGATTAATAAGATAAGGGATGAAGTTGTGCTATTAGCATTAATAGTCCCATACTGTGCGTTTTTAATATTATTAGTGCTTCATTATTTAATATATGAATTAAAAGTTAAGTTTTATTTAATAGTCTTTAGTATAGGGGTTTAGTTGCCTTTGGCAACTTTTAAAGGCTTATTTTTTGCGTCTCAAGCTGACGTTTTTAATGGTACCATTTGTGTGCAGATGCTACATTTTGATCGCCTGTTATTGCATTTTGCGCAAAATTTGGGGAGACCAAAAAACATAATTTTGGTGTTTGGAATTTCTCTGCCGGTACGCCGCTTACCGATCAGATTAATTGATTTTATATTTTGATAGATCGGGCATTTCTGAAAACGGCGATACCAAATATGTGTATATTTTTATTTTTTTTAACCCTTTAATTTTTAATGGGGTGAATGGAGGGTGATTTGAACTTGTAAGTTTTTTTTTAATATTCTTAAAACTTTTTTTATTTTTATTTTTTTATTTTACTAGGCCCCCTAGCGTACTATAAGGATCAGCAGTCTAATTGCTTGTTCCTTTCTGGAAATCACAGTTGCACACCTGAGATATGTAGAAAGGCTGCTTTACTCTCACACATGGCAGTCTGCCAGGTGTATAAGGAAGTGACTCATGATAGCTACAGGAGTCATCACATGACCCTGTGTTACCATGGCAACCATCGGCACCACGTGATCACATCACATGACTTCTGATGGTGCCAGGTAAGTGTATGCTTACTGCGGCTGGGATGTACACCGTGCTGTGACATTTTGACAGCACGGTGTAAGGGGTTAAGAGGCATGAATGGATCGTGGCTCCACTCGTGCCTAAAAGCTGCACATGTCAGCTGTTCAAATCAGTTAACGTGTGCATGACTCACCGCCGGCTGCCCGCGGCAGCTATCAGTGAGTATACCAACATAAGTCAGGACAAACCCAGTACGTCCAATGTCGGTAAGAGGTTAATTTTGCACAAATGTATGGAGTCATTTGAAAGCATTGAATAAATTCGTACAGAACGAGTTACAATAACCTGATCTACATCAAAGTTTTCATAGTAAATATTTTATGAAACTGTCATGGAATAACAAAATTTCAAGACGTTCCGTAATCCTGTCATAAAATCTTACTTGAGCAAGGCCCACAGTACTGTCAGAAGTGCTTCAGGCATCTGCTTTTGCGTTTGTGAGCGGCCATATTATTTCATTGCAAAAAACAGCAGTGGTCCCCCTTTAGCCCAGTGTAACACACAGTACAACAAATATGAGGTGCCCAGCTTTTATCTTGATCTCCAATTTGACAGTCAAAGTAATACTTGTAAGCAAGACGCACTCGCTTTGTGAGATACTTGAGCTGATCATGAGTAGTGTATTTGTCACATATGTAGCAGAAATTGTTCGGATCGCTAACACATTTGCGTCCATCCATCTTAACCCCTTAGTAATGAGGCAAAATTTTTAAAGTCAGACATACAGTATGTCACTTTATGATGTAATAACTCTGGAATGCTTCATCACATCCCAGTGCTTTTGAGACCTTTTTTTGTGATACATTGTACTTGATGTTAATGGTAAATTTAAGTAGATATGTTTTGTATTTAATTATAAAAATATCAGAAATTAGAAAAATATTTTTTTAAAATTTGCAATTTTCAACCTTTGAATGGTTATCACTTTAATGCGGATAGTCACACCAAACAAAATAGTTAATAAACGACATTTCCCCTCCACACTCTATTAACCATCTAGATGAGGTTGTCACTATTTACAGCAGCATCTAAGGGGTTAATTGGCCATTGTCAATGTCAACACCCATTTTGACTGATGCAGCAACATGTCAGCTATAGTGGACAGCCGACAGCTACTGCATTTTCACCCCTTTGGAGATGCTATTCTCTTATAACTCAGATCAGTAATAAGACGTATTGCTGGTCACTAAGGGGTTAATATTATAAACTATAACAGATGCAATTTCTTTTACAAACTCTGTCCAGCTAGCCTTATATACTTACTGCTGACATCAGCTGCTAGACCTGTTTGTGCGAGTCCGGACAGGTCCAGGCATGTCCGCAGGAATAGTTACAATATAATTTAATGGATTAACATTATAATGAGTGAATATAGGCTTTGCATGCATAAATTAAAATCTAGACGTGCCAAGCAAATGCGGAGTTCATATTTGGAATCAGCACATTCAACTTAGTATAAATCACATTTTATTTCTCTCAGAAGCAAAATCATTGTTGCGCAGTGAAGCAGAGGAGAACTTAGGGCTTACGCTACATATTTGATAGCTCTCAGCTGGACAACTCCCTCAAACCCCCGCCATCTTGCAATGGCCGAGTGCTCTACTATGAGAGAGACATTTCAAAAGAACAAAAGGATGAGTTTTTGAAATTCAACAGGCTGGACACATCTGAAGGTCTCCATGCAGCGTAGACTGTCAGCCAATATTGACAGATTTGAACGATGTTATACTAATGTGTATAAGGGCCTTTAGGGTGATTGAACCAACACATTTCATATTGACATTGCCCAAAATTTACCTTCAAAAGGAGTGGTTCCTCGGACATGGCTCGTATATATGCATGAGTTTACCATCATCTATTATGCGCTTAGGACTTCAAGTTGAGTCCACGTATCAAAAAGGTGTGTGATGTAATCTGTGTACTATCGAAAACTGTATAATTTTTAAATCAAAATTAGAGGAAGAGAGATCTATTGACGTTATATGTAGCTTAATTTGATAACCACCACATATCTACTTCCCATTAAAGTCTAGACTAAATTTAATTCTGGAAGAAGAAAATTGATTATTATTTGTCTTTCAAAGTCACCGATTTTCCCAACAAATTTCAAGGGAAACCTATAAAAAAAATTTCATTTTGAAAAATTTGAGCAACATACAATAAGATGTAGACAACTGTGTGATTGGAACTCACCGCAATGCAAATATATAATTCACGTACGCAATGAGTATCAGTGGAACCTGTGGTACTATGCTGTCCAGCAATATACAATAAGAAAATATGAAAAAATATTTAGGATTAATCCACTGTGATAAAAAATGGTCTTTTATTAAAAGTAAGTTAAAAACAGCTTTGCCAGCATGGACAAGTGATGGGTTGTCCATGATGATGAAGCTGTTATTAACTTACTTTCGATAAAGAACCATACTTTACTTCACAACCCAGTAAAGGAACATTTTTACAAGCTTGGAAGGTGCCTGGTGTTCCACAGGGTGAAGAAAAAAGTACGGCAAGTTGAGAAAATCAACAAATTTTCTTAATTTTTCCCATAATTTTAAAAACAGATGCAATAACATAGTAAAGACCTATATGAAGTTGTCCTACTTCCTGCTTAAGTTATAATTTATTTTAAATATGTATGAAATGTCTAAAAGATGTAAAAATGTTTTGGTTTAATATTTTTGGTTTCTATCACATTAATACTTAATCTTTAATCAAACAGTATATAAAAATAAAGGTTATTGAGCAAAGAACAATCAAAACAAAAACCCAGAAAGCAGAAACAACCTACAACACTTACTATAAAACTAACACTGGGGATAAGTGGCGTAATGTCTAAAGATGAGCGAACTTTTCAAGGTCTGGTTCGGTTCGCCGAATTTCCCGGTGTTCGATGAACTTAACTGAACCCCATTGAATTCAATGGGAGGCAAAAAACAAAGGCATAGACAACACCTTCAGGGGGCACAAATTCTATCAAAACGGCTAAAACCATTTTACAGTGGAGCCCCAGTGTGGTGGCACAGCAATTAGCTTCCTAGACTATTGACATAAGAAATATTGAGGTGGATAAGGGACAGTTGTAGGCCTGGTGCGATGGGAGCTCTCTTACCTCATGCAACAGCTCAAACTGCTTTTCTGGTGAGGCACATTCAGGTAGCTATTAGCTTCATAGACTTATTTCTAGACACATTTAGGATCGTAAAAGAGGTAGAGGAAAGAAAGGTAGGTACATGGCTGCCATTCTGGGAGGCCTACTGCTACAGGCAACACACAACATGGAGATTGAACCAGGTGTCCCCATTCCCATTTCCAAAAATTGATGAGCGACCAGGGGTGCGACCAGCAGAAGTGAGCACACAGCAATTATGCCTTCTGCAGCAGCCCCTCTAGGTTGGGATAGTGGCCTAGAAATTGCTGTACAACCAGGTTGAGGACAGGAGCCATGCAAAGCTCATGTGTGAGGTTGCCCTGGTATAGGGCTGCCACCAGGATTGCACCATTATTGTACATGGCCTTCCCTGACTACAGGTTCAGTGGAAACAGCCATTGCTCAAATTCGGCCTGGATAGCTGTCCACAAATCTGCAACTGTGTAACTACATTTTCCAATGTATTTTAATTTAATACTGCTTAAATGCGTTGAGCCCAGGCTGCACTGTACAGAGGTGGGGGGCATTCTCTCGGCACTGTTGGAACATGTCACATTAAGGTTGAGGGTGCAGGTGGAGGCTTTAGAATAGGTGGGGGAGGTACAAGCAGTGGAGGAAGTGGTAGATACAGAGGGGAGCCCTGCAAGCCTTGGGGATTTTAAGACTTGTGGAGAAATACAGTTTACAGTTTCTGGTATTGCTATATACAGTACAGACCAAAAGTTTGGACACACCTTCTCATTCAAAGAGTTTACTTTATTTTCATGACTCTGAAAATTATAGATTCACATTGAAGCATCAGCACTATGAATTAACACATGTGGAATGAAATACTTAACAAAAAAGTGTGAAACAACTGAAAATATGTCTTCTATTCTAGGTTCTTCAAAGTAGCCACCTTTTGCTTTGATTACTGCTTTGCACACACTTGGCATTGTCTTGATTAGCTTCAAGAGGTAGTCACCGGAAATGGTCTTCCAACAGTCTTGAAGGAGTTCCCAGAGATGCTTAGCACTTGTTGGCCCTTTTGCCTTCACTCTGCAGTCCAGCTCACCTCAAACCATCTCGATTGGGTTCAGGTCTAGTGACTGTGGAGGCCAGGTCATCTGGCGTAGCACCCCATCACTGTCCTTCTTAGTAAAATAGCCCTTACACAGCCTGGAGGTGTGTTTGGGGTCATTGTCTTGTTGAAAAATAAATGATGGTCCAACTAAACGCAAATCGGATGGAATAGCATGCCGTTGCAAGATGCTGGGGTAGCCATGCTGGTTCAGTATGCCTTCAATTTTCAATAAATCCCCATCAGCAAAGCACCCCCACACCATCACACCTTCTCCTCCATGCTTCATGGTGGGAGCCAGGCATGTAGAGTCCATCCGTTCACCTTTTCTGGGCCACACAAAGACACGGTGGTTGGATCCAAAGATCTCAAATTTGGACTCATCAGACCAAAGCACAAATTTCCACTGGTCTAATGTCCATCCCTTGTGTTCTTTAGCCCAAACAAGTCTCTTCTGCTTGTTGCTTGTCCTTAGCAGTGGTTTCCTAGCAGCTATTTTACCATGAAGGCCTGCTGCACAAAGTCTCCTCTTAACAGTTGTTCTAGAGATGTGCCTGCTGCTAGAACTCTGTGAGCCTTTGACCTGGTCTCTAATCTGAGCTGCTATTAACATGCAATTTCTGAGGCTGGTGACTCAGAAAAACTTATCCTCCGAGACAGAGGTGACTCTTGGTCTTCCTTTCCGGTGGCGGTTCTCATGTGAGCCAGCTTCTTTGTAGCGTTTGATTGTTTTTGCCACTGCACTTGGTGACACTTTCAAAGTTTTCCCAATTTTTCAGACTGACTGGCTTTCATTTCTTAAAGTAATGATGGCCACTCGTTTTTCTTTCCTTAGCTGCTTGTTTCTTACCATAATAAAATTTCTAACAGTCTATTCAGTAGGACTATCAGCTGTGTATCCACCAGACTTCTGCACAACACAACTGATGGTCCCAACCCCATTTAAAGGCAAGAAATCCCACTTATTAAACCTGACAGGGCACCCCTGTGAAGTGAAAACTATTTCCGGTGACTACCTCTTGAAGCTAATCAAGAGAATGCCAAGAGTGTGCAAAGCAGTAATCAAAGCAAAAGGTGGCTACTTTGAAGAACCTAGAATATAAGACATATTTTCAGTTGTTTCACACTTTTTTGTTAAGTATTTCATTCCACATGTGTTAATTCATAGCTGTGATGCCAATTCAATGTGAATCTATAGTTTTCAGAGTCATGAAAATAAAGAAAACTCTTTGAATGAGAAGGTGTGTCCAAACATTTGGTCTGTACTGTATGTTTAATTGATTCACTCTCACGCGGAGTGCATTTACTATCAGCTGCTCCAACATTAGCCTTAGGTTACATTTTAATTACTGTTCCTGACACAATCAGCCTACAGGCTTTAATTTTTTCTAGCATCAGCCATTTAATCCATTTGCCCCTGCGCGCTGGTATTTTCTATTTTTCAGCTTTTGGAAACCGTCTGTATCCACCAGGCGGAAAGGCAGCTTGTCTGTGGCCAACAGATTGGATATGGTGAAGTTAAAGCTCTTAGCTTTGGCATATATAGAAGGAAATATTATTTTATGTGACCACAACTATGGGACCAAGAGCTGGCTGCTGTACTGAGAGAGGATGGTGTAGGGTCTACCCTAAAATCTGGTGGACTGTGAGGGAGGTGCAGGTGCAGATGTTATGATGGATTGAGAAAGATGTGGTGTCCTCGGTGTCTGAGATTGGTCAAAAACAGCAGGCATGTCCACCTCCGTAACAGCTGATGGGCTCTCAGTCACACTGACAGGGGTAAACAAGTGGAGGTTCTGCGATGGGGGACCTTTATGAGAACACTTGCCATGGTACAAGAGGAATACCACAAAAGTAATAAATCTTAGGGATCAAATTGCCAACAAACCATAAAAAGAGGAGGAAGAAGCTACAGATGCGGTTGATAGGGTGGCTAGTGGTTGGTGAGGCCAGCTAGGACGCATTTTAGCACAGTAAAGGCACCGCCATACAGAACGAGATCGCTAACGAGATCGTTGCTGAGTCACAGTTTCTGTGACGCAGCAACAATCTCGCCAGCGATCTCGTTATGTGTGACACCTACCAGCGATCATATATAGGATAGAATCTGGCTCACAATAATAGTAGGTGCCTCCGAGAAAAAAGCATACATATAGAGGGATAACTCGGGCACTCAGAAAGTCATGAAAAGCAACGAGTTTTTGATAGTTTTGATTCAATTTTTATTCATGCAAAGGTGTGCAGAAAAAAATATATATTTTGACGTTTCGGCCTTTACACTCAGGCCTTTATCAAATTTATGATCTGTGGTTAAACAGAAATAACAAAAAGAAAAATAAGAGTAAGTCAGGGTACAATATGGTAATATTTAGACATACATGCAAAAACCTCTTTACAATGCATGAAACATAAATACGCAAAAAGACCAATATGTACATACATGAATAGACATACCAAGGTATAAATATAGAGCAAGATATGCGTCAAGTAAACTAAGGTTGAGATCTCATTATTAATACAAAGACACAGAAATATTCTGTCAACAATACGTACCAAAGAGAGTATATGAAGTATAAGGATGGTGAAAAAATTGTTCACACGTGTTGTATTTGAACTTAAAATATCTACCTAAGATAAAAATGAACAGCATGAGTTATATACTACTCTGCAGAAAACGAAGAGACAGAGGCTCAAAGATACCTCATGTAGTTTGTAGAATATAGGTATATAAATGAATATAAGTCAGAGGAATTACCTTTGCTACTATATGTGGGATACACTTCTCAAAGATATAGTATTCATGTACATACTGTAATATGCGGCCTATTGGATGGCACAAAAAGAAATTATATTATACTGGAGAAATCCATATGTGGAGCGGCCCCCGGAAATTAATACATAATGCGTGAAACTCACCACAATGTGTATTGATCAGGAAGATCAGTTTATATAGTGGAATGGCTAAACTCCATGCATATGGAACTCTAATAGATAAAGAGATATACAGTTAGGTCCAAAAATATTTGGACAGTGACACAATTTTCGCGAGTTGGGCTCTGCATGCCACCACATTGGATTTGAAATGAAACCTCTACAACAGAATTCAAGTGCAGATTGTAACGTTTAATTTGAAGGTTTGAACAAAAATATCTGATAGAAATTGTAGGAATTGTGCACATTTTTTTACAAACACTCCACATTTTAGGAGGTCAAAAGTAATTGGACAAATAAACCAAACCCCAACAAAATATTTTTATTTTTAATATTTTGTTGCGAATCCTTTGGAGGCAATCACTGCCTTAAGTCTGGAACCCATGGACATCACCAAACGCTGTGTTTCCTCCTTCTTAATGCTTTGCCAGGCCTTTACAGCCGCAGCCTTCAGGTCTTGCTTGTTTGTGGGTCTTTCCGTCTTAAGTCTGGATTTGAGCAAGTGAAATGCATGCTCAATTGGGTTAAGATCTGGTGATTGACTTGGCCATTGCAGAATGTTCCACTTTTTTGCACTCATGAACTCCTGGGTAGTTTTGGCTGTATGCTTGGGGTCATTGTCCATCTGTACTATGAAGCGCCGTCCAATCAACTTTGCGGCATTTGGCTGAATCTGGGCTGAAAGTATATCCCGGTACACTTCAGAATTCATCCGGCTACTCTTGTCTGCTGTTATGTCATCAATAAACACAAGTGAACCAGTGCCATTGAAAGCCATGCATGCCCATGCCATCACGTTGCCTCCACCATGTTTTACAGAGGATGTGGTGTGCCTTGGATCATGTGCCGTTCCCTTTCTTCTCCAAACTTTTTTCTTCCCATCATTCTGGTACAGGTTGATCTTTGTCTCATCTGTCCATAGAATACTTTTCCAGAACTGAGCTGGCTTCATGAGGTGTTTTTCAGCAAATTTAACTCTGGCCTGTCTATTTTTGGAATTGATGAATGGTTTGCATCTAGATGTGAACCCTTTGTATTTACTTTCATGGAGTCTTCTCTTTACTGTTGACTTAGAGACAGATACACCTACTTCACTGAGAGTGTTCTGGACTTCAGTTGATGTTGTGAATGGGTTCTTCTTCACCAAAGAAAGTATGCGGCGATCATCCACCACTGTTGTCATCCGTGGACGCCCAGGCCTTTTTGAGTTCCCAAGCTCACCAGCCAATTCCTTTTTTCTCAGAATGTACCCGACTGTTTATTTTGCTACTCCAAGCATGTGTGCTATCTCTCTGATGGATTTTTTCTTTTTTTTCAGCCTCAGGATGTTCTGCTTCACCTCAATTGAGAGTTCCTTAGACCGCATGTTGTCTGGTCACAGCAACAGCTTCCAAATGCAAAACCACACACCTGTAATCAACCCCAGACCTTTTAACTACTTCATTGATTACAGGTTAACGAGGGAGACGCCTTCAGAGTTAATTGCAGCCCTTAGAGTCCCTTGTCCAATTACTTTTGGTCCCTTGAGAAAGAGGAGGCTATGCATTACAGAGCTATGATTCCTAAACCCTTTCTCCGATTTGGATGTGAAAACTCTCATATTGCAGCTGGGAGTGTGCACTTTCAGCCCATATTATATATATAATTGTATTTCTGAACATGTTTTTGTAAACAGCTAAAATAACAAAACTTGTGTAACTGTCCAAATATTTCTGGACCTAACTGTATAGGAATATGCTGACTTAGCAATAATGCATTATTCACTCCTGTATATAATAGCCCAGATGAGCAATATGAGATATCACAGACTCACCACATATGGTGTCAGTAAAGTGGATCAATGGTATATAGTGGAATGGCAGGACTCCCAAGCTTATGAACCTGTGAAATATAAAGGTGCATACAGACAGATATATATCCCTTGATTTGGCAAACATCTCTAGTAACACATTGGGGAATATAACACAAACCTTATGTTATCCCAGATGAGGGTAGGGTATCAAGACCCCGTACATATAACCCCCTATGAGGATCTGTGAAGGTATAAGGGTAGATTGCTATAAGTCTAAAGTGAACAGCATGTGGTAGAAAGCCCCCAGGGGGCAGATAGTCCCCATTGGTTACCTGGTTAGAGTGAGGAAGCAAATGCCGTGCCGTGGAATGGGAACACATGGAGTCTTGAGGTGCTGCCTCGTGCCTGGTGGTTGCCATTTAAAGCCAGGGGGAGGGCAAATTGGGTGATGCAGGAAATCCCGTTGGTGAGCCGCAAACGCAGCCTGTGGAACGCAGTAGCACACATGCGCAGGAGGGCCCACTAGAGGTGCCTCCCGCGCATGCGCGCCAGCGGACCACAGACGGCACCGTGATGTGAACATGATGGAATGGCCGGGGCGTCGCCAGTGAAGCGCAGGAGCGCGCACGTGCAAGGAAAACCATGCGCGCATGCGCTCCCGCGTCCCACAGACGGCGGCAGAGGTGACAGGAGTGAGGCCGTGCGTGGTAGACGCGGGCGCGGGACTGTAGTAACTTTCGCGGCCGCGCGCGCATGCGCACACACACGGGGCATGTGGGAGAGACATCAGTGGATGTTAGCAGGGTGATGATGCGAATCCGTGGGGATATTATTGTGTCTGTATGCACCTTTATATGTCACAGGTTCATAAGCTTGGGAGTCCTGTCATTCCACTATATACCATTGATCCACTTTACTGACACCATATGTGGTGAGTCTGTGATATCTCATATTGCTCATCTGGGCTATTATATACAGGGGTGAATAATGCATTATTGCTAAGTCAGCATATTCCTATATATCTCTTTATCTATTAGAGTTCCATATGCATGGAGTTTAGCCATTCCACTATATAAACTGATCTTCCTGATCAATACACATTGTGGTGAGTTTCACGCATTATGTATTAATTTCCGGGGGCCGCTCCACATATGGATTTCTCCAGTATAATATAATTTCTTTTTGTGCCATCCAATAGGCCGCATATTACAGTATGTACATGAATACTATATCTTTGAGAAGTGTATCCCACATATAGTAGCAAAGGTAATTCCTCTGACTTATATTCATTTATATACCTATATTCTACAAACTACATGAGGTATCTTTGAGCCTCTGTCTCTTCGTTTTCTGCAAACAGAGTAGTATATAACTCATGCTGTTCATTTTTATCTTAGGTAGATATTTTAAGTTCAAATACAACACGTGTGAACAATTTTTTCACCATCCTTATACTTCATATACTCTCTTTGGTACGTATTGTTGACAGAATATTTCTGTGTCTTTGTATTAATAATGAGATCTCAACCTTAGTTTACTTGACGCATATCTTGCTCTATATTTATACCTTGGTATGTCTATTCATGTATGTACATATTGGTCTTTTTGTGTATTTATGTTTCATGCATTGTAAAGAGGTTTTTGCATGTATGTCTAAATATTACCATATTGTACCCTGACTTAAGGCCCCGTCACACTAAGCAACATCGCTAGCAACATTGCTGCTAACGAACAACTTTTGTGACGTAGCAGCGATGTTGCTAGTGATGTCGCTGCGTGTGACATCCAGCAACAACCTGGCCCCTGCTGTGAGGTCGCTGGTTGTTGCTGAATGTCCTGGGCCATTTTTTAGTTGTTGCTGTCCCGCTGTGAAGCACACATCGCTGTGTGTGACAGCGAGACAGCAACAACTAAATGTGCAGGCAGCAGGAGCCAGATTCTGCGGACGCTGGTAACCAATAAAAACATCGGGTAACCAAGAAGCCCTGTCCTTGGTTACCCGATATTTACCTTTGTTACCAGCCTCCGCCGATCTCACTGTCAGTGCCGGCTCCTGCTCTGTGCACATGTAGCTGCAGGACACATCGGGTTAATTAACCCGATGTGTGCTGTAGCTTGGAGAGCAGGGAGCCAGCGCTAAGCATTGTGCGCTGCTCCCTGCTCTGTGCACATTTAGCTGCAGTACACATCGGGTAATTAACCCGATGTGTGCTGTAACTAGGAGAGCAAGGAGCCAGCGCTAAGCGGTGTGCGCTGCTCCCTGCTCTGTGCAGCTGCACCCTGTACTCTATACCCTATATATGTAATTAACCCGATGTGTGCTGTAACTAGGAGAGCAGGGAGCCAGCGCTTAGTGTGCGATGCTCCCTGCTCTCTGCACGTGTAGCTGCGTGCGCTGGTAACCAAGATAAATATCGGGTTGGTTACCCGATATTTACCTTAGTTACCAAGCGCAGCATCTTCCACGCGGCGCTGGAGGCTGGTCACTGGTTGCTGGGGAGCTCACCAGCAACTCGTGTAGCGACGCTCCAGCGATCCCTGCCAGGTCAGGTTGCTGGTGGGATCGCTGGAGCGTCGCAGTGTCACATCTCACCAGCAACCTCCTAGCAACTTACCAGCGATCCCTATCGTTGTTGGGATCGCTGGTAAGTTGTTTAGTGTGACTGGACCTTTACTCTTATTTTTCTTTTTGTTATCTCTGTTTAACCACAGATCATAAATTTGATAAAGGCCTGAGTGTAAAGGCCGAAACGTCAAAATATATATTTTTTTCTGCACACCTTTGCATGAATAAAAATTGAATCAAAACTATCAAAAACTCGTTGCTTTTCATGACTTTCTGAGTGCCCGAGTTATCCCTCTATACCTACCAGCGATCAGGCTCCTGCTATGAGATCGTTAGTCGTTGCCAACTGGTCCAGTCCATTTTCTTCAAAGGCGATGTCTTGCTGGACAGGACGCATTGCTGTGTTTGACATCTACTAACGACCTCCTAACACGGTCCCAACGCCCGCCGAAATCGTAATACAGATCGCTGATCGTTACTGCGTCGTTGGTAAGGTCTGACTGTGTGACATCCCACTAGTGACCTCCCAGCGACTTACCAGCGATCCTTATCAGGTGGTATCATTGTCGGGATCGCTGCTAAGTCGTTGTCTGTTACTGGGCCTTAAGATTCTAAAACAAATACATGTTGCATGTGCATTTGCCGATTCCATGCATGTAGTAGTCAAATTATTAGAATTTCTGCCTCTGCTGAGTCGTTGTTTACAAATTTGGCAAATAATGTGAGTTGGGTCCTCCTTTGCAACCTCAAAAAAGGCCAAAGCTAAGCAACCCTTTTGTCCCCTGTGAACTGCAGACCCACGACTGTTGCTGGCCACAGCCAGAGTTGTAGCTGAGGATGCAGTGCTTGTCATAGTCGCATCACTTTGTGTCTGTGCGTAAATCTGCAACATAATATCCTCAGCTTTCTCCTCCTCCTTCATCTCTTAGGCTGAGCTACTTTGCCGCGTGCCTGTGTGTGCAAACCAAGTGGGATCTAGAACCTCATCATCATCCTCTCCTTTGTCCCAATCCTCATCCTGAGAGTCACCCTCCTCCTCTTCCTGCCCTGACTGCAGTACAGTACGCTTGCACCTCAGCTATCTGAGTCTTATCATCAACACCTCCACCCCTGGTGGTTAATGTCTGGTGCCGAGGGTCTGGATTCTGCTTGGACTCTCCTTTTTTCCTGCCCTGGATCCAACTGACTAAGATTTTGGAATCAGTGCAGATGCTTTCCTCTTCTTGAGTCTGCAAATCTTTGGAACAGACCTCTGATGCCCATGAAATAGAATGTTTGAATAGCTCTGCAGACTCGCCTATCTGTAATTCCCCGCAGTCAGTTGGGTTTTTGGAGAGTTTTGATGTAGGGGGAAACGAGGGTAATTGGGGTGCTACCTCTGACTGTACTGTGTGTGATTTTGAGGTGGAAGAAGAGGAAGAGAGGCCACTTGATGCAGTCCTTGCCATCCACTGTAGAGCATGCTCTTACTGGTCCTTATCTACAAGTCGTACTGCTGTATTGCTGCCAAGGAAAGTGAGTCGAGTAGCTCATTCAGTAACAGACGTTGTCAGTTGTCTTTGGATAGACCGAGCCGGTGCTTGTTCAGTAGAGCTTTTAGTAACATTAGCACATAACCCACAGGCACCTCAAACACCATGCCTATTCCCCCTTCCACCATGACCATGGGTTTTCCCACTCCTATTTGATTTACCCTTCTCCTCTTTTAACCAGCTATTTCACAATCCTAGGCCCACATCTGTCAATAACCTGTCACTAAGTTAATAATCAGTATTTATATGCTGAAATATCAATTTGTGCCAGGAGCACAAAGTTATCAAATAGTATGTATCTCCTGTGATAACTGTGTAGGAGGCCCACACAAATCTTTTTTATCTCTGCTGAGATAGTGTGGCAGGAGCACAGAATTATCATTCAGAACTTATAGGCTATGTGCGCACACTGCGTCTTTTTGACGCTGCGTTTTTGTGCGTTTTTGGCCACTAAAAACGCACAAAAACGCACCTGTGTCGAAAAAACGCGGCAAAAAACGCACGCGTTTTGCCGCGATTTGGTGCGTTTTTTTGCTGCGTTTTGCTGCATTTTTGCTCACTGCGTCTTTATGCGTTTTTTATCAGTGAACAAAAAAAAAAGGTCTGATGTCATTTCCTTCTTCAATGTGTTCTTCATTCTCCACTAGTGTATGCAGAAGAGCAGACAGCTGCAGAACTACAAGGCTCAGCATACTCCATCCAATAGTGTATTCAAGAGAGCAGACAGCAGCTGCAGAACTACAAGGCTCAGCATGCTCCATCCAGGACTATATGCTTGAGGGAGAGTCAGGGGGAGCAGACCTACAAGGCTCAGCATCCTCCTTCCAGGACTGTATGCAGGATTTCTTTGCCCCCCCAAACAAAAAAAATGACGTGGGCTTCGCCATATTTTTGTATGCTAGCAGGCAGGTACGGGCTGCCCCCAACCCCCAGCTGCCTATTTGTACCCGGTTGGGAACCAAAAATATACGGAAGCCCTTTTTTTTTAAATTATTTCATGAATTTCATGAAATAATTTTAAAAAAAAATGACGTGAGCTTCGCCCAATTTTTGAGTCCAGCCGGGTACAACTAGGCAGCTGGGGATTGGAATCCACAGTGCAGGGTGCCCATGGTTTCTGGGCACCCCCGCTGTGAATTGCAGTCCCGCAGCCACCCCAGAAAATGGCGCTTTCATAGAAGCGCCATCTTCTGGCGCTGTATCCAACTCTTCCAGCTGCCCTGATGCCGGGTGGCCCACTGGGTAATAATGGGGTTAGGGCTAGCTGTATAGCTGGCCCTAAGCCCGAAATTCATGGTGTCACGCCAATATTAGACATGGCCACCATGAATTTCTAGTAAAGATAAAAAAAACACAACACACAGAAAAATATTTTTATTAGAAATAAAACACAACACAATTAGTGACTCCATCTTTATTGAAATAAAGAACCCCCCCTCCGCAGTAATCCTGGGTCAGGGTCCCGCGCCGTTCAATCCGGATCCAATATCATCTGATCGGTTTGCTGGAAGGCAAAGCGATCAGATGATGTGTCAGGATCAAGTGCCTGAATCCCATCACACATCAGCTGATTGTATAAAAGCCGATTATACAATCAGCTGATGCATCAGTAGAAAAAAAAAAAAAAAAATACTCACTTATGTGCTGATTACCGGCAGCTCCTGCAGCGATGGGGCGGGAGTCTGATCCTGTCCAATCGCTGCAGCAGCTGCCGGTAATCAGGAATGAAGTCTCCTGACGCATCCGCTGATACCTGCCGGGCGCCCGCTTCACCGCGATACTTACGATCACCTGATGCGTCAGGTGACTGCATCAGGTGATCCATCGCCAGGTCCTGCATCCATCGGAGGTTTCCCGGCCGTCTGCACACAGCCGGAGCGGCGATACCGTGAGAGGAGATGGGAGCGGGCATGGCACCGGGAGTCTGCAGACAGGTGAGTATAACTTTTTTTTTTTTTTTCTACTGTTAACTTTTGTTTTTGCAGCCGCTTCCACCTCCTGCCTGTACATGGCGCCGCACGGCAGCATACATGCACAGGACGGGAGGTGGACGCAGCGGTGACGGTACCAGGAGGATTCACGCTTCTGAAGGAATCCTCTTCCTGTACACGTCACTTTACTACCCACCTCCTGCGTTTATAGCTGCGTTTTTGGTCTTAGAAACGCACCAAAACGCACCAAAACGCAGCTATTTGCGTTTCTCATTGCGTCTTTCAACATCCCATTGAACTCAATGGATGAAAAGCGCAGTGAAAAACGCGGCAATAATTGACATGCTGCGTTTTTGTGGCACCACAAAAACGCAGCTGAAAAAAAACAGATGTGTGCGGACAGCAAAAATTAAAACTCATAGACTTTGCTGGGGAAGCAAAGTCCTGCAGTTTTGAGGCCAAAAACGCACCCGAAAAACGCGCAAAAACGCCGCGAAAAACGCACTGTGCGCACATAGCCATATGCTGAAATGTCTGGGAGGACCACAGAATTATCAATCAGTATTTATATGCTGAAATATCTATTTGTGCCAGGTGCACAGAGTTATCAATTAGTATTTGTCTCCAGTGATGTACAGCACCCTCCTCAAGCTGTAAAAGTCTCAAAATGGCACCGACGCCACATGTCCGCTTGGTATTTGCAGATGGACATGTTACTTAGGCAGCCAATGACATAAGCCCTTGTGTCTGAACGTTGTGGATGTTTTTTGCACCCTGATTGGCTGCCGGAACATCCACACATTAAATTAAGAAAAAAAAAAGCAGTCCACCGCTTCTCTGACCTCTCCCCACTCTCTCCTCTCATCAGAAACCTCCCTCTCCGCTCATCCTAGCCAAAGTCATAATAAGGTAGAAGAAAAGCATTAGTGCAAAGAGTTACCGAACAAAGGCTTAATTTTGCTGATTTTGAGACAAGTGGAATTCGAATGAGAATGGGCAAGGCTTGTGCTGAATTTGAAACTTGCAAATTTTTCTAAAAAATTTGAACCATGCCTGATAAAGAGACCTGAGTAGTCTGGAAAGCTTGCTATTATTACCATCTTTTCAGTTAGCCATTAAAAGGTATCAACCACTGAGGACTTCGGTTCTTTTAAACAATTTTTTATCTATACTGGCTAACACGGTACAAAGATATATTTTACCTGTATCAAACTTTTTCTAACAAATTCTCTGTATTCACTGCCCCCCGCTCATCATCATCAGCGGGGGACAGTGAATAAGTATACTCACCGGCCACGATCCCTGCAGCATCGCTCGTCCTCCTGTCTGCCGGCCAGCTGATCTGCGTAGACAGCGGTGAGCACAGCGATGATGTCATCCCTGTGCACACCGCTAATCTCCACACAGGTCAGCTGACAGGCAGACAGGAGGACGAGCGATGCTGCAGACAACGGTGACGGCTCCACAGTCCAGCGGCGCTGCTGCTGGCACTGACAGGACGAGGAGCGATACTGCATGGAGCGAGGAAAGGTGAGTATAAACGTTTATTTTTCTTTGTGTGCCACGTGTAGCGGGTCATATAGCAAGATGGGGGTATATAGCAGGATGGATGGGGGTATATAGCAGGATGGATGGGGGTATATAGCAGGATGGATGGGGGTATATAGCAGGATGGGCGTATGTAGCAGGATGGATAGGAGTATATAGCAGGATGGATGGAGGAATATAGCAGGATGGATGGGGGTATATAGCAGGATGGATGGGGGTATATAGCAGTATGGATGGGGTATATAGCAGGATGGGGGAATATAGCAGGATGGGGTCATATAGCAGGATGGGGTCATATAGCAGGATGCGGTTATATAGCAGGATGGGGGTATATAGCAGGATGGGGGTATATAGCAGGATGGGGGTATATTGCAGGATGGATAGGGGTATATAGCAGGATGCATGGGGTATATAGCAGGATGGGGGTATATAGCAGGATGGGGTCATATAGCAGGATGGGGTCATATAGCAAGATGCGGTTATATAGCAGGATGGGGGTATATAGCAGGATGGGGGTATATAGCAGGATGGATGGGGTATATAGCAGGATGGGGGTATATAGCAGGATGGGGTTATATAGCAGGATGGGGTCATATAGCAGGATGCGGTTATATAGCAGGATGGGGGTATATAGCAGGATGGGGGTATATAGCAGGATGGCAGCATATAGCAGGATAAGGGCATATACCAGGATGGCGCTATGTAGCAGGATGGGGGCTATACCATGATGGCGGTATATAGCAGGATGGGAATATATACCAGGATGGGGTACATATATACAAGGATGGGGATCATATACAAGACAGGAGGATCATATACAAGGCAGAAAGATCATTACCAGGATGGGGTAGCTTAGTAGAGAATTTGGGGACATTACCCCCATAACAGTGTCAGCAGCAGATCCTCGCCCCATAACAGTGTGTCATGACCACATTTTTTGCTTAAAATTTTATTTTCCTATTTTCCGCCTTTAAAACCATGGTCCGGTGCGTCTTATTATCCGAAAAATATGGTATATGCCTTGTCATGCGATCATTGTGGTTATTAATGGTTGTCTGAGGTAGCAACCTTTGCAATTGCAGACCAATGAGCTCCCAGATGTGCTTGATAGTAGACAAGTCCAGAGATGCAGCAGGCCATGGTTGCACGTTTAGGTTGCACGGGTTGCTGATAGTAGAACAAGCAACATGTAGCCTTGTGTTCTGTTGAAAATTGCTCTTGGAGCTTTCTCCAGTTATCATTGTGTTCATGACAAAAGTGGGTCTCACTTCTGAATACTGTAGACCTCCATTCAATTGACCTCCTCCATTGCCATCTTTCTCAGCAACATGATAGCTTTTGAGAGCAGTGGAGTAAGGTCAATGGAATAACTGTAGCTTAATATCTGGGTTGTAGCCCGTTGTCTTACAAACCCCTTCTCATAGTTTGTGTAATCAGCGTTTGACCCTTTTGAGTTGGTTAGTGACTTCCAATTTTTTCTTGCAATACAGAATGGTTCACTACTCCACATTCTTCTAATCTGATGATCCGACCATGCAGATATTGAATTCTTTGCATTTATTACAATCGTTGTTGTGGAAACCACTGAGACATGCAACAGTTCTGACATCCCACAAGACTTGATCTGATTTTTAAGGTTTCATGTGGCTAAACATTTTGCTTTCAATTTTCAATTTTGCGTTTATGCTCCTATGCCACAGATTGGAATAAGGTGCTTGAAAATTTGATAATTTGCAGAATATTGCGACATCTGCTTCTTCCTCAATTTGCATACCCTTATGGCTTGTCCTTATTGTTGTTGCAATTTCAATATTGAAAGTTTAGTGCAATTACAGATTTTTATTTACTTCACCGATGATTCTTACCACTACCTACAACCTCACTATGCCTGCACTGTACAAATGAAACAGACAAGAATCAATATAGATAGCAATTTTACTGTGGAATCGGTTACATCTGCCAACGTTACAAGCTCTAATATCTAGTATGTACATACACTTAACTAAATTCCCATTACTTTGAAATCTAAATCTTAATGGAAGTCACCTGCATGCTATTTCAGAGAGAATGTGGCGTTAAATCCTAAGGCGGGCTTTACACGCTGCAACATCGCTAGAAATTGCTAGCGATGTCGAGCGCGATAGCACCCGCCCCCGTCGCACATGTGATATGTGGTGATTGCTGCCATAGCGAACATTATCGCTACGGCAGCTTCACATGCACATACCTGGTTGGCGACGTCGCTGTGACCGCCGAACAATATCTCCTTCAAGGGGAGGTGCGTTCGGTGTCACAGCAATGTTACCGCGACGTCACTAAGTCGCGCCAATAGAAGCGGAGGGGCGGAGATGAGCGGGACATAACATCCCGCCCACCTCCTTCCTTCCGCATTGTCGGTGGAGGCAGGTAAGGAGATGTTTGTCGTTCCTGCGGTGTCACACATAGCGATGTGTGGTGCTGCAGGAATGACAAACAACATCGTACCGGCAGCAGTAACGATATTATGAAAAGGAGCGACGTGTCACCGATCAATGATTTTTGACGTTTTTGCGATCAGTGATCGTCGCTCCGAGGGTTTACACGCTGCGATGTCGGTAACGGCGCCGGATGTGCGTCAATAACGACGTGACCCCGATGATATGTCGTTACCGATCTCGCAACGTGTAAAGCCCGCCTTAATGTAACTAATAAATTTTCCTTAATTGCATCTCAGCATCTCTTATAATTGTATTTTATATAGCGGGGTATTGAACGCCTATGAAAGAAATAAAAAAGAGTCACTCACCATTAAAATGAAAATCTTTTTTTAAGTTCCTTTAAAACTTGCAGTGGGGAAAGGAGATTATAATTACAGGACAAGCTGCCCTGTACCTGCTTGTCCATCCATGCCAATATCACTGATTGGCAGCTTTCTGTGTACAATGTATAGTGACAAAAAGTTGCTAATCAGTAGTGTGGGAAGAGTTATACAGAGCTCAAAATCTGAGCTAAATCTGCAACAGAAAAAACTAAGACTGTGTCACAATAGCTGCTTCCAGTAAGCTAAATGATACATTACTGGACTCAGGTTTTCTGTCCCTAACTTATGCTACTGTCAGATTAAATAGCAAAAGCCTGACATATACCGTATATACATGTTATATTCTGTAGATTTCTTATTATAACTAGTAAAATATGCATTTGATTATAAATCCAAAGTGGTATAGGTAAAAAAAACTATCTGAACAGTGTAACAATCTATCAACAGCAAAATCGCAACACGGGTTAACTACGATTAACATTTCCTTTTTTAGGGACAAGGTAATTCAACATCTTTATAGGCCTGCACTTATAAATGTCAATGAGGATTATTGTTTTTATCCAAAACCACTGGAACAAATTTTAGTCAATTTAAAAATTTGATCCAATGTATCCAATGTGCCTTCTAGAGAATTCTGTTCTTGAGTAATACAGCTGGCACTGATCCTCTCCTAGATATATCTAGTATTTCAACATAATATACCAAGGATTTAGTCTTGTGGTTGTATCAGGTAGATAATTTAGGATTTTTTCCCTTTTTAAACTTAACAAAAAATTTAAATCAATATAGTACCCCATCAAAACTATGGACACAAACAACCTGCAAGTCATAGAGATTTATTATTTTTTACCTAGAAGCAATGCCTCTTATTTTGCGGGATTTAAATACGAGTATTTCAAAACATTAATGCTAATATAAATGGGATGTGATTATGTTAAATCAACCGAAAAAAGATAGATGCTAAAATAATCATATGAATGAAATGTGCTGGTCATGGACCTCGAAGTAATATGGAGATGTCTTGTGGTTTGTATTACCAGATATTATGTGCCACCGCCAGCATTTATTTTTTGTTTGGCTTAATTAGGGGCATGAAAGCAGACGAAAATAAATAATATGAGGCAGCTGTCTCATGCAGTATATTTTGGGGTCATGATGTATTCTCAATATAAAAACATATGCTCACATTTATCCAACCATCCCAGTCCAGAAATTAAAAAAGAAAAAAATAATGGAATTTCCAGCCAAAGCAAACAAACAAAAGATAGTTTGATGTCATCATTTAATTGAATGCTGTAATCATGACCATAAATTCAATATATGTGATATTGTCTTTCTATTTGTGATCCAAATGCTTAGGACAGCTTTTCATTTCATAGCCACATCTCTGTATGTAGTTCTTAGGATGTAATATGAACTCAGTGTTGTACTGCTAATAATGGCAAACCATGCGCCTGCTATGTGTCCGTGAGTCCCAGACCCAAATGGTACAACACTTTCACTGCCTGACATCACAATTTCAACAGTTTCAGAGTGAGGGCAAAGTGCTGGGCACGGCTGCGACCCCCACTCTGGCAGTTACTTTCACTTTTAAAGTGCTTTGGAGTGCGGAGCACGGCCGTGACCCCCACTCCAGCAGTCAGGTCACTGGAGGTCATACCGTGGGAAACCTGCTTTGACCTCTGGTGAACTGAGTGACATCACTGCTCACAGCCGAGCTCCCCCTTGGCTGCCAATGTTTCCCAGAGCCTGAAGAGCGTGGGCATGTTTCCCCTCTTTACCGGCTACTGATGTAGCAGAGCTGAGGATCGTTGTGTGTGTGTATTTTGTTCCAAATAAATGCTTTTTTTGGTGTTTGTTTTTTATTTCTTTTCACTTACAGGATTAGTAAAGGGGTGGGGTCTCATAGGTGACTCCTATTACTAATCTAGGTCTTCAAGGCAGCTAAAAAATCATAGCTGTCATTAACCCCTTATATTACTGTAACGTTCAGTCCAGAGGTGAATCCACTGGACTGTGCACCGGACTCCCCCAGAGAGACAACCAGGAGAGAACCCCTATACAGGGGCTGTCTGGTGGCCCCCCAGAGGGCCTAGATGCACAGCAGCTGGGACACAAGTGAGTACAGGTTTCGTGTCCTTCAGATGTCCATATGGGATATGGTTACTAGTCCAACGATGGCCGTGAGCAGGACGGATGACTGGATCCAGATACGGGTGCCAAGTGGTAACAACAAACGGAGTCCGGGTCCAGCGAGGAGTGCAGGCTGATGTGGCCAGATGGAATCCAGAACCGGTGAAGGGTACAGGCTGGCGGAAGATGACGGGATTCATAGATGATAGTCACCGGGGCAACTCCTGGGAAACCGGCAGGCTGGACACACTCAGGTAGGCAGTCAAACAGTGTGGGCAGAAACAGGGTTAACCTGGGTACGAAGCACAGAGGGACCTGAACACCTAGTGCAAGAGGTAAACTACAAGAACACGTTGAACAAGCACTGCCCACAAAAAAAGGAAGTCTTAAAATACCGAGGCAAGAAACACCGGGAACTGCAAATGCAAAGTTTGCTATTTGTTCGTTCCTAATGAGCACAGGGTCCGGCTGCACATTCCAGGGCGTAGACCACAAATGTATCCAGAGAAAGATAGAATAGGCAGCACTCAGCGGGATCCAAATGCAGAATTTTTTATTCTGAATTCATACTAGAGGGTACAGGTGGTGGGGGAGGGGGAGGATTAGGCACACAACGCCGGACGACGGCGAGCCGTTTCGCACTTTTGTGCTTCCACGGGTCCAGTGAATTGAGACCCAAGAGCCGTCTCTTTTACAGAGTAAAACGGATCTTGCTTCATCAAGTGATTAAAATATATTTCAATAATCAACACCAGTTGCAAATTACAAGGATGAACATACATTTTTTTAGAGCAAGCAAAAAATATACTATTATAAGGAAATGTACATAAAATTGTCAGGAAAGTGATAATCAAGTTCTATTCATCTAACTTTTATAAGAAAACGGATAGATCGTTCTTATCATACATACCTAGGGGGCCAAGAGCTTTTAAGTCCATAATAAGTCTGGACTCCTTCTGGAGTAAGAGGCAATGGGTGTCACCTCCTGAAGCATGAGGGTTAATCATTGTTATTCCGGCAAATCTTAGGAGCCAAGGATTGCCTTCATGACCGTCCTGCATATGTTTTATTAAACGAAGTGAACCCATCCCAGACGTAATGGACTTAAAGTGCTCCCTGAACCTGACATAAAGTAGCCGAATTGTCTTCCCTATGTAAAAGCGCTGACATGGACAAAAACTAACATAAATTAAAAAGTTAGATTTACATGTAATGAAATAATTTACTTTAATAAATTAATTACCAATTTTTACGATATCACCTGTGCAGCGGTATTCACAAAAAGGGCAATTGCCACATTTAAAGTTACCTATGGCTTTTTTGTGATCTAACCAAGTTTTTTCTTTTTTAGTAACATAGCGATTTTTTACTAGTATATCACTTAGATTTTTACTCCTTCTATAGGAAATTAGAGGACCATCAGCGGCTATATCTGCAAGATCTTTATCGTTTTTTATTAAACACCATTTTTTTTCTTATACATACATGGGGCTGAATTTAAAGTTGAAAACGCACCTGCCTACAGTCAAAGAATTTTTATTTTTATGTTGTATTTGCCTATCAATCAATCAATGTTTTTTCATAAGCTGCGTTAATTACTGAGGCAGGATATCCGCGCTCTGATAGACGTTTTTTCAAATCTGAAGCCTGTTAAATGAATTTTTCAGGATTTTTCAGGATTTTTATTAACCTTTTTAAGTCGTAAAAATTGACTATAGGGGAGTGATTTTCTTGTGTGGGACGGGTGCGCGCTATTATAGTGCAGCAGAGCGTTTACTGCGATGGGATTTCTATAGATTTCTCTAATAATAGTACCCTCTTTCACTGTCAACCTGACATCAAGAAAATCCAATTCCTGACTGCCAAACGCAGCAGCGATCTCGTTATGTGTGACACCTACCAGAGATCAGGCCCCTGCTGTGAGATCGCTAGTCGTTGCTGAATGATTGGGACTATTTTCACAATGCTCGCCGAGATCGTTATACAGGTCACTGATCGTTAGTGCTTTGTGAGTAAAGTTGAGCGCGGTTCGCGGTTCGAGGTTCTCCAGTTCGCGGCTCGAGTGATTTTGGGGGCTGTTCTAGATCGAACTAGAACTCGAGCTTTTTGCTAAAGCTCAATAGTTCTAGATTCGTTCGAGAACGGTTCTAGCAGCAAAAAGACAAGCTAATTACTAGCTGGCTTTCCGCTGTAATTATGAAATTTCAGCGTATAGTGTGCAGGAACAGCGCATTCAGATCACTGCTGTTTGGATAATGGCGATCGCCATTTTTTTTTTTTTCCTTGTCTTCCTTCCCTAAGCGCGCGCGTGTAGTGGGGCGGCCCAGCATGTCAGCCAATCCCAGACACACACACAGCTAAGTGGACTTTTAGCCAGAGAAGCAACGGCATGTGTGACAGGATGTCCATGTCACATGTCCATGCATTATAAAAACGGACATTTTCCTCCAGCATGCCATTATCTGCCTTCTGCGTCTTGGTGTCAGTCACCGCTGGTGTAGCTCCTGTCTCCGATACTGCTGTATACGCTCTATACACAGCGCTATACAGAATAGGGATAGGAGTTTCTATTAGGCCTTGTAAGGGCTAATACCGGCAGGGTCAGAGCCATAGGTGACAGTAAGGTCCGTGAAAACAGATTTTAACAGCTACACAAGATGACAGCGTCTGTGTAGCTAAGGTCAGGGATTTCCTTGCTGCATTTCACCATTAGGAGGGATAGAAAGGGAGGCTTCCTTTCCTCTACCCAGACCCACAACCCTGCCACTGTACCCTCCTGCCCTTTGCACACTCAAACTCATTGTTACTAAGCCATTATACTAGCAAACACTGAGGAAACTTAGAGGCATCCTAAAAGTGGCTGTTGGACTTCCATTAGTGTCCCACTGGTGCAAATCTATATGCAGCACCTCTGCATTGCACACGCAAACTCATTGTTACTAAGCCATTATACTAGCAAACACTGAGTAAACTTACTGGCTTCCTAAAAGTGGTTGTTGGACTTCCATTAGTGTCCCACTGGTGCAAACCTATGTGCAGCACCTCTGCATTGTACACTCAAACTCATTGTTACTAAGCCATTATACTAGCAAACACTGAGTAAACTTAGTGGCATCCTAAAAGTGGGCGTTGGACTTCCATTAGTGTCCCACTGGTGCAAACCTATGTGCAGCACCTCTGCATTGCACACTCAAACTCATTGTTACTAAGCCATTATACTAGCAAACACTGAGTAAACTTAGTGGCATCCTAAAAGTGGGCGTTGGACTTCCATTAGTGTCCCACTGGTGCAAATCTATGTGCAGCACCTCTGCATTGCACACTCAAACTCATTGTTACTAAGCCATTATACTAGCAAACACTGAGTAAACTTAGTGGCATCCTAAAAGTGGCTGTTGGACTTCCATTAGTGTCCCACTGGTGCAAACCTATGTGCAGCACCTCTGCATTGCACACTCAAACTCATTGTTTCTAAGCCATTATACTAGCAAACACTGAGTAAACTTAGTGGCATCCTAAAAGTGGCTGTTGGACTTCCATTAGTGTCCCACTGGTGCAAACCTATGTGCAGCACCTCTGCATTGCACACTCAAACTCATTGTTACTAAGCCATTATACTAGCAAACACTGAGGAAACTTAGTGGTATCCTAAAAGTGGCTGTTGGACTTCCATTAGTGTCCCACTGGTGCAAACCTATGTGCAGCACCTCTGCATTGCACACTCAAACTCATTGTAACTAAGCCATTATACTAGAAAACACTGAGTAAACTTAGTGGCATCCTAAAAGCGGGTGTTGGACTTCCATTAGTGTCCCACTGGTGCAAACCTATGTGCAGCACCTCTGCATTGCACACTCAAACTCATTGTTACTAAGCCATTATACTAGCAAACACTGAGTAAACTTAGTGGCATCCTAAAAGTGGCTGTTGGACTTCCATTAGTGTCCCACTGGTGCAAACCCATGTGCAGCACCTCTGCATTGCACACTCAAACTCATTGTTACTAAGCCATTATACTAGCAAGCACTGAGTAAACTTAGTGGCATCCTAAAAGTGGCTGTTGGACTTCCATTAGTGTCCCACTGGTGCAAACCTATGTGCAGCACCTCTGCATTGCACACTCAAACTCATTGTTACTAAGCCATTATACTAGCAAACACTGAGTAAACTTAGTGGTATCCTAAAAGTGGCTGTTGGACTTCCATTAGTGTCCCACTGGTGCAAACCTATGTGCAGCACCTCTGCATTGCACACTCAAACTCATTGTTACTAAGCCATTATACTAGCAAACACTGAGGAAACTTAGAGGCATCCTAAAAGTGGCTGTTGGACTTCCATTAGTGTCCCACTGGTGCAAATCTATGTGCAGCACCTCTGCATTGCACACTCAAACTCATTGTTACTAAGCCATTATACTAGCAAACACTGAGTAAACTTACTGGCTTCCTAAAAGTGGCTGTTGGACTTCCATTAGTGTCCCACTGGTGCAAACCTATGTGCAGCACCTCTGCATTGTACACTCAAACTCATTGTTACTAAGCCATTATACTAGCAAACACTGAGTAAACTTAGTGGCATCCTAAAAGTGGCTGTTGGACTTCCATTAGTGTCCCACTGGTGCAAACCTATGTGCAGCACCTCTGCATTGCACACTCAAACTCATTGTTACTAAGCCATTATACTAGAAAACACTGAGTAAACTTAGTGGCATCCTAAAAGTGGCTGTTGGACTTCATTATTGTCCCACTAGTGCAAAGATATTTGCAGCACGTCTGCCTGCATTGCACACTCAAACTCATTGTTACTAAGCCATTATACTAGCAAATACTGAGTAAACTTAGTGGCATCCTAAAAGTGGCTGTTGGACTTCCATTAGTGTCCCACTAGTGCAAAGCTATTTGCAGCACCACTGCATTGCACACTCAAACTCATTGTTACTAAGCCATTATACTAGCAAACTATGCTGCCAGTTTAAGGGCCGTAGTTGCATTGTCAGAGATAGTTATTGTTGTTTATTCTGCTGTTAATAAAGATAGACCATCGCTGCAATCTACACCACCTCTCAATTTTTACTACCACATTTTAAGTGCACAATCTTGTCGCAATCAAAATGAGTGGCAAAATGACAGATGCTGGTGGAAAGGGGAAGAGGCGTGTTGGAAAAGGAAAAAAAGGGTTTGTCCGTGGGGAAGGTGGCAAAGCTCCATTAACATCTGCTGAAGATAGACCATTTTCCAGCAAAAGTAAGATGTCTACTACTTACCGTGGACAATCCGATGTGCTCCCTTTTTTACGGACACGAACAACTGGAACAAAGGTAGATGATGGCCAAAAAAAGAAAATGCTTGAATGGATCTCAAGTGGTCCAACAGGTGCCCTCTCCTCCACTTCAACTACCGCATCCAAAAAACACCAGTCCTCTGAGTTGTTATCCCTATCACACTTGCTTTCTCCCAGCTCTGAAGTCTCCATCCGCCCTGCACAGTATGGTGGAATTGAGATGGTTGAGTCTGCAGAGCTGTTCAGTCACACTATAGCCTGGGAATCAGAGGTCTGCTCCCAAGCTACAGTGAGTACAGACCAAGAAATGGTCTGCAGTGATGCCCAGAACCTTTGTGACTCAGATTCAGGCCGTGATGACCAGGTTTCTGAGCATAATGTTGACCCTTATTCACAAACTGAAACACCTGTTGTAATAGACAATGAGGAACATACTGATGACGATGAGACGCAGATACCAGATTGGGATGACAACTTAAATATTCGGTCACGGCAAGAAGAGGCTCGGTCTGAGGGTGAGGGGAGTGCAAACACAACAATTGATGAGGAAGTTCTAGATCCCACCTACTGTCAACCCACAGTCAGGCCCTCGAGGAGGTCAACAGAGACGGTGGAGGAGGATGCAACTGACGACGAAGTTACCTTGCGCCTTCCTGGACAGAGTCGGAGTACTGGAAGCATGTCTATATCTGCATCCTCAGCCACCACTGTGCCTCTGAGCACTAGTCGGGGTGGATCATCAGGTCGCATGCCCTCTAAGCCTTGCCTAGCCTGGTCCTTTTTTGACATAGCAAAAGTTCGCCTAAATTATGTGATCTGTAAAATTTGTCGTGATTCTGTTAGTAGAGGGCAAAACCTCAGCAGTTTGACAACTTCTTCCATGAATCGTCACATGAATAAATATCATATGTCCCAGTGGGAAGCTCACCGTGCTGCAATGCGGCCTAGCGGAGCGAACCATCCACCGCCTGCCCCTGCCAGTGCATCCGCGTGCTCTTCAACTTCTAGGACTGTGGGGACAGCTGTCACACCTGGTTTTCCACGCACAACTTCCACCACTGTAACCGCAACAGGCAGTTTGCTTGGTAGGTCGTCAGTTGGTTTGGAAGGGGAAACAAGTGCATGTGTACAGCTCTCTCAGACATCGATAGCACCAACGTTGGATAAAGGCAACATCATGTCTACGCCTACACTTTCCTCACAAACCTGTATTTTTCCAGGGACACCCTACTCAACACCGTCTACACACAGCAGCCAGATTTCTGTCCCTCAGATGTGGACAAATAAAAGGCCATTTCCTGCGACCCATGACAAAGCTAAGAGGTTGACTTTATCCCTCTGTAAGCTCTTGGCTACCGAAATGCTGCCTTTCCGCCTGCTGAACACACAGGATTTTAGAGACCTTATGTCTGTCGCTGTGCCCCAGTACCAGATTATTATTATTATTATTATTTATTTATAGAGCACCATTAATTCCATGGTGCTGTACATGAGAAGGGGGTTACATACAAAATACGTATACAAGTTACAGTAGACAGACTAGTACAGAGGGAAGAGGGCCCTACCCTTGCGGGCTTACATTCTATAGGATTATGGGGAGGAGACAATAGGTGGGGTGTAGGTCAGGCGGCAGCTCCGCACGGTGGTCGGGCGGCAGCTCCGCACGGTGGTCGGGCGGCAGCTCCGCACGGTGGTCGGGCGGCAGCTCCGCACGGTGGTCGGGCGGCAGCTCCGCACGGTGGTCGGGCGGCAGCTGCGCACGGTGGTCGGGCGGCAGCTGCGCACGGTGGTCGGGCGGCAGCGAGTTCATTGTAGATTGTAGGCATTTCTGAACAGGTGCGTTTTCAGGTTCCGTTTCAAGTTTGCAAGAGTAGGGGATAGTCTGACGTGTTGAGGCAGCGAGTTCCAGGAGACTGGGGATGCTCGGGAGAAGTCTTGGAGTCGGTTGTGTGAGGAGCGAATGAGAGAGGAGGAGAGGAGGAGATCTTGGGAGGACCGGAGGTGACGTGTTGGAGTGTAGTGGGAGAGTAGTTCGGAGATGTACGGAGGGGAAAGATTATGCACAGCTTTGTAGGTCAGTGTTAGAAGTTTGAATTGGATACGGTGGAAGATTGGAAGCCAGTGGAGGGACATGCAGAGAGGAGAAGCGGGGTGGTATTGAGGAGAGAGGTGGATAAGTCGGGCAGCAGAGTTAAGGATGGACTGGAGAGGGGCAAGCGTGTTGGCAGGGAGGCCACAGAGGAGGATGTTACAGTAGTCGAGGCGGGAGATTATGAGGGCATGCACTAGCATTTTAGTAGATTGCAAATTGAGGAAAGGGCGGATTCTGGAAATATTTTTGAGTTGATGCCCAGTCGCCACTACTTCTCTAAGAAAGGTGTGCCCGCGCTACACCAGCATGTCGCACACAACATCACCGCTTCCTTGAGAAACTCTGTGTGTCAACGGGTGCATTTCACCACCGATACTTGGACCAGTAAGCATGGACAGGGACGTTACATGTCGCTGACTGGGCACTGGGTAACTATGGTGATAGATGGTGAAGGGTCTGCTGCACAAGTCTTGCCGTCCCCACGACTTGTGTGTCAATCCTCTGTCTGTCCAAGTTCCGCCACTGCTTCTGCCTCCTCCACCTCATGTGGGTCCTCCACCTCCGCCCAAAGCCTGCCTGGTCAGGCCACTAGCGTTCTCACTGCGCAGAAGGAATCACGCACCCCTCATTACTATGTTGGCAGCAGAGCGCAACGGCATCAGGCGGTCTTTAGCTTGACATGTCTTGGAAATAGGAGTCACACAGCGGCTGAGTTGTGGGCAGCTCTGGAGACTGAGTTTAATAAATGGTCGTCTCCACACAACCTGCAGCCTGGTAAGGCCGTGTGCGACAATGCTGCAAACCTGGGTGCGGCCCTTCGCCTGGGCAAGGTGACACACGTGCCTTGTATGGCTCACATGTTGAACCTTGTTGTCCAGCAATTTTTAACACACTATCCCGGCCTAGATGGCCTTCTGAACAGGGCACGAAAACTGTCTGCTCACTTCCACCGTTCAACCACCGCTGCTGAGCGATTTGCATCGCTCCAGAAGTCTTTCAGCCTGCCGGTTCATCGCCTGAAATGCGATGTGGCGACACGCTGGAATTCGACTCTCCACATGTTACAGCGACTGTGGCAGCACCGCCGAGCCCTGGTGCAATACGTCATGACGTATAGCCTGGGCCAACGAGATGCAGAGGTGGGGAAGATCACCCTGATGGAGTGGTCTCAGATCAAGGACCTATGCACCCTTCTGCACAGTTTCGACATGGCGACGAATATGTTTATCGCTGACAATGCCATTATCAGCATGACAATTCCAGTCATTTACATGCTGGAGCACACGCTAAACACTATTCGGAGTAAGGGGGTGGGACAACAGGAAGGGGAGGAACTACAGGAGGATTCATATGCACAAGACACAACAACATCACCAAGGTCCAGACGTTCATCATCACCAACGCGGCAGGCATAGGACCATGGGGGACAGGGATCAACAAGGGCGCATGGTAGCAGGCGATATGTTGAGGAAGGTGCAGGAGAACATGAAGAAATGGAGGATGAACTGTCCATGGACATGGAAGACTCAGCAGATGAGGGAGACCTTGGTCAAATTTCAGTTGAAAGAGGTTGGGGGGAGATGTCAGAGGAAGACAGAACGGTTAGCACCTCTATGCCACAAACACAGCGTGGACTTGGTCCGCATGGCTGCACAAGACACATGAGTGCCTTCTTGCTGCACTACCTCCAACATGACCCTCGTATTGTCAAAATTAGAAGTGATGATGACTACTGGCTTGCCACACTATTAGATACCCAGTACAAGTCCAAATTTTGTGACATAATTCCAGCCATAGAAAGGGACGCACGTATGCAGGAGTATCAGCAGAAGCTGTTACTCGATCTTAGCTCGGCTTTTCCACCAAACAACCGTGCAGGTGCAGGGAGTGAATCTCCCAGTTGTAACTTGACAAACATGGGACGGTCTCGTCATCTTCAACAGTCTACCCGTACCAGTAGCACCGTATCTGGTGCTGGTAACAGCAATTTTATTGAATCTTTTCATAATTTTTTTAGACCCTCCTTTGCAAGGCCACCAGAGACAACAAGTCTGACACATAGTCAACGGCTGGAGAGGATGATACAGGAGTATCTCCAAATGAACATCAATGCCATTACTTTGCAAATGGAGCCTTGCTCATGTTGGGCTTCAAATCTTGAAAAATGGCCAGAGCTCTCCACTTACGCCTTGGAGATTTTGTCGTGTCCAGCTGCCAGCGTTGTCTCTGAACGTGTCTTCAGTGCTGCTGAGTGTGTGCTGACAGATAAGCGCACGCGTCTGTCCAGTGACAATGTGGACAGACTAACGTTCATCAAAATGAACAAGTCATGGATCCAGAAGGAATTTACTACCCCGGTGTCATCCTGGGGAGAGTAAATGCTTGTGTATTTTGAATGTGCTTCATGCAAATCTAGCTGTGAAGTGTACAACTAGGGCACAAGTGCTGCCACTGATGGGGTGTCTGTGTGGCCCAATTTTTGGAAAAAAGGGAGACTCTTCTTGGAGTAACCCTTGCTGTGTTTTTAAAAATGATCCAAGATGCACAGCGCTGGGATCAGGAAAGACTTTGCTACCTACCCCGGTGTCATCCTGGTGACGGTTAAGTATGGCGCATTTTTGAATGTGCTTGATGCAAATCTACCTGTGAAGTGTACAACTGGGGCACAAGTGCTGCCACTGAAGGGGTGGGTGTGTGTGTGGCCCAATTTTTGGAAAAAAGGGAGACTCCGCTTGGAGTCACCTTGCGGTGTTTTACATGATTTTAGAAGGGCTTGCCATGCCTATATCTTTGTCTCCTCCTCTTTTTCCTTGTCCAGCTCTTTTGTTTTCGCATGAGTATATGTCCTTGTCACTTTTCCATGTGTTTGTGTTGTGTTGTGAGTTGTTTGTCACCTTTTGGACACCTTTGAGGGTGTTTTCTAGGTGTTTTTATGTGTTTGTGATTGCCTCCCATTGTTTCCTATGCGGTTCGAGTGGTTCGCCGAACCGGTTCGCCGAACCGAACTCGAACGAGACCTCCGTTCGGCGAACCGAACTCGAGCTGAACCACGACCGGTTCGCTTATCTCTATTCGTGAGTAAGATCTGACTGTGTGACATGTCACCAGCGACCTCCCAGCGATCCTTATCAGGTCACATCGTTTTTGGGATCACTGGTAAGTCATTTAATGTGACGGGGGCTTAAGTCACAGGAGGGCAGTATGGGTGTTCCTAATTTTTTACTATATTATCAGGCTTGTTTAGTGGATACACTCAAAAGTTGGTGGGATTCAAATTCAGATCATAAATGGGTGGCGATTGAAAAAGAGTTTGCGAAGTCTCACTCCCCTAAAAGTCTCCTAGAGTTGGAATATCTTAAACCAAGCTTGCACTCTCAGATACTTCCTGTTATGCAAAATTCTTTGCGGATGTGGAGGAAATTAGTGAAAGGTCACTTTTGTATCCTGCTTAATTTACTTTCTTTGAGAAGTCTTGAACATGTGATCCCTTAAATTTCCCTCTCACAGTGGCATTCCTTAGGGGTTAGGAATCTGGGGGATTTATTTGAATGAGTTACTATGTGCTCATTTGAGGATTTAAGAGAAAAATTCGGTCTTCCGAAACATTTTTTCTATCAAAATTTGCAGATGAAGAGCTTCTTGTCATCCTGCCCGGCTGTCAGGACACAAAGCCCCCTTCTGAGATCCAACATTATATAACTGGTAAAAAAGACCTTGTTAAAGGGCTATCGATTTCATACAATATTTTTAATTCCCCGCCAGAACAGGTGAAACTGTCATGCATGTGTAGCACCCCTGAGACTGGTCACTACAGGGTATATAATTATATCCAACCCTGGCAGGTCAAGATGCTAATCTACTAAGTTCTACACACACCTCACTCCGCCATACAGCAGAGAGAAGCAGTCATTAGGAAAGGGTTAACAATGTTTCTACAGACACGGGAAGTGACTCAGACAGTTCTTAGCAGACCCAGGTTGCCATAGCAACTTGAAAAAGTGGGAGCATGAGCAGTTAGGAGTAGAAAACAGTTTCACTTTACCTCAGAATAAGTTGGACACAAGACAGAGCAGACGCACAGTGGTGCAGCTCCCTGAAGGGGAGGCTGTCAGGCCTTCAGGGAGGCAGAACAGAGCTGTCTGGATGTAACAACGAACAGACTGCTCCACCAAGCTGGGGGCCAGTAACATCTAGAGACACGGGACCCGGCACCTGTAATCGTGGACTAAAAGGGAGCAGTCGCCAGAGAGACGGGACTGGACACAAGAGAGGTACAGAGCCCTAGTTTGCGTGGCCAAGGTGCGGCAGCAGAGAGAGAGCCTGAGAGAGAGGTATAGAGGTCCGACCCACGAGAGGCCCAGGCTGCCGGCCGTGCGGACCGAGACCGTGGAAGAGTACAGAGTTGTGCATGGAGGAGAAAGGCCACAGATTACCAAACCGGATCCGGCCTCTGACCTGCCAGGGAAGCGACCGGAGTTCTGATGGCGAGGACCAGCACCCGGGGTGCGATACCACCTGAGCCAGTAAATAAACTGACTGGAACCCGCACCTGGTGACTCTGTGAGTAACTGCTGCCGCCCTGCGCTCTGGCGCTCCTGTTGACAGCCGCCCCCATTCTCACCAACCTCCCGGGGTACCCCGCTCCGCCCGAGGGGAGCGATACCATCCCGGCTGCACATAACACCTGCCCCGGAGAGAGACTGTGCAGCGGCAGCTAGTTCCTGGCCGCATACTGCGGGTGGCGCTGCAAAGCATGCCCACTCCCTATCCAGTACTTCCCTTGGGAGAGGTTAATCCCCGCCCCCTGCCGTGGTCAGATCGTGGCGATCTGCGCACATATCAGCTGTTTTCAACAGCTGACATGTGTGCCTGCATGTTATGAGTGGAATCATATTCCACCCGCAACATTTAACCCCTTACATCTTGCTGCCAAAGTCTGGCAACGAGATGTATATGTGCGCGACCATTACTTTCACTTACAGCCGCCCCCACTGGAAGTCACGTGCGTGATTACGTGACTTTCGGTGGTTGCTATGGTAGCACAGGGTCATGTGATGACGCCTGTAGCTATCATGAGTGACTTCCTCTCAATGCCAGCATAGTACCAGCACGGAGAGTAAAGCAGTGTATCTGCAGTTCTCGGCTCTGTAGCTGAGGTCTACAGATAGGGCAGAGCGATCGGATTGCTGATCGCTATAGCCCCCTAGAGGGACTAGTAAAATAAAAAAAAAAAGTAAAAAAAAAGTTTTAAAAAATAAAAAAAAACTAAAAGTTCAAATCACCCTCCTTTCGCCCCATTGAAAACTAAAGCTTAAAAAAAATAAAAAATATTCACATATTTGGTATCACCGCGTTCAGAAACACCTGATCTATCAAATTGTAAAATCAATTAAACTGAACAGTAAACGACGTAGCTGCAAAAAAATTCCAAATGCCAAAATTAAATTTTTTAGTCGCCGCAAGTTTTGCGCAAAATGCAATAACAGGCGATCAAAACGTAGTATCTGCGCAAAAATTGTACCATTAGAAACGACAGCTCGAGAATCAAAAAATAAGCCATCACTGAGTCAATGAGCCATAGATCCCGAAAAATGAGAATGCTACGGGTTTTGGAAAATGGCGCAAAACGTGCGCCACTTTTATTGGACAAACTTGTGAATTTTTTTTAACCCCTTAGATAAAAGTAAACCTATATATGTTTGGTGTCTACAAACTCGAACCGACCTCAGGCCTAACAATGACACATCAGTTTTATCATATAGTGAGCACGGTGAATAAAATATCCCAAAAACTATTGTGCGATCACACTTTTTTTTGCAGTGTTTCAACACTTGGAATTTTTTTGCTGTTTTCCAGTACACTATATGGTAAAACGTATGATTTAATTTAAAAGTACAACTCGTCCCGCAAAACTCATACCCTCATATGGCAAGATTGAAGGAAAAATAAAAAAATTACGGCTCTCGGAAGAAGGGGAGCAAAAAACCCCCGCAAAAATGTTAAACGCCCTGGGGCTGAAGGGGTTAATGTGTGCTTTATGGACTGTAAAAGAACTGTTTGCCCGCCATTGACCATCTTGGCGCAGGAAGGAGAAGGGGTTTGCCATCGTGGGCGGAGCCCAGAAAGGGCGCGAGAGAGAGCCTCACTCCCAGAAAGACTTGTCGATCCAGAACGTTTAAGGACTTGTTTTCAAAGTTGCTTGATTGAGGCAAATATTTATTTTTCCTTTCTTTTCTTGTCCTGCTTCTTCTTCTTTTCCATCCTGCTTCTTTCTTTCCTTTACTTGGTACCGGTAAAAGTGGACATGTTAATTGTTTATATATAAAATTTTTGCGGTGTAATTTTCCTTGCAGCCCCGGAGTGCTGAGTTTCACTCTGGTGGAATGTAGCACCCCTGAGATTGGTCGCTACAGGGTATATAATTATATTCTTCCCTGACAGGTCAAGATGCTAATCTACTAAGTTCTACACACACCTCACACCACCATACAGCAGGGAGAAGCAGTCTCTAGGAAAGGGTTAACAATGTTTCTACAGACACAGGAAGTGACTCAGCCAGCTCTTAGCAGACCCAGGTTGCCATAGCAACTTGAAAAAGTGGGGGGCATGACCAGTTAGGAGTAGAAAACAGTTTCACTTTACCTCAGAATAAGTTGGACACGAGACAGAGCAGACGCACAATGTGCAGCTCCCTGAAGGGGAGGCTGTCAGGCCTTCAGGGAGGCAGAACAGAGCTGTCTGGATGTAACACTGAACAGACTGCTTCACCAAGCTGGGGGTCAGTAACATCTAGAGAGACGGGACCCGGCACCTGTAATCGTGGACTAAAAAGGAGCAGTCGCCAGAGAGACGGGACTGGGCACAAGAGAGGTACAGAGCCCTAGTTTGCGTATCTGAGGTACGGCAGCAGAGAGGGAGCCTGAAAGAGGGGTATAGAGGTCAGACCCACAAGAGGCCAGGGCTGCTGGCCGTGCGGGCCGAGACCGGGGAAGAGTACAGAGTTGTGCATGGAGGAGAAAGGCCACATATCACCAAACCGGATCCAGCTTCTGACTTGCCCGGGAAGTGACTGGAGTCTCTGATGGTGAGGACCAGCACCCGGGGTGCGATACTACCTGAGCCAGTAAATAAAGTGACTGGAACCCACACCTAGTGACTCTGTGAGTAACTGCCGCCGCCCTGCACTCCCGTGGACTGCCGCCCCCGTTCTCACCAACCTCCTGGAGTACCCTGCTCCACCCGTAGGGAGCAATTCCATCCCGGCTGCACATATCACCTGCCCTGGAGAGAGACTGTGCAATGGCAGCTAGTTCCTGGCCGCATACCGCGGGTGGCGCTGCGAAGCATCCCCACTCCCCATCCAGTACTGCCCTTGGCATTTCCACTCCCCATCCAGTACTGCCCTTGGGAGTGGACTCGTCGCAGGAAGGGTCGGCGGTGGAGGAGGCCGAGACCCCAGTCATTGCTGCAACCGGTGACACGCTTCCCAGGGGCCCGTCACCCTCCTTCCATCCCCAGCTGTATTGGACGCTTGTCCATTTGCTGTTCTTATTTAACATGTAGCCGACGGGGTCACTGAACTGGGTCAGGCCATTCACAGCTACCCCAAGGAACTACTGGCCCGGTGACAAGTACCCTAAGGCCCCGTGGATGCTACACATGCTAAAATGGGAGCAAGATCTGGGTGTGACATGCTTAGTAGAGCAGTGAATGAAGGGCCTTGGTTGGTCCTCAGGATGCTTCTCATGTGTTAACCATTTAGAACTTATTAAAAAAATACATCTGAGGTGGTTTCATTCTCCTAAGAGACTATCCCACATCTATCTTTCGTATTCCCTTCTCTGTTGGAAAACATGCAGGGATACTGTATCACTCCTCCACATGTGGTGGTAGTGTTCAAAAGTTGCCTCTTTCTGCAATCAGGTTTTTATTTTTTAGCCAAATGTACTCATGTTCAATTCCCTCCTGACCCTGCTATGGCTCTCCTTAATATTGGAATTTCAGATCTCCCAAGAGAGATTAAATGGACTTGCTCATTGATTTTTATTGCTGCAAGACAAAGTATTACCACCTTGTGTAATCAAGCAGTGATCCCGTCTATCCAGGAGGTGATTAACAGAGTTAATACCTGTAGGCTGTATGAACTTGTAAGTCACGTATAGGGTGGGCTCCCCAGTATACAGCAACACCACGCACCAGGAAAACAACTCTAGGCAGTTGGAATGATAAATGACTGTTTTACAATATAAATACAAGGCCTGAGGCCGACACCCCTGTGCTGCACCACCCGTAACGGCGATTTATGTCGCCTTCTCACCAACCTTTACCTAACCATGGGACTGTTTGAACAATCACCTAATACCTAGTAATCCCTCTGGGAAGCTGGAATAATTGTGTGTGTGAATATGCCCTACCAGTGGTGCAGCACTAGAGTTTACAACTTATCCATCTAAACATAAACAAATCCCATAAACCCCCTGAATACCCTTAATTGCTGAAGCCTCACAGAGAAGGCAGATGGTAAAAATGGGAAGGCAAACCACACAGGTCAGCAACACAGTCCTGTAAATGTTATAGAGCAACAGTCAATGCAAACGTGTTGCGCTGTCCCTTTAAAACTTTACATGTAACTGTCAACTGACACAGCAGAGCCGGCAAGTCTTACTGTGTATATATAGTCAGCCTAACCAAAACAATAAAGTGTAGCGTGCACGCGGTCCTGGGCCCAGCCTACCATACCCAGGTACTATGGTGTCCAGTTGCCATAATCAAAGACTTGGAGAGCCTCTCATGGTGAACCAGTATAGCCAGAAACTGCAGAATGGTGATCTCTGGCACAGGATGTTGCTCACACGTGTCGCGGCCCTCCTTGCTAAACTCTACCATGAATCTTCTCCCAATTCACTTAAGTGTTTCTGCGGCGACTCCTTTCCATTATGCACACCTCTCGCTTTCCCTGCAGCTTACACACACCGCCTCCTCAGCTCTCCAAGTCACAGCCGAAGTCTGTTGAGATGTTGCTATAGTAACCAAACAGTCCAATGAAGAGGCAAAACAGCGGCCTGTAACAGTAACAATGCATACAATGAACAGTAAAGAGGCATTTTGCAGCATTTCACAGTGGATAAAGATCACTAATACACTCTCACCCTCTCACAAACTGACCCTTTCCCAGGACCATATGGCTTTGGAGGCCCGATGGTCTCTTTGGTCCTCTTCTTCTCATGCTACCACCCTACTCTAAGGAGTTGTCCCCTATATTACATGACCCCCTCCATGGATCTGGATGAACTCTGTTAGCCCCATATTTTTTGGAAAAACCCTCCTGACCATTATCTCCCGTTAATCTATTATGAATCCTAGGACTGGCACTATGTGGCATTACCCTCCTCCCCCCCTTTTTTTCTCTTTATGCTCCCTCCTTTCTTCCTCCTACTTTGGTGTTTGTAATTTGTCTTTTTTTGTTGTGTAAGAAATGTTTATGACTTACTTATGTATTGTGTAAAAAATTTATTGTTAAAAAAAAAGATTGGAAGAGGATTCCAGGGGCTTCTGTGAAGCTCTAGTGAACTCCATGCCAAAGAGAGTTACAATAAGTCAGTTCTTGAAAATAATCGTGGCCACTCAAAATATTGACACTTTGGGCACAATTTGGCCATTTTCAATTAGAAATGTACTCACTTTTGTTGACAAAGGTTTAGACATTAATGGCTGTGTATTGAGTTATTTAGAGAGCACACCAAATTTACACTGTTATACAAGCTGCACACTGACTACTTTACATTGTATCAGTGTTATATCTTCAGTGATGCTGCATGAAAAGATATAATAAAAACATAGAAAAATGTTTGGGGTGCACTCACTTTGGGATATACTATCTACATTTTTTTATATATTTGTAAAAATGAACATGCACAATTCATACAATGACATACCCTTTAAATCTGATTGAAAAATAAAATGCATAGAGGTAGTAGTAGATGATCTTGAATAGAGTGGATGTCAGTCATACTATTAGGTTTTATTGCAAAGCAAGTATGCAAAAAGCAAGATAAAAAAAACACCATAAAACAAAACAAAACACACCTAACTGGTGTGAAGCAACCTTGGTGTAATACGTTAAGTCATGCAAAAGCAAAGATTTCCTATGCGTAATTACGAGATATTTTATTCAGTTAGTTCCCATGTATAATGATATTTTCCTTACTATTTTATGAACTTTGTCAAGGCCATAATATTATTCCGATAATAACCTCTTATTTAAACAAAAAGCATTTACAAGCAGAGGTCTGCGCCTGACTGGAAAGTGCATGAGATCACTCAATTCATATAATGCTGTGTTTGTTAGCGAGATAAAAAAAAGAGATAGTGGAAATACTAAGTAGACCAGTTCAATGCATAGTCTCCAGCGGATGTAGGGATGGAAAAAATTAGATAGAAATTTCAATATGCAGACACAAGCCAAGTGTTTTATTTTATCAGTCTGGAATAAATCAGAAGCAAGACTTCCATTGGCTGTTATGGACATGACACATACAAAGTGTCCAACATGCTGATCTTTTGGCAATTTCCTTTAGCCTTTCCAAGTCTTTTAATGTGATAAAAATTCTTTTTTATTAGTTTTTTTGCAACAAATATAAAATAAAATTACAAGTTTAGTATCCATGTAGTCAACTATTATAGACACATACTGTCAAAGGAGTTAAATATCAAGAGTGTTACTGTAATGTGTCTGCTGGTAGTTAAAGAAGAAAAAAAGAAGATTCAGGAAGGGCGGCAGATGTCTTATATATACAGTAAAAAAGCATAGATAGTAGAGAATAGAATAATAACAGCTCCACTTCTTTCAGGGGTTAAATTGCCTTCACCAGTTGTTTAATACATGGACATAAACGTGGTATATTAGTCTTGTGTATACATTGCTTTATAGTAAAGTACAAAATACAGCAAGAAAAAAGTCCAAATCCAATCCACCCATTGGTGTCTGGGAAAGCACTCATATATATATATATATATATACACACAATATAAGCCTCAAGCAACGAGAGTCACCTCAGGCTAAAATAAGTGAAAGAAATCCCAGAATAATAAAAAAGATATTTTTTATCTGTCATCCTTGTCATCCTATCAACTTGTTTCATGTTTCATGTATTTTTTAATAATTTTTCTTTTTTTTTTCACATTTTGAGATTTCTTTCAGTCATTTTAGCCTGAGGTGGCTCTCAATGCTTTCAACTTGTATTGTATAATAAAGTAGTTTGTAGCAGTAAGTAAAACTCTAAGAAGCTAGGAGTCAAGACCACGTAAAGAAAATTATACTGTAGTTATGGGCGAAAGTATACATGATATATTTTAGGCTGAGCAAGTACTATAAGTTGTGGGTAATGACTTAAAAGCCAGGTCCTTCATAGTTCAGGATTTCCACTCAGGATTTCTAAATGTATCAAGTGGAATTTTGTAGCAAATCCAATAGTGGGCTTACAAAGCTGAGATAGAAGCTTGACATTGTGGTGCTCTAAGAAATAATTGATGTGTCTGCTGTTCTAACAAAGAACAAGTCTCCTCAAAAGATGTTGGTGGTGACATAACCACCTAAATAACCATAAAGAAGTCGGGACATTGGCTTTTCATAGTATCATAGTTTTTAAGGTTGAAGGGAGACTCTAAGTCCATCTAGTTCAACCCGTAGCCTAACATGCTACGGGTTTTGATCCTTCTAATAAAATTTCAATCTCAAAATCAAGATTAGGACTATCATCATCATGGAAACCACTTCTTCCATCCATGACTCTACAAAATGTAAAACAGAGACATCTTTTCTTATTGCTTTTCTAGCATCCTTCTCATTATCACATTTCCTCACCTCTATACAAAAAGTATTCAGGGCTGGTTTTAGACAAAGTGGGGCCATGGGCAAAAGTTTCATGTGGGGCCCCAAATTGTAACATATTGCACCATCACACATGAACATTTAGGTTGCATTTAAATTGGCTTCAATTGAGTTCAGGATGTTAAACAAGTGTAACTGGCAGGATTCAGGTCGGTCGGCTTGTTCAAACACTTCTTTACACAGACTTATGAAAAATCATGGGCACAGAACAATCACTAGTAGATCAATCTGTCCCAATACACATCATTTTATCAGCAGCACATTTGGAGTTTACAATGGGCAATGTGCTGCTGAGAGCAATGTTTGTTGTTGCTTAATAACCAATCCAATCACCCAATGAGCGACCAGTGTTTTGCTTGTTCGTTGGGTGATTGCCGACATGTGAATGCTACATACACACACAGTAAGTGACACAAACATTGTATCTTACACACACATATGTATAAACACATCTAAGAGGTAAGGTTCCTACCTGTTGTTATACTTGCTGGGCGAACAGAGATGTTAGTGAACCCACTGGTCCACAACACACAGAAAACCCAGGGGGGCTTGACTATAGACCTGAGCCTGGTCTTCTCCAGCGTTCCTTATGAAGGAGGATTTTGCGCTGCAGGTATTGGTCCGGGTGCCACTCAGGAAGACTGGTGCCTTGGCTAGCTCCAAGGGTACGAGAGCGACAGTCACTGGTATAAGTTTGCAGCAGCAGCTGGTGACAGTCTCTGGTATAGTTTGTGGCAGCAGCTGGTGACAGACTCTGTCCGGGATGGATGGCTTTAAGCAGCAGAACTAGCATTATAATACAGCAGCAGAAGCAGCAGCACAGTGCTAGGTAACCTGACTATAGCAATGAGTGTTAGACAAACTCATTGACAAGGCAACATTAAATGCCTGCAGCCCCCAGCTGACCTGGAAGGCACATCCGGGTTACGAGGATGCTGGCCCTTTAAGAAAGAGGGCGTGGCCAGATACCTGGAGCCTGTCAGGAATACAGATGTTTTGTGAGGCTACAGCATGTAATGGGGGTGGGATCACTGCCGCAGGATGCCTGGACAGGTTAGGGAAACGACGTCCTCACTAGGGAAGGGGAGCAGGAGTGTGTGGGGATGCCAGCATGAGCGTTACACTCTTGGAGTGTGATATGCCTGGTCTGGCATGTCAATATGTGGAGACATAAATGCCTGCAATACTCCTTTGAGAAGTTAAATATGCAAATTGTCTCTTCAGAGAGGAAGAGGACTTGAACTCTAATGCCACATATTGAAAGTAGCCATCCTAAAAGTCAATATTGAATATTAATGAGCCATGCAATATGACTTTGGATATAAGCTAAACCACAATCTCAATTTGCAGACACCGTGTTTTGCAAAGTATATGCAACGTATGAGATCTGATTTGGCTTGAGAGGGTAAGACTGGGATCTAAGGGGTAAGGTTTCTCCTTGCAAAGAGTGATATGTCAGGTTTGACATGCCAGTATGAGGAGACTATATACACATAGCACACACAAATATACAGTCCCTGACAGACGTTCTGTCGCTTATCCATGTTATGTAAATAAAAGCTTATAACCTGACTTTAAATTAATCCATTGGTTTCATAAATTAATCTTTTGAAAGCTGAAACCCTTGCCAAAATCTGACCTTTCTGTGTTCATTAAATGATCAATATTTCAGCTTTGCAGCAACTTTATTTTCATAACGTAAACCAAATTTGGGAGGGTTTCAGCTTTCAGCTTAAACTACTAGCTAACAATACCTATAAATGTGTTTCACTGCAGAATTTTGAGTAGGCAATCAATATTTCCAAGAACAACTTTTTAGCTAGTTGCCTAGAAAAATTACAGAAGGCCAGGCACTACTAACTCATAATACCTATAAATGTGTATGCATAAATTTGAACAGGCATTTAAAATTGCCAAGAACAACTTTTTAGATACTTCCCTAGCAACATTTTACGACAGGTACTGCTATCAATAACTATAAATGTGTTTGCATAATTTTGAGCAGGCAATTAAAATTGGTAAGAACACCTTTTTAGATACTTTCCTAGCAACATTTTAGGAAAGGTATCTTGGGGCACAAGATATACAGCAGACCGAATAACTAAAAGGGAAAAATACTTAAAGACTATCTTCCGAGAGCTGGTTACTTATGTAGTGTAGCAATACCTATAATTGTGTTTGCATACTTTTGAGCAGGCAGTAATACGTAGCAATACCTATTTAGATGCATCACTGGCAACTCTTTAGCAGGCACTACAAGTAATAATAATAATTCTAAACTATCGCTCTTCTATCTATCTCAACTACCTAGCATTAAACCCCTAGCTAAGATCACTGTCTAGCAACATCGGCAGGAGCACTGACAGCAGCACGTTTCCTAACGTTTCACATTCACAAAATGGCGTTGACGCAACATGCCCACAATTTATATGGAGATGTACATGTGACTTAGCTAGCCAATCACAGAAACCCTTTGTATCTGAACATTGTGGATGTTTCCTGCACCGTGATTGACTGCAGGAACATCCGGAACTAAAGTTAAAGTAAAAAAAAATATGGTGCCATGGGCCAAAAAGCTTTTCCCGAGTCCCCACCCCCTCCACTGATTTTACACATCCCCCCCATTCATCAGACAGCACCACAATCCTATAAAAAAGCCAGAAAATGTTATTATAAAAGCATTTTTGGAAACACGGACAGTATTCAGGGGCAAAAGACAAACAAAACAGAAGATCACTGACTTTTGGAGAAAAGGCTCGTGGTTATGGAGCCCAAACAAACATGCTAAGGCTCGTACCGAATTTCAAATTAGTGAACCTTTATCGAACAGGTTTACTTATCTTTAATCATAAGGTCATTAATATTTTTCAGATGAAACAAGCATATTTTACTTTTGGAACTTTCTTTTAACCCCCTAAGAGATGTAGGCAATTTTGAGCTTCCTGACCAGGCCAAGTTTTACAACTCTGACCACTTTGACACATTATAACTGTAGAATGCTTCAACGGATTCCAATGATGCTGAGAATGTTTTTTTTCGTGACATATTGTAATTCATGATAGTGGTAAAGTTAGTACGATATCTTTTCCGTTAATATTTGAAAAAAATCGGATATTTAGTAAAAGTTATTAAAATTTTGCAATTATAAAGCTTTGAATATCTATGCACTTAAGGCCGCTTTACACGCAACGACCTCGCTAACGAGATGTCGTTGGGGTCATGCAATTAGTGACGCACATCCGGCCTCATTAGCGTCGTCATTGCGTGTGAAACGCACGAACGACCGTTAACGATCAAAATTACTTACCTAATCGTTGATCGTTGACGCATCGTTTCTTTCCTGATTATCATTGCTGTTGCAGAACGCAGGTTGTTCATCATTCCTGCGGCAGCACACGTTGCTATGTGTGACACCGCAGGAACGAGGAACATCACCTTACCTGCGGCCGCCCACAATGAGGAAGGAAGGAGGTGGGCGGGATGTTCGTCCCGCTCATCTCCTCCCCTCCGCTTCTATTGGGTGGCCGCTTAGTGACACCGCTGTGACGCCACACAAACCGCCCCCCTTAGGCAGGTAAGTATGTGTAACGGGTTGTGCGCCACGGGTAGCGATTTGCCTGTGATGCACAACCGATGGGGGCGTGTACGCTCGCTAGCGATATCGATTGTGATATCGCTGCGTGTAAAGTGCCCTTTAAACTAGAGATACTGTAACATAAAATAGTTACTAAATAACATTTCCCAACTGTGTACTTTCACCACAACTTTTGAAACTTTTTTTTTTTTTAGGAAGTTAGAAGGGTTCAAAGTTTATCAGTAATTTCATTTTTTCAACAAAATTTAGAAAACCATTTTTTTAGGGACCACTTAACATTTAAAGTGACTTTGAGAGGCCTAGGTGACAAAAATACCCAAAAGTGACACCAGTCTAAAAATAAACCCCTCAAAGTCCTCAAAACCACATGCAAGAAGTGTATTAACCCTTCAGGGGCTTCATAGGAAAGAATGGAATATGAATGAAGAAATACATTTACATTTAACCTAAAAATGTTGCTTTAGCGACAATGTATTCACTTTTACAAAGGATAGCCTGACAAAATGGACTCCAAAATTCCTTTTCTACTTTTTTCTGACTGGGCTGATCCCCACATGCGATCATAAACCTCTATTTTGACAAACGGGAAGGTTCAGAACGGAAGGCGCACCATTTACATTTTGGAATACAAATTTGGCTAAAATAAATTGATGGCACCATGTCGCATTTGCAGGGCCCCTAAAGTACCTAAACAGCAGAGACCACCTCAATTGACCCTATTCTGGAAAACAGAAACCTTAATAATTTTATTTATATATATCATATAGTGAGCATTTTGAACTCACAGATACTTCACAGTATTTGATAATATTAGGTCGTCATATTGAAAATTTTCATTTTTTTCCCAACAATGTTGCTTTAGCACGAAATTTCTCACTTTTTCAAAAGCCAACACCAAAAAGTGGACCCCACAGTTTGTTACCTAAATTCTTATGAGCCCAGGGATACCCCACATGTGGCCAGAAACCTCTGTTTGGACAAACGGGAAGGTTTGGAGCAGAAGGAGCAATATTTGAATTTTGGAAAGCAAATTTGACTGAAATAGATTGGCGTCACCATATCACATTTGCAGGGTTTCTAAGGTATCATATGCTATGCTGGTATACAGTGCCTACAAGTAGTATTCAACCCCCTGCAGATTTAGCAGGTTTGATAAGATGCAAATAAGTTAGAGCCTGCAAACTTCAAACAAGAGCAGGATTTATTAACAGATGCATAAATCTTACAAACCAACAAGTTATGTTGCTCAGTTAAATTTTAATAAATTTTCAACATAAAAGTGTGGGTCAATTATTATTCAACCCCTAGGTTTAATATTTTGTGGAATAACCCTTGTTTGCAATTACAGCTAATAATCGTCTTTTATAAGACCTGATCAGGCCGGCACAGGTCTCTGGAGTTATCTTGGCCCACTCCTCCATGCAGATCTTCTCCAAGTTATCTAGGTTTTTTGGGTGTCTCATGTAGACTTTAATCTTGTGCTCCTTCCACAAGTTTTCAATTGGGTTAAGGTCAGGAGACTGACTAGGCCACTGCAACACCTTGATTTTTTCCCTCTTGAACCAGGCCTTGGTTTTCTTCGATGTGTGCTTTGGGTCGTTGTCTTGTTGGAAGATGAAATGATGACCCATCTTAAGATCCTTGATGGAGGAGCGGAGTTTCTTGGCCAAAATCTCCAGGTAGGCCGTGCTATGGATGCGGACCAGATGGCCAGACCCCTTGGCTGAGAAACAGCCCCACAGCATGATGCTGCCACCACCATGCTTGACTGTAGGGATGGTATTCTTGGGGTCGTATGCAGTGCCATCCAGTCTCCAAACGTCACGTGTGTGGTTGGCACCAAAGATCTCGATCTTGGTCTCATCAGACCAGAGAACCTGGAACAGTCTGTCTCAGAGTCCTCCAAGTGATCATGAGCAAACTGTAGATGAGCCTTGACATGACGCTTTGAAAGTAAAGGTACCTTACGGGCTCGTCTGGAACGGAGACCATTGCGGTGGAGTACGTTACTTATGGTATTGACTGAAACCAATGTCCCCACTGCCATGAGATCTTCCCGGAGCTCCTTCCTTGTTGTCCTGGGGTTAGCCATGACTCTTCGGACAAGCCTGGCCTCGGCACGGGTGGAAACTTTCAAAGGCTGTCCAGGCCGTGGAAGGCTAACAGTAGTTCCATAAGCCTTCCACTTCCGGATGATGCTCCCAACAGTGGAGACAGGTAGGCCCAACTCCTTGGAAAGGGTTTTGTACCCCTTGCCAGCCTTGTGACCCTCCACGATCTTGTCTCTGATGGCCTTGGAATGTTCCTTTGTCTTTTCCATGTTGACCAAGTATGAGTGCTGATCACAAGTTTGGGGAGGGTCTTAATTAGTCAGAAAAGGCTGGAAAGGCTCATTGTTCTTTGTGCCTGAAATACTTCTTAATACTTTAGGGGAACTAAACAGAATTCTTGTGGTTTGAGGGGTTGAATAATAAATGACCCTCTGAATAAACTTTTCACAATTTAAAAAAAAAATAAAAAAAGAAATAACATTCTTTTTTGCTGCAGTGCATTTCACACTTCCAGGCTGATCTACAGTCCAAATGTCACAATGCCAAGTTAATTCCGAATGTGTAAACCTGCTAAATCAGCAGGGGGTTGAATACTACTTGTAGGCACTGTATATAACAGCAGAAAACCCCCACAAGTGATGACATTTTGGAAACTAGACCCCTCATGGATTTTAAACAGGCGTATAGTGAACATTTTGAAGCCGCAGGTACTTCACAAAATTTGATAACATTACGTCATTATATTGAAAGTTTTCTTTTTTTCACAAAAATGTTGATTTTGCACCAAATTTCTCACTTTTACAAGAGATAATACCAAAAAGTGGACCCCAAAGTTTGTTACCCAATTTCTTTTGAGTGCAATGATACTCCACTTGTGGTCAAAAGTTCTGTTTGGACAAACAGGAGGGCTTGGAATGGCAGAGCCCCTAAGGTGCCTAAATATCAGAAACCCCTCACAAATAACCCCATTTTGGAAACTAAACCCCTCAAGAATTTTATTCAGGGGTATAGTGCACATTTTCAACCCACAGGTACTTCACAAAAATGTTGCTGTAGCACCAAATTTCTCACTTTTAGGCTATGGGCCCACTATTCTGCGCCACTGCATCTATGATGCAGTGTCAGCTTTCCTGTGTAGATGCGAGTGTTGTCGGCAGGAGAACGCAGCTCCTGTGCCCACAATACAGGCTTAGGCTGCTGCTGACTTTTGCTTTATTCTTCCTGCGGAGAACACTCCTGTATCCACAACATAAATCAAACCTAGCGAGATGACATTTTTTCAGTCTGGAAAATAAATCGGTAAATCAACAATGGTAAACAATTGCTTTTTTCTATTATAATATCAATGCAAGTATGTAATAACCTACAATAAGAATGTAGTAGGTGGACATTTATGGCAGATCCCATAGGTATGCTCTTAAATGTCAGAGATGGAATGACCCCTTCAAGTGACTTACACTTTTTAGGGGTTTGTATCAAGGTAGCAGTTGTTTATAATAAGTAAAAGAATAGCTTCATAATGGTAAGCAAAATGAGATCAATGCCAGCAGAGATAGAAACACAAGTTCTGATCAATCAGGGATTTTGTGTTCTTCATTTTCTGTTCATCTTCATGGTCTATTTCTGTTATGCAAACTAAAAATTAAGCTCCAATTCATCAATGCCTTTGCATCTATTTTTTGTCTATTTTTTTGGGGGGGGGTTGCACATTTTCTATCTGTACCCAGTTCATTACTCTATTTGTGCCTTTTTTAAGGCTATTTTAAATAAACTTGCCTATTTTTATTTGTTATTTTTCACTTTTTGGGCAGAGTTTTGTGATTTCAGATGTGTTTGCCTGATTTATCTTACTTTTTAAAAAGCCACAAAATTTGGTGTAACTCTGCTCCAGACTCCCCTGATATAGTTTTATGGAAGTTTTTTCAAAAAGTTGCAAATTTTGTGAAAATTTTACTTTTTGTTCAAAAAGTATCAAAAATGGTTAATGACAGCAAAGAAACCGTCTTTATGACTTTGTTCCAAATTCATTAACCATTTACCATTTTCATGAATTTATTGTGTAATTAACTTCAGCAAATACCACAAGACAAAGAAGAAAAGTGACTGATGAATCAGAGCAATGGCCTTTACATTTAGGCACATACACAAAGTATTCTTAAAAGGCTAAGCACTAATTAAACAATCTAAAGTGCTCACTTTGGTAATCTCAGAAATGAGTTCAAACCACCACCTGGATTGACTGAGGTCTACAAAGAAAGTTATACAGGACAAGAAGTGATTGATAGGTCCTATACTCGGCATGCCTGGCAAAAGTTAGCTCTGGATTTCAATAGGAATAGATATCCCGAGATCAAGCTTTTAAAACAGAACATCAAAAGTATATTGCAGATCGGAGAACTTTACCTGGCATTATAGTTATGGAAAACAGATGTTACATTTCATATAATATGATCTCAGGGAAATACAATGAATGTTTAATTTCCTTTTATGCAAAGTACTTCAAATATTTATTTAATAAAAATAATACTTTTTGAAATATAGTCTGAACCACTGTCAGTAAAAAGTAACTAGTAAAGCAGAATTTTCTTTATTTGACATAGAAATTGCAAAACCAGGAAAGAAAAATAGTGGAATTATGAAACGTATGATCAATGTTAAAAATGCAAATAATTAAAAAATGGGGAAAAAATTCAGTGCCATGTATAAGTGCCACACACAGAAATGTAAAAGTGCCACACAGAGAAATGTAATAATAATAATAATAATAATAATAGTAATAATAATAACATAAAACATTTCTTTATATAACGCCAACATATTCTGCAGTACTTACAATTACAATTATATGGAGACCTTATTAACAATTACAGGAGGAGTGGGGGCCTTGCTCACAAGTTTACAAACTAAATAAAGGTGATACAACAGATAAAAATGCTTGTCATGTGTGGTCCAGCAATTTTATAATAGATAGGGGTTTTAAAATAATCTACATAGTTAACATTGGCATACTACCAGCAAGGTTACTAATGATTGTCAGTATAATGTTCTGGTGTTGCGAACGGGGGCCGCTGTAGGGTCTGCTTGGATCTGGGTTCGTTACTGCGGCTCGAGTGGTAGCCGGACCCGGGCTCATAAAGCCGTCCGTCTTCACAACCGTAGGAAAGGGGGTATTTACAGGGGATTGGTTTGTAAGTGATGCCACCCGTGGGTTGCGGTGAGAGTTGGTAGCACCGCTGCTGCCTGGTGATGGGACGCCCGGGGCTGATGGAGCAGAGCAGCAGGATGGAATCCCCTCCACGGGTAGGGGAGGTGTAGTCCCAGGGCCCAGGTGTACGGGAGTAATGGCTGCGGAGAATGACATGCAGGGTTGGACCGGGAATGGATGGTGTACTCACAGTTCCAAAGAAGTACACACTAAGTCCAGTGGTAAACAAAATTGCCAGTGACCGGTTGCCTCTGGCGGGTGTATTCGGGTCCCACACCCGGGTGTAGCAAACAGGGGTCCCTTCTTCCTGCACTCAGTGTTTGTGTCTTCAATGGGACAACTCCACTTGGAACGGGGAAGTCCACTCCCAGTACTTTGTATGTTGGGAGAAGAGTTGAGCGATGTTCGATTTGAACGTTTCGACAATTTCAAATTTGAGTGATTTTGGGGGGTGTTTGAGTCGTTCGACGAACTTGAACGATTTGCTTAAAGTTTGGCAGTTCATGTTACCGTTCGATAACGGTTCGATCACCAAAAGCGTGGCTTTTCATAGTAAGTCTATATGCGCACGTTGTGTATTTGCATGCGTACTGCATCCCCAGCACAATCCCTCTCTCTTTCCTACTCACCGATCACGGGAGCGAAGCTGCACGGCTGTCACAAATCTCCGGCGGCTTTTCCTCTTTTGAAAATGGCTGCCGCTTCATTATTCAATCAGGTATTCCCTGCTTTCCCCGCCCACCGGTGCCCATGATTGGTTGCAGTCAGAAACTCCCCCACGATGAGTGACAGCTGTCTCACAGCAACCAATCACAGCCGCCGGCGGGCGGGTCTATATCGTGCAGTAAAATAAATAATTTTAAAAAAAAAACTGCGGTCCCCCCAATTTTGATACCAGCCAGGATAAAGCCACATGGCTGGAGGTTGGTATTGTCAGGATGGGGAGCGCCACATTATGGGGAGCCCACCACCCTAATAATATCACCCAGCAGCCGCCCGGAATTGCCACATCCATTAGATGCGGCAGTCCCGGGACTCTACTCAGCTCATCCCGAATTGCCCTGGTAGCAATCGGGGTAATAAAGGGTTAATCATGGCAGGCGTCTCCCAGAGATACCTTCCATGATTAACGTGTAAGTTAAAGTAAATAAACACACACAACGAAAAATCCTTTATTTGGAATAAAAGACAAAAAAAACCCTAATTTACCTCTTTATTAATCCCTAAACAACAATCCAGGTCCGAAGTAATCCACACAACGCTTTCAGCTCTGCTACATGAAGATGACAGGAAGCGCCGTAGAACACGTGCGCTCTGTGTCCTCTCCACGCAGCACCTGAAGTGAGCCGCGTTGTCACCGGAGACTTCACTCTGCAATGCAGAGGTCAAGATGACCAAATCTTCCTCTGCTTCTCATTAGAGGCAGTGGCTCAATAGTTAGAGCTACTGCCTAAGGCGCATTAGTTCACGAGTTCAAGACCCGGCCGCCCCCGTAAAGAATTTAATTTATTTTTCATTTTAAATTAAAATTATTATTTATTTATAATTATAATTTAATTTAATGTAATTATGCACTGAGGGGAGGAGCCAGACATCAGCTGTGAGCCGCGGGACACACCTCTAAAATCGGAGCAGTTTACAGAATGTGGCTGCATTGCTCTCTCTCTTCTCTCTCTTTTTCTCTCTTTTTCTCTCTCTCTTTTTCCCTCTCTCTCTCCTCTTTGTAGCTGAATAGTCCACTTCTGGATTTTCAAGTGCAAAACAGAGGTCAAGACTACAAAATCTTCCTATGCTTTTCATTAGAGGCAGTTCCTCAATGGTTAGAGCTACTATCTAAGAAGAATTAGTTCACGAGTGCGAGTCCCGGTAAAGAATTTAATTTAATTTATTTTTAATTTTAAATTATAATTATTATTTATTTATAATTATAATTTAATTTAATTATGCACTGAGGGGAGGAGCCGGACATAAGCTGTGAGCCGCGGGACACACCTCTAAAATCGGAGCAGTTCACGGAATGAGGCTGCATTGTTCTCTCCTCTCTCTCCTCTCTCTCTTCTCACTCTCTCTCCTCTGTCTCTTCTCTTTCTCTCTCTTCTTTCTCTCTCTCTCTCTTCTCTCTCTCTCTCTTCTCTGTCTCTTCTCTCCTCTTCTCTCTCTCCTCTCTTCTCTCTCTTCTTTCTCTCTCCCTCTCTCTCCCTCTCTCTTTTCTCTCTTTTTTCTATCTCTTTTCTCCCTCTCTCTCTCACCCTCTTTTCTCTCTCTCTTCTCTCTCCCTCTCTCTCTTTTCTCTCTTTTCTCTCTCCCTCTCTCCCTCTTCCCTTTTCTCTCTCTTTTCTCTCTCTCAAACCTGGCGATGATCAGCTGATGCGGTTACCTGACAGAATCAGCTGACACTATAGGTCGAGCGGTGAGCCCGGCTTTTTACCTCCCGGCCTGCTAAACCATCAACTGTTGCTGTCGGACAGGAGTCTGGACAAAAGTATGTAGTTTTTTTTTTTAACTGATGCATCAGCTGATTGTATAAAAGCCGTTTATACAATCAGCTGCTGTGTCATGTGATTCAGGCCCTTGAACCTGACACATCATCTGATCGCTTTGCCTTCCAGCAAACTGATCAGATGATATTGGATCCGGATTGGACGGCGCGGGACCCTTGACCCAGGATTACTATGGAGGGGGTTTCTTTATTTCAACAAAGATGGAGTCACTAATTTTGTTGTGTTTTATCTCTAATAAAAATATTTTTCTGTGTGTGGTGTTTTTTTTATCTTTACTAGAAATTTATGGAGGCCATATCTAATATTGGCGTGACACCATGAATTTCGGACTTAGGGCCAGTTGATAATATACAGCTAGCCCTAACCCCATTATTACCCTGTGAGTCACCCGTCACCAGGGCAGCTGGAAGAATTGGATACAGCGCCAGAAGATGGCGCTTCTATGAAAGCGCCATTTTCTGGGGCGGCTGCGGACTGTAATTCGCAGCAGTGGTGCCCAGAAAGCTTGGGAACCCTGCGCTGTGGATTCCAATCCCAAGCTGCCTAATTGTACCTGGCTGGACACAAAAATTGGGCGAAGCCCACGTCATTTTTTTTTAAATTATTTTATGAAATTCATGAAATAATTAAAATAAAAAGGGCTTCCCTATATTTTTGGTTCCCAGCCAGGTACAAATAGGCAGCTGGGGGTTGGGGCAGCCCGTAGCTGCCTGCTGTACCTGGCTAGCATACAAAAACATGGCGAAGCCCACGTAATGTTTTGAGGGGGGACAAAAAACTCCTGCATACAGTCCTGGATGGAGTATGCTGAGCTTTGTTGTTCTGCAGCTGCTGTCTGCTGTCTGTCTCTATGGAGGAGAGCAGACAGCAGCTGCAGAACTTCAAGGCTCTGCATCCTCCATCCAGGACTGTATGCTGGAGGGAGAGACAGGGGGAGCAGAACTACAAGGCTCAGCATGCTCCATTCAATTTTGTATGCAGGAGACCAGACAGCAGCTGCAGAACTACAAGGCTCAGCATACTCCATCCAGGACTGTATGCAGGAGTTTTTTGCCCACCAAAAAAATGACGTGGGCTTCGCCATATTTTTGTATGCTAGCCAGGTACAGCAGGCAGGTACAGCTGCCCCCAACTCCCAGCTGCCTATTTGTACCCGGCTGGAAACTAAAAATACAGGGAAGCCCTTTTTTAATTATTTCATGAATTTCATGAAATAATTAAAAAAAAAAAGACATGGTTTTCGCCCAATTTTTGTGTCCAGCCAGGTACAACTAGGCAGCTGGGGATTGGAATCCGCAGCACAGGTTGGCCCGAGCTTCTGGGCCCCTCTGCTGCGAATTGCAGTCCACAGCCGCTCCAGAAAATGGCGCTTTCATAGAAGTGCCATCATCAGCCGCTGTTTCTAACTCTTTCAGCTGCCCTGAAGCTGGGTGGCTCGCTGGGTAATAATGGGTTAATACTAGCTTTGTTTTACTAGCTAGTATTAAGCCAGAGATTCGAACTGTCAGGCAAGTTTGACCCGGCCATTAAGAATCTCCAATAAAGGGTTAAAAAAAGACACCACACAAAGAAAAAATACTTTAATAGAAATAAATACTAGAGTTAAGCTCGGTTCGCGGTTCTCCAGTTCGTGGCTCGAGTGATTTTGGGGGCTGTTCTAGATAAAACTAGAACTCGAGATTTTTGCTAAAGCTCGATAGTTCTAGATACGTTCGAGAACGGTTCTAGCAGCAAAAAGACCAGCTAATTACTAGCTGGCTTTCCGCTGTAATAGTGTAAGTCACTCTGTGACTCACACTATTATGAAATTTCAGTGTATAGTGTACGGGAAGAGCGCATTCAGATCACTGCTGTATGGATAATGGCGATCGACATTCTTTTTTTTTTCCTTGTCTTCCTTCCCTAAGCGCGCGCGTGTAGTGGGGCGGGCCAGCATGTCAGCCAATCCCAGACACACACACAGCTAAGTGTAATTTTAGCCAGAGAAGCAACGGCATGTGTGATAGGATGTCCATGTCACATGTCCCTGCATTATAAAAACGAGTATCTGCCCATCCGGACACCATTATCTCTTCTGCGTCCTTGGTGTCAGTCACCGCTGGCGCAGCGCCTATCTCCGATACTGTTGTGTACGCTCTATACACAGCGCTGTACAGAATAGGGATAGCACTTTCTATCAGTCCTTTTAAGGGCTAATACCGGCAGGGTCAGAGCCATAGGTGACAGGTCCGTGAAAACAGAGTTTAACAGCTACACAAGATGACAGCGTCTGTGTAGCTAAGGTCAGGGATTTCCTCGCTGCATTTCCCCATTAGGAGGGATAGAAAGGCAGGCTTCCTTTCCTCTACCCAGAGACCCACAACCCTGCCACTGTACCCTCCTGCCCTTTGCACACTCAAACTCATTGTTACTAAGCCATTATACTAGCAAACACTTAGTGAACTTAGTGGCATCCTAAACGTGGGTGTTGGACTTGTCCCACTAGTGCAAAGATATTTGCAGCACGTCTGCCTGCATTGCACACTCAAACTCATTGTTACTAAGCCATTATACTAGCAAACACTGAGTGAACTTAGTGGCATCCTAAACGTGGCTGTTGGACTTCTGTATTGTCCCACTAGTGCAAAGATATTTGCAGCACGTCTGCCTGCATTGCACACTCAAACTCATTGTTACTAAGCCATTATACTAGCAAACACTGAGTGAACTTAGTGGCATCATAAAAGTGGCTGTTGGACTTCTGTATTGTCCTACTAGTGCAAAGATATTTGCAGCACGTCTGCTTGCATTGCACACTCAAACTCATTGTTACTAAGCCATTATACTAGCAAACACTGAGTGAACTTAGTGGCATCCTAAACGTGGCTGTTGGACTTCTGTATTGTCCCACTAGTGCAAAGATATTTGCAGCACGTCTGCCTGCATTGCACACTCAAACTCATTGTTACTAAGACATTATAATACCAAAAATTGAGTAAACTTAGTGGCATACAAGAAGTGGCTGTTGTACTCCATTAATGTCCCACTGGTGCAAATCTATGTGCAGCACCTCTGCATGACACCCTCTTGCTCTGTTTTTAATAAGCTATAATGATAGCAAAAAATGCTGCCATTTAGTGGCATACAAGAACTGGCTGTTGGACTTCTGTATTGTCCCACTAGTGCAAAGATATTTGTAGCACGTCTGCTTGCATTGCACACTGAAACTCATTGTTACTAAGCCATTATACTAGCAAACACTGAGTGAACTTAGTGGCATCATAAAAGTGGCTGTTGGACTTCTGTATTGTGCTACTAGTGCAAAGATATTTGCAGCACGTCTGCTTGCATTGCACACTCAAACTCATTGTTACTAAGCCATTATACTAGCAAACAATGAGTAAACTTAGTGGCATCATAAACGTGGCTGTTGGACTTCTTTATTGTCCCACTAGTGCAAAGATATTTGCAGCACGTCTGCCTGCATTGCACACTCAAACTCATTGTTACTAAGCCATTATACTAGCAAACACTGAGTGAAGTTAGTGGCATCATAAAAGTGGCTGTTGGACTTCTGTATTGTCCCACTAGTGCAAAGATATTTGCAGCACATCTGCCTGCATTGCACACTCAAACTCATTGTTTCTAAGCCATTATACTAGCAAACACTGAGTAAACTTAGTGGCATCCTAAACGTGGCTGTTGGACTTCTGTATTGTCCCACTAGTGCAAAGATATTTGCAGCACGTCTGCCTGCATTGCACACTCAAACTCATTGTTACTAAGCCATTATACTAGCAAACACTGAGTGAACTTAGTGGCATCATAAAAGTGGCTGTTGGACTTCTGTATTGTCCCACTAGTGCAAAGATATTTGCAGCACGTCTGCCTGCATTGCACACTCAAACTCATTGTTACTAAGACATTATAATACCAAAAATTGAGTAAACTTAGCGGCATACAAGAAGTGGCTGTTGTACTCCATTAGTGCCCCACTGGTGCAAATCTATGTGCAGCACCTCTGCATGACACCCTCCTGCTCTGTTTTTAATAAGCTATAATGATAGAAAAAAATGCTGCCATTTAGTGGCATATAAGAACTGGCTATTGTATTTCATTATTGTCCCACTGGTGCCAAGCTATTTCTAGCACCTGTGCAGGACACCCTCCTGCTCTGTTTTTAATAAGCTATAATGATAGCAAAAAATACTGCCATTTATTGGCATACAAGAACTGGCTGTTGGACTTCCATTAGTGCTCCACTGGTGCAAATCTATGTGCAGCACCTCTGCATGACACCCTCCTGCTCTGTTTTTAATAAGCTATAATGATAGCAAAAAATACTGCCATTTAGTGGCATCATAGAACTGGATGTTGTATTTCATTATTGTCCCACTGGTGCCAAGCTATTTCTAGCACCTGTGCATGACACCCTCCTGCTCTGTTTTTAATAAGCTATAATGATAGCAAAAAATGCTGCCATTTAATGGCATACAAGAACTGGCTGTTGTATTTCATTATTGTCCCACTGGTGCCAAGCTATTTCTAGCACCTGTGCAGGACACCCTCCTGCTCTGTTTTTAATAAGCTATAATGATAGCAAAAAATGCTGCCATTTAGTGGCATACAAGAACTGGCTGTTGGACTTCCATTAGTGTCCCACTGGTGCAAATCTATTTGCAGCACCTCTGCATGACACCCTCATGCACATTTTGCTACGCTAATTTTATAGCAAACTCAGGGAATTCCTTGCTGCATTTGATCATTCGGAGGGATAGAAAGTGAGGCTTCCTTTATCTTTTCCTTCTGGCATCTCCAAGTCCACACCCGAAGAGCAATTTCTCCTCCACGTCTAAGTGTGGAGAGGCAGCTAGTGCGCATGCGTGTGCCGATTTACCCCAGCCGCAGCCTAAGTACAGTGTTTCGCCTAGTGAGTATGCTCAGCCTGACTGTGCCATTCCTGAGGCTAAGTCTTCATTTCGGGATACAGCGCATGCTCCCACACTTAGTGCGAAAAGCCTCTTTGCACAGGTACTTGCACTCCGTGCCGGGTCTAAGTCCTGTGTTGTGCCTAGACACCATGCTAAAGCTGATAATCTTTTTTCAGAGACTGTATTTCATGCTACTGAGCATGCTCAGGCACTTACTGCATCAGAGACTAGGTCCGGTAATGAACTCTTTGGCACTGCCCCTGATGTGGGGGGCCCATATAGACCACAGGGCATCAGGTGTCCTGACTATGTGGCCAGGCCACTCCCAAATGGCTTGCAGAGGCCCGCCCCTATGACTTGTCACCTCATTGTTGATGGTCAGACGATGACTGGTGAGGTGTTTGTGTCGTGGCAGCCATAAGGTCATTATTGAAGTTGCGGTTCCAAATAGGACGCTAGTTATGCCACTCATGACGTGTCACTCTGCTTTAGTCTTCAGGAGGTGCATTGTGGTCCACCCTGGTTTGGGGCGGACCCAGGTTATAAAACGGGCTGGAGCCAACAAGGAGGTGCGCAGTCTTCTATTATGCTCCGAAAGAGCACACCTCCATGTGTTGAACCCATTGCGGCTTTAGGCCAGAGGTAGGCAGGGATAGGGCGTCGATGCAGGCCGCCACCACAGTTGGTAACGCAGAACGGTTAAGACCAGCTCCTGTACTACAAGTCCTGCTTGTGCAGCCCAGTGGCATTAACAGGCCTGCTGCTGCTGATGCGCCTGCTGTCCACAGGTGTGGCCCCAATGCACACGGTCAGCGTACTGAATGGCCCCTGTGATGTTAACAGGGAGTTCCTGGGCTGGGTGGGCGTGTGGACCCTGTGACGCTAACAGGGCTCCCAGTCTCCAGATCCGAGTGGCGTCTAACTCGGTTCAGGCAACTATTAGTTTCATAGCCACACAGATCTGTATCCTCCACCTAACCTTCCAGTTGCCAACCTCTCCTTTTCCATCTGGGAGCACGGTGGACATTGACTGCTGATGGGGATATATACCTTTCTCTTTCTTTTCTTATTAATTTTCGTTATATAGCGGTAACATAGTATATACCACCTTATCCAAATCTGCCAGTCCCACCGTAACAGATGGTGTTTCTTCATCAAATGTTACTTTTGCTTAACCACCAAACCCACGGACAAAAACTTTTTTCCCCTTTCCAACACAACTGTTCCCCTTTCCACCAGCATCTGTCCTTTTTCAACTCATTTGGTATATGACCAAAAGTGCAACTCTGCAGGGACACCGTACTCAATGCCATCTCAGCACAGCAGCCAGCCCTCGGTCCCTCAGATGTGGACAAGTAAAAGACCATTTCCTCCTATCCATGACAAAGCGTTGAGATTCACTCTGTGCAGCACTGGTGTTTACTGGAAAAGCAGATCTAAGAATCCGTACCACCTTCTGCAGATACTCCTGTACACGTGCGTCCCTTTATATGGCAGGAATTATTTCGCCAAATTTTGTCTTGTACCAGGGATCTAACAGTGGGGCAACCCAGTAGTTAGCATTACTTCGAATTCGTACAATCCGAGGGTCATGTTGTAGGTAGTGCAGCAAGAAGGCGCTCATGTGTCTTGTGCATCCAGGAGGACCAAGTCCTTGGTGTGTTGGTGGCAGAGAGGTGAGAATCGTGCCTCCTTCCTCTGCCCTCTCCCCCCAACCTCGCACAACCGAAATGTGAGCAAGCTCTCACTCATCTGCTGCGTCTTCCATGCCCATCGCCAGTTCGTCCTCCATTTCTTCATGGGCTCCTGCACCTTCCTCAACAATTTTTGCTGATACTATGCGCCCTTGTTAATCCTTCTCCCCCACCATGACTGCAGCCTAGGTGCCGCTCACCGTCTGGACCTTGTAGATCTTATTATCCCTTCTGCATATGACTCCTCCTGTACTTCCTCCCCTTCCTCTTGGTCCAACACCTGACTCCGAATAATGCTTACAGTGTGCTCCATCTTGTAGATGACCAGAATTGTCACGCTGAGAATGGCATCGCCGCCAGTGCTAAACATCTTCGTCGACATTTGTAAACTGTGTAGAAGGGTGCATAGGTCCTTGATCTGACATCACTCCAGCAGCGTGATCTGCACCACCTCTGGATCAAGTTAGCCCAGGGTATACGTCAGACCATATTTCAGCAGGGCTCTGCGGTGCTGCCACAGACGCTGCAACATGTGCAGATTACAATTCCTGCGTGTCGGAACATCGCATTTCCGGCGTTTAACCGCCAGACCCTAAGACTTCAGGAGCGATGAAAGTTGTTGAGCTGCTGGGTGCGAAGGATGAAAGTGAGCACATAGCAGCGTGCCCGCCGCACAAGGCCATGTAGGTCAGGATGGTATTTTAAAAATTGCCGGAGAATCAGATTCAACACGTGAGCCATACAAGGCACGTGTGTCATTTTGCCCTGCCGAAGGGCCGCAGACAGGTTTGCATCATTGCCGCACACGGCTGTTAAGTCACCAACGTAGTCCACTCAATCAATTTGTACTCCGGTCGCCAGGTGACAACGTGTTCCTTAAGTGCATAGTGCTGATGATGGGAAAGGAGTCGATGCCAGCGGCGCAGGTGGATGCAGGTTATGGTCACCCACTGGGTTGCGTTACCTTGACAGATACAGAACCACAGGCTGAATGTAGGTGGTGGGTATCTCACAGATGAAGTACCATCATTCAGCTACAACCAATGGGAAGACACCACACCCTTTTTTAGGCCCCTCCTGTCTGCAGACCACTGCCAGACAAAGCTATGAACCTCTTGTTACTGTTACCCCCAGTTCAGTTTTATGATTTTGTGTGCTTGTTACATGACTACTTTTCCTGCTTGCTGTTTATGTACCTCGTTGGCCGATCCGCATTTCACCTCTGCTTGTTTTCTGATTAAGTCCTGGCCATCCCATTCTGTTCCTCTTCCTCAATTAATGTTTTTGACCCTGCATGACTACTATTCTCTGGAACTGCAGCCTTCCACAGGTATTGATCAACTTGGGCCCTGTGTAATTCCAAATCACTGTATAGGGGTTAAAGGGTTTCAGGGTTCTGGGTGTCCAGCTTGGTGAGTGGCTTGCCTCTAGCCTATCCTTTACAGTCCATCTGCGTGTGTCGATCCAGGCAGGCGTTACACCGTGCCCTCTGCAGAAGGCCATGTAGGCCGGGATAGTGTTTTAAAAATTGCTGGACAACAGGTTCAACACGTGAGCCATACAAGGCACGTGTGTCACATTGCCCTGAAAAAGGGTCGCAGAATGGTTTGCATCATTGTCGCACCCGACCTTCCCTGGCTGCTGGTTGAGTGGAGACAACCATTGATGAAACTCGGTTTCACTCTCCAGACCTTACCGTCCACAACTCCTCAGCGGTGTGACTCACATTTCCCAGACATTTCTAAGTAAAGAGTCGACCGCATCATGCTGTTGAGCTGTGCTGCCAGCATAGTAAGGAGGTGTGTGGGATTCCTTGGGCGCAGTTACAAGGAACGGTGGCCTGACCACACAGGGTTTGGGCCGAGGTGGAGGACCCACACGAGGTTGAGGAGGCAGAAGCAGTGGAGGAACTTGTACATACAGAGGAAGGATTGACACACAAGTCGTGGGAATGGCAAGACTTGTACAGCAAACCCTTCTCCATCTCTCACCATAGTTACCCAGTGCCCAGTCAGCAACATGCAACTCCCCTGTCCATGCTTACTGGTCCAAGTATCTGTGGTGAAATGCACCCTGTCACACACAGAGTTTCTCAAGGAATCGGTGAGGTTGTGTGCGACCTGCTGTGGTAGCGCGGGCACGCCTTTCTTGGAGAAGGAGTGACGACTGGCCATCGGCTCTTGGGGCACTGCAATGGGCATAAGGTCTCAAAAATCCTCGGTCTCAAAAGGGTGTAAAGGCAGCCTTTCTGTTGCCAACAAGTTTCAGATGATGAAACTCAACCTCTTAGGCATGTCATGCCCTTCGAAAATCATGTAAAACACAGCGAGGGGACTCCAACCACAGTCTCCCTCGTTTCCACTGTGCATGAAGCACTCTCAAAAATACGCGTGCCTTTCACCTCCCCTGGATGACCCAGGGGAAGAAAAGTCCTCTGAGAGCCTTGACTTGTTCATCTTGGTTCTTTTACAAACACAGCGAGGGGACTCCAACCACAGTCTCCTCCATTGCCACTAATTGGGCCACACACACCCCACTTGACTGGCATTAGTTGACCCCCCTTTTGAAAAAGAAAAAGATGCTTTGCATGAAGCACTCTCAAAAATACGCGTGCCTTTCACCTCCCCTGGATGAGCCAGGGGAAGAAAAGTCCTCTGAGAGCCATGACTTGTTCATCTTGGTTCTTTTACAAACACAGCGAGGGGACTCCAACCACAGTCTCCCTCGTTTCCACTAATTGGGCCACACACCCCCCACTTGACTGGCATCAGTTGACCCCCCTTTTGAAAAAGAAAAAGATGCTTGGCATGAAGCACTCTCAAAAATATGCGTGCCTTTCACCTCCCCTGGATGAGCCAGGGGAAGAAAAGTCCTCTGAGAGCCATGACTTGTTCATCTTGGTTCTTTTACAAACACAGTGAGGGGACTCCAACCACAGTCTCCCTCGTTTCCACTAATTGGGCCACACACACCCCACTTGACTGGCATCAGTTGACCCCCCTTTTGAAAAAGAAAAAGATGCTTTGCATGAAGCACTCTCAAAAATACGCGTGCCTTTCACCTCCCCTGGATGAGCCAGGGGAAGAAAAGTCGTCTGAGAGCCATGACTTGTTCATCTTGGTTCTTTTACAAACACAGAGAGGGGACTCCAACCACAGTCTCCCTCGTTTCCACTAATTGGGCCACACACCCCCCACTTGACTGGCATCAGTTGACCCCCCTTTTGAAAAAGAAAAAGATGCTTGGCATGAAGCACTCTCAAAAATATGCGTGCCTTTCACCTCCCCTGGATGAGCCAGGGGAAGAAAAGTCCTCTGAGAGCCATGACTTGTTCATCTTGGTTCTTTTACAAACACAGCGAGGGGACTCCAACCACAGTCTCCCTCGTTTCCACTAATTGGGCCACACACCCCCCACTTGACTGGCATCAGTTGACCCCCCTTTTGAAAAAGAAAAAGATGCTTGGCATGAAGCACTCTCAAAAATATGCGTGCCTTTCACCTCCCCTGGATGAGCCAGGGGAAGAAAAGTCCTCTGAGAGCCATGACTTGTTCATCTTGGTTCTTTTACAAACACAGCGAGGGGACTCCAACCACAGTCTCCCTCGTTTCCACTAATTGGGCCACACACACCCCACTTGACTGGCATCAGTTGACCCCACTTTTGAAAAAGAAAAAGATGCTTTGCATGAAGCACTCTCAAAAATACGCGTGCCTTTCACCTCCCCTGGATGAGCCAGGGGAAGAAAAGTCCTCTGAGAGCCATGACTTGTTCATCTTGGTTCTTTTACAAACACAGCGAGGGGACTCCAACCACAGTCTCCCTCGTTTCCACTAATTGGGCCACACACCCCCCACTTTACTGGCATCAGTTGACCCCCCTTTTGAAAAAGAAAAAGATGCTTGGCATGAAGCACTCTCAAAAATATGCGTGCCTTTCACCTCCCCTGGATGAGCCAGGGGAAGAAAAGTCCTCTGAGAGCCATGACTTGTTCATCTTGGTTCTTTTACAAACACAGTGAGGGGACTCCAACCACAGTCTCCCTCGTTTCCATTAATTGGGCCACACACACCCCACTTGACTGGCATCAGTTGACCCCCCTTTTGAAAAAGAAAAAGATGCTTGGCATGAAGCACTCTCAAAAATACGCGTGCCTTTCACCTCCCCTGGATGACCCAGGGGAAGAAAAGTCCTCTGAGAGCCTTGACTTGTTCATCTTGGTTCTTTTACAAACACAGCGAGGGGACTCCAACCACAGTCTCCTCCATTGCCACTAATTGGGCCACACACACCCCACTTGACTGGCATTAGTTGACCCCCCTTTTGAAAAAGAAAAAGATGCTTTGCATGAAGCACTCTCAAAAATACGCGTGCCTTTCACCTCCCCTGGATGAGCCATGGGAAGAAAAGTCCTCTGAGAGCCATGACTTGTTCATCTTGGTTCTTTTACAAACACAGCGAGGGGACTCCAACCACAGTCTCCCTCATTGCCACTAATTGGGCCACACACACCCCACTTGACTGGCATCAGTTGACCCCCCTTTTGAAAAAGAAAAAGATGCTTGGCATGAAGTACTCTCAAAAATACGCGTGCCCTTCACCTCCCCTGGATGAGCCAGGGGAAGAAAAGTCCTCTGAGAGCCATGTCCACTTTGTCAGTGGACAGACACGTGTGCTTATCTGCCAGCAGACCCCCAGCAGCACTGAAGACAGGTTCCGAGAGAACACTGGCTGCAGGACATGACAAGATCCCCAAGGCATACGTGGCAAGCTCAGGCAATTTATCCAGATTGGAAGCCTAAAATGAGCAGGGCTCGAGTTGCACAGTAATGGCATCGACGTTTTCTTGCATATACTCATATATCTGTGTCTCCTCCTCTTTTTCCTTGTCCTGCTCTTTTGTTTTCGCATGAGTATATGTCCTTGTCACTTTCCCATGTGTTTGTGTTGTGAGTTGTTTGTCACCTTTTGGACACCTTTGAGGGTGTTTGCTAGGTGTTTTTATGTGTTTGTGATTGCCTGCCATTGTTTCCTATGCGGTTCGAGTTCGGTTCATCGAACGTTCGACGAACTGAACTCGAACGAGACCTTCGTTCGATGAACCGAACTCGAGCCGAACCACGACCGGTTCGCTCATTTCTAATAAATACACAGACACATTAGAGACTCCATGTTTATTACTCCTTCTCAACTCTCCACAATCCTGGTCTTCTGTCTTCTTTCTTCTTCAACCCATGCAGCTCTGCTACATCAGACAGCACTGCATGGGAGGAAGACACTGCTGCTCCCGTGCAGTCTAATCACTCAGTGAGTGAGCAGAGGCTGCGGGCTGTAAGCGGTGACGTCTCCGTTGACAGGTGGGTTACTATAGCAAGGGTGATCTAAGTTATTCACCGGCTGTGGCGTCCAGTCTTTGCATGTGGGCTGACTCTGTAAAGAGTGCCGACATGCATGGACGGGGAGTCAACCATGTGCCAGAGCATCTCACCGGTATATGGAGATGCTCAAATGAGCACCGCGTACCGGAGAGATGCACTGACAGGACCTAGCATGACGTCTAGCCATATGACCAGTCTGTAGCCAATGAGATAATAGACACGTGACTGGTCACATGCTATTTTGACATCACGGAAGGTCCTATCATCAGTGCTGGTTACCGGGAGGGCGCAGCGATGATCTGAAGGGAAAGCGGCGGGAGACAGAGTGCAGGACGCGTCACGAGGACCTGTAAGTGTAATGGCAATGTTTATTAACTGTATTTGTATATGTATAATGTGTTTTTATGTGTTTTCCTCCCATTGTTTTCAATGGGATTCGAAGGGGTTCGTCGAGCATTCGACGAACCGAACCGAACTCGAACACTAGGGGGGTGGCCCGCGAAATATGACCCTTGGGATCTCTGTGGGTTCTGACGGACACCCTAACCCCCGCGTTGGGCTTCCGTTTTGCTCTCTGGGCTTACTGTGGAACAAGGCCTGAAACCTTGTCCCCGGCTGGTCAATTGACAAGGGGCTTGAATCCTTCCTCACCCTAGGGTCCAGGCACCCCGACTGTGAATGGCCTCCAGACCGGATTCTCGCTGTCGGCACCAGTGGGCTATAACCCTGCCCCGGTTCACTTAAGGTCTCCTGGGACCGGATCCATCGCCTGTGGTCCTGCTTGCCATCTGCCACCTAGTCGGTAGTCCAGGGGCCCCAACCCCTGATTCCGCTGCACTTCACACTCCTCCACTTCAACTGTCAGCACTGTTCTGTTCTGATCTGTTCTTATCTCTTCTGATCTCTTGTGTTCCCGCCCCTGACACCTCAGGAACCCTAGGTGGTCCCGCCCACTGGTGTGTCCCTATTGTCATGGGGGCTGGACTAGGCTTTACTGGCTGGTGTTGGCCACTTGGGTGTGGGTTTTGTGTTGGACTGCCAAGGAGGATGGAGTTTTGTACCTGAGAGATTTGTACAACCTCTGTGACTACCTGGTTTTGCCAGGGCGTCACACTCTCCCTTGGTTGAATACAGCCCGTCCTCGGGCTGTCTGGCCAGTGACATTTATTTTTCTGCATCTATAAAAGTAATAGAAAAGGTATAACATGTAAAACATTAAAATATTTCATCCCAGTTAGGGAGGCATATTTCTTAAATGTTGCAGATTATCTCCTTCTCCCCTTTCACCCGCCACCCAAAACACCTGAACCCACCCTCGGTGCCACCGCTAACACAGGTGTCACACCGCCCCGAGTTCGTGTCCATAGTGTCCGGGTAAAACTTCCTTACCCACCAGTCCACCCCAAGAGTTCCATGGTCCGGAACCCTTGGCCTGGAGGTTAGCCACCGGTTTTGCTGGTGACTGGGCCCCGGCTGACTCCACCACAGCCCCTTCCTCCAACCAACCTCTCCAGAGGTGTTACAGTCCTAGTGGTGGAGTAACAAGAAGGTAGATGGGGGGTATGTAAAAGATCCAAGAAAGTTTTTGGATGGCCTCTTCCAGTCCAGAGGCTGTGGTCCATGAAAATATTAAACAGGCAAAAGCTGGGTTTTAACTGGGGAAAGGGTAGCCGGGATCTGCTACCTTACTCTTTTTCATGTAGGTGATGGTGGGATGCGAGGCATGGCTGCTCTTTAACTACGATCCACTTTTTGACATCCAGGGCAAAACACACTCGCTCTCCACAGTGCCTGGTGTAGCTCACCATGTCCCCAGGTTCCAGATTTCGGTCTGGATGGCCAGTTGGCAGGTGAGGGGCCACATCCCTCTGGGACACAAATATTTCGGACTCCAGTCCCGGCTCATAGATGAAACCCCACCTTTCTGGGGGTCAAAGTAACGGACCTGTCTTCTGTACATTGGGCCCTGGACCCGGAAGGTAGCTTGACGCAGGCAATCCTTCTCCTTGTAGGTGCGGGCAAACACCTCAGCCTTGCGCTTCTCTCTGGAAGCTATCTCCCGGCGTAACTGCTGCTGCTGCCGCTCCCAATATGGGGCATGTATTCCGTGCTCTGCCTCCTGCTTGGGAGCTAGGCCCACTCGGATGCCCTCGGTGCCGGCAACGACCGGCCTCTCATACTGCCTTGGGCCTCACCGATCAGTGGCCTGCTCTGCCTCTCTGCAGGTGCACTCCGGCTGCTCCACAGCTGGGACGGGGTACTTGGGAGCGGTTGGCGCCGCAGCTGGGGTAGACTTCAGGTCGGGTGCTGCTTCCATAGCGGCCAGGCGGACTGCCGGAGCCGACGTCATCACTAGTGCGGCCAGACTCAGGGCTGGGGAAAATGTCATTGGGGTTGCGGACTGGCTCGGGGCCGGACGGGATGTCATCGGGGTTGCGGCCTGGCTCGGGCCAGGATGGGTGCCGAGGTGGTGGTACAAGCAAGGCCCGAGGTCACAGTTGCTGGGTCCTCTTCAGCAGACGAGACAGGTTCCGCTGCCACAGGTCAGGGTAGCGGGTGTGTTGGGGCGCTGGCTGCGGACATGGGCGACGAGGGAGGTGACGTGGCAGACGGGGGCAGGCTGGACCCCTCAGCCAGGACGGCCGGTTTCTGGAGAACATTGGGGCATAGGTCACTGCTTACCCGCTCTTCCGATGCCATCTTCATCTCGCGCACCTGGACAGCTGGACAGTTGCAGCCAGGCCCTTCATCTATGTCATCCACCTCGTCAGGCTGAAGTGGGCTTGGGCCTGGATCCTCCAGCATATCTTCTCCATCTGCTCCTCAATCCATTCGGCAGTTCCGGGAATGGGACTCTCCGCACGCTGGTTGCCAGGCTGCTGCGACATCTTGCCGCGTTGGTGTCCAGGAATGGGTTTCTGCAGAGTTCTGGTGTCCCTGCACTTTACAGTTCTGGTTACATACCGCTCCTCCGCCTTCCCCCTTGGTTTTCGACAGCAGTCTCGCGGGACCCACTGTCCTTTGCAACTTCCTGCTCGGGGGATCACCGGGTTCCGCCCGCATTCTTAGGTTTCAGATTCGCGCCCTTTCCTGGGAAAAAGATGGCAAAGTTGTTGTTTTTGGCGCCAAATATGGCGGGCAAGATGGCGGCAGTCCAAAATTTTGAGCGTTTCACGGTTTAAAGTCCAGAAAAGGCGTACTTCACCCAGGTTAGTAGATGGGGTAAACATCCTGTTCGTGACGCCAGATTCGGGTTGTTGCGGATGGGGGCCGGGCCGCTGCAGGGGCTGCTTGGATCCGGGTTCATTACTGCGGCTCTAGTGTTAGCCAGACCTGGGCTTGTACAGCTGTCTGTCCTCACAACCGTAGGAAAGGGGATATTTACAGGGGCCCAGGTGTACGGGAGAATGACATGCAGGGTTGGACCAGGGATGGATGGTGTACTCACAGTTCCAAAGAAGTGCACACAAAGTCCAGTGGTAAACCAAATTACCAGTGACCGGTTGCCTCCGGCGGGTGTATTCGGGTCCCACACCCGGGTGTAGCAAACAGGGGTCCCTTCCTCCTGCACTCAGTGTTTGTGTCTTCAATGGGACAACTCCGCTTGGAACGGGGAAGTCCACTCCCGGTACTTTGTATGTTGGGAGCTGTGGCCCGCGAAATCTGACCCTTGGGATCCCTGTGGGTTCTGGTGGACACCCTATCCCCCGTGTTGAGCTTCCGTTTTGCTCTCTGGGCTTACTGTGGAAAAAGGCCTGAAACCTTGTCCCCGGCTGGTCAATTGACAAGGGGCTTGAAACCTTCCTCACCCTAGGGTCCAGGCACCCCGACTGTGCACGGCCTCCGGACCGGATTCCCGCTGTCGGCACCGGCGGGCTTCAACCCTGCCCCGGTCCACTTAAGGTCTCCTGCGACCGGATCTCCATCACCTGTGGTCCTTCTTGCCATCTGCCACTTAGTCCGGTAGTCCAGGGGCCCCAACCCCTGACTCCACTGCACTTCACACTTCTCCACTTCAACTGTGAGCACTGTTCTGTTCTGATCTCTTGTCTTCTCGCCCCTGACACCTCAGGAACCCTAGGTGGGCTCTCCCATCTGCCTGGTCCCGCCCACTGGTATGTCCCTATTGTCATGGGGGGTGACTAAACTTTACTGGCTGGTGTTGTGCACCTGGGTGTGGATTTTGTGTTGAACTGCCAAGGAGGATGGAGTCTTGTACCTGAGAGATTTGTACAACCTCTGTGACTACCTGGTTTTGCCAGGGCATCACACTGGCATACTGAATGCACTTTAAAGATTTTCTGCTAATAGCTCCCTGTACAATTGTGAGTCAATGATGTCCCAGATGAGGGTGATGGAAGATAAATTCGGATGCACCTTAGGCCACGGTGCATATTTAGACCACTCAGGCAGCTAACAGTAGCACAGGTGTCATGTGACCTGTCATTATTGTGTTGAAAAGTGGATCCTGAGACACTCTAGAAATGGTATTATCACTGGTTCCACCACCAGATCAATATAATGTCAAGCAGTTACTGTTCCTCTATTAAAGTCTGGGTCTGGCTAGCAGACATTATGCTTCCCCACACCATAATCCTGAGAGTGTGACCCGTGTGACATTGCCTCATGAAGGACCTCATTGACCTCTTGTCACCACTCTCAAAAGCTAATTTGGTGCAGAAAAAAACAAGGATAAAAAGTGGAAAAACGTCCGCACTGCTGTGCCAATAAAGAGTTAATTCCAAATTAAGAGCAATGCAGGATGGTTTAATCTACGCATTTCGGCGTTTTTGGTGGAATTCCTGATGAAGGAGAGGGGTTATCTCCAAAACGCGTAAAAAAAGCCACCCTGCATTGCTCTTATTTTGGAATTAACTTTTTATTGGCACAGAAACGCAGACTTTTTTTCCACTTTTTATCCTTGTTTTTTTTCTTGCTTCCGCCTTTGGCACGTGGAGTCTGCAGAAGCTGATACATACTTTAATACTGGTTGTGTGTCACACAACCATCCCAGGTGAGTAGTTTTCATTAACCTTTACTGTTGTTATCCTGGTAAGACCCTATATGTGCTTTTCATATCCACAGTTTTTTTACTATAATTTGGTGCAGAGCAAGACAGCAATGGAGGCTGGAATGGAGTTCTATCTTCAGTTATGAGTTAAAGGGTATTCCCATCTCCAAGATCCTATCCCAATATGTAGTACGTGTAATAATAAGAATATTAACCAATACCTCCAACTTGAAATGCAGTATAGTTCTTCTGATTCACTATGTCACTTACCTCATGTTCAGTGCATTACAGGACCTTAGGTATCCATGGTTACAACCATGCATATAGTCATTGTTAGTTAGTTAGTTGCTTGTGGTCATAGTCATGGATACCTAAGGTCCTGGAATGCTCTGAACATGAGGTAAGCGATATAGTGAATCAGGAGAACTATACTACATTTCTAATTGGAGGTATTTGCTATTATTATTATTATTATTACACCTACTACATATTAGGATAGGAACTATACAGTCATATGAAAAAGTTTGGGCACCCCTATTAATGTTAACCTTTTTTCTTTATAGCAATTTGGGTTTTTGCAACAGCTATTTCAGTTTCATATATCTAATAACTGATGGACTCAGTAATATTTCTGGATTGAAATGAGGTTTATTGTACTAACAGAAAATGTGCAATCCGCATTTTATCAAAATTTGACCGGTGCAAAAGTAGGGGCACCCTTATCAATTTCTTGATTTGAACACTCCTAACTACTTTTTAATGACTTACTAAAGCACTAAATTGGTTTTGTAACCTCATTGAGCTTTGAACTTCATAGGCAGGTGTATCCAATCATGAGAAAAGATTTTTAAGATGGCCACTTGCAAGTTGTTCTCCTATTTGAATCTCCTATGAAGAGTGGCATCATGGGCTCCTCAAAACAACTCTCAAATGATCTGAAAACAAAGATTATTCAACATAGTTGTTCAGGGGAAGGATACAAAAAGTTGTCTCAGAGATTTAAACTGTCAGTTTCCACTGTGAGGAACATAGTAAGGAAATGGAAGAACACAGGTACAGTTCTTGTTAAGGCCAGAAGTGGCAGGCCAAGAAAAATATCAGAAAGGCAGAGAAGAAAAATGGTGAGAACAGTCAAGGACAATCCACAGGCCACCTCCAAAGACCTGCAGCATCATCTTGCTGCAGATAGTGTCAATGTGCATCGGTCAACAATACAGCGCACTTTGCACAAGGAATAGCTGTATGGGAGAGTGATGCAAAAGAAGCCGTTTCTGCAAGTACGCCACAAACAGAGTCGCCTGAGGTATGCAAAAGCACATTTGGACAAGCCAGTTACATTTTGGAAGAAGGTCCTGTGGACTGATGAAACAAAGATTAAGTTGTTTGGTCATACAAAAAGGCGTTATGCATGGAGGCAAAAAAACACAGCATTCCAAGAAAAGCACTTGCTACCCACAGTAAAATTTGGTGGAGGTTCCATCATGCTTTGGGGCTGTGTGGCCAATGCCGGCACCGGGAATCTTGTTAAAGTTGCGGGTCGCATGGATTCAACTCAGTATCAGCAGATTCTTGACAATAATGTGCAAGAATCAGTGACGAAGTTGAAGTTACGCAGGGGATGGATATTTCAGCAGGACAATGATCCAAAACACCGCTCCAAATCTACTCAGGCATTCATGCAGAGGAACAATTACAATGTTCTGGACTGGCCATCCCAGTCCCCAGACCTGAATATCATTGAAAATCTGTGGGATGATTTGAAGTAGGCTGTCCATGCTCGGCGACCATCAAACTTAACTGAAATGGAATTGTTTTGTAAACAGGAATGGTCAAATATACCTTTATCCAGGATCCAGGAACTCATTAAAAGCTATAGGAAGCGACTAGAGGCTGTTATTTTTGAAAAAGGAGGATTTAAAAAATATTAATGTCACTTTTTTGTTGAGGTGCCCATACTTTTGCACCTGTCAAATTTTGTGCGGATTGCACATTTTCTGTTAGCACAATAAACCTCATTTCAATCCAGAAATATTACTCAGTCCATCAGTTATTAGATATATGAAACTGAAATAGCTGTTGCAAAAACCCAAATTGTTATAAAGAAAAAAGGTTAACATTAATAGGGGTGCCCAAACTTTTTCATATGACTGTATGGGCAATGCCATAAAGATTCCTTTATGAGAGATTGTAAAACTAGTTATGGAATTCTGATGTGCGGTGACATGATGTACGATAACCGAACCCCTCTAATCTTTATTTTAGGTACACTAACAGCTCGGCATTACATTGACTTTGTCATGCAACCAGCTGTAAGAATATTTCTGCATACTGCCCCGAAGCCATTTTTTCACATAACGCCAAAAATGCATATTGATTGTGCTATTCTGAGCAACCTGAGTGGCCTAAACTTGTCATCATAGCCTACAGCATCTTTGGACAGGTCTCCCATCAAGCACATCTAGGATATCATTGGTCAGAAATTGCAAAGAGAACTGTCAGCAGCTGATGTTGATAATTTGTATGCCCAAGTGCATTCAGTGTGGCATAACATTCCCCAGACAATATGGTGGTAGTCCAGGCCTATAGCCATGGACTACCACCATGCAGGATCTGCTGCTGTCTCCCCAAGCCTCCTGAGGAACCTTTAATGGGAAAGGAGAAACGCGTAGAGGCAAGGCAGGGATGAGGACCTGCTTTTTTCAGGGAAGTAAAATTATCCTTATATTCCCTTTAGTGTCTTTTATATTTACTTGGGACTGATTGTATCCCAGTAAGGCACCATTTATGTGTGGTACTGTAAACTCTTCAAAACAAATGGTCTTGGTCTGATTGTGGAGGGACCATGGTAGCTCCCTTTTGGAATACTTTTTGATGTTTTTGGTGTAAGGGATTATTACATGGGCTAATGTTTGCAGGTATTTCGTTTTCTTAAATACCACCTCATATGGTTGTATATCATATTGCCAGTAATCAGGCCTTGAATACATATTGGTGTACCAAACCCCACTTAAATTTTGGGAGCGGCAATCTTACTTCCCCTTATTTACCTTTATTTGAGCACTGTCCCTGGTTTTAAAGTAAGGAGAAAGAGGGAAAGCCTTCGTGGAACGGGGGCGCCCGGAAACTTAAGGCGTCATACCCTCCGTTGACAGGTAGGGACATTTAGTCCTTTGAGGGTTACTAGGGTTTTGCCCCCCCTTCCACAAGATATATATATGTATATATATATATATATATATATATATATATATATACTAGAAGGTATATTTACGAATTGTGTAGTTAAAGTATGATTTTTGTTATATATATAGATGTTGTTGTGTGTAGTTGCCAAGTGTTTGTGTAGGGCGCTGTACATGTTCTGGGTGTTGTCTGGGTGTGGCGGGGGGTGAGAGCGGTGTTGTTTGTGTGTTGCGTTGTGTGTGTTGCGTTGTTTGTGGAGCGCTGTGTGTCTGCAGTGTTGTCTGTGTGTGGTGCTGTGTGTGTTGCGCGGTTTGTGTGGGTGTGGGGTGCGTGTGTGTGTTTTGGGGGGAGGTATGTTTTGTGCAATGTGTGTGTATTGCGCGGTATGTGCGTATATTTGTGTATGCTGCGGTGTTTGTGTGTTGGGTGTTGTGTGTGTGCGGCGTTGTCTGTGTGTGGGTGTCTGTGTAGGGCGGGGTTTGTGGTTCCCAGTGTGTGTGTGGTGTGTTGTGCGGTGCGCGTGTGGCGGTGTGTGTGTGTTTTGGGGGGAGGTGTGCACCCCCATCGTGCTCCATCCCCCATGCTGCGCACTCCCCATCGTGCTCAATCCCCCATGCTGCGCACCCCCCATCGTGCTCCATCCCCCATGCTGCGCACCCCCCATCGTGCTCCATCCCCCATGCTGCGCACCCCCCATCGTGCTCCATCCCCCATGCTGCGCACCCCCCATTGTGCTCCATCCCCCATGCTGCACACTCCCCATCGTGCTCCATCCCCCATGCAGCGCACCCCCCATCATGCTCCATCCCCCATGCTGCGCACCCCCCATCATGCTCCATCCCCCATGCTGCGCATCCCCCATCGTGCTCCATCCCCCATGCTGCGCACCCCCCATCGTGCTCCATCCCTCATGATGCACACCCCCCATCGTGCTCCATCCCCCATGCTGCGCACTCCCCATCATGCTCCACAGTCACACATCGGACAGTATACACGCACACATCTGATCGCATACACTCACACCCCACTTCTTCCTGTGCCCTCCGGTGGGCGGTCCCAGCAGCTGTGCTGCACGCCGTGCTCCTCTGCCTTCTGCCGACACGCACACATCCGATCGCATACATGCACACATCCGATCACATACACGCACACACACACTGACGATATCGCACATACGCGCTCACACACTCACAACATCCGGAGATACCACATGCTTCCGGCCATGTGATCCTCCTGGAAGGACACTGCACGCACAGTATCGCCGCCGAGAAGTAAGCGATATCACTGGATGTTGTGAGTGTGTGGATGCGATCTGATGTGTGTGTGAGGTGTGTGTGAGAGTGAGTGAGTGTGATCTGATGTCTGTGTGTCTGTTCTTATGTGTGTGCATGTGTGTGTGTTCCGCCGCTGCAGGACCTTGATGCGCTCACTTGCTCCCGGTCGGCTTCTGGTGAGTATGACTGCGGGGTCTTTTTTCTTCTGTCTTCTCTCTTCTGGGGGTGCCCGCTGCCTATAATGAAGTGTCTTGCAGTGTCTTTAACTCTTTCACCGCTGCATGACACTTCATTATTGACCACACCGGTGTACGCTGGTAACCATGATACGAAGCGCTTCCTATAGTTACCCGATGTTTATCATGGTTACCAGCGTACACCGGTGCGGTCAATAATGAAGTGTCACGATCCCAGCATCGCAAGGTTATGTCTGGGCTGGGGGAGTCGGGGCTTCGTTTGAATTCGGGGAAGGGGCGTGGCCGAGCGGTCGATGCGTGCGGAGTGTCGGGGCAAGCGGCCAATCCATGCGGGGGGCGGGGCCAGGCCGAAGCGAGCGGCCAATCCGTGGGGGTGGGCGGGGCCAGGCCGAGCCCGGCCGGCCAATCCGAAAGTTGTCACTGTAACGGCACAATTTTGGAGCAAGACAGACAGACAGACAGAATAAGGCAATTATATATATAGATACATTGCCGACTCCCATATAGGGGTTCCCTGCTTCTGGTATTTTTGTGTTTGTGTGTCCTTGGAATTTTAACCAATTATTAATAAAACGTATATTTTTAATAGGGGTTGAGGTTATTTGTAAATTGGTCATATTATACTCTACCTGGAGTTCTCATTTTTCTATTGTAAGTCCAACCTGAGTGGCCTAAACTTGTCATCATAGCCTACAGCATCTTTGGACAGGTCTCCCATCAAGCACATCTAGGACATCGTTGGTCAGAAATTGCAAAGAGAACTGTCAGCAGCTGATGTTGATAATTTGTATGCCCAAGTGCATTCAGTGTGGCATAACATTCCTCAGACAACTATTAATATTTGAGTTTTGAGATTTGAGCAAAGTCAGCAAATTAAAATTTTAAAATATCTGCTCATCTCTAATGTAAATCTGTGTAAGTGTGTGTATTTCTGCATGAGACGCTCATACTCAATTCTGAAAATTCAAGTTGTTTTTATTTATTTTTTCATTGTTTCATTATTTGTATATGATTAACAAATGTATTGCTCCTGTGATTTAATAAATTTGCAACTTTTTCTTCTTGGTGCTACAATTTCAATCATTTTAACTACAAAGTGTTTTCAGCTACCTAGAAAAGATACTCGACTTCCTGTTTCTATATGGAATTTAGAAAGATTAAGCTACAGTAGTAGTTTGTGTTTTGTTACTAATCATGTGAATTCATAGACCTAATGGGAAATAGAAGAATTAACTGGGTTAAAGCAGAAAATGGGCTATTGTAAGTGCAGCGTGCTATATATGATGATTTCAATTTATTGAAAGGATAGGAACTTTGATGGGAGTGCTTCTTTATCTGACTCTAAGATATTGACAATTATTTCAAGTCTTACAGATATATTCAGCACTCTTGAAATTGCTAAGATATTGATATTTGGGCAGACTCTTCAATAGTTTTGTTGAAAAAGTTATCAGGGTTGCAAAAAACTTGTTGAAAAAAAAGATGCACATTAACTGCCAAAGATTTTAGAAGAATCAAACATAAAGTGACTAGGAACCTATTATCCTTCAGTAATGTCATACTCCAGAACTGCAACTCTAACCAGTGGAGATAATTTGTTGGGTCTGGTCCTGTCAAACAGAAGAGATAAAATAGGACATCTATAGGTCCTGATGCACTTGGGTAATGCAGTAAGTTTCAAAGCAATATTCAACAAAAGATTACAAATGGGTACTACAAAAATCTGGAGCTATTGACAAATTAAGCTGGGTCAATTAAGGGAAGAGCTTACTCTTGTAGACTGAAATCATGTCCAGCTAACTAGAGATACTGAATATAAAAGGGTAGTTTTAAATATAACACTAGAATCCTGTAGTAAGTTTATACCCTCTGGTAAAAAAATGTCTAGGAATAAAAAGAGACCATTGTGGTTAACAAAAGCCTGCTTTACACGAGACGACCGATCGTGCGATTTTTTTTTTTATCCGATGCGTCATGCCCATGTCTTTTTTTTTTTTGATCGCACATAGGTTGTTGTCTATGCGTCACACGTTTTGTTTTGATCAACTACCCAATAGCGATCAGCGATGTATTGATTGTCCATGGCGGTCGTGCCAAAGGCTTCACACATGTTTTGTTTTAGTTAATCTGTCTTTCGTAGGGGCGTTTTTATGTAAACTATACACCCCTCTGTGACGTTGTCTATAATCTATCACGCCCAGAACCTTGTTTTCCAGCACACTCCTGTCTTTATTCTTTGGCTGATTGGTTAGCTTTAATATAAATCGTCTCTCGTGCGTCCATCCTTATTGTCTCGTTTTTTCCTTGTATCTGCGAACATTTTTTCCTCGCATCCTTCTCTTGGTGAATTTTGTTTGTTTTGCATCAAAGGTTTGTTTCTTTTTTTTTTGGGTTGTTTTTTTTAATGTTAGGTTTTAATATTGTTCAAATAATATTTTGGTTAGGAAAAATGTTTTCCTTATTTTTGTAAATTTTTAAAGCAAAGGTTTTTACCTTTATTTATTCAATTGATATTGACATTTTATGTTGTTTTAAAAAAAAGGGGCTAAAATAAAACTTACCACAAATACGGTTGCAAAAGGACACAAGCAGAGGAATCCCGAAAAAAACAAAAACAAATAAGTAACACTGAAGAAAAAACAAAAAGCCAGCACGAAATGTGCACTTTAGCACTAAAAATTCCAAACTATATTTATTATAAAAATTTTGAGATTTTTGGCAAAAAATTGCAATTTCTTGAGCTGCCTCGCCACGTCACGGCAAATCTCATTTGAGGCAGTCCTACACTAAAATATTTTTATATAATGTGCCATACGGCCTCACATATGAATAGTAGAACTGCTCTTAGCAGCACTCACCTGGTCTATTTCAATCCCGTACCCATGACTGAGTCATGGCTGTGGGCGGGACAGGTCCAAGCAAATGCTGCATGAAGTAAATAGCCTGTGGACAAGGCCTGATGACTTAATGTGAACAGTCACCAACCGCCAAAATCTAGACAGATGGAATACATCCCAAAATGGGGTGCATAGCAAGGTGGGGGTCAGCCACCGACCAATTCAATGAAGAAAAAACAAAAAGTCAGCACGAAATGTGCACTTCAGCACTAAAAATTCCAAACTGTACTTATTATAAAAATTTTGAGATTTTTGGCAAAAAATTGCAATTTCTTTTTCTTGAGCTGCCTCGCCACGTCACGGCAAATCTCATTTGAGGCAGTCCTACACTAAAATATTTTTATATAATGTGCCATACGGCCTCACATATGAATAGTAGAACTGCTCTTAGCAGCACTCACCTGGTCTATTTCAATATGTTTCAAAAATGTTTTCCTTATTTTTGTAAATTTTTAAAGCAAAGGTTTTTACCTTTATTTATTCAATTGATATTGACATTTTATGTTGTTTTAAAAAAAAAAAGGGGCTAAAATAAAACTTACCACAAATACGGTTGCAAAAGGACACAAGCAGAGGAATCCCGAAAAAAACAAAAACAAATAAGTAACACTGTACTATTATACACACTGCGCCAAGGCTACCCAGAATGGACGAAATTCAGAACACTAGCTCCGGCTTTTATTTCATGATTAGCAAATCAAAACGCATCAGCGACAACCAATCACAACATATTAGGCGTGTCTATTTAAAATATCAACTACGCCCTGGACGCTGATGACGTTTCTAAAAACGACGAAGAAGGACGATGAAAGGGAGTCACACTTATCAATGTGTCCTTCTGAAAGCCAAAAATAAACGATATTATGGAAATAAACGACGAGCACACGATGGCCGATTTTATAACAATTATTGATCGTTTGGAATCGCACGGAGGTGACACATGCAAAGATGTTGTTACGAACGGCGGAAGTGCGTCACGAAAACCGTGACCCCAACGATGCATCGCACAATAGATTGACTCGTGTAAAGCAGCCTTCAGGCCACACTACTATAATAAGACAAAAACAAAGGGAATTTAAAATTTTGAAGGCCTTAAAAGTCAGAATTACCATTCCAGGCAACTATAAATAAAGGTCTCAAAAGAAAATGTAAAAATGAAATCAAGCTAACAAAGTGATCTAACACACTGCAAAAGACATTAACATATATTTGATTAGAATGTCCTGAAATTTGCAGTTTCATACAAATTTAAACACCAGAGATTCAATTCATAGTTTACAAAAAACTTTGCCTGCAACCATTTCTGATACTGTTGAAGCATCAGATAGCAGGTTAATGTCTTTTAGGTGGCTGTGTGAGGTTTCCCATAATGCAGTGCAGCTATGGCATCGAGGGAATCATCATACATTGTATAGTGGTGGTTAGTATCTGAACCATAACAGATCAGCTATTATAATCAGTGGAGTTTGTGCGACAGAGTAATTTTCCATCTCCAGAGTCACTGGTTCAGTCAGATGCGAAGCTTTGTTTTTTTGCACTTGTGGCAACAGTTCAGTTTGGTACCCATTCCTATATATAGCTTAAGCAATTGAAGTAGCTGTGATGAGACCGCTCATATGCAATTTGCATTCTTGCAGTCATATGCCGGATTAGCTGCTTATCCTAATTCTCTTGTTTTGTGAAAACCTACAACCCCAACTTTTTGAGAGACGCAGGAAGAGAAGCTAGTTGGCACATGACAGTAAGTATGAAAATTGCATATGGTGGGGATCTTATGACTGCTGGAACTGGCAAGCAGAGACAAATCCTAACATTGAGTATATCACAACTAGACTACTACAAGTAATGGAAGGCCTCCCATATGATGACAGGTTGAAAAAGTTAGATATGTTTAGCTTAGAAATAAGACGTCTCAGAGGAGATCTCATTTATATGTATAAATACACGTGTGGTCAATATAAAGGACTGGCACGTGACTTATTTCTTCCAAAGACAATACTAAGGACCGGGGCACTTACTGGGAGTTAAAGATAAGTGATTCCGACAGCTAAATAGGAAAGGGTTCTTTACAGTTAGAGCAGTCAAACTGTGGAATGCCCTACCACAAGAGGTAGTAATGGCAGACACTATAAAAGCTTTTATAAAAGGGCTGGATAATTTCCTCAGTACACAAAACATTGTTGGTTATAAATGACCAAATGTAGAACTGGTGGAGGAAGGTTGAACTAGATGAACCTAGGTCTTTTTTTCAACCTAAGTAACTATGTAACTATGTAACATGCTGTTAGGATTAGGCATGCTACTGTGCATAATGTTATAATTAATACCCCTAACATAAATATAGATGTAGGAACTCATAACTTGTCAGACAGCACACAACTTTATTAACTTAGCCATCCATGTATCATGTTATCTGTCAAGTTATGGATTGCTACATGTATACAAGATCAGAACCAATAACAGTACAATAATACATCACGAGTACCACCCACTATCAGTACATAAATGGATCATTAGACCTACCAACAGTACAGAAATACATCACCAGAACCAATATCAGTACAGCAATACAACCACCATCAGTACAAGTATATATCACCAAAATCATCATTTACACATGAATAAATTACCAGAACCACATCAGTAAATTAATACATCACGAGAACCACAATGTCACGGACGTGCATCTGTGGCAGATGGTAGTGACATGTTCAGGTGCTTAGTCTCACTTTATTTGGTGGGACTCTGCATACTAAATGAAATTCCCTTTCCTTCAGGGAGGAGAGTCTTAATGCCAGCTTTCCTTCCAGCAGCTCCTGGTCAGGTGATTGCAGTTGGGACCACGCCCTGCTCTGATAAATACCCTCAACATCCACCAGAAGGTGCCGCTTATTTTCATCATTTGGAAAATTCGCCAGGAGGAGGAAGGAGCTGGTTTATCTCTTTCAGTTATTCTGTAGGCTGCAGCATTGGAGTTTGCTGCAGCATTCTCAGGTGTGGTTGTTTTGTTTGGATGTTACTCAGTAGTCTGTCTATTCCCCTCCTTTCTATGTTGTCTCCCTTTGTGTACGAGTGGTAGTTTTTTTTTGTTGTAACACCTGTTAGTCATTATTTGTTAGTGGAGGTTTTCTTCTGTTCTTGCCCATTCCCCCGAGGTGGTGGGTTGTTGAGGGGGGACTCTATCATCAAGGAGAAGAGATAGAGCCTAGGGTGGTTACCTGGCCTCCTTACCATCAAGAATACCTCAGGGCTAGGGGGAGCACAGGGGTCCCACTTTTAGGGCCAGCATAGACTCCCCTGGGTTCACGGCAGTCACAATCGTGACACACAATTAGTACAGAAATAAATCACTAGAAACACAACAGTACAAAAATAGAGCATCCCACCCACGTTTAGTACAATAATACAACAGAAAAAACATCATAAGTACAGGAATATATCACCAATAATAATGAGCGAGCACTAAAATCGAGCAGGTCTTATGCACGTATGTGCTCAATTCGAAAACCAAATCTAACAGAAGTCAATTAGAAATTCAAGCAATTTTCCAGAAGAGACCCAGGAAAATCGATGAAATGGATGGACACAGGGCTCGCATAGAATGGAAAACAGCATGGACAAGATGCCTAGATGCATCTCAGATTTCAAGTCGCTGCTGGAAATAATGTTGTCAGAGTATGAGGCTGTGTGCCCACGTTGCATTTTTAGATGAGATTTTGAGTGCAGATTTGTAACAAAATTGGAAGGTAATCCGGATGACAGCAAAGTTATTGAGAATCCTGAGGTGTCATGCACACATTTCTTATTTGTAACTTGCAGAATTGATGCGGAATATACACCTCTTTTATTGGCTGAAAATGAAACATACAAAACCGAACATAAAAATGGATTTTATATAAAAAAATGTTAGGAAACATTCTTTCTTGTATAATGACTTATAAATAAGGCAAAATTAAAAAGAGAAAGAAGTAACGCTTCCTTTACTCCTTAGTAGCCAGGCCATCTCTCAGCGGATTTCCCTGTCTCCTATGACTACAGTGGATGACATAGTAGAGGTGGAAATAAAGCTACACCCACCGATAGTCACCGGTAAAGGGAATTTTAACATTTTACTACCTTATCTGGGCATGTGGTGTGTGTGACATTATCAGACACATAGTGTTTAATTTATGAAGAAGGGGCTCTGAACCTCAAAAAGCCTCACCACCAAGATCAAGAAATTAGAATTAATATTGTTGAAAAAAAAATTATATGTGGGGATACCGGAGACATGGCTGAACAAGAGCTATGACTGGGCAGTTAATTTACAGGGATAAAGTCTGTTCAGAAATGACTGTACAAACAAGCGATGGCGCAGTGTGTGTTATGTAATTATATGTTAAACATCCCTAAAACCCATCCTACGTGATAATATATGTGAGGCTAATGAAAATGTAGAGTCCGTATGGGTGGAGATAAGGGGAGCGAGAAAGAATAATACAGTAAAATACTGATAGGGGTTTGTTATAAGTCTATCCTCATAAAGCAAATAGAAGAGACAGGGAATCAGGGAGTCATAATTATTATGGGGAACTTCAACTAAATAAATTGGGGAATAGAATCTTGCAAGTCCAACAAAGGGTACAGCCAATAGACTAGACCGCATATTAATTATATGGGTTGCAGTGACTTTATATTTTCATGTATAACATGTATTACAGTATAAGACCTATACAGTATAGGGGCTATACAGTATAGGGGCTACAAGGACACTATATTTCAGAAAGACACATTTCCAAAGTATAAGAGATAAACTTAGTGCCATAAACCGGGATAATCTCCTGAGAAATAAAAGTGCACAAAACAAATGGGACACTAATATAAGAATCCTGAATAGGACCTGTGCACAATATATACCCTATGGGAAGAAACAAGCTAGAAATAGGAGGAAACCACTATGGCTAAATAGAGCTGTAAGGGGCGCAATAATGACAAAAATAAAGTGTTTAGAGAACCAAAATAGCTGTCTAAGGACACTAGTGACAAAATTGTAGACCTGCCAAAGGCTGGGATGGGCTACAGGACTATAGGCAAGCAACATGATGAGAAAACAACAATTGTTGGTTCATTTTTTAGAAAATGGAAGAAAGACAAAATGACTGTCAGCCTTACTCGGTTTTGGGCTCCATGCATGTTCTTACCTCTTTGGGTAAGGATGATTCAGAAAAAGATCAACAATAGGGCTGAGCAGACCCGAACTGTTAAAGTCCAGATCCACGCGGTTTCAAAGATTTCCAGGTGCCGGATCCGGCACTGGGGAAAATAATTGAAAAATAAAGAAAAACAGAAATAAAACAGTGTTTCATACTTACTGACAATTGGTGTTATGGCGGCACCCTGCTCCCGAGTCGCGCATTCACTTCCTGTACTGTGCATGGTATATACACAGCTTTCAGTGTTTTTCCTGCCCTCCGGCCGTCCTCTTGTCTGTGATTGGTTGTAGGCAGATGCGCCCCCAGCCTGTGACAGTACCTGCTTGCCATGCAGTCATCGTGGCTCAGTCATTGTCTGCACAACCAGCGGTCGTGCTCTATGGCTATTGGCTATGTAGCAAAGCTGAAACGGTGTGGGACCTCGTGTGGATTACGCCGCACCTGCAGGGTGTTGGGGGTTAATAAAGAGGTGAAGGAGGGTGTGTTTTGTACTTTATTCCAAATAAAGGATTTTTATCTGTGTTTGTGTTTATTTACTGTCACTTACAGATTAGTGTGATGCAGATATCTTATAGACGCCTGTTCTACCACACTAACCTAAAGCTTAGTAGCATCTGTGCACTGCTATTAACCCCTTATTACCCTGATTGCTACCACTCCAGGGCAATCAAGAAGAGCCGGTATTGCACCGGGATTGTCACATCTAATAGATGCGGCAATACCGGGCGGCTGCGGGCTGAGACTACCAGCCCCCAGCCGGCATTATCATGGCTGGGGATGAAAACTAGGGGGGACTGCACATTGGTTTTATTTTAATTATTTATTTAAATAATTAAAGAAAAAAAAAAGCCGCATCACCGACACAGTCACCTGCACACACTTCTGACAGGAGCGTACATGTGTTTCTAGGTACATGCATGCTCATGCTCAGAGTGCGGCAGGCCATGCCGGCTGATGTCATGTAAGACTTGTACAAGTCTGACAGCGCATCACTGGCAAGCCATACACACTTCTGACAGGAGTGTGCATGTGTTTCTGTGTACATGCACTCTCACGTTCAGAGAGCGCAGGCTGTGCCGGCTGATGTCATGTCAGACTTGTTCGAGTCTGAAAGAGCATCAACATCCACATACTTCTGACAGGAGAGTGCATGTGTTTCTATGTACATGCACGCTCATGTTCAAAGCGCGGCAAGCCGTGCCAGGTGATTTCATGTCAGACTTGTACGAGTCTGACAGTGCATCAACGGCACAGCCGCATACTCTGACAGAAGCGTGCATGTGTTTCTGTGTACATGGACGCTCATGTTCAGAGAGAGCGGGCTGTGCCTGCTGATGTCATGTCAGACTTGTACAAGTCTGACAGTGTATGTGTTTCTGAAAGACATGCACGTTCATCATACTAACCCGCAGACACTTGCACTGCTTTCCCCGCCCCGGCCGTCTTGCCACCTGTGATTGGTTGCAGTCAGCTGACACGCTGCCACTCAGGGTGGGGGTGCGTCTAGCTGCAGCCAATTACAGACACTGGTGGGCAGGCAAAACAATGAATATTTAATTTTTGGCTCCGGAAGGGAAAAGCGTGACCCGGAAGAAGTTTGCTGCCATGACACAGCCTCGGGTGAGTACACAGCGCGCGCTCCTACCCCCGTATTCCTTCCACAAACATTTTTAATCTCCGGATTCTGGTTCCCATAGACTTATATGGGCACCTAAATCCAGAGTGGATACAAATTTTTTGTTCTATCCGGCAGGGATCCGCTGCTTCCGGATTTTGGCAGATTCGATCAGCCCTAATCAGGAATCAACCAAGAACTACATGCGTGACCAACCATGGTCTATGACCTGAAGAGAGCTGGGACCACAGTCTCAAAGATTACCATTAGTAACACAGTACGCCATCAAGGATTAAAATAATGCATAGCACGCAAGGACCCCCTGCTCACACAAAGCACATGTCACTTGGAAAAAGAAGGACTCGTACCAAAAACAAAAGGTATCGAATAAGTGGCCATTGCATGTCCAATTTTCTCTTTATTTTCTGCTATGGAAGGTACAGAAGAAGCTGAACCATTTGTGCATACATGGCCACCTATTCTTGACCCCAAAAAATAGGACAGCTATATCATATCAGATCCTTTATGTGGCATTCATAAACTGGCCAACAGAAGAACTGGAAATAGGTCAGTGGCAGTATAGGATGTGTTTAGGCTTGTTGTTTGAAGAACAGAAATAGGATTTGCTATTGCCCCAAGCAAGGCCAGATTTTATATGCCATCACCTTTCAGAACATGGAATTAAATTATAATGGCACATAGAAACCATTAACTTGTATTTAGATCAATCAAGGTCCAGGTTCTATATTTGCAATGCCCAGATGCCAGACTTCAACATACTGCTGAAAATGCAGATGGATAGGGATTGCTTATACATATGACATCATATCACATGTCCACTTTCCGAACAGGAAACCAGAGAAATGGTTCTAAAAGAACGCCATAATACAGATTCCAGATTTTGATCTGTATAATCAGTGTTTCATGACAAATAAGGCATCTAATATATACAGATAGTCCTATAATCTAACATTAATCAATATCATGGTCCTTTTTAGATTCCTCAGTATTCCTTTCTGGATTCAGATACAGTCCCTAGAAAGATAAAAAAAATAAGTGTCAGGCAAAGGCCTAGAAATCTGAAGACCAATGTAAAAATGGAAGATTAACTTTAGGGATGAATGAATGTATTTGCCAATATTCGTTATCCGACAGATAAAAGGGTATCCGAGGTATCCACCATCCGACGACTAATATGGTATTCGCTCCGGTACTTTCATTTTCTTTTCTGGACTTCCTGGTGCCTTTTTCCAGCCAATGAACACATCTGACGTTGCTTGCCTTCACAGTAACGCCGTAGCCATCTTTGTTGTGGTGTTACTGTGACGCCCTGGCAAAACCAGGTAGTCACACAGAAGGCCCCCGCATAACACCTTCCCACACAGGGTTACATACAGCCGACCTGAAACCCTAGCCACCCCCCCTTAGGGTAGGACAGACACACCAGTGGGCCGGACCAGGTGGAGAACCCGGGGCGGGAAAAACAGTTAGTCTAGTTTGAGAGGAGAGGAGGTGAAGTTCAAGGGGAGCAGTGTAGCTCCAGAGAAGTGTGGAGTCAGAAAGGAAAGGGGTCGGGGTTGGAGCCCCGGCGTACTGGGTAGGTGGCAGACGGTTGTCCATATCTAGCAGGAGACGGGAAGACGGCTGACGGAGATCCGAGGTGGACCGGGGCAGGGTTGGAGCCCGCCGGTACCGACACCGGAGAACCGACCTGGAAACCGTGCACAGAGGGGGTACTTGGACCCTGAAGCCAGGACCGGAACCAACGGCCTAGCTAATTAACCAATTGAGGACAGGATTATAGGTCCTGTCCCAACCAATGTCCCAAAAGCAGACAACCACCCACCAAGAGGAATAAGGCATCCGCCAGGGCCCGGTAGATCCCAAGGGTCAGCGTCAGCGGGTAAGGCTCCCAATAAAAAGGACCAGGAGCGGACTCCCGTGTTTCATACCAGGAAGTCCAACACACCACACACTGAGTGCAGAGGAAAGTGATACGGATCATCAGCCCGGGTGTGGGACCAGATACACCCGACCGCGGCGGCCGGCCACCAGCACTCTGGTTTACCACTGGACTTGTGTGATTTATTCAACCGTGAGTAACCTAACATCCCCCGGTCCGACCGGGCGCACCGACCCCTGCAGTCACCATCCCGGCATAGAGACACTGGGTCCGGCGGCATCCATCCCTACCCACGGAGGGGTTAACATCCAGCTGCCATCCCATCGCCGCCGGTAGTCCCACAACAGCAGTGGTGGTACCACACTTCACCACACACCGTGGGTGGCGTCACAAACAGTTTACGGTAAATCCCGTACAAATACGTTGTTACGGGGGGCTGTCTGATAATAACTTAAAGGAGTATCAGACAGTCAGGGTCCACCGTGCAAAGACTCTGCTGCAGACTATGGCAGAGTGCAATACCTCTGTTAACTCACAGAAGGATATAATAAGTAAGTAAAGCAATTCCTCCCTTACTTGGAGGGTGTGTGGAATGATCTCTGTTAATAATCACAGAGACAAAGGCAATGTGTGCGAAATGGCACCTACCTAGGTCCGCTCTTCTAGTGGTGCAAAAGAGACGAACAGCAGCGTAAGCCGCACAAAGCTCCTACCTGCGTTCGCTCCACTAGTGTGCGAGGACACGAACCACTAGATATGGCACCTGCCTAGGTCCGCTCTTCTAGTGGTGCAAAAGAGACGAACAGCAGCATAAGCCGCACAAAGCTCCTACCTCTGTTCGTATCCTCGCACACTAGGGGAGCGAACAACTGCCAGACGCAGTATAAGGAACGTTACCCTAGCGGCAACGTCCACCTACGAGTCGAACCACAAGGCCCAGCCAGACCATGTGCCTCAGGCACCTGCCTATGTCCGCTCCCCTAAGAGGTAAGGATACGGACAGCAGCCGAAGCTGTAAGGTATAAGAACGCTACCCTGCCGGTAGCGCTCACCTAGCATAGACAGAGGAATGCCTAGAGGAACGCGCACAGAGCGTCTACTCTTATGCATGAACCAAGAGGACTGAGCGCCATGCGGCATGTGTCAGGGTCTTATATAGACTCTGTGCCTCATCCAAGATGGAGGACACCAGAGCCAATCCGCTGCCAGAATGACAGGAGTGACGTCATGCTGGCCTATCACTGAGCAAGGCATCACAAGCACATGACCAGCGACCAATCGGCATAGAAGGTGTCAGAGACATGTGACCTCGTGTCAGTGATGATGTCACCCGCACATGTGCAATGGCTCCAAGATAGGACTTAGTCTCTGGCGCTCGCACATGTGCAGTAGCAAGAAATCTGGACTTAGTCTCCAGCGCTCGCACATGTGCAGTAGCAAGAAATCTGGACATAGTCTCCAGTGCTCGCAGCAACCGTAACAGTACCTCCCCCTCAAGGGCCCCCCTCCCGGCGACGCAGGTAATCGGCAACTAAGTCGGGAGCATGGACAGCCTCCTCAGGCTCCCAAGAGCGATGTTCCGGGCCATAACCCTCCCAATCTATCAAGAAGAACCTGCGCCCTCTAACCATCTTAGAACCAACTATGGCTCGTACCTCATAGCTAGAGCGAGAGGAATCAGAGGCAGGAGAGTGCACTTCACGAGCGTGAGGTAAAATAGCCGGCTTTAGCAGTGAGACATGGAATTTGTCATGAATCCTAAGATGGACGGGTAACTTCAATTGGTAGACTACAGGATTTACCTGTCGAAGAACCTCATAAGGACCCAGGAAGCGAGGAGCAAATTTGACAGAGCTCACTCTAAGTCTCACGTGTTTTGCAGAGAGCCACACAAAGTCCCCTGGAGAAAAGACAGGAGCCGGGCGACGAAACCGATCGGACACCGTCTTCATACGGTCCTTAGCTGCTTGGATCGACTCTTGAGTCCGATCCCAAACCTCTCTGGCATTAGTTGCCCAGTCAGCCACAAGAGGAGGAGGTGCAGCAGCGGGAAACGGTACCGGTACCCTAGGGTGTTGCCCATTATTGAGTACGAACGGTGTCTGCCCAGTGGCCTCAGCCAGCGAATTGTTAAGGGCAAATTCTGCCCAGGGTAGGAGGGAGGACCAGTTATCGTGGTTCTCAGCAACAAAGTGTCGAAGGTATATAATCATAGATTGATTGGTACGCTCAACCAAACCATTGGTCTCGGGATGGTACGCCGAAGAGAGATTCAACTCAATTTGCAGAAGGCTACAAAGATCTCGCCAGAAACGGGAAGTAAATTGAGGGCCTCTATCACAAATGATACGATCTGGCATCCCGTGAAGCCTAAAGACATGCTTGAGGAATAGTTTGGCTAGTACCCTGGAAGATGGGATTCTCGATAACGGTACGAGATGAACCATCCGGGAGAAATGGTCCGTAATGACCCACACAAATCTATGTCCCTGTGAACATGGAAGATCACCCACAAAGTCCATGCCTACCACCTCCCATGGTCTATCTGGCACTGGTAAAGGATGCAAGAGCCCAGCCGGTCTCTGCCGTAATGGACGGTTGCGAGCACACGAGTAGCAGGAACCGACATATCTCTTGACGTGGCTGGCTAAGTGTGGCCACCAATACCACCTCTCCAGTAACTCTCGTGTCCGCCTTATACCAAAATGCCCACCCACCTTTGAGGTGTGGGCCCATGACAGTATATCATTCTGTCGATCAGGCGGGACAAAGGTCTTGCCCGGTGGGATTTGGTCTAACGTCACAGGGGAGAGCGTATGAAAAACCCTGGAGGGAAGGATAAGACGAGGTTCGTCAATCTCTTCCTGGGTAGAAAGCATAGAGCGAGACAGGGCGTCTGCCTTGTTATTCTTACTCCCAGACAGATAGTTGATGGAGAAGTGAAAGCGGGAGAAAAACAAGGACCAGCGGGCTTGGCGAGGATTCAGACGCTGAGCGGTTTGTAAGTACGTCAGATTTTTATGGTCTGTATAGACCTGTAAAGGATGTTTCGCTCCTTCCAGCAAGTGACGCCACTCCTCCAAGGCTAATCTCAAGGCGAGCAGTTCCCTATCCCCAATGGTATAGTTTCTCTCTGCCGGTGAAAAGGTTTTCGCAAAGAAGAAACACGGCCTTTTTCTACCTGCACCGTTCTTTTGATACAAGACCGCACCAGCACCCACTGAAGAGGCATCAACCTCTAAGAGGAAGGGCTTACTCTCATCGGGTCTTTGAAGAACGGGTGCAGTTGAACAGTGTCTTTTTACTGCCTCAAAAGCCTGAGATGTCTCAGTAGACCAGGCTTTGGGATTAGCACCTTTCTTAGTCAAGGCTACCAAAGGGGCCACCAAAGTAGAAAAATGGGGTATGAACTGCCTGTAATAATTTATGAATCCTAGGAAGCGTTGCACCGCCTTCAAGGAATGAGGTTCGGACCATTGCAGGACAGCAGAGAGCTTCGCAGGATCCATAGCCAGGCCCTCTTGTGAGATAATGTAACCCAAAAAAGGCAATGAGGACTGCTCGAATACACATTTCTCGAGTTTAGCAAACAATGAGTGCTCCCTTAAACGGGAAAGGACACGAACGACATCCTGACGATGAGTCTCCAGATCAGGAGAAAAAATCAGGATGTCGTCCAGATACACCACTACTGAGGATAACAGTAAATCCCTGAACACATCGTTTACGAAGTCCTGAAATACTGCGGGTGCATTACATAACCCAAAAGGCATGACGAGGTATTCATAGTGACCGTCTCGGGTGTTAAAAGCGGTCTTCCATTCATCACCCTTTCGAATTCGTACCAAGTTATACGCACCCCGCAGATCCAACTTCGTAAAAACTTGAGCTCCTCTCAGTCTGTCAAAGAGCTCCGAAATTAAAGGTAATGGGTATTTGTTCTTTATTGTGATTGCGTTGAGACCTCTGTAATCTATGCAGGGACGCAAATCACCCTCTTTCTTCCGAACAAAGAAAAACCCAGCTCCCGCGGGAGAGACAGACTTACGACCCTATGTGACCCTGAGACAGGGAAAGGCGCAAGGGAACTGTCCTCAATGTAATGGAGTCAGACAACATAGTTCCATTAACAACACGGACAGGAATAGGCGCCTCTAACATGATAGAGGGAATATTGTGTCCCTTTACAAATCCTGAGGACACAAAAGTCCCGTCAGCAACGGAATCCACAAAAGCCATAATAGGCCATGTATTCTCAGATAACGAGAGCTGACCTGGGATACAACACTTAGAGGGTGCAGAAGACGTCTCTAGTAACCCCCCTCTAATGGTTACTAGGCCAGGGAGTTTCCCTGACGACTAGGACACTTGTTGGCATAGTGCCCAGCCTGACGACATACGTAACATATAGGAGGACCAGACTTGCGTAGTCTGGAGGACGTATGACCTAACTCCATAGGAGTGGGAGATGTTTCAGATGCTGAGGAAGATGGTAGTGGACCCTCAACAACTGGAATAGCCCGAGGCTTAGGGCGTGAAGAAGAGACCTCGAGTCTACGTTCCTTATGGCGTACATCGATCCTCGTTGCTACTGTGATCAAGTCCTCCAGAGAAGCAGGGACCTCACGAGTAGCAAGAGTATCCTTGACATAGCCTGCCAACCCTCTCCAGAAGATAGGAATCAACACCTTCTCTGGCCAATCTAGTTCTGCCACCAGAGTTCTAAAAGCAATGGCATAAGAACTAGTGGATAACGAACCCTGAGATAGATCTAACAGTCTCAGGGCCGCATCATGGGTAACCTGCGGACCCATGAATACCGCCTTAAGAGCATCAAGAAAGTCTTGATGTCTCAGAGTAACAACATCAGAGCGCTCCCATAGGGGAGTCGCCCATTCTAAGGCTTTGTCCTGAAGTAAGGAGATGATAAAGCCTACTCTGGACCTCTCCGTAGAGAAGCGAGAAGAGTTGACCTCTAGGTGTATCTGACACTGACTAATGAAACCACGACATGATCTGGCATCGCCAGAATATCTGTTTGGCAGAGTAAGTCGAGGATCATGTGCAGCTGTCACCATGGTCTGAGGTTTATCCTCTATACTCTTGATGTCTCAGAGTAACAACATCAGAGCGCTCCCATAGGGGAGTCGCCCATTCTAAGGCTTTGTCCTGAAGTAAGGAGATGATAAAGCCTACTCTGGACCTCTCCGTAGAGAAGCGAGAAGAGTTGACCTCTAGGTGTATCTGACACTGACTAATGAAACCACGACATGATCTGGCATCGCCAGAATATCTGTTTGGCAGAGTAAGTCGAGGATCATGTGCAGCTGTCACCATGGTCTGAGGTTTATCCTCTATACTCTTGAGCCGTGACCTAGCGGCAACGTCCACCTACGAGTCGAATCACAAGGCCCAGCCAGACCATGTGCCTCAGGCACCTGCCTATGTCCGCTCCCCTAAGAGGTAAGGATACGGACAGCAGCCGAAGCTGTAAGGTATAAGAACGCTACCCTGCCGGTAGCGCTCACCTAGCATAGACAGAGGAATGCCTAGAGGAACGTGCACAGGGCGTCTACCCTCATGCATGAACCAAGAGGACTGAGCGCCATGCGGCGTGTGTCAGGGTCTAATATAGACTCTGTGCCTCATCCAAGATGGAGGACACCAGAGCCAATCCGCTGCCAGAATGACAAGAGTGACGTCATGCTGGCCTATCACCGAGCAAGGCGTCACAAGCACATGACCAGCGACCAATCGGCATAGAAGGTGTCAGAGACATGTGATCTTGTGTCAGCGATGATGTCACCCGCACATGTGCAATGGCTCCAAGATAGGACTTAGTCTCCAGCGCTCGCACATGTGCAGTAGCAAGAAATCTGGACTTAGTCTCCAGCGCTCGCACATGTGCAGTAGCAAGAAATCTGGACTTAGTCTCCAGCGCTCGCACATGTGCAGTAGCAAGAAATCTGGACATAGTCTCCAGTGCTCGCAGCAACCGTAACAGCAAGGCTCCATTTGCAAAGTCATGGCATCGATGTTCATTTGGAGATACTCCTGTATCATCCTCTCCAGCCGTTGACTGTGTGTCAGACTTCTTGTCTCTGCTGGCCTTGCAAAGGATGGTCTAAAAATATTATGAAACGATTCAATAAAATTGCTGTTACCAGCACCAGATATGGTGCTGCTGGTACGGTTAGACTGTTGATGACGAGACCGTCCCATGTTTGTCAAGTTACAACTGGTAGATTCACTCCATGCACCACGGTTGTTTGGTGGAAAAGCCGAGCTAAGATTGAGTAACAGTTTCTGCTGATACTCTTGCATACGTGCGTCCCTTTTTATGGCTGGAATTATGTCACAAAATGTGGACTTGTACCGGGGATCTAATAGTGTGGCAAGCCAGTAGTCATCATCACTTCTAATTTTGAAAATACGAGTGTCATGTTGTAGGTAGTGCAGCTCATGTGTCTTGCGCAGCCATGCAGACCAAGTCCACGCTGTGTTTGTGGCATAGAGGTGCTAACCATTCTTTCTTCCTCTGACATCTCCCCCCAACCTCTTTCAACTGAAATTTGACCAAGGTCTCCCTCATCCGCTGAGTCTTCCATGTCCATGGACAGTTCGTCCTCCATTTCTTCATGTTCTCCTGCACATTCCTCAACATTTTGCCTGCTACCATGCGCCTTTGTTGATCCCTGTCCCCCATGGTCCCATGCCTGCCGCCTTGGTGATGATGAACGTCTGGACCTTGGTGATGTTGTTGTCCCTTGTTAATATGAATCCTTCTGTACTTCCTCCCCTTCCTGTTGTCCCACCCCCTGACCCCGAATAGTGTTTAGCATGTGCTCCAGCATGTAAATGACTGGAATTGTCATGCTAATAATGGCATTGTCAGCGCTAAACATATTCGTCGCCATGTCAAAACTGTGCAGAACGGTGCATAGGTCCTTGATCTGAGACCACTCCATCAGGGTGATCTGCCCCACCTCTGCATCTCGTTGACCCAGGCTATATGTCATGACGTATTGCACCAGTGCTCGGCGGTGCTGCCACAGTCGCTGTAACATGTGGAGAGTCGAATTCCAGCGTGTCGGCACATCGCATTTCAGGCGATGAACCGGCAGGCCGAAAGACTTCTGGAGCGATGCAAGTCGCTCAGCTGCGGCGCTTGAACGGCGGAAGTGAGCAGACAGTTTTCATGCCGTATGCAGAAGGCAATCTAGGCAGAGATAGTGTGTTAAAAATTGCTGGACAACAAGGTTCAACATGTGAGCCATACAAGGCATGTGTGTCAACTTGCCCAGGCGAAGGGCCGCACCCAGGTTTGCAGCTTTGTTGCACACGGCCTTACCAGGCTGCAGGTTGAGTGGAGATAACCATTTACCAAACTCAGTCTCCAGAGCTGCCCACAAATCAGCCACTGTGTGACTCATATTTCCAAGACATTTCAAGATAAATACTGATTGATGCCGTTGCGCTCTGCTGCCAGCATAGTAATGAGGTGTGCGTGATTCCTTGTGCGCAGTTACAACGCTGGTGTCCTGACCAGGCAGGCTTGGGGCGGAGGTGGAGGACCCAGATGAGGTTGAGGAGGCAGAAGCAGTGGAGTAACTTGGACAGACAGAGGATTGATGCACAAGTCGTGGGGACAGCAAGACTTGTGCAGCAGACCCTTCACCTTCTATCACCACAGTTACCCAGTGCCCAGTCAGCGACATGTAACGTCCCTGTCCATGCTTACTGGTCCAAGTATGGGTGGTGAAATGCACCCGTTCACACACAGAGTTTCTCAAGGAAGCGGTGATGTTGTGTGCGACATGCTGATGTAGCGCATGTACACCTTTCTTAGAGACGTAGTGGCGACTGGGCATCTGGTACTGGGGCATAGCGATGGACATAAGGTCTCGAAATTCCTGTGTGTCCACCAGGCGGAAAGGCAGCATTTCAGTAGCCAAGAGCTTACAGAGGGATAAAGTCAACCTCTTAGCTTTGTTATGGGTCGCAGGAAATGGCCTTTTATTTGTCCACATTTGAGGGACAGAGATCTGGCTGCTTTGTGGAGATGGTGGTGAGTAGGGTGTCCCTGGAAAAATGCAGGTTTGTGAGGAAAGTGCAGACGTAGACATGATGTTGCCTTCATCCAACATTGGTGCTATCGATGTCTGAGAGAGCTGTATACATGCAATTGTTTCCCCTTCCAAACCAACTGACGACCTACCAAGCGAACTGCCTGTTGCGGTTACAGTGGTGGAAGGTGTGCGCGGAAAACCAGGTGTGACCGCTGTCCCCACAGTCCTAGAAGATGAACAGCGCGCGGATGCACTGGAAGGGGCAGGCGGTGGATGGTCCGCTCCGCTAGGCCGCATTGCAGCACGGTGAGCTTCCCACTGGGACATATGATATTTATTCATGCGACGATTCATGGAAGAAGTTGTCAAACTGCTGAGGTTTTTGCCTCTACTTACAGATTCCCGACAAATTTTACAGATCACATGATTTGGGCGATCTTTTGCAAGGTAAAAAAAGGGCCAGGCTAGGCAAGGCTTAGAGGACATGCGACCTGCTGAGCCACCCCGACTAGTGCTCAGAGGCAGAGTGGTGGCTGAGGATGCAGTTGTAGACGTGCTACCAGTACTCCTCCTCTGTCCAGGAAGGTGCAAGGTAATTTCTTCGTCAGTTGCATCCTTCTCCACCGCCTCTGTTGACCCCCTCGAGTGCCTGACTGTGGGGTGACAGTAGGTGGGATCTAGAACTTCCTCATCAAGCGTTGTGTTTGCACTCCCCTCACCCTCAGACCTAGCCTTTTCCTGCCCTGACCGAATATTTAAGTTGTCATCCCAATCTGGTATCTGCGTCTCATCGTCATCAGTATGTTCCTCATTGTCTCTACCAACAGGTGTTACAGTTTGTGAATAAGGGTCAACATTATGCTCAGAAACTTGGTCATCATGGCCTGAATCAGAGTCACAAAGGTTCTGGGCATCACTGCAGACCATTTCCTGGTCTGTACTCACTGTCACTTGGGAGCAGACCTCTGATTCCCAGGCTATAGTGTGACTTAACAGCTCTGCAGACTCAGCCATCTCTGTTCCACCATACTGTGCAGGGCGGATGGAGACTTGAAAGCTGGGAGAAAGCAAGTGTGATTGGGATGACAACTCAGATGACTGTTTTTTTTTTTTATGCGGTAGTTGAGGTGGAGGAGAGGGCACTTGTTCCAGCACTTGAGATCCATTCAAGCATGGGCTTTTTTTGTGCATCATCTACCTTTGTTCCAGTTGTTCGGGTCCGTAAAAAAGGGAGCACATCGGATTGTCCACGGAAAGTAGTAGACATCCTTCTTTTGCTGGAAGATGGCCTATCTTCAGCAGATGTTAATGTAGCTTCCCCACGGACAAAAAATGTTTTCCTTTTCCAACACGCCTGTTCCCCTTTCCACCAGCATCTGTCATTTTGCCACTCATTTTGATAGCGACAAGATTGGCCACTTAAAATGTGGTAGTAAAAATTTAGAGGTGTTGTTGATTGCAGAGGTGGTCTAACTTTATTGACAGCTGAAGAAACAACACTGACTATCCCTGACAATGCAACCATGGCCCTTAAAGTTTCAGCAGTGTTTGCTATTATAATAGCTTATTAAAATGAGCAGGAGAGTGGAATGCAGAGGTGCTGGAAATTGCTTGGCACCAGTGGGACACCAATGGAGTGCAACAGCCACTTTTTGGATGCCACTAAGTTTCACCAGCGGTTGTTATTATTATAGCTTCGTAAAAATGAGCAGGAGGGTGGAATGCAGAGGTGCTGGAAATTGCTTGGCACAAGTGGCAGAATAAAGGAGTCCAGCAGCCACTCTTTAGATGGCACTAACTGGCAGCACTCTTTTCAATTAAAATCGCATTGCAAAAATGTGCAGGAGGGTAGAATGCAGAGGTGGTGGGACTTGCTTGGCAAAATAATGGAGTACAGCAGCCACTCTTTGGATGGCACTAACTGGCAGCACTCTTTTCAATTAAAATGGCTTTGCAAAAATGTGCAGGAGGGTAGAATGCAGAGGTGGTGGGACTTGCTTGGCACAAGTGGCACAATAATGGAGTACAGCAGCCACTCTTTGGATGGCACTAACTGGGAGCACTCTTTTCAATTAAAAAGGCTTTGCAAAAATGTGCAGGAGGGTACAATGCAGAGGTGGTGGGACTTGCTTGGTACAAGTGGCACAATAATGGAGTACAGCAGCCACTCTTTGGATGGCACTAACTGGCAGCACTCTTTTCAATTAAAATGGCTTTGGAAAAATGTGCAGGAGGGTACAATGAAGAGATGGTGGGACTTGCTTGGCAAAATAATGGAGTACAGCAGCCACTCTTTGGATGGCACTAACTGGCAGCACTCTTTTCAATTAAAATGGCTTTGCAAAAATGTGCAGGAGGGTAGAATGCAGAGGGGGTGGGACTTGCTTGGCACAAGTGGCACAATAATGGAGTACAGCAGCCACTCTTTGGATGGCACTAACTGGCAGCACTCTTTTCAATTAAAATGGCTTTGCAAAAATGTGCAGGAGGGAAGAATGCAGAGGTGGTGGGACTTGCTTGGCACAAGTGGCACAATAATGGAGTACAGCAGCCACTCTTTGGATGGCACTAACTGGCAACACTCTTTTCAATTAAAATGGCTTTGCAGAAATGTGCAGGAGGGTAGAATGCAGAGGTGGTGGGACTTGCTTGGCACAAGTGGCACAATAATGGAGTACAGCAGCCACTCTTTGGATGGCACTAACTGGCAGCACTCTTTTCAATTAAAATGGCTTTGCAAAAATGTGCAGGAGGGTAGAATGCAGAGGTGGTGGGACTTGCTTGGCACAAGTGGCACAATTATGGAGTACAGCAGCCACTCTTTGGATGGCACTAACTGGCAGCACTCTTTTCAATTAAAATGGCTTTGCAAAAATGTGCAGGAGGGTACAGTGGCCGGGTTGTGGGTCAGTGTAGAGGAAAGGAAGCCTGACTTTCTATCCCTCCTAATGGTGAAATGCAGCAAGGAATTCCCTGAGCTTAGGTACACAGACGCTGTTATCTGAAGCTGTATACAGCGTTTCCACGGACCTGACTGTCACCTATGGCTCTGAGCCTGGGGAAATTAGCCCTGAAAAGGGCTGAAATAAACTTCTGTCCCTAATCTGTAGAGTTCTGTGTGTATAGCGTACACAGCAGGACCGGCGACAGGAGCTACGTGAGCGGTGACTGTCACCCAGACGCAGAAGGCAGATAATTTCATCCTGAGGGAAAATGGTGGTATTTATAATGCAAGGACATGTGACATGGAAAGCCTATGACACATGCCCTTGCTTGTCTGGCAAAAAGTCCACTTAGCTGTGTGTGTGTGTGTTTGGGATCGGCTGAGATGCTGGCCTGCCCCACTGCACGAGCGCTTAGTAAAAAAAATGGCGATCGGCATTTTCTCAGCACCACAGATCTAAAACCCGTCCCCCCGCACACTATACGCTGAAATTTGATAATAGTGTGAATCACAGAGTGACTCACACTATTACAGTGAAAAGCCAGCTAGTAATTAGCTAGGCTTTTTGCTGATAGAACCGTTCTTGAACGTAAGTCGAGCTGCCGAAGTTTTAGCAAAAAGCTCGAGTCCTAGTTCTTTCTAGAACACCCCCCAAAATCACTAGATCCGCGAACTGGTGAACCTCGAACCACGAACCGCGCTCAACTCTAATAAAGAGTAAAGGAAATGAAGAAAGAAATACCTTCAATGACATCTCTGTGAAAAATGCTCTAGAGTGGATAAAAAACGAAGAGAATAAAAAGATAAGCTGATGAATGGGTGAAGCACATTTAGTGAAAAAAAGGAAGTGGACATGCCTGGTGATTTTGATCCATCTGAGACACTGAGCACACCACATATTTCTCAATCCACAAAAACACCTCCACCTACACCTCCCTCCCAGTCCACTGGTTGGTTGTGTACACCTTATTCCACCCTCTCTCAGCACAGCAGCTAGCCCTCGGTCCTGCAGTTGTGGTCATGTAAAGGATCATTTGCTCTTTCACATGCCAAAGCTAAGAACTTGGAACTTCACTATTTCTAAATTGTTGCCACGGAAATGCTGTCTGTCCACCTGGTGGATACAGACAGTTTTTGAAACCTAATGTTTGCGGCAGTCGCCCAGTACCAGTTGCCCACTCATCTTTACTTCTCTAATAAAGTTGTGCTTGCGCTTCACCAGCATGTCACAGACAAAATCACCCGTTTCATGAAAAGCTCTGTGTCTGACAGGGTGCAATTCACCACTGACACCTGGACAAGCAATCACGGCCAGGGGCATTGCATCTCGCTCACTGGGCACTGGATGAGTCTGGTGGCTGCGGGGGCTGGCGGGGAAGGGGCTGCTTCACAAGTCTTGAAATCTACAAGGCTTGCGAGATAAACCTCTCTATCACTTCCTCTACTGATTCTCCCTCCTCCACCTCCTGTAGGGCCTTCACCTACACCTTCAACCTCTCCCTTATTGTAACACGCGTTCCAGCAGTGTAGAGGGAATCCCCCACCTTTGTACAGCGCAGCCAGGGCTCAACGCAATCAGGCAGTGTTGAAATTAAAGTCCATGCGAGGATGCAGTCACACAGCTGCAGAGTTGTGGACAGCTATCCAGGCCATGTTTCATCAATGGCTGTCTCCACCTAAACTAGAGCCAGAAAAGGCTGTATGCGATAACAGTGTCAAATTGGTGGTTATTCTTGCCAGGGCAACCTCACACATGTGTCTAGAATGGGTTACGCCTTCAACCTCATTGTAAAGCAATTTCTAGGCCACTATCCTAGGATGGAAGAGTTGCTGCATAAGGCTCACTTGGCACCCTGCAGTTCATTGATTTGCATCAGTAAAGAGGTCTTTCCAGCCTACCGGTTAACCGGTTGATATGCGATGTGCCAACATGGTGGAATTCCTCCACTCTGCACGTGTTGCAGCATGTATTAGAATTAAGGTCCAGTCACACTAAGCAACTTACCAGCGATCCCAACAACGATAGGGATCGCTGGTAAGTTGCTAGGAGGTTGCTGGTGAGATGTCACACTGCGACGCTCCAGCGATCCCACCAGCAACCTGACCTGGCAGGGATCGCTGGAGCGTCGCTACACGAGTTGCTGGTGAGTTCACCAGCAACCAGTGACCAGCCCCCAGCGCCGCGTGGAAGATGCTGCGCTTGGTAACTAAGGTAAATATCGGGTAAGCAACCCGATATTTACCTTGGTTACCAGCGCACGGAGCTACACGTGCAGAGAGCAGGGAGCAGCGCACACTGAGCGCTGGCTCCCTGCTCTCCTAGTTACAGCACACATCGGGTTAATTACCCGATGTGTGCTGCAGCTAAATGTGCACAGAGCAGGGAGCAGCGCACAATGCTTAGCGCTGGCTCCCTGCTCTCCTAGCTACAGCACACATCGGGTTAATTAACCCGATGTGTCCTGCAGCTACATGTGCACAGAGCAGGAGCCGGCACTGACAGTGAGAGCGGCGGAGGCTGGTAACAAAGGTAAATATCGGGTAACCAAGGACAGGGCTTCTTGGTTACCCGATGTTTACTGTGGTTACCAGCCTCCGCAGAAGCCGGCTCCCTGCTGCCTGCACATTTAGTTGTTGCTGTCTCGCTGTCACACACAGCGATCTGTGCTTCACAGCGGGACAGCAACAACTAAAAAATGGCCCAGGACATTCAGCAACAACCAACGACCTCACAGCAGGGGCCAGGTTGTTGCTGGATGTCACACACAGCAACATCGCTAGCAACGTCATAAAAGTTGTTCGTTAGCAGCGATGTTGCTAGCGATGTTGCTTAGTGTGACGGGGCCTTTAGTGCTGACTACTGAGTTGCAACTCTGTTAGATCCATGGTACAAGAGTAAATTTTGCCAGACACTTCCTCGGAAAGGGATGGGCACATGCTGGAGTATAGAAATAAGCTATTAATTATAGTGGATGCCTGCACTTAATCCAGGTGGCCATTAGTCAGAGGACTCACTTCTAGTCCTGCTGTCTTTGTAAATCCCCTGATGAACCCCTGAGAAAAAATAGTGGTTAGCACTGCAGCCTTGCAGCGCTGGGGTCCTGGGTTCTAGTCCCACTCAGGACATCTGCAAGGAGTTTGTATGTTCTCCCCGTGTTTGCGTGGGTTTCCTCCGGGTACTCCGGTTACCTCCCACACTCCAAAAAACATACTGATAGGGAATTTAGATTGTGAGCCCCAATGGGGACAGTGTTGACAATGTATGTAAAGCGCTGTGGAATTAATAGCGCTATATAAGTGAATAAATATTATTATTATTATTATTAAAAAATGGAAGGGTTGAAACGCATTGAAATCAGTATGAAGATTTTCATTGTCTAAGTTCCTCTTTAGAGGCCAATCAAATATTAACTATTTGTAAATTCTATCTTTTAATGAAAGAGTTACTAGACTTCGGATCATCCTGATTGGGTACACTTTGTTGCAGGCTTTTTCCTTTTTTGCTAAAAAAAAATATAAACTAAGTGCCCTTAGTTTTTTTCATGTGTTACTGTTTACTTTCATTAGGGTTAATGTGCATTTTTTTTATTCTAGGTTATACTGTAGAATTGCAGTATATAGTATAAGTGATTGAATGAGCACATGGTCAAGTTCCCTAAAGTGACAAAAAAATTAAAGTAAAAAAAAAAGGTTAAAAATAAAACTGATAAAAATGTTCATATCCCCAAAAATATCTGATCTAAATATAAAATTATTTAAACTATACGTTAAATGCAATAAAGAATAAAAATCTAATGGAGCGCCTAAATTGCCACTACAAAATGTAAAATACAAGCCATTATACAGCTGTGAAATCACAATGAAGAAAGGATCTTGATGCAATAAGTGAATTTTTATTTTGATCCAGCAAGAAAAGGTCCAACGTTTTGACTAACAACAGTCTTTATCACTTATTACATCAAGATCCTTTCTTCATTGCCATTTTGGTGCTGCGTTTTCTACCTTTAGTAAGGCAGTACTGTGGTCCTTTCCTCAAGCACATACTTTTAATGAGCAGTAGTGTCGGTTTTCCTTTCAGAATCTTACACAGCTCTATTGCCTGAAAAATAACATGTTATTGGTCTCAGAAAAGAACAAAAACACTTTGGTTTTTATTTTACAGATTGTAAGTTGTAAAGAAAACTGTATGATGTCCCTTTAAGCTGTTTCTGAACCAGACATAAGCCGGTTGTCAGGTAAAATCCGTCTTCAGCTCCACACGCTGAATACGGCCTTCTGTCGGTGGGGGCAGAGTCTATACATTGTGAGCTCCCAGCAGTAACTGAAGCAGTTTGAGCTTACCTCAGGCTACAGTACAGTGCTGACTGCTGAGCTCTTTTCCATTGTGTCAGCACAAGCTCTTCTGCCCTTCTTCACACAATCTTATTTGATGTGTCTTCCTGCTCCGTCAGCAGTGACTGCTCAGTGCTCCGTCAGCAGTGACTGCTCAGTGCTCCATGAGTTACTGGCTTGGCACTCAGCCCCCTGCACTGTGCACATAGTCCCTCCACCCCTCCCACCCTCTGTACAAGTTCCTGCTCAGTAGCATGGCACTTCTCAGCTGCTGCCTCCTGTGTGTTGTCCAACTGTGACTGTGATGCAATATCAGGTAATGTACCTCTGCACACTCAATAAATGTATTATGCAATACTCACTACAACTCTGTCCAGTAGTCCACTCTGCTAACATTAAAGACATATGATATAGAAAAACATCTCTGTACATATTTACCTATCATATCTTTCTATTATCTATCTATTCACCTATTGATCTACTGAACATCTTTTTCTATGTATAGGTCTACTATATTATGTTATGTATCTCATCTATCTACTATCTATCTATTTGAGACATAGATAAAATATAGATATAGAGAGAAATAGCGATAGATAGATAGATACATAGATAGATAGATAGAGATAGATTAATAGAGATATGTACAGTATATATAGAGACATGGATAGGTGTATATACTGTAGATACATAGATATAAGTATGACATATACTGTATATATATATATCTCGTATATGGGGAGAGAGGGAGAGAGAGAGAGAGAGAGAGAGCGACAAATAGATATATAGAGGTAGATAGAATATAGATTTAAGTATTCAAGTAAGAGATACACATGGGATAGAACTATATATATATAGAGAGAGAGAGAGAGAGAGAGAGAGAGAGAAAGAGAAAGAGAGACAGAGAAGAGAGAGGAGAGAAAGGAGAGAGAGAAATGTATTTCAAGGGGGTTTTTGTTGTTTTTTTGTTTTTTTTTCAATGAAATGACATTTACACTTTAAAGGCTCTTATCATCTCAGTGTGTGGATGCCTTTTTTTTATTTAAGAAAATATTAGGTAGACACACACAAAGCACGTTTCTAAAACTGTCTAATTAAAAATGGAGCAAGCTAAAAAGAGTCACTAAACTGCCTTTATGAGACTTGGCTTTTTAATAAGAGATGGGTCTGAATTTTGAGATTATGAAATCCAAGCAGCTGAATCCTTAAACCTCCACACCACAAACCCCTATTTTGTGAAAACCAAATCTTGTGTGTTATCGCAGATCAGATTAATTCAATTCTATGTGACTGCAGTCTATGTGACAGACTTGTGAATCTTCACATCACATGCACTGTGCGCTATGAGGATTTTGCAGTGTCAGTGCCAAAAATGACTGTCCGTGGCTGTGGGTTTTCAGTATGCAGACTCCCAGTCATAATCCAACTAAAGTGTTTCCAACCTCGCACAACACACTTGTAGTGAGTGAAGCCGCACCCATCTAGTTGGATTCTGGGCAGGAGTAAGAATATTGCATACTCGTTGCCACGTGACCACTGTTCTTGACTCTGACATCGGAGAATCCTCCAATGAGGATTTATAAGTCTACAGTCACATAGAGTAACTGCAGACTTATGGATTTAGACAGGACAACCCCTTTACGTTGAAAGCCCTGAAGTTTGAAGTATGAAGCATAGGGTACTCCTTTGTGGATGGTAATTTGTGTTATTCCAATATCCCTATGACAGTTTTTATTTTCAGGGCCAGATTTTTGTGTAGGAGGTGTATGACTGGTCAGCAGTATCAGATTCATATGTTTTATCTCAAACTTTTAGTTTGTAAATGCCAAAGGCATGTCATCCGATAAAGTAAGCTATATGGTATGTGTTTTTTTCTGTTGGAAATGATACACAGTCTAATATTATTTTCTGAAAATGTCAGAACAATAAATAAATGTAACAAAAATTGGACTGACTTTAAAGTCTACAAATCTACATCTGCATCTTGCATCTGGTGCCATATTTAGACACAAATGTCAGCAATATTGAGTCTTTCTCTCTCAAGCTGTTAAAAATACCATAATGGCTCTGTGGTTTTGCATTTTCTTCATAATTTGGCTCAATGTATTGTAGTAAATTCCAAACTACAGTACTTGTATATACTACAATAACCTGTCACAAATAGTTAGGAATGTAATAAAGGTCACCATACATGGAGGGTTTGGAGCATTGTAGTAGTTAGAATACAATTTACTATAGAGTGGAATAATGTTGATTCTCTTACCATCTCCAGGTCATTTACTTAAAGTGAACGACAAGCAGGATTTTCCCATATAAAGTAAAGGCAGTGCCATACTGGTGTTAGGATGGTGAATCAAATCATACCTTCAGTTTCCAGACTGGATGTTTGATTGCCGAAAAAAAAAGTTCTCAAAGGTCCAGAAATGAGTGCATTGGTCTAATGGCGTGTGCAGCGGGTTGGGACTTTCTGTGTGGGGTCATCTGTATATATTCCTCATCCTGTGTCCTCCTGACTTGCCCCCTTTCCTTTATTTAAATTTCTTGTCGTGTGTACATTGCTGTTATGATGTTGTCTTCATTAAAATGGCATCGAAGTCAGAGCATGCATGTGTAGCACCCTTGAAGCCATCAGGAGCAACAAGATACTGCACCCTGTCAAAGATGCAGGGCCTACCTCCATGGACCCAGAAGACCCGTGCCGGTAACACCAAAACACATTATAATCCCTGTTTTTCCCTTCCCCAAGGACTGATGACAGACTAGGTTTGAACCCAATGGATGGCCACATAGGGGTGGAGCCGATCTAGTCCACTAGACAACAGCCAGGGAGGAGGGGTCAGACAGTCAGTGAGTGGAGGTGAGAGTAGATGGACATAACCACACTGAAGGGAGAGTGTAGCGGTGACCTGTGGGCCCAAGTGTGTGGTTGCCGGTGGAGTACTCCCGGAACCATAGCACCGATGGGGTACAGAGCCCTAGGTCAAGCAAATGCTCCAGGCAGACCTGATAAAATCTGCACAGTGAGGGGACCATCCAGGACCTCACTGACCATAAAGTCCGGGGGTACCAGCAGTGACAGGAGAACCAGGGACTGGAACGGAACACTGACCCTACAGGGTTCAAACTGCCCGCCGTACGGACCAGAGACTGACAGATTACCAGGAGGGGACCCCCAGACTCTCCAAACCAGGAGGACCCACCAATCAGAGACAGGTGCAGGGGAAAGAAGCGACCAGGTCACCACACCTGCACTGGGACTAAGTGGACCAGTGGTCACGACCAGCCGTTTTCAGGTTGCCAGCCATAACAACGCTGTGAGTAAAGAAACCAGTTACAATGCAATCCCTTGTGTGGCCTACCTTCTTTCCACGCCTAACTCCATTACATACCCCCCTGGGGCTTGGCCCTACTTGTGAAGGGCCCAACATCCAGGCTGCCATTAACACCAGCCCCAGAGAGACTGTGCAGCGGTGGCGTCAACCATATAGCCACAACCAGCAAGTGGTGTCATGACAAAAACTTTATTATTATCCCCTGTACATAACCCCCTTTCAAGCGACCCTCAGGGTCATGGAAGAGGGCAATGGCCACCCAGTGAACTGTTACTTGTAAATATACGGCCCGGGACCGAGTACCCCATTGCCCTGGGGCGAGTCACATGTACCGCGATCTCTGACGCCATTTTATTGAAGATACTGTGGAGATGACTAAGAGGGTCTAATTTTAAGCTGTCTACACACCTTAAAGTGAAAACTAAATCTTCAAATTGATCACATTTCTTGTGGATGGAGAGAACCAGAGAGGTTGTTTTGTCATTTTGTCTCTTATATTGTATTTATTGTATATTCCTCATCTTTATCTATTTGAAGGTAAAATAGGTCTTTTACATTTCGAAAAATCAAGCATAATGTTTGCATTCTCCAGGGCACATTTTGGACATCAAATGTCTAAAGAAAAAAAATGACAAATATTGTTTTTTTTTTGTTATTGGAGGGAAGATGTAATTCCTATTTCTGCCTTCTTTTCAGACTGCTTTCCCATATTGTTTGAGGTGTATAAATATCTTTTAGTACTTTATAGAATCGTGACAAAGGCCCTTTCCCTCCTGCTACCTTCATCAACCTATTCAATTCTGTTGTTTTAAACCCATAAAATAGCTAAATCAAGTCTCATAAATCTTACAAGTTATAAATATGTGAGATAGTTCAAACTGCTATCTGCTTCCTCCTTGGAACAACCTTCCAAACCATGCAAATATCTCTAGAATCGTTCCTTTCATCTTTTTATTGGAGAAACACATACAGTACATCAATGATGCTTTTATATATGGCTTACTAGATTTAAGTTCCTGATTTTGACAATACATCTTGACAAACACATTTAATAATACGTTCTGGATATCTTGCCGTACTAGTTTAAAAATACTCTCCAGTAAAATCATTTGGGCCCAATAATTTATTTGAAGCCAAAAAATGTAATTGTATCTTCAACTTCATTCATTTTAATTGGCATATTTCACATATCTCCCGAGTGTTGGAGAAAGACATCCATATCTAAGCATTCTCTTACTACTTGCCCAATACTTGATTGTTTTCACCAGTAAATTTTTTTTATAATACTCTTTTAAATTATTTATTCTCTTTACATGTTTGTTTCTGCCATTCATCTTTTAACCCCTTCTTTTGTTTTCACCCTCCTGAAGAAGCTAAAGTTTACAATTTTGACCAATGTCATTTTATGAGATTATAACTCTGGAACGCTTCAATAGACCCCAGTGATTCTGAGATTTTGTTTCATCACATATTATATTTCATGTTAGTGGTAAATTTAGGATGATATTTTTTATATTTATTTGTAAAAATATCAGAAATTTGGAGACTATTTCCTTAAATTTGGCAAGTATGTCACATAAAATAGTCCATAAATAACTTTTATCACATGTCTATTTTACATAAGCACCATTTGAAACATTATTGGCAAGATATGAGGTTGTGGGTTGTATTAATCTCCTTTGCATAAAAATAATCTAATTATTATTTTTTTTCCATCCACAGCTTTATAGCAACTCCAGGTAAATTGCCAAAATCAGATGTCCCCAGTCCATGAGATCCCAAACCAGGACCGGTAGTTCCACTGCCCCTGTACCAGGCAATACCCACTGTCTGTCCCTAACTTTCAGTCAAAATAATGGCTAAAAAGAGCAGTGACAATGTCTAAATATAAAAATAAATTATTTTATTTATGACAATTAAAAACAGCAATTGGTGCTACATTCAATAGCTTATAAATACAGGGACTTGGACAAGAAAAGGTAATATCTAAACTAATCCCTTATTAATTGTAAATGGACTTTTCGCTATGTAAAAGAGTGGAAAGGTAGATTGCACCATCACAGGCTGAGGTAAACTAAGACAGTGCTTCCTCAGTCTTCAATATATAAAGTGCACAGATCAAAAGCAGCAGGTTATATCAGTGTCATAAAATCTGGACATAGAAGATATATTGTATCCCTGAAATTGTGAGCACAAATAAATCCAAGCTTTTCACCTTTAAACAGAAGTGGTGGTAGAGGATGGTATATGGAGTCAGTGTCCCCTCACCCTGACACATGTTTCACCCAAAATCGGCCTACTCACTAGTAAGGGTGAGCTTATGAAAACAAGAGCCAAAGTGCATGATCGGCGACATAGTGAAAGGTTAATGCAAGTTAATGCAGAAGGTGTCCCATGACTCCTCTCCCTAGCTCCAGGGCCCACCATTGTCTTAGTGTCCCCTTTGTACCCTTTTTTGTTGTGTTTTGATCCGTAGGTTGTTGCGCGGTATATTTGGACACATGTCAGTCTGAGAGTAATGCGGGCGTCACACGATACGATCTATCGTGCGATCGCACGAGCGATCGTACCTGCCCCTGTCGTTTGTGCATCATGGGCAATTAGTTGCCCGTGGCACACAAAGTCGTTAAACCTCCGTCACACGTACTCACCTGCTGAGCGATGTCGCTGTGGGCGGTGAACATCCACTTCCTGAAGGGGGTGGGATGTTCGGCGTCACAGCGACGTCACACAGCCGCCGGCCAATAGAAGCGGAGGGGCTGAGATGAGCGGGACGTAAACATCCCGCCCACCTTCTTCCTTCAGAATTGCCAGCGGCCGCAGGTAAGCTGCAGTTCATCGTTCCGGGGTGTCACACGGAGCGATGTGTATTATCCCGGGTACAATGAACAACTGGCGCAGAGAAGAATAAACGATATTTTAAAAATAAACGGCGTGTAAATGATACACGATTTGTAACCGATTTGCGATCGTTCTGAGACGCTCGTAGGTGTCACACGAAACGACGTCGCAAACGATGCCGGATGTGCGTCACGAAAACCGTGACCCTGACGACATGTCGCACGATGGATCGTTCCGTGTGACGCCCGCATTATAGTATCCAGCTCCAGTCTCTCTAGTGCATTCATGGGCACCGTAACCTGGCTGTAGCAATAGATTCTCACCTTTCCACGCCACAGCACCAACTACCTCACTAACCAAACATGTGGCTTACTTTTTTACCTCTCCTTGGATCTCCTCTGGTTGGGCAGAAGTACTCATCCCAACCACCGCTTTAGACAATTTCTTCATGTAGCTCAAAGTAAGAAGGTTTCAAAAACCCTGTCTCTGGCCCTGTATGCAGGATTGTGTATTAGAGAAGCCCCCTGTTTAGAGAAACAAAAGACTCACAACCCCCTTTAGAAGAAGGACAATTCATCTTACTGTAGGACTGATTACATTAGCGTCCATGGAGGCCAACTAGGATGACATACTGTTACAACCCCTTCCCTTTCAAATTGTGTACTTTAAACTGATGAGCAAGCAAACTCTAATAAAACACAATAAGATTGAAATAATAGGCACTCCATCCGTGGCCAGCTCCTCACTATAATTTTTTTTTTGTTAGAAAGTCAGGAGCATTAAACGTTTACTAGCAATTTCTAACTTTTCTAACAAAATTTACAAAACCATTTTTTTAGGGACCACATTACATTCAAAGTAACTTTGAGGGACCTATGTAACAGAAAATACCCCAAAGTATACAAACTGCACCCTTCAAAGTGCGCAAAACTAAGGATGAGTGAACTTGAGCTTTACAGTTTGGGGTTTGTACGGAACACCAGGTGTCCATGTCTCAGACCCTAACACGGACTTTTACTTGTATGTCCGGTTCCTGTTTGAGATTGTCAACCTAATGAAACTTGTTGAAAGGCTGCAGAGCAGAAACAAGGCCTGAACCAGCATTTCTACCTTCACCAGAGACAGCAAGAGGACACACAGGTGTAGTCCTCTTGCTCCCAAAACCGTGGCACTACAGACAAAAAAGAATTTGAAGACCCTCCATGGAGTCTCCACATTTCCAAAAATTAAGATCAGACAACAGAAAAAGTGGCAACAATTGGCACAAATTGCAAATAGTCAAACACCACGACATAGATACCTAGGACTAGCCCTGTAACAAGACCTGAACCAGCATTTCTATCTTCACCAGAGGCAGCAAGATGACAGACAGGCACAAAGCTGTTGCTTCCAGACCCCTGGCAATACACCATAACCTAGTTTCCACAGTCTTGGATAGCGGTGGCAAAGTCATTGGACATCCACGACTTGTTCATCTTTATGAAAGTTAGGTGGTCTACACTTTCAGGGTACAGCTGGATGCACTTAGCAATTAGTACACAGCCAGCAGCGCTGGAGACACGTTCTGAAAGAATGCTGGCTGCCGGACAGGCCAAAACTTCCAAGGCGTGACTTGGAGCTCCGGCCACTCTTCTGTTCTTGAAGACCAAATTGAAAAAAAGTCCAATCTCCCCTTATATCATCTATATTGAGCTCTAGATGCTCCTGCACCATCCCCTCCAGTCATTCTCTATGTGTCAGACTTCTACTCTGTTGTGCTGGTGCATGCGATGGTCTAAAAAATGTGTACCGCAACTCACCAAAATTACTTCTGCCACTTAAACTGCTGATGCTGCTAATGTTTCTGTGATGACAAAATAAAGTTCTTGTGGTTGTCATTCTAGAACTGCGATGCCTCACTGCTGTGTTTTGGAAAACTACTGTTAAGATTCTCTACAACCTTGTTTAGATACTCCAGCATCCGTATGTCCCTTTCAAGTGGGGGAAGCATCTTGCTTAATTCACTTTTGTACTGTGGATCTAACAGAGTGGCAACCCAGTAATTAGCACTATTTCTAATTCTAACAATATGGACATCATGTTGCAAATAGTGCAGCAAGTAGGTGCTCATGTGTCGGACATTTTCATGAGGTCCAAGTCCATGTTGCGTTGGTGGCGGGGTAGAGCCCACGCTTTCCCCTCCATCCCTTCCCACCAACCATGGACAACAGAGAGGGGATCAGTAGCTTCTCCTGAGTTTTCTGTGCCCTTTACATCTTCTGCCTCCATTTGTGCCTCTGTTCCTGCACCTTCACTACCAGTTTGTCTGTTACCATGATCCCACCTCGATTGATGGACTCCACCCTCCCATGACATCTGTCTGTGCGACGACTGTGCGGACCTTACAGGAAATGGTACCTATTCCTCATCCTCCTTTCCTTCCTCTTCATCCTCTGGAACCACCACTTCCTCCTGCAGACTATTTAAAGTTTGCTCCAGCATGTAGAAGACCAGAATAGTGATGCTGATGATGGCATCGTCAGCCATCTTTGTACTCATTTCTAAACTGTGTAGGAGAGTGTAAAGGTCCTTCAGCTGTGCTTACTCTGCAATCGTGATTTGCCCCACATCTGGACTGTGGTGTCACAAGTTTTGCGTCATGACATAGTGCATCAGGGCTCGCTACTGCTGCCACAGTCACTGCAACATGTGCAGAGTGGAATTCCACCGTGTCAGCACATCATATATCAACTGGTTAAGCAGTAGGCTGAAAGACCTTTGTAGCGATGCAAGACGATTAGTCGCAGGGTGTAAATGGTGGAAGTGAGCACACAGCAACCGGGCCTTATACAACAGCACATCCAGGCCATGAGCCATGCAAGGCACATGTGTGATGTCACCCAGCGTAGATCCGCCACAAGGTTTGCACCATTATCACACATGGCCTTCCCTGGCCCCATGTTCAGTGGAGACAGCCATTGATGAAACTCGGCCTGGATAGCGGTCCACAACTCTGCAGCTTTGTGACTGCATTCTACAATGCATATTAATTTCAGCACTGCCTGATTGCGTTGAGCCCTGGCTAAGCTGTACGGAGGTGGAGGGGTGATTCTCTCTGCACTGTTGGAACATGTGTTACATTAAGGGAAAGGTTGAGGGTGCAATTGGAGGAAGTGGAGGAAGCAGAAGCAGTGGTGGAAGTGATAGATCCAGAGGTTTATCATGCAAGTCTTGGGGATTTCAATGCTTAGGAATCAGCCCCTTACCCGCCTGCTCTGCAACCACCAGAGTAACCCAAGATTACAGAGTAACACCAGATTTAAGTCCTCTGGCCTTGCTTGCTCGTCCATCTGTATGTGGTTAAATGCACCCTGGGAAATACAGAGTTTTTCAAGGAAAAGGTAATGTTGTCTGTGAAATGATGGTGTACCGCAGGCGCAGCTTTATTAGAGAAGTAATGGCGACTGGGCAACTGGTACTGGGGGACTGCCACAGCCATCAGCATTCAGATGCCCTATGTATCCACCAGATGGAAAAGCAGCATTTCTGTGGCCAACAGATTAGATATAGTGAAGTTCAAGTTCTCAGCTTGGCATGTGTAGGAGGAAACAATCTTTTCCGTGACAAGAACTACAAAACTGAGGGCTGGTTGGTGGGCTGAGAGAGGGCAGAGTAGGTTGTACACAACAAACTGGTGGACTGTGAGAGAGGTGCTGGCAGAGATGTTATGGTAGATTGGGAAAAATGTGGTATGCTCAGTCTGTGAGATTGGTCAAAATCCACAGGCATGTTCACTTCTGTAACAACTGACAGGCTCTCATTCACCCTAACTCTAGTTGGTAAACAAGTGGAGGTTCTGTAAGCAGAGACCTGGGTGAGAACAGTTTCAAGCAACAGATGTGGTTGATGGGGCATTGGGTGGTTGAGGATGCCCGCTAGGCTGCATTTTAGCGCAGTAAGATTCCCAGACTTATGTATGTTGGTTGGTCATGTGATGGTTCATGCATGAGGTAGACAAATTATTTTCTATTTCTGCCTCACCTGAGTCAATTTTTTCAAAGTTTGCAGACAAGATGAGTTGGGTCATCCATTCTGGGCACAAAAATGGCCCCGGCTAGGCAACCCTTGCTGCGCATGCGATATGTAGACCTGCCACTGCTGCTGTCCACAGCCAGAGCTGTGGCTGAGGATGCAGTGGTTGCATCACTCCATGTCTGTGTGGGAAGCACCTTGTCTTCCTTCTCCTCCTCCATCTCCTCTGCTGAGCTACTCAGCTGCGTGCCTCTGGGTTCACACCAAATGGGATCTACAACTTATTCGTCATCCTCTCTGTTGTCCCACTCTTTGCTCTAACAGCCACCCTCCTCCTCTTCCTGACCTTACATCACAGTACAGCACGTGTGTACTTCAGGTATCGGAGTCTCATCATCATCATCTCCACCCCTGGGGGTTAACCTCTGTTGACGAGGGTCTGGATCCTGCTCATACCCAACTTTGTCCAGGCACGGATTCAACTGACAAAGATTTTGGGCATGGTACTGATGCTTTCCTTCTCTTCAGTCTGTGAATCTTTGGAGCATACCTCTGATGCGCATGGAATAGAATGTGTGAACAGCTCTCGACCATGTGTGGTTCCAAACAGTCAGTTGGATGATTAGAGAGTTGTAATGTGGTCTCAAACAAGTGTAATTTGGATGGCACCTTTCATGAATGAACTTTTTTGTGATGTTGAGGTGCAGTAAGAGGAAGAGAGGCCACTTGATACAGCGCTTGCCATCCACTGTAGCACATGCTGTTTCTGGCCCTCATTTACAAGTTGAAGCGATGTGCAGCTGCCAAAGAAATGAAGTGGAGTAACCCGTTCAGTAACAGGAGTTGTTCTGATTTCTGTTGGGACAGGATGAGTCGGTGTTTGCTCAGTTGAGCTTTGGCTAACATTAGAACGTCCCCCACGTACACCTCGAACACCCCGTCTATTCCTCCTTCAAGCAACCCCTCATAATTTACCACTCATGTTTGATGTACTCTTTCCCTTTGAAACAGATGTTTCACAACCCTAGGCTCACACCTGTCAGACACCTGACACAAAATTAAATTCTGGATTTCTTGGCTGAGATGGCAATATTGGGAAGGCTACAAAAGTACCAATATCTAGTGAGATGGTTCACTGGTAACTTTTTAGCAGGCACTAAAAAGTAGCAATACCCGTTGAAATGCTTAACTGGCACATTTTTAGCAGACACTAAAAAGTAGCAATACCTATTGACATGGTTCACTGTCAAATTTTTAGCAGATACTAAAAAGTTGCAATATGTATTGAGATTGATTACTGGCTCCTCTGGCCTTTCAACACCCCCTCCCATCATTAGGCACACCACTTCGTTCTTCATACAGCACCACAATCGTATTCAAAAGCATCATATTTTATTAGAAAAGCATTTTGGAAAACGAACATAGCCGATCATTACCGGGTTTTCCCAAAAATGCTTGTGTACACAACCTAGAACTGGATAAAGAAATGCTCATACCCAAATTGAAATATGTGAGCGCATACCAAACAGGTTCGCTCATCTCTTTTTGTCAGCACCATTTAGTGATTGCTACAGCATAGAGACAGTGCTGCTGCTAGACAGATAGTTAGTTTAGCTAGGGGGTTTCATTTTAGCTACTTAAGATTGATAGGCGGGCGATAGTGTAGAATAGGGAAGTGTAGGGGCATGCAGTGTATTGAAAGTTGTGTGCCACAAATCAGATTTTCTACAGTGATTGCAAATTATGTGGACCAGCACAAAATTGCCATTTCATCAACTAAATAGGGATTGTTAGTGGGTGCAGCCAAAAATTGCCATTTCATCATCATCTAAATGAAGATTGCAAAATCTGTGGTCCAGTCACAAATTGCCATTTCATAATCTAAACTGTCACTGCTAAATTTAGTGACAGGTGTCTGACAGATGTGGGCCTAGGGTTGTGAAACAGTTGGTTAAAAAAGAGGAAAGGTACATCAAACATGAGTGGGAAATATCGTGGTCATGGTAGAAGGGGGTAATAGGTGTGGTGTTGGAGGTGTATGTGGGGTAGGTGATAATGTTACTGAAAATAACGAATAACGTCTGGAACACCATTCTAAGTCTGAACTGGGTGCAAAAAACCTAAAAAAACATCACTATGGGGAGATAAGGTATGCACACCAGTGACTATGTAAGGGGAATACATGGAATAGCAGAAACTGCTGTGTGAATACTGACTTGAAAAATCCAATAGCTATATGCAAGAGTGAATATGTGAAAAATGGAATCTGCATTACTGCCATGAACATATGAATCAAGAGAAATTTAGCTACTGAATTGATCAATGCAATAGAGCCCCAACACTAGCCAAAGTATTTCTCTACGTTGGGGTCCCTAGCTTGTGTGTGTCCTCTCATGCAGTTAAAAAACTTACCGTGTAGGGGAAGCTGAGACCCAGGCTATTTATGCGTATTATATGGATTGGCAATAGGTGTGGTGGGGAGGGTTCACAAACGAAAAACCACTAACAATAACGAATAACGTCTGGAACACCATTCTAAGTCTGAACTGGGTGCAAAAAACCTAAAAAAACATCACTATGGGGAGATAAGGTATGCACACCAGTGACTATGTAAGGGGAATACATGGAATAGCAGAAACTGCTGTGTGAATACTGACTTGAAAAATCCAATAGCTATATGCAAGAGTGAATATGTGAAAAATGGAATCTGCATTACTGCCATGAACATATGAATCAAGAGAAATTTAGCTACTGAATTGATCAATGCAATAGAGCCCCAACACTACACCAAAGTATTTCTCTACGTTGGGGTCCCTAGCTTGTGTGTGTCCTCTCATGCAGTTAAAAAACTTACCGTGTAGGGGAAGCTGAGACCCAGGCTATTTATGCGTATTATATGGATTGGCAATAGGTGTGGTGGGGAGGGTTCACAAACGAAAAACCACTAACAATAACGAATAACGTCTGGAACACCATTCTAAGTCTGAACTGGGTGCAAAAAACCTAAAAAAAAATCACTATGGGGAGATAAGGTATGCACACCAGTGACTATGTAAGGGGAATACATGGAATAGCAGAAACTGCTGTGTGAATACTGACTTGAAAAATCCAATAGCTATATGCAAGAGTGAATATGTGAAAAATGGAATCTGCATTACTGCCATGAACATATGAATCAAGAGAAATTTAGCTACTGAATTGATCAATGCAATAGAGCCCCAACACTACGCCAAAGTATTTCTCTACGTTGGGGTCCCTAGCTTGTGTGTGTCCTCTCATGCAGTAAAAAAATTTACCGTGTAGGGGAAGCTGAGACCCAGGCTATTTATGCGTATTATATGGATTGGCAATAGGTGTGGTGGGGAGGGTTCACAAACGAAAAACCACTAACAATAACGAATAACGTCTGGAACACCATTCTAAGTCTGAACTGGGTGCAAAAAACCTAAAAAAACATCACTATGGGGAGATAAGGTAATCACACCAGTGACTATGTAAGGGGAATACATGGAATAGCAGAAACTGCTGTGTGAATACTGACTTGAAAAATCCAATAGCTATATGCAAGAGTGAATATGTGAAAAATGGAATCTGCATTACTGCCATGAACATATGAATCAAGAGAAATTTAGCTACTGAATTGATCAATGCAATAGAGCCCCAACACTACGCCAAAGTATTTCTCTACGTTGGGGTCCCTAGCTTGTGTGTGTCCTCTCATGCAGTTAAAAAACTTACCGTGTAGGGGAAGCTGAGACCCAGGCTATTTATGCGTATTATATGGATTGGCAATAGGTGTGGTGGGGAGGGTTCACAAACGAAAAACCACTAACAATAACGAATAACGTCTGGAACACCATTCTAAGTCTGAACTGGGTGCAAAAAACCTAAAAAAACATCACTATGGGGAGATAAGGTATGCACACCAGTGACTATGTAAGGGGAATACATGGAATAGCAGAAACTGCTGTGTGAATACTGACTTGAAAAATCCAATAGCTATATGCAAGAGTGAATATGTGAAAAATGGAATCTGCATTACTGCCATGAACATATGAATCAAGAGAAATTTAGCTACTGAATTGATCAATGCAATAGAGCCCCAACACTACGCCAAAGTATTTCTCTACGTTGGGGTCCCTAGCTTGTGTGTGTCCTCTCATGCAGTTAAAAAACTTACCGTGTAGGGGAAGCTGAGACCCAGGCTATTTATGCGTATTATATGGATTGGCAATAGGTGTGGTGGGGAGGGTTCACAAACGAAAAACCACTAACAATAACGAATAACGTCTGGAACACCATTCTAAGTCTGAACTGGGTGCAAAAAACCTAAAAAAACATCACTATGGGGAGATAAGGTATGCACACCAGTGACTATGTAAGGGGAATACATGGAATAGCAGAAACTGCTGTGTGAATACTGACTTGAAAAATCCAATAGCTATATGCAAGAGTGAATATGTGAAAAATGGAATCTGCATTACTGCCATGAACATATGAATCAAGAGAAATTTAGCTACTGAATTGATCAATGCAATAGAGCACCAACACTACGCCAAAGTATTTCTCTACGTTGGGGTCCCTAGCTTGTGTGTGTCCTCTCATGCAGTTAAAAAACTTACCGTGTAGGGGAAGCTGAGACCCAGGCTATTTATGCGTATTATATGGATTGGCAATAGGTGTGGTGGGGAGGGTTCACAAACGAAAAACCACTAACAATAACGAATAACGTCTGGAACACCATTCTAAGTCTGAACTGGGTGCAAAAAACCTAAAAAAACATCACTATGGGGAGATAAGGTATGCACACCAGTGACTATGAAAGGGGAATACATGGAATAGCAGAAACTGCTGTGTGAATACTGACTTGAAAAATCCAATAGCTATATGCAAGAGTGAATATGTGAAAAATGGAATCTGCATTACTGCCATGAACATATGAATCAAGAGAAATTTAGCTACTGAATTGATCAATGCAATAGAGCCCCAACACTACGCCAAAGTATTTCTCTACGTTGGGGTCCCTAGTTTGTGTGTGTCCTCTCATGCAGTAAAAAGTTTTTTAGGTTTTTTGGACCCAGTTCAGACTTAGAATGGTGTTCCAGACGTTATTCGTTATTGTTAGTGGTTTTTCGTTACACGGTAAGTTTTTTAACTGCATGAGAGGACACACACAAGCTAGGGACCCCAACGTAGAGAAATACTTTGGCGTAGTGTTGGGGCTCTATTGCATTGATCAATTCAGTAGCTAAATTTCTCTTGATTCATATGTTCATGGCAGTAATGCAGATTCCATTTTTCACATATTCACTCTTGCATATAGCTATTGGATTTTTCAAGTCAGTATTCACACAGCAGTTTCTGCTATTCCATGTATTCCCCTTACATAGTCACTGGTGTGCATACCTTATCTCCCCATAGTGATGTTTTTTTAGGTTTTTTGCACCCAGTTCAGACTTAGAATGGTGTTCCAGACGTTATTCGTTATTGTTAGTGGTTTTTCGTTTGTGAACCCTCCCCACCACACCTATTGCCAATCCATATAATACGCATAAATAGCCTGGGTCTCAGCTTCCCCTACACGGTAAGTTTTTTAACTGCATGAGAGGACACACACAAGCTAGGGACCCCAACGTAGAGAAATACTTTGGCGTAGTGTTGGGGCTCTATTGCATTGATCAATTCAGTAGCTAAATTTCTCTTGATTCATATGTTCATGGCAGTAATGCAGATTCCATTTTTCACATATTCACTCTTGCATATAGCTATTGGATTTTTCAAGTCAGTATTCACACAGCAGTTTCTGCTATTCCATGTATTCCCCTTACATAGTCACTGGTGTGCATACCTTATCTCCCCATAGTGATGTTTTTTTAGGTTTTTTGCACCCAGTTCAGACTTAGAATGGTGTTCCAGACGTTATTCGTTATTGTTAGTGGTTTTTCGTTTGTGAACCCTCCCCACCACACCTATTGCCAATCCATATAATACGCATAAATAGCCTGGGTCTCAGCTTCCCCTACACGGTAAGTTTTTTAACTGCATGAGAGGACACACACAAGCTAGGGACCCCAACGTAGAGAAATACTTTGGCGTAGTGTTGGGGCTCTATTGCATTGATCAATTCAGTAGCTAAATTTCTCTTGATTCATATGTTCATGGCAGTAATGCAGATTCCATTTTTCACATATTCACTCTTGCATATAGCGATTGGATTTTTCAAGTCAGTATTCACACAGCGGTTTCTGCTATTCCATGTATTCCCCTTACATAGTCACTGGTGTGCATACCTTATCTCCCCATAGTGATGTTTTTTTAGGTTTTTTGCACCCAGTTCAGACTTAGAATGGTGTTCCAGACGTTATTCGTTATTGTTAGTGGTTTTTCGTTTGTGAACCCTCCCCACCACACCTATTGCCAATCCATATAATACGCATAAATAGCCTGGGTCTCAGCTTCCCCTACACGGTAAGTTTTTTAACTGCATGAGAGGACACACACAAGCTAGGGACCCCAACGTAGAGAAATACTTTGGCGTAGTGTTGGGGCTCTATTGCATTGATCAATTCAGTAGCTAAATTTCTCTTGATTCATATGTTCATGGCAGTAATGCAGATTCCATTTTTCACATATTCACTCTTGCATATAGCTATTGGATTTTTCAAGTCAGTATTCACACAGCAGTTTCTGCTATTCCATGTATTCCCCTTACATAGTCACTGGTGTGCATACCTTATCTCCCCATAGTGATGTTTTTTTAGGTTTTTTGCACCCAGTTCAGACTTAGAATGGTGTTCCAGACGTTATTCGTTATTGTTAGTGGTTTTTCGTTTGTGAACCCTCCCCACCACACCTATTGCCAATCCATATAATACGCATAAATAGCCTGGGTCTCAGCTTCCCCTACACGGTAAGTTTTTTAACTGCATGAGAGGACACACACAAGCTAGGGACCCCAACGTAGAGAAATACTTTGGCGTAGTGTTGGGGCTCTATTGCATTGATCAATTCAGTAGCTAAATTTCTCTTGATTCATATGTTCATGGCAGTAATGCAGATTCCATTTTTCACATATTCACTCTTGCATATAGCTATTGGATTTTTCAAGTCAGTATTCACACAGCAGTTTCTGCTATTCCATGTATTCCCCTTACATAGTCACTGGTGTGCATACCTTATCTCCCCATAGTGATGTTTTTTTAGGTTTTTTGCACCCAGTTCAGACTTAGAATGGTGTTCCAGACGTTATTCGTTATTGTTAGTGGTTTTTCGTTTGTGAACCCTCCCCACCACACCTATTGCCAATCCATATAATACGCATAAATAGCCTGGGTCTCAGCTTCCCCTACACGGTAAGTTTTTTAACTGCATGAGAGGACACACACAAGCTAGGGACCCCAACGTAGAGAAATACTTTGGCGTAGTGTTGGGGCTCTATTGCATTGATCAATTCAGTAGCTAAATTTCTCTTGATTCATATGTTCATGGCAGTAATGCAGATTCCATTTTTCACATAAAAAAATTGTTTAAAAGAACAGAGAGTCCTCAGTGGTTGATACCTTTTAATGGCTAACTGAAAAGATGGTAATAATTGCAAGCTTTCGAGACTACTCAGGTCTCTTCATCAGGCATGATGAAGAGACCTGAGTAGTCTCGAAAGCTTGCAATTATTACCATCTTTTCAGTTAGCCATTAAAAGGTATCAACCACTGAGGACTCTCTGTTCTTTTAAACAATTTTTTTATCTCTACTGGCTAACACGGTACAAAGATATATTTTACATTTTTCACATATTCACTCTTGCATATAGCTATTGGATTTTTCAAGTCAGTATTCACACAGCGGTTTCTGCTATTCCATGTATTCCCCTTACATAGTCACTGGTGTGCATACCTTATCTCCCCATAGTGATGTTTTTTTAGGTTTTTTGCACCCAGTTCAGACTTAGAATGGTGTTCCAGACGTTATTCGTTATTGTTAGTGGTTTTTCGTTTGTGAACCCTCCCCACCACACCTATTGCCAATCCATATAATACGCATAAATAGCCTGGGTCTCAGCTTCCCCTACACGGTAAGTTTTTTAACTGCATGAGAGGACACACACAAGCTAGGGACCCCAACGTAGAGAAATACTTTGGCGTAGTGTTGGGGCTCTATTGCATTGATCAATTCAGTAGCTAAATTTCTCTTGATTCATATGTTCATGGCAGTAATGCAGATTCCATTTTTCACATATTCACTCTTGCATATAGCTATTGGATTTTTCAAGTCAGTATTCACACAGCAGTTTCTGCTATTCCATGTATTCCCCTTACATAGTCACTGGTGTGCATACCTTATCTCCCCATAGTGATGTTTTTTTAGGTTTTTTGCACCCAGTTCAGACTTAGAATGGTGTTCCAGACGTTATTCGTTATTGTTAGTGGTTTTTCGTTTGGGAACCCTCCCCACCACACCTATTGCCAATCCATATAATACGCATAAATAGCCTGGGTCTCAGCTTCCCCTACATGGTAAGTTTTTTAACTGCATGAGAGGACACACACAAGCTAGGGACCCCAACGTAGAGAAATACTTTGGCGTAGTGTTGGGGCTCTATTGCATTGATCAATTCAGTAGCTAAATTTCTCTTGATTCATATGTTCATGGCAGTAATGCAGATTCCATTTTTCACATATTCACTCTTGCATATAGCTATTGGATTTTTCAAGTCAGTATTCACACAGCAGTTTCTGCTATTCCATGTATTCCCCTTACATAGTCACTGGTGTGCATACCTTATCTCCCCATAGTGATGTTTTTTTAGGTTTTTTGCACCCAGTTCAGACTTAGAATGGTGTTCCAGACGTTATTCGTTATTGTTAGTGGTTTTTCGTTTGTGAACCCTCCCCACCACACCTATTGCCAATCCATATAATACGCATAAATAGCCTGGGTCTTAGCTTCCCCTACACGGTAAGTTTTTTAACTGCATGAGAGGACACACACAAGCTAGGGACCCCAACGTAGAGAAATACTTTGGCGTAGTGTTGGGGCTCTATTGCATTGATCAATTCAGTAGCTAAATTTCTCTTGATTCATATGTTCATGGCAGTAATGCAGATTCCATTTTTCACATATTCACTCTTGCATATAGCTATTGGATTTTTCAAGTCAGTATTCACACAGCAGTTTCTGCTATTCCATGTATTCCCCTTACATAGTCACTGGTGTGCATACCTTATCTCCCCATAGTGATGTTTTTTTAGGTTTTTTGCACCCAGTTCAGACTTAGAATGGTGTTCCAGACGTTATTCGTTATTGTTAGTGGTTTTTCGTTTGGGAACCCTCCCCACCACACCTATTGCCAATCCATATAATACGCATAAATAGCCTGGGTCTCAGCTTCCCCTACACGGTAAGTTTTTTAACTGCATGAGAGGACACACACAAGCTAGGGACCCCAACGTAGAGAAATACTTTGGCGTAGTGTTGGGGCTCTATTGCATTGATGAATTCAGTAGCTAAATTTCTCTTGATTCATATGTTCATGGCAGTAATGCAGATTCCATTTTTCACATATTCACTCTTGCATATAGCTATTGGATTTTTCAAGTCAGTATTCACACAGCAGTTTCTGCTATTCCATGTATTCCCCTTACATAGTCACTGGTGTGCATACCTTATCTCCCCATAGTGATGTTTTTTTAGGTTTTTTGCACCCAGTTCAGGCTTAGAATGGTGTTCCAGACGTTATTCGTTATTGTTAGTGGTTTTTCGTTTGTGAACCCTCCCCACCACACCTATTGCCAATCCATATAATACGCATAAATAGCCTGGGTCTCAGCTTCCCCTACACGGTAAGTTTTTTAACTGCATGAGAGGACACACACAAGCTAGGGACCCCAACGTAGAGAAATACTTTGGCGTAGTGTTGGGGCTCTATTGCATTGATCAATTCAGTAGCTAAATTTCTCTTGATTCATATGTACATGGCAGTAATGCAGATTCCATTTTTCACATATTCACTCTTGCATATAGCTATTGGATTTTTCAAGTCAGTATTCACACAGCAGTTTCTGCTATTCCATGTATTCCCCTTACATAGTCACTGGTGTGCATACCTTATCTCCCCATAGTGATGTTTTTTTAGGTTTTTTGCACCCAGTTCAGACTTAGAATGGTGTTCCAGACGTTATTCGTTATTGTTAGTGGTTTTTCGTTTGTGAACCCTCCCCACCACACCTATTGCCAATCCATATAATACGCATAAATAGCCTGGGTCTCAGCTTCCCCTACACGGTAAGTTTTTTAACTGCATGAGAGGACACACACAAGCTAGGGACCCCAACGTAGAGAAATACTTTGGCGTAGTGTTGGGGCTCTATTGCATTGATCAATTCAGTAGCTAAATTTCTCTTGATTCATATGTTCATGGCAGTAATGCAGATTCCATTTTTCACATATTCACTCTTGCATATAGCTATTGGATTTTTCAAGTCAGTATTCACACAGCAGTTTCTGCTATTCCATGTATTCCCCTTACATAGTCACTGGTGTGCATACCTTACCTCCCCATAATAATGTTACTGAAAGCTCTACTGAACAAACACTGGCTAGTCTTATCCAAAAACAACTGACAACTTTTGTTACGGGATGGGCTACTCCACTCCAGCTCTTTGGCAGCTGCATAGCAGTTTGACTTGTAGATGAGGACCAAAAAGGGCTTGTGCTACAGTGGATGGCAAGTGCTGCATCATGTGGCCTCTCCTCCTCTTCCTCCACCTCAACATCACACACACACGCACACACACACACACACACACACACACAGTACAGTCATCAGATGTTGCACCCCAATTACCCTTGTTTCCCCTCACATCACAACTCTACAACCGGTTAACTGACTGTGGGAAACTACAGATGGCTACAAAGGCTATCTCCACTGAACCTAGAACCAGTGAAGGCTGTGTGCTATAACGTTGCAAACCTGGTGGTGGTGCTATGCCTGGACAATCTCACACACGTGCCATGAGCTCCACAGGGGATTGCAACAACATTTATCTAAGACTTTAATGGCCATGGCTGACAAAAGCAAAGGTAAACCATTTCTTCTGTTGCTATCCAATTTCTAGAACAGCATCAAGCTTCGTGGTTTGCAAGTTACAGTAGTGGATCATGTCAAATCAAACATTAGAGGTGGCGATATCTCCAAGGATTTATTACCCCATTAATCTCTGTTGATCCACAATTTAAACAGCATGACCCCTAACGGTATTAATGAAGAAGTATTAGTTATTGGTTATTATAAGTTCATATAGCTTATCTTTTATGTTGTGTCTCATAGTCTCTCCATCATCTACAATGATCTATCTTGCAAGCAGATACAGGAATTATAATGACCCCAATAACTACCCATTTTTGCAAGTGTGATGCCCTGGCCTATCAGGTCGTCACAGGGTATTGTGCAACCTGCCCTTCAGCACAGTATCCACTCCTCCTTGGTTACGGGTCCTGGTTTTCTGGTGTTGCTAACAGCTTAGCCAATCGAAATCCTAGGAACACTTCACACTTTACCCACCAGACATACCATTCGGGGACCTGAAGGGAATAGGGCCACCCACATGGGGGGTTGGTGAGAGGGAAAAGGAGAAAGTGACAGTTGAGTTGAGTAGAGTTGAGTTGAGAAGTAGAGTTGAAAGGAGTGGAGAAGAAGTAACTCTTCAGGAGGGAGAGCTCACGGAGGAGAGCTCCTGTGTACTATGTGGCAGACGTTGGTCTGGGCCCGGTAGGAGCTGGAACCCTGGTCGCAGACGATAGTGTCAGGGGGCACGGACAGCCGAGGAGGGCAGCCGGCGTCCTTGAGCTATCACCGGGCAGGGGCCAGGGCACGACGGGGTACGTGGACCACAGGCCGGAAAATAGCCTTACGCGTTACGGTAATTAACCCGATGGGGGTGAAGACTTCAAGTGTCATCCCCAACCTGCTCCAAAATTGGGGTACTAGCGCACCGATGGGATAGGACTTTCCCAATACAGTCCAAAGAAATCCTACGCGTGAACCCTGAGAGCAAGCTCACTCCATTAGCCACACGGGTGAGCGGGTCCCGAAGAGTTTTATACCCACGGGTGCAACAGAGACAGAAGTGCCAAGGACAGGGCTACAGGCTAACAGCAACACCAAGGGCACGGACCCAAGCGGGCTCCCTACAAGCTGCAGTGGCGCTCAGAATTCTGGTTTACAAGCTGTCGTTGTTGTTATTTCCTGGACTGAGTGAGTACACTGAAAACCCCTGTTCCTACCCCCTACGGCACCCGAGCACCACACCATCCAATGGTTCCCGGGACACAAACCCCCTACCCACAGAGGAGTTAAATATCAGGCTGTGGATTTAGCCACTTTGTGAAGTTTGCTAACAAATCACATGACGCATACCTGGTTTTTGCGTGAGATGGGCAAGGGACTGCCATTTTCCAAATATTTTATGTTTGGTGCTTGGGGAACTGCACTTTAGAACAGAAAGGCGGCAACATATCCGGTATCTTTGAGTAGTTAAAGTTACATGAATCTAGGGATTGCCTGTCTTCTCCCCAAGTATCATAAGTTGGTATGATGTAGTATTTAACATTAACTGGTTACAGGATTGATCTTGTTACTAATCATCCTTATCCAGTGATGCTTGTTTATTGACTACTTATTTGTTATATGGACTGCTCTTCCTGTTGAGACCCTCCGGGAGTTTTATGATGTTGCCTTGTAAGACATACCCCACTTAGGGCGACTTGTTTTATACACAAGTCCTTTTTCCTGAAGGGAGGAAGGTTCCCTTTGCGCCTCGCTAAGGAACTCTCCCTGTGAAGGTTCTCGACCTAGGAGCGAGAACTTGGCCTAGCTTTATTTTTAGGCTTTAACCTTTTTCTGTTTACGTCTTTCTTTTCTGTCTCTTCCCCCTTCTTTTTTTTTTTTATTCCCCCTCTCCTGAGGTGCCATAACCCTAACCGTTTGTAGTCCTCTTGCCCTTGATCTCCCTCGCTGTGGGCGCTAAATGGCCTCCATAAAAGTAGCATCTTTCAATGTCCGAGGTTTCAACATCCCACAAAAGCGCTCCTAGATTCTTTATGGGATGCACAAGATGCGAGTTCAAATACTTTTTCTACAAGAAACTCATTTCAAAACCGGCCACTTTCCGGAGATCAAGAACAGGTACTTTCCTACCTGGATTCACGCATCAAACCCTAATTCCAAATCCAAAGGAGTCAGTATCGCACTTCACAAACATTTTCAGGGTACGGTGCTGGACACGGAGATAGATATAAATGGTCGATTTTTGCTGCTGAAACTCTCAATTTTAAATCAAATTTATACTTTAGCTAATGTTTATCTCCCAAATAAGGGTCAAACTGAAGCTGGACAGCGTTACCTGAGGAGGCTGGAGGGATTCAAACAGGGTCTGCTGATTATCGGAGGTGATCTGAACATGGTCATGGACAGGTTATCTGACTCATAAACTAGTAAGTCATCTGTGACCCCAAAACAGATTGCTTCTTTCAAAAAAAAATCACTTTTTCAAGAGAGGGTAGTAGATATTTGGCGTATACTACAGCCCAAAGATAGAGACTACACACACTTCTTCGCAGTACACAATTCCTATAGCAGGATCGATTACTTTATGATAGACCACCGGTTGTTAAGTTGGGCTGCGTCCGCCTCGATCGGACTGATGACCTGGTCGGATCATGCCCCTATTTTTCTTACCTTTTAGCCCCCAAACTCTTTTCCCCGTATATCTGGCAGTGGCGTTTGAACCCCAATTTATTAGCTGATAATATTGCATTACAAACAGTTGAGACCACAATTGCGGATTTCCTCTGAAATCATCAGGGGGACGAGACCCCGATGCCAGTCCAATGGGAAGCTCTTAAATGCGTTATCAGAGGGACTCTTATAAAGGAGGGTTCCAGAATGAAAAGAGAGAAAGCTCTCCAAATTGACCGGCTCCTCCACCAAATTCACGAACTAGAGCAAAAACACAAACAAAATGCAACTCCCGAAATTCTCATTAATCTTAACAAACAGAGGGAAGATCTTAAACTTTTGCTTGATCAGGCCTACTTGCACCAAATAGAAAGGATGAAACAATTCTTTTACGAATTTTCAGATAAATGTGGGGGGTCCCTATCCAAAAGCATACATCCTAGGCTACTAAACACTTTTATCCCTAAAATTCGATCGGGGATAAATGAGTTAGTACATGATCCTCAGCAGATTTCAAACGCTTTCAAAGAATATTATGAGACTTTATACAATATTGATGGGCAACAAGCTAATACTCCCTCCTTGCGACACCAGGCAAAAATAGATAAATACATACAAGACACGGCCTTACCTGTTCTCGCTGATGATGTCTCCTCTTCTGTTGGGCAAGTGTTCTCGGAAGAGGAAGTTCTTCAAATTATAAAAGATGCCCCGAACAACAAAAGTCCAGGACCCGACGGATATACGGCCAAATTTTACAAAATATTTGCCTCCCAACTCGTACCCTTCCTGACTAAGGTTTTTAATGCAATCTCAGTATCTAACCCTTTCCCCAAACAATCACTCGAAGCACACATTACAGTCATTCCAAAAGCAGGAAAGGACCCAGAATGTTGTCAAAGCTACCGACCAATTTCGCTCATCAATCTGGATATTAAGTTTTTTTCCAAGCTTATCGCCACAAGACTTGCGCCTCTTCTGCCTCGACTGATATGTAACGATCAAGTTGGGTTTGTCCTGCAAAGAGAAGCGAGGGATAACACTATAAAAACTATGCTTCTTATATCACATGCGCATAAGACTAAAATACCCTTGTGTATTTTATCGGTCGATGCAGAAAAGGCCTTTGATAGAGTCAGCTGGCCTTTCCTCAAAAGTGCCCTTCACCAAATTAACTTGAACCCCGACCTAATAAGCAAAATCCTAGCACTCTATCAAAACCCCTCGGCTAAAGTGCGTTGCAACGGAAATTATTCAGACCCATTTAACATAAAGAACGGCACTAGACAGGGATGTCCACTCTCCCCTCTACTATACGCCATCGTGATGGAACACCTTGCCGTAGCGTTAAGGCAAAACCCCAATATTCATGGTATTCAGGTCGGAAATAGCATGCATAAGCTTGCACTTTATGCCGACGACTTACTAATATATATCACAGATCCTGAGTCTTCTCTTCCATCCATACTTAAAGAATTTGATATGTATAGCATAGTCAGTAACTTCAAGGTAAACCTTGCAAAATCTGAAATTTTGAATATCAATATTCCTGAGGAAAGGCGGCGACATGTACAAAGCTCCTTCCTGTTCAAATGGTGCCTTTCATCACTAAAGTACTTGGGGATTAATCTTTCGTCGGATTTGACCCAGATATATTCACAAAACCATAAACCATTATTAAATCGTATCATAGCAGATCTCAAGGTCTTCGACAGGGTCAGATTATCATGGTTCGGACGAATAAACGTCCTGAAAATGGACATTTTACCAAAGCTACTTTATCTATTTCAAGTGGTACCAGTCGTCCTTCCTAGCACATTTTTCAAACTTCTAAACAAAGCATGTAATCGGTTTATTTGGAGAACGAGCAAACCGCAATTGGCGAACAGATTTCTTACCAGACCCAAAAGTAGAGGGGGAACGGGGTTACCAAACTTCCACCTGTACTATATCGCCACTGTTTTGGCTAGGGTGGTAGATTGGTTCCACAGATCGGACCAGAAGGGATGGGTGGCTGTAGAGTCCTCTTTGTCCGATTTGAGCCTATCATCCTTGCCATGGATCCCAAGAAACACGCGCCCGGCAAGAGATTCTATCTCCTTTTTGACAAGGGATCTCCTTCGGGTATGGGATAAAGCAGTAGCTAAATATAAGCTCTCGGACAAACTTGGACCGATGACACCTTTATTTGATAACCCTGCCTTTCTTCCAGCAGTGGGAGTTGATAAATTTCTAATCTGGTCCCGTAAGTCCAAAACGAGACTTCAGCAGACCCTCGTTGGCTCTGTAGCTGTCCCCTCTTTCCAAGAGTTGAGAACGTTATGTCCGGATTGCCCTGTTCCATGGTTCTCCTACCTACAATTTAGATCCTTTCTTTCATCTTTCCTGTTGATCGCCAGAATCAGAGTTCCGCATTCTGCCTTTGAGAAACTACTGATCCAAACCTCGACTCCTCAACACACGATTTCCCAAATTTACAATATCCTATCTATACCTGATCTTAAAGATTTGTGGTTTGTCAGGGAATGGGAAAAAGAGTTGAATGTTTCCTTTCCACAGCACAAATGGGAGAAGGCCTTCTTATGTGCACATAAACTCACCATGGCTTGTAAACTTCAGGAAAGGAACTACAAAATTCTCACTAGGTGGTATAGGTGCCCCGCCGATCTACGGAGGTTCTATCCCACCACATCAGACAATTGCTGGAGATGTGAGACAGCCAAAGGTACTATGTTGCACATATGGTGGGAATGCCCTTCGATTCACCAACTATGGGGTAAGGTTTTCGAGATCTTTAGTCATATCTCAGGTGAGCGACATTTCTCCTCAAACTGCCCTTTTGTCAATGCTCCCAGGGTCCTTTAAGACTATCAAAAGGGGTCTACTTAAACATTGTCTTTCTGCCACCAAGTCTATTATCCCCAGGCATTGGAGATCTAGGGAAGCCGCTACTATAGTGGACTGGTCTCTGGAGATGGATTATATCTGTACAATGGAAAGATTATCGGCTCATAGTGAGTCTGAATCTGAACAGTTTTTCCACACGTGGCAGGATTGGATTATGTTTAGAGAGTCCTCTGATTTCTCAATGGTCCTCGGAAAGTGACATTCCATTCATGGTCAAATAATACCTGGCACCATCCTCGCCCCATCCCCCCCCCTTTTTTTTTTTTTTGTTTGGTTTTTCTTCTCTTCTTTCCTTTTTCCTTCCATCTCTCTTCTCAAATACTGGGATTGTTATGTTCACAATATATGAGACACTTATGTTTCTATGTTCGCCCTTGAGTTTAGTTCTGCAGGATACTTAAAGACACGTGTTGCCGAGCTTGGGCGGTCTATTTTGAGTGATTTACTGTCTATATTGTAATGGTGCAATTGCACTTACTTTGTATGTATCCTGTCTCGTTGTAACACTTCAATAAAAGATTTTTGAAAAAAAAATATCAGGCTACCACACCATCAATACCGGGCTCCCCGACAGCAGCTGTGGTCTCACAACTTACCCCACACCGTGGGTGGCATCACAAACTGTCAATTTTCTCCCCTGTAAATATACCCCCCTTTTACTTTGAGGGGCCGCACGACACCCAGGTCCGGAGACCCTTCGAGCCACCATGGATCCGGATCCAAACAGCCGCCCGGCTGCTGGCACGGGGGCGGCACACAAGCAAGTACATTGAAAAGAAGGATTCCAAGAAATAAAACAATTCATGTTCATTTCAATAGCTTTTTTTTAATTTTTTGATACCACGACTATGATGCCACCTTAGGGTGACTTTACACGCTGCGACATCGCTAGCCGATGGTAGCGATGGCGAGCGTGATAGCACCCGCCCCTATCGTTATGACGATATGTGTCGATCGCTGCCGTAGCGAACATTATCGCTACGGCAGCGTCACACGTACTTACCTGCTCGGCGATGTCGCTGTGACCAGCGAACTGCCTCCTTTCTAAGGGGGCGGTTCGCTTGGCGTCACAGCGACGTCACGAAGCGACCACCCAATCAAAGCGGAGGGGCGGAGATGAGCGGGACGAACATCCCTCCCACCTCCTTCCTTCCTCATTGCTGGCGTGTGGCAGGTAAGGAGAGGTTCCTCGTTCCCGCGGCGTCACACGTAGCAATGTGTGCTGCCGCAGGGACGAGGAACAACTTCGCCCCAGCGACAGCAGCGATAATTGGGAGAGGAACCCCATGTCAACGAGGAGCGATTTTGGATGTTTTTGCAATGATCCAAAATCGCTCCTAGGAGTCACACACAACGAGATCACTACAGTGGCCGGATGTGCGTCACAAAATCCGTGACCCCAGCGTGATCGCTGTAGCGATCTCGTAGCGTGTAAAGCCCGCTTTACCCATGGATTGGTTCATATCATATTTGGCTTATTGGAGTTTTTTAGATTCATTAATTATGTGGCATGGCATCTTGCATTAATATTTTGATAATGATGATATATCTGATCCCTTAATTATTAAATAAATATTTTATATCTGTTATCTAAGCACATTATCTACTTGATATTTTAGCATATTATTTATTCAAGGAACATGTATACATTCATCTTTTACCCATCCAAAATCTATGCACTTATTCTGATTCTCATTATCATTAATAAATTAATTTATTTTTTGTGTTTCTTTGTTTTTTCTCTCTTTTCAAATCACATGCTGTTGTATCGCACTTTCACACTACAAAGGCTTGTTTCATGCCGGTGGAACAGATTATGCCTCAATTCGTTTTTACACTGTGAAATAGCCACTTGATTAAGGTCTGACCAAAGAAATCTCTGTGTGTGTGTGGTATATGCATGGTGCACTATGGGGCCCCTATTTTGGGGTGCACGCTCATATTGTAACTCTGGCCTGTCATTTTCTCAGCGAGCACCGTGCTTGGTTCCTATTCTGACGCATGCGCTGTGCGCTCTGGTTTTCTCTTACCCTAGAGTACACATGCACAGTTTTGATTGTCTGTGAAAACGCTGTGCTCTGTCCATTATTACATGTACCATATTGATATTCTTTACACCGTATGTGTGGCTGCAATCAGCATGCCTCCATAGTAGTGCTTGGCTGGGCTCATAATCTCATAGAATTGTAAAATCATAGAATGGTAGAGTTCTAAGGGACCTCAAAGGCCATCAGGTCCAACCCCCTGTGAGTGCAGGTTTTCCTAAATCATCCCAGCTATACGTTTATCCAGTTTCCGCTTGAAGATTTTTATTGATGGAGACCTCACCACCTCCCGTGGTAGCCTGTTCCACTCTCTGACTGTCCTCACTGTCAGAAAGTTTTTCCTAATGACTAATTTGTATCTCATTCTTTTTAGTTTCATCCCATTGCATCTTATACTTCCTTGTGCTAATGAGAATAGGGTGATTCCCTCTGCACTGACTACCTTTCAACTATATACATGTCCTGCCCTTGATTGACATAGCATCATTGGATCAGCAGTTAAGCGGCAGGACGTCCTACAAACATATATTTCCTGTCTTTAGGTGTGTATTTATACTGTTTGCAGAATTATTGGGCAAGTTGTATTTTAGAGGATTTTTTTTTTATTATTGATCAACAACTATGTTCTCAATCAACCCAAAAGACTCATAAATATCAAAGCTTAATATCTTTGGAAGTTGGAGTGGGTTTTATTTTTAGAATTTGGCTATCTTAGGAGGATATCTGTTTGTGCAGGTAACTATTACTGTGCAGAATTATTAGGCAACTTAATAAAAACCAAATATATTTCCATCTCACTTGTTTATTTTCACCAGGTAAACCAATATAACTGCACAAAATTTAGAAATAAACATTTCTGACATGCAAAAACAAAACCCCAAAAAATTAGTGACCAATATAGCCACCTTTCTTTATGATGACACTCAACAGCCTACCATCCATAGATTCTGTCAGTTGCTTGATCTGTTTAAGATCAATATTGCGTGCAGCAGCCACGACAGCCTCCCAGACACTGTTCCAAGAGGTGTACTGTTTTCCCTCCCTTTAGATCTTACATTTTATGAGGGACCACAGGTTCTCTATGGGGTTCAGATCAGGTGAACAAGGGGGCCATGTCATTACTTTTTCGTCTTTTAGACCTTTACTGGCCAGCCACGCTGTGGAGTAGTTGGATGCATGTGATGGAGCATTGTCCTGCATGAAAATCATGTTTCTCTTGAATGATACCGACTTTTTCCTGTACCACTGCTTGAAGAAGTTGTCTTCCAGAAACTAGCGGTAGGTCTGCGAGTTGAGCTTCACTCCATCCTCAACTCGAAAAGGTCCCACAAGTTAATCTTTGATGATACCAGCCCATACCTCTACCTTGCTGGCGTCTGAGTCGGAGTGGAGCTCTCTGCCCTTTACTGATCCAGCCTCTGGCCCATCCATCTGGCCAATCAAGAGTCACTTTCATTTCATCAGTCCATAAAACCTTTGAAAAATCAGTCTTAAGATATTTCTTTTCCCAGTCTTGTTGTTTTATCTTATGTTTCTTGTTCAAAGCTGGTCGTTTTTCAGCCTTCCTTACCATGACCATGTCCCTGAGTATGGCACACCTTGTGCTTTTTGATACTCCAATAACGTTGCAGCTCTCTAATTTGTCCAAATTGGTGGCAAATGGCATCTTGGCAGCTTCATGCTTAATTTTCCTCAATTCATGGGCAGTTATTTTGCGCCTTTTTGCCCAACACGCTTCTTGCGACCTTGTTGGCTATTTGCCATGAAACGCTTGATTGTTCGGTGATCGCGCTTCAAAAGTTTGGCAATTTCAAGACTGTTGCATCCCTCTGCAAGACATCTCACAATTTTGGACTTTTCAGAGCCCCTCAAATCTCACTTCTGATCCATTTTGCCAAAGGAAAGGAAGTGGCCTAATAATTAACCATACCTTATATAGGGTGTTGATGTCATTACACCACACACCTCCTCATTAGAGAGATGCACATCACCTAATTTACTTAATTGGTAGTTGGCTCTCAAGCCTATACAGCTTGGAGTAGGACAACATGTATAAAAGTATCGTGTGATCAAAATACTCATTTGCCTAATAATTCTGCACACTGTGTATATGTATACTCCGGCAAAAACTCCTAATCTTACACCCAATTCTTGAGAAAGCCACGTGTGCCAATATGTGTTGGTCCCATTCCCAATTTTTCTTAGCACATGGTCACCGTGCTCATTTAGGAGAAGTATTTTGCTGTGTGCTCTGTTCAGTATAGTTTTGGTTGTGTTGGTCTTTAACACCATCATTTCTCAGCACTTCTGTTCATGTGCTGCTATTCTAAGGGCATATCATACAACATATTTTTGTATTTTACCAGTGATATTTAAAGGTATATTGTTTTTCCATGTTTTGTGGTACCAGCAGCATTATTATTATTTTTTGTAGCTGAGCTACAATAAAAGAAAAACAAGGGAGTGGCGCTTTATATCAATGAAAAAGTTAATAAACAGCATTTCAGTGTCAGAGTGCATAATTAAAGCAGGATCTGTAAAAAAACTAAATAAATTTCCTATACAGCTATACAGATAAAGTATATGCTTGTTGTACAACTAAATGCCAGATTACAACTAACACATAAAATACAATTCAATTTTCGCATCCAAGAATGCAAAGTATTGGTTCCAAAATGACATTAATTTATCATACTGTATTGTTCTTGCCAAGCTAAAGCAAATTGAAAAGGATCCTGTCATTCTTGTCCTCTCTGGTTAACTACTTTAGTAATACTGTACATGTAAATAAAAAAAAACCTCCATTTCATTTGAAATGTCAGATTTAAAACATTAAGGAGAGACTATTTTTATGGGCCCTTACAACCCAAAGCAATTAGGCGTGGAATATATTAAGTTAACACAACGTGGGCTGGGATAAACTGAGCAAAAAGTTCCCAGCTACAGCTGGCTCCTGTCCTGAAATGCATTGTGATTCAATCGTATTTTTAGATATTTTCAGATCCTGAAACAAACTTTTCTTTTTTAACACTAAAACATTGATTCAGTAGGGTCAAGGCTTCATCATCATAAGTTACTTTCTGTGTTTATAGGGTTTAGCCAAAGGATATAAACACATTGCGTAAGAGTATATCATCTACCCAACAAATACATTTCTAAAGTCTTTCACCTTTTGTATAAACCCTGACATTTATCATTATTGGTGTTTTGCGTTTCAGTCTATTAAGGTCAATTTTTGCTGAAATACTATTCATTGGAATCTTGACTTGAGGTTAATAACTCTGGGAAGTGCATGTTCTGTACTGCCAAAGATACTAGTGTGGCTGGTATCTATTGTCATGCTAGGTACGTTGAAGTACCACACGTACAGCAAAGGGAAGGGAAACCCTGTGTCTAGGGAAGGTCGAGATGGTGACCCCTGACCAAACCTTCTGCTGGCCCCGGGCTCCCCTGATCACCCTAGATAGGTTCAACACCTATGCGCCGAGCAGGATACCAGTCTATGGCTGACCCTGAACTGGGCCCTAGGTAAGGAAGGGATGAGATGAGTGCTTAGTCAACCCCAATAAATTAAAAAAATTACATACAATGGAAAGTATACAGTACAAACAACTTATCTCCAGGATGACTTTGGGAGAGGTGCAGCAATAAAGAACAATGTTTCTTCAGATGAATACCATTCAACTGATTACATCAAAGGCCTGTATATGAATGTAACTCTATGACCAGCAAACACTAAAAGGAAATTTGGGTATGTAAGGACACAAGGGGAAGTGATGATGATTAACAGCTGAAAGGTGAGGATATCCAGAGGGCCCTAAAAAGAAAGGGATTAACCTCAAGCACAGAAGATACATAATGTATAATTTACACCACAGCAGGAAGAATAGAATGTCAGAGGGAAGTTTGTGTAGGCAAACACTGCGACATTCTACAGCCAGACACCACAGGACTTACTGTCAACCGTGACACACCCGTGACACCTATGTTGCTGCCCAGCCATGCAGGCTAGGTGTGTGTGCTGTCCAGAAGCTAAGCAGGAGTAATTCACTTCCTGTGAATTAATTCACTTGACTATGCTTGGTGTGAGGAGATAGAGGAGGAGGAGGAGGCAAGCTTCAGCGTTAACCCGCCAACAACTCAACATGGACTTGAACAGCATGGAAGCATCCGACACTTCAACGCCTTCTTGCAGCACTATTTTTAACATGATGTCCGTATCATAAAGATTAGAAATAGTGCTGACTACTGGGTTGCCACTCTGTTAGATCCACATTATAAGTGTCAATTGAGCAAGATGCTTCCACCCCTGGAAAGAGACACACGGATGCTGGAGTATCGAAACAAGCTTGTGGAGCATCTTAACAGTAGAGATGAGCGAACCAGCCGCGGTTCGGCTCGAGTTCGGTTCGTCGAATGGAGGTCTCGTTCGAGTTCAGTTCGGCGAACGTTCGACGAACCGAACTCAAACCGCATAGGAAACAATGGCAGGCAATCACAAACACATAAAAACACCTAGAAAACACCCTCAAAGGTGTCCAAAAAGTGACAAACAACTCACAACACAACACAAACACATGGGAAAGTGACAAGGACATATACTCATGCGAAAACAAAAGAGCTGGACAAGGAAAAAGAGGAGGAGACACAGATATAGGCAAGGGCCGCCATTCTAAAATCATGTAAAACACCACAAGGTGACTCCAAGCGGAGTTCTCCCTTTTTTCCAAAAATTGGGCCACACACACACACACACACACCCACCCCTTCAGTGGCAGCACTTGTGCCCCAGTTGTACACTTCACAGCTAGATTTGCATCAAGCACATTCAAAAATACGCCATACTTAACCGTCCCCAGGATGACACCGGGGTAGGTAGCAAAGTCTTTCCTGATCCCAGCGCTGTGCATCTTGGATCATTTTTAAAAACAATGTAAGCAAGGGTTACTCCAAGCGGAGTCTCCCTTTTTTCCAAAAATTGGGCCACACACACACCCACCCCTTCAGTGGCAGCACTTGTGCCCCAGTTGTACACTTCACAGTTAGATTTGCATCAAGCACATTCAAAAATACGCCATACTTAACCATCCCCAGGATGACACTGGGGTAGGTAGATAAAGTCTTTGCTGAACCATGACTTGTTCATCTTGGCTCCTTTTAAAAAACACAGCAAGCAAGGGTTGCTCCAAGCGGAGTCTCCCTTTTTTCCAAAAATTGGGCCCCACACACACCCACCCCATCAGTGGCAGCACTTGTGCCCCAGTTGTATACTTCACAGGTAGATTTGCATCAAGCACATTCAAAAATACGCCATACTTAACCATCCCCAGGATGAAACCGGGGTAGTTAGCTAAGTCTTTGCTGAACCATGACTTGTTCATCTTGGCTCCTTTTAAAAAACACAGCAAGCAAGGGTTACTCCAAGCGGAGTCTCCCTTTTTTCCAAAAATCGGGCCACACAGACACCCCAACAGTGGCAGCACTTGTGCCCCAGTTGTACACTTAACAGGTAGATTTGCATCAAGCACATTCAAAAATACGCCATACTTAACCATCCCCAGGAGGACACCGGGGTAGGTAGCTAAGTCTTTCCTGATACCAGCTCTGTTCATCTTGGCTCTTTTTAAAAAACACAGCAAGCAAGGGTTACTCCAAGCGGAGTCTCCCTTTTTTCCAAAAATTGGGCCACACAGACACTCACCCCTTCAGTGGCAGCACTTGTGCCCCAGTTGTACACTTCACAGCTAGATTTGCATCAAGCACATTCAAAAATACGCCATCCTTAACCGTCCCCAGGATGACACCGGGGTAGGTAGCAAAGTCTTTGCTGATCCCAGATCTGTTCATCTTGGATCATTTTCAGAAATACTGCAAGCAAGGGTTACTCCAAGTGGAGTCTCCCTTTTTTCCAAAAATTGGGCCACACACACACCCACCCCTTCAGTGGCAGCACTTGTGCCCCAGTTGTACACTTCACAGGTAGATTTGCATCAAGCACATTCAAAAATACGCCATACTTAACCATCCCCAGGATGACACCGGGGTAGTTAGATAAGTCTTTGCTGAACCATGACTTGTTCATCTTGGCTCCTTTTAACCCCTTAGTGATGGAGCTAATTTGCACCTTAATGACCAGACTAAATTTTGCATTTCTAACCAGTGTCACTTCATGAGGTTATAACTGTGGAACGCTTCAACGGATCCCGGTGATTCTGAGATTGTTTTTTCGTCACATATTGGACTTCATGTTAGTACTAAATTTAGGACAATATTTTTTGCGTTTATTTATGAAAAAAATTGAATTTTGGCAAAAATTTTGAAAATTTAGCAATTTTCAACTTTTGAATTTTTATACCGTTAAACCAGAGATTTCTGTGACACAAAATAGTTAATAAATAACATTTCTCACATGTCTACTTTACATAAGCACAATTTTGGAAACAAATTTTTTTTTTGTTAGGAAGTTAGAAGAGTTCAAAGTTTATCAGCGATTTCTCATTTTTACATCAAAATTTACAAAACCATTTTTTTAGGGACCACATCATATTTGAAGTGACTTCGATAGGCCTAGATGACAGAAAATACCCAAAAGTGACACCATTCTAAAAACTGCACCCCCCAAAGTACTCAAAACCACATTCAAGAAGTTTATTAACCCTTCAGGTGCTTCACATGAACAAAAGCAATGTGGAATGAAAAAAAACAAAAATTAAATTTTACCTAAAAATGTTGCTCTAGCCCAAATGTATTCACTTTTAAAAGAAATAACAGAACAAAATGGACCACAACACTTGTTCCCCACTTTGTTGTGAACGCACTGATACCCCACATGTGGTCAGAAACCTCTGTTTGGACAAATGGGAGGGTTCGGAACAGAAGGAGCAATATTTGAGTTTTGGAAAGCAAATTTGGCTGAAATAGATTGCGGGCACCATGTTGCATTTACAGGTCCGCTAAGGTACCTAAACAGAAGAAACCCCTCACAAGTGACGCCATTTTGGAAACTAGACCCCTCAAGGCTTCTATCTAGGGGTTTAGTGAGCATTTTTGGATCCACAGGTACTTCACAGATTTTGTTAACGTTACGTTGTCATATTGAAAATTTTAATAATTTTCTCAAAAATGTTGCTTTAGCATCAATTTTCTCACTTTTTCAAGAGGTAATTCCAAAACTTTGACCTCAAGGTTTGTTACCCACTTTTTTATGAGCGCGGTGATACCTCACATGTGGTCTGAAACCTTTGTTTGGACAAATGGGAGGGCTTGGAACGGAAGGAACAATATTTGAATTTTGGAAAGGAAATTTGGCTGAAAAAGATTGCGGGCACCATGTCGCATTTGGAGGTCCCCTAAGGTACCTAAACAGCAGAAACCCCGCACACGGGACCCCATTTTGGAAACTAGGCCCCTCAAGGAATTTATCTAGATGTTTGGTGAGTACCCTGAACCCTCAGGTGCTTCACAGAATTTTATAACGTTGAGCCATAAAAATAAAAAAATAAAATTTTACCACAAAATTGTTATTTCAACCAGGTAGCTTTTTTTTCACAAGGATAACAGGAAAAAAGTCACCATGAAATGTATTGTGCAATTTCTCCTGAGTTTGGCGATACCTTATATGTGGTGGAAATCAACTGTTTGGGTACACGGCGGGGCTCGAAAGGGAAGGAGTGCCATTTGACTGCAAAATTGTCTGGAATCAATAGCGGACACCATGCTGCATTAGGAGAGCCCCTGAGGAGCCTATACAGTGAAGCTCCTCAACATGTGGCCACATTTCGGAAAATAGACCCCACAAGGAATTTATCTAGATGTTTGGTGAGTACCCTGAACCCTCAGGTGCTTCACAGAAGTTTATAACGTTGAGCTGTGAAAATAAAAAAAATACATTTTTACCACAAAATTGTTACTTCAACCAGGTAGCTTTTTTTTTTACAAGTGTAAAAGGAAAAAATTCAGCATAAAATGTATTGTGCAATTTCTCCTGAGTTTGGCGATACCTTATATGTGGTGGAAATCATTTGTTTGGGCGCACAGCAGGGCTCGGAAGGGAAGGAGTGCCATTTGACTGCAAAATTGTCTGGAATCAATAGCGGACGCCATGTTGCATTAGGAGAGCCCTTGAGGTGCCTAAACAGTGGAGGTCCCCCACAAGTGACCCTATTTTGGAAAATAGACCCCTGAAGGAATTTATCTAGATGTTTGGTGAGTACCCTGAACCCTCAGGTGCTTCACAGAAGTTTATAATGTTGAGCTGTGAAAATAAAAAAATACATTTTTACCACAAAATTGTTACTTCAACCAGGTAGCTTTTTTTTTACAAGTGTAAAAGGAAAAAATTCAGCATAAGATTTATTGTGCAATTTCTCCTGAGTATGCTGATACCTTATGTGTGGTGGAAATCAACTGTTTGGGTGCACAGCAGGGCTCGGAAGGGAAGGAGCGCCATTTGACTGCACAATTGGCTGGAATCATTAGCGGACGCTATGTTGCATTTGGAAAGCCCCTAAGGTGCCTAAACAGTGGAGGTCCCCAACAAGTGACCCCATTCTGGAAACAAGACACCTCAAGGCTTTTATCTAGGTGTATAGTGAGCAGTTTGAATCCAAGAGTACTTCACAGAATTTGATAAGCTTAGGTTGCCATATTGAAAATTTTCATTTTTTTCACAAAAATGTTGCTTTAGCATCAAACTTCTTACTTTTTCAAGAGGCAACAACAAACCGTGGACCCAAGAGATTGTTATCCAATGTCTTATGAGCACAGGGATACCCCACATGTGGCCAAAAACCTCTGTTTGGATAAATGGGAGGGCTTGGAATGGAAGGAGCACCATTTGAATTCTGGAAAAGTTGATAGCAGGCTGCAGCCGCCCCAGAAGTGGCGCATCCGTTAGATGCGCCAATCCTGGCGCTTCGCTCCAGCTCATCCCGCGCCCTGGTGCGGTGGCACACGGCGTAATATACGGGGTTGATACCAGCTGTAATGTCACCTGGCATCAAGCCCTGGGGTTAGTGATGTCACGGCATCTAAACAGATACCCGACATCACTAACTTAGTCAGTAATATAAAAAAATAAAGACAAAAAAAAAAATTTATTTGAAAAAAAACCTTCACGAAACATTCCATTTTCACCAATTTATTGAAAAGAAATAAATTTCGGTTGCTGTAATCCATTTTGGAGGTCCCTCGGCGACTCTGGACCTTCTAGAATATGGGGGGCACGTTCAGGGAACATATCCCCCATTTTCTGGAAGAGCAAGCTCTCCATGAGCAGTGTGGGTGCAGTAATCTGAGAATACTGCACTCACACTGCCCCGGTCCAACCTAGGACAGAGTGACCTGCAGTAACCTCATTCCAGAATATGAGGGGCACGCTCACAGAACGTACCCCCCATTTTCTAGAACAGCAGGCTCTCCGTGTGAGGAGTGTGGCTGCAGATTACTGCACTCACTCTCCCCCGGTCCACAGTACAGCAGCATGTGCAAGCAGCGCGGTCAGCGTCCCTGCTTGCAAGGATCCAGCTGACAGCCGCTGTCTGCACATGCGCCGCCAGCTTTCCAGAGGAGGCGGAGTAATCGCGGGGATGGAGCAGCAGCCAGGTAACGGAAGACCGGGGGCTGAGGGGGGGTGACGGTGGGAGACATAGCGGGACCTGGGGATAACTTTTCTGCCGCATGTGACGTGTCACATGCGGCAGAAAGAGCAGGATGAATGTGGCTGCGCGCTACTGTGCGCTGCGCGCCGCCATCTTGCACGCTCTGGAGGAGGGAAGGGGGAGCGCTCTGGAGAACCGGAGGGTGCTCCGGGGGACCAGAGATCTCCGGTGTACTGAAGGAGGGGTCAGGGGGAGGACATTTCTGATATGTTTCATCATTTCAGATCGGAGGGAAATGAATGCAGAGCCAGCGGCGGCGGCAGTTTTCGGCGCGCGTCGGCGCCATTTTGCATGTCCGGTGGGGGTGGGGGTGGTGGGGGTTGATTTCTCCGGTACCGGGGACTTTGGGGGCACTAGAGGATTATATTTCTTTATCATCTGACATGTTTGATCATGTCAGATGAGAAAGAAATCAGTATTATTTGCCATTTTTTTTTATGTGTACGTCGGTATACGGTGTATACCGGCGATCACATCATCGGGGTCCAAAAAAAACACCCCGATTCATAATCTTGGGGGTCTCAGCTACCCCCGGTAGCTGAAACCCCAGAGATTTTTCGTCACTGGGGGGCGCTACAAGCTTTTTCCGGCCTGACGTCTCAAGATGTCGGAACAAAATAAGTACCCTGTTTTTCCGACGTCTTGAGACGTTAGGCCGTCGCTATGGGGTTAAAAAAAACAGCAAGCAAGGGTTACTCCAAGTGGAGTCTCCTTTTTTTCCAAAAATTGGGCCCCACACACACCCACCCCTTCAGTGGCAGCACTTGTGCCCCAGTTGTACATTTCACAGGTAGATTTGCATCAAGCACATTCAAAAATACGCCATACTTAACCATCCCCAGGATGACACCGGGGTAGGTAGCTAAGTCTTTGCTGAACCATGACTTGTTCATCTTGGCTCCTTTTAAAAAAACACAGCAAGCAAGGGTTACTCCAAACGGAGTCTCCCTTTTTTCCAAAAATTGGGCCACACACACACACACACCCACCCCTTCAGTGGCAGCACTTGTGCCCCAGTTGTACACTTCACAGCTAGATTTGCATCAAGCACATTCAAAAATACGCCATACTTAACCGTCCCCAGGATGACACCAGGGTAGGTAGCAAAGTCTTTCCTGATCCCAGCGCTGTGCATCTTGGATCATTTTTAAAAACAATGTAAGCAAGGGTTACTCCAAGCGGAGTCTCCCATTTTTCCAAAAATTGGGCCACACACACACACACCCACCCCTTCAGTGGCAGCACTTGTGCCCCAGTTGTACACTTCACAGCTAGATTTGCATCAAGCACATTCAAAAATACGCCATACTTAACCGTCCCCAGGATGACACCAGGGTAGGTAGCAAAGTCTTTCCTGATCCCAGCGCTGTGCATCTTGGATCATTTTTAAAAACAATGTAAGCAAGGGTTACTCCAAGCGGAGTCTCCCTTTTTTCCAAAAATTGGGCCACACACACACACCCACTCCTTCAGTGGCAGCACTTGTGCCCCAGTTGTACACTTCACAGCTAGATTTGCATCAAGCACATTCAAAAATACGCCATACTTAACCGTTCCCAGGATGACCCTGGAGTAGGTAGATAAAGTCTTTGCTGAACCATGACTTGTTCATCTTGGCTCCTTTTTAAAAACACAGCAAGCAAGGGTTACTCCAAGCGGAGTCTCCCTTTTTTCCAAAAATTGGGCCACACACACACACACCCACCCCTTCAGTGGCAGCACTTGTGCCCCAGTTGTACACTTCACAGCTAGATTTGCATCAAGCACATTCAAAAATACGCCATACTTAACCGTCCCCAGGATGACACCAGGGTAGGTAGCAAAGTCTTTCCTGATCCCAGCGCTGTGCATCTTGGATCATTTTTAAAAACAATGTAAGCAAGGGTTACTCCAAGCGGAGTCTCCCTTTTTTCCAAAAATTGGGCCACACACACACACCCACTCCTTCAGTGGCAGCACTTGTACCCCAGTTGTACACTTCACAGCTAGATTTGCATCAAGCACATTCAAAAATACGCCATACTTAACCGTTCCCAGGATGACCCTGGGGTAGGTAGATAAAGTCTTTGCTGAACCATGACTTGTTCATCTTGGCTCCTTTTTAAAAACACAGCAAGTAAGGGTTACTCCAAGCGAAGTCTCCCTTTTTTTCCAAAAATTTGGCCACACAGACACCCCATCAGTGGCAGCACTTGTGCCCTAGTTGCAAACAGGATGTTTTGATTTGCATCAAGCACATTCCAAATCCACAAGCATTTACTCTCCCCAGGATGACACAGGGGTAGTAAATTCCTTGTGGATCCATGACTTGTTCATTTTGATGAACGTTAGTCTGTCCACATTGTCACTGGACAGACGCATGCGCTTATCTGTCAGCACACACCCAGCAGCACTGAAGACACGTTCAGAGACAACGCTGGCAGCTGGACACGACAAAATCTCCAAGGCGTAAGTGGAGAGCTCTGGCAATTTTTCATGATTTGAAGCCCAAAATGAGCAAGGCTCCATTAGCAAAGTCACGGCATCGATGTTCATTTGGAGATACTCCTGTATCATCCTCTCCAGCCATTGACTATGTGTGAGACTTGTTGTCTCTGGTGGCCTTGCAAAGGACGGTCTAAAAAAATTATGAAAAGATTCAATAAAATTGCTGTTACCAGCATCAGATACGGTGCTACTGGTACGGGTAGACTGTTGAAGATGACGAGACCGTCCCATGTTTGTGAAGTTACAACTGGGAGATTCACTCCCTGCACCTGCACGGTTGTTTGGTGGAAAAGCCGAGCTAAGATCGAGTAACATCTTCTGCTGATACTCCTGCATACGTGCATCTCTTTCTATGGCTGGAATTATGTCACAAAATTTGGACTTGTACCGGGGATCTAATAGTGTGGCAAGCCAGTAGTCATCATCACTTCTAATTTTGACAATATGAGGGTCATGTTGGAGGTAGTGCAGCAAGAAGGCGCTCATGTGTCTTGCGCAGCCATGCGGACCAAGTCCACGCTGTGTTTGTGGCATAGAGGTGCTAACCGTTCTTTCTTCCTCTGACATCTCCCCCCAACCTCTTTCAACTGAAATTTGACCAAGGTCTCCCTCATGCGCTGAGTCTTCCATGTCCATGGACAGTTCGTCCTCCATTTCTTCATGTTCTCCTGCCCCTTCCTCAACATTTCGCCTGCTACCATGTGCCCTTGTTGATCCCTGTCCCCCATGGTCCCATGCCTGCCGCGTTGGTGATGATGAACGTCTGGACCTTGGTGATGTTGTTGTGTCTTGCGCATATGAATCCTCCTGTAGTTCCTCCCCTTCCTGTTGTCCCACCCCCTGACTCCGAATAGTGTTTAGCGTGTGCTCCAGCATGTAAATGACTGGAATTGTCATGCTGATAATGGCATTGTCAGCGCTAAACATATTCGTCGCCATGTCGAAACTGTGTAGAAGGGTGCATAGGTCCTTGATCTGAGACCACTCCATCAGGGTGATCTTCCCCACCTCTGCATCTCGTTGGCCCAGGCTATACGTCATGACGTATTGCACCAGGGCTCGGCGGTGCTGCCACAGTCGCTGTAACATGTGGAGAGTTGAATTCCAGCGTGTCGCCACATCGCATTTCAGGCGATGAACCGGCAGGCCGAAAGACTTCTGAAGCGATGCAAGTCGCTCAGCTGCGGCGGTTATATGGCGGAAGTGAGCAGACAGTTTTCGTGCCCTGGTCAGAAGGCCATCTAGGCCGGGATAGTGTGTTAAAAATTGCTGGACAACAAGGTTCAACACGTGAGCCATACAAGGCACGTGTGTCACCATGCCCAGGCGAAGGGCCGCACCCAGGTTTGCAGCATTGTCGCACACGGCCTTACCTGGCTGCAGGTTGAGTGAAGACAACCATTTATTAAACTCAGTCTCCAGAGCTGCCCACAACTCAGCCGCTGTGTGACTCCTATTTCCAAGACATGTCAAGCTAAAGACCGCCTGATGCCGTTGCGCTCTGCTGCCAGCATAGTAATGAGGGGTGCGTGATTCCTTCTGCGCAGTGAGAACGCTGGTGGCCTGACCAGGCAGGCTTGGGGCGGAGGTGGAGGACCCAGATGAGGTGGAGGAGGCAGAAGCAGTGGTGGAACTTGGACAGACAGAGGATTGACACACAAGCCGTGGGGACGGCAAGACTTGTGCACCAGACCCTTCACCATCTATCACCATAGTTACCCAGTGCCCAGTCAGCGACATGTAACGTCCCTGTCCATGCTTACTGGTCCAAGTATCGGTGGTGAAATGCACCCGTTGACACACAGAGTTTCTCAAGGAAGCGGTGATGTTGTGTGCGACATGCTGGTGTAGCGCAGGCACACCTTTTTTAGAGAAGTAGTGGCGACTGGGCATCTGGTACTGGGGCACAGCGACAGACATAAGGTCTCTAAAATCCTGTGTGTCCACTAGGCGGAAAGGCAGCATTTCGGTAGCCAAGAGCTTACAGAGGGATAAAGTCAACCTCTTAGCTTTGTCATGGGTCGGAGGAAATGGCCTTTTATTTGTCCACATCTGAGGGACAGAGATCTGGCTGCTGTGTGTAGACGGTGTTGAGTAGGGTGTCCCTGGAAAAATGCAGCTTTGTGAGGAAAGTGCAGGCATAGACATGATGTTGCCTTCATCCAACGTTGGTGCTATCGATGTCTTAGAGAGCTGTACACACGTACTTGTTTCCCCTTCCAAACCAACTGACGACCTACCAAGCAAACTGCCTGTTGCGGTTACAGTGGTGGAAGTTGTGCGTGGAAAACCAGGTGTGACAGCTGTCCCCACAGTCCTAGAAGATGAAGTGCGCGCGGATGCACTGGAAGGGGCAGGCGGTGGATGGTTCACTCCGCTAGGCCGTATTGCAGCACGGTGAGCTTCCCACTGGGACATATGATATTTATTCATGTGACGATTCATGGTCGAAGTTGTCAAACTGCACTTAAAATGTGGTAGTAAAAATTGAGAGGTGGTGTAGATTTCAGCGGTGGTGTAGCTTTATTAACAGCAGAAAAAACAACAATAATTATCCCTGACAATGCAACTACGGCCCTTAAACTGGCAGCATAGTTTGCTAGTATAATGGCTTAGTAACAATGAGTTTGAGTGTGCAATGCAGGCAGACGTGCTGAAAATATCTTTGCACTAGTGGGACAATAATGAAGTCCAACAGCCACTTTTAGGATGCCACTAAAGCTGGGTTTACACACTGCAACATCGCAAACGACATCGCTGTAACGTCACCGGTTTTGTGACGTTACAGCGACCTCCCCAGCGACATTGCAGTGTGTGAAACCTATTAGCGACCTGGCCCCTGCTGTGAAGTTGTGATCGCTACAAATCGTTCAGGACCATTCCTAGGTCCTTTGTTTCCCGCTGTGCAGCATGCATCGCTAGCAAGTTTTAGTGTGTAAAGGGGACTTTACAGCGACTCCGCGGCTCTGTCTGTGTAGCGTCCTGATTAGCGGTCACCGGTGAAGGATTCACCGGTGACCGCTAATCCCCCGAGTGACTGAAGTGTCCCCCCCTCTCTCATACTCACCGATCCCCGGCGTGGCTCTGCACGACGTTCACTCTGCTCCAGCGGCTTTTCCTTTTTTGAAAAAGCCGGCCGCTCATTAAGCAATCTCGTATTCCCTGCTTTTCCCCGCCCACCGGCAAATATGATTGGTTGCAGTGAGACACGCCCACACGCTGAGTGACAGCTGTGTCACTGCACCCAATCACAGCAGCCGGTGGGCGTGTCTATACTGTGCAGTAAAATAAATAAATAAATAATTAAAAAATCCGGCGTGAGGTCCCCCCCAATTTTAATACCAGCCAGATAAAGCCATACGGCTAAAGGCTGGTATTCTCAGGAATATATAATACTATATATTATATAATATATAATCTCACGTTATGGGGAGCCCCCCAGCCTAACAATATCAGCCAGCAGCCGCCCAGAATTGCCGCATACATTAGATGCGACAGTTCTGGGACTGTACCCGGCTCTTCCCGAGTTGCCCTAGTGCGTTTGCAAATCGGGGAAATAAGGAGTTATTGGCAGCCCATAGCTGCCAATAAGTCCTAGATTAATTATGTCAGGCGTCTCCCCGAGATACCTTCCATGATTAATCTGTAAATTACAGTTAAAAAACACACACCCGAAAAATCCTTTATTAGAAATAAAAAACACTAACAAATTCCCTCATTACCAATTTATTACCCACAACAAAGCCCTCCTTGTCCGGCGTAATCCACGGTCCTCCAGTGTCGCATCCAGCTCTGCTGCATGCAGGTGACAGGAGCAGCAGAAGACACAGCCGCTCCTGTCACTTCCACGCAGCTAATGAAGAGAGCCGTGTGATCGGCTGAGCTGTCACTGAGGTTACCTGGATCCAGCGGTGGATGCAGCGGTGGCCGCGGGTAACCTCAGTGACAGTCCAGCTGATCGCGCTACTCACCGCCGCTCCGGTCAGCTCCATGCAGCAAATGAGGTGAGTAGCGCGATCAGCTGAGCTGTCACTGAGGTTACCCGCGGCCACCGCTGCATCCACCGCTGGATCCAGGTAACCTCAGTGACAGCTCAGCCGATCAGACGGCTCTCTTCATTAGCTGCGTGGAGGTGACAGGAGCGGCTGTGTCTTCTGCTGCTCCTGTCACCTGCATGCAGCAGAGCTGGATGCGACGCTGGAGGACCGTGGATTACGCCGGACAAGGAGGGCTTTGTTGTGGGTAATAAATTGGTAATGAGGGAATGTGTTTGTGTTTTTAATTTCTAATAAATGATTTTTTCGGGTGTGTGTGTGTTTATTTACTGTCACTTACAGATTAATCATGGAAGGAATCTCGGGGAGATGCCTGACATGATTAATCTAGGACTTATTGGCAGCTATGGGCTGCCAATAACTCCTTATTACCCTGATTTGCCAACGCACCAGGGCAAATCGGGAAGAGCCGGGTACAGTCCCAGAACTGTCGCATCTAATGTATGCGGCAATTCTGGGCGGCTGCTGACTGATATTGTTAGGCTGGGGGGCTCCCCATAACATGGGGCTCCCCATCCTGAGAATACCAGCCTGCAGCCGTATGGCTTTATCTGGCTGGTATTAAAATAGGGGGAACCGCACGCCGGATTTTTTAATTATTTATTTATTTATTTTACTGCACAGTATAGACACGCCCACCGGCTGCTGTGATTGGGTGCAGTGACACAGCTGTCACTCAGCGTGTGGGCGTGTCTCACTGCAACCAATCACATTTGCTGGTGGGCGGGGAAAGCAGGGAATACGAGATTGTTTAATGAGCGGCCGGCTTTTTCAAAAAAGGAAAAGCCGCCGGAGCAGTGTGAACGCCGTGCAGCGCCGGTGATTGGGGATCGGTGAGTATGAGAGAGGGGGGGGAAATCACCAGCAAATGAGGTGAGTAACGCGATCAGCTGAACTGTCACTGAGGTTACCCGCGGCCACCGCTGCATCCACCGCTGGATCCAGGTAACCTCAGTGACAGCTCAGCCGATCACACGGCTCTCTTCATTAGCTGCTTGCAGGTGACAGGAGCGGCTGTGTCTTCTGCTTCTCCTGTCACCTGCATGCAGCAGAGCTGGATGCGACGCTGGAGGACCGTGGATTACGCCGGACAAGGAGGGCTTTGTTGTGGGTAATAAATTCGTAATGAGGGAATTTGTTAGTGTTTTTTATTTCTAATAAAGGATTTTTCCGGTGTGTGTTTTTTAACTGTAATTTACAGATTAATCATGGAAGGTATCTCGGGGTGACACCTGACATGATTAATCTTGGACTTATTGGCAGCTATGGGCTGCCAATAACTCCTTATTACTAGAGATGAGCGAACCGGTCCCGGTTCGGCTCAAGGTCGGTTCGCCGAACGGAGGTCCCGTTCGAGTTCGGTTCGTCAAACGTTCGACGAACCGAACTCGAACTGCATAGGAAACAATGGCAGGCAATCACAAACACATAAAAACACCTAGAAAACACCCTCAAAGGTGTCCAAAAGGTGACAAACAACTCACAACACAACACAAACACATGGGAAAGTGACAAGGACATATACTCATGCGAAAACAAAACAGCTGGACAAGGAAAAAGAGGAGGACACACAGATATAGGCATGGCACGCCCTTCTAAAGTCATGTAAAACACCGCAAGGTGACTCCAAGCGGAGTCTCCCTTTTTTCCAAAAATTGGGCCCCACACACACCCACCCCTTCAGTGGCAGCAGTTGTGCCGCAGTTGTACACTTCACAGCTAGATTTGCATCAAGCACATTCAAAAATACGCCATACTTAACCGTCCCCAGGATGACACCGGGGTAGGTAGCAAAGTCTTTCCTGATCCCAGCTCTGTGCATCTTGGATCATTTTTAAAAACAATGTAAGCAAGGGTTACTCCAAGCGGAGTCTCCCTTTTTTCCAAAAATTGGGCCAAACACACACCCACCCCTTCAGTGGCAGCACTTGTGCCCCAGTTGTACACTTCACAGCTAGATTTGCATCAAGCACATTCAAAAATACGCCATTCTTATCCATCCCCAGGATGACACCGGGGTAGGTAGCAAAGTCTTTCCTGATCCCAGCTCTGTTCATCTTGGCTTCTTTTAAAAACACATCAAGCAAGGGTTACTCCAAGCGGAGTCTCCCTTTTTTCCAAAAATTGGGCCCCACACACACCCACCCCTTCAGTGGCAGCAGTTGTGCCCCAGTTGTACACTTCACAGCTAGATTTGCATCAAGCACATTCAAAAATACGCCATTCTTATCCGTCCCCAGGATGACACCGGGGTAGGTAGCAAAGTCTTTCCTGATCCCAGCTCTGTTCATCTTGGCTTCTTTTAAAAACACATCAAGCAAGGGTTACTCCAAGTGGAGTCTCCCTTTTTTCCAAAAATTGGGCCACACACACACCCACCCCTTCAGTGGCAGCAGTTGTGCCCCAGTTGTACACTTCACAGCTAGATTTGCATCAAGCACATTCAAAAATACGCCATTCTTATCCGTCCCCAGGATGACACCGGGGTAGGTAGCAAAGTCTTTCCTGATCCCAGCTCTGTTCATCTTGGCTTCTTTTAAAAACACAGCAAGCAAGGGTTACTCCAAGCGGAGTCTCCCTTTTTTCCAAAAATTGGGCCCCACACACACCCACCCCTTCAGTGGCAGCAGTTGTGCCCCAGTTGTACACTTCACAGGTAGATTTGCATCAAGCACATTCAAAAATACGCCATAGTTAACCGTCCCCAGGATGACACCGGGGTAGGTAAAAGTCTTTGCTGAACCATGACTTGTTCATCTTGGCTCCTTTTAAAAACAATGTAAGCAAGGGTTACTCCAAGCGGAGTCTCCCTTTTTTCCAAAAATTGGGCCCCACACACACCCACCCCTTCAGTGGCAGCAGTTGTGCCCCAGTTGTACACTTCACAGCTAGATTTGCATCAAGCACATTCAAAAATACGCCATTCTTATCCGTCCCCAGGATGACACCGGGGTAGGTAGCAAAGTCTTTCCTGATCCCAGCTCTGTTCATCTTGGCTTCTTTTAAAAACACAGCAAGCAAGGGTTACTCCAAGCGGAGTCTCCCTTTTTTCCAAAAATTGGGCCACACAGACACCCCATCAGTGGCAGCACTTGTGCCCTAGTTGCAAACAGGATGTTTTGATTTGCATCAAGCACATTCCAAATCCACAAGCATTTACTCTCCCCAGGATGACACAGGGGTAGTAAATTCCTTCTGGATCCATGACTTGTTCATTTTGATGAACGTCAGTCTGTCCACATTGTCACTGGACAGACGCGTGCGCTTATCTGTCAGCACACACCCAGCAGCACTGAAGACACGTTCAGAGACAACGCTGGCAGCTGGACACGACAAAATCTCCAAGGCGTAACTGGAGAGCTCTGGCCATTTTTCTAGATTTGAAGCCCAAAAGGAGCAAGGCTCCATTTGCAAAGTCATGGCATCGATGTTCATTTGGAGATACTCCTGTATCATCCTCTCCAGCCGTTGACTATGTGTCAGACTTGTTGTCTCTGGTGGCCTTGCAAAAGAGGGTCTAAAAAAATTATGAAAAGATTCCATAAAATTGCTGTTACCAGCACCAGATACGGTCCTACTGGTACGTGTAGACTGTTGAAGATGACGAGACCGTCCCATGTTTGTCAAGTTACAACTGGGAGATTCCCTCCCTGCACCTGCACGGTTGTTTGGTGGAAAAGCCGAGCTAAGATCGAGTAACAGCTTCTGCTGATACTCCTGCATACGTGCGTCCCTTTCTATGGCTGGAATTATGTCACAAAATTTGGACTTGTACCGGGGATCTAATAGTGTGGCAATCCAGTAGTCATCATCACTTCTAATTTTGACAATACGACTGTCATGTTGGAGGTAGTGCAACAAATAGGCACTCATGTGTCTTGCGCAGCCATGCAGACCAAGTCCACGCTGTGTTTGTGGCATAGAGGTGCTACCCGTTCTTTCTTCCTCTGACATCTCCCCCCAACCTCTTTCAACTGAAATTTGACCAAGGTCTCCCTCATCCGCTGAGTCTTCCATGTCCATGGACAGTTCGTCCTCCATTTCTTCATGTTCTCCTGCACCTTGCTCAACATTTCGCCTGCTACTATGCGCCCTTGTCGATCCCTGTCCCCCATGGTCCCATGCCTGCTGCGTTGGTGATGATGAACGTCTGGACCTTGGTGATGTTGTTGTCCCTTGCGCATATGAATCCTCCTGTAGTTCCTCCCCTTCATGTTGTCCCACCCCCTGACTCCGAATAGTGTTTAGCGTGTGCTCCAGCATGTAAATGACTGGAATCGTCATGCTGATAATGGCATTGTCAGCGCTAAACATATTCGTCGCCATGTCGAAACTGTGCAGAAGGGTGCATAGGTCCTTGATCTGAGACCACTCCATCAGGGTGATCTGCCCCACCTCTGCATCTCGTTGGCCCAGGCTATACGTCATGACGTATTGCACCAGGGCTCTGCGGTGCTGCCACAGTCGCTGTAACATGTGGAGAGTTGAATTCCAGCGTGTCGCCACATCGCATTTCAGGCGATGAACCGGCAGGCCGAAAGACTTCTGGAGCGATGCAAGTCGCTCAGCTGCGGCGCTTGAACGGCGGAAGTGAGCAGACAGTTTTCGTGCCCTGTTCAGAAGGCCATCTAGGCCGGGATAGTGTGTTAAAAATTGCTGGACGACAAGGTTCAACACGTGAGCCATACAAGGTACGTGTGTCACCTTGCCCAGGCGAAGGGCCGCACCCAGGTTTGCAGCATTGTCGCACACGGCCTTACCAGGCTGCAGGTTGAGTGGAGACAACCATTTATTAAACTCGGACCGCAGAGCTGACCACAACTCCTCAGCTGTGTGACTCTTATTCCCAAGACATGTCAAGCTAAAGACCGCCTGATGCCGTTGCGCTCTGCTGCCAGCATAGTAATGAGGGGTGCGTGATTCCTTCTGCGCAGTGAGAACGCTGGTGGCCTGACCAGGCAGGCTTGGGGCGGAGGTGGAGGACCCAGATGAGGTGGAGGAGGCAGAAGCAGTGGTGGAACTTGGACAGACAGAGGATTGACACACAAGTCGTGGGGACGGCAAGACTTGTGGCAGCATTTCGGTAGCCAACAGCTTACAGAGGGATAGAGTCAACCTCTTAGCTTTGTCATGGGTCGCAGGAAGTGGCCTTTTATTTGACCACATCTGAGGGACAGAGATCTGGCTGCTGTGTGTAGACGGTGTTGAGTAGGGTGTCCCTGGAAAAATGCAGGTTTGTGAAGATAGTGCAGGCGGAGACATGATGTTGCCATCATCCAACGTTGGTGCTATCGATGTCTGAGAGAGCTGTACACACTCACTTGTTTCCCCTTCCAAACCAACTGACGACCTACCACGCAAACTGCCTGTTGCGGTTACAGTGGTGGAAGTTGTGCGTGGAAAAACAGGTGTGACAGCTGTCCCCACAGTCCTAGAAGATGAAGAGCGCGCGGATGCACTGGAAGGGGCAGGCGGTGGATGGTTCGCTCCGCTAGGCCGCATTGCAGCACGGTGAGCTTCCCACCGGGACCTATGATATTTATTCATGTGACGATTCATGGAAGAAGTTGTCAAACTGCTGAGGTTTTGACCTCTACTAAGAGAATCATGACAAAGTTTACAGATCACATAATTTGGGCGATCTTTTTCTATGTCAAAAAAGGACCAGGCTAGGCAAGGCTTAGAGGCCATGCGACCTGTTGATCCACCCCGAATAATGCTCATAGGCAGAGTGGTGGCTGAGGATGCAGTTGTAGACGTGCTACCAGTGCTCCGACTCTGTCCAGGAAGGCGCAAGGTAACTTCGTCGTCGGTTGCATCCTCCTCCACCGCCTCTGTTGACCTCCTCGAGTGTCTGACTGTGGGTTGACAGTAGGTGGGATCTAGAACTTCATCATCAATTGTTGTGTTTGCACTCCCCTCCCCCTCAGACCGAGCCTCTTCTTGCCCTGACCGAATATTTAAGTTGTCATCCCAATCGGGTATCTGCGTCTCATCTTCATCAGTATGTTCCTCATTGTTTATAACCACAGGTGTTACAGTTTGTGACAAAGGGTCAACATTATGCTCAGAAACTTGGTCCTCACGGCCTGAATCAGAGTCACAAAGGTTCTGGGCATCACTGCAGACCATTTCCTGTTCTGTACTCACTGTAGCTTGGGAGCAGACCTCTGATTCCCAGGCTATAGTGTGACTGAACAGCTCTGCAGACTCAGCCATCTCAGTTCCACCATACTGTGCAGGGCTGATGGAGACTTCAGAGCTGGGAGAAAGCAAGTTTGATTGGGATGACAACTCAGAGGACTGGTGTTTTTTGGATGCGGTACTTGAAGTGGCTGAGAGGGCACTTGTTGGACCACTTGAGATCCATTCAAGCATTTTCCTTTTTTGCCCATCATCTACCTTTGTTCCTGTTGTTCGTGTCCGTAAAAAAGGGAGCACATCGGATTGTCCACGGTAAGTAGTAGACATCTTACTTTTGCTGGTAGATGGTCTATCTTCAGCAGATGATAATGGAGCTTTGCCACCTTCCCCACGGACAAAACCTTTTTTGCCTTTTCCACCACGCCTCTTCCCCTTTCCACCAGCATCTGTCATTTTGCCACTCATGTTGATTGCGACAAGATTGTGGACTGAAAATGTGGTAGTAAAAATTGAGAGGTGGTGTAGATTGCAGTGGTGGTCTAGCTTTATTAACAGCAGAATAATAAAGAATAAATATCCCTGACAATGCAACTACGGCCCTTAAACTGGCAGCAAAAATTGCTAGTATAATGGCTTAGTTATAATGAGTTGGAGTGTGCAATGCAGGCAGAGGTGCTGCAAATGTCTTTGCACTAGTGTGACTATAGCAAAGTCCAATAGCCACGTATAGGATGCCACTAGGTACACTGAGTGTTTGCTAGTATAATGGCTTAGTTATCATGAGTTGGAGTGTGCAATGCAGGCAGACGCGCTCTGCAAATGTCTTTGCACTAGTGTGACTATAGCAAAGTCCAATAGTCACGTATAGGATGCCACTAGGTACACTGAGTGTTTGCTAGTATAATGGCTTAGTTATCATGAGTTGGAGTGTGCAATGCAGGCAGAGGCGCTCTGCAAATGTCTTTGCACTAGTGTGACTATAGCAAAGTCCAATAGTCACGTATAGGATGCCACTAGGTACACTGAGTGTTTGCTAGTATAATGGCTTAGTTATAATGAGTTGGAGTGTGCATTGCAGGCAGAGGTGCTGCAAATGTCTTTGCACTAGTGTGACTATAGCAAAGTCCAATAGCCACGTATAGGATGCCACTAGGTACACTGAGTGTTTGCTAGTATAATGGCTTAGTTATAATGATTTGGAGTGTGCAATGCAGGCAGACGCGCTCTGCAAATGTCTTTGCACTAGTGTGACTATAGCAAAGTCCAATAGCCACGTATAGGATGCCACTAGGTACACTGAGTGTTTGCTAGTATAATGGCTTAGTTATCATGAGTTGGAGTGTGCAATGCAGGCAGACGCGCTCTGCAAATGTCTTTGCACTAGTGGGACTATAGCAAAGTCCAATAGCCACGTATAGGATGCCACTAGGTACACTGAGTGTTTGCTAGTATAATGGCTTAGTTATCATGAGTTGGAGTGTGCAATGCAGGCAGACGCGCTCTGCAAATGTCTTTGCACTAGTGGGACTATAGCAAAGTCCAATAGCCACGTATAGGATGCCACTAGGTACACTGAGTGTTTGCTAGTATAATGGCTTAGTTATCATGAGTTGGAGTGTGCAATGCAGGTAGAGGTGCTCTGCAAATGTCTTTGCACTAGTGTGACTATAGCAAAACCCAATAGCCACGTATAGGATGCCACTAGGTACACTGAGTGTTTGCTAGTATAATGGCTTAGTTATAATGAGTTGGAGTGTGCAATGCAGGCAGACGCGCTCTGCAAATGTCTTTGCACTAGTGTGACTATAGCAAAGTCCAATAGCCACGTATAGGATGCCACTAGGTACACTGAGTGTTTGCTAGTATAATGGCTTAGTTATCATGAGTTGGTGTGTGCAATGCAGGTAGAGGTGCTGCAAATGTCTTTGCACTAGTGGGACTATAGCAAAGTCCAATAGCCACGTATAGGATGCCACTAGGTACACTGAGTGTTTGCTAGTATAATGGCTTAGTTATCATGAGTTGGAGTGTGCAATGCAGGTAGACGCGCTCTGCAAATGTCTTTGCACTAGTGGGACTATAGCAAAGTCCAATAGCCACGTATAGGATGCCACTAGGTACACTGAGTGTTTGCTAGTATAATGGCTTAGTTATAATGAGTTGGAGTGTGCAATGCAGGCAGAGGTGCTGCAAATGTCTTTGCACTAGTGTGACTATAGCAAAGTCCAATAGCCACGTATAGGATGCCACTAGGTACACTGAGTGTTTGCTAGTATAATGGCTTAGTTATCATGAGTTGGTGTGTGCAATGCAGGTAGAGGTGCTGCAAATGTCTTTGCACTAGTGGGACTATAGCAAAGTCCAATAGCCACGTATAGGATGCCACTAGGTACACTGAGTGTTTGCTAGTATAATGGCTTAGTTATCATGAGTTGGAGTGTGCAATGCAGGCAGACGCGCTCTGCAAATGTCTTTGCACTAGTGGGACTATAGCAAAGTCCAATAGCCACGTATAGGATGCCACTAGGTACACTGAGTGTTTGCTAGTATAATAGCTTAGTTATAATGAGTTGGAGTGTGCAATGCAGGCAGACGCGCTCTGCAAATGTCTTTGCACTAGTGTGACTATAGCAAAGTCCAATAGCCACGTATAGGATGCCACTAGGTACACTGAGTGTTTGCTAGTATAATGGCTTAGTTATCATGAGTTGGAGTGTGCAATGCAGGTAGAGGTGCTCTGCAAATGTCTTTGCACTAGTGTGACTATAGCAAAGTCCAATAGCCACGTATAGGATGCCACTAGGTACACTGAGTGTTTGCTAGTATAATGGCTTAGTTATAATGAGTTGGAGTGTGCAATGCAGGCAGAGGTGCTGCAAATGTCTTTGCACTAGTGTGACTATAGCAAAGTCCAATAGCCACGTATAGGATGCCACTAGGTACACTGAGTGTTTGCTAGTATAATGGCTTAGTTATAATGAGTTGGAGTGTGCAATGCAGGCAGACGCGCTCTGCAAATGTCTTTGCACTAGTGTGACTATAGCAAAGTCCAATAGCCACGTATAGGATGCCACTAGGTACACTGAGTGTTTGCTAGTATAATGGCTTAGTTATAATGAGTTGGAGTGTGCAATGCAGGCAGACGCGCTCTGCAAATGTCTTTGCACTAGTGTGACTATAGCAAAGTCCAATAGCCACGTATAGGATGCCACTAGGTACACTGAGTGTTTGCTAGTATAATGGCTTAGTTATCATGAGTTGGTGTGTGCAATGCAGGTAGAGGTGCTGCAAATGTCTTTGCACTAGTGGGACTATAGCAAAGTCCAATAGCCACGTATAGGATGCCACTAGGTACACTGAGTGTTTGCTAGTATAATGGCTTAGTTATCATGAGTTGGAGTGTGCAATGCAGGCAGACGCGCTCTGCAAATGTCTTTGCACTAGTGTGACTATAGCAAAGTCCAATAGCCACGTATAGGATGCCACTAGGTACACTGAGTGTTTGCTAGTATAATGGCTTAGTTATCATGAGTTGGAGTGTGCAATGCAGGTAGAGGTGCTGCAAATGTCTTTGCACTAGTGGGACTATAGCAAAGTCCAATAGCCACGTATAGGATGCCACTAGGTACACTGAGTGTTTGCTAGTATAATGGCTTAGTTATCATGAGTTGGAGTGTGCAATGCAGGTAGAGGTGCTCTGCAAATGTCTTTGCACTAGTGTGACTATAGCAAAGTCCAATAGCCACGTATAGGATGCCACTAGGTACACTGAGTGTTTGCTAGTATAATGGCTTAGTTATCATGAGTTGGAGTGTGCAATGCAGGTAGAGGTGCTGCAAATGTCTTTGCAATAGTGGGACTATAGCAAAGTCCAATAGCCACGTATAGGATGCCACTAGGTACACTGAGTGTTTGCTAGTATAATGGCTTAGTTATAATGAGTTGGAGTGTGCAATGCAGGCAGACGCGCTCTGCAAATGTCTTTGCACTAGTGTGACTATAGCAAAGTCCAATAGCCACGTATAGGATGCCACTAGGTACACTGAGTGTTTGCTAGTATAATGGCTTAGTTATAATGAGTTGGAGTGTGCAATGCAGGCAGAGGTGCTGCAAATGTCTTTGCACTAGTGTGACTATAGGAAAGTCCAATAGCCACGTATAGGATGCCACTAGGTACACTGAGTGTTTGCTAGTATAATGGCTTAGTTATAATGAGTTGGAGTGTGCAATGCAGGCAGACGCGCTCTGCAAATGTCTTTGCACTAGTGTGACTATAGCAAAGTCCAATAGCCACGTTTAGGATGCCACTAGGTACACTGACTGTTTGCTAGTATAATGGCTTAGTTAAAAAGAGTTGGAGTCTGCAATGCAGGCAGACGTGCTCTGCAAATGTCTTTGCACTAGTGGGACTATAGCAAAGTCCAATAGTCACGTTTAGGATGCCACTAGGTACACTGAGTGTTTGCTAGTATAATGGCTTAGTTATAATGAGTTGGAGTGTTCAGAGGACAAGAGGGTACAGTGGCAGGATTGTGGGGCTCTGGGTAGAGGAATGGAAGCCTGCCTTTCTATTCCCTCCTAATGGTGAAATGCAGGGAGGAAATCCCTGACCTTGGCTACACAGACGCTGTTGCTGTTTTCAGGACCTGTCACCTATGGCTCTCTGACCCTGCCGGTTTGAGCCCTTAAAAGGACTGCTAGAAAGTGCTCTCCCTAAGCTGTCTAACGCTGTGTATGCAGCGCATACAGCTTTTTCGGCGATAGGACTCAGGAGGACGGAGCTGCGACAGTGATGTCTGACACCAAAGACGCAGAAGGCAGATAATGGCGTCCTGGAGGAAAATGTCCGTTTTTATAATGCAGGGACATGTGACATGGACATCCTATCACACATGCCGTTGCTTCTCTGGCTAAAAGTCCACTTAGCTGTGTGTGTGTCTGGGATTGGCTGACATGCTGGCCCGCCCCACAAGACGCGCGCGCTTAGGGAAGGAAGACAAGAAGAAAAAAAAAAAAATGGCGATCGCCATTATAGAAACAGCAGTGATCTGAAGGCGCTGTTCACGCACACTATACACTGAAATGTCATAATAGTGTGATTCATAGAGTGACTTACACTATTACAGCAGAAACCAAGCTAGGATTTAGCTGGTTTTTTGCTGCTAGAACCGTTCTCGAACGTTTCTAGAACTATCGAGCTTTTGCAAAAAGCTCGAGTTCTAGTTCGATCTAGAACATGCCCCAAAATCACTCGAGCCTAGAACTGGAGAACCACGAACCATGAACCGCGCTCAACTCTACTTATTACCCCGATTTGCCAACGCACCAGGGCAAATCGGGACGAGCCGGGTACAGTCCCAGATCTGTCGCATCTAATGTATGCGGCAATTCTGGGCGTCTGCTGGCTGATATTGTTAGGCTGGGGGGCTCCCCATAACGTGGGGCTCCCCATCCTGAGAATACCAGCCTGCAGCCGTATGGCTTTATCTGGCTGGTATTAAAATAGGGGGGACCGCACGCCGGATTTTTAAATTATTTATTTATTTACACGGCACACAGAGACGCGCGGCATTAAAAGAAGTCGGGTGAAGTTCACCTGCTTTTTTGACACGTCCCCAACGACCAGCTAGTCGCTCTGCAAGTCCGGATCGCTGTTAGGTAGAGATGAGCGAACCGGTCGCGGTTCGGCTCGAGGTTGGTTCGCCGAACGGACCTCCCGTTCGAGTTCGGTTCGTCGAACGTTCGACGAACCGAACTCGAACTGCATAGGAAACAATGGCAGGCAATCACAAACACAGAAAAACACCTAGAAAACACCCTCAAAGGTGTCCTAAAGGTGACAAACAACTCAAACACATTGGAAAGTGACAAGGACATATACTCATGCGAAAACAAAACAGCTGGACAAGGAAAAAGAGGAGGACACACAGATATAGGCATGGCACGCCCTTCTAAAATCATGTAAAACACCGCAAGGTGACTCCAAGCGGAGTCTCCCTTTTTTCCAAAAATTGGGCCCACACACACCCACCCCTTCAGTGGCAGCAGTTGTGCCCCAGTTGTACACTTCACAGCTAGATTTGCATCAAGCACATTCAAAAATACGCCATTCTTATCCGTCCCCAGGATGACACCGGGGTAGGTAGCAAAGTCTTTCCTGATCCCAGCTCTGTTCATCTTGGCTTCTTTTAAAAACACAGCAAGCAAGGGTTACTCCAAGCGGAGTCTCCCTTTTTTCCAAAAATTGGGCCACACAGACACCCACCCCATCAGTGGCAGCACTTGGGCCCTAGTTGCAAACAGGATGTTTTGATTTGCATCAAGCACATTCAAAAATACGCCATTCTTATCCGTCCCCAGGATGACACCGGGGTAGGTAGCAAAGTCTTTCCTGATCCCAGCTCTGTTCATCTTGGCTTCTTTTAAAAACACAGCAAGCAAGGGTTACTCCAAGCGGAGTCTCCCTTTTTTCCAAAAATTGGGCCCACACACACCCACCCCTTCAGTGGCAGCAGTTGTGCCCCAGTTGTACACTTCACAGCTAGATTTGCATCAAGCACATTCAAAAATACGCCATTCTTATCCGTCCCCAGGATGACACCGGGGTAGGTAGCAAAGTCTTTCCTGATCCCAGCTCTGTTCATCTTGGCTTCTTTTAAAAACACAGCAAGCAAGGGTTACTCCAAGCGGAGTCTCCCTTTTTTCCAAAAATTGGGCCACACAGACACCCACCCCATCAGTGGCAGCACTTGGGCCCTAGTTGCAAACAGGATGTTTTGATTTGCATCAAGCACATTCAAAAATACGCCATTCTTATCCGTCCCCAGGATGACACCGGGGTACGTAGATAAAGTCTTTGCTGATCCATGACTTGTTCATCTTGGCTTCTTTTAAAAACAATGTAAGCAAGGGTTACTCCAAGCGGAGTCTCCCTTTTTTTCCAAAAATTGGGCCACACAGACACCCACCCCATCAGTGGCAGCACTTGGGCCCTAGTTGCAAACAGGATGTTTTGATTTGCATCAAGCACATTCAAAAATACGCCATTCTTATCCGTCCCCAGGATGACACCGGGGTAGGTAGCAAAGTCTTTCCTGATCCCAGCTCTGTTCATCTTGGCTTCTTTTAAAAACACAGCAAGCAAGGGTTACTCCAAGCGGAGTCTCCTTTTTTTCCAAAAATTGGGCCCACACACACCCACCCCTTCAGTGGCAGCAGTTGTGCCCCAGTTGTACACTTCACAGCTAGATTTGCATCAAGCACATTCAAAAATACGCCATTCTTATCCGTCCCCAGGATGACACCGGGGTAGGTAGCAAAGTCTTTCCTGATCCCAGCTCTGTTCATCTTGGCTTCTTTTAAAAACACAGCAAGCAAGGGTTACTCCAAGCGGAGTCTCCCTTTTTTCCAAAAATTGGGCCACACAGACACCCACCCCATCAGTGGCAGCACTTGGGCCCTAGTTGCAAACAGGATGTTTTGATTTGCATCAAGCACATTCCAAATCCACAAGCATTTACTCTCCCCAGGATGACACAGGGGTAGTAAATTCCTTCTGGATACATGACTTGTTCATTTTGATGAACGTCAGTCTGTCCACATTGTCACTGGACAGACGCGTGCGCTTATCTGTCAGCACACACCCAGCAGCACTGAATACACGTTCAGAGACAACGCTGGCTGCTGGACACGACAAAATCTCCAAGGCGTAACTGGAGAGCTCTGGCCATTTTTCTATGTTTGAAGCCCAAAAGGAGCAAGGCTCCAGTTGCACAGTCATGGCATCGATGTTCATTTGGAGATACTCCTGTATCATCCTCTCCAGCCATTGAGTATGTGTCAGACTTGTTGTCTCTGGTGGCCTTGCAAAAGAGGGTCTAAAAAAATTATGAAAAGATTCCATAAAATTGCTGTTACCGGCACCAGATACGGTCCTACTGGTACGGGTAGACTGGTGAAGATGACGAGACCGTCCCATGTTTGTCAAGTTACAACTGGGAGATTCCCTCCCTGCACCTGCACGGTTGTTTGGTGGAAAAGCCGAGCTAAGATCGAGTAACAGCTTCTGCTGATACTCCTGCATACGTGCGTCCCTTTCTATGGCTGGAATTATGTCACAAAATTTGGACTTGTACCGGGGATCTAATAGTGTGGCAATCCAGTAGTCATCATCACTTCTAATTTTGACAATACGACTGTCATGTTGGAGGTAGTGCAACAAGAAGGCACTCATGTGTCTTGCGCAGCCATGCGGACCAAGTCCACGCTGTGTTTGTGGCATAGAGGTGCTAACCGTTCTTTCTTCCTCTGACATCTCCCCCCAACCTCTTTCAACTGAAATTTGACCAAGGTCTCCCTCATCCGCTGAGTCTTCCATGTCCATGGACAGTTCGTCCTCCATTTCTTCATGTTCTCCTGCACCTTGCTCAACATTTCGCCTGCTACTATGCGCCCTTGTCGATCCCTGTTCCCCATGGTCCCATGCCTGCTGCGTTGGTGATGATGAACGTCTGGATCTTGGTGATGTTGTTGTCCCTTGCACATATGAATCCTCCTGTAGTTCCTCCCCTTCATGTTGTCCCACCCCCTGACTCCGAATAGTGTTTAGCGTGTGCTCCAGCATGTAAATGACTGGAATCGTCATGCTGATAATGGCATTGTCAGAGCTAAACATATTCGTCGCCATGTCGAAACTGTGCAGAAGGGTGCATAGGTCCTTGATCTGAGACCACTCCATCAGGGTGATCTGCCCCACCTCTGCATCTCGTTGGCCCAGGCTATACGTCATGACGTATTGCACCAGGGCTCTGCGGTGCTGCCACAGTCGCTGTAACATGTGTAGAGTTGAATTCCAGCGTGTCGCCACATCGCATTTCAGGCGATGAACCGGCAGGCCGAAAGACTTCTGGAGCGATGCAAGTCGCTCAGCTGCGGCGCTTGAACGCCGGAAGTGAGCAGACAGTTTTCGTGCCCTGTTCAGAAGGCCATCTAGGCCGGGATAGTGTGTTAAAAATTGCTGCACGACAAGGTTCAACACGTGAGCCATACAAGGTACGTGTGTCACCTTGCCCAGGCGAAGGGCCGCACCCAGGTTTGCAGCATTGTCGCACACGGCCTTACCAGGCTGCAGGTTGAGTGGAGACAACCATTTATTAAACTCGGACCGCAGAGCTGACCACAACTCCTCAGCTGTGTGACTCTTATTACCAAGACATGTCAAGCTAAAGACCGCCTGATGCCGTTGCGCTCGGCTGCCAGCATAGTAATGAGGCGTGCGTGATTCCTTCTGCGCAGTGAGAACGCTGGTGGCCTGACCAGGCAGGCTTGGGGCGGAGGTGGAGGACCCAGATGAGGTGGAGGATGCAGAAGCTGTGGCGGAACTTGGACAGACAGAGGATTGACACACAAGTCGTGGGGACGGCAAGACTTGTGCAGCAGACCCTTCACCATCTATCACCATAGTTACCCAGTGCCCAGTCAGCGACATGTAACGTCCCTGTCCATGCTTACTGGTCCAAGTATCGGTGGTGAAATGCACCCGTTCACACACAGAGTTTCTCAAGGAAGCGGTGATGTTGTGTGCGACATGCTGGTGTAGCGCGGGCACACCTTTCTTAGAGAAGTAGTGGCGACTAGGCATCTGGTACTGGGGCACAGCGACAGACATAAGGTCTCTAAAATCCTGTGTGTCCACTAGGCGGAAAGGCAGCATTTCGGTAGCCAACAGCTTACAGAGGGATAGAGTCAACCTCTTAGCTTTGTCATGGGTCGGAGGAAGTGGCCTTTTATTTGACCACATCTGAGGGACAGAGATCTGGCTGCTGTGTGTAGACGGTGTTGAGTAGGGTGTCCCTGGAAAAATGCAGGTTTGTGAGGAAAGTGCAGGCGGAGACATGATGTTGCCTTCATCCAACGTTGGTGCTATCGATGTCTGAGAGAGCTGTACACACTCACTTGTTTCCCCTTCCAAACCAACTGACGACCTTACAAGCAAACTGCCTGTTGCGGTTACAGTGGTGGAAGTTTTGCGTGGAAAAACAGGTGTGACAGCTGTCCCCACAGTCCTAGAAGATGAAGAGCGCGCGGATGCACTGGAAGGGGCGGGCGGTGGATGGTTCGCTCCGCTAGCCGGCATTGCAGCACGGTGAGCTTCCCACCGGGACTTATGATATTTATTCATGTGACGATTCATGGAAGAAGTTGTCAAACTGCTGAGGTTTTGACCTCTACTAACAGAATCATGACAAATGTTACATATCACATGAGTTGGGCGATCTTTTTCGATGTGAAAAAAGGCCCAGGCTAGGCAAGGCTTAGAGGCCATGCGACCTGTTGATCCACCCCGAATAATGCTCATAGGCAGAGTGGTGGCTGAGGATGCAGTTGTAGACGTGCTACCAGTGCTCCGACTCTGTCCAGGAAGGCGCAAGGTAACTTCGTCGTCGGTTGCATCCTCCTCCACTGCCTCTGTTGACCTCCTCGAGTGCCTGACTGGGGGTTGACAGTAGGTGGGATCTAGAACGTCATCATCAATTGTTGTGTTTGCACTCCCCTCCCCCTCAGACCGAGCCTCTTCTTGCCCTGACCGAATATTTAAGTTGTCATCCCAATCGGGTATCTGCGTCTCATCTTCATCAGTATGTTCCTCATTGTCTATAACCACAGGTATTACAGTTTGTGACAAAGGGTCAACATTATGCTCAGAAACTTGGTCCTCACGGCCTGAATCAGAGTCACAAAGGTTCTGGGCATCACTGCAGACCATTTCCTGTTCTGTACTCACTGTAGCTTGGGAGCAGACCTCTGATTCCCAGGCTATAGTGTGACTGAACAGCTCTGCAGACTCAGCCATCTCAGTTCCACCATACTGTGCAGGGCTGATGGAGACTTCAGAGCTGGGAGAAATCAAGTGTGATTGGGATGACAACTCAGAGGAATGGTGTTTTTTGGATGCGGTACTTGAAGTGGCTGAGAGGGCACTTGTTGGACCACTTGAGATCCATTCAAGCATTTTCCTTTTTTGCCCATCATCTACCTTTGTTCCTCTTGTTCGTGTCCGTAAAAAAGGGAGCACATCGGATTGTCCACAATAAGTAGTAGACATCTTACTTTTGCTAGTAGATGGTCTATCTTCAGCAGATGATAATGGAGCTTTGCCACCTTCCCCACTGACAAAACATTTTTTGCCTTTTCCACCACGCCTCTTCCCCTTTCCACCAGCATCTGTCATTTTGCCACTCATGTTGATTGCGACAAGATTGTGGACTGAAAATGTGGTAGTAAAAATTGAGAGGTGGTGAAGATTGCAGTGGTGGTCTAGCTTTATTAACAGCAGAATAATAAAGAATAAATATCCCTGACAATGTAACTTAGTTATAATTCGTTGGAGTGTGCAACGCAGGCAGACGTGCTGCAAATGTCTTGGCACTAGTGGGACTATAGCAAAGTCCAATAGCCACGTATAGGATGCCACTAGGTACACTGAGTGTTTGCTAGTATAATGGCTTCGTTATAATTTGTTGTAGTGTGCAACGCAGGCAGATGCGCTCTGCAAATGTCTTGGCACTAGTGGGACTATAGCAAAGTCCAATAGCCACGTATAGGATGCCACTAGGTACACTGAGTGTGTGCTAGTATAATGGCTTCGTTATAATTAGTTGGAGTGTGCAACGCAGGCAGATGCGCTCTGCAAATGTCTTGGCACTAGTGGGACTATAGCAAAGTCCAATAGCCACGTATAGGATGCCACTAGGTACACTGAGTGTTTGCTAGTATAATGGCTTCGTTATAATTTGTTGTAGTGTGCAACGCAGGCAGATGCGCTCTGCAAATGTCTTGGCACTAGTGGGACTATAGCAAAGTCCAATAGCCACGTATAGGATGCCACTAGGTACACTGAGTGTGTGCTAGTATAATGGCTTCGTTATAATTAGTTGGAGTGTGCAACGCAGGCAGATGCGCTCTGCAAATGTCTTGGCACTAGTGGGACTATAGCAAAGTCCAATAGCCACGTATAGGATGCCACTAGGTACACTGTGTGTTTGCTAGTATAATGGCTGAGTTTAAAAAACTTGGAGTGTGCAATGCAGGCAGATGTGCTCTGCTAATGTCTTTGCACTAGTGGGACTATAGCAAAGTCCAATAGCCACGTATAGGATGCCACTAGGTACACTGAGTGTTTGCTAGTATAATGGCTTCGTTATAATTAGTTGGAGTGTGCAACGCAGGCAGATGCGCTCTGCAAATGTCTTGGCACTAGAGGGACTATAGCAAAGTCCAATAGCCACGTATAGGATGCCACTAGGTACACTGAGTGTTTGCTAGTATAATGGCTTCGTTATAATTAGTTGGAGTGTGCAACGCAGGCAGATGCGCTCTGCAAATGTCTTGGCACTAGAGGGACTATAGCAAAGTCCAATAGCCACGTATAGGATGCCACTAGGTACACTGAGTGTGTGCTAGTATAATGGCTTCGTTATAATTAGTTGGAGTGTGCAACGCAGGCAGATGCGCTCTGCAAATGTCTTGGCACTAGAGGGACTATAGCAAAGTCCAATAGCCACGTATAGGATGCCACTAGGTACACTGAGTGTGTGCTAGTATAATGGCTTCGTTATAATTAGTTGGAGTGTGCAACGCAGGCAGATGCGCTCTGCAAATGTCTTGGCACTAGAGGGACTATAGCAAAGTCCAATAGCCACGTATAGGATGCCACTAGGTACACTGAGTGTGTGCTAGTATAATGGCTTCGTTATAATTAGTTGGAGTGTGCAACGCAGGCAGATGCGCTCTGCAAATGTCTTGGCACTAGTGGGACTATAGCAAAGTCCAATAGCCACGTATAGGATGCCACTAGGTACACTGAGTGTTTGCTAGTATAATGGCTTCGTTATAATTAGTTCGAGTGTGCAACGCAGGCAGATGCGCTCTGCAAATGTCTTGGCACTAGTGGGACTATAGCAAAGTCCAATAGCCACGTATAGGATGCCACTAGGTACACTGAGTGTTTGCTAGTATAATGGCTTCGTTATAATTAGTTGGAATGTGCAACGCAGGCAGATGCGCTCTGCAAATGTCTTGGCACTAGTGGGACTATAGCAAAGTCCAATAGCCACGTATAGGATGCCACTAGGTACACTGAGTGTTTGCTAGTATAATGGCTTCGTTATAATTAGTTGGAGTGTGCAACGCAGGCAGATGCGCTCTGCAAATGTCTTGGCACTAGTGGGACTATAGCAAAGTCCAATAGCCACGTATAGGATGCCACTAGGTACACTGAGTGTGTGCTAGTATAATGGCTTCGTTATAATTAGTTGGAGTGTGCAACGCAGGCAGATGCGCTCTGCAAATGTCTTGGCACTAGTGGGACTATAGCAAAGTCCAATAGCCACGTATAGGATGCCACTAGGTACACTGAGTGTTTGCTAGTATAATGGCTGAGTTTAAAAAACTTGGAGTGTGCAATGCAGGCAGATGTGCTCTGCTAATGTCTTTGCACTAGTGGGACTATAGCAAAGTCCAATAGCCACGTATAGGATGCCACTAGGTACACTGAGTGTTTGCTAGTATAATGGCTGAGTTTAAAAAACTTGGAGTGTGCAATGCAGGCAGATGTGCTCTGCTAATGTCTTTGCACTAGTGGGACTATAGCAAAGTCCAATAGCCACGTATAGGATGCCACTAGGTACACTGAGTGTTTGCTAGTAAAATTGCTTAGTTTAAAAAACTTGGAGTGTGCAATGCAGGCAGATGTGCTCTGCAAATGTCTTGGCCCTAGTGGGACTATAGCAAAGTCCAATAGCCACGTATAGGATGCCACTAGGTACACTGAGTGTGTGCTAGTATAATGGCTTCGTTATAATTAGTTGGAGTGTGCAACGCAGGCAGATGCGCTCTGCAAATGTCTTGGCACTAGTGGGACTATAGCAAAGTCCAATAGCCACGTATAGGATGCCACTAGGTACACTGAGTGTTTGCTAGTATAATGGCTTCGTTATAATTTGTTGTAGTGTGCAACGCAGGCAGATGCGCTCTGCAAATGTCTTGGCACTAGTGGGACTATAGCAAAGTCCAATAGCCACGTATAGGATGCCACTAGGTACACTGAGTGTGTGCTAGTATAATGGCTTCGTTATAATTAGTTGAAGTGTGCAACGCAGGCAGATGCGCTCTGCAAATGTCGTGGCACTAGTGGGACTATAGCAAAGTCCAATAGCCACGTATAGGATGCCACTAGGTACACTGAGTGTTTGCTAGTATAATGGCTTCGTTATAATTAGTTGGAGTGTGCAACGCAGGCAGATGCGCTCTGCAAATGTCTTGGCACTAGTGGGACTATAGCAAAGTCCAATAGCCACGTATAGGATGCCACTAGGTACACTGAGTGTTTGCTAGTATAATGGCTTCGTTATAATTTGTTGTAGTGTGCAACGCAGGCAGATGCGCTCTGCAAATGTCTTGGCACTAGTGGGACTATAGCAAAGTCCAATAGCCACGTATAGGATGCCACTAGGTACACTGAGTGTGTGCTAGTATAATGGCTTCGTTATAATTAGTTGGAGTGTGCAACGCAGGCAGATGCGCTCTGCAAATGTCTTGGCACTAGTGGGACTATAGCAAAGTCCAATAGCCACGTATAGGATGCCACTAGGTACACTGAGTGTTTGCTAGTATATTGGCTTCGTTATAATTAGTTGGAGTGTGCAACGCAGGCAGATGCGCTCTGCAAATGTCTTGGCACTAGTGGGACTATAGCAAAGTCCAATAGCCACGTATAGGATCCCACTAGGTACACTGTGTGTTTGCTAGTATAATGGCTGAGTTTAAAAAACTTGGAGTGTGCAATGCAGGCAGATGTGCTCTGCTAATGTCTTTGCACTAGTGGGACTATAGCAAAGTCCAATAGCCACGTATAGGATGCCACTAGGTACACTGAGTGTTTGCTAGTAAAATTGCTTAGTTTAAAAAACTTGGAGTGTGCAATGCAGGCAGATGTGCTCTGCAAATGTCTTGGCACTAGTGGGACTATAGCAAAGTCCAATAGCCACGTATAGGATGCCACTAGGTACACTGAGTGTTTGCTAGTATAATGGCTTCGTTATAATTTGTTGGAGTGTGCAACGCAGGCAGATGCGCTCTGCAAATGTCTTGGCCCTAGTGGGACTATAGCAAAGTCCAATAGCCACGTATAGGATGCCACTAGGTACAGAGTGTTTGCTAGTATAATGGCTGAGTTTAAAAAACTTGGAGTGTGCAATGCAGGCAGATGTGCTCTGCTAATGTCTTTGCACTAGTGGGACTATAGCAAAGTCCAATAGCCACGTATAGGATGCCACTAGGTACACTGAGTGTTTGCTAGTATAATGGCTTAGTTAGAATGAGTTGGAGTGTGCAGAGGACAAGAGGGTACAGTGACAGGATTGTGGTGCTCTGGGTAGAGGAATGGAAGCCTGCCTTTCTATTCCCTCCTAATGGTGAAATGCAGGGAGGAAATCCCTGACCTGGGCTACACAGACGCTGTTGCTGTTTGCAGGACCTGTCACCTATGGCTCTCTGACCCTGCCGGTACGAGCCCTTAAAAGGACTGCTAGAATGTGCTCTCCCTAAGCTGTCTAACGCTGTGTATGCAGCGCATACAGCTGTATCGGCGATAGGACAAAGGACGGAACTGCGACAGTGATGTCTGACACCAAAGACGCAGAAGGCAGATAATGGCGATCGTGAAGAAAATGTCCGGTTTTATAATGCAGGGACATGTGACATGCAGATCCTATCACACATGCCGTTGCTTCTCTGCCTCAAAGTCCACTTAGGTGTGTGTGTGTCTGTGATTGGCTGACATGCTGGCCAGCCCCACAAGACGCGCGCGCTTAGGGAAGGAAGACAAGAAAAAAAAAAAAAAAATGGCGATCGCCATTATAGAAACAGCAGTGATCTGAAGGCGCTGTTCACGCACACTATACACTGAAATGTGATAATAGTTTGATTCGCAGAGTGACTTACACTATTACAGCAGAAACCAAGCTAAGATTTAGCTGTTTTTTGGCTGCTAGAACCGTTCTCGAACGTTTCTAGAACTATCGAGCTTTTGCAAAAAGCTCGAGTTCTAGTTCGATCTAGAACATGCCCCAAAATCACTCGAGCCTAGAACTGGAGAACCACGAACCACGAACCGCGCTCAACTCTACTGTTAGGTCGTTGGCCAGGTCTGCCTGTTTGACAGCTCACCAGAGACTTTGTAGCGATCCCGGCTAGGTTGAGATCGCAGGTTGGATCGCTAGAAAGTCTCAGTGTGTAAACCCAGCTTACGTTTCCACAGTGTTTGCTAGTATAATGGCTTAGTAACAATGAGTTTGAGTGTGCAATGCAGGCAGACGTGCTGCAAATATCTTTGCACTAGTGGGACAATACAGAAGTCCAACAGCCACTTTTAGGATGCCCCTAAGTTTCCTCAGTGTTTGCTAGTATAATGGCTTAGTAACAATGAGCTTGAGTGTGCAATGCAGTCAGACGTGCTGTAAATTTTTTTGCACTAGTGGGACAATACAGAAGTCCAACAGCCACGTTTAGGATGCCACTAAGTTTCCACAGTGTTTGCTAGTATAATGGCTTAGTAACAATGAGCTTGAGTGTGCAATGCAGTCAGACGTGCTGGAAATATCTTTGCACTAGTGGGACAATACAGAAGTCCAACAGCCACTTTTAGGATGCCACTAAGTTTCCTCAGTGTTTGCTAGTATAATGGCTTAGTAACAATGAGTTTGAGTGTGCAATGCAGGCAGACGTGCTGCAAATATCTTTGCACTAGTGGGACAATACAGAAGTCCAACAGCCACGTTTAGGATGCCACTAAGTTTTCTCAGTGTTTGCTAGTATAATGGCTTAGTGACAATGAGTTTGAGTGTGCAATGCAGGCAGACGTGCTGCAAATATCTTTGCACTAGTGGGACAATACAGAAGTCCAACAGCCACGTTTAGGATGCCACTAAGTTTCCTCAGTGTTTGCTAGTATAATGGCTTAGTAACAATGAGTTTGAGTGTGCAAAGGGCAGGAGGGTATAGTGGCAGGGTTGTGGGTCTGGGTACAGGAATGGAAGCCTCCCTTTCTATCCCTCCTAATGGGGAAATGCAGCGAGGAAATCCCTGACCTTAGCTACACAGACGCTGTCATCTTGTGTAGCTGTTAAAATCTGTTTTCATGGACCTGACTGTCACCTATGGCTCTGACCCTGCCGGTATTAGCCCTTAAAAGGACTAATAGAAAGTGCTATCCCTATTCTGAAAGGACTAATAGAAAGTGCTATCCCTATTCTGTATAGCGCTGTGTATAGAGACACAGCGGTATCGGAGACAGGAGCTACGCCAGCGGTGACTGACACCAAGACGCAGAAGGCAGATAATGGCGTACTGGAGGAAAATGTCCGTTTTTATAATGCTTGGACATGTGACATGGACATCCTATCACACATGCAGTTGCTTCTCTGGCTAAAAGTCCACTTAGCTGTGTGTGTGTCTGGGATTGGCTGACATGCTGGCCCTCCCCACTACACGCGCGCGCTTAGGGAAGGAAGACAAGGAAAAAAAATAAAATGGCGATCGCCATTATCCAAACAGCAGTGATCTGAATGCGCTGTTCCCGCACACTATACGCTGAAATTTCATAATAGTGTGAGTCACAGAGTGACTTACACTATTACAGCGGAAAGCCAGCTAGTAATTAGCTTGTCTTTTTGCTGCTAGAACCGTTCTCAAATGTATCTAAAACTATTGAGCTTTAGCAAAAAGCTCGAGTTCTAGTTCGATCTAGAACAGCCCCCAAAATCACTCGAGCCGCGAACTGGAGAACCTCGAACCGCGAACCGCGCTCAACTCTACTTAACAGTACTTTTCCACAAGCCAGCAAGGAGACACAGCGTGCATGGCAGTTCTATAATTCTAACCATGGGAACCTCACGTCCTCAACCCAGAAACATTAGCAGCAGCCAGAAGCAATTTATATGCTTGTTGGAACTCATCTTTTACACCATTGCATGCACCAGCAGAATAGGCTTGAAATCTGACACATACTCAACGACTAGACAGGATGGTGCTGGATTATCTAGAGCTCAATATGGATGCAATACAGGGGGGATTGGACCCTTTTGCAGTTTTTGCTCAAAAATGCAAGAGTGGCCTGAGCTCGCCACTCACACCTTAGAAGCTGTGGCCTGCCCGGCAGCTAGCGTTCTCTCAGAATGTGTCTGTAGCACTGCTGGCAATGTATTGATGGATAAGCCAATAAAAAGATGGGGAGGGCACCACCTGCAGGATCTTAATAATCCAAAAATGGTAACCAACCAGGGATCACGTCAACACACCAATATAGACATGTATCTGGAGAGAAAGTTGGTGTGCAAAAAGCAAGGGATACACCTGTATACGTGTACAAAAAGGTCTTTATTATAAAGCAAAACAATCATGTGGACACAAACATTTTAAAACCACTTAAAAAGGCATACAAAAAAGCCTATATATACTTTGTTTTATCCCCTGTAAGAGATAAAACATCACCCTGGCAATATGAATGGTCACAAAGGCTATCCACATAGGGCTGCATGCAATATGTAAGGGATCCTAGTGGTAGGACATAATAGTTGGTATAGTCATAAGCATATTAGAATAAACAGATTAGAATATTAGAATAAACAGCAAAAGACATTTGCACAGAACATAACACATGCCATATCCACATGAACCACAGCATCAATATAAGATGATGTCAGTATCAGTAACAGCAATAATGATACAAGGAACCCTAAGGTAGCAAAGTTACCAGCCCAAGCTGGATTTACCAACAGTAAGGATCCATATAATAGCCAGGGTGGGCTAAAGGATTCCCCACGCTTATCGCTGTCACCTGGGACAGCTTCGTCAGGGGTAGAAACTCTACCCCTGATGAAGCTGTCCCAGGTGACAGCGATATGACTATGCCAACTATTATGTCCTACCACTAGGATCCCTTACATATTGCATGCAGCCCTATGTGGATAGCCTTTGTGACCATTCATATTGCCAGGGGGATGTTTTATCTCTTACAAGGGATAAAACAAAGTATATATAGGTTTTTTTGTATGCCTTTTTAAGTGGGTTTAAAATGTTTGTGTCCACATGATTGTTTTGCTTTATAATAAAGACCTTTTTGTACACGTATACAGGTGTATCCCTTGCTTTTTGCACACCACCTTTCTCTCCAGATACGTATTTATGGATAAGCACAGCCATCTGTCCCCTAAAAGCGTAAACTGCCTAACGTTCATAAAGATGAACAAGTTGTGGATGTCCAGTAACTGTGACACCCCAGTGCCAGACTGTGCAGATGAGGTGATGGTGTAATGCCAGGTTTCTGTGAGCAAGGGGCCAACGCCTGTCTGTCATCTTGCTTGCTCTGGTGACAAAAAAATTCTGTTTCAGGCCTTGTCCCAGTGCCAGTCCCACAAAGCCATGTTGATTTTTTGGCCTATCGGTATTGTGTGCCAATTGCAGCAACTTTTTCTGTTGCCTCACCTTAATTTTTGAAAATGTGGCGACCTCAAGTAGGGTCTCCAAGTTTTCTTTCATCTGTAGTGCCAGTCTTCTGGGGGCAAGAGGACTATTCCTGGCACTCAGGCATGTCTTGATTATTAAAATTTAAATGTCGGGTCACAGCCTATGTGTTGCATGGACTGTAACTCCCTGGTATTTTAAGGCCCCATCGGGAGGGGGCAATTGTTGCTACTATACTGCTCTGCTGTCTGCCTGAAAGGTTTTTGAATCTGGAGACTCCAAGATGGGTCTCCGAGTTGAGTTTTGTCTGTAATGGCATGGATGTGGGAGCACATGCCCTACACCTGTCTGTCATCCACCTCCATATTTCCTTCCTTATTTTCCATCATTGTGAAAAATGACTCAGTACAGTAATGGAATACATTTGACCACAACATGCATGACCCGGCACATGCACAAACAACATACATTACTGTAGTAATCTCACTGCGTTAAAATGCAGACTACCATGCCTACCCAACCACCGCCCACCAAATCAACTGCATCTGCTGATTCTTTCTCCTTTAATCAACCCCTCATGACCCGAGTAGTTAGGTGTTCCACTCAAAGTTGTCATTAATGAGGTTTCACCAAGAATTTAAAACTATCAAAATTCTGTGATCTTTACACAACATTCTTCATTAGAGAACAATAGTGTAATGCATGTCTTCACTATTCTAAAATAAATGCCCACAGCCTGTGTGTTCCATGGACCATGGGGTTTTAAAGCCCTATGGAGAGAGGGCAATTCCCTATGGGGCTGGGGCAATTGATGGTATTGTACTGCTGTTTTTAAACACAGAGACTCCAAAATGTGTCTCCAAATGTTGTGGAGAGGTTACTGCCAGTGTTCTTTTTCCATAGCCTTCTCCTCCCTTTCCACTATACACTCCCTGACAGAAGTTCTGTCGCTTATCCATGTTATGTAAATAAAACCTTTTAACCTGACTTTAAATTCATCCATTATATTTATAAATTACTCTTTTGAAAGCTGAAACCCTCCCAAATTTGGTTTAGGTTATGAAAATAAAGTTGCTACAAAGCTGAAATATTGATCAATTAATGAACACAGAAAGGTCAGATTTTGGCAAGAGAAAAGTTTTGTCACCCACAGAAAGTAATGCAAAATTCAAACACATAATTAACTTCAAATAGAAAGATATGTTGCATAACATTGGTGAATGAAGTTGTGGTGCTATTAGAGCCATATTTAATATCTTCACTGTAGAGATAAAAATATAGCGCATATGAGAAGCACCCGTGGAGTGATTTCTGTATATTAATATTATAGAATTGCTCACCTGGTTAGGTTGTGCGCCCTCGCACAATCCCGGTGTTAGATGTATAATTCCTCTGGGGGATGAGGGACTGTCTCAGCTGGCGTTATCCGTTGTTTTGCTGGGTGGATCCAGGTTTGTTGCCGCTGCTGGCTTCAGATTGACTGACTTTTTGAATCCTGGAGCTCTGTGCGGACCTGTGTCCTCCCGCTGTTAGTTCAAATGATCTGATGGATTCTATTACTCACAGCAGCTCTACCCGGATTCCCTTATGGGAGTAGGCATGTAGAAAAAAGATTCCGGTCTTTGTGAGCGCTAGTAATAGATCTTTGGTCTTTGATCTTTTAAGAAATTTAGCTTTATTATTAATAACATAAAGCTCTTGTATTAACACAACGCGTTTCAGCAAGATACACTTGCCATCCTCAGGTGATGGATGGCAAGTGTATCTTGCTGAAACGCGACCAAAGACCAAAGATCTATTACTAGTGCTCACAAAGACCGGAATCTTTTTTCTATATTTAATATCTTGAGTGACTTCCATGAGCTTGAAAGACTGCATCCATGCGGTTCAACAATGATTCATACAATTTATTGATGAAGTCATCAGGAATAGCAAAGAATGCAGTCTTACATGCCTCCCAGAGATCATCTAGATTCTTTGGTTTTGTCTTCCAAGCTTCATCTTTCATCCTACCCCAAACATGCTCAATGATGTTTATGTCTGGTGACTGGGCTGGCCAGTCCTTGAGCACCTTGATCTTCTTTGCCAGGAGGAACTTTGTTGTAGAGATGGATGTATGGGATGGAGCACCTTCCTGCTGCAGAATTTCACTCCTTTTATGATTGCAAATGTAAAAGGTAGCTAATACTTCTTGATATTATAGGCTCTTGATATTGCCTTCCACCTTGCAAATGTTTCGCACACCCCCATACTGAATATAACCCCAGATCATGATCTTTCCACCACCAAACTTAACTGTTTTCTGGGTGTATTTTGGATCCATACGGGCTCTAGTAGGCCTCATGCAGTATTTGCGGTGACTGTGGTGTAATTCAACTGAAGATTCATCAGAGAAATCCACCTTTTGCCACTTTTCCAGTGTCCATCTCTTTAGCAGGCTCTGGGACTTGGCAAATGCCACACGGCTTTATAATTGCCTTTTGTTTAGTGCTGGCTTCTGGGCACTGATTCGACTATGGAGGCCATTTCGAGACAGAATCCTACAAACTGTTCTAGTTGACACAGGGACTTGAGGTGACCAGGCCTGTTTGAGCTCTGCTGCAGTGGAAGAGAGGCTGGCTTTGGATTTTCTAACCAACAAACGTTCCTCCTGAGCAGTTGTCTTGCGGGGTCTGTCGGACCTGGGCTTGTCAAAAACATCTCCAGTCTCTTCAAATATTTTTTTAATTTTTTGTACTTGACGCTGAGACACATTAAAGGTGCCAGCAACCTCTGCAGTGGATCTGGTCTTCAGCCTCTCGATAATCAAGACTTTGGTCACAGGGTGGATTTTTGGCATGTTGTCAGAGGTAAAGTTGCAGTTTAAGTGAAGGTCTGGGGTTCTGGGTTACTTTTTATACACACCCACTAATTAACCGATCATTTAGTGAGCACAGGTGAGGATGTAAACTAGGATTGGGAGCATTATATGACAAGACGACAAAACTTTTGTCTTGCCAAAATCTGACCTTTCTGTGTTTATTAAATGATCAATATTTCAGCTTTGCAGCAACTTTATTTTCATAACCTAAACCAAATTTGGGAGGGTTTCAGCTTTCAAAAGAGTATTTTATAAAACCAATGGATGAATTTAAAGTCAGGTTATAAGCTTTTATTTACATAACATGGCTAAGCGATAGAACTTCTGTCAGGGAGTGTAGAATGAATATGTCATCAGTGTAGAATGAATATGTCATCAGGAATATCCACCTGCTCTTCTCTCGGTACTTTAGTGAGTGAGATTGATAAATGCCTGGCTACACTGAATCTACAATAATAATAATAATAATAATCATCTACACACTCCATGTTGGCAATTATTATTGCCTTTAGAAAAGTTGAAAAACACCAGCTGGTTATAGCCACATATTATTGGTGGTCTGAAAATTTAACTTTAAAATGACCAGGGGCGGCAGTCATGGGCAAGGGTTGCAGCCCCCAGCCCTTTGCAGTATGCTACATATGCGAGGTAGAGTGGTATGGGGCACCTGCTTGCAGCTTGACACTCTGGACATTAGCCGGCTTCTCTGGATCCTGTTCACACCGTGTGGCAACACATGCGGCTACACTGTTGAAACTTCAATGGTTTTACTGCATATTCATCTTAAACAATGTTTACAGTTAATATTCTCAGGCTTGACACCACATTGTTTAACAGGTAATTTCTGTACTACACATTTTGGCTCTCCCATTACGGCACCTAAAAGAGTCCCACTGGCTTTCATAGAGGATGAGGGCTTGGCGCTCTTGTTGTTAGGCACTGTGCTGCTCCTCCTGATGGCTACGCTACTTTATCAGGATAACTCATAGAGTCTTCTATCCTGCAGTATCAGTGGCCCTGTCATCCGCACCATTCAAGTCTGTCCACTCGAGGAAGTGGGATGCTGTCTGGTCCTTTGCTCTACCTTGCTGAAGCTTCCCTGCTGCCTTCCGTATTTTCTGGTCACCCAGTTTCAATCTGCTGCTCAATCCTCTGCCTGTTCACCTCCACACCATACTATTCCACTGTGCTGCATCTGCTACTTGCACTTCTCTCTGTTACGCTTCCCAAGTTCACTAAAACCAGGATATTCCTTCCTATATCTCCTCACTGTGTCCCGGGACTATTCAGTTAATCCTTTCAGTACTGTCATTATAATGTCTACTTGAGCCTCCCTTTCCTGCTAAGGAACCCGTTGTCATCTAGTGGTAGCTGACAGTACAGCAACATAATTAGAGTTGAGCGCGGTTCGTGGTTCGCCAGTTCGCGGTTCGAGTGATTTTGGGGGATGTTCTAGATAGAACTAAAACTCGAGCTTTTTGCTAAAAGTTCGGCAGCTCGAGTTACGTTCGAGAACGGTTCTATCAGCAAAAGTGTGGCTTTTTACAGCTACAGTGTGCAGGGAGCCATCACTGGCAGCCTGCGGTAAGCTGGTAACCAAGATAAATATCGGGTATCCAAGCAAAGCGCTTTGGTTAGTAACCCGATATTTACCCTGGTTATGTGTGCAGGGAGCCGACACTTCCCCGCTCGGCTCCGCCCCCCTCCTGCATTCGGCATGTACAAACACACACACACACTCACACTCACCTGTCCCCAGCCATGCAGTCCCCGACACTGATGTCTTCAACGCCACATGGCCCCGCTAGGCTCCACCTACTTCGCACTCCGCCGCCCGCACACATGGCCCCACTAGGCTCCACCCACTTTGCACTCCGCTGCCCGCACACATAGCCCTGCTAGGCTCCACCCACTTCGCACTCCGCCACCCGCACACATGGTCCCGCTTGGCTCCACCCACCTCGCACTCCGCACACATGGCCCCGCTCGGCTTACCTGCGGTGATGAAGTCCCGCCCTCCCGACCTCAGCGCTGTCACTGTCCTCCATGGCCGCCACTTCACATCTCATCTCGCTGTGGAGCCGAAACTGTCACTAGCGGTGACGTCACAGGCTCCCGCGATACTTGGCTGTAAAGTCGGCGGTCATAGAAGTCAGTGACAGGTCTGCTATCAGCAGTGCAGGAGATCGTCACCACAGGTAATGTACCCCGCTCCTGACAGCAGCACTCGTTATGCCCTGCAGTGACCTGGGCTGACCTATTGATGTTAGCTCAGGTCACTGTATTGCTCTCCCAGCCAATGGGGAACATTCTGTTCTTCATTGACTGGGACAGTGACTATGGTATGGATCGATATGGGAACCCCTTGGATTACAGCAGACCTGGATTTGTTTTTCTTTCTAATAAATTGGTGAAAGAGGGAATGTGTTGAGGAGTGTTTTTTCAAATAAAAATGTGTTTGTCGTCTATTTTTTTTTTATTACTGACTTGGTTGGTGATGTTGGGTATCTGATAGACGCCTGACATCACCAACCCCAGGGCTTGATGCCAGGTGACATTACACATGTGGTATTAACCCCATATATTACCGTTTGCCACCGCACCAGGGCACGGGATGAGCTGGAGCGAAGCACCAGGATTGGCGCATCTAATGGATGCGCCACCTCTGGGGCGGCTGCGGCCTGCTATTTTTAGGCTTGGGAGAGTCCAATAACCATGGACCTCCCTAGTCTGAGAATATCAGACCCCAGCTGTCTGCTTTACCTTGGCTGGTGATCCAATTTGGGAAGGACGCTACTTTTTTTTTGTAATTATTAATATTTATAAAATAATTATAAAAAAAGAGCCTGGGGTGACCTTCACATTGGATCCCCAACCACGGTAAAGCTGTCAGCTGTGGTTTTAAGGCTACAGCCTTCTGCTTTACCCTAGCTGGCTATCAAAAATGGGGGGACCCAATGTCATTTTTTGTAACTATTTTTTTTAAATAAAAAAAATTAATGGGCTTCCCTGCATTTTGATTGCCAGCCAAGGCACTGAGAATCAAAAATACCGCGAAGCGCTACGTCATTTTTTTTAAAGATTTATTTTTACAGCACTGTGATTTCAGGCAATCAAAATACAGGGAAGCCCTTTTTGTTTTTAGTTATTTAAATAAATAATAAAAAAAAATATATATGAGCTCCCACTGCATTTTTTGTATTGCTAGCTAAGGGTGATCCAAGCAGCTCCTGGCTGCTAACCGCCACTGCTTGGTGTTACGTTCACTGGCAATGGAAAATCCAGGGAAGCATTTTTTTGCATTTTTTATTTTTTTTGCCAAAAAACTACAAAAAAAATGACGTGAGCTTCGCCATATTTTTGTATGCTAGCCAGGTACAGCAGGCAGGTACGGCTGCCCCCAACCCCCAGCTGCCTATTTGTACCCAGCTGGGAACTAAAAATATAGGGAAGCCCTTTTTTTAATTATTTCATGAAATAATTAAAAAAATAAAACGACGTGGGCTTCATCCCATTTTTGTGTACAGCCAGGTACAACTAGGCAACTGAGTATTGGAATCCACAGCACAGGTTAGCCCGAGGTTTTTGGGCGCCTCTGCTGCGAATTGCAATCCGCTGCCGCCCCAGAAAATGGCGCTTTCATAGAAGCGCCATCTTCTGGCGCTGTATCCAACTCTTCCAGCAGTCCTGAAGCCGGGTGGCTTGCTGGGTAATCATGAGTTAATACCAGCTTTGTTTTACTAGCTAGTAGTAAGTCAGAGATTCTTAATGTCAGGCAAGTTTGACCCGGCCATTAAGAACCTCCAATAAAGGGTTAAAAAAAAAGACACCACAAAGAGAAAAAATACTTTAATAGAAATAAATACACAGACACACTTAGAGACTCCATGTTTATTACTCCCTCTTATCCCTCCACAATCCATGCTCTTCTGTCTTTCTCCTTCAGCCCATGCAGCTCTGCTACATGAGCAGCACAGCATGGGAGAAAGACGTTGCTGCTCCCCATGCAGTCTTCACTTCGTGAGTGATCAGTGCTGCTGGCTGTTAGCGGCAACGTTACCACTGACAGATGGGTTGCCATAGCAACGGTGCTCCGATCATGTGATTCCCGGTGCCGCTGTTAGCGGGGACGTCACCACTAACAGGCGCGTTGCTATGGCAACGGTGATCTACGTTATTGACCGGCTGTGTCAGCCGGTCCCTAACGGAACGGGGAAGCAGAATGGGGAGTCGACCGTGTGCCAGAGCATGTCGCCAGTACACGGCGAAACACAAACATGCAATGTGTACTGGAGAGATGCAATGACAGGACCTAGAATGACATCAAAGCCATGTGACCAGTCTGTAACCAATGAGATAATAGACACGTGACTGGTCACATGCTATTTTGACATCACGATAGGACCTGTCATCACTGCTGGTTACCGGGAGGACGCAGCAATTACCGATGGAAAGGTGGCGGGAGACAGAGTGCAGGATGCATCGCGGGCACCGGTAAGTGTTATTGCAATGTTTATTAACTGTATGTGTACATTTATAGTGTGTTTTTATGTGTTTGTGATTGCCTCCTATTGTTTCCTATGGGGTTCGAGTGGTTCGTCGAAGCGGTTCGCCGAACCGAACTCGAACGCAACCTTCGTTCGGCGAACCAAGCTAGAGCCGAACCGCGACCAGTTCGCTCATCTCTAAACATAACCCACGTAACCCACATGACAAGGCATTTTGACCTTTCCACATTACTAAACATTACACCTAAAAACACACAGGTCAATAACATTTCCCTTAACCACACATATGACGTCTTCAGGGGTGGCAGGGCACTGGACACCGTCTTACATTCACCGCCACTTTAATCATGGTTGTCCTAAACCATGCGGTCACCTGTAAAACACAAAGGCACATCATGCATTAACTAACACTCTACATTTCTATCAACAAATCTTTTCTTTTCCGTCATGCCAATGTCTTCTTTAGCTACAAACTCTTCATAGAGGTCTTAGAGTTTCAGGTCTTCATCAGACACTAAGGGGTACTTTGCATGTTGCGACATCACTAGCATCGGCTAGCGATGCCGAGCGCAATAGCACCCGCCCCTGTCGCACATGCGATATCTTGTGATAGCTGCCGTAGTGAACATTATCGCTACAGCAGCTTCACACGCACTTACCTGCCCTGCGACATCGCTCTGGCCGGCGACCCGCCTCCTTCCTAAGGGGGCGGGTCGTGCGGCATCACAGCGACGTCACACGGCAGGCGGCCAATAAAAGTGGAGGGGCGGAGATGAGTGGGACGTGAACATCCCACCACCTCCTTCCTTCCGCATAGCTGGTGGAAACAGGTAAGGAGATGTTCCTCGCTTCTGCGGCTTCACACACAGCAATGTGTGCTGTGGAAGGAACAAGGAACAACATCATATCTCCTATTGGTGCGACATTATGAAAATGACTGACGCTACACAGATCACCGATTTTCAACACTTTTGCGGTCGTTTATCGGCGCATCTAGGCTTTAAACGTTGCGACGTCGTTACCGGCGCCAGATGTGCGTCACTTTCGATTTGACCCCGACGATATCGCAGTAGCGATGTCGCAGCAGGCTAAGTACCCCTAATTGTTCACCTCCACTAGCTGTACAATCTTGGCTGACGTCAATCAATGAAACTTTGGTACTGGTGGCTTTAAACTCTTCAAAGCTTACATAAACTACTTTATTCGTTTCTCCTGGAGAAAGTCTTCCTCTCCCTGAATCGCTTCATAGTCTTTACTTGTCATCTCTCCACACTCAGTGATGTTGAAGGTTGATGAATCCTCTTCACTCTGCCCAAAGTCTTCACTAGTTAGAGTCTCTAAATATTCAGTCAATCCCTCAACAAATGCTGTCTCTTCATATCCACAGACGTCTTCGACACGAATCGACTCTATGTCTATGCCATCTTTACTAGCTGGAACCTCTTCACCATCTGTCCTTGCTACATTGTCAAAAGGATCTTCAATTTCGACCACATCTACATGACCTAAAACTAGAGGCATATCATCTTCACAGATATTCATCCCATTGAGACTTTCCACAACTTCTTGGATGATTTCTTCTTGTAAATTCAAAACATCTTCAGGGTGAATCTCCCAAAGTTCTACGGTCACACTTTCTTGCAAGATATCCGTATCCTGTTGCCTACTCCAAATGTAATGTAGCCAGGGGCAGTAGTCATGGGCGATGGTTGCAGTCCTCAGCCTGCCCCAGTACGTTACAGACACAGGGGGCAGAGACTTCAAAATGTGTCTCCAAATGTTCTGGAGAGGTTACTGTCAGTGTTGTTGGAAACAGAGAACTAAACCTGCCTCTGGCCCACTAATGTATGTCTTGATTTTTTTTTAAAAAAAAAAAAAAAAGACTGGTCTACAGCCTATGTGTTTCATGGACAGTAACTCCATGCTGTTTTAAAGCCCTATGGGGAGGGGCAATTCCCTATGGGAATGGGACAATTTATTGTAGTATACTGCAGTTTGAGTAGGCAGATATTAAAAGATGTGTTTCTGATTGTTGTATAGAGGTTACTGCCAGTGTCCTGGCTTGCTAGTGATCTACTACTACATGTCTTGATTTGTTTTAAAAAAAAAAAAGTCCCACAGCCTATGTGTTTTGTGGACTGTAACTCCCTGGTGTTTTAAGCCCTTTGGGGAGGGGGCAATTCCCTATGAGGCTGGGGCAATTGATGGTAGTGTACTGCTGTTTGGGTATGCACAGACAAAAATATAAAAGACTGAAAGGATTGAAGGCACTCACCAATGTATGCTGTGCAGGAAAACTTTATTTTCAGTGGAGGTTACAGGGAGGGGTTTGCGGGGAGGGAAGGAAACACCATACCGGTCAGACGACGACCGTTTCGCACTTAACTCACTGCTTCAGCTGGTAAGACAAAAATATGTGTCTCCAAATGTGGAGAGGTTACTGCCAGTGTTCAGGCCTGCCACAGGCCCAGTAATGCATATCTTGACACTACAACAACTTTTAAAAAAGGGCTGGATGATTTCCTCAGCATACACAAAATTGTGGGTTATAAATGATTTAGTAACAAATTGTATAATTGGTGGAGGAAGGTTGAACTAGATGGACCTAAGTCTTTTTTCAACCTTTCTAACTATGTAACTATGTAGCATCAATGCATTCGACTGCAGGTAATCGATGCATTCCACCGCATGTCCTCTCGTTCTACAGTGTCCCAGGTCACCGGAGCAGTACAGTATCAAGGGATGTATGTATGTATGTGTGTGTGTGTTTGTGTGTGTTTCTAATGTGAACTGGTGCAAACTGAATATGAAACATAGTAACAAAAAGGAGACAGTTGCACACTGCAGTGGAAGATACAGTATGTGGAACAATGAATATGGTAGTAAGAATGAGGTCGCCTTGCCGATAGCTCACATAAAATCTGGACAATTTTGTGTGCTATGTAACTCAATTTTTACATGTTTTTTTTCATAGCAGTAATGCATGTCTATATTCCATATTCACTGTTCCACATATGTTAGCACTGCAGTGTGCAACTGTCTCCTTTGTGTGTGTGTGTGTGTGTGTGTGTGTGTGTGTGTGTGTGTGCATTCCACCGCAGATCCTCAATGCGTTCCAGTGCAGGTCCTCATGTTCCACAGTGTCATAGTCTGGTAAGTATGAATTCAGGTTTTGTCTTCTGTCTTTTGGGGGTGTCTGCTTTCTTTAATGAAGTGTTCTGTAGTAGTCTTTAATTTATTAGCTGCATGGACACTTCATTATTGACCAGCCACACATTAAGTTAAGAAAAATGACAGCACCACTATCCTATCCAAAGTCATAATAAGGTAGAAGAAAAACATTAGTGCAAATGCGAACAATTCCTGAACAATGAACAAATTTTGCCAATTTTGAGAAAAGTGTTCAGGAATCTGAATCCGAATGGGAAAGGTGTGTGCCGAATTTGAGATTTGTGAACTTTTCCGAACAAGTTAGCTCATCTTTTTAAGAGACCATAGTTAAACAGGTGTTCATGCATTTATTTAGACAGTAATTGCTCCACCTCACAAACCTTCTGTGACTGCCAGAGTTCTAAAGGATTGTGTAAGGTAAGTCATGAAAGACCTAGAACCACTGGAGAGGGCAGCCCCTTAAGCACATAAAAGTTGATGGATTCAATATACATACCCCTAACACCAAGCACGGACCTAATCGAATACTGCATCACTATCCAAAGAGGTGGAAATAAACACCCTTCTTCCTCCTGAAAGGACCTTGGCTGCTAAAAGGAATTGTGATTTACCAACTGAGGAGATATATACACCCAGGTTGTTATTCTACATGCAACTTGGGCTCATTTGTTTTCCGGAATGTGTTTACGGTTGTGTATTGAGGGGCGGATACCTACAAAATGACCCTTATACCCATAAAAAAACAGACTCCCATTTTGTGCCAAACAACTGCATAGGTTCCTCCTTGAGCTCAGACCCATGATCATAAGAAACAAGAACTCAAGTAAGTAATGATGTCTCTTTTGGTCTATCTTGGAGATGACCATCAGCCTGAATTGATAGAGAAATAGCAGCTTTCATGGACAAAAGGGTCTCATACCGGACTAAGGCATCTTTTACTCTCTCAGAAAGACCATGACTAAAATGACTCCGAAGAGTGCATTTATTCCACCTCGTGTCCCTGGACCATTTACGGAACTCAGAGAAGAACGCATCAGCTGACTGATCTCCCTTCTGAAACTGGCATAGTTTGAATTTAGCCAAGGCAGCACGACAGGGATTGTCATAAATGAGCCCAAGCGCACTAAGAAATTCATCCACTGTCTGGAGCCTCAAAGAACTGGGCAAGAGTGAAAAAGCCCAGGCAACCCCCACTCGCAGCTCCTCAGAGTGCAGTCTAACACGAAAGTACAGTTTACAAGTCTCCTTAAAAACAAATGTGTCCCGACCTCCAGAGAACCTATCCAGCAAAGTTAATCTAAGTTCACAAAGGAATTTCCTGGAAATGGCGGCTGCTAAACCTGGGGTCTGTGATTGGGGCTGCAGTATCACAGAATGCAGGTCTACTACCTCTAGAGACAGATTTTTCAGCTGCCCCGCCAGAGCAGCAAAAGGGTTTAATTATAGACCAGAATAAGGTGGGGCTAGTCTTAATGTCAAGCTCCACTAAGGGGCCAAAACGTGCATGGTGAGACAGATGGGAAGGTCATTACTGACATTAGGGATAAACAGAAAGAGCAAGCCCTTACATTTACTGTAAGCAACCATGAGCTCCCTGATATCCTTACATCAATTATTTCACCTCATTTGCCGATCACGTCCCTACTCCTGACTTACCCTAAGCTTGGCCCCGACCAGTGCACTGGGTAGCAGGAACACTAGTCCTGTTTAGAGATGAGTCACCCCCCTGGCGTTCGGTTCGGTTTGTCAAACAGAGGCCCCGTTCGACGAACGTTCGACGAAAGGCTCGACGAACCACTCGAACCCCATTGAAAACAATTTGAGGCAAACACAAACACATAAAAACACATTATACATGTACACATACAGTTACTAAACATTGCCATAACACTTACAGGTCCCCACGATGCGTAGTGCCCTCTGTCTCCCACCGCTTTTCCTTCCGATAATCACTGCGTCTTCCCGGTAGCCAGCACTGATGATAGGACCTATCGTGACGTCAAAATAGCATGTGACCAGTCACATGTCTATTATCTCATTGGCTACAGACTGGTCACATGGCCAGACGTCATGCTAGGTCCTGTCAGTGCATCCCTCCGGTACGCGGTGATCGTTCGTTTACCGGCGAAATGCTCTGGCACATGGTCGGCTTCCCCGTTCCTGCATGTGTGCGCTCTTTACAGAGTCAGCCCACATGCAAGGACTGGTTGCCACAGCCGATGAATAACGGAGATCAACGTTGCTATGGCAACCCACCTGTGAGCAGTGACGTCACCGCTTACAGCACGCAGCTTCTGCTCACTCACTGAGTGAATAGACTGCACGGGAGCAGCAGCATCTTCCTCCCATGCTATGCTGTCTGATGTAGCAAAGCTGCATGGGTTGAAGGAGAAAGAAGACAAAAGACCATGGATCGTGGAGGGATGAGAGGGAGTAATAAACATGGAGTCTCTAAGTGTGTCTGTGTATTTATTTCTATTAAAGTATTTTTTCTCTGTGTGATGTCTTTTTTTGAACCCTTTATTGGAGATTCTTAATGGCCGGGTCAAACTCGCCTGATATTAAGAATCTCTGGCTTAATACTAGCTAGTAAAAAAAAGCTAGTATTAACTCATTATTACCCAGCAGGCCACCCGGCTTCAGGGCTGCTGGAAGAGTTTGATACAGCGCCAGATGATGGCACTTCTATGAAAGCGCTATTTTCTGGGACGGCTGCGGACTGCAATTCGCAGCAGGGGTGCCCAGAAAGCTCGGGCCAACCTGTGCTGCAGATTCCAATCCCCAGCTGCCTAGTTGTACCTTGCTGGACACAAAAATGGGGCAAAGCTCAAGTCGATTTTTTTTTTAATTATTTCATGAAATTCATGAAATAATTAAAAAAAGGGCTTCCTTATTTTTTTAGTTCCCAGCTGGGTACAAATAGGCAGCTGGGGGTTGGGGGCAGCCGTACGTGCCTGCTGTACCTGGCTAGCAAAAATATGGCGAAGCCCACGTAATTTTTTTGGTGGGCAAAAAACTCCTGCATACAGTCCTAGATGGAGTATGCTGAGCCTTGTAGTTCTGCAGCTGCTGTCTGCTCTCCTGCATACACTAGTGAATGGAGCAAGCTGAGCCTTGTAGTTCTGCAGCTGCTGTCTGCTCTCCTCCATACAGACAGGCAGCAGACAGCAGCTGCATAACTACAAGGCTCAGCATACTCCATCCAGGACTGTATGCAGGAGTTTCCCCCCCGCCCCAAAAAATTACGTGCGCTTCGCCATGTTTTTGTATGCTAGCCAGGTACAGCAGGCAGCTACGGGCTGCCCCCAACCCCCAGCTGCCTATTTGTACCCAGCTGGGAACCAAAAATATGGGGAAGCCCTTTTTGTTTTTAATTATTTCATGAATTTCTTGAAATAATTAAAAAAAAATGACGTGGGCTTCGCACAATTTTTGTGTCCAGCCAGGTACAACTAGGCAGCTGGTGATTGGAATCCGCAGATCAGGGTGCCCAAGCTTTCTGGGCACCCCTGCTGCGAATTGCAATCCGCAGCCATCCCAGAAAATGGCGCTTTCATAGAAGTGCCATCTTAGGGCGCTGTATCCAAATCTTCCAGCTGCCCTGGTGACAGGTGGCTCGCTGGGTAATAATGGGGTTAGCAAGCCATGGAGAAAAAGACATGGATCGCACATCCCAAAAATACATTGATCTAAAAGCCGCTAGGCAAAAATTTAAATAGAACATGAGGTTCTTAGTTACCATTCTGATCAGACTGTATTAAGCCCACTGCCACGTCACGGCGAACCTCTTGAGTGGGTCCCTAATCTAAAGCCTTTATAGTGCGGCACTGTGCACCAACCACCGTCGCAGCGACAACGCACCAGCAAGGCAGGCGACCTGGCGCCTCACAGCACCCATGCTGCAAGGCAAAGCCCCCAAGGCTCCAGGCCGCACTGCCCCACTGTCACGACATCACCACAACAGCGGCCACTGCACAGCACCAACACACAGTGAGAGAAGCTGCGCACTCACCTCCCACCGGCTCCCATGTGTAAACTGGGAGCAAAAAAGGCTGACCCCTCTTGCAGTCTCCTGCTGATTAAAAACACCTGTGCCAAATGGGGGGAGTGCAGATCCAAGCAAAAAACAGAGGGGGATAGACTGTTATATAACAAGCCATGGAGAAAAAGACATGGATCGCACATCCCAAAAATACATTGATCTAAAAGCCGCTAGGCAAAAATAATAATGGGGTTAGGGCTAGCTTTATATTATCAACTGGCCCTAAGCCCGAAATTCATGGTGTTACGCCAATATTAGACATGGCCAACATGAATTTCTAGTACAGATAAAAAAAAACACAACACACAGAAAAATATTTTTATTAGAAATAAAACACAACACAATTAGTGACTCCATCTTTATTGAAATAAAGAACCCCCCTCCACAGTAATCCTGGGTCAAGGGTCCCGCACCGTCCAAACCGGATCCAATATCATCTGATCAGTTTGCTGGAAGGCAAAGCAATCAGATGATGTGTCAGGTTCAAGGGCCTGACACAGCAGCTGATTGTATAAACGGCTTTTATACAATCAGTTGATGCATCAGTGCAAAAAAAACAACATAACTGCACACTTCAGTGCAGACTGCTGTCCGACAGCAGCAGCTGATAGTTTAGCCGGCAGGGCGGTAAAAAGCCGGCCTCACCGGTCGACTTACAGGGTCAGTTGATTCCGTCAGGTGACCACATCAGCTGATCATCGCCAGGTCTGAGAGAGAGAGAGAGAAAGAAGAGAGAGAGAGAAGATAGAGAAAACAGAGAGAAAAGAGAGAGAAAAGAGAAGAGAGAGAAGAGAGAGAGAAAAGAGAAGAGAGAGAAGGGAGACAGAGAAGAGGAGAGAAGAGAGAGGAGAGAGGGAAGAGAAGAGAGAGAGGAGAGAGGAATGCAGCCTCATTCAGTGAACTCCTCTGATGTTAGAGGTGTGTACCGCGGCTCATAGCTGATGTCCGGCTCTTCCCCTCAGTGCATAATTAAATTAAATTATAATTATAAATAAATAATAATTATAATTTAAAAATAAATTAAATTCTTCACTGGGATGGCTGGGACTTGAACTAATGCTTCTTAGGCGAGAGCTCTAACCATTGACCCACTGGCTCTAATAAGAAACATTGGCAGATTTGGTAATCTTTAGCTCTATACTGCAGTAGAAAATCTAGAAGCAGATTGTTCAGCTGCAAAGCTGGGCGGATGGATGGGCGGGCGGATGGGCGGGCAAACACCGGCAGTACCGCACTCATCACCGCACACACGCAGGCACTACAACCACCATCATCACCGCAGGCACTACAACCCCATCATCCTCCCTTCAGTGCATAATTAAATTAAATTATAATTATAAATAAATAATAATTTAAAATTAAAAATAAATTAACTTCTTTCCCAGGGCAGCTGGGACTTGAACCCGTGAACGAATGCTTTTTAGGCGAGAGCTCTAACCATTCAGCCACTGGCTCTAATGAGAAACATAGGCAGATTTGGTAATCTTGACGTCTCCATTGCAGACTGAAGTCTCTGCTGACAGCACGATTCACTTCAGGTGCTACGTGGAGAGGACACAGACCGCGCCCTGTCATCTTCATGTAGCAGTAAATAGTATGTGACCCCAGCACTCAAATGAAAGCAAGAGAATTTTTTGTGATGCAAGTGGATTTATTGACACACTGCAAAAGTGAACCTAAACCAGAGCAACACCGACGTTTCGGCGTAGAGCCTTTCTCAAGGTAGTTGCCTGAAAAGGTGTGAAAAATGAGAAAATGAGTGCATATATGTACAAGTGGAACATAAAATATGTACAGGATAAATACAAAAATATACAAAAATGTACATGTAGAGAAAGAACGTACATCAATGGTTACAGCTGGATGGCGCGGGTCACATAGGACAACCGAAATGCATAAAGCGAGGCAAGGTTCTTTCACAATTGCAGAGTGTGCTCTAATAACATGAGAGAGATAATAGTTAATGTAGGCATGATTCAGACAAAAAAGTACCATGAGGAAAATGGATTGTCAGGCAAAAGTTCAAGCCAAAGTCAGTATCCTAGGATGTAGAAGGCAGAAAAGCGTAGCAAAACTAGAGTATGATAGTAATAGAAACGAGACATGTATAGAAGGAGAAAGAGAGAGGAAAAAAGAGAGAGGGAGAAAGAGAAAGAGGGAGAAAGAGAAAGAGAAAGAGAAAGAGAAAGAGAAAGAGGGAGAAAGAGAAAGAGGGAGAAAGAGAAAGAGGGAGAAAGAGAAAGAGAAAGAGGGAGAAAGAGAAAGAGAAAGAGAAAGAGAAAGAGGGAGAAAGAGAAAGAGAAAGAGGGAGAAAGAGGGAGAAAGAGGGAGAAAGAGGGAGAAAGAGGGAGAAAGAGAAAGAAAGAGAAAGAGGGAGAAAGAGAAAGAGGGAGAAAGAGAACGAAAGAGAAAGAGGGAGAAAGAGAAAGAGGGAGAAAGAGGAAAGAGGGAGAAAGAGAAAGAGGGGGAGGAAAGAGAGAGGGAAAGGGAGAAGGAAAGAAAGAGGGAGAAAGAGAAAGGGAGAAAGAAAAGAGAGGGCGAGAAAGAGAGGGAAAGAGAGGGAAGGAGAGAGGGAGGGACAAAGAGAGGGAAAGAGAGAGGGAGAAGAGAGGGAAAAGGAGAGGGAAAGGGGAGGGAGAGGGAAAGGGGAGGAAGAGGAAGAGAACAGCAAATGAGCAAAGCAACCATAAGGAGCAAGGGGAATGCTACATACCGTATGCAGAGGAGTGACAGTGTCACTGTGGAGGATGGGTGAACGCCTGTAACAGAAAATATCATAACCTGGTGAGGTCGGTAACAGGGTGCAGAAGTGGTGCCTGGGAGAGCAGGCACCACTTCTGCACCCTGTTACTGACCTCACCAGGTTATGATATTTTCTGTTACAGGGCGTTCACCCATCCTCCACAGTGACACTGTCACTCCTCTGCATATGGTATGTAGCATTGCTCCTTATGGTTGCTTGCTCATTTGCTGTTCTCTTCCTCCTTCCTAACCTTCCCTTTCCTTTTCCCTCTCTCTCCCTCTCTCTTTCCCTCTCTTTGTCCCTCCATCTCTCCCTTCCCTCTCTTCCTCTCTTTTTCTCCTCTCTTTTCTTTCTCCCGCTTTCTCTTTCTCCCTCTTTCTTTCCTTCTCCCTTTCCCTCTCTCTTTCCTCCCCCTCTTTCTCTTTCTCCCTCTTTCTCTTTCTCCCTCTTTCACTTTCTCCCTCTTTCACTTTCTCCCTCTTTCACTTTCTCCTCTTTCTCCCTCTTCTCTTTCTCCCTCTTTCTCTTTCTCCCTCTTTCTCTTTCTCTTTCTCCCTCTTTCTCTTTCTCCCTCTTTCTCTTTCTCCCTCTTTCTCTTTCTCTTTCTCCCTCTTTCTCTTCTCTCTCCCTCTTTCTCTTTCTCCCTCTTTCTCCCTCTCTCTTTTTTCCTCTCTCTTTCTCCTTCTATACATGTCTCGTTTCTATTACTATCATACTCTCCTTTTGCTACGCTTTTCTGCCTTCTACATCCTAGGATACTGACTTTGGCTTGAACTTTTGCCTGACAATCCATTTGTCCATTTTCCCCATGGTACTTTTTTGTCTGAATCATGCCTACATTAACTATTATCTCTCTCATGTTATTAGAGCACACTCTGCAATTGTGAAAGAACCTTGCCTCCCTTTATGCATTTTCGGTTGTCCTATGTGACCCGCGCCATCCAGCTGTAACCATTGATGTACGTTCTTTCTCTACATGTACATTTTTGTATATTTTTGCATTTATCCTGTACATATTTTATGTTCCACTTGTACATATATGCACTCATTTTGTCATTTTTCACACCTTTTCAGGCAACTACCTTGAGAAAGGCTCTACGCCGAAACGTCGGTGTTGCTCTGGTTTAGGTTCACTTTTGCAGTGTGTCAATAAATCCACTTGCATCACAAAAAAATCTCTTGCTTTCATTTGAGTGCTGGGGTCACATACTATTTATGGCTTTTTTTCCCCTTAAGCACCTAAACTAAGTGGTTGAGCCTGAAATTACCATTGCTTTATATCTTCTTGTAGCAGAGCTGTCAGTGTCATGTGGATTACTTTGGACCTGGAGGAGTATTTGGGGATTTAATAAAATGGTGAAAGAGGGTGTTTTTTTGTCTTTTATTCCAAATATAGGATTTTTCATTGTGTGTGTTTATTTACTTTCACTTACAGTTTAATCATGGAAGGTATTTCGGGAGACGGCTGCCATGATTAACTCCTTATTACCCCGATTGCCACCGCACCAGGGCAATTCGGGTGAGCTGGTAGAGTCTCGGACTGCCACATCTAATGGATGCAAATAAGAAATAACGTTTGGAACTCCATTCTATGTCTGAACTGGGTGCAAAAACCTAAAAAAACATCACTATGGGGAGATAAGATATGCACACCAGTGACTATGTAAGGGGAATACATGTAATAGCAGAAACTGCTGTGTGAATACTGACATGAAAATTCAATAGCTATATGTAAGAATGAAATGTGAAAAATGGAACCTGCATTACTGCCATGAATATATGAATAAAAAGAAATTTAGCTACTGAATTGATCAATGCAATAGAGCCCCAACACTACGCCAAAGTATTTCTCTACGTTGGGGTCCCTAGCTTGTGTGCTTGTGTGTGTCCTCTCATGCAGTTAAAAAACTTACCGTCTATGGGAAGCTGAGACCAAGGCTATATATACGATGTGGATTGGCAATAGGTGTGTATGGGGAGGGTTCACAAACGAAAAACTACTAACAAATAAGAAATAACGTTTGGAACTCCATTCTATGTCTGAACTGGGTGCAAAAACCTAAAAAAACATCACTATGGGGAGATAAGGTATGCACACCAGTGACTATGTAAGGGAATACATGTAATAGCAGAAACTGCTGTGTGAATACTGACATGAAAATTCAATAGCTATATGTAAGAATGAAATGTGAAAAATGGAACCTGCATTACTGCCATGAATATATGAATAAAGAGAAATTTAGCTACTGAATTGATCAATGCATAGAGCCCCAACACTACGCCAAAGTATTTCTCTACGTTGGGGTCCCTAGCTTGTGTGTGTCCTCTCATGCAGTTAAAAAACTTACCGTGTATGGGAAGCTGAGACCCAGGCTATATATACGATGTGGATTGGCAATAGGTGTGTATGGGGAGGGTTCACAAACGAAAAACTACTAACAAATAAGAAATAACGTTTGGAACTCCATTCTATGTCTGAACTGGGTGCAGTAACTGCATGAGAGGACACACACAAGCTAGGGACCCCAAGTTCAGACATAGAATGGAGTTCCAAACATTATTTCTTATTTGTTAGTAGTTTTTCGTTTGTGAACCCTCCCTATACACACCTATTGCCCATCCACATCGTATATATAGCCTGGGTCTCAGCTTCCATACACGGTAAGTTTTTTAACTGCATGAGAGGACACACACAAGCTAGGGACCCCAACGTAGAGAAATACTTTGGCGTAGTGTTGGGGCTCTATTGCATTGATCAATTCAGTAGCTAAATTTCTCTTTATTCATATATTCATGGCAGTAATGCAGGTTCCATTTTTCACATTTCATTCTTACATATAGCTATTGAATTTTTCATGTCAGTATTCACACAGCAGTTTCTGCTATTACATGTATTCCCCTTACATAGTCACTTGTGTGCATACCTTATCTCCCCATAGACATCTAATGGATGCGGCAATTCCGGGCAGCTGCTGGGTGATATTGTTAGGGTGTTGTTATGTTGTTATTTATTTTACTGCACGATATAGAGCCGCCCGCCGGTGGCTGTTATTGGTTACAGTGAGACAGCTGTCACTCATCATGGGGGCGCGTCTGACTGCAACCAATCATGGGCGCCCTGGTGGGCGGGGAAATCACGGAATAATTAATTGAATAATGAAGCAGCAGCCATTTTCAAAAGAGGAAATGCCGCTGGAGATTTGTGACAGCTGTGCAGCGAGGTGCCCGTGATCGGTGAGTAGGAAAGAGAGAGGGATTGCACTGGGACGCAGGACGCATGCAGATACGAAAGGTGCGCACATACTTACTGTGAAAGCCATGCTTTTCGGTGCTTGAACCGTTCTCGAACGTAACTCGAACTACCAAACTTTTACCAAATAGTTTGAGTTCTTCGAACGACTCGAACACCCCCGAAAATCACTTGAACATGAAATTGGCGAACCTCGAACATCGCTCATCTCTAGTCCTGTTCTACGATAAAGACACAAAAATGAAGAAGACAAAAAAATAAAAATAAAATAAATTTCCAGACAGCTTTACGACTGTTAAAGCCAACGTAATTTATTGATATCCTGTCTTTTATTTATAAGTAATATAATCATTAGGATATTTGCAGCAGTACCTTACTGTTGACTAAAGATGCCTTTGAGACAGTTAAAATGGTTGTCTGCTGTTGGAGTTTCACAGTCATTTGTGGGAGCATTCAGCAGGAGAGTCTTTGCTTTGTTGGTCCACCACTAATTCCAGGAATGGAGCTCTGAAATTCCTAAATGGAAAGGGGCACCACCACTCAATTCCTTCTCTATGGGCCTTTGGAAAATGCAGAGTGCTATGCTCAGCTATCTATAGAAGCTCAATAGATAACTGAATAAATGAATGAATGAATGAATGAATGAATGAATGTAGTGGTGGCATGCAAGTATGGTCAATGCTCTATTCTGGCTCGGCATTTCTTCCCTGCTCTCAATAACAGTAGGGGGTCCAACAATAAGTTATCACATATTCTTTAAATAGGTGATAATTTCTCATTTTGAGAATAATGCTTTATAATTCGAGCAAGTACTATATTATATTATAATCAATTTAATACTAGAGCTATACTTAAAAGTTTTATGTATTATAATTAATAAATGTATTACACTTTAATAAATATTGTTCTCACATCTTTGCCACTTATTAAATTGACTTATGAAATATGGCTGCTCTGCCTCTCAACACATCATTTGTTAATCCAATGTTCGTTCATTCCATACCAATATGTTTCAGAGATTTCACACTCTCATAGACTTCGCTCTCACGCTGCCTTGCACAAAGTAAACAGGACTTGAAATACTCAGAATAAATATGATCCAGTGATGAGACACACTTGGCTTTAAGATGAGAACAGAACCTTCCTTTTTTCTGTCTTTGTTTCTTTTCCATCAAATACCTCAATCCAAGAAATGCTGAAAATACGATATGTTTTTGGAGCGCTGCTAAACGTTTATAGAATGCTAGTGACTGGATTTTATTAGACAAAGATGAAAAGTAACTTATATGCACCAACAGTGGCGTACCTTCAATAGAGGCAGACCACGCCACTGATACGGGCCCGTGAGCTGGAGGGGCCCGGGACGGCTGTCCACGGTGTCTCTGTTTTCACTCTCATGCATCATACCCCTGGGCCATCACCAAGCAGCTGATTAACGCCGCTGTTTGTATAGCTGCAGGCTGGCCAACGCAGAAATGCAGACGAGGACCACACTGCAGACTGTGCGGGCCTGTGCTGAAGCGGAGGGAGTGGCCAGGCAGCTTCTTCCTCCAATCAGAGAGCTGTCAGAGATGCCAGGAGGAGAACAGCCAATCAGGAGAGGAGCAGAGCTTGTTCAGTACAGCCACGGGAAAATGAAATGATGAAAAGGAATACATTGCTGGAGTGGAGCAGAGGTAGAGACCACAGAAAAGAGAGAAAAGCGAAAAGAGAGCAGAAAAAACAATGAGTGAGCAGCGGAACAGAAGGAATAGAAAGAAAAAATCAGAGGAGAGGAGGAGCAGCCAGGAGGACTGACAGGAAGTGCATGCAACAGGAAGGCTGGAGCCACTATCATCATTTACCCTTTGTGTCAGAGTCTGCTTTGCGGTCGCATCATTACCAACACTGCCTGAGTGAGTACGCTGCCCTCCGCTGCTTCCCAATCTGTACCACACTCGCCTATCCCTCCATCATCCAGAGTCCCAGGGCCTCCCCTATCCGTGGAGGCAACGTCATCTGGCTGCCCCACTCCATCTTCCCCGGGTACTCCCATCGGCAGCGGCGGTACTCCCCTTACCACGAACCACGGGTGTGTCACGAACTCTTATCCCTGTAAATACCCCCTTTACATTTGAAGTGGCCATGAGCCCAGAGTCTGGAGACCCTCGAGCCACAGTGACCCTCAGATCCGAGCGGTTCGACCGTTGCAGGACGGCACACATACATTTGGGAGGGCCTTCTCTCATACAGTTTGGAGGGCCTTCTCTCAAACATTTAGGAGGACCCACAGGTGGCCCTCAACCATAAATTTGTGAGGCCCCGCCCTCATTCATACATTTTGGAGGGCCCACAGATGGTCCTCTACCAGAAATTTGAGGTGACTCTCCCGCTAGTTACTTTTATCCTGATCTGAATTACCCTCACCATCAGTATCAAGCTGGAAGCACTCTAGCACTGCCTAGGTGAAGCGGCAACACGCTCTGCTTAATTATTGTGAGGATATAGGCATATACTCTGAGCTATGAAGCCATATTCCCTATAGCCACCATCTTGTCAAGGTACATAAGGCCTAAGGAGGCTTCAATCAGTATGATAATTAAGGAGGAAGGAGGAAAATGTCTGTTAGCACTGGTGTGACCAAAAGGCAATCTGCTATGATATGGAAATTAGATGAGCTGTTTAGGCCTTGAGAACAATAAAGGGAAGGAAGACCCCCTCTGTCTGTGACTCTGCAGAAGAAGTTACAAACTAATTAGGGGCATCCTGTACACCTGAGACAGACAGCACCAGGAATAAATGTTTAATATCTCATGAGCCGTGCTTTCTATAAACATGTCAAGATGAAATATCGCATCCAGGCATTCTGACGATTTCAGCACATATTTTATATAGGTGTGGGACCTCTGTAGGTATCCCAAACTTGATATTGGCAGTGGGGTACCAGCAGACTAATCATGCGTCCTATCATTGTGAAGATAAAATCATAACTGTAAATATGAAAGCATTGTCGTTCGCCAACGACATTCCCAGGCAAAGTTATGGCCAATAATCATTTTGGGATATTATTTTAGACTCAAGACAGGGATGGGGCAGTACACCCTGCGAGGTCACCAAAGGGGGAGGGGACATGGATTGTAGCCAGTTTTATAAGAAAGTGGGAACATTCTTGGCTTGTCTTTGCTCGGGAGCCATGCGTGCTAAACACATGTGAGGAAGTCCATGAAACCCTGGTCGAACAGCGCCCCCCCCTGTGGCCAGACGCATAAGGTAACTGCTTGATCTGACTCTGTTGTAAACCCCGTCTTATCTGTAAATGTACCTCTGACCCATATCTATATATTTCTGTAAATTCCATATTGTATATATTGTAGTTCTAGTGTGACTTAGGCCAAATATATAATTTAATCTTGGGCTGTTCTGTTATCTCGATCCTGAATCCCACGTCTGTGTGCTCGGCGTAATAGTTATCGTAATTGATTGGTGGCAGCGAGTTTATGCCAAGGATCATTGTGGGGCAACCAGTGAGATCTGGGGAGGTTTAGATATATTCCGTCCGCAGAGGCCGGGAGAATGTATACCTTACTCTCACCGGGAACCCTTCAATCATCAGCATAGTAGAATAGCTGCCTCCTTGCTTATTGTTGAGCAATTCCATAATTGGCCTGACTATAAGAGGGGCGCTAGAGAGCAAGTCAGGTGCTCGGTCTGTCGGGTGATGGAAAGGAGGGGTGTAACTTCCACTTCCTACCCCCCCCGTTCGTGACAATTAATCTTTAGGTGATAAATTGCACACTGCAGCAGAGTTGTTGAAAGGTCTAATAGACCAGACAAATCTGTGGCTCTTGCCCATCTGAACCTAGAACAAGCCACGGTTACGTGTGATAACGTGCCTGTAACTTGGTGGTGGTTGTAAAGCTTGGCAATCTCGCACATGTAACATGCCTGGGCCATGTGCTCAACTTAGTGGTTCAGTGGTCTCTGAAAACAAACTCAATTTGTCTGAGCTACTTGTGAGGTATGCCGAATGTGTTCCATTTCCACAAGACAGCTCCAGCTGCAGTGGCGTAACTAGAGCTTGATGGGCCCCGGTGCAAAGTTCAGACCTGGGCCCCCTCTCTACATACACCGACACTTGAGGTACGGGATAATAACACTCGGGGTACAGGATAATGACGCTGACACTTGGCTCTTTCCCTCAGCACCCAGCTTTCCTATGTTCTGATATCCATCTTGTCCTCGGCACCCAGCTTCCCCATGCTCTGCTATACATCTTTCCATCAGCACCTAGCTTTCCCATATCAGAGCATGGGAAAGCTGGGTGCTGAGAGATGTATAGCAGAGCATGGGAAAGCTGGGTGCTGAGGGAAAGGGCCCTTTTCCCTCAGCACAAAACATTCCCATCCCCTGCTTGTATCTTTTTCCCCCCTTGTATATAGTTCTCCAAATACTATAATGGCCCCCACATAGCCTTCCATGTAGTATAAAGGGTCCCACATAACCCTTCATATTAGAATGCAGCTCCATAGTCCTCCATGTATTATAATGCATCTCCCATAGTTCTCCATATATTATAATTCCCCCACAGTACTCCATATATTATACTGCACCCCATAGTCCTCCATATACAGTTTGGTCTAGAAATATTTGGACAGTGACACAATTTTCGCGAGTTGGGCTCTGCATGCCACCACATTGGATTTGAAATGAAACCTCTACAACAGAATTCAAGTGCAGATTGTAACGTTTAATTTGAAGGTTTGAACAAAAATATCTGATAGAAATTGTAGGAATTGTACACATTTCTTTACAAACACTCCACATTTTAGGAGGTCAAAAGTAATTGGACAAATAAACCAAACCCAAACAAAATATTTTTATTTTCAATATTTTGTTGCAAATCCTTTGGAGGCAATCACTGCCTAAGTGTGGAACCCATGGACATCACCAAACGCTGGGTTTCCTCCTTCTTAATGCTTTGCCAGGCCTTTACAGCCGCATCCTTCAGGTCTTGCTTGTTTGTGGGTCTTTCCGTCTTAAGTCTGGATTTGATCAAGTGAAATGCATGCTCAATTGGATTAAGATCTGGTGATTGACTTGGCATTGCAGAATGTTTCCACTTTTTTGCACTCATGAACTCCTGGGTAGCTTTGGCTGTATGCTTGGGGTCATTGTCCATCTGTACTATGAAGCGCCGTCCGATCAACTTTGCGGCATTTGGCTGAATCTGGGCTGAAAGTATATCCCTGTACACTTCAGAATTCATCCGGCTACTCTTGTCTGCTGTTATGTCATCAATAAACACAAGTGACCCAGTGCCATGAAAGCCATGCATGCCCATGCCATCACGTTGCCTCCACCATGTTTTTACAGAAGATGTGTTGTGCCTTGGATCATGTGCCGTTCCCTTTCTTCTCCAAACTTTTTTCTTCCCATCATTCTGGTACAGGTTGATCTTTGTTCTCATCTGTCCATAGAATACTTTTCCAGAACTGAGCTGGCTTCATGAGGTGTTTTTCAGCAAATTTAACTCTGGCCTGTCTATTTTTGGAATTGATGAATGGTTTGCATCTAGATGTGAACCCTTTGTACTTACTTTCATGGAGTCTTCTCTTACTGTTGACTTAGAGACAGATACACCTACTTCACTGAGAGTGTTCTGGACTTCAGTTGATGTTGTGAACGGGTTCTTCTTCACCAAAGAAAGTATGCGGCGATCATCCACCACTGTTGTCATTCGTGGACGCCCAGGCCTTTTTGAGTTCCCAAGCTCACCAGTCAATTCCTTTTTTCTCAGAATGTACCCGACTGTTGATTTTGCTACTCCAAGCATGTCTGCTATCTCTTTGATGGATTTTTTCTTTTTTTTCAGCCTCAGGATGTTCTGCTTCACCTCAATTGAGAGCTCCTTAGACCGCATGTTGTCTGGTCCCAGCAACAGCTTCCAAATGCAAAACCACACACCTGTTATCAACCCCAGACCTTTTAACTACTTCATTGATTACAGGTTAACGAGGGAGACACCTTCAGAGTTAATTGCAGCCCTTAGAGTTCCTTGTCCAATTACTTTTGGTCCCTTTAAAAAGAGGAGGCTATGCATTACAGAGCTATGATTCCTAAACCCTTTGTCCGATTTGGATGTGAAAACTCTCATATTGCAGCTGGGAGTGTGCACTTTCAGCCCATATTATATATATAATTGTATTTCTGAACATGTTTTTGTAAACAGCTAAAATAACAAAACTTGTGTCACTGTCCAAATATTTCTGGACCTAACTGTATTATAATTCACCCCAGGCCTCCATTTATGATGCAGCCAGCCACCCATGTACAATGCAGCCAGCCCCCCCATGCTCCATGTATAATGCAAGCCCCCCCCCCGTGCTCCAGATATAATGCAAGCACCCCCATGTTCCATGTATAATGCTGGCAGCCCCCCCATGCTCCATGTATAATTCTGGCATCCCCCTCATGCTCCATGTATAATGCAGCCGGCCCCCCCATGCTCAATGTATAATACTGGCAGCCCCACCATGCTCCATGTATAATGCTTGTAGCCCCCCCACATGCTCCATGTATAATGCTGGCAGTCCCCAATGCTCCCGCCCCCCCTGCCCCCGACCTCTGGCTGCCGTGTATACACTGATTATTTTTAAAAAACAAGCAAAACAAAATGTTCTTACCTCTCTCCTTGTTCCCCCGCTGCTGTCCTCACATCTCCTCGTTCTCCCGCTGCTCCATCCTCACCTCTCCTCCGTTCCCCTGTAGCTGCGGTCGGCGTCCTCCCGCCCTGCACTCTGTGCTCTCAGTACAGAAGTTGCACAGGAGTGACGTCACCATGCAGGCACATAGGGAGAATGATGGAGCGTGGAGCTGCATGGGCTGCTCCACGCTTCTTCATTGTTGGTGTGTGTGATGAAGGGGGAGGAGGGCCCGGTGCCGCCGCCGCTGACAACGGGCAGGTGGGCCTGGTGTCAGCGGTGGTGGCACCGGGTCATATAGCGGCCACGTGGTCTGCGCCAGAACAGCGCAGCTCCTCTCACAGAAAGTAGCTGCTTTCTGATCTGCAGAGCGGGTCCCTAAGCTGCCGGGCCCAGTCGCAGTCGTGACCTCTGCAACCGCGGTAGTTACACCCCTGCCAGCTGCCACTTGTCTGACAGTGCTCCAGCAGCACTTACAAGTGACAGCTCATCTACAGGTATGTGACGTGATGACACGGTGGAACTCCACATTGCACATATGCTTGGCAAGGCTTTCTGACCAACAGAAGGAATTAGTTGAATAACAGCTACAGCATAGTAATAATAAAAATATTTTTTATATAGTGCCACATTGGCTGTTACATAAATTTTAGATGATTGATTGCTCTCAGTGAGAGAAACAAAATTAAAATTTTGTAGTTGTGATACCTTTTAATGGCTAACTAAAATAAAAATAAAATATGTTATAAAGCAAGCTTTCGAGACATCTCAGGTCCCTTCATCAGGCATGGTATGACAAAATATCTGAAGAAACACAAATATATACATAAAACAGGGCAGAGCGATGCATAGTAAAAGGACATTTAAATAAACAAACACTGAGCTTGGAAAGTAAATCCTTAGTTAGCTTTGATTAGTGGTGTGAGTTTTATTGTCCCAATATCCATGTAGGATCAGAAGTCTGGTGAGTCTCTGGAATGACTCCTCAGATTTTGTAATGGGCCATGAATCCTCCTGACAGATTGAGTCCTGTGTCCACAGAGTTAACCATTTTGATGAATTTGTATTCCCAGACCCTGCGATGGCTCTGTGATCTGAAGTTGCCTTTTAATATGACAACTTTCATGTGGTTTATGTTGTGTCCTGGAGCACAGAAATGTTTGGCCACAGGTAAATGGATTTTTTTATCTGTAATTGTGTGGCGGTGAGATTTCATCCTTGCTCTCAGTCTCTGTCCTGTTTCTCCAACATAGAGGCCCCCAATAGGACATATAGTGCACAGGATTAAGTACACCACGTTGGAAGAGGAGCATGTGAATGTCCCAGGATTCTTATAGTCCTTCTGTGTGTTAGGGATCTGTATCCGGTCTTTGGTCTCTACATGAGTGCAGGTTTTGCAGCTCTTTACATTGCAAGGATAAGTTCCTCTTGGTGTGTCTGAGGGCATGGAACTTCGGATCATGATGCTCCTTAAATTAGGAGGTTGCCTGTAGCACAGCAATAGAGGATCTTTCAATATTGTTTTTAACCGGTCATCCTTGCGTAGAATGTGGTGAAGTTTCTTGGCTGTACTTCTCAGTACCTCAAGCTGTGGGTTGTAGGTCACCACCAGAGGTACTCGACTATTTTCCTCTTTTTGTTTGTATTGAGCAGTTCATTTCTAGGGGTCCTTGTGGCTCTAATGATCTGATCATCAATGGAGGTGGGGTGGTAGCCTTGGTTTAAAAATGTCTTTTTAAGATGGGTTAAATGTTCATCCCTGTCTGCTGGCCTGGAACAGATACGATTATATCTGAGGGCCTGGCTGTAGACAATGGACTTTCTAATGTGTTTGGGATGGAAACTGTCCCATCTGAGGTATGTGGGACGGTCAATAGGCTTCCGATACACTGATGTCTGGATTGAGCCATTTTGAATTTTTATGGTGGTATCCAAGAAGTTGATTTCTGTTTTTGAGTGGTCCAATGTCAAGTTTATGGTTGGATGAAATGCATTGAATTTTTCATGAAATTTTAGAAGCTCTTGTTCAGAACCGGTCCAGATTATTAAGATGTCATCGATGAAATGGAAATAGGCCAATGGTTTGAGGTTGCAGGATGCTAAAAAGTCATTTTCCAGTTTAGTCATGAAAAGGTTGGCATACTATGGTGCCATTTTGCTTCCCATAGCAGTTCCTGTGCGTTGCAGATATAGCTCCTCGTCAAAAGAGAAAGAGTTGTGTGTGAGGATGAATCTGGTGAGTTTTTAATACAGACTCAGAAGGGATACCATTAGCTTCAAGAAACATTTGGCAGGCGGTTAGTCCATCTTCATGTGGGATGTTAGAATATAAGGATTCCACATCCAAGGTGGCTAAGATGGTACTGTCATGGCCAAAAGTTTTGAGAATGCTACACATATTAATTTTTACAAAGTCCACTGCTTAAGTTTTTCTAATGGCAATTTGCATATACTCCAGAATGTCATAAGGAGTGATCAGCTTAACAGCAATTACTTGCAAAGTCAATATTGGCTAAGAAAATGAACTTTAACCCCCAAAACACATTTCAACATCATTGCATTCCTGCCTTAAAAGGAGCAGCTAACATTGTTTTAGTGATTGTTCCATTAACACAGGTGTGGGTGTTGATAATGACGGGACTGGCAATCAATCAGTCATGATTAAGTAAGAATGACACCACTGGACACTTTAAAAGGAGGCTGGTGCTTGGTATCATTGTTTCTCTTCAGTTAACCATGGTTATCTCTAAAGAAACACGTGCAGCCATCATTGCTCAGCACAAAAATGGCCTAATAGGGAAGAGTATCGCAGCTACAAAGATTGCACCTCAGTCAACAATCTATCGCATCATCAAGAACTTCAAGGAGAGAGCTTCCATTGTTGCCAAAAAGGCTCCAGGGCGCCCAAGAAGGACCAGCAAATGCCAGGACCGTATCTTAAAACTTTTTCAGCTGCGGGATCGGACTACCAGCAGTGCCGAGCTAGCTCAGCAATGGCAGCAGGCTGGTGTGAGTGCGTCTGCACGCACTGTGAGGCGGAGACTCTTTGAGCAAGGCCTGGTTTCAAAGAGGGCAGCAAAGAAGCCACTTCTCTCCAGAAAAAACATCAGGGACTGACTGATATTCTGCAAAAGGTACAGGGAGTGGACTGCTGAGGACTGGGGTAAAGTCATTTTCTCAGATGAATCCCCTTTTCGATTGTTTGGGACATGTGGAAAACAGCTTATTAGGAGAAGAAGAGGTGAGCGCTACCACCAGTCTTGTCTCATGCCAACTGTTAAGCATCCTGAAATGATTCATGTGTGAGGTTGCTTCTCAGCCAAGGGAATCGGCTCACTCACAGTCTTGCCTAAAAACACAGCCATGAATAAAGAATGGTACCAGAATGTCCTCCAAGAGCAACTTCTCCCAACTGTCCAAGAGCAGTTTGGCGCCCAACAATGCCTTTTCCAGCATGATGGAGCACCTTGCCATGAATCAAAGGTGATCACTAAATGGCTCATGGAACAAAACATAGAGATTTTGGGTCCATGGCCTGGAAACTCCCCAGATCTTAATCCCATTGAGAACTTATGGGCAATCATCAAGAGACGGGTGGACAAACAAAAACCAACAAATTCTGGTAAAATGCAAGCATTGCTTATGCAAGAATGGACAGCTATCAGTCAGGATTTGGTCCAGAAGTTGATTGAGAGCATGCCAGGGAGAATTGCAGAGGTCCTGAAGAAGAAGGGTCAACACTGCAAATATTAACTTGCTGCATTAACTCATTCTAACTGTCAATATAACCTTTTGGTACTCATAATATGATTGCAATTATATTTCTGTATGTGATGTAAACATCAGACAAACACAATTAAAAACCAGAGGGCAGCAGATCATGTGAAAATATAATTTTGGTGTCATTCTCAAAACTTTTGGCCATGACTGTACTCTCGGGTAGAGGACCTATTGTAGATAGCTTTTTTTAAAGGTCAGTGGTGTCCTGTATATAGCTGGTGGTCTTCCTTAACAGTGGCTTAAGGACATTTTCTACCCAGCCAGAGATTTTTTCTGTGAGCGTTCCCACCCCTGAGATGATCGGCCTCCCTGGGTTACCTGGTTTATGAATCTTGGGTAGCATATAGAAAACTCCCATCCTTGGATTCTCAGGTATTAGGTCCAGAAGGTTTAGGAGAGAAGGGTAATTCACAGCCTGAAGAAAAACAAGGAGATCACTATTAAGCCAGTAGATAAAGGGGGCGGCATAGTTCTCCTGAATACAACGGAATACATTAAAGAAGCAAACAGACAACTGATGGATATACAGTTAGGTCCAGAAATATTTGGACAATGACACAAGTTTTGTTATTTTAGCTGTTTACAAAAACATGTTCAGAAATACAATTATATATATAATATTGGCTGAAAGTGCACATTCCCAGCTGCAATATGAGAGTTTTCACATCCAAATCGGAGAAAGGGTTTAGGAATCATAGCTCTGTAATTCATAGCCTCCTCTTTTTCAAGGGACCAAAAGTAATTGGACAAGGGACTCTAAGGGCTGCAATTAACTCTGAAAGCGTCTCCCTCGTTAACCTGTAATCAATGAAGTAGTTAAAAGGTCTGGGGTTGATTACAGGTGTGTGGTTTTGCATTTGGAAGCTGTTGCTGTGACCAGACAACATGCGGTCTAAGGAACTCTCAATTGAGGTGAAGCAGAACATCCTGAGGCTGAAAAAAAAGAAAAAATCCATCAGAGAGATAGCAGACATGCTTGGAGTAGCAAAATCAACAGTCGGGTACATTCTGAGAAAAAAGGAATTGACTGGTGAGTTTGGGAACTCAAAAAGGCCTGGGCGTCCACGGATGACAACAGTGGTGGATGATTGCCGCATACTTTCTTTGGTGAAGAAGAACCCGTTCACAACATCAACTGAAGTCCAGAACACTCTCAGTGAAGTAGGTGTATCTGTCTCTAAGTCAACAGTAAAGAGAAGACTCCATGAAATTAAATACAAAGGGTTCACATCTAGATGCAAACCATTCATCAATTCCAAAAATAGACAGGCCAGAGTTAAATTTGCTGAAAAACACCTCATGAAGCCAGCTCAGTTCTGGAAAAGTATTCTATGGACAGATGAGACAAAGATCAACCTGTACCAGAATGATGGGAAGAAAAAAGTTTGGAGAAGAAAGGGAACGGCACATGATCCAAGGCACACCACATCCTCTGTAAAACATGGTGGAGGCAACGTGATGGCATGGGCATGCATGGCTTTCAATGGCACTGGGTCACTTGTGTTTATTGATGACATAACGGCAGACAAGAGTAGCCGGATGAATTCTGAAGTGTACCGGGATATACTTTCAGCCCAGATTCAGCCAAATGCCGCAAAGTTGATCGGATTGCGCTTCATAGTACAGATGGACAATGACCCCAAGCATACAGCCAAAGCTACCCAGGAGTTCATGAGTGCAAAAAAGTGGAACATTCTGCAATGGCCAAGTCAATCACCAGATCTTTACCCAATTGAGCATGCATTTCACTTGCTCAAATCCAGACTTAAGACGGAAAGACCCACAAACAAGCAAGACCTGAAGGCTGCGGCTGTAAGGGCCTGGCAAAGCATTAAGAAGGAGGAAACCCAGCGTTTGGTGATGTCCATGGGTTCCAGACTTAAGGCAGTGATTGCCTCCAAAGGATTCGCAACAAAATATTGAAAATAAAAATATTTTGTTTGGGTTTGGTTTATTTGTCCAATTACTTTTGACCTCCTAAAATGTGGAGTGTTTGTAAAGAAATGTGTACAATTCCTACAATTTCTATCAGATATTTTTGTTCAAACCTTCAAATTAAACGTTACAATCTGCACTTGAATTCTGTTGTAGAGGTTTCATTTCAAATCCAATGTGGTGGCATGCAGAGCCCAACTCGCGAAAATTGTGTCACTGTCCAAATATTTCTGGACCTAACTGTACAGTACTACACCAGACTGGATGATAACCCAACCCCAAAATATATGAAGGAGTTGAGAAAAGTCATCAGTTGTCTGGGTACAGATTCCACAAACCTTGGCCAGGCCAGTGTCAGTAAGATGGAGTTCAGAATCAACAGATTAATTTATGGTCTGTAAACAATAAATACAGTGCAAAGTCACCAGTGCGTCATTCGTCTGGATATTGCATTCAGGGCCTGTTTATTGCACCTCAGTTCAACCAATGTCAGTAAAATGGAGCTCAGAAGCAACAGATTTATTTAGGATCTATAAATACAGATGAGCGAATACCGTAATATTCGTAATCGCTATACTCGTAATGAGTACTTTGTAATACTCGAATATTCATTATGAATATCGAGTACAATGAAAGTCAATGGGAAATGCAAGTAATTTTCTGCTGGACCCAAAAAAGAGGTCTGGGGGCATGTGGAAAAGGCTGAAATGGATGGGAAAGTGATGAAACTGAATGGGGAGAGTCTAGAGAATATGCCTGCATGCATTTCTAACTCGCATATGTTTTCTGGGAATGAGGATGTCACATTATTACACCACTTTGATGCACAAGAACACCTACCTAATCTAACCTAAATTGCATTTTACAGGCCATAAAGGTTCAGAAACAGTTTATCTTGCATAATCACTTGTATATACGGCTAAATAAACCAGAGGGAAAAAAATATCCCTTTTAGCATTTGTTCACACGTAGTGTTTTGGCTTTTTTTTTATTTGTAGAACTGGGAGGGCACTGACATACATTTTGTAGGTCCCTGTGTTATACATAATTTCTAGTTAGCTATTCCCCAGCACTTTACAAGGCCAGCTACAATGTGCCCATTGATATGTTGATCTTTGACCTGAGGGACCTCAAGTGGTCCTGTAACATACATTTTGGAAGCACTGCTGTTACTTATACATTTGGGCAGTCCCTCTCTCATTTTTTATTAGAAATAAAACAAAACAAAACATTTAGAGACTCCATCTTTATTATAAAAAAAATCCTTAGTCCGACGTAGTCCACAAGTAGAGCATTATCAGTAGAGATGAGCGAACCGATCGCGGTTCGGCTCGAGCTTGGTTAGACGAACCACTCGAACCCCATAGGAAACAATGGGAGGCAATCACAAACACATAAAAACACCTAGAAAACACCCTCAAAGGTGTCCAAAAGGTTACAAACAACTCACAACACAACACAAACACATGGGAAAGTGACAAAAAGAAATTCTCATGCGAAAACAAAACAGCGTTACGAGGAAAAAGAGGACAAGACACAGATATAGGCATGGCATGCCCTTCTAAAATCGTGTAAAACACTGCAAGGTAACTCCAAGCGGAGTGTCCCTTTTTTCCAAAAATTGGGCCACACAGACACCCCTTCAGTGGCAGAACTTGCGCCCCAGTTGTACACTTCACAGGTAGATTTGCATCAAGCACATTCAAAATTACGCCATCCTTAACCATCCCCAGAATGACACCGGGGTAGGTAGCAAAGTCTTTGCAGAACCATGACTTGTTCATCTTGGCTCCTTTTTAAAAACACAGCAAGGGTTACTCCAAGCAGACTCTCCCTTTTTTCCAAAAATTGGGCCACACAGACACCCCTTTAGTGGCAGCACTTGTGCCCCAGTTGTACACTTTACAGGTAGATTTGCATCAAGCACATTCAAAAATACGCCATCCTTAACCGTCCCCAGGATGACACCGGGGTAGGTAGCAAAGTCTGTGCTGATCCAAGATCTGTTCATCTTGGATCATTTTTAGAAACACTGCAAGCAACTGTTACTCCAAGCGGAGTCTCCCTTTTTTCCAAAAATTGGGCCACACAGACACCTCCTTCAGTGGCAGCACTTGTGCCCCAGTTGTAAACTTTTCTAAAAGTGGGTGGATCATGACGTCATCAGTGGGGTATATAGTGCTGTAAGGATTCCCTGTACAGCAGATTTGATGTTTTCTTACCAGTTTGTCCTGAAGAAGGAAGGGGTGCCTTCCGAAACGCGTTGACCTGTATATGGAATAAAAGCAACATTAATCTACTATCCTAATATCGGCTGGTCATTGGCGCGGCTTGGAAACCCTTAATCTACTACTCTCTGCCAGTTGTAAACTTGACAGGTACATTAGCATCAAGCACATTCCAAATCCACAAGCCTTTATTATCTACAGGATAACACAGGGGTGTTAAAGTCCTTGCGGATCCATGACTTGTTCATCTTGATGAACGTTAGTCTGCCCACATTGTCAGTGGACAGACGCGTGCGCTTATCTGTCAGCACACACCCAGCAGCACTGAAGACATGTTCTGAGACAACGCTGGCAGCTGGACATGACAAGATCTCCAAGGCGTAAGTGGAGAGCTCTTGCCATTTTTCAAGATTTGAAGCCCAAAATGAGCAAGGCTCCATTTGCAAAGTCATGGCATCGATGTTCATTTGAAGATATTCCTGTATCATCCTCTCCAGCCGTTGACTATGTGTCAGACTTCTTGTCTCTGGTCACCTTGCAAAGTATGGTCTAAAAAAATTATGAAACGATTCAATAAAATTGCTGTTACCAGCACCAGATACGGTGCTGCTGGTACGGTTAGACTGTTGATGACGAGACAGTCCCATATTTGTCAAGTTACAACTGGGAGATTCATTCCGTGCACCACGGTGGTTTGGTGGAAAAGCCGAGCTAAGATCGAGTAACAGCTTCTGCTGATACTCCTACAAACGTGAGTCCCTTTCTATGGCTGGAATTATGTCACAAAATTTGGACTTGTACCGGGGATCTAATAGTGTGGCAAGCCAGTAGTCATCATCACTTCTAATTTTGACAATACGAGGGTCATGTTGTAGGTAGTGCAGCAAGAAGGCGCTCATGTATCTTGCGCAGCCATGCGGACCAAGTACACCCTGTGTTTGTGGCATAGAGGTGCTGACCGTTCTTTCTTCCTCTGACATCTCCCCCCAACCTCTTTCAACTGAAATTTGACCAAGGTCTCCCTCATCCGCTGAGTCTTCCATGTCCATGGACAGTTCGTCCTCCATTTCTTCATGTTCTCCTGCACCTTCCTCAACATTTTGCCTGCTACCATGCGCCCTTGTTGATCTCTGTCCCCCATGGTCCCATGCCTGCCGCCTTGGTGATGATGAACGTCTGAACCTTGGTGATGTTGTTGTCCTTTGTGCATATGAATCCTCCTGTACTTCCTCCCCTTCCTGTTGTCCCACCCCCTGACTCCAAATAGTGGTTAGCGTGTGCTCCAGCATAAAAATGACTGGAATTGTCATGCTGATAATGGCATTGTCAGCACTAAACATATTCATCACCATGTCGAAACTGTGCAGAAGGCGGCATAGGTCCTTGATCTGAGACCACTCCATGAGGGTAATCTGCCCCACCTCTGCATCTCGTTGGCCCAGGCTATACGTCATGACATATTGCACCAGTGCTCTGCAGTGCTACCACAGTCGCTGTAACATGTAGAGAGTTGAATTCCAGCGTGTCGGCACATCGCATTTCAGGCGATGAACCGGCAGGCTGAAAGACTTCTGGAGTGATGCAAGTCGGTCAGCTGCGGCGGTTGAATGGCGAAAGTGAGCAGACAGTTTTCATGCCCTGTTCAGAAGGCCATCTAGGCTGGGACAGTGTGTTAAAAATTGCTGGACAACAAGGTTCAACACGTGAGCCATACATGGCACGTGTGTCACCTTGCCCAGGCGAAGGGCCGCACCCAGGTTTGCAGCATTGTTGCACACGGCCTTACCTGGCTGCAGGTTGAGTGGAGACAACCATTTATGAAACTCGGACAGCAGAGCTGACCACAACTCAGCCACTGTGTGACTCTTATTTCCAAGACATTTCAAGATAAAGACCGTCTGATGCCGTTGCACTCTGCTGCCAGCATAGTAATGAGGTGTGCGTGATTCCTTGTGCGCAGTTACAATGCTGGTGGCCTGACCAGTAAGGCTTGGGGTGGAGGTCCAGGACCCAGACGAGGTTGAGGAGGCAGAAGCAGTGGAGGAACTTGGACAGACAGAGGACTGACGCACAAGTCGTGGGGATGGCAAGACTTGTGCAGCAGACCCTTCACCATCTATCACCTTAGTTACCCAGTGCCCAGTCAGCGACATGTAACGTCCATGTCCATGCTTTCTGGTCCAAGTATCAGTGGTGAAATGCACCCGTTTACACACAGAGTTTCTCAAGGAAGCGGTGATGTTGTGTGCGACATGCTGGTGTAGCGCAGGCACACCTTTCTTAGAAAAGTAGTGGCGACTGGGCATCTGGTACTGGGGCACAGCGACGAACATAAGGTCTCGAAAATCCTGTGTTTCCACCAGGCGGAAAGGCAGCATTTCGGTAGCCAAGAGCTTACAGAGGGATAAAGTCAACCTCTTAGCTTTGTCATGGGTCGGAGGACATGGCCTTTTATTTGTCCACATCTGAGTGTCAGAGATCTGGCTGCTGTGTGGACACGGTGGTGAGTAGTGTTTCCCTGGAAAAATGCAGGTTTGTGAGGAAAGTGCCGTTGGAGACATGATGTTGCCTTCATCCAAAGTTGGTGCGGTCGATGTTTGATAGAGCTGTTTACCCGCCCTTGTTTCACCTACCAAACCAACTGACGACCTACCAAGAAAACTGCCTGTTGCGGTTACAGTGGGGGAAGTTGTGCATGAAAAACCAGGTGTGACAGCTGTCCCCACAGTCCTAGAAGATGAAGAGTGCGCGAATGCACTGGAAGGGGCAGGTGGTGGATGGTCCGCTCCGCTAGGCCGAATTGCAGCATGGTGAGCTTCCCACTGGGACATATGATATTTATTCATGTGACGATTCATGGAAGAAGTTGTCAAACTGGGGAGGTTTTTGCCTCTACTTACAGATTCCCGGCAAATTTTACAGATCACATGATTTGGGCGATCCTTTGCAAGGTCAAAAAAGGACCAGGCTAGGTAAGGCTTAGAGGACATGCGACCTGCTGAGCCACCCCAACTAGTGCTCAGAGGCAGAGTGGTGCCTGAGGATGCAGTTGTAGACGTGCTACCAGTACTCCTCCTCTGTCCAGGAAGGCGCAAGGTAACTTCGTCGTCAGTTGCATCCTCCTCTACCGCCTCTGTTGACCCCCTCGAGTGCCTGACTGGGTTGACAGTAGGTGGGATCTAGAACTTCCTCATCAAGCGTTGTGTTTGCACTCCCCTCACTCTCAGACCTAGCCTCTTCCTGCCCTGACCGAATATTTCAGTTGTCATCCCAATCTGATATCTGCGTCTCGTCATCATCAGTATGTTCCTCATTGTCTCTACCAACAGGTGTTACAGTTTGTGAATAAGGGTCAACATTATGCTTAGAAACTTGGTCATCACGGCCTGAATCTGAGTCACAAAGGTTCTGGGCATCACTGCAGACCATTTCCTGGTCTGTACTCACTGTAGCTTGGGAGCATACCTCTGATTCCCAGGCTATAGTGTGACTGAACAGCTCTGCAGACTCAGCCATCTCTGTTCCACCATACTGTGCAGGGCAGATGGAGACTTGAGAGCTGGGAGAAAGCAAGTGTGATTGGGATGACAACTCAGAGGACTGTTTTGTTTGGATGCGGTAGTTGAGATGGAGGAGAGGGCACTTGTTGGAGCACTTGAGATCCATTCAAGCATGTGCTTTTTTTGTGCATTATCTACCTTTGTTACAGTTGTTCCTGTCCGTAAAAAAGGGAGCACATCGGATTGTCCATGGAAAGTAGTAGACATCTTACTTTTGCTGGAAGATGGCCTATCTTCAGCAGATGTTAATGTAGCTTTGCCACCTTCCCGACGGACAAAAACTTTTTTTCCTTTTCCAACACGCCTGTTCCCCTTTCCACCAGCATCTGTCATTTTGCCACTCATTTTGATAGCGACAAGATTGTCCACTTAAAATGTGGTAGTAAAAATTGAGAGGTGGTGTAGATTGCAGAGGTGGTTTAGCTTTATTGACAGCAGAAGAAACAACACTGACTATCCCTGGCAATGCAACTATGGCCCTTAAACTGGCAGCACAGTTTGCTATTATAATAGATTAGTAAAAATGTGAAGGAGGGTAGAATGCTGAGGTGCTGAAAATTGCTTGGCACCAGTGCGACACTAATGGAGTACAGCAGCCACTTTTTGGATGCCACCAAGTTTCAGCACTGGTTGCTATTATAATAGCTTAGTAAAAATGTGCAGGAGGGTAGAATGCTGAGGTGCTTAAAATTGCTTGGCACCAGTGGGACACTAATGGAGTACAGCAGCCACTTTTTGGATTCCACTAGATTTCATCACTGTTTGCTATTATAATAGCTTAATAAAATGTGCAGGAGGGCAGAATGCTGAGGTGCTGAAAATTGCTTGGCACCAGTGGGACACTAATGGAATACAGCAGCCACTTTTTGGATGCCACTAAATTTCAGCAGTGTTTGCTATTAAATTAGCTTAGTAAAAAATGTGCAGGAGGGTGGAATGAAGAGGTGCTGGAAATTGCTTGGCACAAGTGGGACACTAATGGAGTACAGCAGCCACTTTTTGGATGCCACTAAGTTTCAGCACTGGTTGCTATTATAGTAGCTTAGTAAAATGAGTAGGGGGGTAGAATGCTGAGGTGCTGGAAATTGCATGGCACCAGTGGGACACTAATGGAGTACAGCAGCCACTTCTTGGATGCCACCAATTTTCAGCACTGGTTGCTATTATATTAGCTTAGTAAAAATGTGTAGGGGGGTAGAATGCTGAGGTGCTGAAAATTGCTTGGCACCAGTGCGACACTAATGGAGTACAGCAGCCACTTTTTGGATGCCACCAAGTTTCAGCACTGGTTGCTATTATAATAGCTTAGTAAAAATGTGCAGGAGGGTAGAATGCTGAGGTGCTTAAAATTGCTTGGCACCAGTGGGACACTAATGGAGTACAGCAGTCACTTTTTGGATGCCACTAAATTTCAGCAGTGTTTGCTATTAAATTAGCTTATTAAAAATGTGCAGGAGGGTGGAATGCTGAGATGCTGAAAATTGCTTGGCACCAGTGGGACACTAATGGAGTACAGCAGCCACTTTTTGGATGCCACTAAGTTTCAGCAGTGTTTGCTATTAAAATAGCTTAGAAAAAATGTGCAGTAGGGTGAAATGCTGAGATGCTGAAAATTGCTTGGCACCAGTGGGACACTAATGGAGTACAGCAGCCACTTTTTGGATGCCACTAAGTTTCAGCACTGGTTGCTATTAAAATAGCTTAGTAAAAATGAGCAGGGGGGTGGAATGCTAAGGTGCTGAAAATTGCTTGGCACCAGTGGGACACTAATGGAGTACAGCAGCCACTTTTTGGATGCCACTAAGTTTCAGCAGTGTTTGCTATTAAAATAGCTTAGAAAAAATGTGCAGTAGGGTGAAATGCTGAGATGCTGAAAATTGCTTGGCACCAGTGGGACACTAATGGAGTACAGCAGCCACTTTTTGGATGCCACTAAGTTTCAGCACTGGTTGTTATTATAATAGCTTAGTAAAAATGAGCAGGAGGGTGGAATGCTGAGGTGCTGAAAATTGCTTGGCACCAGTGGGACACTAATGGAGTACAGTAGCCACTTTTTGGATGCCACTAAGTTTCAGCACTGGTTGCTATTATAATAGCTTAGTAAAAATGAGCAGGAGGGTGGAATGCAGAGGTGCTGGAAATTGCTTGGCACCAGTGGGACACTAATGGAGTACAGCAGCCACTTTTTGGATGCCACTAAATTTCAGCAGTATTTGCTATTAAAATAGCTTATTAAAATTGTGCAGGATGGTGGAATGCAGAGGTGCTGGAAATTTCTTGGCACCAATGGGACACTAATGGAGTACAGCAGCCACTTTTTGGATGTCACGAAGTTTCAGCACTGGTTGCTATTATAATAGCATAGTAAAAATGTGCAGGAGGGTAGAATGCTGAGGTGCCTAAAATTGCTTGGCACCAGTGGGACACTAATGGAGTACAGCAGACACTTTTTGGATTCCACTAGATTTCATCACTGTTTGCTATTATATTAGCTTAGTAAAATGTGCAGGGGGGCAGAATGCTGAGGTGCTGGAAATTGCTTGGCACCAGTGGGACACTAATGGAGTACAGCAGCCACTTTTTGAATGCCACTAAGTTTCAGTACTGGTTGCTATTATAATAGCTTAGTAAAAATGTGAAGGGGGGTAGAATGCTGAGGTGCTGGAAATTGCATGGCACCAGTGGGACACTAATGGAGTACAGCAGCCACTTTTTGGATGCCACTAAATTTCAGCAGTGTTTGCTATTATAATAGCTTATTAAAATTGTGCAGGATGGTGGAATGCAGAGGTGCTGGAAATTTCTTGGCACCAATGGGACACTAATGGAGTACAGCAGCCACTTTTTGGATGTCACGAAGTTTCAGCACTGGTTGCTATTATAATAGCTTAGTAAAAATGAGCAGGAGGGTAGAATGCTGAGGTGCTGGAAATTGCTTGGCACCAGTGGGACACTAATGGAGTACAGCAGCCACTTTTTGGATTCCACTAGATTTCATCACTGTTTGATAATATAATAGCTTAGTAAAATGTGGAGGAGGGCAGAATGCTGAGGTGCTGGAAATTGCTTGGCACCAGTGGGACACTAATGGAGTACAGCAGCCACTTTTTTGATGCCACTAAGTTTCAGCACTGGTTGCTATTATAATAGCTTAGTAAAAATGTGTAGGGGGGTAGAATGCTGAGGTGCTGGAAATTGCATGGCACCAGTGGGACACTAATGGAGTACAGCAGGCACTTTTTGGATGCCACCAAGTTTCAGCACTGGTTGCTATTATATTAGCTTAGTAAAAATGTGTAGGGGGGTAGAATGCTGAGGTGCTGAAAATTGCTTGGCACCAGTGCGACACTGATGGAGTACAGCAGCCACTTTTTGGATGCCACAAAGTTTCAGCACTGGTTGCTATTATAATAGCTTAGTAAAAATGTGCAGGAGGGTAGAATGCTGAGGTGCTTAAAATTGCTTGGCACCAGTGGGACACTAATGGAGTACAGCAGCCACTTTTTGGATGCCACTAAGTTTCAGCAGTGTTTGCTATTAAATTAGCTTATTAAAATGTGCAGGAGGGTGGAATGCAGAGGTGCTGGAAATTGCTTGGCACCAGTGGGACACTAATGGAGTACAGCAGCCACTTTTTGGATGCCACTAAGTTTCAGCACTGGTTGCTATTATAATAGCTTAGTAAAAATGTGTAGGGGGGTAGAATGCTGAGGTGCTGGAAATTGCATGGCACCAGTGGGACACTAATGAAGTACAGCAGCCACTTTTTGGATACCACTAAGTTTCAGCACTGGTTGCTATTATAATAGCTTAGTAAAAATGAGCAGGAGGGTGGAATGCTGAGGTGCTGAAAATTGCTTGGCACCAGTGGGACACTAATGGAGTACAGCAGCCACTTTTTGGATGCCACTAAGTTTCAGCAGTGTTTGCTATTAAAAAAGCTTAGAAAAAATGTGCAGTAGGGTGAAATGCTGAGATGCTGAAAATTGCTTGGCACCAGTGGGACACTAATGGAGTACAGCAGCCACTTTTTGGATGCCACTAAGTTTCAGCACTGGTTGCTATTATAATAGCTTAGTAAAAATGTGTAGGGGGGTAGAATGCTGAGGTGCTGGAAATTGCATGGCACCAGTGGGACACTAATGGAGTACAGCAGGCACTTTTTGGATGCCACCAAGTTTCAGCACTGGTTGCTATTATATTAGCTTAGTAAAAATGTGTAGGGGGGTAGAATGCTGAGGTGCTGAAAATTGCTTGGCACCAGTGTGACACTGATGGAGTACAGCAGTCACTTTTTGGATGCCACCAAGTTTCAGCATTGGTTGCTATTATAATAGCTTAGTAAAAATGTGCAGGAGGGTAGAATGCTGATGTGCTTAAAATTGCTTGGCACCAGTGGGACACTAATGGAGTACAGCAGCCACTTTTTGGATGCCACTAAATTTCAGAAGTGTTTGCTATTAAATTAGCTTATTAAAAATGTGCAGGAGGGTGGAATGCAGAGGTGCTGGAAATTGCTTGGCACCAGTGGGACACTAATGGAGTACAGCAGCCACTTTTTGGATGCCACTACGTTTCAGCACTGGTTGCTATTATAATAGCTTAGTAAAAATGTGTAGGGGGGTAGAATGCTGAGGTGCTGGAAATTGCATGGCACCAGTGGGACACTAATGGAGTACAGCAGCCACTTTTTGGATGCCACCAAGTTTCAGCACTGGTTGCTATTATATTAGCTTAGTAAAAATGTGTAGGGGGGTAGAATGCTGAGGTGCTGAAAATTGCTTGGCACCAGTGCGACACTAATGGAGTACAGCAGCCACTTTTTGGATGCCACTAAGTTTCAGCACTGGTTGCTATTATAATAGCTTAGTAAAAATGAGCAGGAGGGTGGAATGCAGAGGTGCTGGAAATTGCTTGGCACCAGTGGGACACTAATGGAGTACAGGAGCCACTTTTTGGATGCCACTAAATTTCAGTAGTGTTTGCTATTAAAATAGCTTATTAAAATTGTGCAGGATGGTGGAATGCAGAGGTGCTGGAAATTTCTTGGCACCAATGGGACACTAATGGAGTACAGCAGCCACTTTTTGGATGTCACGAAGTTTCAGCACTGGTTGCTATTATAATAGCTTAGTAAAAATGTGCAGGAGGATAGAATGCTGAGGTGCTGGAAATTGCTTGGCACCAGTGGGACACTAATGGAGTACAGCAGCCACTTTTTGGATGCCACTAAGTTTCAGCACTGGTTGCTATTATAATAGCTTAGTAAAAATGTGCAGGAGGGTGGAATGTTGAGGTGCTGGAAATTGCTTGGCACCAGTGGGACACTAATGGAGTACAGCAGCCACTTTTTGGATGCCACTAAGTTTCAGTAGTGTTTGCTATTAAAATATCTTAGTAAAAATGTGCAGGAGGGTGGAATGCTGAGGTGCTGAAAATTGCTTGGCACCAGTGGGACACTAATGGAGTACAGCAGCCACTTTTTGGATGCCACTAATTTTCAGCACTGGTTCCTATTAAATAGCTTAGTAAAAATGTGCAGGAGGGTGGAATGCAGAGGTGCTGGAAATTGCTTGGCACCAGTGGGACACTAATGGAGTACAGCAGCCACTTTTTTGCCACTAAGTTTCAGCACTGGTTGCTATTATAATAGCTTAGTAAAAATGAGCAGGAGGGTGGAATGCTGAGGAGCTGTAAATTGCTTGGCAGCAGTGGGACACTAATGGAGTACAGCAGACACTTTTTGGATGCCACTAAGTTTCAGCAGTGTTTGCTATTAAAATAGCTTAGTAAAAATGAGCAGGAGAGTGGAATGCAGAGGTGCTGGCACCAGTGGGACACTAATGGAGTTCAGTAGCCACTTTTTGGATGGCACTAACTGGCAGCACTCTGCAATTAAAATGGCTTTGCAAAAAGGACAGGAGGGTACAGTGGCCGGGTTGTGGGTCAGTGTAGAGGAAAGGAAGCCTCACTTTCTATCCCTCCTAATGGTGTAAAGCAGCAAGGAAGTCCCTGACTTAAGGTACACAGACGCTGTTATCTGAAGCTGTATACAGCGTTTCCACGGACCTGACTGTCACCTATGGCTCTGAGTCTGAGGAAATGAGCCCCCAAAAGGGCTGAAATAAACTTCTGTCCCTAATCTGTAGAGCACTGTGTGTATAGCGTACACAGCCGGACCGGCGACAGGAGCTGCGTGAGCGGTGACTGTCACCCAGACGCAGAAGGCAGATAATGGCGTCCTGAGGGAAAATGGCCGTATTTATAATGCAAGGACATGTGACATTCACAGTCTATGACACATGGCCTTGCTTGTCTGGCAAAAAGTCCACTTAGCTGTGTGTGTGTCTGGGATTGGTTGACATGCTGGCCCGCCCCACTACACTAAAAAAAAAATTGCGATCGGCATTTTCTCAGCACCACAGATGTAAAACCCGTCCCCCCCGCACACTATACGCTGAAATTTGAGAACAGTGTGAATCACAGAGTGACTCACACTATTACAGTGAAAAGCCAGCTAGTAATTAGCTAGGCTTTTTGCTGATAGAACCGTTGTCGAACATAACTCGAGTTGCCGAATTTTTAGCAAAAAGCTTGAGTTCTAGTTCTATCTAGAACACCCCCCAAAAATCACTCGAACCTAGAACTGGCGAACCTCAAACCACGAACCACGCTCAACTCTAATTATCAGCTGTGCTTCATCGCTCTGTACAGAGCGAGAAGCAGGCTGACAGTGAAGGGATGATTCCACTTGCATCTCATATTGGTATCAGCCAGTACGGCCTGACGCTCTCCGGACAGGAATGCCTAAGCTGCATGGAAATACATGGACGCGACCGCTCCTGTCAGGAGAGTGTGTGGCCGTACCGGGTGATGCCGATGCGAGACTCGCACAGTGACAGCCAAAATTCAGTTAACAGGACCTTCGATGACGTCATAGCCATGGGAAACCAAAAAAGAAAAGGGCGTATGAGCCTGAACTGGTCTAGTTTAGTATCTAACAAAATTATACATATATAACCATCAATAGGACATTGGACAGATACACAGCCAAAAAACTCCAAGATAAAGTGCAAATAGCTTTAATCAGTGTGCAAAAAATATAAAAACAGTTAAAAACATACTACACAATAAGACACCACATAATGAAAAAACAGATTGTACCGCAGTACATAAAGATTATACAAATTAATTTCACCCCTTACATCAAGATGTACACTAGCAATATATGCATATAGTAAACTCCAGTAGGGGTATGAAACAAGTTGAAAAGAGTGCACAGTCCAGAGAGACAATATAAACTATGTTACAATAAAATTATACATACGGTACTATATTATCCTTTGTGCCAGACTCTATCATCTAATGCATAAATGCATGACGTTGGCATAGTGGAGTCCTGGTGACCCCTTATACTGCTACCATACCCCCACCCCAATAGCTTAACCTCTTATTGAAATGACCACAGACACATAATTGGATGAAATGGCCACAGCAGCCTTTTATTTAAACATAACTTATAATAACATTTATAAAACAGGGGGTTGTGGTCCTCGAAGCTCAAACAATCTGGTGATCACCCAATACTCCGATCCTACCTTCCCCCTCAACCCCATTACTCCCAGCCGCAACCACAAACTCGGGAGCACCAAACAAATATGAGGGAGAAGGGTTAAACCACCAAGCACGGAAACCGACCCCACCAAGCCGATGTTCCCCCATGATCACCAGACCACTCCTCAAGCCAGTAATTAACGGGGGGAATTCCACCTCCATTGGGACCCCCCAATCCAATTTTCACCAACTTCGAGGACCCCACCCCCACCACCTCTGCCACTATGACCCAGACAAACAAAACAAAATAAAACAAAACAAAACAAGACAAAAAGGGAGGGTGGGCGGGACAACTACTTCAGCTGCCGCCGCAGCAATGCCTCCTTTTTCTCGCTCCCAGCCTAACGGTCCCTAAACCCCCACCCCTCTCCCTCTTCACCCTATCCCCCCTAGCCACGTCATGCCGGCCTCCACCTACCCCCTGGGGAGGGGGTGGAGGTTCCAGCCGGGCACTTGACGTTGGCATAGTGGAGTCCTGGTGACCCCTTATACTGCTACCATACCCCCACCCCAATAGCTTAACCTCTTATTGAAATGACCACAGACACATAATTGGATGAAATGGCCACAGCAGCCTTTTATTTAAACATAACTTATAATAACATTTATAAAACAGGGGGTTGTGGTCCTCGAAGCTCAAACAATCTGGTGATCACCCAATACTCCGATCCTACCTTCCCCCTCAACCCCATTACTCCCAGCCGCAACCACAAACTCGGGAGCACCAAACAAATATGAGGGAGAAGGGTTAAACCACCAAGCATGGGAACCGACCCCACCAAGCCGATGTTCCCCCATGATCACCAGACCACTCCTCAAGCCAGTAATTAACGGGGGGAATTCCACCTCCATTGGGACCCCCCAATCCAATTTTCACCAACTTCGAGGACCCCACCCCCACCACCATAACGAGAGCGCTTTGACCCCCTCAAACGCTCGAGACCCCCCCCTCTACCGGACAATGCCATGGCCCGCTCAATACCCTCCTGAATCCCCAATGACCACAAATCTGTTCCCACTGCATTCAGGTGAACCCCATCTGCCAACCAGTAATCCTGATCCACCGCCTCCAGGTCAAAATGACGGACCGCCACCCCCCCATTCCTCACTACAAAACCCGAAATGGCCCGTTTGATTTTTATACGGGTCTTATTCAGCCTTTCAACTGACCGAGCCCTACGCCATGTCCGTCTCGGGACAATCTCTGACCAGACCGTCCGAAGTCCTGGTACAGCCACCCACAGCCGAAGTAAATCATGTTTAATATTTCTGATCAACTCCCGGCCCGCCACCATTCCCACATCATTCCCCCCAACGTGCAAGACCAGAATATCCGGCGCCCGGTCCAATCGCATTGCCCTGTGCACCTCGGACAACACCCGCATCCACCGCATGCCCCGGATACCCAACCACCGGATTACCGCCACACTTCATGCAAAGCCCAGCTGACGACCCTCCGATCGAATGTCTGCCCGGATCGCTGCCCAGTGCACAAAGGAGTGGCCCAATATCCAGACCAAACGGGAAAAGTCCCCTGCAAAGGAAGACAACAAAAAACATTACAGTACCATACCATAACCCAACAAATCCAAAACTCACCACCTCACAAGCCAAGCTAAGGGCGCACATAACTCAAATATCTCCTGGATTCCCACCGACCTATCCTCCGTACTACCTCCGTTCTCAACCCGCACACAGCCGCCTCAGTCGCCGCTCCAATCCTAAAAGAATGAGGCGCATAACAACTAGGATCCAGGCCAAGACCTTCCACACACCTCCGGAAAATTGCCCGAAACTGATAATTCGACAAGAACGAACCGTCCTCATGACAAAGCAACGGCCCATCTACCCGCGGTCCCAACCCCCTAAACTCCCGTAAACACCGCACCGGACACATTGCCGATTCCGCCACCATCCCCCCGAATCCCCCCGAAACCTTGCCGACTAACCGCCACCAGTTCCCCAATCCGGAGCGCTCCGAAAAACATAAACGAAAACGCCAGATGAAACAAAATAACCTCAAAAATAGACGAACATACCGCACTCAGGTGGGCCCCCATTCGTTCCAATAGAGCAAAAGTCACTGGCCTCCTTCTATCCACACAACTCTGCCCCCGGCGAAACCCCCTCAACGCCTGCCGCACCAAAAAGTTCTTCGTCAAATCCGGCCTATTCCGCAACTTAAAACCAAAGGCCAGGCCCGCCACCACCCGACCCACCTTCGCCTGGGACCAACCCCATACCGACCACCGCCCGATCCACAAGAGTAACACGCCTACCTGATCCTCCACCGACCGAATCAAACCAAAAGACTGCACCCAAGCCTCCCATTGATGCCACGCCTGCTGATAAGCCGTCCAAGTCGCCTCTGCCAACGATCCTTTGATCAAATGTCCAACTGCCCTCATACCACACTCCATAGTTCGGGAGGGCACTGCAATCCCACGGCCATCGCCCCCGGCGCCAATTCCCTGAAGCGATCCCACTGGAAACGAGAGAGAGCATCAGCAATAGAATTCAGCACCCCCGGCACATGCGACGCAGACACACAAGCATTGATGGACAAACAGGCCAGCACTAATCTCCGCAAAACTTTAATCACCGGAGGGGAATTAGCCGAGATATTGTTAATCGCTAACACGACCCCCATGTTATCAAAGTAAAACCGCACCCGCCTGTTCCGAAAATGCTCCTGCCACAGAGTCACTGCCACTAAAATCGGAAAATTTTCCAACAGCACCAAATTCTTCACCAGCCCCGCCGACCGCCAAACCTCCGGCCATCGCTCCGCACACCACTCTCCTCCAAAATAAGCCCCAAAACCCTGACCCCCAGATGCATCGGTAAATAAGTCCAACTCCGAATTACCCACTAGAGGCTCCATAAAGAGGGACCGCCCGTTATAATCCGCCAAAAATCGTCCCCACACCTCCAAATCCGCCTTGACGTCGGCTCACAGACGCACAAAATGGTGAGGCGCTAGCACCCCCGCAGTGGCCATCGCAAGCCGCCGTGAAAAAATCCGCCCCATCGGCATCACCCGACACGCAAAATTGAGTCTGCCCAGCAACGATTGCACCTCCCTCAGGGAAAGCTTTTTGACCCTCAGCGCCCTCGCCACCTGCTCCCTGAGAGCGACCACCTTATCCGCCGGTAACCGAAACTCCCACTTGTCCGAGTCAATAACAATCCCAAGAAAAGAAATACATGTCCCCGGACCCCCTGTCTTCCCCGGCGCCAACGGGACACCAAAACGCTGAGCTACCCACTGGATCGTTGCAAGCAAACTCTGACAAACAACCGCATTCCCTGGACCAACACAGAAAAAAATCGTCTAAATAGTGAATAACAGACTGCAAACCCGAAACATCCCTAACCACCCACTCCAAAAAGGAACTAAATGCCTCAAACAATGAACAGGACAACGAGCATCCCATGGGCAGGCATCTGTCAACAAAATAATTCCCTTCCCAAAAACAGCCGAGCAAGCGTACACTGTCCGGATGAACCGGCAACAACCGAAATGCGGATTCAATATCCGTCTTAGCCCCCCGTCCACACCGCCGTACCCAGGCCGCCGCTTCGTCAAACGACGTATACACCACCGAGCATAGCTCAGGATCTATACCATCATTCACCAATCCCCCCCCCCCGCGGGTAAGATAAGTGGTGAATCAGCCGAAACTTATTCGCCTCCTTCTTCGGCACCACCCCTAACGGTGAAACCACCAGATCCGGAAACGGCCCCGCCATACGCCCCAAAGACACCTCCTTTTCCAACTTCTCCCGAACCACCTCCGGATGCTGGCTTGCCGACTGTAAATTCTTAAAATGCCCCTGCCCCGGACCTGCTCCTGAAGGAATGCAAAAACCAGGTGGAGACTTTATATGATGATTGATGGTTCACGCTGCAATTAAAGATACATGGACAGTTCCAGTATATAATCGCCTGGACCTATATGGCAACTTGGACTTCCTATGGACTGCACAGTTTAATGAATTATCCAGTATATGGCACATTCTGACTACACTCCCTAAGCTAAGTTTGGCTAGCCATGTTAACCTGTCATGTGAACCCTGTATTGTCAAACTATGCATTATGTTTTTATGCACTTTATGTGACACTTTGAATTGACCCTTTGGTTATTTATTATATATTTACACTGTGGTGTGATTTTTACTATTTTTCAACAAATAAAGATTTTCTATATGGGAATAATGAATTAATTACTGCTGATACCATATTCCCGTGACCTTGAGTCTAAACTTAAATAGTACCCTTGGATCTCTAGCCTGTGGCAATGGCTGTATATACTCTCTGGGTGGACGGTTGCCTTCAATCGGGACTTGGTAGTTGGGAAACCCCTGGGGTTCCTGTCACATTCGGATTTGACTATTGACGGCGGCTCCAAGCGGGGTCCGATGGCCCTGCCTGTGTGCTTAGCTTCACTCCATTCCCCCGTCCGATACCGGCGGGACGACACCCGACCCAGGTCCTTACGGCTCTGCGGAGTTCCACCAACTCCTGCAGACGGCCACCACCGTCTGCCAACCTTGCTGTCAGTGTCTGGGCTCCAACCCAGACACCTCAAGTGTTCACTCCTCTCACTTTCACCTCCAAGACTAATCTGACACCTTTCTCGCCTCCAGGCCTGTGAACTCCTCGGTGGGTGGGGCCAACCGCCTGGCTCCGACCCACCTGGTGTGGACATCAGACCCTGGAGGGAGGCAACAAGGGTTTTCGTCTGACTGTGGTAACTGTCTAGGGTGGGGGGGGGGGGGTGTATGTTGTAATGTATGTGACTACCTGGCTAGTCCAGGGCGTTACAATTACAACACTGGAAAGTGAAATAAAGGAGTTGGATATCTCCCTGCTCAAATTCAAAGATGATGTATCCTATGCTAAGATTAAAAAAGAAGTTTCTGACCGGCTGGATAAGTTAGAAAGCAACATAACAGAGACTAAGCGGAGGAAGTTTACCCGTGATAGAAGGGACTATGATAACGATGAAGTATATACCGTATTTTTCGCTTTATAAGACACACTTTTGTTCCCCCAAATTTTGGGGGAAAGTAGGGGGTGCGTCTTATATATATATTGTATATATATATATATAATATACGGGGGGGTGTATATATATACAGAGTCCAATGGAGGTGCGGGCACCTCTGGAGCGGTGCTGAGGGCTGCTGGGGGCAGGGAGAGCTGGGAGCAGCAGCGTTTGATCTCCTGCTCCCGCTCATATAATATGCACAGCCGCTGTACATCAGAAGCGTGGTGCTGAAACTGCATTGCGCTGATGGGCTGGGGGAGCTGCACATATTATATCTGCCTGTGCTTACCTTTGATCGCACAGGATCCCCCCTCCCCTTGTGTTAGCTATAGCCTCCCGTGCTGCTGCCCATAGTAAAATAATAAACTCTTTACTCACCTCCTCCAGCATCTGCCCGGTGTCCCTCCTGCTGCTGTGATTAGGCACACAGAGATATCTCTCTCTGCTGTCCCGATCACATGACCTGCACTAGAACCAGGAAGTAGGAAGTGCAGGAGACACTGGAGGAGCTCAACCCCGAGGAGGGAGACACCAGACAGGACACTGCTGCAGAAGGTAAAGAGTTTATTTTACTAAAAGCAGCAACATGGGGGCGATATGTAACAGAGGGTGATGTCTGCCTGCCCCAGTGGGCCTGTCTGCCTGCCCCAGTGGGCCTGTTTGCCTGCCCCAGTGGGCCTGTCTGCCAGCCACAGTGGGCCTGTTTGCCAGCCACAGTGGGCCTGTCTGCCAGCCACAGTGGGCCTGTCTGCCAGCCACAGTGGGCCTGTCTGCCTGCCCCAGTGGGCCTGTCTGCCTGCCACAGTGGGTCTGTCTGCCTGCCAGAGTGGGCCTGTGTGCCAGCCACAGTGGGCCTGTGTGCCAGCCAGAGTGGGCCTGTGTGCCAGCCAGAGTGGGCCTGTGTGCCAGCCATAGAGGATGTGTGCCAGCCATAGGGCAAATGTGGCATCACTGGGGGACGTATTCAATATAAGGTGGCCATATCCAGATTAAGGGGGCTAATTTTAGGGATGAGGGGGCTATGAGGGACATATACCCTATAATATTTGTTAGACGGACACTGGCATTATAAGACGGACCCCATTTATTAAAAAATTCTCTATTCCTTCACCAAATTTGGGGGTGCATCTCATAATCAGGTGCGTCTTATAAAGCGAAAAATACGGTATATGGCGGGATGTCAGAGCTTTGAGACATCCTAGATCTATTTTGAAAAACACTTCGGATGTATACAAACCTAACCGCCATGATTCACATGACAACTTTTCATCCATGGAGTTGGACACCACGGAGGGAGAGTCAGAGTCTGAATGTTTACCTACAACATCTGACAGGAATTTTTTAGGCCAGGGTGGAAGGAAAGCAAAAAACCTACAAGGAGGTCGGGCAGGAAACATAAGTCAAACACGAATGCACAGTTACTCATTCAGGAACCGCAAATAATGGATGGAAATTAATTTACGGTTCTAAATTTATCGGCCAATATTTTGTCTGCAGACCAGATTAGTGTACTCAAGAAAGGTCTGAATGTTGTGCCTATGAGAACATTTGATTTGTATTCCACCTTTAAAGACGTAAACAGATTCATCAGAGGTCTAACCGTGAAAAAACATTTTTTCCAGTCCACTGCGGAGAATGACAGTAGAATTGAAAGAAGAAAAGAAGAACCAACCAACCAGTATGAGAATTTAATGTTCACAGAACAGATGGCATTGCGAAATTTAATTTCTCTTAACACCCAAAGTGATAAAGAAAATCCCATCACTGATATGGATTTCTCTAGGAGGGTTCAGAATCCGGAATCCTACCCCCTGGCTTTGCGTTCATCTGCTATGGACGATTACCAACATCTCGTTTTTGAGGAGTTAAAAAAACTGCATACAGCAAGCATTAAAACCCCAAACCGAAGGAACATGACACATTCTGAGCAAATAGCCCTCGGTCAATTAAAAACGAATGATCGAATCATTATAAAAAACTCTGAGAAGGGCGGCTCTGTGACGGTGTTAGATCGGGGTTTATATGAGAAACAGATACAACTTATGCTGGATGACCATCAGATGTATCGTAAAATTGATAATGACCCGACATACCATGTACGCACTATGTTGCAAGAATTATTACAGAGAGGAGTGGATTTGGGTTTGATAAATGAGAGGCAAATGGAATTCATGACCCCAGAATATCCTAGAGTCCCTTTGTTCCACGCATTACCCAAAACCCCTAAGGGCACCCCTATCGTTTAGACCTATTGTGTCTGGGGTTGGTGCCCTTCTGGAGAATATTGGGGCATGGGTCGATGAAAGGCTACGGCCTCTCATGAAATTATCTCCAGCTTATATTAGGGATTCCCAACATGTTTTGGTTACAATGCAGGGCATTGAATGGAAGGACAGCTATTCCTGGATTTGCAGTGATGTGACGGCATTATATTCTTCCATCTCACATGATCTCGCCATAACTGCTCTCCAGGACCAGCTGTGAACATGTACCAGCTATTCTGAAATTTTGCAGGTATTCATTTTAGATATCACCTCTTTCTTGCTCAGAAACAATTATTTTGTTTTTTTGAAGCAATATTACATTCAGACCTGCGGTTGCAGCATGGGGGCTAGGTTCTCACCTTCATTGGCGAACATCTATATGAATTGGTGGGAAAAACAGTACATTTATAACATCTGGAATCCCTTTTATTCTGATATTCTCTGGTATGGTCGCTTCATTGACGATATTTTGATTGTTTGGAGGGGACATGAGGCGATCATACCAGAATTTTTTGGATTCTTGAATTCAAATGACTTTAATCTGAGATTTCCTTCCTTGACCTGACCCTAACGGGGGACCCTGTGAATGGCCGAGTCAATTCGGAGCTTTATAGAAAAATCATAGCAGGTAATTCTATCTTACATGCTACAAGTAATCATCCAAACCATGTGGTAAGGTACATTCCCACCGGTGAATACACCAGGGCAAAAAGATCTTGCAGCACCCAAATTGCTTACAATAAGCAATGTGAGCGTATTGATAGGAGATTATCCAGTAGGGGTTATGGCAAGGCTCTTATTGAAAGGGCTAGAATGAAAGTAGATCTTAAGCCAAGAACACATTACCTGCGAAAAGTGAGCCCCTTTAAGGGAACAAATGAAGATAACACTTTGGTGTTTTCTACCCAATATAGTGACAGTTTCCCTAAAATTGTAAATATGATCCGCAAAAATCTACCCATTCTACATGTTGATGAGAGTCTCAAACACATTTTGTACATGCGCTGCCGGTTTATATCGAAACATGCGGCCACGGTTGGTAGCATAATTTCCCCCAGTGATTGCTATATAAAAAAGCCAATGTGCATCAATGGAGGGAACTGGATGCCCATACATGTCTCATATAGATGCGGCAAGAAATCATGTGGCACATGTCCGTATATGTACAGCACTAGGGAGAGCGTTAGTTTGAGTACTGGAGCACATTATAAGATCAAATCTTTCATGAATTGTGGCACTGATTATTGCGTTTATAATATTACCTGTGAAAAATGCCACAAACAGTACATTGGATGTACAAGTCGCTATGACATTTTGAATTCTACCTCCAGAAATTTGTCTGGAGCATCGAGGCACTTCCTCTACGAACATAGCGGTGACGTAAGCTCCCTTCGGGTTAATGCCATTGAGCACATTCCATCTCCCAGAAGAGGAGGTGACCGTACCCGCATTTTGCGTGATAAAGAAGCAAAGTGGATTCTAATGTATAATTCATGTATGCCCACTGGCATGAACATTAGAAGTGATCTTATGTATATTTACTAGTTTGAAATACCACCGCTCTGTTCATGCCCAAAGCTGTACACACGATGCGCTTGATTAAGGTGCGACTTTTTTAGATCTATTGAGATGTTCAATATGGCGTTCTATGCACTAAGATTAAGGTGTTGCTTGGAATGTTATGCCGGTGTTATATTTAAACTTTGCGGTTGACAATCAATGCTACCGCTCTTAATATAAGAATTACACTTACCATCGATCTGTTCATGCTGAAGGTTGTACACACAGTGTGTTTGACTGAGGTGCGTTTTTTCTGGATCTAATGAGATGCTCAATATGGCGTTCTATATATTATGATTGAAGTGTTGCTTAAAGTGTCATGTCGGTGTTATATTCAAACCTTGCGGTTTCTGATCAATGTTATTGCTTCTAACATAAGAATTTTACTTGCAGCTATTTTTTCTCAAACTGCTTTGGGAGTAACTAACTAAAAACATTTTGATGTGTTGTCTGCTGAAACATGATTGTAATGGCGAGTTGTATTCAATCTAGCTGTTGATAGTTCAGGATTATTTTTGAACAATTATTACTATTTATTTTTTGGCGATTGCCTTATAATTCTATTTGCTGAGTGCACAATAGAGAATAGAAAATAAAAGTCAAAAAACATCAATAAAATTAAAAATTCAAAATTAAATAAAATATATAAAAAAAATAAAATAGTAAAAAAATAAAAAAATAAAAAATAGTAAATTAAAATAATAAATAGGCTCGTGGAATATGATTATGATAAATAACAAATAAACATAAGCTAACATAAATAAATAGTTCTAATTCAATTATTTGAAGGGTTGAACTGCCTGTATGGGTGCTATGGATTTGTTTTTCCAATTTTGTTACCTTTTTCAACAGCTTGATTGATCCAACCTGTGCAGGTTTAAACTGGAAATGTTGGTTTGTTTTTTTTTTTGTTTTTTTTTTTTTTTTTCCTGTTTGAAGGAGTAGCATGGTGCATTTGTATATATTGTGTCTCATTTGACTGTTATATGTCTAAGACTAAGGGCTGTCAAGGCCAGAAACGCGTAAGACTTTTTTTTATTACCCCTGGATGTTCATCTAACCTATGTGGTTTTTAGTTTTTTTCTGAAATAAAAGTGGAATTTTAATTATTTACCTCGGACGTGCTGCTGGATTCTTTTCCCTCCACCCTGTTGCTACACCCTTTCTGATTCTTTTCTTCCGCTGTCCTCCATATCTTCACTCCATGACACAAACAGTGCCACCACTTCATATAATACCACTCTCGCATCATCTATTGATTCAGTCGCTCCACTTGTGCATGGCAGAGTGAGACGAATCAATAGACAACCCTGGCACAACAGCTTCACTAAAAAGCTTCGGCAAGTGTCTAGGGCTGCAGAGCGGCGCTGGAAGAAAACGCACTCCCAGGAAGACTTCACCACATTCAAAAATGCAATTCACACATTTCCTTTGGCCCTAACCTCCGCTAAACAGGATTACTTCAGAAACCTCATATCCTCTTTAACACACAACCCTAAACAGCTATTTAATACTTTTACCTCCCTCCTTCGCCCACCACTGCCCCCTCCAACCTCGCTCATCTCTGCAGAAGAATTTGCTACACATTTCAAAGAAAAGATGGACGAAACCAAACAAGTCTTTTCTGCTCAACCACCACAACTCCTTCATATAACAGACCACTGCCCCTCCCCCATAAACTTTCTCCCCACCATCACCGAAGGAGAGCTTGCACATTTTCTCTCAAAAGCGCACCTCACCACCTGCGCACTTGACCCCATCCCACCTCCTCCCCAACCTCACCGCTATATTTATCCCAGCCTTAACCCATCTCTTCAACCTATCTTTAACAACTGGTACCTTCCCTTCTGCCTTTAAACATGCAACAGTCCCACCCATCCTAAAGAAACCTTCCCTCGACCCAACCTCTACTACCAGCTATTGCCCTATATCACTACTCCCATTTGCCTCAAAACTCCTGGAACAGCATGTCCATGCTGAAGTTTCCTCCCACCTCTCCTCTAACTCTCACTTTGACAACCTACAGTCCGGCTTCCGTCCACATCATTCCACTGAAACTGCCCTGACTAAAATCACAAATGACTTACTTACTGCCAAAGCTAACAAGCACTTCTCTATACTCCTACTTCTAGACCTATCCTCAGCCTTTGACACTGTCGACCATTCCCTCCTATTACAGATCCTCTTTTCTCTTGATGTCAGAGACCTCGCCCTCTCTTGGATCTCTTCATACCTCTCCAACCGCACTTTTAGTGTCCCCCACTCCCACACAACCTCTTCATCCCGCCCTCTTTCTGTTAGCGTCCCTCAAGGCTCTGTCCTGGGACCCTTACTCTTTTCCATCTATACATTTCGCCTGGGACAACTCATAAAGTCCCATGGCTTCCAGTACCACCTATATGCCGATGGCACTCAGATCTACCTCTCTGGTCCAGATGTCACTTTTCTGCTGTCCAGAATCCCAGAGTGCCTATCGGCTATATCTTCCTTCTCTTCTTTTCCTCTCGCTTCCTAAAGCTCAATGTGGCCAAAACTGAACTGATCATCTTTCCTCCATCTCACCTACACTCTCTACCTGATCTACCTATTACAATAAATAACATCACGCTCTCCCCAGCACCCAAAGTTCGGTGCCTCGGAGTGACCTTTGACTCTGCCTTGTCCTTCATACCACACATCCAATCCCTGACCACCTCCTGCCATCTTCAACTCAAAAATATTTCCAGAATCCACCCTTTCCTCAATTCCCAATCTACAAAAATGCTAGTGCATGCTTTCATAATCTCCCGCCTCGACAACTGCAATATTCTCCTCTGTGATCTCCCTGCTTACACACTCGCCCCTCTCCAGTCCATCCTTAATTCTGCTGCCCGAATGATCCACCCCCGCTTCTCCTCTCTGCAAATCCCTCCATTGGCTCCTAATCTTCCATTGTATCAAATTCAAACTACTAACACTGACCTACAAAGCCATCCATAATCTGTCTCCTCCGTATATCTCTGAACTAATCTCTCGCTACACTCCAAAACGTAATCTCCGGTCCTCCCAAGATCTCCTTCTCTCTTCCTCTCTCATTCGCTCCTCACGCAACCGACTCCAAGACTTCTTCTGAGCATCCCCAATCTCCTGGAACTAGCTGCCTCAACACGTCAGATTATCTGCTACACTCGCAAGCTTCAAACGGAACCTGAAAACTCATCTGTTCAGAATTGCCTATAACCTTCAATGACCCCACCACTGTGCGGAGCTGCCACCCCACCACCGTGCGGAGCTGCCGTCCCACCACCGTGCGGAGCTGCTGCCCAACCTACACCCCACCTACTGTCTCCTCCCCAAAATCCTTTAGAATGTAAGCCCGCAAGGGCAGAGCCCTCTTCCCTCTGTACCAGTCTGTCTATTGTAACTTGTATATGTATTCTGTATGTAACCCCCTTCTCATGTACAGCACCATGGAATCAATGGTGCTCTATAAATAAATTATAATAATAATAATAATAGTAATAATAATCGGGATAAGCCAGGATTTCGTCCCCGGTCAGGACAGACTTCATCCGTTCAAAGGAGTCTTCTTGTTCCTGGCCCCATTTGAATGGGGGCCCCTAAGATTTGCGGTATACAGTCTGGCCCACCAGAAGGTCCTGCAAGGGGGCTGCCATTTGGGTGTACTCCTTGACGAACCTCCGGTAGTACCCCATCAGACCCAGGAACTGCCGCACTTCTCTGACAGTAGTGGGCCGCGGCCAATTCTGTATGGCTGTGATCTTTTCGGGGTTCGGTGCCACACCTTCAGCCCTCACCACATGCCCTAAATACTGCACCTTCAGGCTGCTGCTCGGATCCGGATCCGTGGTTGCTCGAGTGGTCTCCGGACCCAGGAGGGGCCGCGCAGACACTCGAAATAAAAGGGGGGTATTTACAGGGGATTTTGTGGTTGGAGTTCGTGATGCCACCCACGGTGTGTGGTAAGGTGGAATACCACCGCTGCTGTTGGGAGCGCCCGGTGGCGATGGAATGGCAGCAAGGTGTTTAACCCCTCCGTGGGTAGGGGGAAGTGCCCCGGGGCTTGGTGATGGTGAGAGGGGAGCACCGTTGGGGAGGAAAGGGTCACTGCGTACTCACTCAGTTCAATAACCCTGACACCGACAACTTGTAACACTTGGCACTTTCTTTACTGGTTGGCCCCTGTAGTATAGAACTAGTCGGGTCCCGCTCACCCGTATGGCTAACGGAGTGAGTTTGCTCTCAGGGTTCACGCTTGGGATTTTCTGGATTATGTATTGGGAAAGTCCTACCCCCCTCGTTGCGCTAGTACCCCGATTTTGGAGCGGGGGGAGGATGAATCATGAAGTCTTCGCCCTCGTCGGGTAAATTACCATTACTCTTGAAGCTATTTCCCGGCCTAGGGTCCACATACCCCACCGTTCCCAGGCCCCTGCCCGGAGATGGCTCAAGGCCGCCGGCTGCCCTCCTCGGCAGTTCCATGCCCCTTCACATGATCCCCTGCGACCGGGGTTCCAGCTCCTACCAGGCCCAGACCAACGTCTGCCACCAACTGAGGAGCCCAGCTCCTGACCTCCTCCAACTAACTTGTGACCTCTCCTCTCGAGAGTCACCACTCAACTGACTACTTCTGACACTCCTGACCCTCCCTAACCAAACCCCCAAGTGGGCGGCCCTATTCCCTTTAGGCTACCCATTGGTGTGTCTGGTGGGTGTGGTGCAGAGTGTTTCTAGGGTTTTGATTAGCTTGTTCTTAGCAACACCAAAGGCCAGGAACCCATAACCAAGGAGGAGATGGACACCATGCAGAAGGGCAGATTGCACAATGTCCTGTGATGACCTGATAGGCCAGGGCATCACACTAAATAGAGACCAGAGTAACTCTGATGCCTTATTATAATGAATGGATCCATAAGATGTTTCACCTGAATCACCTATTTCAGAGATGTAGATGGAAACCCTGATGTAAGTGCTCAGAATAGAACATGGGATCCAAAATGTTCTTTACCAAAATCGCCACCAAATGGCTTTCAACTCAGCCAACAAAAAACACAAGTCCCCACTCAGGTCTGTCTTCTGTAATGAAAATATACCCATCTTCCATATTGATAGTAGCACAAAGGCTCTCAAAAATGTTATGGCTCCCTTCCCCTCAAAAAAAGAAATCCAGCAAAATCTGCGCTCCCAAATCCAAATGCCCCTCTCTCTTCTGAGCCTCACAATTTGCCTGAACCACAGTTAGCATCCACGTTTGGGATTGTTGTAGTGAGGAGAGCCCACTTAATTTACGGTGTGTGTGTCTCTAGAAGCACTAGCTGGGCACAATGTACAGACACTACAATGTGTTGCGCATGACAAGGACTTATTTACAATTTTTAATTCTGCAACATTCCCTGTGTTTGACACCATGGGTGCTTTTAAAATACTAAATCATCACTACACCCATAGATGAGCTCCCAGAGGGGTGTAATTTCCAAAATTTGGTCACTTGAGGGGATTTCTTATTTTCTGGCACTTAGAGTCCACAAACTATTTTAAGAAAATCTGTACACAAAAACTAAATGGCGCTCCTTCCCTCCCGTGCCCTGTGGTGCAGCCAAACTGTAGTGTACAGTACTTATTTAAACTAAAATATAACTGGCCTATTGTAGGCTATTTACAAATAGTTTTTGAATAACTTTAGATATACACACTTTTTTATTTAAAGGGATAACATCATTTTTTAATTATAAATATGGATTATGCAGTATAGCTATCAAGGTTATATATTTTGTTTACGTTATATAACAATAGGCACATATGCACTTTTTATACTTAAAGGCATATAGGCACCTTTTAAAATCTAGAATTTAAATAGTTTGACATTATTTACAAAAAGCACAGGATCTGATTTGAATATATATATGCATACTATTTCATATTTTGAAAGTTGAATGTAAATACATAACTGAATCCTAAAAGAATACTGTATAAACACTGTGTGCAGAATTATTAGGCAAATGAGTATTTTGATCACATGATACTTTTTATACATGTTGCCCTACTCCAAGCTGTATAGGCTTGAGAGCCAACTACCAATTAAGTAAATCAGGTGATGTGCATCTTTGTAATGAGGAGGGGTGTGGTGTAAAGACATCAACACCCTATATAAGGTGTGCTTAATTATTAGGCAACTTCCTTTCCTTTTCAAAATGGGTCAGAAGAGAGATTTGACGGGCTCTGAAAAGACAAAATTGTGAGATGTCTTGCAGAGGGATGCAGCAGTCTTGAAATTGCCAAACCTTTGAAGCGTGATCACCGAACAATCAAGCATTTTATGGCAAGTAGCCAGCAGGGTCGCAAGGAGTGTATTGGGCAAAAAAGGCGCAAGATAACTGCCCATGAATTGAGAAAAATCAAGCGTGAAGCTGCCAAGATGCCATTTGCCACCAGTTTGGCCATATTTCAGAGCTGCAACGTTACTGGAGTATCAAAAAGCACAAGGTGTGCCATACTCACGGACATGGCCAAGGTAAGGAAGGCTGAAAAACGACCACCTTTGAACAAGAAACATAAGATAAAATGTCAAGACTGGGAGAAGAAATATCTTAAGACTGATTTTTCAAAGGCTTTATGGACTGATGAAATGAGAGTGACTCTTGATGGGCCAGATGGATGGGCCAGAGGCTGGATCAGTAAAGGGCAAAGAGCTCCACTCCGACTCAGACGCCAGCAAGGTGGAGGTGGGGTACTGGTATTGGCTGGCATCATCAAAGATTAACTTGTGGGACCTTTTCGGGTTGAGGATGGAGTGAAGCTCAACTCCCAGACCTATTGCCAGTTTCTGGAAGACAACTTCTTCAAGCAGTGGTACAGGAAGAAGTTGGTATCGTTCAAGAAACATGATTTTCATGAAGGACAATGCTCCATCACATGCATCCAACTACTCAACAGCGTGGCTGGCCAGTGAAGGTCTAAAGATGAAAAAATAATGACATGGCCCCCTTGTTCACCTGATCTGAACCCCATAGAGAACCTGTCGTTCCTCATAAAATGTGAGATCTACAGGGAGGGAAAACAGTACACCTCTCGGAACATTGTCTGGGAGGCTGTGGGGCTGCTGCATGCAATGTTGATCGTAAACAGATCAAGCAACTGACAGAATCTATGGATGGTAGGCTGTTGAGTGTCATCATAAAGGTGGCTATGTTAGTCACTCATTTTTTGGGGTTTTATTTTTGCACGTTAGAAATATTTATTTCAAAATTTTGGGTAGTTATCTTGGTTTACCTGGTGAAAATAAACAAGTGAGATGGAAATATATTTGGTTGTTATTAAGTTGCATAATAATTCTGCACAGTAATAGTTACCTGCACAAACAGATATCCTCCTAAGATAGCCAAATCTATCAAAAGCCAACTCCAATTTACAAGAATATTAAGCTTTGATATATATGAGTCTTTTGCGTTGATTGAGAACATAGTTGTTGATCAATAATGAAAAAAAAACCTCTAAAGTACAACTTGCCTAATAATTCTGCACACGGTGTATAAAATACAAGGGTTCAGTCTCCATTCATCTCCCACACCAATTGAGCAAACTAATGCAGCTGTTTTAAAAAGTGTTTAATAAAAAATAGTTTTTTAGGCCTTAAACTGTTTTCGTTACGTTGTGTTCTCTGCCAATAGAGTCTAAAAACTATTTTAAGAAAATCTGTACATAAAAATCAAATGCGCTCCTTCCCTCCCGTGACCTGTGATAGTACTGTACATTCAAAAGTTGGGTATTGCAATGTCCAGGAGAAATTGTGTCACACATTATGGGGCCTTTTTACCTAGTCCCTTTGTGAAAATTGGAAATCTAGGCTTACAACAACATTTTAGTGCTAGAGATGTAATTATTTTTTCTTCACTGCTTAATTCTTAAAAATTATAACATTTTGTGACACACCTGTAGTGTCAATATGCTCACTGCTTCCCTAGATGAATTCATTGAGGAGTGCAGCTTGTAAAATGTTGTTATTTGTGATGACTTTCTGCTGTTCAAGCACCTCAGGGGTTCTGCCAATGTGACATGGCACTCACAAACCATTCCAACTAAATCTGAACTCAAATCTGGTGCTCCTTCCCTCCACTTTGTACTGTTCCTGAAAAGTAGTTTTAAACCACATATAGGATATTGGCAAACTCAGGAGTAGGGATGGGCGAACCCGAAAAGTAAAGTTCGGGGTCCGTACCGAACACATGGTGTTCGTGCACTCGACCCCGAACACGAGTTTTCTGGGACGTTCGTGTTACAGTTCGTGTAACCTTTCAGGTGCAGGAGCTGTTAAAAAAATGCATGTTATTAAAAAAACATTCTGATGATACTTACAGGTCCTGCGACGTCCTGCAGACTCTGCCTCCTAGCACTTCTGCTAACGCGTCCGTCCGATCATTGCTGTTTCCCCCGGTAAGCACCTCTGGCCAAAAGGATCTACCGTGACTGTGACGTCATACCCATGTGACCAGTCACGTGTGAATGTTGTATTACTTCATTGGCTACAGACTGGTCATGTGAGTATGACGTCATCACAGGTCCTGGTGCGCCGTGATGCGGTTGTCATCGCATCATGGCACACAATCTCCTGACGGCAGCGGGTTAGCTGCATGTATTTCCACAGCTGAGGCGCTCCTGTTGGTAGAGTGGGGTGATGCACTGTGAGACGCAAGTGTGTCGCCATGGGCAAGCCAGGGGACACAGGTCACACGCCACCACACCCTACATCCCAGTTAGGAACACCAAAGCTAACCAAAAATCCTTGTTGCCTTCCTCCAGAGGCTGATGATTCACACCAGGGGGTGGGCCAGGCGGTTGGCTCCGCCCACCGAAGAGGACACAGCTCTGGAGGCGGGAGAAACCAGGCAGTTCAGCTCAGGGAGTGAAGGAGTAAACAGCTAAGATGAGCTAAGGAAGTGAAAGTAGAAGTGAAGTGAAGTGGTAAAGGAGGAAAGCAAGAGTAGTGACAGAGAGAAAGCCTGAAGTAGTCCAGCTGTGTGCAGGACAGGTCAGCAAGGTCAGCAACGGCAGTGACTGTCTGGAGGGGGACCGTTTGGAAGTTCCTGGAAGGACCCCGGAGGCTGTGTGCCCGGCGGTCTGGAGCAGTGTTCCGAAGGACAGTCAGCACCAGGGCAGGGGCCTCTCGGACCCCGGCAAGGCTAGGAGTCGCCATAATTTGCCAAATCCGTCAGTGAAGGAGACGTAGATCCCCCAACAACCAAGTCCCGATTGAAGGCAACAGCCCAGCCAGAGTAGGAGGGACACCGCCACCGCCAAGGCACCAGTTTCTCAGGGCCAGCGCCTGCGGGCAAAGAGTAGAGCTCCTCCGGTCCAGCTTGAAGCCGGGGAGCGGGTTACCGGTGGGGACCCATCGCAACCAACAAGTAAACAAAGGTGCAAGGAAGAGGGACATCACCGTCACCTACTAGGAGAGCAAGTGCAACCGTCCGTGGGACCGTCTATCCAGCCGTTTGGTTTACCGTAAAAACTGTGTCAACGTCTCAGGCTGAGTGAGTACCACAGTGCCGCAAGGCACAGCGCTGCCCCCGCATCCCTGCACCTCCCTCACCATCACCGGGCCCCGGGATCACCAACCCCTACTAACGGAGGGGCAACACAACACCCGGCTGCTCCGCATCACCATCCCCGGGAGCCCCGTATAGAGCAGCGGTGGTGAAATCACCACAACCGTGGGTGGCGTCACGGACAATAAACAATCCCCACACCCAACAACCCCCCTTTCACTCACGGGTGAGGAGTGCCGCTCGAGAAACCCCCGGGATCCGGCCCACCGCTCGAGCCACCACTGAGCAGTAGCCGCCGGACCCGAGCAGAAGGGGTGAGCGTAGTGTGCTGACACCCTCCTCCCCGCCCGCGACAACTTGGCGTCACGAACAGGATCTTACCGCTCTGCCGTCTGGTAGAGGTGCGCCTTGTTACCGCCGGAGGTATCCGGCAGAAAAATTTCAGAAGCCGCCATCTTTGGCGCGAAAAGTTCCCGCTCGAGCGTCTTCTCGAGTAGTAGGGGCGCGAAGGCCGAAACCCCGCCCCGAGAGAGGAGGGGCCGGAAAGAGCTAAGGGGGACGGAAACAAGATGTCTGCGCCCGACGGAGCCGCTGGAGGAGCGGTGGTCGCAGCCGCAGCGGCACCCGTGGATGGAAATGGGCCTGCCCAGGTCCCGGCCGTACCGGCGGGAGGTGCCGCGGCCCCCGCGCTCGCTCAGGTCATGCCGTTCTCCTTGCCCTATGCGCCCGGAGCTGCCTGGCTACCGTAGTATGACGGGAAACCGGATGCCCTACAGGCCTTCCGGAAAAAGCTTAACCCGTTGCTAGAGCTGTACCCCCTGACTGATAAGCAATGTGCAACGATAGTGCTAGGCCAGTTAACCGGTGCAGCAGAGCAGGAAGCGGAGACCTGGGCCGAGGGGGACCGGCTCTCTGTAGCCACCATCTTTGAGAAGCGACAGACTGCCTTCGAAACCCGGACTGAAGCTGAGCTGAGGATGCAGTTTTACCAGTGCCGGCAACGAGCTGGGGATAGCATTCGGGACTATGCTCTACGTCTGCAGACCGCCCTCCGCACGCTGAAGCGGGCGAACCCTATTAATGAGGCGGATAGCAACAAGATGTTAGTGGAGCAATTTGCGCAGGGGATGAGGTCCCCTGAGGATCGTAAACAACTCCGGCTGTGGGCCCTGGAACACCCTGATGTGGACTTTGCTGTGTTCAAGGAGCGGGCCATTAAAGCACTACAGCCCCCAGCTGCAGAAGTTCTGGAACCCGCCCCGTGGCCCGTCGAGAAGCCCAGCAGTTGTGGAAGGAGAGGGGATGACTGTTCACCTACCAAGGCAAGCTCTGCAAGAGATATGTCAACTGGCGAACGAATGAACTCGTCTGGCAGATAGTGGTCCCGCACAGGGATGCTCCAATGGTCCTAGCAGCTTATCATGATAATGCAGGACACTTCGAGTGGAAGAAGTTGGAGACCCTACTCCGTGATCGGTTCTACTGGGTGCACATGAGAAAGACAGTCGAGAAGTGGTGCCGAGACTGTGGTCCGTGTAACCTGAGGCGGAAAGATGATGCCAGCAAGAGGTCTCCCCTACAGCCAATTGTCACGAAGCAGCCCCTGGAGTTGGTGGCCCTGGACCACATGAAGTTAACACCAAGCCGGTCAGGCTATGTGTACGCCCTCACCATTGTGGACCATTACTCTCGTTTCCTGGTAGTAGTGCCCGTGAAGGACCAGACAGCCAGAACAGCAGCGAGAGCATTTCAGGCCTACTTTTGTCGACCTCACGGTTACCCTGAAAGGGTACTGACTGATCAGGATCCTGCATTCGAGGCAGAAGTGTTCCAAGAGTTCTGTAACATGTACGGTTGTAAGAAAATCAGAACCACACTGTACCACCCCCAAACCAATGGATTGTGCGAGAAGATGAACCATGTGGTTATTGATATGCTCAAGACTCTACCTTTTTGAAGAAAGAAACCAATGGCCAGAAAAGTTACCAGATCTGTTAGACTTGTACAACCATATCCCGGTAAATTCGACCAACTGCAGCCCTGCTTACCTGATGCGAGCCAGACCTGGCAAGTTACCTGTAGACTTTGAGATGGGGACTGTGTCACCTGAGGCAGTTCAGGAAATAGAGGATTGGGATACAGAGCGGCAGCAGCAGTACCGTAAGGTCCAGGAATGCGTAGAAAGGAGCCTGTCTCAAGCAAGAACGAGACAAGAGCAGCATTACAATCAAACAGCCCCAGCAACTCCCTTAGCACCTGGAGAACAAATCCTCAAGAAGAAGCGGAGGGCGCACAAATTGGATGATCAGTGGGAGAATGAACCCTACACCATTATCCCCTCCAACTTTGACAATAGTAAGGTATGCCTCATAAGCAAGGATGAAGGCAAGACCTATCAAGCAGTTTCTCGGGACCGCCTGAAAGCGTGCCCTGAACGGTGCAGAACCCAAAAAGAAGTAGAAGAAGTACAAGAAAGTCCCCAAAGTCAAGAAAAAGACGAAGAGATGATCCAAACAATCCTTGGAAAATTCCCCAAAACTTGGACCCGAATAAACAATGCCATAGTGGTACCAGTCTTGACGTTCCAGCAGTTGGTCGAGCCAGAAACAGAAGAGGTTCCAGATCCACCTAAAGAACCATCAACACGAGATGACACGCCAGCAGTGGAACAGGAGGTTCAACCCCCTGCCAGTGGTGAACCTGCCGTACCCTCGGCGAATCTGAGATCCCGTAGGCAACCAACATGCATCCCTGTCAGGGTTAGGCCTACCAATCACACGGGAGGGGCAGACACTCTAAGTAGTCAGGGACAAACCCCAGAGCTACGCCGGTCCCAACGTAGCACTCGGGGACATCCCCCTCCAAGGTATAGAACATAGAAAGTAAAATACCTAACAGAATGTAAATAGTTATGTAAAATGTCTGTAATGTTGTGTATAAAATGCTTTTTGTCTTAGGTGATTAAGTAAATGGACAATTGGGCCACTGGACTATGGGTGGCCAACACCTAAATTGTTCATAGTTAGCACCAGTGTGCTCAGCACCCCTGAAGAAAATCCCGTCCAGCGTGCATAGAGTGGGGTCATCAATGCTCTGACGCACGCCCAGAGCCTACGTTGGGGGTTTTATCGTGGCGGGTCCCCCATGGAGCAGTGTAATGGACACCCGGCTGGGAGCCACACTGGACTCTTAAAGTTGTTTAAGGTTGTAACATGTATGTCTTGTTTTGTTTTCCACAGTCCGGGAGTACTGAATTTAACTAAGGGGGAGTGTGGCGCCCCAGGACCTGGTCGCCACAACAGCATTGACCTTCCAAAGGGTTAATGCTGAGCCTGGAGGTAATGGGGAGGTCCATTGGCCAGCAAGTTTAACACCCAACACAGTTCTCCCTCCGGCCAGCAGGGGGAGCTCTGAACCTGGAATTCCAGGGAGCATTCCTCAAGTCTGGCCTGGGGGAGGAAGTAGTGTTCAGTCTGTAGAGAGAAGTGGAAGGAAGCAGACGCAGAGTGAGCTGTCCTGTGGAACTGGGGCCTAGAGCTAGAGTAGCTTGGCCCAGGGAAGCAGGAGTAGCTGAGAGGCAGCGGAGAGACTCGGACACCGGAGTCTGTGGCCACCAGGGCTTAAACATACTCCCTGGTAGCCGAATCCGAAGGGCAGGAGAGCTGCAAGCACCTGGCCCAAAAACATCCCAAAGGTACAGCTGCAGCATCAGGGCCCGGTGTGGACTCCAGCAGAGAAACACCAGAGAGGGCCTGCGCAGCCTGCTACAGAGGGAAAGGGACGTACCATCAGTCCCAGCATCAAAGAGGGCCATTGCTGGATTCAGAGAAGCAGGGTACTATCATAACAAAGAAAAGTACAGGAGTAGGCCTCATACTCAGCTGGCCAGAAAGATCACCCCAAGTACTTCCAGGCCGACCGGATCCCCATCACCACCTGTAACGGTCTCCCAGGACTGGACTGTTCCCAAAGTAAAAGAGGAAAAGGTAAAGAGACTGTTGCAGGGGCGTAACGACCGCGGTCGCAGCGGTCGCCATCGCGACCGGGCCCGGGCAGTTTGGGGCCCGCGGGGACCCGACAGATCAGCAGCCAGCTCCTCTCAGTGAGAGAGAAGCTGCGCTGATCTGTCACAGTGCACGCGCCCACTATATGACCCGCTGCCGCCCCCGACACCGGGCCCTCCTGCCCGATGTCAGCGGCGGCACCGGGGCCCCCCTCCCCCGTCACCGCGCACAGTAATAATGAAGCATAGAGCGGCCAGCGCCGCTCTGCATCATCATACTCCCCCTGTGCCTGCGCGGTGACGTCACTCCTGTGCGACTGCTGTGCTGAGTGCACAGAGCGCAGGGAGGGAGGACGCCGACCGGAGCACCGGGAGAGAGAGGAGGACGAGCAGCAGTGGAAGGAGGAGAGCAGGGAGTACAGCAGCAGTGGAACAAGGAGACGTCAGGACAGAGCAGCAGTGGAAGGAGAAGATCGGTGAGTACTTGTTTTTTTTTTTTTATATATATAAAGTGAGTACACGGTGGTCAGAGGCCTGGGGTGGGGAGGCTGCATGATACTGTACATGGAGGCCTGGGGTGGGGAGGCTGTATGATACTGTACATGGAGGCCTGGGGTGGGGAGGCTGCATGATACTGTACATGGAGCCTCCATGTACAGTATCATGCAGCCTCCCCACCCCAGGCCTCCATGTACAGTATCATGCAGCCTCCCCACCCCAGGCCTCCATGTACAGTATCATGCAGCCTCCCCACCCCAGGCCTCCAGGTACAGTATCATGCAGCCTCCCCACCCCAGGCCTCCATGTACAGTATCATGCAGCCTCCCCAACCCAGGCCTCCATGATGGAGGCCTGGGTTGGGGAGGCTGCATGATACTGTACATGGAGGCCTGGGGTGGGGAGGCTGCATGATACTGTACATGGAGAACTGGGGTGAGGAGGCTGCATGATACTGTACATGGAGGCCTGGGGTGGGGAGGCTGTATGATACTGTACATGGAGGCCTGGGGTGGGGAGGCTGCATGATACTGTACATGGAGGCCTGGGGTGGGGAGGCTGCATGATACTGTACATGGAGGCCTGGGGTGGGGAGGCTGTATGATACTGTACATGGAGGCCTGGGGTGGGGAGGCTGCATGATACTGTACATGGAGGCCTGGGGTGGGGAGGCTGCATGATACTGTACATGGAGGCCTGGGGTGGGGAGGCTGCATGATACTGTACATGGAGGCCTGGGGTGGGGAGGCTGCATGATACTGTACATGGAGGCCTGGGGAGACTGCATTATACTGTACATGGAGGCCTGGGGAGGCTGGCAGCATTATTATAGATGGAGGCCTGGGGAGGCTGGCTGCATTATTATACATGGAGGCCTGGGGAGGCTGGCTGCATTATTATACATGGAGGCCTGGGGAGGCTGGCTGCATTATTATACATGGAGGCCTGGGGAGGCTGGCTGCATTATTATACATGAGGCCTGGGGAGGCTGGCTGCATTATTATACATGGAGGTCTGGGGAGGCTGGCTGCATTATTATACATGGAGGCCTGGGGAGGCTGGCTGCATTATTATACATGGAGGCCTGGGGAGGCTGGCTGCATTATTATACATGGAGGCCTGGGGAGGCTGGCTGCATTATTATACATGGAGGCCTGGGGAGGCTGGCTGCTATATTATACATGGAGGCCTGGGAGGCTGGCTGCTATATTATACATGGAGGCCTGGAGAGGTTGGCTGCATTATTATATATGGAGGCCTGGTGAGGCTGCATAATAAACATGAAGGACACCTTATACATTGAATATAGAGGTGTAATATACATAGAGGTCTATGAGGCTGCATTATACTGGAGGTCTATAGGGCTGCATTAAAATGGAGGTCGGGGGGGGGCTGTATAATACAAAATGAAGGGACACCTTATACATGGAATATAGGGGTGAATTATACATGGAGGAGTATGGGGCTGCATAATACCATCTGAAGTTTTATGGGGTTGTGTTATAATACATATAGGACTATGGGGGCTGCATTATAATATATGGAGGACTATGGAGGCTACCTTATACATGGACTATGGAAGTGCATTATAAAACATGGAGGACTATGTGGTGCAGTATAATATATGGAGAACTATGGGGTGAATTTTAATACATGGAGAACTATGGGAAATGCATTATAATTGAAGGGCTACTTTATACATGGAGGATTATGGGGGTGCATTATAATATATGGAGGGCTATGTATCTGCATTCTAATATATGAAGGGTTATGTGAGACCCTTTATACAATTATTTGGAAGGCTATGTGGGGGCTGTTATAGTATTTTGAGAACTTTATACAGGGGGGACAAAGATACAAGTATGGGATGGAAATGTTTTGTGCTGAGGGAAAAAGGCTCTTTCCCTCAGCAGCCAACTTTCCCATGCTCTGCTATACATCTCTCAGCACCCAGCTTTCCCATGTTCTGATATACATCTCTCAGCACCCAGCTTTCCCATGTTCTGATATACATCTCTCAGCACCCAGCTTTCTCATGCTCTGATATGTTAAAGCTGGGTGCTGAGGACAAGATAAATATCAGAACATAGGAAAGCTGGGTGCTGATAGAGGGATTTCAGGGTGCTGTGGGTGAGAGCCAAGTGTCAGCGTCATTATCCTGTACCCCGAGTGTCAGTGTCATTATCCCTTACCCCATACCTCCCAACCGTCCCGGATACAGCGGGACTTTCACGCTTTACGTTGTTTGTCCCGTTGCCACGATCGGGACGGCCGGCTCCCGGGCTCCGCCCACCCACTCTCTCTCCGCCTCCCTGCTTTTCCCTCCTACCATCCCAGTAGACGTGGCATAACAGAGAGGAGCGCTGCCTGTGCTGCTGCTGGTACAGTAAAATCTCCCCAGCGCTGATTTCCCTCCCTCCCCCCCCTCACCCCCGGCCGGAGCCTCTCTGTGCGGTCGGCCGGCCGCCTGTCTGTGCGGTCGGCCAGCCGCCTGTCTGTGCGGGCGCCCCCCGGCCGCCTGTCTGTGCGGGCGCCCCCCGGCCGCCTGTCTGTGCGGGCGCCCCCCGGCCGCCTGTCTGTGCGGGCGCCCCCCTGCCGCCTGTCTGTGCGGGCGCCCCCCTGCCGCCTGTCTGTGCGGGCGCCCCCCTGCCACCTGTCTGTGAAGGCGACCGGCCACCTCACTGTGTGGGCGACCGGCCGCCTCACTGTGGCTCCCTGCGTTTCCATGCTGGAGGCCCGCCGGCTGCCTGCGTGTCCATGCTGGAGGCCCGCCGGCTGCCTGCGTGTCCATGCTGGAGGCCCGCCGGCTGCCTGCGTGTCCATGCTGGAGGCCCGCCGGCTGCCTGCGTGTCCATGCTGGAGGCCCGCCGGCTGCCTGCATGTCCATGCTGGAGGCCCGCCGGCTGCCTGCGTGTCCATGCTGGAGGCCCGCCGGCTGCCTGCGTGTCCATGCTGGAGGCCCGCCGGCTGCCTGCGTGTCCATGCTGGAGGCCCGCTGGCTGCCTGCGTGTCCTTGCTGAATGGGTGTGGATGGGGAGTGGATATGGGCGTGACTGTGAAATGGGTGTGGTTAGGGGGGTGGCCTAAAAATTTGCCGCGGCGCGCTACGCGCGCCGCAAACTTTGTCCTTCTTTTCCTTCTTTAAAAGTTGGGAGGTATGCCTTACCCCAAGTGTCTGTGTATGTGGAGGGGGGGCCCAGGTCTAAACTTTGCACCGGGGCCCATCCAACTCTAGTTACGCCACTGGACTGTTGTTTGTGCCTGGTTCTTTCATTGCCTGTCGGCCCTGCACCGTGTTAGCCACACAACCCCATAGACTTTCACGAGCACTAACAGTGTCCCCGGGGCTCCACTCCACCTGTGGGGAGCAGTACCACCATTGCTGCCATAACATCACCCCGGAGGCCTCACACAGCAGCGGCGGCTTAATAGCCGCAGACCACAGGTGGCGTCACGAACACAAACTTTATTCATCAAGCCACATATTCTACTGACACCCACCAGGGCCACGGAGCCGGGCCCAGCCACCACTGACTACCACCGGACTAGTCCGGCCCGGCACCGGGTGTCCCATAGCCCTGGGGTGGGCGAGTCACTGGCTGCCACAGCCGGTGAATTGCGGCTCCGGGACTCACGTGATCGGAGCACCGTTGCTATAGTAACTGCCTGTCAGATTAACTCTCACTGAGTGATTAGACTACACGGGAGCAGCAGCGTCTTCCTCCCATGCAGTGCTGTCTGATGTAGCAGAGCTGCATGGGGGGAACTGCAACAATGTAGAGTCAGTATGGGTAAATGTACATGGGGAGGGGAATAATGGAAAAATGCTAATTGGAGTTTGCTATAAGCCTCCTAACATACCTGAACAAACAGAGGGTGAAATGCTGGAACAAATTGAAACGGCAGCTAATAATAATAATTGGGTTCTTATTATCTGGGATTTAAACTATCCAGACATACAGTGGGACATAGAATCTTCTGATTGTGCTAAAAGCTGTAAATTCTTGTCTACTATTCAAGACAATTTCCTCTCTCAGATGGTAGATGAATCGACGAGGGGAGAAAATTTGCTAGATCTCGTCCTGTCAAATAGACCAGATACAATTTCAGATCTACAGGTTCGGGAGCACTTGGGCACCAGCGATCATAATATGGTAAGCTTCAAAGTATTATTCAATAGAACATTTCAAAGGGGAAATTCTAAAACCTGGAATTTTAGGAAAGCTAATTTCAACAAATTAAGGGAAGAGCTTAAATGTGTAGATTGGGACAAAGTCATGGTAACTGGAGATACTGAACATAAATGGGATACGTTTAAGGATATACTGCTAGAGTCCTGTAAAAAACAGAAAATTGCAATTTCTTGAGCTGCTTCGCCACGTCACGGCAAATCTCATTTGAGGCAGTCCTACACTAAAATATTTTTATAAAATGTGCCATACGGCCTCACATATGAATAGTAGAACTGCTCTTAGCAGCACTCACCTGGTCTATTTCAATCCCGTACCCATGACTGAGTCATGGCTGTGGGCGGGACAGGTCCAAGCAAATGCTGCATGAAGTAAATAGCCTGTGGACAAGGCCTGATGACTTAATGTGAACAGTCACCAACCGCCAAAATCTAGACAGATGGAATACATCCCAAATTGGGGTGCATAGCAAGGTGGAGGTCAACCACCGACCAATTCAATGAAGAAAAAACAAAAAGCCAGCACTAAATGTGCACTTCAGCACTAACAATTCCAAACTGTACTTATTATAAAAATTTTGAGATTTTTGGCAAAAAATTGCAATTTCTTGAGCTGCCTCGCCACGTCACGGCAAATCTCATTTGAGGCAGTCCTACACTAAAATATTTTTATAAAATGTGCCATACGGCCTCACATATGAATAGTAGAACTGCTCTTAGCAGCACTCACCTGGTCTATTTCAATCTCGTACCCATGACTGAGTCATGGCTGTGGGCGGGACAGGTCCAAGCAAATGCTGCATGAAGTAAATAGCCTGTGGACAAGGCCTGATGACTAAGGGTACCTTCACACTTAGCGATGCAGCAGCGATCCGACCAGCGATCTGACCTGGTCAGGATCGCTGCTGCATCGCTACATGGTCGCTGGTGAGCTGTCAAACAGGCAGATCTCACCAGCGACCAGTGAACAGCCCCCAGCCAGCAGCGACGTGCAAGCGACGCTGCACTTGCACGGAGCCGCCGTCTGGAAGCTGCAGAGACTGGTAACTAAGGTAAACATCGGGTATGGTTACCCGATGTTTACATTAGTTACCAGCACACACCGCTTAGCTGTGTGTGCAGGGAGCAGGGAGCCGCGCACACTGAGCGCTGGCTCCTTGCTCTCCTAGCTACAGTACACATCGGGTTAATTAACCCGATGTGTACAGCAGCTACATGTGCAGAGAGCCGGAGCCGGCAGCACACGCAGTGTGAGAGCTGCAGAGGCTGGTAACTAAGGTAAATATCGGGTAACCACCTTGGTTACCCGATGTTTACCTTGGTTACAAGCTTACCTCAGCTGTCAGACGCTGGCTCCTGCTCCCTGCTCGCTTCATTTGTCGCTCTCTCGCTGTCACACACAGTGATCTGTGTGTCACAGCGGGAGAGCGCCTTTGAAGAAAACGAACCAGGGTTGTGTGTAACGAGCAGCGATCTCGCAGCAGGGGCCAGATCGCTGCTCAGTGTCACACACAGCGAGATCGCTAATGAGGTCACTGCTGCGTCACAAAAAGCGTGACTCAGCAGCGATCTCGGCAGTGAGCTCGCTGTGTGTGAAGCACCCCTTAATGTGAACAGTCACCAACTGCCAAAATCTAGACAGATGGAATACATCCCAAATTGGGGTGCATAGCAAGGTGGAGGTCAACCACCGACCAATTCAATGAAGAAAAAACAAAAAGCCAGCACTAAATGTGCACTTCAGCACTAACAATTCCAAACTATACTTATTATAAAAATTTTGAGATTTTTGGCAAAAAACTGCAATTTCTTGAGCTGCCTCGCCACTACACTAAAATATTTATAAAAATATTTTAGTGTAGGACTGCCTCAAATGAGATTTGCCATGACGTGGCGACCAGGGAGCATACACTGCGAGTTGAAGAAAAGCGATTCCGGCAGCTAAATAGGAAAGGGTTCTTTACAGTTAGAGTAGTCAGACTGTAGAATGCCCTTCCACAAGAGGTAGTAATGGCAGATACTATAACAGCTTTTAAAAAAGGGCTGGATGATTTCCTCAGTACACAAAACATTGTTGGTTATAAATGACTTAGTGACCAAATGTAGAACTGGTGGAGGAAGGTTGAACTAGATGGACCTAGGTCTTTTTTCAAAATAAGTAACTATGTAACTATGGGTTGAAGGGGAAAGAAGACAGAAGACCAGCATCGTGGATGGTTGAGAGGGAGTAATAAACATGGAGTCTCTAAGTGTGTCTGTGTATTTATTTCTATTAAAGTATTTTTTCTCTGTGTGGTGTCTTTTTTTTAACCCTTTATTGGAGATTCTTAATGGCCAGGTCAAAGTTGCCTGACATTAAGAATCTCTGGCTTAATACTAGCTAGTAAAACATAGCTAGTATTAACCCATTATTACCCAGCATGCCACCCGGCTTCAGGGCTGCTGGAACAAGCCGGCCTCACCGCGGGATTTTTAGTGTCAGCTGATTCCGTCAGGTGACCGCATCAGCTGATCATCGCCAGGTCTGAGAGAGAGAAAAGAGAGAGAAAAGAGAATAGAGAAAAGAGAGAAAAAAGAGAGAGAAAAGAGAAGAGAGAGGGAGAGAAAGAGAGAGGAGAGAGAGAGAAGAGAGGAGAGAGAAGAGGAGAGAAGAGAGAGAGAAAGAAGAAGAGAGAAAAGAGAGAAGAGAGAGAAGAGAGAGAGAGAGGAGAAGAGGAGAGAAGAGAGAGGAGAGAGAATAGAGAGACAGAGAGAGCGAGAGAAGAGAGAGAATTGAGAGAGAGGAGAGAGAAGAGAGAGAAGAGGAGAGAAGAGGAGAGAAGAGAGAGAGAGAAGAGAGAGAAGAGAGAGAGAGGAGAGAGAGATAGAGGAGAGAGAAGAGAGACAGAAGAGGAGAGAAGAGAGAGAGAAGGGAGAGAGAAGAGAGATTGAAGAGAGAGAAGAGAGAGAGAAGAGAGAGAGAGAAGAGAGAGAGGAGAGCAATGCAGCCTCATTATCAAATAATAATTACAATTTAAAATTAAAAATAAATTAAATTCTTTACCGGGGAGGCCTGGACTTGAACTTGTGAACTAATGCTCCCTAGGCAGTAGCTCTAACCATTGAGCCACTGCCTCTAATGAGAAACATAGGAAGATTTGGTCATCTTGACCTCTGCATTGCAGATTGAAGTCTCGGTGACAGCGCGGCTCACTTCAGGTGCTTCGTTGAGAGGACACAGAGCACTCCTTTTCTATGGGGCTCCCTGTCAGCTTCATGTAGCAGAGCTGACAGTGTCGTGTGGATTACTTCGGAACTGGATTGTTGTTTGGGGATTAATAAAGAGGTAAATGAGGTGTTTTTTTGTCTTTTATTCCAAATAAAGGATTTTTCATTGTGTGTTTCTTTACTTTCACTTACAGGTTAATCATGGAAGGTGTCTCGGGGAGACGCCTGCCATGATTAACCCCGTTATTACCTCGATTGCCACCGCACCAGGGCAATTCGGGATGAGCTGGCTAGAGTCCCAGGACTGCCGCATCTAATGGATGTGGCAATTCCGGGCAGCTGCTGGGTGATATTGTTAGGGTGGTGGGATCCCCATAACGTGGCGCTCCGCATCCTGGCAATGCCAGCCTCCATCCGTCTGGCTTTATCCTGGCTGGTATCAAAGTTGGGGGGAACCGCATTTTTTTTTTTAATTATTTCTTTAATTATTTTACTGCACGATATAGACCCGCCCACAAGTGGCTGATTGGTTGCAGTGAGACAGCTGTCACTCATCGTGGGGGCGTGTCTGACTGCAACCAATCATGGGCGCTGGTGGGCGGGAAAGGCACGGAATATCTGATTGAATAATGAAGCAGCAGCCTTTTTCAAAAGAGGAAAAGCCGCCGGAGATTTGTGACAGCCGTGCAGCACCGCGCCCATGATCGATGAGTAGGAAAGAGAGAGGGATTGTGCTGGGGATGCAGGACGCATGCAGATACACAACGTGCGCACATACTTACTGTGAAAAGCCATGCTTTTGGTGATCGAACCATTCTCGAACGGTAATTCGAGCTGCCGAACTCTAAGCAAATCATTCGAGTTCGTCGAACAACTCGAACACCGCCCAAAAATCACTCGAACATGAAATTGGCGAACCTCGAACCTCGAACATCGCTCATCTCTACTTGAGAGACCTAAGTGACAGAAAATACCCCAAAAGTGACACCATTTTAAAAACTGCACCCCTCAAAGTGCTCAAAACCACATTCAAGAAGTTTATTAACACTTCAGGTACTTCACAGGAATTAATGCAATGTGGAATGAAGAAATTAATAAATTTACATTTTACCTAAAAATGTTGCTTTACCCTCAATTTATTCCCCTTTACAAAGGAATAGCATGACAAAATGGACCACAAAATTTGTTCCCCATTTTTTTTCTGAGCGTGCTAATACCCTACATGTGATCATAAACCTCTGTTTGGTGAAATGAGAGGGCTCGGAATGGAAGGAGCAATATTTGAATTTAGGAACACAAGTTGGGCTGAAATAGATTGCCGGTATCATGTCGCTTTGGCAGGGCCCCTAAAGTACCTGAACAGCAGCAAGCCCCCTCAAGTGACTTAATTCTGTAAACTAGACCTCTCAAGGATTTTATTCAGGGGCATTGTGGGCATTTTGAAAAAAAAAGATACTTCACAGATTTGATAACTTAAACCCACCATATCAAAAATGTTCTTTATTTTTCACAAAAATATGATCTTTTAGCACCAAATTTCTCCCATTTACAAGAGGTAACATCAAAAAGTGGACCAAACAGTTTGTTACCCAATTTCTTATGAGCGTAGTGATACCCCACTTGTGGTCAAAAAGTTCTGTTTGGAGAAACGGGAGAGCTCAGAACGGAAGGAGTGATAATTGAATTTTGGAAAAACTGAAATAAATTGCGGGCAGCATGTCGCATTTACAGGGCCCCTAAGGAACCTAAGCAGCAGAAACCCCCCTCAAGTGACCCCATCATGAAAACTAGTCCCCTCAAAGATTGTTTTTGCTTAGAGAGTTACCTATGAAACCCCACCTGTCACATATTAATGAAATCTATTTTTAACATGCACATTCTTTACTAAATATTAAAAAGAAAGAATATAGTGCATGAAACATAGTTGGACTATGGCATATTTGAAATGCGTTACAAATAAATATTTGTTTCATGAGTAGTACAATTACAAACTTAGGTTATTTTCCATGAACTAAGGCCAAGCATTGTTGCTTTCTTCAGTAATGAAACAATTACTCCTTAAACCCTATGATTATAGAAAACAAATACTCATCCTTATTAGAATGACATAACACCTGGCAAAAATGGGCAATGGCCACTATACAAGTAGAAATACTGTGTAGAGCCAAGTGACATTCCAGAACTGCAGATGTCAAATGTTGTTTCCTCAGACTTCACTGCTTGAAATGATTGAACTAAACTCAACTAATTTATCACTTTGTACAACTGCAACTAATTTACATGACATTAGAACTGATTCATATATCTCAGTTCTCCAAAACGTGAACACAACAGGTCACTAAAAGTCATTTGTAGTTTATTGATACTTTATTATGGATACCAATATCAGCTCCTATTGTTCTATATGAATAAATTAAAATAACTTTAAAGCTTTTTTAAAATTTAGTTAACATAAAAATTACTTTTCTCTAAAGTAAAGACACATGAGAGAACAAATATTTAATTTGTAATGTGCAGTGGGCCTAAAGTTATAAATACAGTGACTGTCATAACTATAGAAAAAGGAGAACATTAAGTAGATGTGAATTAAATTCATGTTGAATTTCACAAAATTTGCAGGTCCAAGTGAATTTGAACAATTTGCTCTTTGATTCGCAAAAATCGCAAGATTGTCCACCACTATTTTACACATTTCGGAACATTGTAGTGCCTCAGAAGGCTCACATGATCTTGGGCGCAACTGCATGGGCTTCCAAAATATGTCTTGCAGCTACCGTAGTAGGGACTTTAATAGCCTGTATAAAAGTAAGCAGGGAATGCAACAGCCATTTTAGGATAGTGAGAGATTAGAGCTCAGCAATAGAGATAGGAAGAGAAATCCAGAAACCATTGGGCTAATAATCCAGAAACTAATTTATTGTACTGTCGCGGGCGGGGAGGAGGGTGTCAGCACACTACACTCACCCCCTTCTGCTCGGGTCCGGCGGCCGCTGCTCAGTGGTGGCTCGAGCTGTAGGCCGGATCCCGGGGGTTTCTCGAGCGGCACTCCTCGCCCGTGAGTAAAAGGGAGTTGTTGGGTGTGGGGATGATGATTGTCCGTGACGCCACCCACGGTTGTGGTGATTCCACCACCGCTGCTCAATACGGGGATCCCGGGGATGGTGATGCGGAGCAGCCAGGTGTTGTGTTGCCCCTCCGTGGGCAGGGGTTGGTGATCCCGGGGCCCGGTGAAGGGTTGTGAGGTGCGGGGCCTGGTGGGCGCAGGGACGCGGGGGCAGCGTTGTGCCTTGTGGCACTGTGGTACTCAGGCACTCAGCCTGAGACGTGGACACAGTTGTACGGTAAACCAAACGCCTGGTAGGACGGTCCCAGAGACGGCCGCACCTGCACTCCCGGTAGGTGACGGTGATGTCCCTCTTCCTTGCACCTATGGTTGACTTGTGGTAGCGGTGGATTCCCTCCGGTTACCCGCTCCCCGGCTTCAATCTGGGCCGGAGGAGCCCTACACTTTTCCCGCAGGCGCTGGCCCTGAGAAACTGGTGCCGTGGCGGTGGCGGTGTCTCTCCGGTTCGGGTTGGGCTGTTGCCTTCAATCGGGACTTGGTTGTTGGGGGATCTACGTCCCCTTCACTGACGGATTCGGCAAATTTGGCGACTCCTAGCCTTGCCGGGGTCCGAGAGGCCCCTGCCCTGGTGCTGACTGTCCTTCGGAACACTGCTCCAGACCACCGGGCACACAGCCAACGGGGTCCTTCCAGGAACTTCCAAACGGTCCCCCTCCAGACAGTCACCGCCGTCGCTGACCTTGCTGATCTGGCCCTACACAAAGCTGGACCCTTCAGGCTTTCTTTCTTTACTGTCACTTCACTTGCTTTCCTCCTTTTCCACTTTTCTTCCTTCACTTTCACTTTCTTAACTCCTCTACTTAGCTCCTCACTCCTGCTCCTCTCTGAGCTGACTCCTCGACTCCACTCAACTCCCTGAACTGCCTGGTTTCTCCCGCCTCCAGAGCTGTGACCTCCTCGGTGGGCGGAGCCAACCGCCTGGCCCACCCCCTGGTGTGGATCATCAGCCTCTGGAGGAAGGCAACAAGGATTTGTAGTTTAGCTGTGATGTGCCTACCTGGGGTGTGGGGTGTGGTGGTGTTGTGACCTGTGACCCCTGGCTTGCCCAGGGCGTCACATTCCCCCTTAGCAAAATGCAGACCGTCCGCGGGCTGCCGTCCTACACCGGTTTTATTTTTCTGAAAAAGATAACATTTGGAATTAACATATTTACATTTTTAATCATAACTCTTCCCGAGACGGGAGGCACATTTCTTTTAATGTTACAAACGGTTTACGGTTACGGTTTCCGCTCTCTCCCACCCAAGCAACCTGGCCCTGATGCTGCCCCCTAAAGCCCAGGCAGCACCCCTTGACCCACAGTCCAGCACAAGTTACCCGAGCGGGATCTGTCCTTCCCCTCCAGAGGGTAGCCACCGGTTCCTTTGGTGGCTGGGCCCCAGCCTGCTCTGCTGAGGGCCCTCCCTCCAACCTGCCTCTCCGGAGGCGGCATTGCGGAAAACGGTAACGGTAAACAACATATTTACAAGCCACTTAACGTTTGTGGTGCCCTGCAAGTTCACGGGCTTGTCCATAAGGAGTCCCTTATGCAACTTTTAAACGGTCCCCTCGGGGACAACGGTGCTGGCTCCGGCCGGTTCAATCACTACAGACAATCAGGTAACTTCTTCTTGGATCAATCATTTTTCATTTTCAACTTTTAAACAAACAACAGAATGGTGGTCCCAACGGGGACGGTGCAACGGGCATCCGCTGCCCTACTCGTACTTTTCTGCTGAGGCGGACCCATCCTCTGCCACCGGCACATCAAACTTGCACTGACATGCCTGCGGTGACAGGGGCACCCGATACCCATTTCCACCGGCACACGGGGTATGGACAACCACGGGGTCCCACACATAGCGGGAACGCTCACTTGCCTCTTCAAACTCAGCAGCAGGCCCGGGACTAGGGCTGGAGTCGTCATCTCGTGCTTCTGCGTCAGGCGGGTTGCCGCCAGCTGTCGCAGCCTCCTGGCCTCCAACATCCAGAACTTCAGCCCCTTCCGCGGCAGCACGGAGCAGCAGATTAGGCGAGCTGACACTAAGGCGCCTCATAAGTAACGGCAAGGGTGATGCATAGGCTGAGACTAGGCCGGGCCCCTCAGCCGCAGCGGCCGGTCCTGGTAGGACATAGGGACGTGGGTCACCAGTCGGCTCTGCTACATCCATTCCCCCCCGTACCTCGGGGCAGTTGTAAGCAGCTCCTTCACCTCGTCGGTCCACTGCTCCATCATCCGGAAGATCTGATCCTGCTGACGCTGGTGAAATTGCATCACCCGGGCCTTCATCCAGGCCACGGTCTCGGGCTCAGGGCCTGGCACAGTCTCTACTGGGACTTCTGGCACCATGCTGTTAAGGGGCCGCAGTTCTAGCGGTTCCCCCTGGTATACTTCAGGGACGTCCCGGACGTCTGCAGCCGGATGGTCCGCCGGAGCGGCTGGGCAGGGTATCGCTACCGGTTGGGCAGGTAGCGGGCCTAATGGTGTGGCGGTAGCAGCTACTACGGGTAGCAGGGAGAGAGGCAGGGTGAGCGGAAGCCGGCCGGGCCCCTCAGCTCCAACGGCCGATCCCTCAGGAATACAGGGGCGTGGGTCGCTTACCCGCTCCTCCAAATCCTCTTCTGCCTCGCGTCTCCACATAGCAGCCACCACGTCCGCCATGTCGGTCTCCCACTCCTCCAGGAGGAGTTGCATATGAGCCTGCAGACGGTTACTCAGCGGGACGGTCCGGTCCCTCAACCACGTCGCTGTGCCGGGCGCGGGGGCTTCTTCGTTGGGAGTGGGATCGTACATCTTGGCAATCGTGCCTTCCAGGAACCCAGTGTTGCTGCAGAGTCCTGGCGTCCCTGCTTTATAGCTGCAGTTACATGCGTCCAGCCGCCATCGCGTCCCCCTTAGCTCTTTCCGGCCCCTCCTCTCTCGGGGCGGGGTTTTGACCTTCGCGCCTCTACTGCTCGAGAAGACGCTCGAGCGGGAACTTTTCGCGCCAAAGATGGCGGCTTCTGAAATTTTTCTGACGGATACCTCCGGCGGTAACAAGGCGCACCTCTACCAGACGGCAGAGCGGTAAGATCCTGTTCGTGACGCCAAGTTGTCGCGGCGGGGAGGAGGGTGTCAGCACACTACGCTCACCCCCTTCTGCTCGGGTCCGGCGGCCGCTGCTCAGTGGTGGCTCGAGCTGTAGGCCGGATCCCGGGGGTTTCTCGAGCGGCACTCCTCGCCCGTGAGTGAAAGGGAGTTGTTGGGTGTGGGGATGATGATTGTCCGTGACGCCACCCACGGTTGTGGTGATTCCACCACCGCTGCTCAATACGGGGATCCCGGGGATGGTGATGCGGAGCAGCCAGGTGTTGTGTTGCCCCTCCGTGGGCAGGGGTTGGTGATCCCGGGGCCCGGTGAAGGGTTGTGAGGTGCGGGGCCTGGTGGGCGCAGGGACGCGGGGGCAGCGTTGTGCCTTGTGGCACTGTGGTACTCAGGCACTCAGCCTGAGACGTGGACACAGTTGTACGGTAAACCAAACGCCTGGTAGGACGGTCCCACAGACGGCTGCACCTGCACTCCCGGTAGGTGACGGTGATGTCCCTCTTCCTTGCACCTATGGTTGACTTGTGGTAGCGGTGGATTCCCTCCGGTTACCCGCTCCCCGGCTTCAATCTGGGCCGGAGGAGCCCTACACTTTTCCCGCAGGCGCTGGCCCTGAGAAACTGGTGCCGTGGCGGTGGCGGTGTCTCTCTGGTTCGGGTTGGGCTGTTGCCTTCAATCGGGACTTGGTTGTTGGGGGATCTACGTCCCCTTCACTGACGGATTCGGCAAATTTGGCGACTCCTAGCCTTGCCGGGGTCCGAGAGGCCCCTGCCCTGGTGCTGACTGTCCTTCGGAACACTGCTCCAGACCACCGGGCACACAGCCAACGGGGTCCTTCCAGGAACTTCCAAACGGTCCCCCTCCAGACAGTCACCGCCGTCGCTGACCTTGCTGATCTGGCCCTACACAAAGCTGGACGCTTCAGGCTTTCTTTCTTTACTGTCACTTCACTTGCTTTCCTCCTTTTCCACTTTTCTTCCTTCACTTTCACTTTCTTAACTCCTCTACTTAGCTCCTCACTCCTGCTCCTCTCTGAGCTGACTCCTCGACTCCACTCAACTCCCTGAACTGCCTGGTTTCTCCCGCCTCCAGAGCTGTGACCTCCTCGGTGGGCGGAGCCAACCGCCTGGCCCACCCGCTGGTGTGGATCATCAGCCTCTGGAGGAAGGCAACAAAGATTTGTAGTTTAGCTGTGATGTGCCTACCTGGGGTGTGGGGTGTGGTGGTGTTGTGACCTGTGACCCCTGGCTTGCCCAGGGCGTCACAGTACAATTGCATCAGTGAGAAAAATTATTGCATTATGGCTGGCTCACAATACAATAAAGAAAATCTTTAACAACAAGAAAATCTTGCATAGCACTTGGACCAATGTTAATCAATGAGGCAGAGCAGGTCTGTGATTTATTTCTCATGCATGGCATTGAAAAACAATGGCAGCATGCTGCCATTGCCAGTGTGTCTTGGATCCCACGTACCCATACAAGTCTATGAATGATCTCCAAGTACAATCTGATATACACTGAGACAAGCAATGGAGAAGATGGAGAGATCAATATCCCAGTCTGCTCCGCATCTGTGCTTTGTTTTTCGAATGCAAGAGATTCAAATCACAGTAAAATGATGCTCATCTCAGGCTTGCAGAAGAGTTTGAGCTGAGTGTCTTTAGCATATCGCATCTGAGAGAGAGAAATAGCCGAAGTGCCAGCATAAGTGATGTTATTTAATACATGCTTGTGTAAGGTGGAACAGTACACCATGAGAAATAGCGACTGCTGGGGACCGGGTACCGAGGTACAGCCACCTCCAAGAGGTTGCGGAAAGACTCAGCCTCTACAAGCCTAAACTGCAACATTTCCAGGGCAAGCAGTCTGGCAATGTTGCCATTTAGTGCTTCCACCTGTGGGTGGGTGGCTGAGTATTTGCGCTTCTGCTCTAAAGTCTGGGTTAGGGAGAACTGAATGCTGCACTGTGTCAAGGAAGTGGACGTGGTTGCTGATGTCAGTTATGTATGTGCAACAACAGGTTCAGGGGAGGAGGCATCTGCACCTGTTCCCTGGACAGTGGATTGGGAAGCACATAGTCCAGGAGAAGTGGCAGTGGCTTCATGCTGAGACACAGGTTTTTTACCCAGGCGTTCCTGTAGCACCCTGGGGTCGAGGGGTTTTCACCCGACTCATCGCCGGGCCGGGGATGCAGATCCTCTGCGTTGTCACGGGATGGTCTGGCCTAGTTTCGTGACCCCGAGGCGTACAGCAAATGGTGAGGGGATGAGGTGCATAGGAATGTCAGTCATGACGCCACCTGTGGTACGCGGGCACGTAGGCGGCCACCGCTGCAAGGCCTCTCACCGAGGCAGATGTTGGGTGCATCTGGGATGGTATCGCTTACCACAGGCGGAGTGGGCCCCAGGAGGATGGCGGGGGAGGTAGTCCCTGGGAGTGCCGGAGCGCAGGGCGATGGCAATTAGAGTCAGAATCAATAGGTGCGGGTTCCAGGTCTTTACTTACTGGTTCAACGCCGCACCCCAGGTACTGGTCTTTGCTGTGATAGCGTCCGGTCAATCCCGGGCAGGTTAAAGGTATGTCCGTTATGGCAGTCTGTGGGCCCTTCCTCCGTGTGCGCTGTGTTGCTCCCCATTGCATGAAGCACCTTGGGGACCCCCTTGGTTGTTTAAGTGTCCCAGCTCTGTCGTAGGTGAAGCAGATCCTCACCGTGGAGTCTGACTGGATCTAGACCCCGGACCCTACGTATCACTGTGTCTTGAGCTATATGGGTAGTGGTCAGGAAGACATGGAATCCTCCCATCCTGCAGATTTGGTTGCCAATGTGAAGTATAGCTAGCCCTAGGGCTCTGCACCCTGTAGTAGTGCCGGCCCTGTGGAAGCAGCCACCTGCTTCTCCCCAGCGACTGTGTAAACTCCTATGTCCCATGAGATCTACCGGTACTGGGCGGGCTCCTTTCCTCCCGAGGTCTCCAGCATGCCCTCGGTGTGGTCGATTCTACCCGGAAGAGATCTGAAGCACACCCTCTGGGCGACTGTGTTCTTCTGTGTCCCAGACGTTCTGAGGTAATTCTCTCCCTGCTCCTGTATTTTACCAGGGCTCCCCCCTCCATCTGGATGAATCACCAAGCTGAGGGAAGTCACGTTGTTATGGTGATCACCTTCAGCCTACTTAGTGGAGAGCACCTGCCATCTATGTTATGCAAGGAAACTGCTGACTCATTCTTTAACTGTGTGGTGTAAGTGAAATATACCAGACATTAACTTCCTCATACCCAGGATGGATACGGCGCTTTAAATGAGCTGCAGTACTCTGTGTTATACAGGATATGGGCTGGCATTTTCATGTTAAAAAAATCAAGAGATGCATGAGTCACAGGCATAGGCCTCTTGCTACCAGAACCCTAGCACCACAGACATGACACATTTTAAAGACCCATCTTGGAGTCTTCGTGATATTCAAAAACATTGCAGGCAGACAGCAGAATAGTGGCATCAATTTCCCCGCCCCACTTCCCTATAGTGTGTTTGCACACCAGTATGGTCCATGCAACACACAGGATGTGGGCTGGCATTTTAATTTTTAAAAAATCAAGACATGCATGATTGACTGGCCTGGGCCTCTTTCTCTAATAACCCTGGCAATACAGACAAAAGACAATTTGGAGACTCATCTTGGAATCTTAAGATTACAAAACTTTCAGGCAGACAGCAAGACAGCAAGACAGTGGCATCAATTGCTCCCCCCATTTCCCCATAGTGTGTTTTCACACCAGGGAAGTATGGTTCATGCAACACACAGAATGTGGGCTGACATTTCGATATTAAAAAGTGAGCACACAGAGACATCAAGGCCGGAATAGTGCCATAGAAATTTCTGTACAACCAGGATGATTTATGCAATGCACATGTGATGTCGCCCAGGCATAGTGCCTCCCCCAGGTTTGCACCGTTATTGCACATGGCCTTCCCTGGCTCCAGGTTCAGGGAAGACAGCCATTGATCAAACTGTGTCTGGATAGTGGTCCACAACTCTGTAGCTGTATGACTGCGTTCTCCAATGCAGATAAATTTAAGCACTGTCTGATTGTGTTGACTTACACACAGGATGAAGGGTTGGCATTTTCATTTTTAAAAATCAAGAGATTAATGAGTGACAGGTGTAGGTCTCTTGCTTTCAGAACTTTGGCACTACAGACGAAAGACAATTTGAAGACCCTACTTGGAGTCTCCACATTTCCAAAAAATTAAAGTCAGGCAACAGGAAAACTGGCAACAATTGGCACAGACTACAAAAAGTGCAACAAAGCCACATTGCTGCATGGGACCGACCCTGGAACAAGGCCTGAATCACGATTTCTACCTTCACCAGACATAGCAAGATGATAGACAGGCATAGGCCTCTTGCTACCAGAACCCTGGCACTACAAAAAAAGACAATATGGAGACCCTGCTTGAGCCTCCACATTTCCAAAAATTAAAGTCAGGCAACAGGAAAAGTAGCAACAATTGGAACGGAATGCCGCAACATAGATGCTTGGGACCAACCCTGTATGAATCAGCATTTCTACCGTCACCAGAAACTAGAAGAAGAGGGGATGGGAGAAAAAACAGCAGACAAGAACATGCAGCAGAAGGACAAACTAATCAAGGATACTAGATGCCGTAAAGAGGACCCAAGACAGGGTACTAAGAAGGAAGCTGAGAAAAGGGGAGCAAAACTTCTTTCCTGCATGCTGACCAATGCAAGAAGCCTGACCAATAAGATGGAGGAACTGGAGCTGGTAATGTATGAGGAGAAATACGACATAGTAGGAATAACTGAGACATGGTTAGATGATAGTTATGACTGGGCGGCTAACCTGCAAGGATATGAATTGTTTAGGAGGGATCGTAAAAAAAGGAAAGGGGGTGGAGTCTGTCTATATATAAAGTCCAGTTTAAAGCCCAGACTAAGAGAAGATATTCAAGAGGGAAATGAAGAGGTGGAGTCTCTATGGGTGGAGATACAAGGAGGGAAAACTAATAAAATCCTCATAGGGGTTTGTTATAAGCCACCAAATATAACAGAAACCACTGAAAATGTATTATTGAAACAAATAGACAAAGCAGCAAATCACAATGAGGTGATTATTATGGGGGACTTCAATTACCCCGATATAGACTGGGAAACTGAAACCTGTGTATCTCAGAAAGGAAACCGGTTTCTGTCAGTAACTAAGGATAATTATCTGCCCCAACTTGTGCCGGGCCCAACTAGAGGGGCAGCCCTTCTGGACTTAATTTTAAGCAACAGGCCAGATAGAATAACAGACGTACGAGTGGATGGGCACCTAGGGAATAGTGACCACAATATAATACAATTCCACTTGTCCTTTAGTAAGGTGCCTTGGAGGGGGGTTACAAAAACGCTGAATTTCAGGAAAGCAAAGTTTGATCAACTTAGAGAAGACCTTCGCCAAATTGATTGGGACAATGTCCTCAAAAATGGGAGCACAGAAAATAAGTGGGAAATTTTTAAATCAGTATTAAACACCCACTGCGAGCTAGCCATACCATACAGAAATAAAAGGGCTAGGAACAGGAGAAAACCAATGTGGCTTAATAAGGATGTAAAAGGGGCAATGAATAATAAGAAAAAGGCATTTAAAAAGCTAAAACAAGAAGGCAGCGAGGAAGCATTAAAAATATATAGAGAAAAAAATAAAATGTGTAAAAAACAAATATATTTAGCAAAAGTAGAAACTGAGAGACTCATTGCTAAGGAAAGCAAAACAAATCCCAAACTATTCTTTAATTATATAAACAGAAAAAAAGATTAAAATTGATGGTGTTGGCCCTTTAAAGAATAATGAGGGTAAAATCATAGAAAGCGATGTGGGAAAAGCAAATGTTTTAAATACTTTTTTCTCAACTGTGTTCACACAGGAAAAGCATATGCCAGGGGAAATGCAGAGTGATCATGTAAATGCCCCATTAAGTATGACCTGCCTAACCCAGGAAGAAGTGCAGAACCGACTTAGTAACATTAAAATTGACAAATCACCAGGCCCTGATGGCATTCACCCTCGGGTATTAAGGGAGTTAAGTAATGTGATAGACAGGCCTCTATTCCTTTTATTTAAAGACTCTATAGAAACTGGGTCTGTTCCACTGGATTGGCGGCTAGCAAATGTGGTACCAATATTCAAAAAAGGGTGCAAAAGGGAACCTGGAATCTATAGGCCGGTAAGCTTAACATCTGTTGTGGGTAAAATGTTTGAAGGGTTTTTAAGGGATACTATTATGGAATGTCTCAATGTTAATAACTGTTTAACTCCATATCAACATGGATTTATGAAGGATCGCTCCTGTCAAACTAACCTGATCAGCTTCTATGAGGATGTAAGCTCTCACATGGACCGAGGAGAATCATTGGATGTCATTTATCTCGACTTCGGTAAAGCATTTGACACTGTCCCACATAAAAGACTGCTAAGTAAAATGAGAAAGCTTGGGCTCGGGGAAAATGTGTGTAGATGGGTAGGTAGCTGGCTTAGTGGTAGAAAACAAAGAGTGGTTATTAATGGTGCATACTCAGATTGGGCCAGGGTTACTAGTGGGGTGCCACAGGGGTCTGTATTGGGCCCCCTACTATTTAATATATTTATTAATGATCTGGTGGATGGTTTACAGAGTAAAATATCAGTATTTGCAGATGATACAAAACTATGTAAGGTAGTTAACACAAAGGAGGACAGTTTGCAACTACAGATGGACTTGAGTAAATTGGAGAATTGGGCTGAAAAATGGCAAATGAGGTTTAACACAGATAAGTGTAAGGTTATGCACATGGGAAGGAGAAACAGATGCTACGATTACTTACTAAATGGGAAACTGCTGGGGAAATCAGACATGGAAAAAGACTTAGGCATCTTAGTGAATAAGAATCTAAATTGGAGTGCCCAGTGTCAGGCAGCAGCCACCAAAGCAAATAGGGTGATGGGATGCATTAGAAGAGGTCTGGGGGCACGAGATGAAAACATCATTCTCCCTCTGTACAAATCACTAGTCAGACCACACTTGGAGTATTGTGTGCAATTTTGGGCGCCGGTGCTGAAGAAAGACATTACTGAACTTGAAAGGGTTCAGAGGCGGGCTACTAAAATAATAAATGGAATGGGTGCATTACAATACACGGAAAGGTTATCAAAATTAGGTCTATTTACTCTAGAAAAGAGAAGACTTAGGGGAGACCTAATAAATATGTACAAATATATCAGAGGGCCATATAGAGATCTCTCCCATGATCTGTTTGTACCAAGGACTATGACAAGAACAAGGGGGCATTCTTTTCGATTGGAGGAAAGAAAATTCCTACATCAGCATAGAAGAGGGTTCTTCACGGTAAGAGCAGTGAGGCTCTGGAACTCTCTTCCTGAGGAAGTGGTGATGGCCAACTCACTGAATGAATTTAAGAGAGGAATGGATGCATTTCTTGTTAGCAAAAGTATAGAAGGTTATAAATAGCATAATCTTACAGGTAGATAGAAGAGCGACCAAGATTATTAGAGGAATGGGTGGGCTGCAATACCAAGACAGGTTATTAAACTTGGGGTTAGTTAGTTAGGAAAAACAAAGGCTTAGGGGGATCTAATCACAATGTATAAATATATGAGGGGACAGTACAGAGACCTTTCCAAAGATCTCTTTACACCTAGGCCTGCGACTGGAACACGGGGGCATCCGCTACGTCTTGAGGAAAGAATGTTTAATCATAATCACAGATGAGGACTCTTTACTGTACGAGCAGTGAGACTATGGAGCTCTCTGCCGTATGATGTTGTATTGAGGGATTCACAAGTAAAATTTAAGCAGAGCCTGATCGCATTAATTGAAAAATATAATATTACCAGTTATGTATATTGGATTTTATGACAGGGTGTTGATCCAGGGAACTAGTCTGATTGCCGTATGTGGAGTCAGGAAGGAATTTTTTTCCCCATTGGAGCTTATTTGACACATTGGGGTTTTTTTGCCTTCCTCTGGATCAACATGTTAGGCTACGGGTTGAACTAGATGGACTTAGAGTCTCCCTTCAACCTTAAAAACTATGAAATCACGATGACAGACAGGTGTAGGCCTCTTGCTTGCAGAACCCTGGCACTACAGTCCAGGCACAACTTGGAGACACATCTTGGAGTCTTTATTTTTCAAAACACTGCAGGCAGACAGCAGGTCACAGGCATCAACTGTCCCCACCGCCCCCCATTTCCTCACAGTGTCTTTACATTGCAACATATATGGTCCATGCAACACACAGGATGTGGTCTGGCATTAAAATTTTAGAAATCAAAAAGGGATGAGTGACAGGATTAGGCATCTTGTTCTCACACTTCTGCCAATACAGACAAGACACAACTTGGAGACACATCTTGGAGTCTTTAGATCTAAAAACCTTTCAAGCCGACAGCAGACCCGTGACTGCTGATGGCCACAGCCAGAGTTGTGGCTGAGATTGCAGTGCTTCTTATGGTTACATGATTGTGTGGGAATCAACAACGTATCATCCTTGTCTTCCTCCTCCTCCTCGTTATCTGATGATCTACACAGCTGCACGCCTCTGAGTTCACACCAAGTGGGATCTATAACTTCATCATCATTCTCTATGTTGTCCAACTCCTCTTTTTGACCTGACATCACAGGACAGTATGCATGCACCTTAGGTATCTGAGTCTCATCATCATCACCTTCACCCCTTGTTGTTAACGTCAGTTGACGAGGTTAGGGATCTTGCTCATACCCTACTTCATCTGGGACAGGGTTCAATAGACAAAGATTTTGGGTATCTGTGCAGATGCTTTAGTCCTCTTGAGTCTGCGAATCTTTGGAGCAGACCTTTGATGACCAGATGTGGTTGACTGTATAATTTTGAGCAGGCAATGAAAAGTACGGAGACCTTTCTATCTAGTTCACTAGCAAATTTACAGCAGGCACTACTAAAACAATATTTAGAAATGTGGGTGAAGGTATAATTTATATCAGGCACTCAAAAGTGCCAAGACGTATTTAGCTATTTCACTAGCAAATGCCAGGGCCATGGACTGCCTGGGGGGCCTCTCACCGGCATCAGCAGTGGGGATCAGTCCTCAGGCTGGCAGCTGCCCTTTCCTGGCTGCCAGCCCTGCACTTGCTCCCATAGCGTTCAGTTGCGTTGTGTGCATGTGCATAGAAGTCCATCTGTGGGCTCAGCTAGCACACTGTTTACTTATGTCCCACAGATGAAGAGAGAAGAGGAGCCACAGCACAGCATCACCAGGAAACAGACTCAGAGCTGTAAGTGCATCCCCCTGCTTCCCCCTAGCTGTATGAGCCCCCAGACCTTTATGGGCCCCCAGAGCTGTATGAGCCATGCCCCAGAGCAGTATGGACTTCAGACCTGTATGAGCTCCCCCATAGCAGTATGGGCCCCCCAGAACTGTATAAGCCACACCCCAGATCTGTATGAGCCACCCCCAGAGCAGTATGGGTCTCCAAACCTGAATGAGCCATCCCTCAGAGCAGTATGAAGCCCCCAGACCTGTATGAGCCACCCCCAGAGCAGCATGGGCTCTGAGACTTGTGAGCCGCCCCCCAGAGCAGTATGGGTCCTCTAGACCTGTATTAGCCACCCCCAGAGCAGTATGGACCCCAAGACACATATTAGCCACCCCCCCAGAGCAGTATATGCTCCCCAGACCTGTATGAGCCACCCTCCCAGAGCAGTATTGGGCCCCCCAGACCTGTTTGAGCCAGCCACAGAGCAGTGTTGGCCCCCAGAACAGTATGGGACTCAGAACTGTATGAGCCACCTCTAAGAGCAGTGTGAGCCCCCAGACCTGTATGAGCCACCCCCAGAGCAGTATGGGCCCCGAAACCTGTATGAGCCAGTTCCCAGAGCAGAATAGGGCCCTAGACCTGAATGAGCCACCCTTACAGAGCAGTATGGGGCACCAGACCTGTATACGTCACCCCCAGTATGAGCCCCTAAACCTGTATGAGTCCCCCTCTCAGAGCAGTATGGACTCCCCAGAGCTGTATGAACCACCCGCCAGAGCAGTATGGGCCCCCAGACCTGTATAGGCCACCCCCCAGAGCAGTATGCCTCCCAGTAATGTCTACGCCTCCCAGCCTCCTCAGTAATGTGCATGCCTCCCAAGAATGTGTATGCACCCCTAGTAATGTGTTTACTCCCCAATAAGGTGTATGCCCCCAGGAAGGTCTATGACCTCAGCACCTCCTGTGATGCATATACTGTAGCCTCCAGCCTCTCCTGTGATGTATATACTGTAGCCCCCAGCATCCCCTGTGATGTATGTACTGTAGCCCCTAGCCTCCACTGTGATGTATATACTGTAGCCACCAGCCTCTCTTGTGATGTATATACTGTAGTCCTCAGCCCCTCCCAAGATGTATATACGGCAAACCCAGCCTCTTCTGTTATATATATATATACTGTAGCCCCCAGCCCCTCCTGTGATGCATATATCATAGCCTCCAGCCACACCTGTGATGTATATACTGCACTCCTCAGCCTCCCCTGTGATGTATATAATGTAGCCCCCACCCTTCCCTGGGATGTATATACTGTAGCCCCCAGCCCCTCCTGTCATGTATATACTGTAGCCCCAAGCCACTCCTGTCATGTATATACTGTAGCCCTCAGCCCGTCCTGTGATGTATATACTGTAAACCCCAGCCTCTCCTGTGATATATATACTGTAGTTATATACAGGATGTGCCCATCCTGTTCCACATCCTGTAGTGATATGCCCATTCTTGTACCTATCATGTAGTAATGTGCCCATCCAGTAGTAATGTGCCCCATCCTGGTCACCATCCTCTCATAATGTGGGATGGTCCCCATCCTGTTGTAATATGCCCATCCTGGTCCCCATTCTTTAGTAATGTGCCCATCCTGGTCCCCATCCTGTAGTATTGTGCCCATCCTGGTACCCGTCCTGTAGCAATGTGCCCGTCCTGGTCCCCATCCTTTAGTAATGTGGCCCATCCTGATCACCATACTGCAGTTATGTGTGATGGTCCCCATCTTGTAGTAATATGCCTACCCTGGTTCCCATGCTGTAGTAATGTACATTACATTAATGTCCCCATCCTGAAGTATTGTGCCCATCCTGGCCCCCATCATGTAGTAATGTGCCCATCCTTGTCCCCATTCTGTATTAATGTGTTCATCGTGGTCCGCATCCTGTAGTAGTGTTTCCATCCTGGCCCCCATTGTTACGGGGGGCTGTCTGATAATAAAACCTAAAGGAGTATCAGACAGTCAGGGTCCACCGTGCAAAGACTCTGCTGCAGACTATGGCAGAGTGCAATACCTCTGTTAAACTCACAGAGGAATATAATTAGTAAATAAGGCAATTCCTCCCTTACTTGGAGGGTATGTGGAATGGTCTTTGTTAATAATCACAGAAACAAAGGCAGTGAGTGTGAAATGGCACCTACCTAGGTCCGTTCCTCTAGTGGTGCCAGGAGACGAACAGCAGCGTAATCCGCACAAAGCTCCTACCTGCGTTCGCTCCACTAGTGTGCGAGGACACGAACCACTAGATATGGCACCTGCCTAGGTCCGCTCTTCTAGTGGTGCAAAAGAGACGGACAGCAGCATAAGTCGCACAAAGCTCCTACCTCTGTTCGCTCCCCTAGTGTGCGAGGATACAAACAACTGCCAGACGCAGTATAAGGAACGTTACCCTAGCGGCAACGTCCACCTACGAGTAGAATCACAAGGCCCAGCCGGACCATGTGCCTCAGGCACCTGCCTATGTCCGCTCCCCTAAGAGGTAAGGATACAGACTGCAGCCGAAGCTGTAAGGTATAAGAACGCTACCCTGCCGGTAGCGCTCACCTAGCATAGACAGAGAGATGCCTAGAGGAACGTGCACAGAGCGTCTACTCTCATGCATGAACCAAGAGGACTGAGCGCCATGCGGCGTGCGTCAGGGTCTTATATAGACTCTGTGCCTCATCCAAGATGGAGGACACCAGAGCCAATCCGCTGCCAGAACGACAGGAATGACGTCACGCTGGCCTATCACCGAGCAAAGCGTCACAAGCACATGACCAGCGACCAATCGGCATAGAAGGTGTCAGAGACATGTGACCACATGTGACAAGCACAAGACCAGCGGCCAATCGGCATAGAAGGTGTCAGAGACATGTGACCTCGTGTCAGCGATGATGTCACCCGCACATGTGCAATGGCTCCAAGAAAGGACTTAGTCTCCAGCGCTTGCACATGTGCAGTAGCAAGAAATCTGGACATAGTCTCCAGTGCTCGCACATGTGCAGTAGCAAGAAATCTGGACATAGACTCCAGTGCCACAGCAACCGTAACACCCATCCTGTAGTAATATGCCCATCCTTATCCCCATCCTGTAGTAATGTGCTCATGCTGGTTCCTATCTTGTTGTAATATCCAGAAGCTGGTCCCCTTCTTGTAGCAATGTCCCATCTTTTAGTAATGTCAACTATTGTGCTGTTCTTCACATACACAAAAAAAATTTGGTAGACCTTACTCCATTAAATTCTATAAGCACCAACAAGAAACAATAGTAGCAGTTTTAGAATTCTCCCTTTAAAAAGTAATTTTGCTGGGGAAAGCACCAGGTAATGTAACGCAATCAAGCCTCCCTAAATTTTATCCTGTAGATCTTTATTGAAACACACTGTCGATCTTACTCTATTAAACTCTATAAGCACTAACAAGATAAATGTCATACAATGTTTGGCTCTAAACTCACAAAGGGTCATGGTGGTATCAGACGCTGTTCACACTGCAGACTCTGACACTCCACACTATGCTTTCTCTAGTGCTTTTGAGTTGCACAGGCAGGCTCGGGCATTGACCAGCTGTGTTGCTCATTAGTGATCAGGCTTGCAGAAGTTATTCTTTGCTAGCCTGCTGGTTACCTCTTGGATCATATATCGTGGGAGACCTATCACAGTAACTCCCCACCTTATTAAGATGGTGGAGCCTGTTTTCCCATGCCGACTATAGTTTTTGCCAATCCGGTCTTTGTGCTGTTGTATTTCTGTTTCTGGTGACTTATTGTCTTCTGCTTGGTGTACTGTGGAAATCCACTCATTGTCTGGTTATTTCTTCCCTGCTCTTTATTTTCTCCTTATCATGTATTGTCTTATAACTCTGTGTGTGCTAGCTGTATGATAGAGTTTTGGTTTCCCCATTTGTCAATATCTGTGGGTTCAACCACTCCTGTCCCAGTCTTTCCCTGGGGTGGGGGAGAGAGGGTATTAGATTAGGGCTGGCCTGGAGCAGCATAAGGATGACAGCCCTGTCATCCTCACCATTGGTAGTACCTCTGGGAGTAGGGCAAGTTAGGGCCCCCTAGCTTGAGGGCCAGTCTAACACCCCTTGACAACAAGATAGAAGCAATTTTAGAATTTTCCCTTTAAAATGCTATTTTGATTGAGGTAGCACCAGGTAATGTATTGCAGTCAAGCCTGCCTAAATGGCTTTTTTCAACAATGTAGACCTTACTCCATTAAAATCTACACTCAGTAACAAGGAACGATAGTAGCGTTTTGAAGTTTCATTTTTTGGTGGTGACAGCACCAGGTAATGTAATGCAATCAAACCTGCCTAAATAAGCACTAACCAGCTCAGATAAGAGGCGAGCAAATTTCTACTTTTAAAATAGTGTTTTGTTTGGTGTAAGAGGTAGTTTTACGCAATGAACCCTATCTAAAAACCTGTTTAAATAAACTAGACTCTACTCCAAAATCTCTCCCTGTACCAACAAGCTCTTATAGCAACAGTTATGGAATAATCCCTTTAAAATGGCGTCTTCTTTGTAGAAGCAATAGATCATATAAAACAATCAACCCTGCTTAAATACCTTTATAAACACACTGGACCTCACTCCGATATCTCGCCCTGCACTAACAAGCTCTTATAGCAGCGGTTATGGAATAATCCCTTTAAAATCTTCTTTGTAGCAGCAATAGGTCATTTATATCAATTCTGCCTAAATGCCTTTTTTATACATAAACTGTACCCTAATCAAATATCTTACCCTGCACTACAGTCAGCTTGCAGTGGTCTTGTGATTTAGCTCTGAAAAGGGCTGTTGCTTGAATCTTCAAGTAGGTCCTGCCATGCACTAACACTGTCTCTTATGCAGCAGCAGCATCTGTCCCTACACTCGCTCCAGATGAAATACACCTAAGATGGCATTGACTGGTCTTACATAGAACCAATGACATCATCTGGCCAGCCAATCACAGTCATACAGCATTACTCTGATTGGCAAGCAGTCCCAGCATGTTAAGTGGCTGAAATCAGGCGCCAAACATGCAGGGAAGACACTCTCATCTTGCGAGGTGAGCAAAATGCTCTTCACGTAACGGATATCACGAATACCGTACTATTTGTGTAAGTAATGAATAGTGCTGAATCTATTCGCTCATTACTAGTAATGGCTTGTTAGCATCTCCTGTTTTATGTTATATGATTCAGTTGAGCATGAAAATCAAATAAAAACTACTACAGATTTAGAATTAGCGCAAATGATCTCTTGAAATCAAGAATTGACTCAAAGTTCCATAAACCTGAGTCCTTTAGTGATATCATTGCTATTGTTCTTCAGAAACATACAAATTAAAAGCAGACAAAAAAAATAGTTCGCTTGAAATTGTAAACTATAATTCTTGTACTTATTGTTCAATGACCAAATAAATCATTTTATATTAACAATATGAGTACATACGAGTTTACTTCCATGAGTTAAGAAAGAAATTTCTTAAAAAAGAAACTAAAAAGTAAACAAAGAAGCCAAAAAAAAGCCACCTAATGACTAATACATTTGCAATTCAAGAATTTCATTACAAGAATTTACACATTCTTATTTTGGCTAAATTAGAATTAGTAACTATCTGCACAGTGCTAGATTTATATCTGTTACATGACACCAGATTCCCATGTCTCCGACATAAACATAAATAATGTTTCTATATATATCAGTAATACCAATAGCTTCCATAAATTCAGCAACTGCTCACCCTCATTGCATGTAGGAGTCCTGCAGTAAGGTTTCCTTTGGCCATATGCATATCTAGGTTTTCCGGCACCTGGAGTAAGGACTCTGTCTGGTGGTTCCACCTCGAAGCATTTTGAGTAGTCGTCTTGTGACCAATAGTGATGACCAACGCACATCATCAGAGCTGGCGGCTCAACACTGCACTCAGTTAGACCTGGCAGCTCTGATGAGAGTTACCATCACCAAATATCTGTGAATAGCTGTAATTTACTTAATTTTATTGCTAAAAGGTTGGTCTAGGTTTGAGATGAAAGTCTGCAGTCACTCTAGGTGACTACAAGCTTTTGAATTTCAAAGTACATGCACACTTTTAGGATTCTCCCTTGCCAGTGGCAAAAGTGGATTTTCAAGTATGTGATACAGTATGTATTCTTTTAACCATATTCTGACTAGATATCTCCGTCTTCACTTAATACATTTTCATAGAGTGAGGCCACTCATGTTTAGTCGACACATGACCTCATGCATGTAAATTGGATAATTGCAGTTTTGTGACATCACACTCTCACCGTCAGTACCAGAGATTTCTGACAGAGTGACTGTGGACTTTCATTACAAACTTGGACAATCTCTTTAATGCTCCTAATATAAATAAAAACATAGTAACCCTTAACTTGCCAGATTGCATAATACTATACTAACATAGACCAGACAATTCGAGATCTACAGGTCCGGGAGCACTTGGGCACCAGTAGTCATAATATGGTCAGCTTCAACGTAGTATTCAATAGAACATTTAAAAGGGGAAATGCTAAAACCTGGAATTTTAGGAAAGCGGATTTCAACAAACTAAGGGATAAGCTTAAATGTGTAGATTGAGACAATGTCATGGTAACTGGGGATACCGAACATAAATGGGGTAAGTTTAAGGATATACTCCTAGAGTCCTATAAAAAACTTATACCCTCTGGTAATAAAATGTCCAGGAATAAAAAGAAACCACTATGGATAAATAAGACTGTACAAAGTATAATAAAACAAAAACAAAGAGCGTTTAAAATCTTGAAAGCTGAGAATACAGAAATAGCATTTCAGAAGTATAAAGATATCAATAGGAAATGCAAAAAAGAAATCAAACAAGCAAAACTAGCTACTGAAACAAATATCGCCAATGACATTAAAATAAATCCCAAAATCTTTTATAAATACATTAATGCTAAAAGGAAAACAAAGGATAGTATCGGCCCCTGAAAATATAATAACAAGTTACTTATAAAGGACAAACAAAAGACTGAGATATTAAATAGGCACTTCTCATCAGTGTTCACCAAGGAACTGACTGTTCCAGGGATCATTAAACAAGTGAAAAATCAAAGTTCACCACTTGATATAATTAATTTAACACAAGAAGAAGTACGCAGGCATCTGAGTAAATTAAAAATTGACAAATCCCCCGGGCCAGATGGCATTAATCCATCAATATTGAGGGAATTGAGCTTTGTAATAAACAGACCGCTGTATCTCATCTTTTTAGACTCGCTTGTAACAGGAAAGGTACCTCATGATTGGAGGATTGCTAATGGGGTACCGATATTTAAGAAAGGTAAGAGGGTGGATGCAGGCAACTACCGTCCAGTAAGCCTGACATCAGTAGTATGCAAAGTTTTTTAGGGCATTTTAAGGGATGACATGCAAAATTATATTGCAGAAAATAATATACTAACTGACAGACAGCATGGATTCATGAAAGATTAGTCATGTCTAACCAACCTGGGGTTCTTTGAGGAGGTAAGTGCAAATCTGTATATTGGTAATGCAGCTGATGTGATTTATTTGGACTTTGCAAAGGCATTTGATACTGTACCCCATAATAGCCTTATACTAATACTGCAGACGCAAGGACTAGGGGAAACTATATGCATCTGGGTAAGGAATTGGCTACAAGATAGGAAACAAAGAGTAGTTCTAAATGGTACATTCTCTAAGTGGGCTATAGTCAGCAGTGGGGTGCCGCAGGGATCTGTGCTAGGACCAATTCTTTTTAATCTCTTTATTAATGACCTTGTGGATGGGATTGACCGTAATGTATCAATCTTTGCTGCTGACACCAAACTATCTAGGATATTAAAAACTGACCAGTGGACTCTATGACCCTGGGAAACTGTCACTCTTTCCTCTTAGTTGCTATGTTCTGACTTCCTTTATTAACCTCACTCTGGGGTGGTTTGAGTGCGGTTTATAGTTCGCTCCTTGTTTTGGTCTGCAGTGGTCATTTCCTGTTGCTCCAGAGACTTTTGTGGTTGCTGCTCCTAAGATAAGTGTTTAACTTTTGCTATCTACCTGGGCTTTGGTGATAGCATTCGTGTTTCCCCCATACTTTTTTCTTGTGTCTTCCTTTAGTGTTAGTGGTGTTGACTAGCGCTCATTCTTGTTATCCTTACTTAGGGTCCTTTAGCCAGCAGAAGACAGGGCCCCAGGTATCGAGCTCGGCTACAGTTGCGGAACCTGTGTAGGGTCGGTGAGGGCAGTGAGGGTGAGCTGCAGATTGTTGTCAGGGGGTCACCTTTTCCCACTTTCCATTGCAATAAGGCATTCCTTCCCCCTTCCTTTGTGTTGTCCTATACGGCTGGTACAGCCTTTCTCCCCTGTCATAAAAGGCATTGAGTTCAATGACTTTACCTGAGGTGAGATCACTGAGTTCAATGAGGTCACCTCAGGTCAGTTCACATGAAATCACAGCTGGGATACCATGGGAACCCCAGCTGTGACCTTAGGTACACTCACTAACGTCACTGCTCACAGCTACGTGTCAGTCAATGTGTCCCTAACGCCACAGTGATTGGTCAAGTTTTCTCATGTAATCACTAGAGATGAGCGAACCGGTCCCGGTTCGGCTCGAGGTCGGTTCGCCGAACGGGGGTCCCGTTCGAGTTCGGTTCGTCGAACGTTCGACGAACCAAACTCGAACGTATAGGCTATAATGGGAGGCAATCACAAACACATAAAAATGCATTATAAATGTACACAAACAGTTAATAAACATTGCCATAACACTTACCGGTCCTCGCGATCCCTTCTGCACTCTGTCTCCTGCCGCTATTCCATCCGATGATCGCTGAATCCTCCCGGTGACCTGCACTGCCAGCAGAGATGCAGGACCTATCGTGACGTCAAAATAGCAATGTGACCAGTCACGTGGCTATTATCTCATTGGCTACAGACTGGTCACATGACTATGACACGTCATGTAGGACCTGCGAGTGCATCTCTCCGGTACACGGTGCACATATGTGTATCGCCGTGTACCGGCGACATGCTCTAGCACACGGTCGACTCCCCGTTCCGTTAGGGACCGGCTGACACAGCCGGTCATTAACGGAGATCACCGTTGCCATAGCAACGCAGTTAGCGGTGACGTCACCGCTAACCGCGGCTCCGAGAGCACCGTTGCTATGGTAATGCGTCTGTCAGCGTTACCGCTGTTACCGCTGACAGCCAGCAGTGATCACTCACGGAGTGAAGGCTGCACGCTGCTTCCCGATTGTAGTGAGGATTGTACTGAGGATGAGGTTCCCCAGCCCATGATGGGCTGGTGCACCTCATCCTCACTACAATCATCACTACTACTACACTATTGAGGATTGTAGTGAGGATGAGATGCCTCAGCCCATGATGGGCTGGTGCACCTCATCCTCACTACAATCGTCAATACTACTACACTAGAAAGAAAGAAGACAGAAGAGCAGGATCGTGGAGGGCTGACAGGGGGTAATAAAGATGGAGTCTCTAATGTGTCTGTGTATTTATTTCTATTAAAGTATTTTTTCTCTGTGTGGTGTTTTTTTTAACCCTTTATTGGAGATTCTTAATGGCCGGGTCAAACGTGCCTGACATTAAGAATCTCTGGCTTAATACTGGCTAGTAAAACAAAGCCAGTATTAACTCATGATCACCCAACAAGCCACCCGGCTCCAGGGCTGTTGGAAGAGTTGGATACAGCGCCAGATGATGGCGCCTCTATGAGAGCGCCATTTTCTGGGGCGGCTGCGGACTGAAATTCGCAGCAGAGGCGCCCAGAAACCTCGGGCTAACCTGTGCCGCGGATTCCAATCCCCAGCTGCCTAGTTGTACCTGGCTGGACACACAAATGGGGCGAAGCCCACGTCATTTGTTTTTTAATTATTTCATGAAATAAGTGAAATAATTAAAAAAAAACGGGCTTCCCTATATTTTGGTTCCCAGCCGGGTACAAATAGGCAACTGGGGGTTGGAGGCAGCCCGTGGCTGCCTGCTGTACCTGGCTAGCCACATCATTTTTTTGGTGGGCAAAAAACTTCTGCATACAGTCCTGGATGGAGTATGCTGAGCCTTGTAGTTCTGCAGCTGCTGTCTGCTCTTCTCCATACAGACAGACAGCAGCTGCAGAACTACAAGGCTCAGCATACTCCATCCAGGACTGTACGCAGAAGTTTTTTGCCCCCTGAAAAAATTATGTGGGCTTCGCCATATTTTTGTATGCTAACCAGGTACAGCAGGCAGGTACGGCTGCCCCCAACCCCCAGTTGCCTATATGTACCCGGCTGGGAACCAAAAATAAAGGGAAGCCCTTTTTTTATTATTTCATGAATTTCATGAAATAATTAGAAAACAAATGACGTAGGCTTCGCTCCATTTTTGTGTCCAGCCAGGTATATCTAGGCAGCTGGGGATTGGAATACGCAGCACAGGTTGGCCTGAGCTTTCTGGGCCCCACTGCTGCGAATTGCAGTCTGCAGTCGCCTCAGAAAATGACATTTTCATAGAAGCGCCATCTTCTGGCGCTGTATCCAACTCTTCCAGCACCTGCCTGCTATACCTGGCTAGCATACAAAAATATGGCGAAGCTCACGTGCTTTTTTTGTAGTTTTTTGGCAAAAAAAAATAAAAAATGCTTCCCTGGATTTTCCATTGCCAGTGAAGGTAACACCAAGCAGTGGGGGTTAGCAGCCAGTAGCTGATTGGATTACCCTTAGCTAGCAATACAAAAAATGCAGCGGGAGCCCATATATATTTTTTTTAATTATTTATTTAAATAACTAAAAATAAAATAGGCTTCCCTGTATTTTGATTGCTGGACATCACAGTGCTGTAAAAATAAATCTTTAAAAAAATGACGTAGCGCTCTGCGGTATTTTTGATTCTCAGCGCAGATAAAGCAGACAGCTATGGGTTGCCACCCCCATCTGCCTGCCGTTACCTTGGTTGGCAATCAAAATACATAATAAAGTATGGCTAAGCACTCCGCGTTGTCGGTGCTCTGGAGAAAAAATGTCGAACTATAATACAAGAAACTCCGGCACTCAAAGAGAATTTTATATTAATTCTTTTATTCAGAAAAAAGTTTTTATCTTCCAATAAATTGTTTAAACAAAACGTTTCGGCTATTCGCCTTCTTCAATTGTTATGGTTCTATATAATAAGAAAACAAGGTATCACTACAAAATATATGTGTACATACATCAAATAGACAAAAAGGTCATATCCTAAACATGATAAAACAAAGTATCCATTATACATGAAAACATGCAGTAAAAATAACCAGAAAATTGACACCATTTTATTAACAAATGAAATTATCCATTACCTCTGGTAATGGAAGATAGAATCTGGACTCACAGCACTTATATCTGCATTTGTGCAATTCAAGTGAAATTATCTGTATAGAAAAAAGTACATACATATAACTTTGTGATGCTGAAACAAAAAACTATCCGCTGACATAGAGCAGACTTGTTAGGTAGAGGAAAGACTATGAAAAGGTTCAAAATGAACAAAACAAAAATAGTGGTCAAATCCGACCCCACCAAGGATGTCAATTTTATAAAGCAAAACACATACCTCATGTTACTCTGATCATTAACAGGTTATTGTGTAATAAAATGCCATTAAGGCACAGGGAACACCAGGACATGAGATATTGGATCTAATGTGAACAATAAAAAAAGAAAAAACTGAAGTAAATAGTAGTAATGGCTTAAACCAGCCAAACATTATTCCAATTGTCAAGAGAGAAAAAAATTAAGCATATATGGAACTCCAGAAGAAACAACAAGTCCATAAGGAGCTTACTATTAGTCAAGCATCGGATAACAAAGTTCACAAGAGACCCATTCATTACCTGTTCCGTAGGTGGTCAAAGGAGAAGTGGTGAGTGAAGGGATAACCCTGCGCAGGTTTATATAGTGGTGGAGGGCGGGTACGTGTACCAATTTCCTCATTGTGGAACGCAAACAATGTAGAAGGTGAAACGCACGCCACGCGTGCGCAGTAGAATCAGAAAGTGCGCGCATGCGCGGTGCAGTGAAAGAAAGAAAAAGACGTAAACAGCTCCGGAGAAACCGCTCCTGACATTCAGCGAGTCTGAAAAAGACATTAACAACCATCAGTTATAATGGCAAAACGCAACCGCATAATTATAGGTAATATGGGGAAAATAGGAAACCCTAAATGTATATAATATTATCAAAGATATATCATAGTGGCAAGGAAAAGCTGACATATTACATAAAGTATAGTAATCATGCATATCTAGGTGTGCACACATACATGTACCAGAACATGCATATATACACACCCATGCATATACACATGATAAACAACACCAACATATACCAATATATATATATATACCTACATATGAAAACAACCATATGGCTGTTACCCATACCGGACTATATACTCCTTATGAAAAATGTGAGGTTCGTGATAGTATATCACGAAATCTCACAAACATCAAAAACTCACAAAAGAATTTTTCCGACTGTAGACGAATCTAATCTGCCCATCAAATTTATATATATACACACTTATGGTAGCATATCATATTCACGATTTAAGCCATGGGGGGACAGTGTCCTTAAAGTGTGTATCCAGAAAGACTCTCTTTCTTTGAGCCTCTTGACCCTGTCCCCTCCACGTCTCATGGGAGGGACATGTTCCAAAATTTGGAATCTCAATTGTGAGACAGTGTGTCCCATGGTCAAAAAGTGGTGGGGGACTGGTAACATCATCAATTTACATCTAATGGTCGACTTATGCTTGCCAATGCGGTCACGGATATGCTGGGTAGTCTCCCCAACATACCTGAGACCGCACGGGCATTTCAGCAAGTACACTACAAAGGACGTGTCACACGTGAAAAAATCCTTGATATAAAAGACCTTACCAGTGTGGGGGTGAGTGAACGTATTACCCCTCACCATATTCGAACATTGAGGACACCGCAAACAGGGATAATTACCCTGTTTCGGAGTGGCCAAAAATGTTTGTCTAGACTTGCGAATCGAGGACCCTATATCAGCCCGAACCAAAAGATCCCTAAAATTGGATGGTCGTTTGAAGCTAAATAAAGGAGGGGCAGCAAACTCGTCTACATTCGGATAGGACTGGTGTAACAATTGCCAATGTTTTAAAATAATGCCCCGAAGGACAGAATGAAATGGATGGAAGGTGTTGGCGAATGTTATAAAAGGACCACGTCGTTTTTCTCTTATAACATTATCCTGTGCCACATGATCGGCAACATCAGGGGGGTAACCTCTTTGTATAAACTTATCCTGCATTTCTTTATGTCTTAGTTCTCATTGCCCAGTCTCTGACACAATCCTGGCGACCCTTTTATGTTGTGAATAAGGTAAAGAATCTTTAAGATGGCGAGGATGACAACTCTTATAATGAAGTAAGCTATTTCTATCGGTTGCTTTGACATATAAGTCCGATGAAATGGTGCCTCGCGGATCAATAGTGATCAGAGTATCCAAAAAATTAATAGACCGCTGATCCATATGCTTGGTGAATGTTAAACCAGGTATTTGTTGATTAAGAAATTGAAAAAATTCATCAAAGATAGTATCAGGACCATTAAAAATGAGAAAAACATCATCTATAAATCTTTTCCAAGTTGTGATATGTGATTTAAAGATGGGATGAGAATAAACATATACAGTTTCAAAATGGGTCATAAATACATTAGCATATGGTGGCGCGACATTCGAGCCCATTGCGGTGCCTCTATTTTGAATATAAAACTGATCTTGGAACATAAAAAAATTTTTTTGCAGCACTATTGATAACAAATCGAGGCAAAATTCCATCTGGATAGGTGAAAATGTGGTATAAGTACGGAGAAACCATTCCATTGCCGCAAGTCCTAAGTTGTGTTCAATACTCGTATATAACGAATTGACATCAAGGGTGACCAGGATAGAGCCAGGTGAAAGTTGTCCTAATGATTTAAGATGATCAAGAAAATGAGTGGTATCTCGTAAATACGAATCACTATTAGGTATCAAAGGAGACAAAATGCGATCCAAAGTGATAGCTAATGGCGACAACAGAGAATCCGTCGAGGCGACAATAGGTCGTCCCGGAGGACGCCACAAATCTTCGATCCTAACCCAACTTGCGGACCGTGCCACTTACTTGCCTGTTGCTTCTGATCCCTCCCCTAGGGTTAAAGAGCTTATTTTGAATAGAATATCTTATTATTCTCAGTTAGGAGTTATTGATGTGAAATTAGCATCCTTTTTGAACAAGTCTAATCCACAGATTCCTGTGTTTTACACATTGCCTAAGGTGCACAAAAATTTGTGGCGTCCTCCGGGACGACCTATTGTCGCCTCGACGGATTCTCTGTTGTCGCCATTAGCTATCACTTTGGATCGCATTTTGTCTCCTTTGATACCTAATAGTGATTCGTATTTACGAGATACCACTCATTTTCTTGATCATCTTAAATCATTAGGACAACTTTCACCTGGCTCTATCCTGGTCACCCTTGATGTCAATTCGTTATATACGAGTATTGAACACAACTTAGGACTTGCGGCAATGGAATGGTTTCTCCGTACTTATACCACATTTTCACCTATCCAGATGGAATTTTGCCTCGATTTGTTATCAATAGTGCTGCAAAAAATTTTTTTTATGTTCCAAGATCAGTTTTATACTCAAAATAGAGGCACCGCAATGGGCTCGAATGTCGCGCCACCATATGCTAATGTATTTATGACCCATTTTGAAACTGTATATGTTTATTCTCATCCCATCTTTAAATCACATATCACAACTTGGAAAAGATTTATAGATGATGTTTTTCTCATTTTTAATGGTCCTGATACTATCTTTGATGAATTTTTTCAATTTCTTAATCAACAAATACCTGGTTTAACATTCACCAAGCATATGGATCAGCGGTCTATTAATTTTTTGGATACTCTGATCACTATTGATCCGCGAGGCACCATTTCATCGGACTTATATGTCAAAGCAACCGATAGAAATAGCTTACTTCATTATAAGAGTTGTCATCCTCGCCATCTTAAAGATTCTTTACCTTATTCACAACATAAAAGGGTCGCCAGGATTGTGTCAGAGACTGGGCAACGAGAACTAAGACAAAGAAATGCAGGATAAGTTTATACAAAGAGGTTACCCCCTGATGTTGCCGATCATGTGGCACAGGATAATGTTATAAGAGAAAAACGACGTGGTCCTTTTATAACATTCGCCAACACCTTCCATCCATTTCATTCTGTCCTTCGGGGCATTATTTTAAAACATTGGCAATTGTTACACCAGTCCTATCCGAATGTAGACGAGTTTGCTGCCCCTCCTTTATTTAGCTTCAAACGACCATCCAATTTTAGGGATCTTTTGGTTCGGGCTGATATAGGGTCCTCGATTCGCAAGTCTAGACAAACATTTTTGGCCACTCCGAAACAGGGTAATTATCCCTGTTTGCGGTGTCCTCAATGTTCGAATATGGTGAGGGGTAATACGTTCACTCACCCCCACACTGGTAAGGTCTTTTATATCAAGGATTTTTTCACGTGTGACACGTCCTTTGTAGTGTACTTGCTGAAATGCCCGTGCGGTCTCGGGTATGTTGGGGAGACTACCCAGCATATCCGTGACCGCATTGGCAAGCATAAGTCGACCATTAGATGTAAATTGATGATGTTACCAGTCCCCCACCACTTTTTGACCATGGGACACACTGTCTCACAATTGAGATTCCAAATTTTGGAACATGTCCCTCCCATGAGACGTGGAGGGGACAGGGTCAAGAGGCTCAAAGAAAGAGAGTCTTTCTGGATACACACTTTAAGGACACTGTCCCCCCATGGCTTAAATCGTGAATATGATATGCTACCATAAGTGTGTATATATATAAATTTGATGGGCAGATTAGATTCGTCTACAGTCGGAAAAATTCTTTTGTGAGTTTTTGATGTTTGTGAGATTTCGTGATATACTATCACGAACCTCACATTTTTCATAAGGAGTATATAGTCCGGTATGGGTAACAGCCATATGGTTGTTTTCATATGTAGGTATATATATATATATTGGTATATGTTGGTGTTGTTTATCATGTGTATATGCATGGGTGTGTATATATGCATGTTCTGGTACATGTATGTGTGCACACCTAGATATGCATGATTACTATACTTTATGTAATATGTCAGCTTTTCCTTGCCACTATGATATATCTTTGATAATATTATATACATTTAGGGTTTCCTATTTTCCCCATATTACCTATAATTATGCGGTTGCGTTTTGCCATTATAACTGATGGTTGTTAATGTCTTTTTCAGACTCGCTGAATGTCAGGAGCGGTTTCTCCGGAGCTGTTTACGTCTTTTTCTTTCTTTCACTGCACCGCGCATGCGCGCACTTTCTGATTCTACTGCGCACGCGTGGCGTGCGTTTCACCTTCTACATTGTTTGCGTTCCACAATGAGGAAATTGGTACACGTACCCGCCCTCCACCACTATATAAACCTGCGCAGGGTTATCCCTTCACTCACCACTTCTCCTTTGACCACCAACGGAACAGGTAATGAATGGGTCTCTTGTGAACTTTGTTATCCGATGCTTGACTAATAGTAAGCTCCTTATGGACTTGTTGTTTCTTCTGGAGTTCCATATATGCTTAATTTTTTTCTCTCTTGACAATTGGAATAATGTTTGGCTGGTTTAAGCCATTACTACTATTTACTTCAGTTTTTTCTTTTTTTATTGTTCACATTAGATCCAATATCTCATGTCCTGGTGTTCCCTGTGCCTTAATGGCATTTTATTACACAATAACCTGTTAATGATCAGAGTAACATGAGGTATGTGTTTTGCTTTATAAAATTGACATCCTTGGTGGGGTCGGATTTGACCACTATTTTTGTTTTGTTCATTTTGAACCTTTTCATAGTCTTTCCTCTACCTAACAAGTCTGCTCTATGTCAGCGGATAGTTGTTTGTTTCAGCATCACAAAGTTATATGTATGTACTTTTTTCTATACAGATAATTTCACTTGAATTGCACAAATGCAGATATAAGTGCTGTGAGTCCAGATTCTATCTTCCATTACCAGAGGTAATGGATAATTTCATTTGTTAATAAAATGGTGTCAATTTTCTGGTTATTTTTACTGCATGTTTTCATGTATAATGGATACTTTGTTTTATCATGTTTAGGATATGACCTTTTTGTCTATTTGATGTATGTACACATATATTTTGTAGTGATACCTTGTTTTCTTATTATATAGAACCATAACAATTGAAGAAGGCGAATAGCCGAAACGTTTTGTTTAAACAATTTATTGGAAGATAAAAACTTTTTTCTGAATAAAAGAATTAATATAAAATTCTCTTTGAGTGCCGGAGTTTCTTGTATTATAGGCAATCAAAATACAGGGAAGCCCATTAATTTTTTCTATTTAAAAAATAGTTAAAAAAAAAATGACGTTGGGTCCCCCCATTTTTGATAGCCAGCTAGGGTAAAGCAGACGGCTGTAGCCTGAAAACCACAGCTGGCAGCTTTACCGTGGTTGGGGATCCAATGTGGAGGTCCCCTCAGGCTCTTTTTTATAATTATTTTATAAATATTAATAATTACACAATAAAAGTAGGGTCCCCCCAAATTGGATCACCAGCCAAGGTAAAGCGGACAGCTGTGGTCTGGTATTCTCAGGGTGGGAAGGTCCATAGTTATTGGGCCTTCACAGCCTAAAAATAGCAGGCCGCAGGCACCCCAGACGTGGCGCATCCACTAGATGCGCCAATCCTGGCGCTTCACCCCAGCTCATCCCGTGCCCTGGTGCAGTGGCAAACGGGGTAATAAATCGGGTTGATACTAGCTGTAAAGTAACCTGAGATCAAGCCCAGCAGTTTGTGATGTCATGGCGTCTATTAGATACTCAACATCATAAACTGTCAGTACTAACAAAAAAAAAAAAAATCGACAAAAGAAATTTATTTGAAAAAACAGTCCCCAAAACATTTCCTCTTTCACCAATTTATTGTAAGAAAAAAATAAAGGGGTCCCACGACGACTCTGGACCGTCTAGAATATGGGGGGGAGACACTCAGGGAACGTATCCCCCATTTTCTAGGAGTGCGGACCCTTCATGTGAGGAGTGTGGGTGCAATGAATCTGCACTCACTCTTCTCGGGTCCACAGCAGCAGAGTCCATGTCGTAATGGTTGCTACCAAAGCTGCAATGCCCTGCTCATGAGGTAAGGGCATGCCTAATCAGGAGAACTACTGTAGAGGAAGCTCTGCTCACTGGTATATAGGTGCTCAGAGGTAATAATAGATAAAATTAGTGAGTAACCTCGGCACTCTAAATCTCCCAGACTAAGTCAGTAAGTCACAACGGATAGTAATGCAAAATCACTCTTTATTGGTCCGTATTAAGAAAAAAAAATTTTTCATAAGCATATATGTTTTTGTCCAAAACAAGTTACAAATGACGTTTCGGCCTTAGCCTTCGTCAGATTGGACTTATCTGCATGTAATTATGAAAAATGACAATAATCAGTATCACATAAGAGTGAGAGAACAATAACATAAACTCGAACAATGTAGAGGTACAATTGGGATGCAGCAAAAAAATTGCAACACAGCAAGAAATGAAACACATGATACAAATGTCATAATACAGTACAAGGACAATATAGTAATGACAAATATGGGGTCAGAGTAGACTTAGACAGCTCTGGTACGAAAGAGATGTCAATCATAAAGTAACATGTGCAGTAGGTGTAGAGCTACAGTATGCATGGCAGAGCTAATGGGTAGACCGACCATAGAAAAAGAATGGAGAAAAAGTGGAGAAAAAGTGGAGAAAAAGTGGAGAAAGAAATGGAGAAAAAAAATGGAGAAAAAGTGGAGAAAAAGTGGAGAAACAGTGGAGAAAAAGGGGAGAAAAAGTGGAGAAAAAATGGAGAAAAAGTGGAGAAAAAGTGGAGAAAAAGGGGAGAAAAAGTGGAGAAAAAGTGGAGAAAAAGTGGAGAAAAAGTGGAGAAAAAAGTGGAGAAAAAAGTGGAGAAAAAGTGGAGAAAAAGTGGAGAAAAAGTGGAGAAAAAGTGGAGAAAAAGTGGAGAAAAAGTGGAGAAAAAAATGGAGAAAAAGTGGAGAAAAAAATGGAGAAAAAGTGGAGAAAAAGTGGAGAAAAAAATGTAGAAAAAGTGGAGAAAAAATGTAGAAAAAGTGGAGAAAAAATGGAGAAAAAGTGGAGCACCCTTTGGTGCCTTTCATGTGGCAGTAAGGGGTGCTTAGCTTTGTATTTAGCCAAAGAAATGAAAAATAAAATGACGTAGGGTTCCCCCTAGTTTTGTAGCCAGCTAGGGTAAAGCAGACGGCTGCAGCCTGCAGACCACAGCTGGCAACCTCACCTTGGCTGGTAATCCAAAACTGAGGGCACCCCACGCTGTTATTTTAAATTAAATAAATAATTAAAAAAAAAAAACACGTAGGGGTCCCCCAAAATTGGATCACCAGCCAAGGTAAAGCAGACAGCTGGGGCCTGATATTCTCAGACTAGGGAGGTCCATGGTTATTGGACTCTCCCCAGCCTAAAAATAGCAGGCCGCAGCCGCCCCAGAAGTGGCGCATCCATTAGATGCGCCAATCCTGGTGCTTCGCCCCAGCTCATCCCGCGCCCTGGTGCGGTGGCAAACGGGGTAATATATGGGGTTAATACCAGATGTGTAATGTCACCTGGCATCAAGCCCTTGGGTTGGTGAGGTCAGGCGTCTATCAGATACCCGACATCATCAACCCAGTCAGTAATAAAAAAAATAGACGACAAACACATTTTTATTTGAAAAAACACTCCCCAAAACATTCCCTCTTTAACCAATTTATTAGAATGAAAAACAAATCCAGGTCTGGTGTAATCCAAGGGGTTGCCATGACGATCCACACTGTCCCAGTCAATGAAGAGCAGGATGTTCCCCATTGGCTGGGAGAGCAATGCAGTGACCTGAGCTAACATCAATGGGTCAGCCCAGGTCACTGCAGGGCATGACAAGTGCTGCTGTCAGCAAGGTACATTACCTGCGCTGATCTCCAGCACACTGACAGCCCCTGTCACTGAGTTCAATGACCGGCGCCCTCACACCAAGTATCGCGAGAGGTCCGTGACGTCACCGCTAGTCAGTCTCGGGGTCGGAAGCGAGAGGTGATGTGACAAGCGGCGGCCATGGAGGACAGTGACAGCGCTGAGGTCGGGATGGCGGGACTTCATCACCGCAGGTAAGCCGAGCGGGGTGTGTGTGTGTGTGTGTGTGTGTGTGTGTCTGTGTGTGTGAGAGAGTGTGTGTGTGTGTGTATGTATGTGTACATGCCGCGGGCAGGAGGGGGCGGAGCGAGCTGAGCGGGGAAGTGTGGGCTTCCTGCACGTAACTAAGATAAACATCGGGTTACTAACCAAAGCGCTTTGCTTGGATACCCGATGTTTATCTTGGTTACCAGCTTCTGGCAGGCTGCCAGCGATGGCTCCTGCACACTGTAGCTGTAAAAAGCCCTGCTTTTTGCTGCTAGAACCGTTCTCGAACGTATCTAGAACTATCGAGCTTTTGCAAAAAGCTCGAGTTCTAGTTCGATCTCGAACAGCCCCAAAAATCACTCGAGCTTAGAACTGGAGAACCTCGAACCGCGAACCGCGCTCAACTCTAGTAATCACGCACTACAACTTCCGATGCAGCAGTGCCGGAATCATCATGGTACCTCGTGTGGATCACATCGGACCTGCAGGGGTGTTTGGGGAGTTAATAAATTGGAGAAAGAGGGTGTTTTGTTTTTTTATTTTTTAAATAAAGGATTTTTCTATGTTGTGTGTTTATTTCTCATAGACCCCTCTTATTTATTATAGACCCCACCCCATTACTAACTTTGGGCTTGATAACACCTATGATTTTATGACATATCACAACTGTCACTAACCTATTATATTACCTCAATTGGCACCTCTCCAGGGCAAATGGGGGGACCTCACAATTGTTTTTTTAAGTTACTGTATATATTTAAATAGTACAAAAAATACCCATGGGGTCCCTCTTTTTTTGATTCACAGCCAAGGTATCGCACACAAATGGGGGCTACAGTCTCCAGCTGTCTACTAAATCTGCATTGGGTACAAAAATACAGGGGACCCTACACCATTTCTTCTAGTTATAGATGATGATAAGATATAGTTGCCAACAAGTGATGTTGTTAAGTCAACAGGTCAGGAGAACTAGAGTGCGCAACTAGAAAAACAAGGTAATGAACGATGAAGTCACTAACCCAACCTGGCAAGATGCCATTCAGAGCAATGACAGCAGCGCAGAGTGGAAGAGATCCCTCCCACTCTACAATAGGCAGGAAGAGGCAGTAGGGTGGCCAGAGGGAGAACGCGGGCAACTGATCCCCATAGCATCCACTCAAGGCAAGTTCCGAGGGCAAGGTTTAGGTGTTCCCCAGTCTGGCGCTAATGTGCAGAAAGTGCAGAAAATAAAAAGATTTTCAACCTGTGCCATACCATGATCATTAAGGCCTGACCACTATCAGCCGGACCACCACCAACAAGCACAAGTACAGACCAAAAGTTTGGACACACCTCATTCAAAGAATTTTCTTTATTTTCATGACTCTGAAAATTGTAGATTCACATTGAAGGCATCAAAACTATGAATTAACACATGTGGAATGAGATACTTAACAAAAAATTGTTAAGCAACTGAAAATATGTCTTATATTCTATGTTCTTCAAAGTAGCCACCTTTTGCTTTGATTACTGCTTTGCACACTCTTGGCATTCTCTTGATGAGCTTCAAGAGGTAGTCACCGGAAATTGTTTTCACTTCACAGGTGTGCCCCATCAGGTTTAATAAGTGGGATTTCTTGCCATATAAATGGGGTTGGGATCATCAGTTGTGTTGTGCAGAAATCTGGTGGTTACACAGCTGATAGTCCTACTGAATAGGCTGTTAAAATTTGTATTATGGCAAGGAAAAAAGCAGTTAAGGCTGCTTTCACACTACATTTTTTAACATTAGTCATGAACGTTTTTTTGCTGTATATGCGGATCCTGCATGTGTTATTTTGCAGGATCCTGTCACTTTAAGTTTATGGGTGGGCATTGGAGTCAAGGGATCGGGAGTCAGTGGAACTGAACGTGATAGACTGGGAGCCGGCTTCTGACAGCTGCGGAGGCTCGTAACCAAGGTAAACATCAGGTAACTTGCTTGGATACCCGATATTTACGTTGGTTACGAGCATCCGCAGGTGCTAGGAGCTAGGCAGCCTGTTCCCTGCACACGTAACAAACGTAAACATCGGGTAACTAAGAGAAGCGCTTTGCTTGGTTACCCGATAATTATCTTGGTTATGAGCGTCTGCAGCTGCTAGGAGCCTGCTCCCTGCACACGTAACCAAGATAAACATCGGGTAACTAAGACAGCGGTTACCCAATGTTTACCTTGGTTACGAGCGTCCTCCACTCTCAGGTGGGGGAGAGTGGAGGGAGAGGGAGGGGGAGGGAGAGAGAGGGAGAGAGAGACTGATCACGCGAGGCTGGTTTCTGTGCATGCTCAGTAGAGCAAGTAGGATCCTGTCTATCAGCATGCCAGCGTTCACATGCATTTGCATGCTGTTTAGTCAGGATCCAGCAATTTGCAGTATTTGGACGCAGCTCAAAAACGCTACAAGTAGCGTTTTTGAAAAAAGTTAAAAAACTGCAAGTCGCTGGATCCTTACTATAACGCACGCGAATGCAGGTGAATGCATGTTGACGTGAGTCCATTGCAAATGCATTGAAATGAAAACGCATTTGCACTGGATCCGTTTTTGCATTAAAAAAACGATCATGACGCATATTAAAAAAACTTAGTGTGAAAGCAGCCTAAGTAAAGAAAAACGAGTGGTCATCATTACTTTAAGAAATGAAGGTCAGTCAGTCCAAAAAATTGGGAAAACTTTGAAAGTGTCCCCAAGTGCAGCGGCAAAAAACATTAAAAGCTATAAAGAAACTGGTCACATGAGGACCGCCCAGGAAAGGAAGACCAAGAGTCACCTCTGCTGCGGAGGATAAGTTTATCTGAGTCACCAGCCTCAGAAATCGCAGGTTAACAGCAGCTCAGATTAGAGACCAGGTCAATGCCACACAGAATTCTAGCAGCAGACACATCTCTAGAACAACTGTTAAGAGGAGACTTTGTGCAGCAGGCCTTCATGGTAAAATAGTTGCTAGGAAACCACTGCTAAGGACAGGCAACAAGCAGAAGAGACTTGTTTGGACTAAAGAACACAAGGAATGGATATTAGACCATTGGAAATCTGTGCTTTGGTCTGATGAGTCCAAATTTGATATCTTTGGATCCAACCACCGTGCCTTTGTGCGACGCAGAAAAGGTGAACGGATGGACTCTACATGCCTGGTTCCCACTGTGAAGCATGGAGGAGGAGGTGTGATGGTGACACTGTTGGGGATTTATTCAAAATTGAAATCATACTGATCCAGCATGGCAACCACAGCATCTTGCAGCGGCATGCTATTCCATCCGGTTTGCATTTAGTTGGACCATCATTTATTTTTCAACAGGACAATGAGCCCAAACACACCTCCAGGCTATGTAAGGGCTATTTGACTAAGAAGGAGAGTGATGGTGTGCTACGCCAGATGACCTGGCCTCCACAGTCACCAGACCTGAACCCAATCAAGATGGCTTGGGGTAAGCTGGAACGCAGAGTGAACTCAAAAGGGCCAACAAGTGCTAAGCATCTCTGGGAGCTCCTTCAAGATTGTTGGAAGACCATTTCCAGTGACTACCACTTGAAGCTCATCAAGAGAATGCCAAGAGTGTGCAAAGCAGTAATCAAAGCAAAAGGTGCCTACCTTGAAGAACCTAGAATATAAGACATATTTTGAGTTGTTTCACACTTTTTTGTTAAGTAATTCATTCCACATGTGCTAATTCATAGTTTTGATGCCTTCAATGGGAATCTACAATTTTCAGAGTCATGAAAATAAAGAAAACTCTTTGATTGAGGTGTGTCCAAACTTTTGGTTTGTATTGTAAGTCCACAATCCGTGTCTGTGGGTGACACCACTGACTCTTGTACTCTGCTACATGCTGGTTAGTCTCCTGTACAGGACCCAGGCATAGATGCCTCCCACCCTGCATCTGTTGTTACACATTCACAAACAGCATCATTTCATTCTTTGTCCCAGCGTAGCGTGAAACTGTCTCTACCCCAGGCTTAGCAACTGAAATGTAAATATCCAGCCACTCACACATCCAAACACTAAATGGGCAAAATTTCCATACTTGAATCGTAAATTTTGTCCTTTAGGCTTATGAACATTGAGGCTTTCCACAACCTCATGGAGGCGGCTATTTCTCAGTACTCAGAACCCATCCGCCACTAATTTTCCCAGTGTGCCATCCTCACCTTACACAAGCACATATCCCATCAGGACATCATCCGTGTCATCACCAGTGCAGTTGTTGGAAAGGTCCACTTAACGACCAACACATGGACAAGTGCTTGAGGCCAGGGACACTACAATTTGCTACCAATGCCAAGGATTGCGGTCCATAGTTCCAACAGGGTCTTCTCCTCCTCCTACTCCAGTTCCATGGCCCCCTCCTTCTCCTCATCTTCCATCTCCAAATTTTCATATTGGATCATCTGTGCATATCAGTGGCAAGCTGTAAGCACTGCACCACTGCCTCTATGGCAACAGGGTCTGCTAAAACAGAGTTGTTGAAAGCTATAACAGAATAGACAGATCTGTGTCTCTTGCAGCAGAATCTACAACCAGGCATGGTCATATGTATGATAATTTCCATAACCTGGTCCCAGCTCTGAAGCTTGGCAAGCTGGCACAAGTACCATGCTTGGAGGACACATTCAATTTAGTGGTTCTGCGGATTCTGAAAACCTTCCCAGATTGGCCTGAGGTACACCACCTACAGTTGCTGCTGGTCTGGCAGTGCTGCAGCAGTATTTGCAAGTGCCAGCTCACCGACTGGTGTGCAACATGCCCACATGTTGGAACTCCACATTATAACTGTTGGGAAGGCTTTGTGAGCATCAGAGGGCAGTAGTTAAATACCAGCTATAACATGTTCTTTTGTATTCCGGTCAGTGTGTGGCGCCCCTGACCTGGTCAGGCACCACTGAGTGCTGCACCCATGCTGGGAACAGTACAATACAGGTAATCCAGAAGGCTGACAGGGGTGTGGAACACAGGCGCATAGTGATCAGGTCTCACACATGTACCCATGAGAGGACCCCTGGGGATCCCAGGAGGGGGCAAGCCTTCACCTTCACTGGAATAGTGGAGGGGGTAGAGCCTCCATCTCCTCTCAAGGGGTGTGGTAGAGAGTCTGGTTGCTAGGTGGCGTAGGCAAGAACAGGAGAGGAGGGGCAGTGAGTCAGTTAGAGCAGAACTCCATAGGGCTCAGTGAGGAGCAGACCTGTGGGGCTGTTGCTGTCTAACAGCGCCCGCGCAGTGGCTACAGACGGGGGAGAACGGTCAACTAGGAGTGCTGCCTGAAAGCCAGCTTCAGCTAGAGAGTGCACGGAGTGGGAAGTAAGGAGACTGCTAGAGAGCACCAGGCCCAACCGGGCGGCAGATCCCGAAGCGAGGATAGATTCACCTTTCCCTGCTAAACCTGCCGGTGTGGGGCTCTTAAAGCCCACACCACAACACTACAAAAGCCGCAGCCACGTAACCGCAGTGAGGGCCCATAGGTCATAGGAGGCAAGAGGCTGGAGTGGCCTGGTCCGGGGAACAAGCAAACGGCAAACAAGAAGGGGAGAGAGGCTTGGAGCATCTTCCCTGGGTGACCCCCATAGGGACTCAAAGTCGGGGTCACCCCAAACCACCAAGGGCTAAGGAAGGCGAGTCAGTAGTCACCCTCATAAAGTCAGCCTGAAGGATACCTGGTTCCTACCTGGTTCATCTCAGCTACGCCCGGGTTACTCACCCTGCCACCTGAAGTGAGTAAAAACCCTGAAAGACATCCTGCCTGTGTGGTCATTCTGCGACTTGTGGTACTACGCACCTACATCGGGCCCTGGGGCTTGCCTCACTCTCAGGAGGCTATTCCAACTAACTGCACATACTATCAGCCCCAGGCGACCCTCAACCTGCAGTGGCGGTCCCCACTGACCGCAATACTGAGAGTGGCGTCACGATCAAAACAGAAGATTTCCTACCAGTGACGGAGATCCAGCAACGTGGAGTCCCTGAAGGTAATGCACCGACACCGACACAGCACCGGCGGGGCTTCACATCTGGCGTCACGAACAGGATAAGGACTAGACCTGTTCAGACAGGTGACCATGTGCCTAGGCGGTCCGCTTGAAAAATTGGAAGCGCCGCCATATTGCCACCATGAAAAGCGCGCTGAAAAACAACAGCAGCCCGCGCTGGAAGAAGTTACCGCCCACGAAGAGGTGTGGCTACCCAGAGATCCTCTGCAGAGTTCTGACCTTGCCGGCTGTGAGAGCGGAAGCGTCCAGAGACGGCGGAGCAGAAGAGAAGCCAGCAGCTTGTTAGAGAAAATGGAGTCCAGACGCGGATACCCAGAACCAGGCACTGCTGCCTGGTGGTGCCGGGAGCTTGCCATCTTCTGCGACCGGCTGGAGGCCGGGATTGTGCGACGGCTCAGAGAAGAACGCACGGAGCTCCTGGAAATGGCTGCGGCGGTGCGGACCTATGAGGAGAGTGCCGCGCGGAGCCTGCCGGATCGAGCGGCGACGTCGATTCAGACCCCGATGGGTGAGTCCGGTGTTGCCCCGGCTAGAACAAGAGCCCCGACCCTAGCTGCTACGACCGCGGTCCCAGAGGAGGCGCCCGATGCGGCGACGCTGAGTGAGGCCGCAGCCACGCTAGGTGCGGCCCGCCAAGCCCAGGCCGCTGCAGCGATGCCCCGCCTGTCTCGCCGGGCTCCGACCACCACGGCAGTGCTTATCCGTGCTGCAGGTGTGACGCTGACCCAGGCTGCCACCCTGCTGAACCCGGTCCGCCAAGACCCCAACGCAGCAGCGACGCTCGTCCGCGCCGCAAGTGATATGCTGAACCAGGCCGCAGCCCCGCCGGGTGCGGCCCGCCAAGCTCCGATCACTGCCGCGACGCCCGACTCAGCCTGCACGGACCCCATCGAGGCTGCGACGCCAAGTGAGACCGCGGCTGCAGTGTCCAGTCCGGCCCGCCAGGAACCGGCCGCGACAGAAACGCCAATTCAGGCCGCCGCCATACAGGGCGCGGCCCGCCAAGACCAGGCCGCCGCCATGCCAGACGCGGCCCGCCAAGACCAGGCCGCCGCCATACAGGGCGCGGCCCGCCAAGAAGAGATTCCCTCATCATTTTCCCCGGCCTGCAAGGCCAGAGCAGACACCGCTCCCCAGTCCAAAGAGGTCCCTGCTAGGAAGACCCTGATAGGAGAGGACCCCGAATACTGGAAGCTGAAGGCTGATCTGGAGGCCCAGTTCCCACAAGAGATGGTGGATCGGTATCTGCTCCCTCCGCATACCCCCAAGGAAATACAGGCAACCCCTGCAGCTGCGCCGAAGAGTCCACCGCCTGGGCCAGCTGAAGAACACTCATCCCCAGCGCTGCCACAACCAGAGTGCAGCGAAGAACTAAGGGGGAGAGGAGACCAGGAAGCAGAAGAGCTGACTCCGGAGCCGACCGCAGCAGACCCCTACCCAGAGCCGGAGATGCTGCCCTATTCCCGTTGGGATGAGGAAGACTTGACACCGTCACTAGATGAAGATCCACCCAAAGACCTCACCTGGGAGCCTGCAAGCATGAACCCAGCCCGCAAGACACGGCGCAGCAGAACAAAGTATCCTCCAACACCACAGTCTCCAGAGCAGAGAGAGGTCACAGCCAGAGACCTGCAGGAGAAAAGGTGCCTAAGAAGGTCCGAAGCCCAGGCTAGAGGACCCCTTTACAGAGGAATAGTAGAAGACTTCAACTTGAAAAGCGGATACGGCTTCATTGTAGTAAAAGGAATAAAAGAGGGCATATTTGTAAATCGGAGAGATGTTCAAGCCCACCTGCCCAGAGGACATTCAGGCAGAAATTTGAAGATTGGGGACTTAGTACAGTTCACCTTGCATCAAGGAGAAAGGGGCTACTATGCCTTAGACGTAGCACCATGTCCCAGACAAGAAAGAAAAGACAGAGATAAAGAACCAGATGTAGAAACAGACGAAGACCAAGAAAGGAAAGATAAAGATCCTACAGATGAAACAACCACAGACAAAGATCCTACAGATGAAACAACCACGGACGACGACGGAGAGCAAGAAAGTCACAGGTGCCGGTGCCCTACATGCCCACGCCCTAGTGAAAAAGAGGAGTAGAGTAGAGAGAAGTAAAGAAATACAGCAAGTTACCAGTTGAAGTTTTGACAAGTTTTGTTTGCAACGTTTAAGAAATGCGCCCACAAAAACTATTGTGAGAAAACCATAAACCTTAAGGCTATGAACTTGCTATAGCCACAAACTCTCGCAGTGTAAATAGTTACACCAGTGGCACCACCACCAGGGCCAGCCTGTTTAGGGGCTTGGCTCGTCTGCAACCAGGGGGGCCCGTCCGTAGAAAAGGGCCTTGGCTCACCTGCGACCAGAGAGCACGCCTGTTTATGGGGCCTTGGCTCACCACCACAAAGAGGGTACCTGGCCAGCACCAACTGTGGAGGCCGCCTCTGCATCCTGCCAGAAGAGGCTGACGGCGCGGATCCACCAGGCCAGGTATACCCTGAAACCACCAGCCCATGAAAGCCGCCTCTACATCCTGCCAGAAGTGGCTGAAGTCGCGGCCAACGGGAGAGGAAGATTGGAGGAAAGGTCTGGGGAAACGGATGGCCCAGACCTGGTTACTAACAGGACCGGTGACCTGCCTCCTGAGAGGGTTTTGGGTGGGTTAACGGACTTGTGGGTGGAGGGTGGTGATGTCTGATACCTGGTGGTTTTAAAAATGTTTTACATGTTTTAATGTTTTATGCATTTTAAAATGTTGTCTTGCAGCCCGAGGACGTGCTGGTGATAACTAAGGGGGAATGTGGCGCCCCTGACCTGGTCAGGCACCACTGAGTGCTGCACCCATGCTGGGAACAGTACAATACAGGTAATCCAGAAGGCTGACAGGGGTGTGGAACACAGGCGCATAGTGATCAGGTCTCACACATGTACCCATGAGAGGACCCCTGGGGATCCCAGGAGGGGGCAAGCCTTCACCTTCACTGGAATAGTGGAGGGGGTAGAGCCTCCATCTCCTCTCAAGGGGTGTGGTAGAGAGTCTGGTTGCTAGGTGGCGTAGGCAAGAACAGGAGAGGAGGGGCAGTGAGTCAGTTAGAGCAGAACTCCATAGGGCTCAGTGAGGAGCAGACCTGTGGGGCTGTTGCTGTCTAACAGCGCCCGCGCAGTGGCTACAGACGGGGGAGAACGGTCAACTAGGAGTGCTGCCTGAAAGCCAGCTTCAGCTAGAGAGTGCACGGAGTGGGAAGTAAGGAGACTGCTAGAGAGCACCAGGCCCAACCGGGCGGCAGATCCCGAAGCGAGGATAGATTCACCTTTCCCTGCTAAACCTGCCGGTGTGGGGCTCTTAAAGCCCACACCACAACACTACAAAAGCCGCAGCCACGTAACCGCAGTGAGGGCCCATAGGTCATAGGAGGCAAGAGGCTGGAGTGGCCTGGTCCGGGGAACAAGCAAACGGCAAACAAGAAGGGGAGAGAGGCTTGGAGCATCTTCCCTGGGTGACCCCCATAGGGACTCAAAGTCGGGGTCACCCCAAACCACCAAGGGCTAAGGAAGGCGAGTCAGTAGTCACCCTCATAAAGTCAGCCTGAAGGATACCTGGTTCCTACCTGGTTCATCTCAGCTACGCCCGGGTTACTCACCCTGCCACCTGAAGTGAGTAAAAACCCTGAAAGACATCCTGCCTGTGTGGTCATTCTGCGACTTGTGGTACTACGCACCTACATCGGGCCCTGGGGCTTGCCTCACTCTCAGGAGGCTATTCCAACTAACTGCACATACTATCAGCCCCAGGCGACCCTCAACCTGCAGTGGCGGTCCCCACTGACCGCAATACTGAGAGTGGCGTCACGATCAAAACAGAAGATTTCCTACCAGTGACGGAGATCCAGCAACGTGGAGTCCCTGAAGGTAATGCACCGACACCGACACAGCACCGGCGGGGCTTCACAAGTGTCCTCACCAATGAGTGGCCAGGGATGTCTGAACCCTGCGAGGTTCTACAAACGTTTTAGGAATCAACCAAGATGGCAAGTAGCAATAACGCCATAATCAGCATAACCATCCTGCTCCTGTGAGTACTCAAACTCTTGCTGCTCACAATTAAAGAGGAAGATTTGTATGTGGACCAGGTGATATTGGAAGAAAGTACACAAAATGATAGTGCGGAATTCAGCTTCATCTCATCTTCTCAGATGATAATGAGGAGGAGAAACATGAGATAATTGCCTGTGCTACAGAGGATACTACCCACATCATCTTCATCCCGTATGTTCAACATGGATAGGCTGAAGAGGGGGAGGGGAAGGGTCAGCCTCCTGGTGGATAATAAGCTGCACACTAACCGCTATCTAAAGCTGAGTATATGTGTGTGTGTATGTGTGTATGTCCGCTAAAGGAATCCGCACCGTCACATTTTACAATCATGAAATTTTGCACAGACACTCCATGTGACCCAGGGAACGTCATAGACTATGTTTGGGAGGCAAAATTTAACTCCACGCTTTACAATTACTCGCCAAAAATCCTACCGCCATTAAAGTGAATGGAGGTGAGAGCTATAGCTATTAATAGCAACTGTCAGTGGATGCTATAGGAACAAAATAAACTGTTAGTATAAAAAGCTTATGTGTGAGAGAGAGACAGAAAAAGACAGAGACAGATGGGGAAAGAGACAGAGATAGAGACAGAAAGAGACAGCCCTGGAAAGAGACAGCCCTGGAAAGAGACAGCTGAGCAAAGAGAAAGCCCTGGGAAGAGACAGCCGGGCAAAGAGACAGCTGGGCAAAGAGACAGCCGGGCAAAGTGACAGACGGGCAAAGTGACAGACGGGCAAAGTGACAGACAGGCAAAGAGACAGCCCTGGAAAGTGACAGACGGGCAAATTGACAGACTAGCAAAGTGACAGACTGGCAAAGAGACAGACTGGCAAAGAGACAGACCTAGAAAGAAACAGATCTAGAAAGAGACAGATGGGCAAAGAGACCGACGGCCAAAGAAACAGCCCTGGAAAGAGACAGACCTGGAAAGAGACAGATGGGGAAAGAGACAGACGGGGAAAGAGACGGGGAAAGAGACAGACGGGGAAAGAGACAGACGGGGAAAGAGACAGATGGGCAAAGACACAACCCTGGAAAGAGACAGCCCTGGAAAGAGACCAACGGACAAAGTGACCGACGGTAAAAGAGATAGCCGGGCAAAGAGACAGCCATGGAAACAGACAGCCGGGCAAAGTGACAGCCGGGCAAAGTGACAGCCGGGCAAAGAGACAGCCGGGCAAAGAGACAGCCGGGCAAAGTGACACATGGGCAAAGAGACAGCCTAGCAAAGAGACAGCCCTGGAAAGAGACAGCCAGGCAAAGAGACAGCCGGGCAAAGAGACAGCCCTGGAATGTGACAGACGGGCAAAGTGATAGACGAACAAAGTGACAGACTGGCAAAGAGACAGACCTAGAAAGAAACAGACCTAGAAAGAGACAGATGGGAAAAGAGACCGGTGGACAAAGAGACAGCCCTGGAAAGAGACAGATGGGGTAAGAGACAGACAGGTAAAGAGACAGACAGGGAAAGAGACAGATGGGGAAAGGGACAGCCGGGCAAAGACACAACCCTGGAAAGAGACAGCCCTGGAAAGATATCAACGGGCAAAGAGACAGATGGGCAAAAAGACAGATGGGCAAAAAGACAGATGGGCAAAAAGACAGACGGGCAAAGAGACAGACGGGCAAAGAGACAGACCTAGAAAGAGACAGACCTAGAAAGAGACAGACGAGGAAAGAGACAGACGAGGAAAGAGACAGCTGGGCAAAGAGACAGCCGGGCAAAGAGACAGCCCTGGAAAGAGACAGACGGGCAAAGAGACAGATGGGCAAAGAGACAGATGGGCAAAGAGACAGATGGGCAAAGAGACAGACCTAGAAAGAAACAGACCTAGAAACAGTCAGATGGGCAAAGAGACCGACGGTCAAAGAGACAGCCCTGGAAAGAGACAGCCCTGGAAAGAGACAGATGGGGAAAGAGACAGACCGGGAAAGAGACAGACGGGAAAGAGACAGCCCTGGAAAGAGAAAGCCCTGGAAAGAGACAGCCATATAAAGAGACAGCCCTGGAAAGAGACAGACAGGCAATAAGACAGATGGGCAAAGAGACAGACCGGGAAAAAGATAGACCAGGGAAAGAGACAGACGGGTAAAGAGACAGACGGGGAAAGAGACAGACGGGGAAAGAGACAGATGGGGAAAGAGACAGACGGGAAAGAGACAGCCCTGGAAAGAGACAGCCATATAAAGAGACAGCCCTGGAAAGAGACAGACAGGCAATAAGACAGATGGGCAAAGAGACAGACCTGAAAAGAGACAGACCGGGAAAAAGATAGACCAGGGAAAGAGACAGACGGGTAAAGAGACAGACGGGGAAAGAGACAGATGGGAAAGAGACAGATGGGAAAGTGACAGCCCTGGAAAGTGACAGCCCTGGAAAGAGACAGCCCTGGAAAGAGACAACCCTGGAAAGAGACAACCCTGGAAAGAGACAACCCTGGAAAGAGACAACCCTGGAAAGAGACAGCCCTGGAAAGAGACAGTCGGGCAAAGAGAAAGCCGGGCAAAGAGAAAGCCCTGGAAAGAGACAGGTGTGCAAAGAGACAGATGGGAAAAGAGAGACAGACAGACAGATACATAGAGACAGACACAGAGATGGAGACAGATAGACTGATACAAATACAGAGAGATAGAAAGGAAAGAGACGGACAGAGAGACAGACAGGCAGCAACACATACAGATACTGGGAGAGAGACAGTTACAATCCCGGGCAACGCCCAGGTACTACAGCTAGTAAAAATATAAACATGAAAAATGGCACAGCATTACTGTTATAGGGATACTGTGAACAAGGAAAAATACATTAGCTATGTGGAAAACATGAAATACATGAAAAATGGTATTGCAAACACTGCTATGAATATTTGAAAATAGTAGAGATGTTTAGCAAATATATTGATCAATGCAAATTAGCCCGAAAACCAACAACAAGGTAATTTCTAATTTTTTGGGAACCTAACCTTAGTGCCTTTCTATATGCTATTAAAAATCTGCAAATATGGGCAGACAGGCTCCTGGCTATATAGGATCATGAATAGAGTCTGGTAATAAGGCGGGGATCTGGGTTCTCAGTCAGAAGAAACTGCATGCTACTCAGAAAAATGACTGACTGGAACACCTATGTGTGTGAATTAGGTGCTAGCTTAAAAATACATGACTATAATACAGATAATAAGCTACACACTAACCAGTATAAAAATATAAACATGAAAAATGGTAAAGCATTACTGCTATAGGAATACTGTGAACAATGAAAAATTGTTAATGTGCATATTATTATCTGTATTGTCCAGTAATAAAGTCCGAAGTCCAGGTGTCAGTCTTTTTTTTCCATTATTAAATATTATTGAAAATATTCCAGAGCTCCTGCCATTTTAAAGTGCAGGACACATGCAGAAACGGATGATGTGTTTCGGCGGTACTAGCAGCCTTCCTCATGTTCCAAGCTGTATATATACATTCACTGTAAAATCATCTACTAATTAGCTTAATAGTGAAAGCAGCTGTCAGCTCGTCCATCAGTCAATCGTGTATTGTTTTGATGATTAAAGGCAGTGGAATGCTGTTTTGTGACGATGTGCATTACAAAAATGTTACTGTTTATGTGCTTGTGTGTCGCCCAGGAAAAGGGCGTTCTCGGTCCCGGGTGGTAACAAATGGGAATTTCACTCTGGTGGCTGTTGCCCGCTCCCGTGCCCTGGGCCCCTTTTATAAAAAGGGGGTATTTACAGGGGAGAAAAGAGTTAATGTTATGTGACGCCACCTGTGCATTGCGGTTAAGAATAGAGAACCACCACTGTTAAATGTGGAAACTCCCAGAGCTGGTGGTGATTGCAGCAATGGTGTTAGGCGTTTCGCAGATAGGGCCATGTCTGGGAGATGATGAGGCATAATAACGGAGACCACACCAGGTTGTCTTTAATATGCTCTACCCACTTGGACCCATGAGTTGCTGGTTCAGGTCCCTTGGAGTATCAGTGCCAATGTAGTGACCCAGGTTGCTCTGTCCCCGGCACTCTCTTTTGGTTGGGTCCCCGTAGCGTGGAGCGTTTGGGGCCCGACTGTCCCTTTTGGGGTACAGTCTCCTTCTCTGTACGGCGATCAGTGCGGACCCTGTGGGGAGGTAAGTGTCCGAACCCCGATCCTAGTTTACTGCTGATGCCCCCCAGATTATTTGGTTTGGTGAAGTCCGTGAACGTGTCCTCACCGGGCAGGTATTTATCAAGCCATGTAGAACTGGTGTCTGATCTAGGGCCCTGTGCGTGCTCCGGTCCCAGTGGTATCTCCGGTAACCGACCTGGCAACCTCTCTCCTGTGCCCCGGGTCACCGCAGAACGGACCCAGCTCAGGCACATCCACACACCTCTCCTGTGTGCCACACTCTCTAGACTCTCTACTGACTGCTGACCCCTCCCACCAGGCTGGCTAATCTTAGGGACTCGTTCCTTTCCATGGCAACCATCCCCTAGATGGTTAACCCTCTATGCCCGATGTGGAGTGGAGAACTAGGATTTTAGTTGTGCTTTGGTGGTATCGGCACTGGTACTCCAGGTCCCAAGGGGTAGGTCCTGCATCCCCAAGAGGATGCAGTTCCTTGTAGTGCTCTGAGTGTCTCAGAGGCATTACACTTGTGTTATGTGTATTAAAAGGGCAGAGTCTGTTTTTTCTGTGGAAAAAAGGGACATTTTATCATTGCCTGTCCCTCAGAGCCCAGGAAAACACAGCAGTCAGAAAACTTCAAGATCCAGGTTTTTTGGGGTTTCCCAATCTGGGTCTGCATATATTGTCCACAGGTTGAGAGCCACGAAATTTCTCTTATGGTCTGGGGACAAACATGATCGATGAGCAATTTGCATGTTTCAGAGGGTTGAATTTAAAGGTTTTATCAAATCCTGTTCAGAATTTTGCCACTGTTCCTTTATCCCTTACTCAGTGGGGCTTTTTTGAGAGTGTACATTGGGTGGAACACTATATAAGGGTACTGCATTCTGTAACGATAGTCCTGGGAGTGGACCCACTGGACCGTACACCTGACTCCCCTGTGATGCTGCCTCGAGTGAAACCCTATACATCGGGCGTAACCGCAGAGGGCCTAGTTGCACGGAAGCTGGGATCAGCAAGAGTCACTGGATGGAATCCTATGGATACAGGATCCGATCTGAACCAGGTATAGGTTAACATGATCAGGCTGAAGTCCAGAAGCGGAGACTGGTGCAGGTTAATGGGATCAAGCTGAGGCTAGGAGCGGAGACTGGTGCAGGTTAACGGGATCAGGCTGAAGTGTGTGCTCAGAACGGTACTCAGCATCTGCAAGCAGAGACAGAGTAAAGGCTGCTTTACACCAGACAATCTATCGTGCGATAGATCGTCGGGGTCACGGTTTTTGTGACGCACATCCGGCATCGCTGGCGATGCCGGCCTGTGTGACACCTCCTAGCGACACAGTATCGCTCACAAATCGTGAGTCGTGTACTGCTCGCTAGGTTTTATAATATCGTTTAATTTAGTTGTTCATCGTTTCCGGGGTAGCACACGTCGCTCCGTGTGACACCCCGGGAACGATGAACAGCAGCTCACCTGCGTCACGCGGCCGCCGCCGGCTATGTGAAGAAAGGAGGTGGGCGGGATGTTTACATCCCGCTCATCTCCGCCCCTCCGCTTCCATTGGCCGGCGGCCGTGTGACGTCGCTGTGACGCCGAACGTCCCTCCCACTTCAGGAAGTGGACGTTCGCCGCCCACAGCGAGGTCGCACGAGAGGTAAGTATGTGTGACGGGGGTTACTGACTTTGTGCGACACGGGCAGCGATTTGCCCGTGACGCAAAAAGGACGGGGGCGGGTACGATCGATTGTGAAATCGCACAATCGGTCGTACCATGTAAAGCAGCCTTTACACAAAGCACAGGCATAGAGGGACCTGAACAACTGGTACAAAAGACAAGCTACAGGGACACGTTGAACAAGCACTGGCCATGGGGAATAGGAGGTCATAAATACCCAAGGTTAATTAGTAGTCATATCCCGGACAGCTGTGCTACCCCTTTAAGTCTAGGTAAGTGCACGCGCGCGCCCTCTAGTGTGCATGTGTGAGGACCGCAACCCGGAAGCCAGAACTGAGACCACATGAGGAGAGGCAGGACGCTGGAGCGCAGGTGACTGCAGTGAGTGTGCCACGCAGGGCTGGGACCAACGGGGGAAAGGTATGGATGGGGTAGCAGGAGAGCGAGCGGGCTCAGCGGGGAGCAGGGACTCCAGGGGTTGGAGCGAAGGATGGTGGGCGGCGCAATCGGACCGGGAGCGTGACAGTACCCCCTCCACTACGCCCCTGCGCCCGGGACAGGAACTGGCGGAGGAGAACAGGGGCATCAATATTCTTCCTGGGCTCCCAAGAGCATTCCTTAGAGCCAAACCCCTTCCAGTCCACAAGAAACAAAGTCCTACCCCTCACCTTCTTCATGGCCAAGATCTCTCTTACCTCGAAGACATCATCAGCCCCCTGAGGCGGGGAAGATGTACCAGAATGAGGGAAGATGGAGCTGAGAATGACTGGTTTGAGCAGAGAGACGTGAAAGGAGTTGGGAATACGTAGAGTAGCCGGAAGTTGCAACTTATAGGAAACCTCATTGAGTCGCTTGACGATCTTGAACGGGCCGATGTATCGAGGTCCCAACTTACAGGAAGGTATCTTCAACCGGACATACTTGGAGGAAAGCCACACCATGTCACCAAGCCAAAACGGAGGAGAATCAAGACATTTCTTGTCAGCATGTCGTTTTATTCGACTGGCAGCACGGGACAGGGAATCCTTGACGTCACTCCAGATATTGACAAAGTCTCTAGATAGATCGTTTGCTGCAGGAAAACCAGAGGTAGCAGGTACCGGCAAGGGAACAGAAGGTTGTCGACCATAAACTATGTGAAACTGAGAACTGGCGGAAGACTCACTTATGTGATGGTTATATGAAAATTCAGCCCATGGAAGCAGGTTGGTCCAGTCGCTATGATGGGCGTTGATGAAGTGTCTAAGGAACGAGGTCAGGATCTGGTTCACTCGTTCGGCTTGTCCATTAGATTAAGGGTGGCATCCTGATGCAAAGTCCAAGGACACCCCAAGCATCTAACATAGGGCTCTCCAGAACCGTGATGTAAACTGAGTCTTCCTGTCGGATACTATGTGTGATGAAAAGCCACACACAGAGCTGGTCTGCACTGGTTGTTTCATCTAATACTTAAAGCTCAGAGTATATTTGTATGTGTGTATGTGTGTATGTCCGCTAAAGGAATTTGCACCATCACATTTACAATCACGAAATTTTGCACAGACGCCCCATGTGACTCAGGGAGAGTCATAGACTATGTTTTGATGGGAAAATTTAACCCCGCGCTTTACAGTTACTCTACAAAATCCTGTCTCTATTAAACTGAATGGAAGTGGGAGCTACAGGCTATTAATAGCAACTGTCAGTGGTTGTTATAGGAACAAAATAAACTGTTAGTATAAGAAGCTTATGTGTGAGGTAATATGATGTTGGTGGGGAGACAGAGAGAGAAAGAGACAGATAGAGACACACGCTCAAAGAGACAGACGGGCAAAGAGACAGACGGGCAAAGAGACAAAGATGGAAAGAGAAATATGGGGAAAGAGACAGACCTGTAAAGAGAGAGGCGGGCAAAGAGACAGGCGGGCAAAGAGACAGATGGGGAAAGAGGCAGACGGGCAAAGAGGCAGACGGGCAAAGAGACAGACGGGCAAAGAGACAGACGGGCAAAGAGACAGACGGGGAAAGAGACAGACGGGGAAAGAGACAGACGGGGAAAGAGACAGACGGGGAAAGAGACAGACGGGGAAAGAGACAGACGGGGAAAGAGACAGACGGGGAAAGAGGCAGACGGGGAAAGAGGCAGACGGGGAAAGAGGCAGACGGGGAAAGAGGCAGACGGGGAAAGAGGCAGACGGGGAAAGAGACAGACCTGGAAAGAGACAGCCCTGGAAAGAGTCAGACGGGAAAAGAGACAGATGGGCAAAGAGACAGACGGGCAAAGAGACAGACGGAAAAAGAGACAGATGGAAAAAGAGACAGACAAAGATAGACGGGGAAAGAGAGAGACAGACAGACACAGAGATGGAGACAGATAGACTGATACAAATACAGACAGAGAGATAGAAACAGACAGAGACATAGACACAGACAGACAAAGAAAGACACAGAGAGACAGACAGACAGCAACACACAGACAGGGACTGGGAAAGAGACAGAGAGACAGTTAGTATCCCGGGCAACACCCGGGTACTACAGCTAGTATATATATGTATAAATATATATATATATATATATATATATATATGGACACACATGGTCAAAATTGTTGGTACCCCTCGCTTAATGAAAGAAAAACCCACAATGGTCCCAGAAAAAACTTGAATCTGACAAAAGTAATAATTAATAAAAAAAATCTATGAAAATGAACAAATGAAAGTCAGACATTGCTTTTCAACCATACTTCCACAGAATTTTAAAAAAAATTAAACTCATGGAATAGGCCTGGACAGAAATGGTGATACCCTTAGCTTAATATTTTGTTGCACAACTTTTTGAGTCAATCACTACAATCATACGATTCCTGTGACTGTCAATGAGACTTCTGCCCCTCTTGACAGGTATTTTGGCCCACTCATCAAGAACAAACTGCTCCAGTTGTCTGGTATTTGAAGGTTGCCTTTTCCAGACGGCATGTTTCAGCTCTTTCCAAAGATGCTCAATAAGATTTAGGTCAGGGCTATTACTCCAATGTGACCATTGTGGGTTTTTCTTTCATTAAACGAGGGGTACCAACAATTTTGACCATGTGTGTTCATATGTATATATACACTATATACATACATACTTACATCTCTCTATATCACTTCCTTCCCAACCACAAGTGCTGGACGAGGGTTTCAACAAAGAGAAGTAACGTGCTGGAATTTACACTTTAGCCATCTTAGGCCTCAGCCAGGATGGGAGGAATCTTCTTCGACCCATAACATATATCTTTGTACCGTGTTAGCCAGTAGTGATAAAAAAATTGTTTAAAGAACTGTGAGTCCTCAGTGGTAGATACCTTTTAATGGCTAACTGAAAAGATTTTAATAATAGCAAGCTTTCTAGACTATGCAGGTCTCTTCATCAGGCTCAGTATAACACAAAATCTGAAGAGTCACATATTTATACACAACAAAACATAGAATGGAGCAGTAAAGAAGACAAGTTATGTGAAGCAGAACGATCAATATGGCAAGGGAACAAACTGTTGTAGTTCATAGATTAGCACATTTCATCCTCACCCATAATTACTTTGCATTTGATAATAACATATCTACAGGAGACTAGGACTGCAATGGGAAGCAAAATCGCACCACAATATGCAAATCTTTTCATGGCCAAGTTTAAGAGTGACTTTTTATCCTCTTGTCCCATCAGGCCTCTGGCCTACTACTGTTACATCGACGATATTTAATCATCTGGACAGTCTGAGCAGCAGCTGAAGACCTTCCATGAACACTTTATTTCATCCCACCATCAGCCTAACACTAAACTACTCCTGCACGGAAATTAACTTTTTGAACACCATCATTAAACTACGGAACAATGAAATAGAGACATCCCTGTACAAGAAGCCAATTGACCGTCCAACATACCCGAAATGGAACAGTTTTTATCCAAAACACATAAAAAACTCTATAGTGTACAGTCAGGCCATCAGATACAATCGGATATGTTACATCACTAAAGATAGAGATAATCACCCTGAGGGTCTCAGAAAGACCTTTTTGAATCAAGGCTACCACCCAAGAACAATTGAAAACCAGATTACTAGTCCACCAGAATATCAAGAAACCATCTCCTACATTATAAAACCAAAGAAGAAAACAACCTCTTGTAATCGCCTACAATCCAAATATGGAGGTGTTAAGGGGAGCTGCACGGAAACTACAACCATTACTGCAAAAAGATTCCCGATTAAAATCTATTTTTCCAGACCCCCCCACTTCTGTGTTTTAGGCAGCCCCCGAATCTAAGAAGCATCAGTGTCAGAAGCTCCCTTCCTCGCCAACAACAACAGGAACACTTCCCTGCAACCAGAAAAAATGTAAGACCTGTCCATTTATATTGACAACGGACAAGATAAAAATTCCCAGATCACATCAGGACTACAAGATCCCAGGTACTTTCAGCTGCACCACAACTAATGTGGTGTACTTAATTACATGTACCAAATGTCCAACTGGGGGTCTGTATGTAGGGGAGACAGGACAACAGCTCAGGACAAGGATGAATTCTCACCACCACACAATTAAAGAAAAAAGGATAGATCTACCTGTGGCCAAACATTTTTGTAACTCAGACCACAGCATCATGGACATGTAATTGCTGGTATTGAAAGGAAACTTTAAATCCCAGAGAGACAGGAGACTTTGGCAATACAAACTTATGATGACCTTTGACACATTCAGAGCAGGAATGAACGTGTCACATGGTTTTATGTTTTTTTACATCAATTAAGAAATGTGTTCCTCAGAGCATCTGGGGGCATCACAGCCCAGACCAGACCCCAATCAGAGGAAAATAAAACTATCACACTGCTTATCTATGAACTGCTGCAATATTTATGGCCACAACAGTTTGTTCCCTTGCCATACTGATCGTTCTGCTTCACATAACTTGTCTTATTTATCTCTCCATTCTATGTCCTGTTGTGTATAAATATGTGACTCTTCAGATTTTGTGTTATACCATGCCTGATGAAGAGACCCGAGTAGTCTCGAAAGCTTGCTATTTATTACCATCTTTTCAGTTAGCCATTAAAAGGTATCAACCACTGAGGACTCTCAGTTCTTTTAAACATTTTTTTTATCTTCAACACCTGGAATGCATACATCCCCGTTAAGTCACGAAATAAATCTTAGCACAGGTCCCCTATATAAGCTCACATTTCCCGTGGCTTGCTCTCTTTACTCCCTTGCCTCTTTGCTCTGGGACCAACATGAAGCATGACCAACATATGGCTCAGTATCACCGCCCCTGTACTTTACCTTTAACCTTATAGGGATAGTGTTATTGTTGGATGGGCAGTAATTCTGTAAGTGTTTTTGCCACTATGGGTTGAATATTATTTGGCAATTGTTGGTTTAATGTTGTATTAGGGCCGCTTTACACGCTATGACATCGCTAGCAATTGCTAGCAATGTCGAGCGCGTTAGCACCCGCCCCCATCATTGTAACGATGTGTGGTGATCGCTGCCATAGCCTACGGCAGTGTCACATGCACATATCTGCTCTGCGACGTCGATGTGACCGCCGAACAATCCCTCCCTCAAGGGGGAGGTGCGTTTGGCGTCACCGTGACATCACAGCGACGTCACTAAGCGGCCGCCCAATCAAAGCGGAGGGGCGGAGATGAGTGGGACAAACATCCCGCCCACTTCCTTCCTTCCTCATTGCTAGCGGGACGCAGGTAAGGTGAGGTTCCTCATTCCTGCGGTGTCACACATAGCGATGTGTGCTGCTGCAGAAACGAGGAAGAACATCGTTACTGCAGCAGCAACGATAATTGGGAATAAGGGGGCATGTCACCGATTAGCGATTTTGAACGTTTTTGTAACGATTCAAAATCGCTAATAGGTGTCACACGCAACAACATTGCTAACGCGGCCGGATGTGCGTCACAAAATCCGTGACCCTGAAATCGATTTAGCATGTAAAGCGGCCCTTAAGGTAGGTTCTATTTACTGGTGTTTTAATGTATTGTATTTGTGTATAATTTAGTATAATCATTTCATATTGATTCGTATATTTATCGGCATGTGCTAGTATTACGAGAGCGTAGTCTTGCTAGCAAATAAACTTGTTATACTTGTTTAGTATATCAAAGTGTCATGAGTCGATGATTGTATGCAATACACTAGAGAGATAGGGTAAAATAGTAACAGAAAATATACCCTTGAGTATATATTCTAGTTGAGGAATATCTTTAGAAGGAATAATTAATATATATAAGGAATATTTTTCTCTTTTACATGACAAAAAAACATTTAGTTTTTATACAAAGTTCAGGATTTCTTTTGCCATAAAATGGTAAAATAAAACTGTACGTTTGGTATCTTTGTAATCATAATGACCTGGAGAATCATGTTTTTAGATAATGTTTACTATACAAATAATGTTGCTAAAATAAAACCGAAAAAAGCAATGGAAGAATTTAGGGTTTCTTCACCATATAACTGCACTTGGATTTTTTTGCCTTTTTTCTTTCCTCTGTTTGGTAAGAAGAATGTGTCATTCAAAATGACAACTTATTCAACAAATAAACAAGACCTCCTATATATATATATATATATATATATATATATATATATATATATATATAGAGCAAAAATAAAAATGTTATAGTAATAATATTGCTAAATGCATATAGTGTCTTCCAAAATATTATCAACAAATAATATTCACTAAGAATAATTGTGTCATATATATCGTGCTTCAATAAATAATGCCCTAAATTGTTCTTGGAAATATTGAAATTTTGTGAAATATGAAATCCACTAATATTAACATCAAACAATGTTTGGGAAAAAAAAGTGAATGGAGGGACCCTCAGTAAGCAACCAGTTCGCTTAACCAATGATATATAAAAGTTGTAATGTATATACTTTAAATGTTTTTAGGTACTATATACCTTACATATAACATATTTATTCCCATGGCTCCATTGACATCACGTTACTTTCCATTGTATACTAGTTTGGCAGTGTCTACAGAAATTATTATATCTAAATCCTAGATTGCCTGTCTGGTTTCAATCACAGAATGCTCTGAAAGGATTTTCAGGGAAACATCTAACATTTCTATTTATGGGCCACTGAGAAGCAGGAACAAGTTTACATGTAAATTTCACTTTACCCCAATTCAATTTTTATTAATCATTTTTTTCTGGATGCAGTGAATAGTAAAAACTACCCTCTGTACCCAGGGACCCCAAGTCAGAAAACCTCTTCTTGCAAAGAGTGAAACAGCTGGAAAAACTATGCTTGCAGTGATTCATATGTTTATATACCGTGCATTTACTTATAGTCTCTCCTGCACAGTAGAAGTGAGCTCGATTCTGTTCTTCCAGAAACACCACTGAAGTAAAAACAATAACTTTTCTGTGCATAAGGATATTTAATCACTTTATTAGTGGTAGTTTGATTGTGGCAATGGGGGTAAAATAACAGTACTACTTTTGCTTTTTTGCACATGGCAAAAAATATAGCACTTCTGCTAATATCTTTTCTCCTAGGAAGGATTTCCTGGCCTATAAGACTCCCCATGCCAGCTGGCAGTCTCCCCGAGGGAAAACATTACACCCCTATAACTATTTATCTTCAATATCACAAAATATCTACTGTGTTGAAATATTTTTATTGTAAAATAATGTACATTAGGTAACATTGGAGCATAGTTATTATTTGCATGTTTAGTTTTTTACCTTGTTTGGGAACAATGCACCAATTTTACCATAGACCCTGCATTCTACTACTAGTTCACTATTTTTTTAGTGGAATGGGACTGTCCTAACATTGAAAATATGTACAGTTGAGGCCAAACATTTTGAGACTGATGCAAATTTTTGTTTTGTTGCTTCAGTTTTAAAGTGGCAGTTAGTACTAACTGTAGATTGTTAATAAAAGTGTTATCAGATTTAAGCCCTGTCACAAAATTACCTACCTACATCATTTTAGTGATCTACTTGTTAGCTCAGGAGAAAGTGTTAATGACAAGGCAGCTGATATTATTCTGTCATGCTGATTGAATTTTCGGGGCCAACTGGCTGCTTTAAAAGGGAATGTTACTTACATTCAAGGTCTTCTGTGGTTAACCATCATTAACTTCAAGAAAATATCTGGAGTGATCATTGTTTTGCATCAAAAGGGTTTAACAAAGACATTAAATAAATAAATAAATAATTAAACAAATGGCGTAGCGTCCCCCTATCTATTGATACCTTGATACTAGTACAGATACATCCACGGCTACAGGCTGCAGCCCCCAGCCATGCGCTTATCTTGGCTGTTTATCAAAATAGGAGGCTTTATTTAAAAACTTGGCATGCAGTCCCCCCTAATTTTGATACCCAGTCATGATAAAGCCCGACAGCTGGGGCTGGTATTCTCAGGCTGGGGCGACCCATTTTTATTGAGCCCCCCATCCTAAATATAGCAGCCTGCAGCCACCCAGCATTGTTGCATTCATTAGATGTGACTATCCCAGCACTTTACCTGGCTCTTCGAGATTACCCTGATGCTGTGGCAATCGGGGTAACAAGGGGTCAATCGCAGCCCACAGCTGCCACTAAGCCCTAGATTAGTAATGGGGAGGGTCTATGAGACCCCACCATCACTAGTCTGTAAGTGAAAAGAAATAAACAAACATCAAAAAAAATCCTTTATTTGAAATAAAACATAGGAAACCTCCATCTTTCATCACTTTATTAACCCCCAAAACATCTAGGTCTGATGTAATCCACACAACATCCCACAATTATTCCAGCTCTGCTACATCTGAACTATCAGCATACGGCAATAAAACATGTCCGCACGCTGTAATTTCAGGCAGCAATGACCCGTGACATCACTCCAGCTATTTGTGGTCACAGCAAGAGGTTTCCAAGGCCCTCCACCTGTGACCGCAGGTAACCTGACCTCAGGTGACATCAGTGAACTCTCACTGAGTTCCAAGACCTGCATCTGCTGGCAGAAAACTGTGGGGGGTGGGGGGGGGGTTTGCCAAGAGATGCAGATTTGATGCTAAAATTTTTACACCATATTCCTACACTCAATCTACGCCTCCTGGCAAAAAAGCAACACTACTGTATGCTTTATGATGCAGTAGTGATGCAATTTTTTGCCAGTAGGGGTCATTTGGGTGCAGGAATATGGTATAAAAATTTCTGCACCAAATCTTGGCAAAAAAATGCACAAAAACAGTTTTGACGCCGTTTCGGTGCCGTGTTCTTCCAAGTGGTGTAACTTTGATGCTAAAATCTGGTGTACACATTTATTTTATTAAAAAATAAATAAATAATAATAGAAAAAAACCAGCTCAGCTGTGACCACATTTAACCTGAGTGACGTCATTGTGCATCGCTTTGGCTCATTCTCTGCCTGAACTTATAGCATGTGGTCATATTCTATGGCCTCATTCTGTCAGTTCAGATGAGCTGGAATCGTTGTGGGACCTAGTGTGGATTATTGCAGACCTGGGTGTTTTGGGGGCTAATATAGGAGTGAAAGAGGGTGTTTTTAGTATTTTATTTAACATAAAGGATTTTTTTGGCATTTGTGTTTATTTACTTTCACTTCCAGATTAGTAATGGGTGGATCTCATTGAGCTGACATTAACAGTTTATTACCCCAATTGCCATCGCACCATGGCAATTGGGAAGAGTGGGGTAAAGTCTCAAGATTGTCACATCTAATGGATGCGATAATCCTGGGTGGCTGTAAGCTGCTTTTCTCAGGCTGAAGGGCCCAATAAGTATGGGTCTCTTGGCTGGGTATCAAAATAGGGGTGAGGGCGCAGTGTTTTTTAAAATTTATTTGTTTAAACATTTTTTTAAAAAAGCAGCATGGGTTCCTCCTATTTCGATGCACAGCCAACATAAGCGCACAGCTGCGGGCTGCAGCCTGTAGCCATGGGCTTTATATATGCTGATATCAATATATGTAGGGACCACACATTATTATTTTAAATTTATTTATTTATTTTACACCAATATAATGCTGTCAGAGAGGGTGGGGGCGCTGTCTGACTGAAGCCAATCAGAGTTGTTGGTGGGTAGGGAAAGCAGTGAGTATGTATGAGGGATAATACGTGGCCCCAAAAGTAGTATGACAGCCATGTGGAGACTTCATGAGTATGTCCTGCCTTATTCCTTGCTTATTTTCTTTTGTTTGCAGCCCCACTACACCATTTGCAGCCCCCCCTACACCATTTTATAACACAAAAGTTTTGCCTCTCATTGTATTCAATGGGTTTGACTTGGATTGGCATTTTTGGCAATCCCAGCGATCCTCCGCAGGATGGATTATCTCCACCCCACTGGCGTAACTAGAGTTCAATGGACCCTGATGCAAAATTTGGACCTGGGTCCCCCCGCCCTTGAGGTACAGGATGAGTATGCTGACATTTGTCTCTTTCCCTCAATACTCTGGTTTCACATGCTCTGATATCCCTGTTTCATCAGCACACAGCTTTCCATGTTCTGATATCCATCTTGTACTCAGTATCCATATTTCCAATGCTCTGCTATACATCCTTTTCTTCCTTCCTTGCCCTTGATATCAGCCATGGGAAAGCTGGGTGCTGAGGGAGAGATGTATAACAAAACATGGGAAAGTTGAGTGCTGAGAGAAAGATGTATAGTAGAGTATGGGAAAGCTGGGTACTAAGGGCAATATGGATATCAGAATATAGGAAATCTGGGTGCTGAGGGATATCAGAGCATGGGAAACCTGGGTGCTGAGGGAAAGATGTATAGCAGAGCATGGGGAATCTGGTTGCTGAGGGAAAGAGCCTCTTTGCCTCTGCCCCCAGCGTTCCCATCCCATGCTTGTATCTTTGTCCCCCATCCTGGTATATAGCCTGTGAGACAGGGAATATAGCTCAGCTGGGATCCTTGCTTTGGTCCAAGCGAGTGGCTATGGATTCACAGATGACAGCGGCAGACTGGCAGGTTCCAAACAGATACAGCCACTGCCGTGTTTATTGTGTACACTTATCCCTCAGTGTTACACATCCAAAAACAGGAAAATAAACGTCTAAGGCCGTCTGGCCACTAACTAACAACAGAATGCTAACTACAAAATAAACCTATGTAACAAACAAAACAGTATTCTCTTACTGTGTGGGTTCCTCAGCACAGCCAGTGGAGGTATGGAGTCTCAGCCACAGCAGCCATGAGCCTGTACCTCTCCTCAGCAGCCTCTCTGTTCTGAATGCCTCCTGATTATTTCAGCTGATCCAGTGAGGAATCAAAACCCTGGATTGAATGTGGAGAAGGGAGCAACCAGTCCCACTGCCATTCCTACTGATTGCTCCAGGAAAAACCGAGCCCAAAATTACAATGAAATAAACAGGCTTCAGTGACTAACTTATTGCTGAGCCAGATATAACTTTCCCAACTTTTCCCATCCCATTTGCATGGGCCAACCGCTCCACAATCAATACATGGAGACATATGAAATGAACCGAGGGGAAACATACCTGTTCTCTAGTACTTCTCCCCTTGGCATCTCACAAGCCGCATCCATTTTTTTGCTGTATATTATATTTGTGATATAAACAACATTATAGATTTATTAATTTTGCATACAAAAAAGTTAGTTGTTTTTTTAATGGTGCACGAGTTTTAGTATTTTTAGGAGGTTTTTTTGGCACTTTTAGTATTAATGATTTTTAGTGTCTGTCTGAATTTTATCACTAAAAATGTCACATTTGCACAAATGCAGACATATATATATATATACTAAATTTATTTTTATATACTGTATGTGTCTGCATTTTGTACACACTGTATACACAAAAGAAATAAGAAAGTTGTTATTTTTTTTCAGCAAATATGCCAGGAGGCCCCCAGGAGGGGACATATATATGGGGAGGAGGACAAATTCACCAGGAAGGGTCAGAAACCACGCTGGGAACATATATATCCGCATGTGCTCAGGAGGGGGATATATATATACTAGGAGGCCCCTAGGATGGGACATATATACCGGGACTCCCGGGAGTAGATTATATTCACCTGGAAGGGTCACAAACCAGGCTGGGAACATATATACTTGCATATGCCCAGGAGAGGAATAAATAATAATATTAATTGCAATATATATATATATATATATATATATATATATATATATACAGTGCCTACAAGTAGTATTCAACCTCTGCAGATTTAGCAGGTTTACACATTCGGAATTAACTTGGCATTGTGACATTTGGACTGTAGATCAGCCTGGAAGTGTGAAATGCACTGCAGCAAAAAAGAATGTTTTTTTTTTTTTTTTTTTTAAATTGTGAAAAGTTTTATTGAAAAATTCAATGAGGCCGAATACTTTCGCAAGGCACTGTATATACATATATATATATATATATATATATATATATATATAATATACTGTATATATATATATATATATATATGTATATATATATATATATATATATATATATATATATATATATATATATAGTTGGCTTTTATTGATACAAAAGATGTAACGCTGACAAAAACAACCCTCTATTGACTACTGCCGCATTACCTTTAACATGAGGCTCTACAGTCAGGTATTGTTTATATACTAAGGGTACCTTCACACTTTAGCGATGCAGCAGCGATCCGACCAGCGATCTGACCTGGTCAGGATGGCTGCTGCATCACTACATGGTCGCTGGTGAGCTGTCAAACAGGCAGATCTCACCAGCGACCAGTGACCAGCCCCCAGCCAGCAGCGACGTGCAAGCGACGCTGCGCTTGCACGGAGCCGGCGTCTAGAAGCTGCGGACACTGGTAACTAAGGTAAACATCGGGTATGGTTACCCGATGTTTACATTAGTTACCAGCGCACACCGCTTAGCTTTGCTCTCCTAGCTAAAGTACACATCGGGTTAATTAACCCGATGTGTAATGCAGCTACATGTGCAGAGAGCAGGGAGCCGCGCACACTGCTTAGCGCTGGCTCCTTGCTCTCCTAGCTACAGTACACATCGGGTTAATTAACCCGATGTGTAATGCAGCTACATGTGCAGAGAGCCGGAGCCGGCAGCACAGGCAGCGTGAGAGCTGCGGAGGCTGGTAACTAAGGTAAATATCGGGTAACCACCTTGATTACCCGATGTTTACTCTGGTTACAGCTTACCGCAGCTGCCAGATGCCGGCTCCTGCTCCCTGCTCGCTTCATTTCGTCGCTCTCTCGCTGTCACACACAGCGATCTGTGTGTCACAGTGGGAGAGCGCCTTTGAAGAAAACGAACCAGGGCTGTGTGTAACGAGCAGCGATCTCGCAGCAGGGGCCAGATCGCTGCTCAGTGTCACACACAGCGAGATCGCTAATGAGGTCACTGCTGCGTCACAAAAAACGTGACTCAGCAGCGATCTCGGCAGCGAGCTCGCTCTGTGTGAAGCACCCCTTACACTCCCTGACAGAAGTTCTGTCGCTTATCCATGTTATGTAAATAAAAGCTTAGAACTAGGGATGAGCGAATATATATTCGCCACTATTCGGTATCCGGCGGATAATGGCGTATTCGAGGTATCCGGTATACGGTGGCTAATATGGTATTTGCTCTGATACTTTCATTTTAATTTCTGGACTTCCTGGCACCGTTTTCCAGCCAATGAACACATCTGACGTTGCTTGCCCTCACAGTAACGCGCGCAGCCATCTTTGTTGTGGTCTTACTGTGATTGGCTTGGTCGCACAGCATCATAGGGGCTATATAAAGGGTGCTTTACACGCTGCGACATCACTACCAATATATCGTCGGGGTCACGCCGTTACTAGAGATGAGCGAACCGGTCGCGGTTCGGCTCGAGCTCGGTTCGCCGAACCGAGGTCTGGTTCGAGTTCGGTTCGGCGAACCACTCGAACCCATAGGAAACAATGGGAGGCAATCACAAACACATAAAAACGCATTATAAATGTACACATACAGTTAATAAACATTGCCATAACACTTACCTGTCCCCGGGATGCATCCTGCACTCTGTCTCCTGCCGCTATTCCTCCCGATAATCGCTGCGTCCTCCTTTTAACCAGCAGTGATGCAGGACCTACGTGACATCATCAAAATAGCATGTGACCAGTCACGTGTCTGTTATCTCATTGGCTACAGACTGGTCACATAACTATGATGAGTCATGTAGGACCTGTCATTGCATCTCTCTGTTACACGGTGTACGTTTGTGTATCGCCGTGTACCGGCGACATGCTCTAGCACACGGTCGACTCCCCGCTCTGCTTCCCCGTTCCCTTAAGGTTCCGTCACACTAAGCGATGCTCCAGCGATCCCACCAGCAACCTGACCTGGCAGGGATTGCTGGAGCATCGCTACATGGGTTGCTGGTGAGCTGTCACACAGGCAGATCTCACCAGCAGCCAATGACCAGCCCCCAGCCAGCAGCGACGCGTGGAAGCAATGCTACGCTTGGTAAATAAGGTAAATATCGGGTAACCAACCCGATATTTACCTTGGTTACCAGCGCACACCGCTTAGCGCTGGCTCCCTGCACTCCTAGCCAGAGTACAAATCGGGTTAAGTTAACCCGATGTGTAGTCTGGCTATGTGTGCAGGGAGCAGGGAGCCGGCACTGGCAGCGTGAGAGCGGCGGACGCTGGTAACTACGGTAAACATCGGGTAACCAAGGAAAGGGCAGAAGCCGGCTCTTGACCAGCTGACACAGCCGGTCAATAACGGAGATCACCGTTGCCATAGCAACGCGCTTGGTAGCGGTGACGGGGACGTCCCGCTACCAAAACGCAGCGGCACTGGAATCACTTAAACGGAGCAGTGTTGCTATGGCAACCCGTGCCACCGCTTACAGCCAGGAGCACAGCGTCCTTTCTCCCATGCTGTCTGATGGAGCAGAGCTGCATGTGTTGAAGGAGAAAGAAGACAGAAGACCATGGATCGTGGAGGGGTGACAGGGGGTAATAAACATGGAGTCTCTAAGTGTGTCTGTATATTTATTTCTATTAAAGTATTTTTTTTCTGTGTGGTGTTTTTTTTAACCCTTTATTGGAGATTCTTAATGGTTGGGTCAAACGTGCCTGACATTAAGAATCTCTGACTTAATACTAGCTAGTAAAACAAAGCCAGTATTAACTCATGATTACCCAACAAGCCACCCGGCTTCAGGGCTGTTGGAAGAGTTGGATACAGTGCCGGATGATGGCGCTTCTATGAGAGCGCCATTTTCTGGGGTGGCTGTGGACTGCAATTCGCAGCAGAGGGGCCCAGAAACCTCAGGCTAACCTGTGCTGTGGATTCCAATCCCCCAGCTGCCTAGTTGTATCCGGCTGGACACAAAAATGGGGCGAAGCCCACGTCGTTTTTTTTTTTTTTAATTATTTCATAAAATTCATGAATTAAGTAAAAAAAGGGCTTCCCTATATTTCTAGTTCTCAGCCGGGTACAAATAGGCAGCTGGGGGTTGGGGGCAGCCCGTAGCTGTCTGCTGTACCTGGCTAGCATACACAAATATGGTGAAGCGCACGTCATTTTTTTTTGTAGTTTTTTGACAAAAAAAAATAAAAATGCTTCCCTGGATTTTCCATTGCCAGTGAAGGTAAAACCAAGCAGTGGGGGTTAGCAGCCAGTAGCTGCCTGGATTACCCTTAGCTAGAAATACAAAAAATGCAGCGGGAGCCCTTATATATTTTTTTAATTATTTATTTAAATAACTAAAAACAAAAAGGGCTTCCCTGTATTTTGATTGCCTGACATGACAGTGCTGTAAAAATAAATCTTTAAAAAAAATGACATAGCGCTCCGCGGTATTTTTGATTCTCAGTGCAGATAAAGCAGACAACTATGGGTTGCCACCCCCATCTGCCTGGCATTACCTTGGCTAGCAATCAAAATACAGGGAAGCCCATTAATTTTTTCTATTTAAAAAATAGTTAAAAAAAATGACGTTGGGTCCCCCCATTTTTGATAGCCAGCTAGGGTAAAGCAGACGGCTGTAGCCTGAAAACCACAGCTGGCAGCTTTAACGTGGTTGGGGATCTAATGTGGAGGTCCCCCCAGGCTCTTTTTTTTATAATTATTTTATAAATATTAATAATTACAAAAAAAAAGTAGGGTCCCCCCCAAATTGGATCACCAGCCAAGGTAAAGCGGACAGCTGTGGTCTGGTATTCTCAGGGTGGGAAGGTCCATGGTTATTGGGCCTTCACTGCCTAAAAACCACAGGCCGCAGAGGCACCAAAGACGTGGCGCATCCACTAGATGCGCCAATTCTGGCGCTTCACCCCAGCTCATCCCGTGCCCTTTTGCAGTGGCAAAAAAAAAAAAGTGGTAATAAATGGGGTTGATACCAGCTGTAAAGTGACCTGACATCAAGCCCAGCAGTTTATGATGTCATGGCATCTATCAGATACCCGACATCATAAACTGTCAGTACTAACAAAAAAAATCGACAAAAAAAAATTATTTGAAAAAACAATCCCCAAAACATTTCCTCTTTCACCAATTTATTGTAAGAAAAAAAATAAGGGGGTCCCACGACGACTCTGAACCGTCTAGAATATGGGGGGAGACACTCAGGGAACGTATCCCCCATTTTCTAGGAGTGCAGACCCTCCATGTGAGGAGTGTGGGTGCAATGAATCTGCACTCACTCTCCCCGGGTCCACAGCAGCAGAGTCCATGTCGTAACGGGTGCTACCAAAGCTGCAATGCCCTGCTCATGAGGTAAGGGCTAGAGTTCAGCGCGGTTCGCGGTTCGAGGTTCTCCAGTCCGCGGCTCGAGTGATTTTGGGGGCTGTTCTAGATCGAACTAGAACTCGAGCTTTTTGCTAAAGCTTGATAGTTCTAGATACGTTCGAGAACGGTTCTAGCAGCAAAAAGACAAGCTAATTACTAGCTGGCTTTCCGCTGTAATAGTGTAAGTCACTCTGTGACTCACACTATTATGAAATTTCACCTTATAGTGTGCGGGAACAGCGCATTCACATCACTGCTGTATGGATAATGGCGATCGCCATTTTTTTTTTTCCTTGTCTTCCTTCCCTAAGCGCGTGCGTGTAGTGGGGTGGGCCAGCATGTCAGCCAATCCATGACACACACACAGCTAAGTGGACTTTTAGCCAGAGAAGCAACGGCATGTGTGATAGGATGTCAATGTCACATGTCCCTGCATTATAAAAACGGACATTTTCCTCCAGCACGCCATTATCTGCCTTCTGCGTCCTTGGTGTCAGTCACCGCTGGCGCAGCTCCTATCTCCGATACTGCTGTGTACGCTCTATACACAGCGCTGTACAGAATAGGGATAGAAGTTTCTATCAGTCCTTTTAAGGGCTAATACCGGCAGGGTCAGAGCCATAGGTGACAGGTCCATGAAAACAGAGTTTAACAGCTACACAAGATGACAGCGTCTGTGTAGCTAAGGTCAGGGATTTCCTCGCTGCATTTCCCCATTAAGAGGGATAGAAAGGCAGGCTTCCTTTCCTCTACCCAGACCCACAACCCTGCCACTGTACCCTCCTGCCCTTTGCACACTCAAACTCATTGTTACTAAGCCATTATACTAGCAAACACTGAGTGAACTTAGTGGCATCCTAAAAGTGGCTGTTGGACTTCTGTATTGTCCCACTAGTGCAAAAATATTTGCAGCACGTCTGCCTGCATTGCACACTCAAACTCATTGTTACTAAGCCATTATACTAGCAAACACTGAGTGAACTTAGTGGCATCCTAAAAGTGGCTGTTGGACTTCTGTATTGTCCCACTAGCGCAAAGATATTTGCAGCACGTCTGCCTGCATTGCACACTCAAACTCATTGTTACTAAGCCATTTTACTAGCAAACACTGAGTGAACTTAGTGGCATCCTAAACGTGGCTGTTGGACTTCTGTATTGTCACACTAGTGCAAAGATATTTGCAGCACGTCTGCCTGCATTGCACACTCAAACTCATTGTTACTAAGCCATTATACTAGCAAACACTGAGTGAACTTAGTGGCATCCTAAACGTGGCTGTTGGACTTCTGTATTGTCACACTAGTGCAAAGACATTTGCAGCACGTCTACCTGCATTGCACACTCAAACTCATTGTTACTAAGCCATTATACTAGCAAACACTGAGTGAACTTAGTGGCATCCTAAACGTAGCTGTTGGACTTCTGTATAGTCCCACTAGTGCAAAGATATTTGCAGTACGTCTACCTGCATTGCACACTCAAACTCATTGTTACTAAGCCATTATACTAGCAAACACTGAGTGAACTTAGTGGCATCCTAAACGTGGCTGTTGGACCTTTGTATTGTCACACTAGTGCAAAGATATTTGCAGCATGTCTGCCTGCATTGCACACTCAAACTCATTGTTACTAAGCCATTATACTAGCAAACACTGAGTGAACTTAGTGGCATCCTAAACGTGGCTGTTGGACTTCTGTATTGTCACACTAGTGCAAAGACATTTGCAGCACGTCTACCTGCATTGCACACTCAAACTCATTGTTACTAAGCCATTATACTAGCAAACACTGAGTGAACTTAGTGGCATCCTAAACGTAGCTGTTGGACTTCTGTATTGTCCCACTAGTGCAAAGATATTTCCAGCACGTCTGCCTGCATTGCACACTCAAACTCATTGTTACTAAGCCATTAAACTAGCAAACACTGAGTAAACTTAGTGGCATCCTAAAAGTGGCTGTTGGACTTCTGTACTGCCCACTAGTGCAAAGATATTTGCAGCACGTCTGCATTGAACATCCAAGCTCATTGTTACAAAGCTATTATACTAGCAATTTATGCTGCCAGTTTAAGGGCCGTAGTTGCATTGTCAGGGATATTTATTCTTATTATTCTGCTGTTAATAAAGCTAGACCACCGCTGCAATCTACACCACCTCTCAATTTTTAATACCACATTTTAAGTTCACAATCTTGTTGCAATCAAAATGAGTGGCAAAATGACAGATGCTGGTGGAAAGGGGAAGAGGCGTGTTGGAAAAGGAAAAAAGGGTTTGTCCGTGGGGAAGGTGGCAAAGCTCCATTAACATCTGCTGAAGATAGACCATCTTCCAGCAAAAGTAAGATGTCTACTACTTACCGTGGACAATCCGATGTGCTCCCTTTTTACGGACACGAACAACTGGAACAAAGGTAGATGATGGCCAAAAAAGGAAAATGCTTGAATGGATCTCAAGTGGTCCAACAAGTGCCCTCTCCGCCACCTCAACTACCGCATCCAAAAAACACCAGTCCTCTGAGTTGTCAGCACAATCACACTTGCATTCTCCCAGCTCTGAAGTCTTCATCCGCCCTGCACAGTATGGTGGAACTGAGATGGCTGAGTCTGCAGAGCTGTTCAGTCACACTATAGCCTGGGAATCAGACGTCTGCTCCCAAGCTACAGTGAGTACAGACCAGGAAATGGTCTGCAGTGATGCCCAGAACCTTTGTGACTCTGATTCAGGCCATGAGGACCAAGTTTCTGAGCATAATGTTGACCCTTTTTCACAAACTGTAACACCTGTTGTTACAGACAATGAGGAACATACTGATGACGATGAGACGCAGATACCAGATTGGGATGACAACTTAAATATTCGGTCAGGGCAAGAAGAGGCTCGGTCTGAGGGTGAGGGGAGTGCAAACACAACAATTGATGAGGAAGTTCTAGATCCCACCTACTGTCAACCCACAGTCAGGCACTCGAGGAGTTCAACAGAGGCGGTGGAGGAGGAGGCAACCGACGACGAAGTTACCTTGCGCCTTCCTGGACAGAGCCAGAGCACTGGTAGCACGTCTAGAAACTGCATCCTCAGCCACCACTCTGCCTCTGAGCACTAGTCGGGGTGGCTCAGCAGGTCGCATGCCCTCTAAGCCTTGCCTAGCCTGGTCCTTTTTTGACATAGCAAAAGATCGCCCAAATTATGTGATCTGTAAAATTTGTCGTGATTCTGTTAGTAGAGGGCAAAACCTCAGCAGTTTGACAACTTCTTCCATGAATCGTCACATGAAAAATATCATATGTCCCAGTGGGAAGCTCACCGTGCTGCAATGCGGCCTAGCGGAGCGAACCATCCACCGCCTGCCCCTTCCAGTGCATCCGCGCGCTCTTCATCTTCTAGAACTGTGGGGACAGCTGTCACACCTGGTTTTCCAAGCACAACTTCCACCACTGTAACCGCAACAGGCAGTTTGCTTGGTAGGTCGTCAGTTGGTTTGGAAGGGGAAACAAGTGCGTGTGTACAGCTCTCTCAGACATCGATAGCACCATCGTTGGATGAAGGCAACATCATGTCTCCGCCTGCACTTTTCTCACAAATCTGCATTTTTCCAGGGACACCCTACTCAACACCGTCTACACACAGCAGCCAGATCTCTGTCCCTCAGATGTGGACAAATAAAAGGCCATTTCCTGCGACCCATGACAAAGCTAAGAGGTTGACTTTATCCCTCTGTAAGCTCTTGGCTACCGAAATGCTGCCTTTTCGCCTGGTGGACACACAGGATTTTAGAGACCTTATGTCTGTCGCTGTGCCCCAGTACCAGATGCCCAGTCGCCACTACTTCTCTAAGAAAGGTGTGCCCGCGCTACACCAGCATGTCGCACACAACATCACCACTTCCTTGAGAAACTCTGTGTGTGAACGGGTGCATTTCACCACCGATACTTGGACCAGTAAGCATGGACAGGGACGTTACATGTCGCTTACTGGGCACTGGGTAACTATGGTGATAGATGGTGAAGGGCCTGCTGCACAAGTCTTGCCGTCCCCACGACTTGTGTGTCAATCCTCTGTCTGTCCAAGTTCCGCCACTGATTCTGCCTCCTCCACCTCATCTGGGTCCTCCGCCTCCGCCCCAAGTCTACCTGGTCAGGCCACCAGCGTTCTCACTGCGCAGAAGGAATCACGCACCCCTCATTACTATTCTGGCAGCAGAGCGCAACGGCATCAGGCGGTCTTTAGCTTGACATGTCTTGGGAATAGGAGTCACACAGCTGAGGAGTTGTGGTCAGCCTTGCGGTCCGAGTTTAATAAATGGTTGTTTCCACTCAACCTGCAGCCTGGTAAGGCCATGTGCGACAATGCTGCAAACCTGGGTGCAGCCCTTTGCCTGGGCAAGGTGACACACGTGCCTTGTATGGCTCACGTGTTGAACCTTGTTGTCCAGCAATTTTTAACACACTATCCCGGCGTAGATGGCCTTCTGACCAGGGCAAGAAAACTGTCTGCTCACTTCCGCCGTTCAATCGCCGCAGCTGAGCGACTTGCATCGCCCCAGAAGTCTTTCGGCCTGCCGCTTCATCGCCTGAAATGCGATGTGGCGACACGCTGGAATTCGACTCTCCACATGTTACAGCGACTGTGGCAGCACCGCCGAGCCCTGGTGCAATACATCATGACGTATAGCCTGGGCAAACGAGATGCAGAGGTGGGGAAGATCACCCTGATGGAGTGGTCTCAGATCAAGGACCTATGCACCCTTCTGCACAGTTTCGACATGGTGACGAATATGTTTAGCGCTAACAATGCCATTATCAGCATGACAATTCCAGTCATTTACATGCTGGAGCACACACTAAACACTATTCTGAGTCAGGGGGTGGGACAACAGGAAGGGGAGGAACTACAGGAGGATTCATATGCGCAAGACACAACAACATCACCAAGGTCCAGACGTTCATCATCACCAACGCGGCAGGCATGGGACCATGGGGGACAGGGATCAACAAGGGCGCATGGTAGCAGGCGAAATGTTGAGGAAGGTGCAGGAGAACATGAAGAAATGGAGGACGAACTGTCCATGGACATGGAAGACTCAGCAGATGAGGGAGACCTTGGTCAAATGTCAGTTGGAAGAGGTTGGGGGGAGATGTCAGAGGAAGAAAGAACGGTTAGCACCTCTATGCCACAAACACAGCGTGGACTTGGTCTGCATGGCTGCGCAGGACACATGAGCGCCTTCTTGCTGCACTACCTCCAACATGACCCTCGTATTGTCAAAATTAGAAGTGATGATGACTACTGGCTTTTCACACTATTAGATCCCCGGTACAAGTCCAAATTTTGTGACATAATTCCAGCCATAGAAAGGGACGCACGTATGCAGGAGTATCAGCAAAAGCTGTTACTCGATCTTAGCTCGGCTTTTCCACCAAACAACCGTGCAGGTGTAGGGAGCGAATCACCCAGTTGTAACTTGACAAACATGGGACGGTCTCGTCATCTCCAACAGTCTACCCGTACCAGTAGCACCGTATCTGGTGCTGGTAACAGCAATTTTATTGAATCTTTTCATAATTTTTTTAGACCCTCCTTTGCAAGGCCACCAGAGACAACAAGTCTGACACATAGTTAACGGCTGGAGAGGATGATACAGGAGTATCTCCAAATGAACATCGATGGCATGACTTTGCAAATGGAGCCTTGCTCATTTTGGGCTTCAAATCTTGAAAAATGGCCAGAGCTCTCCACTTACGTGTTGGAGATTTTGTCGTGTCCAGCTGCCAGCGTTGTCTCTGAATCTGTCTTCAGTGCTGCTGGGTGTGTGCTGACAGATAAGTGCACGCGTCTGTCCAGTAACAATGTGGACAGACTAACGTTCATCAAAATGAACAAGTCATGGATCCACCAGGAATTTACTACCCCTGTGTCATCCTGGGGAGAGTAAATGCTTGTGGATTTGGAATGTGCTTGATGCAAATCAAAACATCCTGTTTGCAACTAGGGCACAAGTGCTGCCACTGAATGGGTGGGTGTGTGTGGGGCACAATTTTTGGAAAAAAAGGGAGACTCCGCTTGGAGTAACCCTTGCTTGCTGTGTTTTTTAAAAGGAGCCAAGATGAACAAGTCATGGTTCAGCAAAGACTTTGCTACCTACCCCGGGGTCATCCTGGGGACGGTTAAGTATGGCGTATTTTTGAATGTGCTTGATGCAAATCTAGCTGTGAAGTGTACAACTAGGGCACAAGTGCTGCCACTGAATGGGTGGGTGTGTGTGGGGCACAATTTTTGGAAAAAAAGGGAGACTCCGCTTGGAGTAACCCTTGCTTGCTGTGTTTTTTTAAAAATGATCCAAGATGAACAGAGCTGGGAGCAGAAAAGACTTTGCTACCTACCCCAGAGTCATCCTGGGGATGGTTAAGTATGGCGTATTTTTGAATGTGCTTGATGCAAATCTAGCTGTGAAGTGTACAACTAGGGCACAAGTGCTGCCACTGAATGGGTGGGTGTGTGTGGGGCACAATTTTTGGAAAAAAAGGGAGACTCCGCTTGGAGTAACCCTTGCTTGCTGTGTTTTTTAAAAGGAGCCAAGATGAACAAGTCATGGTTCAGCAAAGACTTTGCTACCTACCCCGGTGTCATCCTGGGGATGGTTAAGTATGGCGTATTTTTGAATGTGCTTGATGCAAATCTAGCTGTGAAGTGTACAACTAGGGCACAAGTGCTGCCACTGAATGGGTGGGTGTGTGTGGGGCACAATTTTTGGAAAAAAAGGGAGACTCCACTTGGAGTAATCCTTGCTTGCTGTGTTTTTTAAAAGGAGCCAAGATGAACAAGTCATGGTTCAGCAAAGACTTTGCTACCTACCCCGGTGTCATCCTGGGGACGGTTAAGTATGGCGTATTTTTGAATGTGCTTGATGCAAATCTAGCTGTGAAGTGTACAACTAGGGCACAAGTGCTGCCACTGAATGGGTGGGTGTGTGTGGGGCACAATTTTTGGAAAAAAAGGGAGACTCCGCTTGGAGTAACCCTTGCTTGCTGTGTTTTTTAAAAATGATCCAAGATGAACAGAGCTGGGATCAGGAAAGACTTTGCTACCTACCCCAGAGTCATCCTGGGGATGGTTAAGTATGGCGAATTTTTGAATGTGCTTGATGCAAATCTAGCTGTGAAGTGTACAACTAGGGCACAAGTGCTGCCACTGAATGGGTGGGTGTGTGTGGGGCACAATTTGTGGAAAAAAAGGGAGACTCCGCTTGGAGTAACCCTTGCTTGCTGTGTTTTTTAAAAATGATCCAAGATGAACAGAGCTGGGATCAGGAAAGACTTTGCTACCTACCCCAGAGTCATCCTGGGGATGGTTAAGTATGGCGTATTTTTGAATGTGCTTGATGCAAATCTAGCTGTGAAGTGTACAACTAGGGCACAAGTGCTGCCACTGAAGGGGTGGGTGTGTGTGGGGCACAATTTGTGGAAAAAAAGGTAGACTCCGCTTGGAGTAACCCTTGCTTGCTGTGTTTTTTAAAAGGAGCCAAGATGAACAAGTCATGGTTCAGCAAAGACTTTGCTACCTACCCCGGTGTCATCCTGGGGACGGTTAAGTATGGCGTATTTTTGAATGTGCTTGATGCAAATCTAGCTGTGAAGTGTACAACTGGGGTACAAGTGCTGCCACTGAATGGGTGGGTGTGTGTGGGCCCTAATTTTTGGAAAAAAGGGATACTCCGCTTGGAGTCACCTTGCGGTGTTTTACATGATTTTAGAAGGGCGTGCCATGCCTATATCTGTGTCTCCTCCTCTTTTTCTTGTCCAGCTCTTTTGTTTTCACATGAGTATATGTCCTTGTCACTTTCCCATGTATTTGTGTTGTGTTGTGAGTTGTTTGTCACCTTTTGGACACCTTTGAGGGTGTTTTCTAGGTGTTTTTATGTGTTTGTGATTGCTTGACATTGTTTCCTATGCAGTTCGAGTTCGGTTTGTCGAACGTTCGACGAACCGAACTCGAACGAGACCTCCGTTCGGCGAACTGAACTTGACCTGAACCGGGACCGGTTCGCTCATCTCTAGTAAGGGCATGCCTAATCAGGAGAACCACTCTACATTTCCAAATATTGGTATTTGCTGATATTATTGCTATTCCACCTACTATATATTAGGGATAGGATCTTGGAGATGGAATACCCCTTTAAGTCCAGTTATCCAGCTGAATGAATACTAAACAACAGAGCTCGCTATTTAGATGTGTTTTCTTGTGGCGTATAACGGACTCACATGTTTGGTAGTCGATCAGCAGAGCAACTATAAAATCAAATACCTCCATTTGGAAATGTAGTATATAGCTCTCCGGATCAAGTATGTTCCCTACCTCATGAGAAGGGCATTGCAGTAATAATAATAATGTATTCATTTATATAGCGCTATTAATTCCACGGCGCTTTGCATACATTGGGAACACTGTCCCCATTGGGGCTCACAATCTAAATTCCCTATCTGTATGCCTTTGGAGTGTGGGAGGAAACCAGAGTAGCCGGAGGAAACCCACGCAATTTTGGGGAGAACATACAAACTCCTTGCAGATGGTGTCCTTGGTGGGAATTGAACCCAGGACCTCAGCACTGCAAGACTGCCGTGCTAACCACTGAACCACCGTGCCGCCCATTTAGCTTATAGATGCATAACCACCACTCACTGTGTCTGAACACAGGAAGCTGAGCTGACAGCCGCTCTGTGCATGCGGCAGCGTCGATTGTGAAGGAGAGGGCCGCGGGGGATCAACGCTGCACAGGTACCCTGGGACACCGGGGAACACTGGTGGGGTTATAGGGGGTGACCTGGCAGGGCCTGGGGAGGAGTTTTCTGTCGCATGTGTCATGGCACATGCGACAGAAATCAGAGGAGTAGGATGAATGTGGCCGGCGCGCTGCTGTGTGCGCGGCCATCTTGGATTTCCGGGAGGGGATCAGGGGGGGCACTGTGGCGACACCGGGGGACCGGAGGGGAACGGGGAGGAGATTTAACATGTTTGTTCATGCCAGATGGGAGATAAATAATTTTTTACCGACGCTGTCATTTACTGTAACATGATCATCGGTATACGATGTATACCGGTGATCACGTGAGCGGGGACCGGAAAAAATGGCCTAAATCATGATCTCCAGGGTCTCAGCTACCCCCTGAAACCCCAGAGATTTTCTGACGCTGGGGGGCGCTATTCACTTATTTGTGCCTGCTGTTTATAAACGGCAGATCAGAATAAGGCTACATTCACACGACCGATCCGTTTTTTGCAGTCCGCACAAAACGGTTCTTTTTTTTATGAGTGCATCCATGTGGCATCCATTTCTGTTCCATATACGGTCCGTATGTCATCCGTGTGCCTTCCGTTTGTTTGCGTACTGCAAAAAAACTGAAGGAGGGAAAATACATACATTTACTCAGGATCTGTGATGCCCTGGACCCCCAGGGGTCACAGGTAACAACACACAACACCACACACACCCCCACCCCAGTGAGGCACCAGCAGCCAACAAGTCCTGACCGCCTCCCTCAGGTCTAGCAAGGCACACCAGGTGGGCAAAGCCAGGAGGATAGGCACGCCCTTCGAGGAGTCTGCTGGCCTGAGGCAGGGAAAGGACAAGTCAGTCGAGTGGGGAGAGGAGTAGTGAGAGGAGTAAAAGTGGCGAGCTGAGAGTCAGGGGCCTAGGACGGAGCCTAGGACCCCTTGGAACGGTCAGGCAGGCAGACGGTGGTGGCCGTCTGCAGGAGTCCGGTCAGGGACTGAACTGCGGAACCGTAGGGATTGAGAAGAGGGTGGTGACCCTTCGGACCCGAGCCGGGGAGCTAACAAGTCAACCGGAGCACCAGGCAGGGTACTCAGACCGCGTTCTAGCCCAGAAGCAACCGGGCTAAGACAAATCTACTGATTGCGGTCTGGACCTCAGGGGTTCATTCTCACCCAAAGTCCCGATAGACGGCAACAGCCCACCGATTCCGGATAAGAGCCACTGCCAAGGGCCAGAGATCCAAAGGGCCAGCGCCTGCAGGCAATAGGGCTCCTCCGGTACCCAAAAGCCGGGGAGCAGGCTACCGTTGCTGAAGCATAGGAGTCACTATAGCAAATTTAAAGGTGCAGGAGAAAGGCGACATCACCAACCTCACTGGGGACACACGCAGCCGGCTGCGGGCACCGATCTACACCGAACTTGGTTTACCATTGACTCTGTGTGGTTTAATCGTGAGTACACCAGTGCCATCAGGCACCGCGCTGCAAACGAGCCCCTGCGTCCTGCAACCCCCCGCTCCTGCCACCCGGCCCCGGGACCAACAAACCCTACCCATGGAGGGGTCAACACCTAGCTGCGACCCACCACCGATCCCAGAAGAGCCCCCGCACCCTCACCGCAGCGATGGTGCCCATCACCTCACCACGACCCGTGGGTGGCGTCACGAACTGTTATCAGTCACCGCCGCTCCGGCCGTGAAACCGGTCCACCCCAAACCAAACAACCAAACCCCCTCCCCTTTCCAGAGCGACGTGGCCCCCGGTCCGGAGGCGCTCGAGCCACCGACAACCCGAGCCCAGATCCGAGCGGCTCAGCGGAGATCAGCCGAGCCCCCAGGGCGGTACAGATCCATAGCTTCAACCTACATGAGGCGGTCACATGTTCACTCCAGTGCCATTTTCCACTGCTTTTCACAGCATAGAGCGCTCTGGTTATTTTCCTGTGCTTGTACACTTCATATCAGTCTTTTCTGTCATTATAATGGCAGAAAGACACATAATGTCCCACTCTCCTGTATTTTGTAATTTTGCACCCTTTGGTGCCTTTTATGTGGCACTAAGGGGTGCTTAGCCTTGTATTTAGCCAAAAAAATGACGTGGGGTTCCCCCTATTTTTGTAGCCAGCTAGGGTAAAGCAGATGGCTGCAGCCTGCAGACCACAGCTGGCAGCTTCACCTTGGCTGGTAATCCAAAACTGAGGGCACCTCACGCTGTTATTTTAAATTAAATAAATAATTAAAAAAAACACATGGGGGTCCCCCCAAAATTGGATCACCAGCCAAGGTAAAGCAGACAGTTGGGGTCTGATATTCTCAGACTAGGGAGGTCCATGGTTATTGGACTCTCCCCAGCCTAAAAATAGCAGGCCGCAGCCGCCCCAGAAGTGGCGCATCCATTAGATGCGCCAATCCTGGTGCTTCGCCCCAGCTCATCCCGTGCCCTGGTGCGGTGGCAAACGGGGTAATATATGGGGTTAATACCAGATGTGTAATGTCACCTGGCATCAAGCCCTGGGGTTAGTGATGTCACGCGTCTATCAAATACCCGACATCACCAACCCAGTCAGTAAAAAAAAAAAAAATAGACGACAAACACATTTATATTTGAAGAAACACTGCCCAACACATTGCCGCTTTCACCAATTTATTAGAAAGAAAAAAAAATCCAGGTCTGCTGTAATCCAAGCGGTTACCATGACAATCCTCACTGTCCCAGTCAAGGAAGAGCAGGATGTTCCCCATTCTCTGGAAGAGCAATGCAGTCACCTGAGCTAACATCAATGGGTCAGCCGAGGTCACTGCAAGGGATGCCAAGTGCTGCTGTCAGCAAGGTACATTACCTGCGGTGACGATCTCCTGCACTGCTGACAGCACCTGTCACTGAGTTCAATGACCTTCACAGCCAAGTATCGCGAGTGGCCCGTGACGTCACCGCTAGTCACAGTCTCGGGTCAGAAGCGAGAGAAGATGTTGTGACATGCGGCGGCCATGGAGGACAGTGACAGCACTGAGGTCGGGAGGGCGGGACTTCATCTCCGCAGCTAAGCCGAGCGGGGCCATGTGTGCAGAGTGCCAGGTGGGCGGAGCCTAGCGGGGCAATGTGTGCAGAGTGCCAGGTGGGCGGAGCCTAGCGGGACCATGTGTGCAGAGTGCCAGGTGGGCGGAGCCTAGCGGGGTAATGTGTGCAGAGTGCCAGGTGGCTGGAGCCTAGCGGGGTAATGCGTGCAGAGTGCCAGGTGGGCGGAGACTAGCGGGACCATGTGTGCAGAGTGCCAGGTGGACGGAGCCTAGTGGGGTAATGTGTGCAGAGTGCCAGGTGGGCGGAGCCTAGCGGGATAATGCGTGCAGAGTGCCAGGTGGGCGGAGACTAGCGGGACCATGTGTGCAGAGTGACAGGTGGGCAGAGCCTAGCGGGACCATGTGTGCAGAGTGACAGGTGGGCGGAGCCTAGCGGGGTAATGCGTGCAGAGTGCCAGGTGGGCGGAGCCTAGCGTGACCATGTGTGCAGAGTGCCAGGTGGGCGGAGCCTAGCGGAGTAATGTGTGCAGAGTGCCAGGTGGGCGGAGCCTAGCGGGACCATGTGTGCAGAGTGACAGGTGGGCGGAGCCTAGCGGGACCATGTGTGCAGAGTGCCAGGTGGATGGAGCCTAGCGGGACCATGTGTGCAGAGTGCAAGGTGGGCGGAGCCTAGCGGGGTAATGTGTGCAGAGTGCCAGGTGGACGGAGCCTAGTGGGGTAATGTGTGCAGAGTGCCAGGTGGGCGGAGCCTAGCGGAGTAATGCGTGCAGAGTGCCAGGTGGGTGGAGACTAGTGGGACCATGTGTGCAGAGTGACAGGTGGGCGGAGCCTAGCGGGATAAAGTGTGCAGAGTGCCAGGTGGGCGGAGCCTAGCAGGGTAATGTGTGCAGAGTGCCAGGTGGGCAGAACCTAGGGGGACCATGTGTGCAGAGTTACAGGTGGGCGGAGCCTAGCGGGCTATGTGTGAAGAGTGACAGGTGGGCGGAGCCCAGTGGGGCCATGCGTGCTGGCAGCGGAGTGCGAAGTGGGTGGAGCCTAGCGGGGCCATGTGGCACTGAGGACGTCAGTGTCGTGGACTGCATGGCTGGGGACAGGTGAGTGTGTGTGTGTGAGTGTGTGTGTGTGTGTGAGTGTGTGTGTGTGTACATGCCGCGTGCAGGAGGGGGTGGAGCGAGCTGAGCGGGGAAGTGTCTGCTCTCTGCACACGTAACTAGGATAAATATCGGGTTACTAACCAAAGCGCTTTGCTTGGATACCCGATGTTTATCTTGGTTACTAGCGTCTGGCAGGCTGCCAGCGATGGCTCCCTGCACACTGTAGCTGTAAAAAGCCCTGCTTTTGCTGCTAGAACCGTTCTCGAACGTAACTCGAACTGTTGAGCTTTTAGCAAAAAGCTTGAGTTCTAGTTCGATCTAGAACACCTCCAAAATCACTCGAACCGCGAACTGGAGAACCGTGAGCCGCACTCAACTCTAGTCATTAGTAACGCACATCTGGCGCCGGTAGCGACATCGCAGGGTGTGACACCAAGGAGCAACAATCAACGATCGCAAAATCGTTCAAAAACGGTGATCGTTGACACGTTGCTCCTTTCCTTAATATCGTTGCTGCCACAGGTACGATGTTGTTCGTCGTTCCTGCGGCACCACACATCGCTATGTGTGACACCGCAGGAATGACGAACATCTCCTTACCTGCGTCCACCGGCAATGAGGAAGGAAGGAGGTGGGCGGGATGTTACGTCCCGCTCATCTCCGCCCCACCGCTTCTATTGGCCGGACGCTTAGTGACACCTCAGTGACGTCGCTATGACGCCAAACGCACCTCTCCCTTGAGGGAGGGATTGTTCGGCGGTCACAGCGATGTCGCTGACAAGGTATGTGCGTGTGATGCTGCCGTAGTGATAATGTTCACTACGGCAGCGATCACCAAATGTCGCACGTACGATGGGGGCGGGTTCTATCCCACTCAACATCGCTAGCAATCGCTAGCGATGTCGCACCGTGTAAAGCACCCTTAAGGCTGCTGACATTTTGTGTACCCGCATTTATTCCTGAGCTGCAGCTGCCGGTGTAGCTAGACTGTACTGTGTGTGGGACAGCGTTTCTCCAGCCAACTAATACTAGTCCTTCTAAGGGCTGAAGATATTTAGCATTAGCTGCTAGCGGCTGTGTAAATATTAGAAACAGGTATAGGGACAGTGCAGTGCGTTCTATGAGATAGTGTTCCTGCTGCACAATCCAAAATAGTCCTTGTAAGGGTTGAAGACAGTGTCCACTGTGTGCTAATGTGACACCCCTGGACTAGTCAGGGCGTCACAGGGTACTGCACGCTCTTATCTCTTAGTGCAGGACTCAACCCGCAATGGTTCTGGGTTCCCAACCTATAGTACTGCCTCCATCAGCATCCAAATCCCAACCACACCTTACACCACACCCTGTCAGGCACACCAGTGGCCTGCTGAGCTGGAATAGGGCCGCCCACCTCAGGGTCAGGCAGACTGATGGGAGGGAAGTAAGACAGAATAGAAGTAGCTCCCAGAGAGTGAGGAGCTGGGAAGAAGCAGCTCCCTAGAGAACAGTGGTAGCCCTCGAGTAGTGAGGAGCTGGGGGAGTTGGAGCTCCCGGGGAGTTAGAGGTTTGGTCGCAGACGGTGGTCTGGGCTGAAGGAGTCGGAGCCCCTGTCACAGGGTATTGAGGCTGGGTGCCTAGACCCGGTCTTGGAGGACGGGAGGCATCTGAGTCTAATAACCGATCTGGGACCGAAAACACGGCAGGGTACTGGACTCTAGGTCGGGGAGTAGCTTCAGGCTACCCGGCAATTAACCTATGGAGGATAGTGACTTTATGGACAATCCCCAAGAAGCTCAGAGATCAGGGGCACTAGCTCAACGAGGGGGATAGGGCATTCCAACCCAAGCAGCCCACAGAAATCCCAAGCGTGAGCCCTTGAGAGCACAGCTCCACTACCAACAAGTAGGGAGCGGGGCCCAGACAGATTTACGCCAACGGGCTACCAGAACACTTCTAATTTGTGCATGGACGCAGGCTCCGGACCACCCGGCAGTACTATAGGGGAGGGATACCCAGACGGGCTTCCCCAAGAGGCCAGCAGCACCTGGAGACTTGGTTTACCTTGTTAGCACTAAACATAAAATAAGATATATACAAGTGAGTAAAAAATAAATAAAAAAGGTGTATATAACACAGAGGACAAGCAAAATTCATAAAGAGTATATATATGTAATGATTGTACACTGTTTACAATATTCAATTCATATTGTTAGAGAATGATAAGGATAAAGTTCCCTGGAAAAAAAGGGATTTTATATATATAATAATTCCATACAAGTGACAATTGTACAATGTTCAAAATATTTAAATTCATATTAGGTCAAGAAAAAATAGGAATATGTAGAATAAACGGAAAAAAGGGGCCAAGGAAAAGAAAAAGAAGAGGAAGAAGGGTTATATAGAAAAAGCATGAAGAGAGGGAGAAGATGATTAGTATAAGATTAATTGTGTAAAAGGAAAAGAGGAAAGATGTAAGGTATGTGATTTATCATGTTGAAAATGGCAATAAAGGATTGGAAATTGTCATGAGTATATAGACATTTAGGGTGTAGGATGTGAATGTGGTTTGATGAAGTATTGCAAAGTGAGGTAAGAGTTATGTAACTGTAAGCATCAAAGTAGTAAGGTGGAATGTATGGAAGTGATATGGAGCGTGTATGTGTTGTATGAATGAATGTGAAAGAGAAAATTGTATAGAGCTTTGAAAAGAAAAGAAAAGGAGAATGGTAAAGGTGTAGTGAAAGATCAGTATGAAATAAGAGGGGAGAAGCCTTGCAAAGGAGTAGAAAAGGCATTAAGGGAAGAGAGATCAATAATACAAGACATAAAACAAACAGGTGAGGATACCAGTGCGCTTACCATGTGTGAGGAGAGAGGCTGTATGGGCTACAGGCGTGGGATCCACCGCTGCATGGGGGCTGCCATGACGGCGGCCGGAGAGGCCGGTCTAAATAGGGTTGGTAATTAATCAGGGCGGTGCTCAGTAAAAACGTGAGTCCGCGCGTGCGCAGTGAGGACGATATGCTGGGTGAAGGTTCCAAACAGCGCATGCGTGCAGTATATCGTGAGTTTCACATCTGTGAACGCCTAAAGCTGATGCAGAGCTGCGCATGTGTTGGGAAATAGACGGAGAAGGTAAACTAAGCAGGCATGGAGCATGCGCGAGACACACAGTCCTGGCTGATGTTGTATACAAAGGCGCATCCATTGTGGTAAATGTATGTACAGCGCTTCATATGGTTGCAGGTAGACAGGTGTCTGGGACGGTCCTGGGATTTGCTTATAATAGGATATGAAAATATAAAGACACTGTGTGCAGGTTCTCCTTGCTGACAGGAAGGATTTAGATTCTGTGATAATGGTAATGGTAGTAGAACAATAGGAGAGCGACAGGGGCCACAGGAGGAGGTCAATATCTTTTCTAGAAGAAAGGACAAAGAGTTAGAAGATAATCATAAAAAAATTGATATCAATTACAACAAACATTAAATGTATAGGATTTCACAGAAAAGATTGGAGTTCATACTCCCGATTCAAACCTCTAGGGGCAAGGGTGCTGAGTTCATGGATCCAATAAGCTTCTCTTTTTTTGAGAAATTTAATCATGTCGCCACCTCTTCTGGGGACGTTCACATGATCAATAACTTGGAATTTACGTTGTGAGATGGTATGTCGGGCAATTTTGAAATGATGAGGGATGGGCAAAAGAAGGTTTTCACACCTGATGGTGGACTTGTGTTTCGATATACTGTCCCCTATGTGTTGGGTGGTTTCACCCACATAGAGGAGGCCACAGGGGCACTTGATGATATAGACCACATTAGTTGATTTACATGTATAAAAATTGCGTATGGGATATTTTGTGCCATTGTGTGGGTTATAGAAACTGTCACCCTTTTGAACGTTGTTGCATTGAGGACAGCAGAGGCAAGGAAAAGTGCCAAATCTAGGTGTGCCTAGGAACCTTTGTTTGGGAATTCTTTGAATGGGACCCACGTCTGCTCTGATAAGTTTGTCTTTAATGTTAGGTGGTCTTTTATAGCAAGATAAGAAAGGTGTCTTGAATTCGGGAATATTTGGGTATCCCTGTGTCAAGATGTGCCAGTTTTTACGTATAGTTTTATGAATCATAAAGGCAAAGGGATGAAAAGTGTGTGGAAAAGGTATTCTTTTCTCATTTTTCTTAGCAGTATCACTGATATGGTGTCGGCTACTGTCTAATAATGGTGATGGGTAACCCCTATTAGAGAATTTGTTCTGCATCTCTTGTAATCTCAATTTTAATGTATCTTTGTCAGAAACTATCCTTTTGACCCTTTGGAACTGAGATATAGGGATAGATTTTTTAACAGACATGGGGTGATGACTGGAGAAATGAAGAAGGGTGTTCTTATCTGTATTTTTGATGAAGAGATCAGTGGATAAATTGCCCCCAGTGTCTTTGAGGACAGTTGTGTCCAAAAAAATTGATTTTATGTAAATCGTATTGTAAGATAAAGTGTAAACCAGTCCAGGCTGTATTAAGGTGTTCAAAGAACTCATTAAGGGCTCCAATGGGACCCTCCCAAACGCAAAAGACATCGTCTATATACCTCTTCCAAACCGGACAGAATTTCTGGAATAGTGGATTGGAGTAGACAACTTCGTCCTCGAACTTGGTCATATAGCTATTTGCGTAAGGGGGGGCCACATTAGAGCCCATCGCGGTACCCTGTGTCTGGAGATAGTAGTTGTCACCAAAGAGAAAGTAATTCTCTTTCAGAACCAGTGTTAATTAATCAATGCATAAAGATATCACAGATTGATCAAAGTGATGTTGATTAAGGAGCATGAAGAGAGTGCCAGGTATGCTGGTGTAAAGACTAGTAACATCCATTGTTACTAGTAGTGCCTCTTTGTTAATATGTCCTAATCCTCTGATAATCTGTAAAAATGTACCAGTGTCAAGAAGGAAGGATTGGGTAGTCTTGATTAAGGAAGTTAGAATTTTCTCTAAAAAGATTGATAGGGGAGAGAGAACAGAGTCCGAGCCTGCCACTATAGGTCTACCTGGTGGGTTGTCTAGTCGTTTGTGGACTTTGGGGAGTATGTATAAAACTGGAGTAATGGGATTTGATTTAGTGAGAAAGTCCACTGTTTTAGAATCAATGGTGCCTAGATGTAAATGGTATGAGAGAATTTTCTCTTTCTTTCACATTCATTCACACAACACATACACTCTCCATATCACTTCCATACATTCCACCTTACTACTTTGATGCTTACAGTTACATAACTCTTACCTCACTTTGCAATACTTCATCAAACCACATTCACATCCTACACCCTAAATGTCTATATACTCATGACAATTTCCAATCCTTTATTGCCATTTTCAACATGATAAATCACATACCTTACATCTTTCCTCTTTTCATTTTACACAATTAATCTTATACTAATCATCTTCTCCCTCTCTTCATGCTTTTTCTATATAACCCTTCTTCCTCTTCTTTTTCTTTTCCTTGGCCCCTTTTTTCCGTTTATTCTACATATTCCTATTTTTTCTTGACCTAATATGAATTTAAATATTTTTAACATTGTACAATTGTCACTTGTATGGAATTATTATATATATGAAATCCCTTTTTTTTCCAGGGAACTTTATCCTTATCATTCTCTAACAATATGAATTGAATATTGTAAACAGTGTACAATCATTACATATATATACTCTTTATGAATTTTGCTTGTCCTCTGTGTTATATACACCTTTTTTATTTATTTTTTACTCACTTGTATATATCTTATTTTATGTTTAGTGCTACCGAGGAAGGTCCAATTTGGGCTGAAAACGTTTTGTCACGCACATGAATAAATAAATATACTTTTCATCATACCCTGGGAGTGCCTTGTTACTTCTTGTTTACGTGGCCTTGAAACCTGAAGTGCACCCCAATATCCTCTCAATCCACATGAAGGAAGTGCCATTTTCTTCTATATATCGTTGGTTTACCTTGTTGTCAGAGTCTGCTTTGCGGTCGCATCATCACCAACACTGCCTGAGTGAGCACATGGTCTTCCCCTGCTTCCAACCAGCCCTGTGCTCCCCTACAGCACCATGCCAACATCCAGAGACCGGGGCCTCCCCTACCTGTGGAGGGATTGTCATCTGGCTGCCCCGCTCCATCTCCCCCGGGTACTCCTATCGGCAGTGGCGATACTCCCCTTACCGCGAACCCCGGGTGGCGTCACGAACTCTTATCCCCTGTAAATAGTCCCCTTTACATTCGAGTGGCAGCAGGCCCCCGGGCCTGGAGACCCTCGAGCCACAGCAGGCCACCGGATCCGAGTGGTTCGACCGCTGCAGGGGCAGCACACCTTGAATTTACCTGGTGTCACGAACAGGAGTCGGACAGGACCCACTAACCTGGGTGACATGCACCTTGAAAATTGAAGCGACAGTGTCAAAACTCTGTTCCCGCTATTTTCCGCCATCTTTGGCGCCAAAACGGCATCTTCCTGACCAAAAGAGGGCGAAACTGAAGCACCGCCCCTCATCCTCAGAGTGTGGCCGGAACTGGAAGTTCCCCGGCACAAGAGTGATTGGCTGACGAAAACCGAGGTGGCGTGATGGGATGTAATAGCAAAAGTGGAGCAGGGACGCCAGGACTCTGCCATAAAGTTCCTGGACACCGCAGAGGCAAGATGGCGGCAGCAAGGGACTGGTCACCAGAGCGCGCTGCTCCTGGGACCGTGACCTGGATCGAGCAAGAAACCGAGCAGCTATGCAGGAGGATGTGAACGCAGTTTCTATACATTCTGGACCATTGGAGGGAAGAGATGAGGAGTCTGGCTGTGGCGGTGCGGACCCGTGAGGTGGAGGTCCCATGAGAGGAGCGGGTAAGAAACTACCCAGTCCCGGGTGATGCAGCCTACCCGGCCGTAGGATCCGGTCTGCCTCCGACCGTTGCAAGCATCCAGCCATCGTCACCTTCGCCCTCGGCGGACGGCATGCCGCTACCCCCATCACCGGCAGCGGAACCTCCAGTCCCCGTTTATGAAATGCAGGCTGCAAACCCCCTGACCTTATCACCAGGGCACGACACTGCTCGTCCCAGCACCGGCCTGACCAGACCCGACCACATCGCCGGGCCCGTACCTCGGTACGGAGCACCCGGACTCTGCAACCCTGGCTGCGTAACAGCCGGTTTCTGTACCCACCACAGCGGAGGTGGAGCCTGAGGAGATGCCAGTTCCACCGCCGTGCGGCACCCCGGCGGCTGCTGGGGACGCAGGAGTCCACTTGCAACCAGTACCTGAAGAGGAGGTGAAGCCTGACATCAGCGCCCATGATTGGAAAAGGCATTGGCGATGGCTGATGCGGTTGCGTGCAGAAGTGCTTGCTCGAGAGCGGCGTAAGAGGAAGACCACCGTTTACCACAACAGAGAAGAGGAGCATGCAAGCGAGAGTGCTGCTTGGGTTCCAGGCCCACAGTACCATTGCCCAGTGCAGCGTTACACCGCTGGAGGGAAGTTGGTGTCGGCCATCCCAAATTGTCTACTGCAGTAGTGGTAGCGGAACCTGGCAACTCGGCAAAGTTTAAAGTTAAAGTTATATATATCAATGCTGTTAATGTTGGTGTGCAATGTTGAAAATGTTGAATGATAATGTTGATTTTTATGCTCACTAATGAACCGATTACCTCATCTTATTAAGGAGTTATAAAATTTGCACCTGGTGCGTGGACCTTGTTTTATCCTATTGCTAGTGTGCCGCCCCCGCGACAGCCGACGGGCTGCTCGGATCCGGATCCACAGTTGCTCGAGGGGTCTCCGGACCCAAGGCAGGGTCGCGCAGCCTTTCAAAAAAAAAGGGGGGGTAGAGAGGGTGGATTGGATAATGTTCGTGATGCCACCCATGGTTCGTGGTAAAAATTAGCATACCTCCGCTGCTGCGTTTAGGGGAGAAAGGAGCACCCGGGAGCGATGGAATGGCAGCAATTGATGTTAACCCCTCCGTTAGCAGGGGAAGGTGTCCCAGGTCTCGGTGCTGGCAGGTTGGGGACCCGTTGGGAGCAAAGGGGCACAACGTACTCACACGGTCCAGAGATGCTGACACTGACACCAGGTAAACCAAAGTCTTGAACATCCTGCAGCCTTAGTCCAAACACGTTGGGTCCGTGCCCTTTTGGCGTTGCTGGTTGGTCTGAAGCCTTGTCCCTTGGCACCGTGTTTACACTTGGTGGATCCCTTTCACCTATAACTACTCGGGTCCCGCTCACCTGCGTGGCTAGCAGGGTGAGCTTGCTCTCAGGGTTCACACTTGGGATTTTCTGGACGGTTGTGGGAAGTCCTGTCCCTCCGTTGAGCTAGTACCCCGATTTTGGAGCGGATGGAGAGCGGTTCATGAAGATTCCGTTCCCGTCGGGTGAATTACTGGGCTGCGTGAAGTTACTTCCCAGCCTAGGGTCCGCGTACCCAGTCATGCCCTGGCCCCTGCCCGGTTGTAGCACAAGGCCGCCGGTCTGCCCTCTGTGGCAGTACAGTGCCCCCTGTCACTACCCCCTGTGACCGGGGTTCCAGCTCCTTCCAGGCCAGATCAACATCTGGCACCTGGGACTGTTACAGGAGCCCAGTTCCACAGCGGACCTTTCCTGTCACCGCTCACTGGCACTTCTCTCTAACTACTCCTCTCTCTCACTCCTGACACTTCTGGCCCTCCTTCTACCATCCCTCTATCTGGGCGGCCCTTTTTCCCTCAGGTTACCCAATGGGTGTTTGGTGGGTGTGGTGCAGAGTGTTCCTCAGGATTTGTGTATACCTGTTCTTAGCAACACCAAAGGGACAGGACCCGTAATCAAGGAGGAGCGAGTACCATGCAGAAGGGTAGATTGCACGGCACCCTTGTAACGACCTGATAGGCCAGGGCGTCACACTAGTAAAAATGGACTATAGATGCGGGACTGGCAGCAGCCAGCACGAACTTATGATTTTGTACATAGTTACGCCTAGTGCGCCCACCAGAGTCGTCTTTTATACCTCCAGGACTTTAACCCCGTCATGGACCTCAAGTAAGAAGCGGCGGGTTACAGGTTGTTTGGGTGGCGGGTTGAAGCGAGAGGGTCAATGGGAATGGACTGTTGCAGGAAGGGGCTGCAGCAGAGTAGGCTGAGCCACTGGTTACTGCTACAACCGGTAGCGTTCCCATGGTTCTTTTAAGAAAAATTAACTCTAAAGTGGGCTTTACACCCTGCGACATCGCTAGCAATTGCTAGCGATGTCGAGTGCGATAGCACCCGCCACCGTTGTACGGGCGATATGTGGTGATCACTGCCGTAGCGAACATTATCACTATGACAGCGTCACACGCACATACCTGCTCTGCGACATCGCTCTGGCCGGCGAACCGCCTCCTTTCAAAGGGGCGGGTCGTGCGGTGTCACAGTGGCGTCACACGGCGGCCGTCCAATAGAAGCGGAGGGGCGGAGATGAGTGGGATGTAAACATCCCGCCCACCTCCTTCCTTCCGCATTGCCGGTGGAGGCAGGTAGGAGATGTGTGTCACTCCTGCGGTGTCACACATAGCGATGTGTGCTGCTGCAGGAACGACAAACAACATCGCTAAAAACCAGAAAACGATTTTTTATTTCAGGATCACCTCTCCGCGGTAAATGATTTTGCCCTCTTTTGCGATCGTTTCAGATCGCTCTTAAGTGTCACACATTGCGATATCGTTAATGACGCAGGATGTGCGTCACAAACAACGTGACCCCGACGATAATTCATTAATGATATCGCAGCGTGTAAAGCCCCCTTTAGAGTTTTTGGTTATGCAATGTTTAAGAAATGTGCCTCCCCTGTGCGGGAAGAGAAATTGTTAATAAAAGTTGTTATTCTTTTTCTTTTTCAGTTAAACAAAAATAAACCTCTGGATGTCCTGTAGCTTGGGAACAAGCTACATTTAACCAAAGGGTACTGCACGCTCTTTATCTCTTAGTGCAGGACTCAACCCCCCATGGTACTGGCTTCCCAACCTTTAGTACTTTCTTCATCAGCATCTAAATCCCAACCACACCTCACACCACACCCTGTCAGACACACCAGTGGGCTGCTGAGCTGGAATAGGGCCACCCACCTAGGAGTCAGGCAGACTGATGGGAGGGAAGTAAGACAGAACAGAAGTAGCTCCCAGAGAGTGAGGAGCTGGGAAGAAACAGCTCCCTAGAGAACAGTGGTAGCCCTCGAGTAGTGAGGAGCTGGGGGAGTTGGAGCTCCCAGGGAGTTAGAGGTTGGGTGGCAGATGGTGGTCTGGGCCAGAGGAGTCGGAGACACAGTCGCAGGGTATTGAGGCTGGGTGCCTGGACCCGGTCTTGGAGGACGGGAGGCATCTGTGTCTAATAACCGGCCTGGGACCGAAAACACGGCGGGGTACTGGACCTTAGGTCGGGGAGTAGCTTCAGGCAACCCGGCAATTAACCTGTGGAGGATAGTGACTTTATGGACTGTCCCCAAGAAGCTCAGAGATCAGGGGCACTAGCGCAACAAGGGAGATAGGGCTTTCCAACCCAAACAGCCCACAGAAATCCCAAACATGAGCCCTTGAGAGTACAGCTCAACTACCAACAAGTAGGGAGCGGGACCCGGACAGCTTTATGCCAATGGGCCACCAGAACATTTCTAATTTGTGCATGGAGGCAGGCTCCAGAAAACCCAGCAGTACTATAGGGGACGGATACCCGGATGGGCTCCCCCAAGAGGGCAGTGGCACCTAGAGACTTGGTTTACTTTGTTGTCAGAGACTGCTTTGCGGTCGCATCATCACCAACACTGCCTGAGTGAGTACATGGTCCTCCCTTGCTTCCAACCAGCCCTGCGCTCCCCTACAGCACCATCCCACCATCCAGAGTCCCGGGGCCTCCCCTATCCATGGAGGGAACGTCATCTGGCTGCCCCGCTCCATCTCCCCTGGGTACTCCCATTGGTGGCAGGTGTACTCCCCTTGCCACGAATCATGGGTGGCGTCACAAACTCTTATCCCCTGTAAATAGTCCCCTTTACATTCGAGTGGCCGCAGGCCCTCGGGTCTGGAGACCCTCGAGCCATAGCAGACCCCCGGATCCGAGCGGTTCGACCGCTGCAGGTGCGGCACACTAGCAGCTGTGTAAATCATAGAACAAGGTATAGGGACAGTGTTACTGCATTGCTTAGTTAGGTGACAGTCGTTCCTGTTTTAAACCAAAAAAAAAATCCTCTTATTAGTGGTGCATACGGTCTATTACTGCAGTGTGTGATATAGGGAGAGCTTAATCACAGGCAGGGAGAGATTTAAAGCTGTCCTGACATCTGCTACTATTAATTATTAGTACAACAATCTCAGCACTGCTACATCCCTTGTGTCTGTTAAGGGCCATTTACACGATGTGACATTGCTAATGATAAATTGTCGGGGTCACGGTGTTTGTGACGCATATCCGGCGCCGTCAGCGACATCGCAGGGTGTGACAGGCAGGAGCGACTTTAAACGATCGCAAAAGAGACAAAAATCGTTGGTATATGAGAGGTCGTTCATTTACTAAAAATCGTTGTCTCATACTTAGCGAGGTTGTTTGTCGTTCCTTCGGCAGCACACATCGCTATGTGTCACACTGCAGGAGCGACGATCATCTCCTTACCTCTGTCCACCGGCAATGATGAAGAAAGGAGGTGGGCGGCATGTTACGTCCTGCTCATCTCCGCCCCTCCTCTGCTATTGAACGGCTGCCGTGTGACGTCGCTGTGAAACCGCACGAACCGCCCCCTTAGAAAGGAGGTGGATCGCCGGCCAGAGCGACGTTGCAGGGAAGGTAAGTCCGTGTGATGGGTGTTAGTGATGTTGTGCGCCACGGGCAGCGATTTGCCCATGACGCACAACCAACGGGGGCAGGTACGCTCCCTAGCGATATCGGTACCGATATTGCAGCGTGTAAAGTACCCTGAATACTAGCAATAGGTATTACAACTTGCAAAAAAAAGGTCCCTAAATTGTAAAAACAATGGGTTCAGGTGTAGTGTAGTGCCTGTCAGCCACCATCTCAATTCACAGTCTGAGTGTTACCAAATTTTTATTAATAATCGGTGTCAGTGCACAACTTGTGCCTAAAGCAAAATACCTTCATAGCACCAAACTAGCCTAATTTTGGGGATCTTCATATCTTACACAATTTAGATAGTGACCTGCTGCCACTAACACACAGTCTCAGTGTTACCCAATTTTTATTAATACTCAGTGTTAGTGGCACTACTTGTGCATCAAGGACAGTACACTCCTATCAGCAACCTAATGTAATTTTGGGGGCTTCATATCTTACAGAACCTACATAGTGGCTTGTTCTTATTAAAACACAGTCTCAGTGTTACCCAATTTTTATTAATTCTTGGTGTCAATGGCGCTATTTGTGCCTCAAGGCCAGTACCTTCCTATCAGCAATCTAGTGTAATTTAGGGGACTTTATATTTTACAGAACCTACATAGTGGCTTGCTGTTATTAAAACACAGTCTCAGTGTTACCCAATTTTTATTAATGCTCGGTGTCAGTGGCACTACTTGTGCCTGAAGGAAAACACCTCCATAGCACCAAACTAGCCTAATTGTGGGGGCTTCATATCTTACACAACTTAGATAGCGGCCTGCTGCCACTAACACACAGTCTCAGTGTTACCCAAAGTTTATTAATACTCGGTGTTAGTGGCACTACTTTTGCCTGAATGCCAGTACCTTCCTATCAGCAAACTAGCATAATTTTGGGGGCTTCATATCTTACAGAACTTACATAGTGGCTTGCTCTTATTAAAACACAGTCTCAGTGTTACCCAATTTTTATTAATACTTGGTGTTATTGGCACTACTTGTGCCTCAAGGCAAGGTTCCTACCAGCAACCTAGTGTAATTTTGGGGGCTTCATATCTTACAGAACCTACATTTTAGCTTGTTCTTACTAAAACACAGACTGAGTGTCAAAAATCAATACTAAAATAAAAGTGTTGTCAAACCCTGTTTTCTTTGGGGCTGAAAGACATTCACAACATCTTTGTCGACTCCTCCAAGTGGTAGTTTGTCCAATAAAGGTACCTTTTGGTTTTTAGACTTACAGAAACAGCTATCGTGAGAAACTATTAATACAAGTTTAACAACCCGGCATAAGTGTTGTTCCACTGCCTGTAGAAAAGGTCACGTTACAGTATTCACCTTCAAATAATAAAACCAAAAAAATGGGAAAAAGATGGGGTAAGGGCCGTGGACGAGGTGGTAGTAACAGTGTGGTTGCCCAAGCAGTGTGATCGAGCCAAAGAAAAAGGTTCCTGCTTTATCTACCTCTGCCTTTCTATCCCAATTTTCTTGTCCATGTGGGAAAGCACTCTTGCGCCCTGAACAGTGCGAACAGGTAACGAGTTGGCTGGCAGAAAATTCCTCCAGTTACTTGTCGAGTAACAAATCCCAAGGGTCCACACAGACAGACTTGAGGCTGGCCCATAGAATCCTCAGCCTAGTCCTGCTTCCTCACAACATCAGTATTCTAAGGAAGCATATGACACCAAAGCAGGTTACTCTGAGGAACTGTTTATGGGACCCTTTGACCTTTCTTGCCTCTCACCGCACAACACCACCAACGCAGGTGAGGCTGTGGTGTGCAGTGATGCACAGATCTTTGAGCACCCAAGGCCCGAAGAAAGCCATATTGTTGGCCGTGACATGCTGGGCAATCAGGTGGAAGTCTTGGAGGATGATGAGACATAATTGCCCTCAGGTCAGCCTGAAACCTCCATTCCCGAAGATGTTGACCTATAGGAATTTGAAGACGACCAGGTTGATGATGAGGTGACTGATCCAACATGGACAGTTGGCATGGTTTGTGAGAGCAACAGTGCAGAGGAGAATGTGCCCATAGCCCGCAAAAAGGCTGTAAGACAAAGGGTTTCGACCACTGCCAGAAGTCAATCACCTATGCACATGACACCACCACCTGTGGCATCTCAGAGTCCAAGGGTCCGTGCACCACCTGTGCCATCTCAGAGTCCAAGGGTCCATGGTCCAATTGTGTGGGAGTTTTTTCCCAAGAGTCCTTTGGACCAAGCAGTTGCCATTTGTCAAATCTAGCAGACCAAGCTTAGCAGAGGCAGAAATACTTCCAGCTTCGGCACCTCCACCATCAGAAACCATATGTAGCCAAGCACACCACTAGGTGGTTGCCAGCTCTAGGTGAAAAACACAATTTCCAGACTCAAATCTCTGCCACTTCCCCTGGGCTGCCTGCTTCCCAAACTGGTGTGCAAGAAGGTGGAACTGATGCCTCCTTTTCCCAACCTGATGTTGGCCAAACTCAATCATCAACGACCACATCCGCTTCGGTGTCCCAGCGTTCCGTTCAGTTGTCCATACCACAGACCTTTGAAAAGAAGTGAAAATACCCCGTTACGCATCCAAGGGCAGAAACCATAACTGCACATGTAGAACGATTGATAGCCCTTGAGATGTTGCCATATCAGCTTGTGGTAACAGAGGCTTTCCACGACCTTTTGGCAGTGATAGAACATCGGTACTCTGTGCCTAGCCGCCACTATTTTTCTCCTTGTGCCGTCTCCACGCTCCACAATCACGTGTCCGTAAACATCAAACGAGCTCTCACCAATGCCATAACAGGGAAGGTCCACTTAACCACGGACACATGGACAAGCAGAAGTGGACAGGGATGCTACATCTCACTGACGGCACACTGGGTGAACCTGGTGGGGGCTGGTACAGAGTCTGAGCCAGCAACATCCCATATAATTCCCACACCCAGAATAGCGGGGCCCACTTCAATCATAGTTTCAGTAGCCTCCTACACAGCAACAACTCACTCCTCATCCTACTCTTCATCTGGCTCCTGTGCATCCTCCTCAACATCCGCCGGTGTCCAACCGTCAACATCATTCCCCAGCTGGGATCTCTGCAGCACTGCCTCGGCTAAGCGGCAACACGCTCTACTGAAGCTCATCTGTATCGGTGACAAATTGCACATGGCACTTGAGCTTTTGAGAGCAACAACTGAGCAGACAGATGAGTGGCTTGAGCTATTGGACCTCCGTCCAAGGATGGTAGTGTGCCATAATGGTCATAATATGGTGGTGGCTTTAAAGCTTGTAAAGCTTGTACACATTCCTTATATGGCCCATGTTGTAAATTTAGTAGTTCAGCACTTTCTGAAGAAATAACCTTGGATACCAGACCTACTTACCAAGGTATAATGTATTAATGCACATTTACGAAAGTCATCTCCCTCTTTTGCTGGCCTGGCAGTGCTGCAGCAGCGCTTACACTTGCCTTTTCACAGACTAAGATGTGACCTCCCTACGAGATGGAATTCAACCTATCATATGTTGGCCAAGACCCATGAGCAGCAGAGGGCAGTATCCCAATTCCAGCTGGAACATGCCCGTCAGACGCAGCTGCCAGACATAAGTACTGCCGGAGTGGGTGTGGATTGCAGACATTTGTCAGGTCTTGGAGAATTTTGATTACTGTACCAACATTGCGAGCAGTGAGGATGCTGTTATCAGCATTACTATTCCACTGATTTGTTTATTGAAACGCTCTCTAGATGGTCTGACTGACCAAAGTGTTCATGCAGCCGAGTTGTCTGTGGATCCAGACTTCACAATGGTTGCTAATAATCCGCACATCCTCGGCCAACAAGCTCAGGCCACCTTTGCTCAGCATCATAAGGCTGAGGATGAGGACGATGATGAACAACAGGAATGCTTTGAAGTTGGTAACCAAGGGTTTGACAACCCAAGCTACAGGGCTGTCCAGCATGGATGGCCTGAGGAGGAGCAGGAGGAGGAGAGAGAGACTGAGGAGGAGAGGAAATTTAGGGAGACAGAATGTATTCTTAGCAGTGACACACAAAGGTTTCCAGTTCGGAGTCTGGGACATATGGCACAGTTTATGTCACACTGCCTTTCTCATGACTGTCGGCTAGTCCACATTTTGGCAGACAACAAATATTGGTTATGTACTTTCCTTGACCCACGCTACAAAGACAAATTTGCTTCGCTACTTGTGGAGGCAAATAAGGATTGTACTACGGAAACATTCAAGAGGGCTGTAGTGTAGCAGTTGATGAAACGAATACCTTCAGATCATGCTGGCGTCAGAGGTAGCGTGTCATCTCACGCAACAGGAATACAAGAGAGGGCTACGCATAGTAGGAGCAACACAGGCGGGGGACTAATGTGCCAAAACTGGTCCATTTTCCACAAACCGTCAACTGCGAATCAGATAAAGGTTGGGGGAACTATGACAAGGAAGGAACAGTTAAGTAAGATGGTGAGGCACTATGTAGGTGACCATATTAGCGTGCTTTCAGAGTCTACTGTTCCCTTTAACTATTTGGTTTCCAAGCTCAACACTTGGCCAGACCTCGCCTTATACGCTTTGGAAAAGCTAGCTTGCCCTGCTGCGAGTGTGTTGTCTGAGCATGTTTTCAGCTCAGTGGGGTCAATAATAACAGATAGTTGCACACGACTATCCACGGAAAAAGCAGACAGTTTGACGATGATCAAAATAACCATAGATGGATTGCCCCAGAGTATCTCACGCCGTCTGTTAACAAGACCCAATAATAAGTGTAGCCCCAAAATTTGTATTTCTTTAGTTCAAATAAGTTCCATTGTTTCTCATTCAAGACTGTTTTGTCTTCTATCATCTAATGACACCGCATGACTAATCTAACTTGATATGCTGCTGCAATGTAATTGTTTGGCCGAATCACCCAGGGCAATATTTTTCAAGCCTTTGTACATTATGCACTGGCACAACCAATGTCGAGGCTACACTGTCTAAAACAATTGGTCAGGCAGTCTCTATTTGTGTTCTTTATTGATGCTGTGCTCCACGGTGTGTTACACATGGCACCTTGCAAAATCAGATTTTTTTTAGCTCCTTGGCATGTTATCCTACCAATTTTTTTTTTAAAAAGCTGTTGGGAGTACCTTATAATGCTTTGCTACATGGTGTCTGAACCATTACACCCTAGGGGAACTGAATTTATTTAATTTCTTGGCATGTTATGCCCTTTTGCAAATCCTACCAATTTTTTAAAAAGAAGCTGTTGGAAGTACCTACTGATGCAGTGCTCCATATTGTCTGAACCATTATCCCCTGGGGAAACTGAATTTTTTGGAATCCTCGGTGTAAGCTAGTTGAATAAAGAATGAGTTCCTGAGTGAAACAACTGCCACTTCCACTATGCTGTATGCTTCACAAACTGCGGTGTAGGAAACAGGCGATGATGCCTCCTGCTCCCAACCTGCTTTTGGTCAGATGCAATTATCATCAATGACATCGGCTTTGATGTCCCAGCATTCTGTTCAGTTGTCCATATCAAAGACCTTCGAAAAGAAGCGAAAATACCCCGTTTCGCACCCAAGGGCAGAAACCATAACTGCACAAATTGTATGATTGATAGCCCTTGAGATTTTTCCGAATCGGCATGTGTGAACAGAGGCTTTTCGCGACCTTTTGGCGGTGTTAGAACCTGAATTTATTAAACTCTTTGGCATGTTTTGCCCTGTTGCTTATCCTACCATTTTTTTTAAATAAGCTGTTGAGAGCTGTTGGGAGTACCTTGTGATCCTGTGCTCTATGGTGTCTGAACCATTATCCCCTGGTGGAACTGAATTTATTTAACTCCTTGGGATGTTATGCCCTGTTGCTTATTTTACCAATTTTTTTTAAAAAGAAGCTGTTGGGAGTATCTTTTGAAGCTGTACTCCATGGTGTCTGAACCATTATCCCCTGGGGGAACTGAAGTTATTAAACTTCTTGGCATGTTATGCCCTGTTTCTTATCCTACCAATTTATTTTTAACAAAAAGCTGTTGGGAGTACCTTATGATGCTTTGCTACATGGTGTCTGAACAATTACACCGTAGGGGAACTGAATGTGTTAAACTCCTTGGCATGATTGCCCTGTTGCAAATCCTACCAATTTTTAAAAAAAATCTGTTGGGAGCACCTTTTGATGCTGTGCTACTTGGTGTTTGAAGCATTTCCCCCTGGGGAAACTGAATTTTTTTAAATCCTTGGTGTTAGCTAGTGGAATAAAGCCTGAGTGAAACAACTGCCACTTCCACGGTGCTGCATGTTTCACAACCTGCAGTCTAGGAAGCAGCCGATGATGCCTCCTGCTCCCAACCTGCTTTTGTTCAGATGCAATCATCATCAACAACATCAGCTTTGATGTCCCAGCGTGGCGTTCATTTATCCATAAAACATACATTTCTGAATCATTTGAATAGAATTTGAATAGAGGGCCACTGGAGCCGGTGGTGTTGGTGGAGGAGGAGGAGGAGGGCAAGGCCAACACCCAAATGGCCACATTGGCAATAGCATTGTAAAGTGTTATGGAGTACATATTCCAACTTTCACACTAATGATATAAGGGACGCAGAAAACTACAAATTGCCATCCCTCCCCAATGTATGTTACAGGGCCCACATGAGAGCCCTAAGAAGTCTGAGATTTGATGACAGCTAGTGGCCCTTCCTACATTTGAGTAGAGGGCCACTGGAGCCGGTGGTGCTGGTGGAGGAGGAGGAGGGCAGGGTCAACATCCCAACGGGCACATTGTAGCTGACCTTTTAAAGTGCTGTCAAATATGTCCCATAAAAGGAGGTGTGAGACAGACACCAATATAATGTATAAGTTACAGCCCTTTCTAATCGAAAAAGAAGAAAAAATATAAAAAACAAAACGTGCAAACATATGCTAAAGCGTTTTTTTTGGGAGGTCAGGGCTTGATTTGACATTTTATTACACTTATTAGGCACTAGAAACTGTTTCTTAGCAATTTCCCCCTTTTAGTTTGGTTTGAGAGCTGTTCTGGTGACTACTTAAACGCCGCGTGCTGCTCTGAGCACGTTATTCAAAGACACCAGAAATGTAGCGAGTCACCTTCTACAGGCTGTGCCCATACTGTTTCCCATCCATTTCAGCCTTTTCCTCAGTCACCCCAGGTCACCGACAGGTCCGACGTAAAATTTTTCTGGTTTCCCATAGACTTACATTGGGGTCGAATATTTGCGAATACTCGAATAGCAGCGAGATATTCGCCGGATATCCGTTGAAGAGAATAATAGGGTATTCGATCATCCCTAGGATATCCGTTGAAGAGAATAATAGGGTATTCGATCATCCCTACTTATAGCCTAACTTTAAATTCATCCATTGGTTTTATAAATACTCTTTTGAAAGCTGAAACCCTCCCAAATTTGGTTTAGGTTATGAAAATAAAGTTGCTGCAAAGTTGTAATATTGCATCACATGGAAAGAAATAAGAATTTATTCCATCCAAAAAAGGAGTATACAATGTCACAAAAAATCAATAATTTTTATTATCATCAAAAAATCACGAAAAAAACACCACACAATAAAATAGTAAATTGCAGTCAAAATAGAAAAATACGTGGGTTAGGCGGTATAATATTGCACATGCTAATCCAATAAAGTGACCAATGCTTTATATCAATTCATGAATGTTAAACAGGTGGATAAACATCAATTGCATCGAAATATTTGATGAATAAAGTGACTAGTGTGACACAGCCTTATTACAAAAAGAGGGGGAGAGGGGAAGGGGTTAATATGTGCAAATTCACAATAAAGAACACTGTATAAGTATAGTATTGCACAACCCCAAAAGCCAAGTCACCCATCAAAAGGCAAAAACTAGTTGCTATAGCACATCCATATACCAGATCCCCATCGCTCTATAGGGCATGACCGCAAAATTACGCTATATAATAGATGCAGTATACTAGTGCAAATTGCATACTAGGTGCAAAAATGTGTTCCATAAATAGCGGAAATGCAGAAAAAGCCATACAGAGACAGTGGGGTCACGATACAAGGACATGCAACTACAAAAATTAAGCCACAGTCCAGTATAGATCTGCAATTATGGTCACGTGCAAAAAGCATGTACTAGATCCCAGTAACCGCAAAAAATACTATAATCAAGCAGCCTCCGTGAAGACAGCTGCACAAGATGAGACTCCAGGGATAATACCTACTGCATCTGCCTTGCGGCAGTGTGACAACCACATGTTCTGCATAAATTTTCCATGAAGTCTCAAAAAGCAACAGTTACTTGGGAAAATCAATACACCGCAGACTCCCGATTCCCCGACACGTGTTTCGCTCCCGGCTTCTACAGGGGGCATGTCGGGTAATAGCAGCTGAGGGGATTATATATAACTCTCCCACCAATCGAGGATCTTATGGGCGTTTTCGTCAGTTCATCACCTCCCCTTGTAAACATGACTTCCTGCCGGGCGATCATGGAACGCACACTGCGTGGCAAACACCGGACGGGTGCAGTGACGCAGGAGCGTCCCATGCTAATACGCCCATTATTCAGTTCCGGGAGGATTTCTGAACATCACAAGCGCTCCGTCCCAAGGGTGACAGTGAAGATCATTACATTACAACCAATATCTCATTATAGTATCTTATAGGGGATCCCAGCCCACATGGACAGTGTAAAAAATAGGAAAAAAATTTTATTGCATAAATAATAACAATCGGAGACGAACTCCATATATATAAACAAATATACAACAGAAATTCTCCAGTTCTTATAAGGAAACTGAACACATAATTTCAAAAAGTACCGCTCCACTTCCTTAAGTTCAATATTCCAGAAATATTTCACTCTTAATCCCAAAGGAAAAGAAAAGGAAAATATTTTTCATTTTCACACTGTTCCACAAGGTGGATTCCGATTTCACCATGTAATAATGAGAATGGATTCAACATATGGTGAGAAGGTCTCAACCTGCAAAATGCAATTTATCTAAAAAATAAAAAATAAACAAAAAACAAATGAATAATATGTGATACAAATCTATACAGTGAAGATAAAAAACATGTTACCACCCCATTTACCATTACCCAAACATAAGATGATCATGTTATAAATACATTAAAAAGTTAAAAGAATAAAAACCAGAGTTGACCAGGAGACACAAAACACAATCTACAAAAATGCTCCAAAACCCAGGGTCTTGTTGAGGCCCTGCGGATTCAGCGTACCTAACCTGAAAATCCACCGACTTTCTACCCTTGCTAGAATCTTACTCAAATCCCCTCCCCTCATGCCTAATACTACTTGATCAATGGCCTTCACTTTGAGGGCAAAAGGGTTGCTGTTATGGAATTCTCTAAAATGCCGTGGGAGAGTTTTGAGTTGAGTGATATCTTCCACTGTCTTTGCCTTGGCAATATCCCTGCAGTGTTTCCGTATTCTGATTTTAAATTCACGAGTAGTAAGGCCCACGTACATTTTTTTGCACGGACATTCACCTACATAAATAACCCCTTTCGAGGAACATGTTAAACGTTTCCGTATGGTGAATTGCTTCGTGCCATCAAAATTAAAATAATTCTTAGACTTAATACAGTTGGCACAGGCCTTACAGAGACCACATGGGAAAAAGCCTTGATCAGACAGGGGTACCTCTTTTTTGTTCATTGCTTCCCGATCAAAATGGCTATGCACCAGTGTATCCTTAAGGTTTTTAGACCTGCGTGCTGTGATCAAGGGTTTGGTGGGAAGAAACTTCCTCATAACAGGATCTGATTGTAGGATCCCCCAATGTTTGATCATAATTTCTCTCATCTCTGTCCATCTGTTATGATATGTTGTAATGAATCGAATCGGCTCTATCTTACCTGGGTTATCATTCTTATCCTTAAACCCCAATCCCTTAGAGAATAACAGGGTATTTCTTGAGGTATGTGCAGCTCGTTGGTAGCCTTTTCGGATCATTCTTTTGCTGTAACCCCTCTCTAGAAACCTATTGGCCAATTCACCTGACTGTTTTTCAAAGGACCCCTCATCCGAACAAATGCGTTTTGTTCTTAAAAATTGACCAATAGGTATCCCTGAAATCACCGTCTTGGGGTGCGAGGAGGAGGCATGCAATAAGCTGTTAGTAGCTGTACCCTTTCTAAAGATGGAAGTTGAGAGAAAACCGTCATCCCTGGTTTTAATCAAAATATCCAAAAAATCGAGTTCTCTCCCCTGTTTGAATGTCAATTTGATGTTTTGCTGGTTATCATTAAGGGATCGCATTACATTGGCGAGATCATTGGGGGGACCATCCCAGATAAACAGAATATCGTCAATGTAGCGCATCCAATTAAGGATGCGACTACAATCCGGGATGGTCTCCCCCAAAAAAATGTCCCGCTCCCAAGCCCCTAAAAACAGGTTCGCATACGAGGGGGCACATGCCGCCCCCATCGCAGTCCCCTGTATCTGCAAAAAAACTTTTTGATCAAACGTAAACACATTATGTGTGAGTACAAATTCCAATAAAATCAGCAAAAGTTCAATCATGGGTTTATCTACAGTACTATTGTGTAGAAAATACGAGACCGCCTGGAGCCCGTCCACATGCCTAATCGATGTATACAAGGACTCGACATCGGCCGTAACCAAGATCATATTTGGGCCCAGCTGAATGCTGTCCAATCTACATAAGGCCGATGTCGAGTCCCTGATGAATGATGGTAACTCTGCAATGAGTGGTTGTAGGTAGTGATCAATAATATTGCAGACGACCTCACACAGTCCCCCATTGCCTGCCACAATAGGCCTGCCCAGAGGGTCGGTCACGTTTTTGTGCACCTTCGGTATAAGATAGAATGTTGCCAACCTTGGGTGCAAATTTTTGACGTGATCGACCAATTTTTTCGGCACCACTCCCTGTTCGAATGCTACCTCAATGACAGCCAGCAATTCATCCTTAAAGGTGGGAAGGGGGTTGGTTGTCAGTTTTCTATAGCATTGTTTTATATTGAGTAATTTATATGCTTGACGTTCATACATAGTGGTGGACCACACCACTATGTTCCCACCCTTATCGGCGTGTTTAAACAAGACATCATCCCATGTCTGTAACTCCATCAATGCCCTCCTTTCATCCTTTGTTAGATTAGAAGGACCCGAAGGTCCAGAAAATTTCTGCTGAAACTCCTGCGCCACCATTCGTGTGAATATTTCAATGGCTGGACAGGAGTTAAACGCAGGAAACTTAGTCAATTTATTAAGAAGATCATGAGGAAATGCACTCACTATCTGTGATTCACTTTCTTCCTCCAATGATTCCAATACAGCTAATGCCTCACTTTCCTGTGTGGACCACTGATCTTGAGATTGTTCAGTTTTACTATATAATCGTTTAAAAAATAATTTTCTTGCAAATAGATGTAGGTCTTTTACGGATGTGAATGAGTCTGCTGGGCAAGAGGGAGAAAATGATAAACCCTTACTTAATAATGACACCTGTGACTCTGATAAAACATGTTGGGAAAGGTTAATTACCTTTAATTGCTGTTGATCTCCCATATTCTCCTTATTAAAAATATCAATACGGACGTTTTGTAAATTTTTGTTTGTTCTTGGAGCGTGTGTTGATAACATGATTATATTCCATGGATGCACTACTGCTAGCAGCACTAGATGACATGGATTGCACTGATGAGCTCCTGGACCGACTATGTCCCTGCTCAGGTTTTTTATTCTGCCATCGAAAAATCTTATTACTTTCAAAATCACCCACGTCCCGCAGATATTTTTTCTGTTTATCAATACTAGAGATGAGCGAACCGGTCCCGGTTCGGCTCGAGGTCGGTTCGCCGAACGGAGGTCCCGTTCGAGTTCGGCTCGTCGAACGTTCGACGAACCGAACTCGAACTACATAGGAAACAATGGCAGGCAATCACAAACACATAAAAACACCTAGAAAACACCCTCAAAGGTGTCCAAAAGGTCACAAACAACTCACAACACAACACAAACACATGGGAAAGTGACAAGGACATATACTTATGCAAAAGCAAAAGAGCTGGACAAGGAAAAAGAGGAGGAGACACAGATATAGGCATGGCACGCCCTTCTAAAGTCATGTAAAACACCGCAAGGTGACTCCAAGCGGAGTCTCCCTTTTTTCCAAAAATTGGGCCCCACACACACCCACCCATTCAGTGGCAGCACTTGTGCCCCAGTTGTACACTTCACAGCTAGATTTGCATCAAGCACATTCAAAAATACGCCATAATTAACCGTCCCCAGGATGACACCGGGGTAGGTAGCAAAGTCTTTGCTGAACCATGACTTGTTCATCTTGGCTTCTTTTAAAAACACAGCAAGCCAGGGTTACTCCAAGCGGAGTCTCCCTTTTTTCAAAACATTGGGCCACACAGACACCCACCCCATCAGTGGCAGCACTTGGGCCCTAGTTGCAAACAGGATGTTTTGATTTGCATCAAGCACATTCAAAAATACGCCATAATTAACCGTCCCCAGGATGACACCAGGTTCGGTAGCAAAGTCTTTCCTGATCCCAGCTCTGTTCATCTTGGCTTCTTTTAAAAACACAGCAAGCAAGGGTTACTCCAAGCGGAGTCTCCCTTTTTTTCCAAAAATTGTGCCCCACACACACCCACCCATTCAGTGGCAGCACTTGTGCCCTAGTTGTACACTTCACAGCTAGATTTGCATCAAGCACATTCCAAAATACGCCGTTCTTATCCGTCCCCAGGATGACATCAGGGTAGGTAGCAAAGTCTTTCCTGATCCCAGCTCTGTTCATCTTGGCTTCTTTTAAAAACACAGCAAGCAAGGGTTACTCCAAGCGGAGTCTCCCTTTTTTCAAAAAATTGGGCCACACAGACACCCACCCCATCAGTGGCAGCACTTGTGCCCTAGTTGCAAACAGGATGTTTTGATTTGCATCAAGCACATTCAAAAATACGCCATAATTAACCGTCCCCAGGATGACACCAGGTTCGGTAGCAAAGTCTTTCCTGATCCCAGCTCTGTTCATCTTGGCTTCTTTTAAAAACACAGCAAGCAAGGGTTACTCCAAGCGGAGTCTCCCTTTTTTTCCAAAAATTGTGCCCCACACACACCCACCCATTCAGTGGCAGCACTTGTGCCCTAGTTGTACACTTCACAGCTAGATTTGCATCAAGCACATTCCAAAATACGCCGTTCTTATCCGTCCCCAGGATGACATCAGGGTAGGTAGCAAAGTCTTTCCTGATCCCAGCTCTGTTCATCTTGGCTTCTTTTAAAAACACAGCAAGCAAGGGTTACTCCAAGCGGAGTCTCCCTTTTTTCAAAAAATTGGGCCACACAGACACCCACCCCATCAGTGGCAGCACTTGTGCCCTAGTTGCAAACAGGATGTTTTGATTTGCATCAAGCACATTCAAAAATACGCCATAATTAACCGTCCCCAGGATGACACCAGGTTCGGTAGCAAAGTCTTTCCTGATCCCAGCTCTGTTCATCTTGGCTTCTTTTAAAAACACAGCAAGCAAGGGTTACTCAAAGCGGAGTCTCCCTTTTTTAAAAAAATTGGGCCACACAGACACCTACCCCATCAGTGGCAGCAATTGGGCCCTAGTTGCAAACAGGATGTTTTGATTTGCATCAAGCACATTCAAAAATACGCCATAATTAACCGTCCCCAGGATGACACCAGGGTAGGTAGCAAAGTCTTTCCTGATCCCAGCTCTGTTCATCTTGGCTTCTTTTAAAAACACAGCAAGCAAGGGTTACTCCAAGCGGAGTCTCCCTTTTTTTCCAAAAATTGTGCCCCACACACACCCACCCATTCAGTGGCAGCACTTGTGCCCTAGTTGTACACTTCACAGCTAGATTTGCATCAAGCACATTCCAAAATACGCTATTCTTAACCGTCCCCAGGATGACACCGGGGTAGGTAGCAAAGTCTTTCCTGATCCCAGCTCTGTTCATCTTGGCTTCTTTTAAAAACACAGCAAGCCAGGGTTACTCCAAGCGGAGTCTCCCTTTTTTAAAAAAATTGGGCCACACAGACACCCACCCCATCAGTGGCAGCACTTGGGCCCTAGTTGCAAACAGGATGTTTTGATTTGCATCAAGCACATTCAAAAATACGCCATAATTAACCGTCCCCAGCATGACACCGGGGTAGGTAGATAAAGTCTTTGCTGAACCATGACTTGTTCATCTTGGCTTCTTTTAAAAACAATGTAAGCAAGCGTTACTCCAAGCGAAGTCTCCCTTTTTTCCAAAAATTGTGCCCCACACACACCCACCCATTCAGTGGCAGCACTTGTGCCCTAGTTGTACACTTCACAGCTAGATTTGCATCAAGCACATTCCAAAATACGCCGTTCTTATCCGTCCCCAGGATGACACCGGGGTAGGTAGCAAAGTCTTTCCTGATCCCAGCTCTGTTCATCTTGGCTTCTTTTAAAAACACAGCAAGCAAGGGTTACTCCAAGCGGAGTCTCCCTTTTTTCAAAAAATTGGGCCACACAGACACCCACCCCATCAGTGGCAGCACTTGTGCCCTAGTTGCAAACAGGATGTTTTGATTTGCATCAAGCACATTCAAAAATACGCCATAATTAACTGTCCCCAGGATGACACCAGGGTAGGTAGCAAAGTCTTTCCTGATCCCAGCTCTGTTCATCTTGGCTTCTTTTAAAAACACAGCAAGCAAGGGTTACTCCAAGCGGAGTCTCCCTTTTTTCAAAAAATTGTGCCCCACACACACCCACCCATTCAGTGGCAGCACTTGTGCCCTAGTTGCAAACAGGATGTTTTGATTTGCATCAAGCACATTCCAAATCCACAAGCATTTACTCTCCCCAGGATGACACAGGGGTTGTAAATTCCTTCTGGATCCATGACTTGTTCATTTTGATGAACGTCAGTCTGTCCACATTGTCACTGGACAGACGCGTGCGCTTATCTGTCAGCACACACCCAGCAGCACTGAAGACACGTTCAGAGACAACGCTGGCAGCTGGACACGACAAAATCTCCAAGGCGTAACTGGATAGCTCTGGCCATTTTTCTAGATTTGAAGCCCAAAATGAGCAAGGCTCCATTTGCAAAGTCATGGCATCGATGTTCATTTGTAGATACTCCTGTATCATCCTCTCCAGCCGTTGACTATGTGTCAGACTTGTTGTCTCTGGTGGCCTTGCAAAGGAGGGTCTAAAAAAATTATGAAAAGATTCCATAAAATTGCTGTTACCAGCATCAGATACGGTCCTACTGGTACGTGTAGACTGTTGAAGATGACGAGACCGTCCCATGTTTGTCAAGTTACAACTGGGAGATTCACTCCCTGCACCTGCACGGTTGTTTGGTGGAAAAGCGGCTCTAAGATCGAGTAACAGCTTCTGCTGATACTCCTGCATACGTGCGTCCCTTTCTATGGCTGGAATTATGTCACAAAATTTGGACTTGTACCGGGGATCTAATAGTGTGGCAAGCCAGTAGTCATCATCACTTCTAATTTTGACAATACGAGGGTCATGTTGGAGGTAGTGCAACAAGAAGGCACTCATGTGTCTTGCGCAGTCATGCGGACCAAGTCCACGCTGTGTTTGTGGCATAGAGGTGCTAACCGTTCTTTCTTCCTCTGACATCTCCCCCCAACCTCTTTCAACTGAAATTTGACCAAGGTCTCCCTCATCTGCTGAGTCTTCCATGTCCATGGACAGTTCGTCCTCCATTTCTTCATGTACTCCTGCACCTCCCTCAACATCTCGCCTGCTACCTTGCGCCCTTGTTGATCCCTGTGTCCCATGGTCCCATGCCTGGCGCCTTGGTGATGATGAACGTCTGGACCTTGGTGATGTTGTTGTGTCTTGCGCATATGAATCCTCCTGTAGTTCATCCCCTTCCTGTTGTCCCACCCCCTGACTCCGAATAGTGTTTAGCGTGTGCTCCAGCATGTAAATGACTGGAATTGTCATGCTGATAATGGCATTGTCAGCGCTAAACATATTCGTCGCCATGTCGAAACTGTGCAGAAGGGTGCATAGGTCCTTGATCTGAGACCACTCCATCAGGGTGATCTGCCCCACCTCTGCATCTCGTTGGCCCAGGCTATACGTCATGACGTATTGCACCAGGGCACGGCGGTGCTGCCACAGTCGCTGTAACATGTGGAGAGTTGAATTCCAGCGTGTCGCCACATCGCATTTCAGGCGATGAACCGGCAGGCCGAAAGACTTCTGGAGCGATGCAAGTCGCTCAGCTGCGTCGCTTGAACGGCGGAAGTGAGCAGACAGTTTTCGTGCCCTGTTCAGAAGGCCATCTAGGCCGGGATAGTGTGTTAAAAATTGCTGCACGACAAGGTTCAACACGTGAGCCATACAAGGTACGTGTGTCACCTTGCCCAGGCGAAGGGCCGCACCCAGGTTTGCAGCATTGTCGCACACGGCCTTACCAGGCTGCAGGTTGAGTGGAGACAACCATTTATTAAACTCGGACCGCAGAGCTGACCACAACTCCTCAGCTGTGTGACTCTTATTCCCAAGACATGTCAAGCTAAAGACCGCCTGATGCCGTTGCGCTCTGCTGCCAGCATAGTAATGAGGGGTGCGTGATTCCTTCTGCGCAGTGAGAATGCTGGTGGCCTGACCAGGCAGGCTTGGGGCGGAGGTGGAGGACCCAGATGAGGTGGAGGATGCAGAAGCAGTGGCGGAACTTGGACAGACAGAGGATTGACACACAAGTCGTGGGGACGGCAAGACTTGTGCAGCAGACCCTTCACCATCTATCACCATAGTTACCCAGTGCCCAGTCAGCGACATGTAACGTCCCTGTCCATGCTTACTGGTCCAAGTATCGGTGGTGAAATGCACCCGTTCACACACAGAGTTTCTCAAGGAAGCGGTGATGTTGTGTGCGACATGCTGGTGTAGCGCGGGCACACCTTTCTTAGAGAAGTAGTGGCGACTAGGCATCTGGTACTGGGGCACAGCGACAGACATAAGGTCTCTAAAATCCTGTGTGTCCACTAGGCGGAAAGGCAGCATTTCGGTAGCCAACAGCTTACAGAGGGATAGAGTCAACCTCTTAGCTTTGTCATGGGTCGCAGGAAATGGCCTTTTATTTGTCCACATCTGAGGGACAGAGATCTGGCTGCTGTGTGTAGACGGTGTTGAGTAGGGTGTCCCTGGAAAAATGCAGGTTTGTGAGGAAAGTGCAGGCGGAGACATGATGTTGCCTTCATCCAAAGTTGGTGCTATCGATGTCTGAGAGAGCTGTACACACTCACTTGTTTCCCCTTCCAAAACAACTGACGACCTACCAAGCAAACTGCCTGTTGCAGTTACAGTGGTGGAAGTTGTGGGTGGAAAAACAGGTGTGACAGCTTTCCCCACAGTCCTAGAAGATGACGAGCGCGCGGATGCACTGGAAGGGGCAGGCGGTGGATGGTTCGCTCCGCTAGGCCGCATTGCAGCACGGTGAGCTTCCCACCGGGCCATATGATATTTATTCATGTGACGATTCATGGAAGAAGTTGTCAAACTGCTGAGGTTTTGACCTCTACTTAGAGAATCATGACAAATTTTACAGATCACATAATTTGGGCGATCTTTTTCTATGTCAAAAAAGGACCAGGCTAGGCAAGGCTAAGAGGCCATGCGACCTGTTGATCCACCACGAATAATGCTCAGAGGCAGAGTGGTGGCTGAGGATGCAGTTGTAGACGTGCTACCAGTACTCCGACTCTGTCCAGGAAGGCGCAAGGTAACTTCGTCATCAGTTGCATCCTCCGCCACCACCTCTGTTGACCTCCTCGAGTGCCTGACTGTGGGTTGACAGTAGGTGGGATCTAGAACTTCATCATCAATTGTTGTGTTTGCACTCCCCTCCCCCTCAGACCGAGCCTCTTCTTGGCCTGACCGAACATTTAAGTTGTCATCCCAATCGGGTATCTGAGTCTCATCTTCATCAGTATGTTCCTCATTGTCTATAACCACAGGTGTTACAGTTTGTGACAAAGGGTCAACATTATGCTCCGAAACTTGGTCCTCACGGCCTGAATCAGAGTCACAAAGGTTCTGGGCATCACTGCAGACTAGAGTTGAGCGCGGTTCGTGGTTCGTGGTTCTCCAGTTCTAGGCTCGAGTGATTTTTGGGCTGTTCGAGATCGAACTAGAACTCGAGCTTTTTGCTAAAAGCTCGATAGTTCTAGATACGTTCGAGAACGGTTCTAGCAGCAAAAAGCAGGGCTTTTTACAGCTACAGTGAGCAGGAGCCATCGCTGGCAGCCTGCCACAAGCTGGTAACCAAGATAAACATCGGGTATCCAAGCAAAGCGCTTTGGTTAGTAACCCGATGTTTATCTTAGTTACGTGCAGGAAGCCCACACTTTCCCGCTCAGCTCGCTCCACCCCCTCCTGCCCGCGGCATGTACACATACATACACATACACAAACACACACACACACACACACACACACACATCCACCCCCCACCCCCCCCCCCCCCCCCCCGCCCGCCCGCCCAACCGCTCGCTCGCTCGCTCGGCTTACCTGCGGTGATGAAGTCCCGCCATCCCGACCTCAGCGCTGTCACTGTCCTCCATGGCCGCCGCTTGTCACATCACCTATCGCTTCCGACCCGAGACTGACACTGGCGGTGACGTCACGGACCTCTCGCGATACTTGATGTGAAGGCGCCGGTCATTGACCTCAGTGACAGGGGCTGTCAGTGTGCTGGAGATCAGCGCAGGTAATGCACCTCACTGACAGCAGCACTTGTCACCCCCCTGCAGTGACCTGGGCTGACCCATTGATGTTAGCTCAGGTCACTGCACTGCTCTCCCAGCCAATGGGGAACATCCTGCTCTTCATTGACTGGGACAGTGTGCATCGTCATGGCAACCCCTTGGATTACACCAGACCTGGATTTGTTTTTCAATCTAATAAATTGGTTAAAGAGGGAATGTTTTGGGGAGTGTTTTTTCAAATAAAAATGTGTTTGTCGTCTATTTTTTTTTTTATTACTGACTGGGTTGGTGATGTCGGGTATCTGATAGACGCCTGACCTCACCAACCCCAGGGCTTGATGCCAGGTGACATTACACATCTGGTATTAACCCCAAATATTACCCCGTTTGCCACCGCACCAGGGCGCGGGATGAGCTGGGGCGAAGCACCAGGATTGGCGCATCTAATGGATGCGCCACTTCTGGGGCGGCTGCGGCCTGCTATTTTTAGGCTGGGGAGATTCCAATAACCATGGACCTCCCTAGTCTGAGAATATCAGGCCCCAGCTGTCTGCTTTACCTTGGCTGGTGATCCAATTTTGGGGGACCCCTACGTGTTTTTTTTTTTAATTATTTATTTAATTTAAAATAACAGCGTGGGGTGCCCTCAGTTTTGGATTACCAGCCAAGGTGAGGTTGCCAGCTGTGGTCTGCAGGCTGCAGCCGTCTGCTTTACCCTAGCTGGCTACAAAACTAGGGGGAACCCTATGTCATTTTTTTTTCATTTTTTTGGCTAAATACAAAGCTAAGCACCCCTTAGTGCCACATGAAAGGTACCAAAGGGTGTTCCACTTTTTCTCCATTTTTTTCTCCACTTTCTCTCCACTTTTTCTCCACTTTTTCTCCATTTTTTTCTCCACTTATTCTCCACTTTTTCTCCTCTTATTCTCCACTTTTTCTCCACTTTTTCTCCACTTTTTCTCCTCTTATTCTCCACTTTTTCTCCACTTTTTCTCCACTTTTTCTCCATTTTTTTCTCCACTTTCTCCACTTTTTCTCCACTTTTTTCTCCACTTTTTCTCCTCTTATGCTCCACTTTTTCTCCTCTTAATCTCCACTTTTTCTCCACGTTTTCTCCACGTTTTCTCCACTTTTTTCTCCACTTTTTCTCCTCTTATGCTCCACTTTTTCTCCATTTTTTCTCTACTTTTTCTCCTCTTAATCTCCACTTTTTCTTCACTTTTTCTCCACTTTTTCTCCACTTTTTCTCCACTTTTTCTCCACTTTTTTCTCCACTTTTTCTCCACTTTTTCTCCTCTTATTCTCCACTTTTTCTCCACTTTTTCTCCACTTTTTCTCCACGTTTTCTCCACTTTTTTCTCCACTTTTTCTCCTCTTATGCTCCACTTTTTCTCCACTTTTTCTCCACTTTTTCTCCACTTTTTCTCCACGTTTTCTCCACGTTTTCTCCACTTTTTTCTCCACTTTTTCTCCTCTTATGCTCCACTTTTTCTCCACTTTTTCTCCACTTTTTCTCCTCTTAATCTCCACTTTTTCTCCACTTTTTCTCCACTTTTTCTCCACTTTTTCTCCACTTTTTCTCCACTTTTTTCTCCACTTTTTCTCCACTTTTTCTCCTCTTATTCTCCACTTTTTCTCCACTTTTTCTCCACTTTCTCCACTTTTTCTCCACTTTTTTCTCCACTTTTTCTCCTCTTATGCTCCACTTTTTCTCCTCTTAATCTCCACTTTTTCTCCACTTTTTCTCCACTTTTTTCTCCACTTTTTCTCCTCTTATGCTCCACTTTTTCTCCACTTTTTCTCCACTTTTTCTCCACTTTTTCTCCTCTTAATCTCCACATTTTCTCCTCTTATGCTCCACTTTTTCTCCACATTTTCTCCACTTTTTCTCCACTTTTTTCTCCACTTTTTCTCCTCTTATGCTCCACTTTTTCTCCACTTTTTCTCCACTTTTTCTCCACTTTTTCTCCACGTTTTCTCCACGTTTTCTCCACTTTTTTCTCCACTTTTTCTCCTCTTATGCTCCACTTTTTCTCCACTTTTTCTCCACTTTTTCTCCTCTTAATCTCCACTTTTTCTCCACTTTTTCTCCACTTTTTCTCCACTTTTTTCTCCACTTTTTCTCCACTTTTTCTCCTCTTATGCTCCACTTTTTCTCCACTTTTTCTCCACTTTTTCTCCACTTTTTCTCCTCTTATGCTCCACTTTTTCTCCACTTTTTCTCCACTTTTTCTCCTCTTATGCTCCACTTTTTCTCCACTTTTTCTCCACTTTTTTCTCCACTTTTTCTCCTCTTATGCTCCACTTTTTCTCCACTTTTTCTCCACTTTTTCTCCTCTTATGCTCCACTTTTTCTCCACTTTTTCTCCACTTTTTCTCCATTTTTTTCTCCACTTATTCTCCACTTTTTCTCCTCTTATTCTCCACTTTTTCTCCACTTTTTCTCCACTTTTTCTCCTCTTATTCTCCACTTTTTCTCCACTTTTTCTCCACTTTTTCTCCATTTTTTTCTCCACTTTCTCCACTTTTTCTCCACTTTTTTCTCCACTTTTTCTCCTCTTATGCTCCACTTTTTCTCCTCTTAATCTCCACTTTTTCTCCACTTTTTCTCCACTTTTTCTCCACTTTTTTCTCCACTTTTTCTCCTCTTATGCTCCACTTTTTCTCCACTTTTTCTCCACTTTTTCTCCACTTTTTCTCCTCTTAATCTCCACTTTTTCTCCTCTTATGCTCCACTTTTTCTCCACTTTTTCTCCACTTTTTCTCCACGTTTTCTCCACTTTTTTCTCCACTTTTTCTCCTCTTATGCTCCACTTTTTCTCCACTTTTTCTCCACTTTTTCTCCACTTTTTCTCCACGTTTTCTCCACGTTTTCTCCACTTTTTTCTCCACTTTTTCTCCTCTTATGCTCCACTTTTTCTCCACTTTTTCTCCTCTTAATCTCCACTTTTTTCCACTTTTTCTCCACTTTTTCTCCACTTTTTCTCCACTTTTTCTCCACTTTTTTCTCCACTTTTTCTCCACTTTTTCTCCTCTTATGCTCCACTTTTTCTCCACTTTTTCTCCACTTTTTCTCCACGTTTTCTCCACGTTTTCTCCACTTTTTCTCCACTTTTTCTCCTCTTATGCTCCACTTTTTCTCCACTTTTTCTCCACTTTTTCTCCACTTTTTCTCCTCTTATGCTCCACTTTTTCTCCACTTTTTCTCCACTTTTTCTCCTCTTATGCTCCACTTTTTCTCCACTTTTTCTCCACTTTTTTCTCCACTTTTTCTCCTCTTATGCTCCACTTTTTCTCCACTTTTTCTCCACTTTTTCTCCTCTTATGCTCCACTTTTTCTCCACTTTTTCTCCACTTTTTCTCCATTTTTTTCTCCACTTATTCTCCACTTTTTCTCCTCTTATTCTCCACTTTTTCTCCACTTTTTCTCCACTTTTTCTCCTCTTATTCTCCACTTTTTCTCCACTTTTTCTCCACTTTTTCTCCATTTTTTTCTCCACTTTCTCCACTTTTTCTCCACTTTTTTCTCCACTTTTTCTCCTCTTATGCTCCACTTTTTCTCCTCTTAATCTCCACTTTTTCTCCACTTTTTCTCCACTTTTTCTCCACTTTTTTCTCCACTTTTTCTCCTCTTATGCTCCACTTTTTCTCCACTTTTTCTCCACTTTTTCTCCACTTTTTCTCCTCTTAATCTCCACTTTTTCTCCTCTTATGCTCCACTTTTTCTCCACTTTTTCTCCACTTTTTCTCCACGTTTTCTCCACTTTTTTCTCCACTTTTTCTCCTCTTATGCTCCACTTTTTCTCCACTTTTTCTCCACTTTTTCTCCACTTTTTCTCCACGTTTTCTCCACGTTTTCTCCACTTTTTTCTCCACTTTTTCTCCTCTTATGCTCCACTTTTTCTCCACTTTTTCTCCTCTTAATCTCCACTTTTTTCCACTTTTTCTCCACTTTTTCTCCACTTTTTCTCCACTTTTTCTCCACTTTTTTCTCCACTTTTTCTCCACTTTTTCTCCTCTTATGCTCCACTTTTTCTCCACTTTTTCTCCACTTTTTCTCCACGTTTTCTCCACGTTTTCTCCACTTTTTTCTCCACTTTTTCTCCTCTTATGCTCCACTTTTTCTCCACTTTTTCTCCACTTTTTCTCCACTTTTTTCTCCACTTTTTCTCCTCTTATGCTCCACTTTTTCTCCACTTTTTCTCCACTTTTTCTCCTCTTAATCTCCACTTTTTCTCCACTTTTTCTCCACTTTTTCTCCACTTTTTCTCCACTTTTTCTCCACTTTTTTCTCCACTTTTTCTCCACTTTTTCTCCTCTTATTCTCCACTTTTTCTCCACTTTTTCTCCACTTTTTCTCCACTTTCTCCACTTTTTCTCCACTTTTTTCTCCACTTTTTCTCCTCTTATGCTCCACTTTTTCTCCTCTTAATCTCCACTTTTTCTCCACTTTTTCTCCACTTTTTCTCCACTTTTTTCTCCACTTTTTCTCCTCTTATGCTCCACTTTTTCTCCACTTTTTCTCCACTTTTTCTCCACTTTTTCTCCTCTTAATCTCCACTTTTTCTCCTCTTATGCTCCACTTTTTCTCCACTTTTTCTCCACTTTTTCTCCACTTTTTTCTCCACTTTTTCTCCTCTTATGCTCCACTTTTTCTCCACTTTTTCTCCACTTTTTCTCCACTTTTTCTCCACGTTTTCTCCACGTTTTCTCCACTTTTTTCTCCACTTTTTCTCCTCTTATGCTCCACTTTTTCTCCACTTTTTCTCCACTTTTTCTCCACTTTTTCTCCTCTTAATCTCCACTTTTTCTCCTCTTATGCTCCACTTTTTCTCCACTTTTTCTCCACTTTTTCTCCACTTTTTTCTCCACTTTTTCTCCTCTTATGCTCCACTTTTTCTCCACTTTTTCTCCACTTTTTCTCCACTTTTTCTCCACGTTTTCTCCACGTTTTCTCCACTTTTTTCTCCACTTTTTCTCCTCTTATGCTCCACTTTTTCTCCACTTTTTCTCCACTTTTTCTCCTCTTAATCTCCACTTTTTCTCCACTTTTTCTCCACTTTTTCTCCACTTTTTTCTCCACTTTTTCTCCACTTTTTCTCCTCTTATGCTCCACTTTTTCTCCACTTTTTCTCCACTTTTTCTCCACTTTTTCTCCTCTTATGCTCCACTTTTTCTCCACTTTTTCTCCACTTTTTCTCCTCTTATGCTCCACTTTTTCTCCACTTTTTCTCCACTTTTTTCTCCACTTTTTCTCCTCTTATGCTCCACTTTTTCTCCACTTTTTCTCCACTTTTTCTCCTCTTATGCTCCACTTTTTCTCCACTTTTTCTCCACTTTTTCTCCATTTTTTTCTCCACTTATTCTCCACTTTTTCTCCTCTTATTCTCCACTTTTTCTCCACTTTTTCTCCACTTTTTCTCCTCTTATTCTCCACTTTTTCTCCACTTTTTCTCCACTTTTTCTCCATTTTTTTCTCCACTTTCTCCACTTTTTCTCCACTTTTTTCTCCACTTTTTCTCCTCTTATGCTCCACTTTTTCTCCTCTTAATCTCCACTTTTTCTCCACTTTTTCTCCACTTTTTCTCCACTTTTTTCTCCACTTTTTCTCCTCTTATGCTCCACTTTTTCTCCACTTTTTCTCCACTTTTTCTCCACTTTTTCTCCTCTTAATCTCCACTTTTTCTCCTCTTATGCTCCACTTTTTCTCCACTTTTTCTCCACTTTTTCTCCACTTTTTTCTCCACTTTTTCTCCTCTTATGCTCCACTTTTTCTCCACTTTTTCTCCACTTTTTCTCCACTTTTTCTCCACGTTTTCTCCACGTTTTCTCCACTTTTTTCTCCACTTTTTCTCCTCTTATGCTCCACTTTTTCTCCACTTTTTCTCCACTTTTTCTCCACTTTTTCTCCTCTTAATCTCCACTTTTTCTCCTCTTATGCTCCACTTTTTCTCCACTTTTTCTCCACTTTTTCTCCACTTTTTTCTCCACTTTTTCTCCTCTTATGCTCCACTTTTTCTCCACTTTTTCTCCACTTTTTCTCCACTTTTTCTCCACGTTTTCTCCACGTTTTCTCCACTTTTTTCTCCACTTTTTCTCCTCTTATGCTCCACTTTTTCTCCACTTTTTCTCCACTTTTTCTCCTCTTAATCTCCACTTTTTCTCCACTTTTTCTCCACTTTTTCTCCACTTTTTTCTCCACTTTTTCTCCACTTTTTCTCCTCTTATGCTCCACTTTTTCTCCACTTTTTCTCCACTTTTTCTCCACTTTTTCTCCTCTTATGCTCCACTTTTTCTCCACTTTTTCTCCACTTTTTCTCCTCTTATGCTCCACTTTTTCTCCACTTTTTCTCCACTTTTTTCTCCACTTTTTCTCCTCTTATGCTCCACTTTTTCTCCACTTTTTCTCCACTTTTTCTCCTCTTATGCTCCACTTTTTCTCCACTTTTTCTCCACTTTTTCTCCATTTTTTTCTCCACTTATTCTCCACTTTTTCTCCTCTTATTCTCCACTTTTTCTCCACTTTTTCTCCACTTTTTCTCCTCTTATTCTCCACTTTTTCTCCACTTTTTCTCCACTTTTTCTCCATTTTTTTCTCCACTTTCTCCACTTTTTCTCCACTTTTTTCTCCACTTTTTCTCCTCTTATGCTCCACTTTTTCTCCTCTTAATCTCCACTTTTTCTCCACTTTTTCTCCACTTTTTCTCCACTTTTTTCTCCACTTTTTCTCCTCTTATGCTCCACTTTTTCTCCACTTTTTCTCCACTTTTTCTCCTCTTAATCTCCACTTTTTCTCCTCTTATGCTCCACTTTTTCTCCACTTTTTCTCCACTTTTTCTCCACGTTTTCTCCACTTTTTTCTCCACTTTTTCTCCTCTTATGCTCCACTTTTTCTCCACTTTTTCTCCACTTTTTCTCCACTTTTTCTCCACGTTTTCTCCACGTTTTCTCCACTTTTTTCTCCACTTTTTCTCCTCTTATGCTCCACTTTTTCTCCACTTTTTCTCCTCTTAATCTCCACTTTTTTCCACTTTTTCTCCACTTTTTCTCCACTTTTTCTCCACTTTTTCTCCACTTTTTTCTCCACTTTTTCTCCACTTTTTCTCCTCTTATGCTCCACTTTTTCTCCACTTTTTCTCCACTTTTTCTCCACGTTTTCTCCACGTTTTCTCCACTTTTTTCTCCACTTTTTCTCCTCTTATGCTCCACTTTTTCTCCACTTTTTCTCCACTTTTTCTCCACTTTTTTCTCCACTTTTTCTCCTCTTATGCTCCACTTTTTCTCCACTTTTTCTCCACTTTTTCTCCTCTTAATCTCCACTTTTTCTCCACTTTTTCTCCACTTTTTCTCCACTTTTTCTCCACTTTTTCTCCACTTTTTTCTCCACTTTTTCTCCACTTTTTCTCCTCTTATTCTCCACTTTTTCTCCACTTTTTCTCCACTTTTTCTCCACTTTCTCCACTTTTTCTCCACTTTTTTCTCCACTTTTTCTCCTCTTATGCTCCACTTTTTCTCCTCTTAATCTCCACTTTTTCTCCACTTTTTCTCCACTTTTTCTCCACTTTTTTCTCCACTTTTTCTCCTCTTATGCTCCACTTTTTCTCCACTTTTTCTCCACTTTTTCTCCACTTTTTCTCCTCTTAATCTCCACTTTTTCTCCTCTTATGCTCCACTTTTTCTCCACTTTTTCTCCACTTTTTCTCCACTTTTTTCTCCACTTTTTCTCCTCTTATGCTCCACTTTTTCTCCACTTTTTCTCCACTTTTTCTCCACTTTTTCTCCACGTTTTCTCCACGTTTTCTCCACTTTTTTCTCCACTTTTTCTCCTCTTATGCTCCACTTTTTCTCCACTTTTTCTCCACTTTTTCTCCTCTTAATCTCCACTTTTTCTCCACTTTTTCTCCACTTTTTCTCCACTTTTTCTCCACTTTTTTCTCCACTTTTTCTCCACTTTTTCTCCTCTTATGCTCCACTTTTTCTCCACTTTTTCTCCACTTTTTCTCCACTTTTTCTCCTCTTATGCTCCACTTTTTCTCCACTTTTTCTCCACTTTTTCTCCTCTTATGCTCCACTTGTTCTCCACTTTTTCTCCACTTTTTTCTCCACTTTTTCTCCTCTTATGCTCCACTTTTTCTCCACTTTTTCTCCACTTTTTCTCCTCTTATGCTCCACTTTTTCTCCACTTTTTCTCCACTTTTTCTCCATTTTTTTCTCCACTTATTCTCCACTTTTTCTCCTCTTATTCTCCACTTTTTCTCCACTTTTTCTCCACTTTTTCTCCTCTTATTCTCCACTTTTTCTCCACTTTTTCTCCACTTTTTCTCCATTTTTTTCTCCACTTTCTCCACTTTTTCTCCACTTTTTTCTCCACTTTTTCTCCTCTTATGCTCCACTTTTTCTCCTCTTAATCTCCACTTTTTCTCCACTTTTTCTCCACTTTTTCTCCACTTTTTTCTCCACTTTTTCTCCTCTTATGCTCCACTTTTTCTCCACTTTTTCTCCACTTTTTCTCCACTTTTTCTCCTCTTAATCTCCACTTTTTCTCCTCTTATGCTCCACTTTTTCTCCACTTTTTCTCCACGTTTTCTCCACTTTTTTCTCCACTTTTTCTCCTCTTATGCTCCACTTTTTCTCCACTTTTTCTCCACTTTTTCTCCACTTTTTCTCCACGTTTTCTCCACGTTTTCTCCACTTTTTTCCACTTTTTCTCCACTTTTTCTCCACTTTTTCTCCACTTTTTCTCCACTTTTTTCTCCACTTTTTCTCCACTTTTTCTCCTCTTATGCTCCACTTTTTCTCCACTTTTTCTCCACTTTTTCTCCACGTTTTCTCCACGTTTTCTCCACTTTTTTCTCCACTTTTTCTCCTCTTATGCTCCACTTTTTCTCCACTTTTTCTCCACTTTTTCTCCACTTTTTTCTCCACTTTTTCTCCTCCTATGCTCCATTTTTTCTCCACTTTTTCTCCACTTTTTCTCCTCTTAATCTCCACTTTTTCTCCACTTTTTCTCCACTTTTTCTCCACTTTTTTTTCCACTTTTTCTCCACTTTTTCTCCTCTTATGCTCCACTTTTTCTCCACTTTTTCTCCACTTTTTCTCCACTTTTTCTCCTCTTATGCTCCACTTTTTCTCCACTTTTTCTCCACTTTTTCTCCACTTTTTCTCCACGTTTTCTCCACGTTTTCTCCACTTTTTTCTCCACTTTTTCTCCTCTTATGCTCCACTTTTTCTCCACTTTTTCTCCACTTTTTCTCCTCTTAATCTCCACTTTTTCTCCACTTTTTCTCCACTTTTTCTCCACTTTTTTCTCCACTTTTTCTCCACTTTTTCTCCTCTTATGCTCCACTTTTTCTCCACTTTTTCTCCACTTTTTCTCCACTTTTTCTCCTCTTATGCTCCACTTTTTCTCCACTTTTTCTCCACTTTTTCTCCTCTTATGCTCCACTTTTTCTCCACTTTTTCTCCACTTTTTTCTCCACTTTTTCTCCTCTTATGCTCCACTTTTTCTCCACTTTTTCTCCACTTTTTCTCCTCTTATGCTCCACTTTTTCTCCACTTTTTCTCCACTTTTTCTCCATTTTTTTCTCCACTTATTCTCCACTTTTTCTCCTCTTATTCTCCACTTTTTCTCCACTTTTTCTCCACTTTTTCTCCTCTTATTCTCCACTTTTTCTCCACTTTTTCTCCACTTTTTCTCCATTTTTTTCTCCACTTTCTCCACTTTTTCTCCACTTTTTTCTCCACTTTTTCTCCTCTTATGCTCCACTTTTTCTCCTCTTAATCTCCACTTTTTCTCCACTTTTTCTCCACTTTTTCTCCACTTTTTTCTCCACTTTTTCTCCTCTTATGCTCCACTTTTTCTCCACTTTTTCTCCACTTTTTCTCCTCTTAATCTCCACTTTTTCTCCTCTTATGCTCCACTTTTTCTCCACTTTTTCTCCACTTTTTCTCCACGTTTTCTCCACTTTTTTCTCCACTTTTTCTCCTCTTATGCTCCACTTTTTCTCCACTTTTTCTCCACTTTTTCTCCACTTTTTCTCCACGTTTTCTCCACGTTTTCTCCACTTTTTTCTCCACTTTTTCTCCTCTTATGCTCCACTTTTTCTCCACTTTTTCTCCTCTTAATCTCCACTTTTTTCCACTTTTTCTCCACTTTTTCTCCACTTTTTCTCCACTTTTTCTCCACTTTTTTCTCCACTTTTTCTCCACTTTTTCTCCTCTTATGCTCCACTTTTTCTCCACTTTTTCTCCACTTTTTCTCCACGTTTTCTCCACGTTTTCTCCACTTTTTTCTCCACTTTTTCTCCTCTTATGCTCCACTTTTTCTCCACTTTTTCTCCACTTTTTCTCCACTTTTTTCTCCACTTTTTCTCCTCTTATGCTCCACTTTTTCTCCACTTTTTCTCCACTTTTTCTCCTCTTAATCTCCACTTTTTCTCCACTTTTTCTCCACTTTTTCTCCACTTTTTCTCCACTTTTTCTCCACTTTTTTCTCCACTTTTTCTCCACTTTTTCTCCTCTTATTCTCCACTTTTTCTCCACTTTTTCTCCACTTTTTCTCCACTTTCTCCACTTTTTCTCCACTTTTTTCTCCACTTTTTCTCCTCTTATGCTCCACTTTTTCTCCTCTTAATCTCCACTTTTTCTCCACTTTTTCTCCACTTTTTCTCCACTTTTTTCTCCACTTTTTCTCCTCTTATGCTCCACTTTTTCTCCACTTTTTCTCCACTTTTTCTCCACTTTTTCTCCTCTTAATCTCCACTTTTTCTCCTCTTATGCTCCACTTTTTCTCCACTTTTTCTCCACTTTTTCTCCACTTTTTTCTCCACTTTTTCTCCTCTTATGCTCCACTTTTTCTCCACTTTTTCTCCACTTTTTCTCCACTTTTTCTCCACGTTTTCTCCACGTTTTCTCCACTTTTTTCTCCACTTTTTCTCCTCTTATGCTCCACTTTTTCTCCACTTTTTCTCCACTTTTTCTCCTCTTAATCTCCACTTTTTCTCCACTTTTTCTCCACTTTTTCTCCACTTTTTCTCCACTTTTTTCTCCACTTTTTCTCCACTTTTTCTCCTCTTATGCTCCACTTTTTCTCCACTTTTTCTCCACTTTTTCTCCACTTTTTCTCCTCTTATGCTCCACTTTTTCTCCACTTTTTCTCCACTTTTTCTCCTCTTATGCTCCACTTGTTCTCCACTTTTTCTCCACTTTTTTCTCCACTTTTTCTCCTCTTATGCTCCACTTTTTCTCCACTTTTTCTCCACTTTTTCTCCTCTTATGCTCCACTTTTTCTCCACTTTTTCTCCACTTTTTCTCCATTTTTTTCTCCACTTATTCTCCACTTTTTCTCCTCTTATTCTCCACTTTTTCTCCACTTTTTCTCCACTTTTTCTCCTCTTATTCTCCACTTTTTCTCCACTTTTTCTCCACTTTTTCTCCATTTTTTTCTCCACTTTCTCCACTTTTTCTCCACTTTTTTCTCCACTTTTTCTCCTCTTATGCTCCACTTTTTCTCCTCTTAATCTCCACTTTTTCTCCACTTTTTCTCCACTTTTTCTCCACTTTTTTCTCCACTTTTTCTCCTCTTATGCTCCACTTTTTCTCCACTTTTTCTCCACTTTTTCTCCACTTTTTCTCCTCTTAATCTCCACTTTTTCTCCTCTTATGCTCCACTTTTTCTCCACTTTTTCTCCACGTTTTCTCCACTTTTTTCTCCACTTTTTCTCCTCTTATGCTCCACTTTTTCTCTACTTTTTCTCCACTTTTTCTCCACTTTTTCTCCACGTTTTCTCCACGTTTTCTCCACTTTTTTCCACTTTTTCTCCACTTTTTCTCCACTTTTTCTCCACTTTTTCTCCACTTTTTTCTCCACTTTTTCTCCACTTTTTCTCCTCTTATGCTCCACTTTTTCTCCACTTTTTCTCCACTTTTTCTCCACGTTTTCTCCACGTTTTCTCCACTTTTTTCTCCACTTTTTCTCCTCTTATGCTCCACTTTTTCTCCACTTTTTCTCCACTTTTTCTCCACTTTTTTCTCCACTTTTTCTCCTCCTATGCTCCATTTTTTCTCCACTTTTTCTCCACTTTTTCTCCTCTTAATCTCCACTTTTTCTCCACTTTTTCTCCACTTTTTCTCCACTTTTTTTTCCACTTTTTCTCCACTTTTTCTCCTCTTATGCTCCACTTTTTCTCCACTTTTTCTCCACTTTTTCTCCACTTTTTCTCCTCTTATGCTCCACTTTTTCTCCACTTTTTCTCCACTTTTTCTCCTCTTATGCTCCACTTTTTCTCCACTTTTTCTCCACTTTTTTCTCCACTTTTTCTCCTCTTATGCTCCACTTTTTCTCCACTTTTTCTCCACTTTTTCTCCTCTTATGCTCCACTTTTTCTCCATTTTTTTCTCCACTTATTCTCCACTTTTTCTCCTCTTATTCTCCACTTTTTCTCCACTTTTTCTCCACTTTTTCTCCTCTTATTCTCCACTTTTTCTCCACTTTTTCTCCACTTTTTCTCCACTTTTTCTCCACTTTTTCTCCTCTTAATCTCCACTTTTTCTCCTCTTATGCTCCACTTTTTCTCCACTTTTTCTCCACTTTTTCTCCACTTTTTCTCCACTTTTTCTCCTCTTATGGTCCACTTTTTCTCCACTTTTTCTCCTCTTAATCTCCACTTTTTCTCCTCTTATGCTCCACTTTTTCTCCACTTTTTCTCCACTTTTTCTCCTCTTATGCTCCACTTTTTCTCCACTTTTTCTCCACTTTTTCTCCTCTTATGCTCCACTTTTTCTCCACTTTTTCTCCACTTTTTTCTCCACTTTTTCTCCTCTTATGCTCCACTTTTTCTCCACTTTTTCTCCACTTTTTCTCCATTTATGCTCCACTTTTTCTCCACTTTTTCTCCACTTTTTTCTCCACTTTTTCTCCTCTTAATCTCCACTTTTTCTCCACTTTTTCTCCTCTTATGCTCCACTTTTTCTCCACTTTTTCTCCACTTTTTCTCCTCTTATGCTCCACTTTTTCTCCACTTTTTCTCCACTTTTTTCTCCACTTTTTCTCCTCTTATGCTCCACTTTTTCTCCACTTTTTCTCCACTTTTTCTCCTCTTATGCTCCACTTTTTCTCCACTTTTTCTCCACTTTTTCTCCATTTTTTTCTCCACTTATTCTCCACTTTTTCTCCTCTTATTCTCCACTTTTTCTCCACTTTTTCTCCACTTTTTCTCCTCTTATTCTCCACTTTTTCTCCACTTTTTCTCCACTTTTTCTCCATTTTTTTCTCCACTTTCTCCACTTTTTCTCCACTTTTTTCTCCACTTTTTCTCCTCTTATGCTCCACTTTTTCTCCTCTTAATCTCCACTTTTTCTCCACTTTTTCTCCACTTTTTCTCCACTTTTTTCTCCACTTTTTCTCCTCTTATGCTCCACTTTTTCTCCACTTTTTCTCCACTTTTTCTCCACTTTTTCTCCTCTTAATCTCCACTTTTTCTCCTCTTATGCTCCACTTTTTCTCCACTTTTTCTCCACGTTTTCTCCACTTTTTTCTCCACTTTTTCTCCTCTTATGCTCCACTTTTTCTCCACTTTTTCTCCACTTTTTCTCCACTTTTTCTCCACGTTTTCTCCACGTTTTCTCCACTTTTTTCTCCACTTTTTCTCCTCTTAATCTCCACTTTTTTCCACTTTTTCTCCACTTTTTCTCCACTTTTTCTCCACTTTTTCTCCACTTTTTTCTCCACTTTTTCTCCACTTTTTCTCCTCTTATGCTCCACTTTTTCTCCACTTTTTCTCCACTTTTTCTCCACGTTTTCTCCACGTTTTCTCCACTTTTTTCTCCACTTTTTCTCCTCTTATGCTCCACTTTTTCTCCACTTTTTCTCCACTTTTTCTCCACTTTTTTCTCCACTTTTTCTCCTCCTATGCTCCATTTTTTCTCCACTTTTTCTCCACTTTTTCTCCTCTTAATCTCCACTTTTTCTCCACTTTTTCTCCACTTTTTCTCCACTTTTTTTTCCACTTTTTCTCCACTTTTTCTCCTCTTATGCTCCACTTTTTCTCCACTTTTTCTCCACTTTTTCTCCACTTTTTCTCCTCTTATGCTCCACTTTTTCTCCACTTTTTCTCCACTTTTTCTCCTCTTATGCTCCACTTTTTCTCCACTTTTTCTCCACTTTTTTCTCCACTTTTTCTCCTCTTATGCTCCACTTTTTCTCCACTTTTTCTCCACTTTTTCTCCTCTTATGCTCCACTTTTTCTCCATTTTTTTCTCCACTTATTCTCCACTTTTTCTCCTCTTATTCTCCACTTTTTCTCCACTTTTTCTCCACTTTTTCTCCTCTTATTCTCCACTTTTTCTCCACTTTTTCTCCACTTTTTCTCCACTTTTTCTCCACTTTTTCTCCTCTTAATCTCCACTTTTTCTCCTCTTATGCTCCACTTTTTCTCCACTTTTTCTCCACTTTTTCTCCACTTTTTCTCCTCTTATGGTCCACTTTTTCTCCACTTTTTCTCCTCTTAATCTCCACTTTTTCTCCTCTTATGCTCCACTTTTTCTCCACTTTTTCTCCACTTTTTCTCCTCTTATGCTCCACTTTTTCTCCACTTTTTCTCCACTTTTTCTCCTCTTATGCTCCACTTTTTCTCCACTTTTTCTCCACTTTTTTCTCCACTTTTTCTCCTCTTATGCTCCACTTTTTCTCCACTTTTTCTCCACTTTTTCTCCATTTATGCTCCACTTTTTCTCCACTTTTTCTCCACTTTTTTCTCCACTTTTTCTCCTCTTAATCTCCACTTTTTCTCCACTTTTTCTCCACTTTTTCTCCACTTTTTCTCCACTTTTTCTCCACTTTTTTCTCCACTTTTTCTCCACTTTTTCTCCTCTTATGCTCCACTTTTTCTCCACTTTTTCTCCACTTTTTCTCCACGTTTTCTCCACGTTTTCTCCACTTTTTTCTCCACTTTTTCTCCTCTTATGCTCCACTTTTTCTCCACTTTTTCTCCACTTTTTCTCCTCTTAATCTCCACTTTTTCTCCACTTTTTCTCCACTTTTTCTCCACTTTTTTCTCCACTTTTTCTCCACTTTTTCTCCTCTTATGCTCCACTTTTTCTCCACTTTTTCTCCACTTTTTCTCCACTTTTTTCTCCACTTTTTCTCCACTTTTTCTCCTCTTATGCTCCACTTTTTCTCCACTTTTTCTCCACTTTTTCTCCACGTTTTCTCCACGTTTTCTCCACTTTTTTCTCCACTTTTTCTCCTCTTATGCTCCACTTTTTCTCCACTTTTTCTCCACTTTTTCTCCTCTTAATCTCCACTTTTTCTCCACTTTTTCTCCACTTTTTCTCCACTTTTTCTCCACTTTTTTCTCCACTTTTTCTCCACTTTTTCTCCTCTTATGCTCCACTTTTTTTCCACTTTTTCTCCACTTTTTCTCCACTTTTTCTCCTCTTATGCTCCACTTTTTCTCCACTTTTTCTCCACTTTTTCTCCTCTTTTGCTCCACTTTTTCTCCACTTTTTCTCCACTTTTTTCTCCACTTTTTCTCCTCTTATGCTCCACTTTTTCTCCACTTTTTCTCCACTTTTTCTCCTCTTATGCTCCACTTTTTCTCCACTTTTTCTCCACTTTTTCTCCATTTTTTTCTCCACTTATTCTCCACTTTTTCTCCTCTTATTCTCCACTTTTTCTCCACTTTTTCTCCACTTTTTCTCCACTTTTTCTCCTCTTAATCTCCACTTTTTCTCCACTTTTTCTCCACTTTTTCTCCACTTTTTCTCCACTTTTTTCTCCACTTTTTCTCCACTTTTTCTCCTCTTATGCTCCACTTTTTCTCCACTTTTTCTCCACTTTTTCTCCACTTTTTCTCCTCTTATGCTCCACTTTTTCTCCACTTTTTCTCCACTTTTTCTCCTCTTTTGCTCCACTTTTTCTCCACTTTTTCTCCACTTTTTTCTCCACTTTTTCTCCTCTTATGCTCCACTTTTTCTCCACTTTTTCTCCACTTTTTCTCCTCTTATGCTCCACTTTTTCTCCACTTTTTCTCCACTTTTTCTCCATTTTTTTCTCCACTTATTCTCCACTTTTTCTCCTCTTATTCTCCACTTTTTCTCCACTTTTTCTCCTCTTATTCTCCACTTTTTCTCCACTTTTTCTCCACTTTTTCTCCATTTTTTTCTCCACTTTTTCTCCTCTTATGCTCCACTTTTTCTCCTCTTAATCTCCACTTTTTCTCCACTTTTTCTCCACTTTTTCTCCACTTTTTTCTCCACTTTTTCTCCTCTTATGCTCCACTTTTTCTCCACTTTTTCTCCACTTTTTCTCCACTTTTTCTCCACTTTTTCTCCTCTTAATCTCCACTTTTTCTCCTCTTATGCTCCACTTTTTCTCCACTTTTTCTCCACTTTTTCTCCACTTTTTCTCCACTTTTTCTCCTCTTATGCTCCACTTTTTCTCCACTTTTTCTCCTCTTAATCTCCACTTTTTCTCCTCTTATGCTCCACTTTTTCTCCACTTTTTCTCCACTTTTTCTCCTCTTATGCTCCACTTTTTCTCCACTTTTTCTCCACTTTTTCTCCTCTTATGCTCCACTTTTTCTCCACTTTTTCTCCACTTTTTTCTCCACTTTTTCTCCTCTTATGCTCCACTTTTTCTCCACTTTTTCTCCACTTTTTCTCCACTTATGCTCCACTTTTTCTCCACTTTTTCTCCACTTTTTTCTCCACTTTTTCTCCTCTTAATCTCCACTTTTTCTCCACTTTTTCTCCACTTTTTCTCCACTTTTTCTCCACTTTTTCTCCACTTTTTTCTCCACTTTTTCTATGGTCGGTCTACCCATTAGCTCTGCCATGCATAGTGTAGCTCTACACCTACTGCACATGTTACTTTATGATTGACATCTCTTTCGTACCAGAGCTGTCTAAGTCTACTCTGACCCCATATTTGTCATTACTATATTGTCCTTGTACTGTATTATGACATTTGTATCATGTGTTTCATTTCTTGCTGTGTTGCAATTTTTTTGCTGCATCCCAATTGTACCTCTACATTGTTCGAGTTTATGTTATTGTTCTCTCACTCTTATGTGATACTGATTATTGTCATTTTTCATGATTACATGCAGATAAGTCCAATCTGACGAAGGCTCAGGCCGAAACGTCATTTGTAACTTGTTTTGGACAAAAACATATATGCTTATGAAAAAAAAATTTTCTTAATACGGACCAATAAAGAGTGATTTTGCATTACTATCCGTTGTGACTTACTGACTTAGTCTGGGAGATATAGAGTGCCGAGGTTACTCACTAATTTTATCTATTATTACCTCTGAGCACCTATATACCAGTGAGCAGAGCTTCCTCTACAGTAGTTCTCCTGATTAGGCATGCCCTTACCTCATGAGCAGGGCATTGCAGCTTTGGTAGCAACCATTACGACATGGACTCTGCTGCTGTGGACCCGGGGAGAGTGAGTGCAGATTCATTGCACCCACACTCCTCACATGAAGGGTCCGCACTCCTAGAAAATGGGGGATACGTTCCCTGAGTGTCTCCCCCCCATATTCTAGACGGTCCAGAGTCGTCGTGGGACCCCTTTATTTTTTTTCTTACAATAAATTGGTGAAAGAGGAATTGTTTTGGGGACTGTTTTTTCAAATAAATTTCTTTTGTCGATTTTTTGTTTTTGTTAGTACTGACAGTTTATGATGTTGGGTATCTAATAGACGCCATGACATCACAAACTGCTGGGCTTGATCTCAGGTGACTTTACAGCTAGTATCAACCCGATTTATTACCCCGTTTGCCACTGCACCAGGGCACGGGATGAGCTGGGGTGAAGCGCCAGGATTGGCGCATCTAGTGGATGCGCCACGTCTGGGGTGCCTGCGGCCTGCTATTTTTAGGCTGTGAAGGCCCAATATAACACCAAAAAAGATATGTGCAAGCCAAGTAGTAAAAGCATATAATTTTTATTACATTAAATAACCAAAATATAAACAAACAATGGATCAGCCCAGAAGGACGGATGATATAATGGGAGGCATAGGGCACTTGTTATTGAATACCGGATTATCAAAGAGTAGGTAATGCATATTAAAGTAAGAGCAGTCTAACTGGCTTCAGCCCCCTTGAGTAGTTACAGTAGTTATAAATATATATGTATATATACTCTACGGGACTGCAACCAGAAACAGCATAAACATCAAAACATATGAAAGGCAATTACCAACAAATCCGGAGGAGTAATAGTGCCGCGGCCACCCACCAACACACTGACGCGCGTTTCGCACCCCCAAGGTGCTTCGTCCAGGAGGACGAAGCACCTTGGGGGTGCGAAACGCGCGTCAGTGTGTTGGTGGGTGGCCGCGGCACTATTACTCCTCCGGATTTGTTGGTAATTGCCTTTCATATGTTTTGATGTTTATGCTGTTTCTGGTTGCAGTCCCGTAGAGTATATATACATATATATTTATAACTACTGTAACTACTCAAGGGGGCTGAAGCCAGTTAGACTGCTCTTACTTTAATATGCATTACCTACTCTTTGATAATCCGGTATTCAATAACAAGTGCCCTATGCCTCCCATTATATCATCCGTCCTTCTGGGCTGATCCATTGTTTGTTTATATTTTGGTTATTTAATGTAATAAAAATTATATGCTTTTACTACTTGGCTTGCACATATCTTTTTTGGTGTTATATTCATGGTTGGTGCAATTGAGCCTCCATATACATATATATATTGTGGTCTGGTTGGTGTGAAGGCCCAATAACTATGGACCTTCCCACCCTGAGAATACCAGACCACAGCTGTCCGCTTTACCTTGGCTGGTGATCCAATTTGGGGGGTCCCCTACTTTTATTGTGTAATTATTAATATTTATAAAATAATTATAAAAAAGAGCCTGAGGGGACCTCCACATTGGATCCCCAACCACGGTAAAGCTGCCAGCTGTGGTTTTCAGGCTACAGCCGTCTGCTTTACCCTAGCTGGCTATCAAAAATGGGGGGACCCAACGTAATTTTTTTTTTTTAACTATTTTTTAAATAGAAAAAATTAATGGGCTTCCCTGTATTTTGATTGCCAACCAAGGTAACGGCAGGCAGATGGGGGTGGCAACCCATAGCTGTCTGCTTTATCTGCGCTGAGAATCAAAAATACCGCGGAGCGCTACGTCATTTTTTTAAAGATTTATTTTTACAGCACTGTGATGTCCAGCAATCAAAATACAGGGAAGCCCATTTTATTTTTAGTTATTTAAATAAATAATTAAAAAAAATATATGTTAGCTCCCACTGCATTTTTTGTATTGCTAGCTAAGGGTAATCCAAGCAGCTACTGGCTGCTAACCCCCACTGCTTGGTGTTACCTTCACTGGCAATGGAAAATCCAGGGAAGCATTTTTTTTTTTTTTTGCCAAAAAGCTACAAAAAAAGGACGTGAGCTTCGCCATATTTTTGTATGCTAGCCAGGTATAGCAGGCAGGTGCTGGAAGAGTTGGATACAGCGCCAGAAGATGGCGCTTCTATGAAAATGCCATTTTCTGAGGTGGCTGCAGACTGCAATTCGCAGCAGTGGGGCCCAGAAAGCTCAGGCCAACCGGTGGTGCGGATTCCAATCCCAGCTGCCTAGTTGTACCTGGCTGGACACAAAAATGGGGCAAAGCCTACGTCATTTGTTTTCTAATTATTTCATGAAATTCATGAAATAATAAAAAAAGGGCTTCCCTTTATTTTTGGTTCCCAGCCGGGTACAAATAGGCAACTGGGGGTTGGGGGCAGCCGTACCTGCCTGCTGTACCTGGCTAGCATACAAAAATATGGCGAAGCCACATAATTTTTTCAGGGGGCAAAAAACTTCTGCATACAGTCCTGGATGGAGTATGCTGAGCCTTGTAGTTCTGCAGCTGCTGTCTGTCTGTATGGAGAAGAGCAGACAGCAGCTGCAGAACTACAAGGCTCAGCATACTCCATCCAGGACTGTATGCAGAAGTTTTTTGCCCACCAAAAAAATGACGTGGGCTTCGCCATATTTTTGTATGCTAGCCAGGTACAGCTGGCAGCCACGGGCTGCCTCCAACCCCCAGTTGCCTATTTGTACCCGGCTGGGAACCAAAAATATAGGGAAGCCCGTTTTTTTAATTATTTCACTTATTTCATGAAATAATTAAAAAACAAATGACGTGGGCTTCGCCCTATTTTTGTGTCCAGCCGGGTACAACTAGGCAGCTGGGGATTGGAATCCGCAGCACAGGTTAGCCCGAGGTTTGTGGGCGCCTCTGCTGCGGATTTCAGTCCGCAGCCGTCCCAGAAAATGGCGCTCTCATAGAAGCGCCATCATCTGGCGCTGTATCCAACTCTTCCAACAGCCCTGGAGCCGGGTGGCTTGTTGGGTAATCATGAGTTAATACTGGCTTTGTTTTACCAGCCAGTATTAAGCCAGAGATTCTTAATGTCAGGCACGTTTGACCCGGCCATTAAGAATCTCCAATAAAGGGTTAAAAAAAGACACCACACAGAGAAAAAATACTTTAATAGAAATAAATACACAGACACATTAGAGACTCCATCTTTATTACCCCCTGTCAGCCCTCCACGATCCTGCTCTTCTGTCTTCTTTCTTTCTAGTGTAGTAGTAGTGACGATTGTAGTGAGGGGCATCACTTGGGGCTGGGGAACCTCCATCCTAACTACAATGCTCACTACAATCGGGAAGCAGCGTGCAGCCTTCACTCCGTGAGTGATCACTGCTGGCTGCTAGCGGTAACGCTGACAGACGCGTTACCATAGCAACGGTGCTCCCGGAGCCGCGGTTAGCGGTGACGTCACCGCTAACTGCGTTGCTATGGCAACGGTGATCTCCGTTAATGACCGGCTGTGTCAGCCGGTCCCTAACGGAACGGGGAGTCGACCGTGTGCTAGAGCATGTCGCCGGTACACGGCGATACACATATGTGCACCGTGTACCGGAGAGATGCACTCGCAGGTCCTACATGACGTGTCATAGTCATGTGACCAGTCTGTAGCCAATGAGATAATAGCCACGTGACTGGTCACATGGCTATTTTGACGTCACGATAGGTCCTGCTTCTCTGCTGGCAGTGCAGGTCACCGGGAGGATTCAGCGATCATCGGATGGAATAGCGGCAGGAGACAGTGTGCAGAAGGGATCGCGAGGACCGGTAAGTGTTATGGCAATGTTTATTAACTGTTTGTGTACATTTATAATGCATTTTTATGTGTTTGTGATTGCCTCCCATTATAGCCTATTGGTTCGAGTTCGGTTCGTCGAACGTTCGGCGAACCGAACTCGAACGGGACCCCCGTTCGGCGAACCGGCCTCGAGCCGAACTGGGACCGGTTCGCTCATCTCTACTGCAGACCATTTCCTGTTCTGTACTCACTGTAGCTTGGGAGCAGACCTCTGATTCCCAGGCTATAGTGTGACTGAACAGCTCTGCAGACTCAGCCATCTCAGTTCCACCATACTGTGCAGGGCTGATGGAGACTTCAGAGCTGGGAGAAAGCAAGTTTGATTGGGATGACAACTCAGAGGACTGGTGTTTTTTGGATGCGGTACTTGAAGTGGCTGAAAGGGCACTTGTTGGACCACTTGAGATCCATTCAAGCATTTTCCTTTTTTGGCCATCATCTACCTTTGTTCCTGTTGTTCGTGTCCGTAAAAAAGGGAGCACATCGGATTGTCCACGGTAAGTAGTAGACATCTTACTTTTGCTGGTAGATGGTCTATCTTCAGCAGATGATAATGGAGCTTTGCCACCTTTCCCACAAACAAAACCTTTTTTGCCTTTTCCACCACGCCTCTTCCCCTTTCCACCAGCATCTGTCATTTTGCCACTCATGTTGATTGCGACAAGATTGTGGACTGAAAATGTGGTAGTAAAAATTCAGAGGTGGTGTAGATTGCAGTGGTGGTCTAGCTTTATTACCAGCAGAATAATAAAGAATAAATATTCCTGACAATGCAACTATGGCCCTTAAACTGGCAGCAAAAATTGCTAGTATAATGGCTTAGTTATAATGAGTTGTAGTGTGCAATGCAGGTAGAGGTGCTGCAAATGTCTTTGCACTAGTGTGACTATAGCAAAGTCCAATAGCCACCTTTAAGATGCCACTAGGTACACTGAGTGTTTGCTAGTATAATGGCTTAGTTATAATGAGTTGGAGTGTGCAATGCAGGTAGAGGTGCTGCAAATGTCTTTGCACTAGTGTGACTATAGCAAAGTCCAATAGCCACGTTTAGGATGCCACTAGGTACACTGAGTGTTTGCTAGTATAATGGCTTAGTTATAATGAGTTGTAGTGTGCAATGCAGGCAGAGGTGCTGCAAATGTCTTTGCACTAGTGTGACTATAGCAAAGTCCAATAGCCACGTTTAGGATGCCACTAGGTACACTGAGTGTTTGCTAGTATAATGGCTTAGTTATAATGAGTTGGAGTGTGCAATGCAGGTAGAGGTGCTGCAAATGTCTTTGCACTAGTGTGACTATAGCAAAGTCCAATAGCCACGTTTAGGATGCCACTAGGTACACTGAGTGTTTGCTAGTATAATGGCTTAGTTATAATGAGTTGGAGTGTGCAATGCAGGCAGAGGTGCTGCAAATGTCTTTGCACTAGTGTGAATAGACAAATGTCCAATAGCCACGTTTAGGATGCCACTAGGTACACTGAGTGTTTGCTAGTATAATGGCTTAGTTATAATGAGTTGGAGTGTGCAATGCAGGTAGAGGTGCTGCAAATGTCTTTGCACTAGTGTGACTATAGCAAAGTCCAATAGCCACGTTTAGGATGCCACTAGGTACACTGAGTGTTTGCTAGTATAATGGCTTAGTTATAATGAGTTGGAGTGTGCAATGCAGGTAGAGGTGCTGCAAATGTCTTTGCACTAGTGTGACTATAGCAAAGTCCAATAGCCACGTTTAGGATGCCACTAGGTACACTGAGTGTTTGCTAGTATAATGGCTTAGTTATAATGAGTTGTAGTGTGCAATGCAGGCAGAGGTGCTGCAAATGTCTTTGCACTAGTGTGACTATAGCAAAGTCCAATAGCCACGTTTAGGATGCCACTAGGTACACTGAGTGTTTGCTAGTATAATGGCTTAGTTATAATGAGTTGGAGTGTGCAATGCAGGTAGAGGTGCTGCAAATGTCTTTGCACTAGTGTGACTATAGCAAAGTCCAATAGCCACGTTTAGGATGCCACTAGGTACACTGAGTGTTTGCTAGTATAATGGCTTAGTTATAATGAGTTGTAGTGTGCAATGCAGGCAGAGGTGCTGCAAATGTCTTTGCACTAGTGGGACTATAGCAAAGTCCAATAGCCACGTTTAGGATGCCACTAGGTACACTGAGTGTTTGCTAGTATAATGGCTTAGTTATAATGAGTTGGAGTGTGCAATGCAGGCAGAGGTGCTGAAAATGTCTTTGCACTAGTGGGACTATAGCAAAGTCCAATAGCCACGTTTAGGATGCCACTAGGTACACTGAGTGTTTGCTAGTATAATGGCTTAGTTATAATGAGTTGGAGTGTGCAATGCAGGCAGAGGTGCTGCAAATGTCTTTGCACTAGTGTGACTAGACAAATGTCCAATAGCCACGTTTAGGATGCCACTAGGTACACTGAGTGTTTGCTAGTATAATGGCTTAGTTATAATGAGTTGGCGTGTGCAATGCAGGTAGAGGTGCTGCAAATGTCTTTGCACTAGTGGGACTATAGCAAAGTCCAATAGCCACGTTTAGGATGCCACTAGGTACACTGAGTGTTTGCTAGTATAATGGCTTAGTTATAATGAGTTGTAGTGTGCAATGCAGACAGAGGTGCTGCAAATGTCTTTGCACTAGTGGGACTATATCAAAGTCCAATAGCCACGTTTAGGATGCCACTAGGTACACTGAGTGTTTGCTAGTATAATGGCTTAGTTATAATGAGTTGGAGTGTGCAATGCAGGCAGAGGTGCTGCAAATGTCTTTGCACTAGTGTGACTATAGCAAAGTCCAATAGCCACGTTTAGGATGCCACTAGGTACACTGAGTGTTTGCTAGTATAATGGCTTAGTTATAATGAGTTGTAGTGTGCAATGCAGGCAGAGGTGCTGCAAATGTCTTTGCACTAGTGTGACTAGACAAATGTCCAATAGCCACCTTTAAGATGCCACTAGGTACACTGAGTGTTTGCTAGTATAATGGCTTAGTTATAATGAGTTGGAGTGAGCAATGCAGGTAGAGGTGCTGCAAATGTCTTTGCACTAGTGTGACTATAGCAAAGTCCAATAGCCACGTTTAGGATGCCACTAGGTACACTGAGTGTTTGCTAGTATAATGGCTTAGTTATAATGAGTTGTAGTGTGCAATGCAGGCAGATGTGCTGCAAATGTCTCTGCACTAGTGGGACTATAGCAAAGTCCAATAGCCACGTTTAGGATGCCACTAGGTACACTGAGTGTTTGCTAGTATAATGGCTTAGTTATAATGAGTTGGAGTGTGCAATGCAGGCAGAGGTGCTGCAAATGTCTTTGCACTAGTGTGACTATAGCAAAGTCCAATAGCCACGTTTAGGATGCCACTAGGTACACTGAGTGTTTGCTAGTATAATGGCTTAGTTATAATGAGTTGGAGTGTGCAATGCAGGTAGAGGTGCTACAAATGTCTTTGCACTAGTGTGACTATAGCAAAGTCCAATAGCCACGTTTAGGATGCCACTAGGTACACTGAGTGTTTGCTAGTATAATGGCTTAGTTATAATGAGTTGTAGTGTGCAATGCAGGCAGAGGTGCTGCAAATGTCTTTGCACTAGTGTGACTATAGCAAAGTCCAATAGCCACGTTTAGGATGCCACTAGGTACACTGAGTGTTTGCTAGTATAATGGCTTAGTTATAATGAGTTGTAGTGTGCAATGCAGGCAGAGGTGCTGCAAATGTCTTTGCACTAGTGGGACTATAGCAAAGTCCAATAGCCACGTTTAGGATGCCACTAGGTACACTGAGTGTTTGCTAGTATAATGGCTTAGTTATAATGAGTTGGAGTGTGCAATGCAGGCAGAGGTGCTGCAAATGTCTTTGCACTAGTGTGACTAGACAAATGTCCAATAGCCACGTTTAGGATGCCACTAGGTACACTGAGTGTTTGCTAGTATAATGGCTTAGTTATAATGAGTTGTAGTGTGCAATGCAGGCAGAGGTGCTGCAAATGTCTTTGCACTAGTGGGACTATAGCAAAGTCCAATAGCCACGTTTAGGATGCCACTAGGTACACTGAGTGTTTGCTAGTATAATGGCTTAGTTATAATGAGTTGGAGTGTGCAATGCAGGCAGAGGTGCTGAAAATGTCTTTGCACTAGTGGGACTATAGCAAAGTCCAATAGCCACGTTTAGGATGCCACTAGGTACACTGAGTGTTTGCTAGTATAATGGCTTAGTTATAATGAGTTGGAGTGTGCAATGCAGGCAGAGGTGCTGCAAATGTCTTTGCACTAGTGTGACTAGACAAATGTCCAATAGCCACGTTTAGGATGCCACTAGGTACACTGAGTGTTTGCTAGTATAATGGCTTAGTTATAATGAGTTGGCGTGTGCAATGCAGGTAGAGGTGCTGCAAATGTCTTTGCACTAGTGGGACTATAGCAAAGTCCAATAGCCACGTTTAGGATGCCACTAGGTACACTGAGTGTTTGCTAGTATAATGGCTTAGTTATAATGAGTTGTAGTGTGCAATGCAGACAGAGGTGCTGCAAATGTCTTTGCACTAGTGGGACTATATCAAAGTCCAATAGCCACGTTTAGGATGCCACTAGGTACACTGAGTGTTTGCTAGTATAATGGCTTAGTTATAATGAGTTGGAGTGTGCAATGCAGGCAGAGGTGCTGCAAATGTCTTTGCACTAGTGTGACTATAGCAAAGTCCAATAGCCACGTTTAGGATGCCACTAGGTACACTGAGTGTTTGCTAGTATAATGGCTTAGTTATAATGAGTTGTAGTGTGCAATGCAGGCAGAGGTGCTGCAAATGTCTTTGCACTAGTGTGACTAGACAAATGTCCAATAGCCACCTTTAAGATGCCACTAGGTACACTGAGTGTTTGCTAGTATAATGGCTTAGTTATAATGAGTTGGAGTGAGCAATGCAGGTAGAGGTGCTGCAAATGTCTTTGCACTAGTGTGACTATAGCAAAGTCCAATAGCCACGTTTAGGATGCCACTAGGTACACTGAGTGTTTGCTAGTATAATGGCTTAGTTATAATGAGTTGTAGTGTGCAATGCAGGCAGATGTGCTGCAAATGTCTCTGCACTAGTGGGACTATAGCAAAGTCCAATAGCCACGTTTAGGATGCCACTAGGTACACTGAGTGTTTGCTAGTATAATGGCTTAGTTATAATGAGTTGGAGTGTGCAATGCAGGCAGAGGTGCTGCAAATGTCTTTGCACTAGTGTGACTATAGCAAAGTCCAATAGCCACGTTTAGGATGCCACTAGGTACACTGAGTGTTTGCTAGTATAATGGCTTAGTTATAATGAGTTGGAGTGTGCAATGCAGGTAGAGGTGCTACAAATGTCTTTGCACTAGTGTGACTATAGCAAAGTCCAATAGCCACGTTTAGGATGCCACTAGGTACACTGAGTGTTTGCTAGTATAATGGCTTAGTTATAATGAGTTGTAGTGTGCAATGCAGGCAGAGGTGCTGCAAATGTCTTTGCACTAGTGTGACTATAGCAAAGTCCAATAGCCACGTTTAGGATGCCACTAGGTACACTGAGTGTTTGCTAGTATAATGGCTTAGTTATAATGAGTTGTAGTGTGCAATGCAGGCAGAGGTGCTGCAAATGTCTTTGCACTAGTGGGACTATAGCAAAGTCCAATAGCCACGTTTAGGATGCCACTAGGTACACTGAGTGTTTGCTAGTATAATGGCTTAGTTATAATGAGTTGGAGTGTGCAATGCAGGCAGAGGTGCTGCAAATGTCTTTGCACTAGTGTGACTAGACAAATGTCCAATAGCCACGTTTAGGATGCCACTAGGTACACTGAGTGTTTGCTAGTATAATGGCTTAGTTATAATGAGTTGGCGTGTGCAATGCAGGTAGAGGTGCTGCAAATGTCTTTGCACTAGTGGGACTATAGCAAAGTCCAATAGCCACGTTTAGGATGCCACTAGGTACACTGAGTGTTTGCTAGTATAATGGCTTAGTTATAATGAGTTGTAGTGTGCAATGCAGACAGAGGTGCTGCAAATGTCTTTGCACTAGTGGGACTATATCAAAGTCCAATAGCCACGTTTAGGATGCCACTAGGTACACTGAGTGTTTGCTAGTATAATGGCTTAGTTATAATGAGTTGGAGTGTGCAATGCAGGCAGAGGTGCTGCAAATGTCTTTGCACTAGTGTGACTATAGCAAAGTCCAATAGCCACGTTTAGGATGCCACTAGGTACACTGAGTGTTTGCTAGTATAATGGCTTAGTTATAATGAGTTGGAGTGTGCGATGCAGGCAGAGGTGCTGCAAATGTCTTTGCACTAGTGTGACTAGACAAATGTCCAATAGCCACCTTTAAGATGCCACTAGGTACACTGAGTGTTTGCTAGTATAATGGCTTAGTTATAATGAGTTGGAGTGTGCAATGCAGGTAGAGGTGCTGCAAATGTCTTTGCACTAGTGTGACTATAGCAAAGTCCAATAGCCACGTTTAGGATGCCACTAGGTACACTGAGTGTTTGCTAGTATAATGGCTTAGTTATAATGAGTTGTAGTGTGCAATGCAGGCAGATGTGCTGCAAATGTCTCTGCACTAGTGGGACTATAGCAAAGTCCAATAGCCACGTTTAGGATGCCACTAGGTACACTGAGTGTTTGCTAGTATAATGGCTTAGTTATAATGAGTTGGAGTGTGCAATGCAGGCAGAGGTGCTGCAAATGTCTTTGCACTAGTGTGACTAGACAAATGTCCAATAGCCACGTTTAGGATGCCACTAGGTACACTGAGTGTTATCTAGTATAATGGCTTAGTTATAATGAGTTGGAGTGTGCAATGCAGGTAGAGGTGCTGCAAATGTCTTTGCACTAGTGTGACTATAGCAAAGTCCAATAGCCACGTTTAGGATGCCACTAGGTACACTGAGTGTTTGCTAGTATAATGGCTTAGTTATAATGAGTTGGAGTGTGCAATGCAGGTAGAGGTGCTGCAAATGTCTTTGCACTAGTGGGACTATAGCAAAGTCCAATAGCCACGTTTAGGATGCCACTAGGTACATTGAGTGTTTGCTAGTATAATGGCTTAGTTATAATGAGTTGTAGTGTGCAATGCAGGCAGAGGTGCTGCAAATGTCTTTGCACTAGTGGGACTATATCAAAGTCCAATAGCCACGTTTAGGATGCCACTAGGTACACTGAGTGTTTGCTAGTATAATGGCTTAGTTATAATGAGTTGGAGTGTGCAATGCAGGTAGAGGTGCTGCAAATGTCTTTGCACTAGTGTGACTATAGCAAAGTCCAATAGCCACGTTTAGGATGCCACTAGGTACACTGAGTGTTTGCTAGTATAATGGCTTAGTTATAATGAGTTGGAGTGTGCAATGCAGGCAGAGGTGCTGCAAATGTCTTTGCACTAGTGTGACTAGACAAATGTCCAATAGCCACGTTTAGGATGCCACTAGGTACACTGAGTGTTTGCTAGTATAATGGCTTAGTTATAATGAGTTGGCGTGTGCAATACAGGTAGAGGTGCTGCAAATGTCTTTGCACTAGTGGGACTATAGCAAAGTCCAATAGCCACGTTTAGGATGCCACTAGGTACATTGAGTGTTTGCTATTATAATGGCTTAGTTATAATGAGTTGTAGTGTGCAATGCAGGCAGAGGTGCTGCAAATGTCTTTGCACTAGTGGGACTATATCAAAGTCCAATAGCCACGTTTAGGATGCCACTAGGTACACTGAGTGTTTGCTAGTATAATGGCTTAGTTATAATGAGTTGGAGTGTGCAATGCAGGCAGAGGTGCTGCAAATGTCTTTGCACTAGTGTGACTATAGCAAAGTCCAATAGCCACGTTTAGGATGCCACTAGGTACACTGAGTGTTTGCTAGTATAATGGCTTAGTTATAATGAGTTGGAGTGTGCGATGCAGGCAGAGGTGCTGCAAATGTCTTTGCACTAGTGTGACTAGACAAATGTCCAATAGCCACCTTTAAGATGCCACTAGGTACACTGAGTGTTTGCTAGTATAATGGCTTAGTTATAATGAGTTGGAGTGTGCAATGCAGGTAGAGGTGCTGCAAATGTCTTTGCACTAGTGTGACTATAGCAAAGTCCAATAGCCACGTTTAGGATGCCACTAGGTACACTGAGTGTTTGCTAGTATAATGGCTTAGTTATAATGAGTTGTAGTGTGCAATGCAGGCAGACGTGCTGCAAATGTCTTTGCACTAGTGTGACTATAGCAAAGTCCAATAGCCACGTTTAGGATGCATCTAGGTACACTGAGTGTTTGCTAGTATAATGGTTTAGTTATAATGAGTTGGAGTGTGCAATGCAGGCAGAGGTGCTGCAAATGTCTTTGCACTAGTGTGACTAGACAAATGTCCAATAGCCACGTTTAGGATGCCACTAGGTACACTGAGTGTTTGCTAGTATAATGGCTTAGTTATAATGAGTTGGAGTGTGCAATGCAGGTAGAGGTGCTGCAAATGTCTTTGCACTAGTGTGACTATAGCAAAGTCCAATAGCCACGTTTAGGATGCCACTAGGTACACTGAGTGTTTGCTAGTATAATGGCTTAGTTATAATGAGTTGTAGTGTGCAATGCAGGCAGATGTGCTGCAAATGTCTCTGCACTAGTGGGACTATAGCAAAGTCCAATAGCCACGTTTAGGATGCCACTAGGTACACTGAGTGTTTGCTAGTATAATGGCTTAGTTATAATGAGTTGGAGTGTGCAATGCCGGCAGAGGTGCTGCAAATGTCTTTGCACTATAGTGACTAGACAAATGTCCAATAGCCACGTTTAGGATGCCACTAGGTACACTGAGTGTTTGCTAGTATAATGGCTTAGTTATAATGAGTTGTAGTGTGCAATGCAGGTAGAGGTGCTGCAAATGTCTTTGCACTAGTGTGACTATAGCAAAGTCCAATAGCCACGTTTAGGATGCCACTAGGTACACTGAGTGTTTGCTAGTATAATGGCTTAGTTATAATGAGTTGTAGTGTGCAATGCAGGCAGAGGTGCTGCAAATGTCTTTGCACTAGTGTGACTATAGCAAAGTCCAATAGCCACGTTTAGGATGCCACTAGGTACACTGAGTGTTTGCTAGTATAATGGCTTAGTTATAATGAGTTGTAGTGTGCAATGCAGGCAGAGGTGCTGCAAATGTCTTTGCACTAGTGTGACTATAGCAAAGTCCAATAGCCACGTTTAGGATGCCACTAGGTACACTGAGTGTTTGCTAGTATAATGGCTTAGTTATAATGAGTTGTAGTGTGCAATGCAGGCAGAGGTGCTGCAAATGTCTTTGCACTAGTGGGACTATAGCAAAGTCCAATAGCCACGTTTAGGATGCCACTAGGTACACTGAGTGTTTGCTAGTATAATGGCTTAGTTATAATGAGTTGGAGTGTGCAATGCAGGCAGAGGTGCTGCATATGTCTTTGCACTAGTGTGACTAGACAAATGTCCAATAGCCACGTTTAGGATGCCACTAGGTACACTGAGTGTTTGCTAGTATAATGGCTTAGTTATAATGAGTTGGCGTGTGCAATGCAGGTAGAGGTGCTGCAAATGTCTTTGCACTAGTGGGACTATAGCAAAGTCCAATAGCCACGTTTAGGATGCCACTAGGTACATTGAGTGTTTGTTAGTATAATGGCTTAGTTATAATGAGTTGTAGTGTGCAATGCAGGCAGAGGTGCTGCAAATGTCTTTGCACTAGTGGGACTATATCAAAGTCCAATAGCCACGTTTAGGATGCCACTAGGTACACTGAGTGTTTGCTAGTATAATGGCTTAGTTATAATGAGTTGGAGTGTGCAATGCAGGTAGAGGTGCTGCAAATGTCTTTGCACTAGTGTGACTAGACAAATGTCCAATAGCCACCTTTAAGATGCCACTAGGTACACTGAGTGTTTGCTAGTATAATGGCTTAGTTATAATGAGTTGGCGTGTGCAATGCAGGTAGAGGTGCTGCAAATGTCTTTGCACTAGTGGGACTATAGCAAAGTCCAATAGCCACGTTTAGGATGCCACTAGGTACATTGAGTGTTTGTTAGTATAATGGCTTAGTTATAATGAGTTGGAGTGTGCGATGCAGGCAGAGGTGCTGCAAATGTCTTTGCACTAGTGTGACTATAGCAAAGTCCAATAGCCACGTTTAGGATGCCACTAGGTACACTGAGTGTTTGCTAGTATAATGGTTTAGTTATAATGAGTTGGAGTGTGCAATGCAGGCAGAAGTGCTGCAAATGTCTTTGCACTAGTGTGACTAGACAAATGTCCAATAGCCACGTTTAGGATGCCACTAGGTACACTGAGTGTTTGCTAGTATAATGGCTTAGTTATAATGAGTTGGAGTGTGCAATGCAGGCAGAGGTGCTGCAAATGTCTTTGCACTAGTGTGACTATAGCAAAGTCCAATAGCCACGTTTAGGATGCCACTAGGTACACTGAGTGTTTGCTAGTATAATGGCTTAGTTATAATGAGTTGGAGTGTGCGATGCAGGCAGAGGTGCTGCAAATGTCTTTGCACTAGTGTGACTAGACAAATGTCCAATAGCCACCTTTAAGATGCCACTAGGTACACTGAGTGTTTGCTGGTATAATGGCTTAGTTATAATGAGTTGGAGTGTGCAATGCAGGTAGAGGTGCTGCAAATGTCTTTGCACTAGTGGGACTATAGCAAAGTCCAATAGCCACGTTTAGGATGCCACTAGGTACACTGAGTGTTTGCTAGTATGATGGCTTAGTTATAATGAGTTGTAGTGTGCAATGCAGGCAGAGGTGCTGCAAATGTCTTTGCACTAGTGTGACTAGACAAATGTCCAATAGCCACGTTTAGGATGCCACTAGGTACACTGAGTGTTTGCTAGTATAATGGCTTAGTTATAATGAGTTGGAGTGTGCAGAGGACAGGAGGGTACACTGCCAGGATTGTGGGGCTCTGGGTAGAGGAATGGAAGCCTGCCTTTCTATTCCCTCCTAATAGGGAAATGCAGGGAGGAAATCCCTGACCTTGGCTACACAGACGCTGTCGCTGTTTTCAGGACCTGTCACCTATGGCTCTGACCCTGCCGGTTTGAGCCCTTAAAAGGACTGCTAGAAAGTGCTCTCCCTAAGCTGTCCAGCGCTGTGTATGGAGCGCATACAGCTGTATCAGCGATAGGACAAAGGACGGAGCTACAACAGTGATGTCTGACACCAAAGACGCAGAAGAGATAATGGCGTCCTGGAGGAAAATGTCCGGTTTTATAATGCAGGGACATGTGACATGGACATCCTATCACACATGCCGTTGCTTCTCTGGCTAAAAGTCCACTTAGCTGTGTGTGTGTCTGGGATTGGCTGACATGCTGGCCCGCCCCACTACACGCGCGCGCTTAGGGAAGAAAGACAAGGAAAAAAAAAAAAAATGGCGATCGCCATTATAGAAACAGCAGTGATCTGAAGGCGCTGTTCACGCACACTATACACTGAAATGTCATAATAGTGTGATTCACAGAGTGACTTACACTATTACAGCGGAAACCAAGCTAGGAATTAGCTGGTTTTTTGCTGCTAGAACCGTTCTCGAACGTTTCTAGAACTATCGAGCTTTTGCAAAAAGCTCGAAAGCTCGAGTTCTAGTTCGATCTAGAACAGGCCCCAAAATCACTCGAGTCTAGAACTGGAGAACCTCGAACCTCGAACCGCGCTCAACTCTAATCAATACATATATCTCTTTCCCACTTCTCAAAGTCCTTCTCCAATAAGGTTACAAGATTCTGAAAGGATTCTCCACTCATCTCCTTCTGGAGAGTCTGCTGAGCCAATTCAATTTCCCTCTCCATTTTCTCCAGAGTCATAGTATTCTTCTCAATAATAATACGGATGAATTCCAACGAACAAGTGGTCGCTGCAGCCATCCATCTCTGGGTTAGACCCTCATCATCCAGGTCGAAAGCAGGATAGATTTGTATACGGAGTCCTCTAGGAACAATTTTTTGCTCCAAATAACTTGCCAAGGACATCCGCGTCCAGCATAATTTAGTTTTCTTATGTAGCATGTTTCTATATCTCCTAGTCAACTCCTTTTGTGTACTGTTAGAATCTGTATTGACTATAACACCACGATTAAAAATACCAGCAGCTTTGGACTGCCATGCTGTCAACCTGGCTTCAAAGTCCATAATTCCAATACGACCACTCTGTAATATAAACAGAACAAAATATAATGCCACGAAATTGGTCAGACTCATCTATGGACACTCCAAAGAATCAGAATGCATCACATGGAAAGAAATAAGAATTTTTTCCATCCAAAAAAAGGAGTATACAATGTCACAATAAATCAATAATTTTTATTATCATCAAAAAATCACGAAAAAAACACCACACAATAAAATAGTAAATTGCAGTCAAAATAGAAAAATACGTGGGTTAGGCGGTATAATATTGCACATGCTAATCCAATAAAGTGACCAATGCTTTATATCAATTCATGAATGTTAAACAGGTGGATAAACATCAATTGCATCGAAATATTTGATGAATAAAGTGACTAGTGTGACACAGCCTTATTACAAAAGAGGGGGAGAGGGGAAGGGGTTAATATGTGCAAATTCACAATAAAGAACACTGTATAAGTATAGTATTGCACAACCCCAAAAGCCAAGTCACCCATCAAAAGGCAAAAACTAGTTGCTATAGCACATCCATATACCAGATCCCCATCGCTCTATAGGGCATGACCGCAAAATTACGCTATATAATAGATGCAGTATACTAGTGCAAATTGCATACTAGGTGCAAAAATGTGTTCCATAAATAGCGGAAATGCAGAAAAAGCCATACAGAGACAGTGGGGTCACGATACAAGGACATGCAACTACAAAAATTAAGCCACAGTCCAGTATAGATCTGCAATTATGGTCACGTGCAAAAAGCATGTACTAGATCCCAGTAACCGCAAAAAATACTATAATCAAGCAGCCTCCGTGAAGACAGCTGCACAAGATGAGACTCCAGGGATAATATCTACTGCATCTGCCTTGCGGCAGTGTGACAAGCACATGTTCTGCATAAATTTTCCATGAAGTCTCAAAAAGCAACAGTTACCTGGGAAAATCAATACACCGCGGACTCCCGATTCCCCGACACGTGTTTCGCTCCCGGCTTCTACAGGGGGCATGTCGGGTAATAGCAGCTGAGGGGATTATATATAACTCTCCCACCAATCGAGGATCTTATGGGCGCTTTCGTCAGTTCATCACCTCCCCTTGTAAACATGACTTCCTGCCGGGCGATCATGGAACGCACATTGCGTGGCAAACACTGGACGGGTGCAGCGACGCAGGAGCGTCCCATGCTAATACGCCCATTATTCAGTTCCGGGAGGATTTCTGAACATCACAAGCGCTCCGTCCCAAGGGTGACAGTGAAGATCATTACATTACAACCAATATCTCATTATAGTATCTTATAGGGGATCCCAGCCCACATGGACAGTGTAAAAAATAGGAAACATTTTTTATTGCATAAATAATAACAATCGGAGACGAACTCCATATATATAAACAAATATACAACAGAAATTCTCCAGTTCTTATAAGGAAACTTAACACATAATTTCAAAAAGTACCGCTCCACTTCCTTAAGTTCAATATTCCAGAAATATTTCACTCTTAATCCAAGGTGACTTGGCTTTTGGGGTTGTGCAATACTATACTTATACAGTGTTCTTTATTGTGAATTTGCACATATTAACCCCTTCCCCTCTCCCCCTCTTTTTGTAATAAGGCCGTGTCACACTAGTCACTTTATTCATCAAATATTTCGATGCAATTGATGTTTATCCACCTGTTTAACATTCATGAATTGATATAAAGCATTGGTCACTTTATTGGATTAGCATGTGCAATATTATACCGCCTAACCCACGTATTTTTCTATTTTGACTGTGTGTCGCCCTGGGCAAGCCAGGGGACACAGGTCACAACACCACCGCACCCCACACTCCAGGTAGGCACATCTGCTAACCAGAAATCCTTGTTGCCTTGCTCCAAGAGTCTGTTGATGCACACCAGGGGGTGGGCCAGGCGGTTGGCTCCGCCCACCGAGGAGCTGACAACACTGGAGGCAGGAAGTAACCAGGCAGAAGAGCTCAGGGAGAGCTGGAGTGAGGAGTCTAGTCAGGGAGGAGGAAGTGAAAGGAGTGAGGAGTAGCCCAGGCAGGGGCTAGAGTAAACAACCAAGAAGTGAAAGTGGAGGAAAGAAAAGGAGTAAAGAAGGAAAGAAAGCCTGAGAGCCCAGCTGTGTGTAGGGCTAGAACAGCAAGGTCAGCGACGGCGGTGACTGTTTGGAGGGGGACAGTTTGGAAGTTCCTGGAAGGACCCCGTTGGCTGTGTGCCCGGTGGTCTGGAGCAGTGTTCCGAAGGACAGTCAGCACCAGGGCAGGGGCCTCTCAGACCCCGGCAAGGCTAGGAGTCGCCAAATTTGCCAAATCCGTCAGTGACGGGGACGCAGATCCCCCAGCAACCAAGTCCCGATTGACGGCAACAGCCCGACCATTACCGGGGAGACACCGCCACCGCCAAGGCACAAGTTTCCCCAGGGCCAGCGCCTGCGGGCAAAGTGTAGGGCTCCTCCGGCCCAGATTGCAGCCGGGGAGCGGGTAACCGGAGGGAATCCACCGCTACCATCAGACAACATAGGTGCAAGGAAGAGTAACGTCACCGTCACCTATCGGGAGTGCAGGTGCAGCCGTCTGTGGGACCGTCCTACCAGCCGTTGGTTTACCGTACAAACTGTGTCCGTGTGTCAGGCTGAATGAGTACCATAGTGCCGCAAGGCACAGCGCTGCCCCGCGTCCCTGCGCCCTCCAGGCCCTACACTTCACATCTCATCACTGGGCCCCGGGATCACCAACCCCTACCCACGGAGGGGCAACACAACACCTGGCTGCTCCGCAACACCATCCCCGGGACCCCCACACTGAGCAGCGGTGGTGCAATCACCACAACCGTGGGTGGCGTCACGAACTATAACAATCCCCACACCCAACAAACACCCCCTTTCACTCATGGGCGAGGAGTGTCGCTCGAGACACCCCGGGATCCGGCCCACGGCTCGAGCCACCAGGAGCAGCTGCCGGACCCGAGCAGAAGGGGTGAGCGCGGTGTGCTGACACCCTCCTCCCCGCCCGCGACAACTTGGCGTCACAAACAGGATCTTACCGCTCTGCCGTCAGGTATCAGGTAGAGGTGCGCCTTGTTACCGCCGGAGGCATCCGGCGGAAAGATTTCAGAAGCCGCCATCTTTGGCGCGAAAAGTTCCCGCTCGAGCGTCTTCTCGAGCAGTAGAAGCGCGAAGGCCAAAACCCCGCCCCGAGAGAGGAGGGGCCGAAAAGAGCTAAGGGGGACGCGATGGCGGCTGGCGGCATGTAGTCGCCGCTATAAAAGCAAGGACGCCAGGACCTTGCCAGAAAACCGTTCCTGGAAGCAAACAGCAAAGACACCAAGTGGATGCCGTCCCGAAACACCGTGGCCCCCGCGCCGGGAACCGCAGCGTGGGTGGAGATCCGGACCGCGCAGCTCCATCTAAGGCTGCAGGTCAAAATGCAGCTCCTCCTGGAGGAGTGGGAGACCGACATGGCGGACGTTTTGGCAGCCGTGCGGAGACGCGAGGAGGAAGCGGAGGAAGGGAGGGTGAGTGACCCACGCCCCTATGTCCCGGAGGGACCGGTTGCTGCGGCTGAGGGACCCGGTCCAAGCCCTCTCCCCCCGTTGCCTCCCTCGCCACCCGTCTCGGAGGCCGTGACCCCGCCACAAGGCCCGCTACCACCGCAACCGGTAGCGATACCCAGCCGGTCCGCCCCAGCGGACCGACCTGTAGCCGGAGCCCGTAGCAAACCGGAGGCATTGCCTTGGAAGGCCCCAAAGATTGTGCCAGAGACAGTCCCCGAGCAGCTTCCCGAGCCGGAGCCGATGACCCGCTCCGAGCCGAGGGCCCAACTGCGGAAAGCCCCTGTGCCCATCCCCCACACCTCGGCTGAGGTGGCGCCGGGTTGTCGCTGCAAGGCAGCGCCCAAGGCCATGACACCGCGGGATACGCTACCCACCTTCCTGACAGTGGGTAACGTGCTGGATGTCCCGCGGGGCTCAACCCGTGCGCCGGAGCCATACTGGGACAGGGAGCCGACCAAGCTGGGCCTGGAGATCGCGGAGAGGGAGCGAAGGAAAGCCGAGCTGGTGGCCCGAGCCATAAGGGAGAAGGAAAACCTGCGGCAAGCGACCTTCCGTGTCCGGGGCCCGTTCTACGAGGGGCAGGTGAGGCGATTCGATATCCGCCGGGGCTACGGGTTCATATACGAACCGGGCCTGGAGGCCGAGGTGTTTGTAGCCCGGCGGGATGTACATGCTCACCTGCCCGAAGAGCATCCTGGCCGCAATTTGATACCGGGAGACATGGTGCGGTATACTCGGCACTGCGGAGAGAGGGGGTGGTTTGCCCTGGATGTGAAGCTGAGGGGCAGCCCGGAGAGCAAGGTGAGCTCTGCACCCCCTCCCTCGGAAGAAGCCGCAGACGGACCGGAGTAGGGCAGCGGATGCCCGTTGCACCGTCCCCGTGGGGACCACCAGAAGTTTGCTGTTTGTTTGTTAAGTTTGAAAGTTTGAAATGATGAAAATGAAAATGACCGAGTACTTCACCTGATTCACCGTGTGATTTGCAACCGGCTGGAGCCGGCACCGTTGTCCCCGTGGGGACCGTTTAAGTTTATTTGCATGGGAACTATCCATGGACAAGCCCGTGAACTCTGCAGGGCAACCACAAACGTTAAGTGGCTTGTAAATATGTTGGGTACCGTTACCGTTTCCGCAATACCGCCTCCGGAGAGGCAGGTTGGAGGGAGGGCCCTGAGCAGAGCAGGCCAGGGCCCAGCCACCAAAGGAACCGGTGGCCACCCTCTGGAGGGGAAGGACAGATCCCGCTCGGGTGACTTGTGCTGGACTGTGGGTCAAGGGGTGCTGCCTGGGTTTTAGGGGCAGCATCAGGGCCAGGTTGCTTGGGTGGGAGAGAGCGGAAACCGTGACCGTATACCGTTGCAACGTTAAAAGTAAATGTGCCTCCCGTCTTGGGAAGAGTTTTGATTAAAAATGTATTTATGTTTTGCTTAACCCTGTTATCCCCTTTTTACAGAAAAATAAAACCGGTGTAGGACGGCAGCCCGCGGACGGTCTGCATTTTGCTAAGGGGGAATGTGTCGCCCTGGGCAAGCCAGGGGACACAGGTCACAACACCACCGCACCCCACACTCCAGGTAGGCACATCTGCTAACCAGAAATCCTTGTTGCCTTGCTCCAAGAGTCTGTTGATGCACACCAGGGGGTGGGCCAGGCGGTTGGCTCCGCCCACCGAGGAGCTGACAACACTGGAGGCAGGAAGTAACCAGGCAGAAGAGCTCAGGGAGAGCTGGAGTGAGGAGTCTAGTCAGGGAGGAGGAAGTGAAAGGAGTGAGGAGTAGCCCAGGCAGGGGCTAGAGTAAACAACCAAGAAGTGAAAGTGGAGGAAAGAAAAGGAGTAAAGAAGGAAAGAAAGCCTGAGAGCCCAGCTGTGTGTAGGGCTAGAACAGCAAGGTCAGCGACGGCGGTGACTGTTTGGAGGGGGACAGTTTGGAAGTTCCTGGAAGGACCCCGTTGGCTGTGTGCCCGGTGGTCTGGAGCAGTGTTCCGAAGGACAGTCAGCACCAGGGCAGGGGCCTCTCGGACCCCGGCAAGGCTAGGAGTCGCCAAATTTGCCAAATCCGTCAGTGACGGGGACGCAGATCCCCCAGCAACCAAGTCCCGATTGACGGCAACAGCCCGACCATTACCGGGGAGACACCGCCACCGCCAAGGCACAAGTTTCCCCAGGGCCAGCGCCTGCGGGCAAAGTGTAGGGCTCCTCCGGCCCAGATTGCAGCCGGGGAGTGGGTAACCGGAGGGAATCCACCGCTACCATCAGACAACATAGGTGCAAGGAAGAGTAACGTCACCGTCACCTATCGGGAGTGCAGGTGCAGCCGTCTGTGGGACCGTCCTACCAGCCGTTGGTTTACCGTACAAACTGTGTCCGTGTGTCAGGCTGAGTGAGTACCATAGTGCCGCAAGGCACAGCGCTGCCCCGCGTCCCTGCGCCCTCCAGGCCCTACACTTCACATCTCATCACCGGGCCCCGGGATCACCAACCCCTACCCACGGAGGGGCAACACAACACCTGGCTTCTCCGCAACACCATCCCCGGGACCCCCACACTGAGCAGCGGTGGTGCAATCACCACAACCGTGGGTGGCGTCACGAACTATAACAATCCCCACACCCAACAAACACCCCCTTTCACTCACGGGCGAGGAGTGTCGCTCGAGACACCCCGGGATCCGGCCCACGGCTCGAGCCACCAGGAGCAGCTGCCGGACCCGAGCAGAAGGGGTGAGCGCGGTGTGCTGACACCCTCCTCCCCGCCCGCGACAACTGCAATTTACTATTTTATTGTGTGGTGTTTTTTTCGTGATTTTTTGATGATAACAAAAATTATTGATTTATTGTGACATTGTATGCTCCTTTTTTTGGATGGAAAAAATTCTTATTTCTTTCCATGTGATGCATTTTGATTCTTTGGAGTGTCCATAGGTGGGTCTGACCAATTTCGTGGCATTAAAGTTGTAATATTGATCATTTAATGAACACAGAAAGGTCAGATTTTGGAAAGACAAAAGTTTTGTCGCCCACAGAAAGTAATGTGAAATTCAAACAAATAATTAACTTCTAATACAAAGATATGTTGCATAACATTGGTGAATGAAGTTGTGGTGCTATAAGAGCCATATTTAATATTTTGTGTGGCTTCCATGAGCTTGAAGGACTGCATTCATAAAATTTATTGATAAAATCATCAGGAATAGCAGTCTTACAAGCAGTCTTACATGACTCCCAGAATTCATCTAGATCCTTTGGTTTTTTCTTCCAAGCTTCCTTTTTCATCCTACCCTAAACATGCTCAGTGATGTAGGCTGGCCAGTCCTTGAGCAACTTGATCTTCTTTGTAAGGAGGAACTTTGTTGTAGAGATGGATGTATTAGATGGAGTACCATCCTGCTGCAGAATTTGACCCCTTTTATGATTGGGAATATAAGAGGTATCTAATACTGCCTTCCACCTTGCAAATATTTCGCACACCCCCATACTGAATGTAAGCCCAGACCATGATCTTTCCACCACCAAACTTAACTATTTTCTGGATCCATACGGGCTCCAGTAGGTCTCCTGCAGTATTTTCGGTGGCTGTTGTGTAATTCAACTGAAGGTTCATCAGAGAAATCCGCCTTCTGCCACTTTTCCAGCGTCCATCTGTTTAGCAGACTGTGGAACTTGGCAAATGCCACACGTTTTTTTAATTGCCTTTTGTTTAGTGCTGGCTTTTGGGCACTGATTCAACCATGGAAGCCATTTCGAGACAGAATCCTACAAACTGTTCTAGTTGACACAGGGACTTGAGGTTACCAGGCCTGTTGGAGCTCTGCTGCAGTGGAAGAAGGGCTGGCTTTGGATTTTCTAACCAACAAACATTTCTCCTGAGCAGTTGTCTTGCAGGGTCTGCTGGACCTGGGCTTGTCAAAAACATCTCTACTCTCTTCAAATCTTTTTTTAATTCTTTGTACTTGATGCTGAGCCACATTAAAGGTGCCAGCCACCTTTGCAGTGGATCTGTTCTTCAGCCTCTTGATAATCAAGGCTTTGGTCGCAGGGTGGATTTATGGCATGTTGTCAGATATTTTTCTGCGTGTGTTTATTATTGTTATGGATATATAATGTGGACATAAGTTGTGCATATACACAGATAAATGCATTTATGTCTACATATACTTTTTTGAAAGAGGGTTTTTTTATTTGAAAATTTTTTTTGTTTCCATTAGGCAATGAATTCAGCTACTGTTCATGTCAACTATGTTTCATAGTGGTCATTGTTAATGTTAGTTGTGAGAGTTATCTTACTTTTTGTGTATTTGTCTAATTAAGCATTTAATATTTAATGCCTTCTAACATGTGGAGATATGTCAGGGTTAAGAGCAGTTTTCTGCTCAAAGCATGTACACCTGTCTACCTTGCTGTTTTTAATGTTTTTTCTTTTTTATGGATGTTGGAATAAAGTTTTGCTTTTCATTATACTCTTTATGCTGATAATACCTACAAATGTGATTGACTGCATAATTTTGAGCAGGCTATGAATTGACAGCAGGCAGTACTAACAATTAGAGATGAGCGAACTGGCCGTGGTTCGGCTCGAGTTCGGTTCGTCGAACGGAGGTCTCGTTCGAGTTCAGTTCGGCGAACGTTCGACGAACCAAACTCGAACCAATAGGATATAATGGGAGGCAATCACAAACACATAAAAGCGCATTATAAATGTACACATACAGTTAATAAACATTGCCATAACACTTACCGGTCCCCGCGATCCCTCCTGCACTCTGTCTCCTGCCGCTATTCCATCCGATGATCGCTGAATCCTCCCGGTGACCAGCACTGCCAGCAGTGATGCAGGACCTATCGTGATGTCAAAATAGCCATGTGACCAGTCACGTGGCTATTATCTCATTGGCCACAGACTGGTCACATGACTATGACACGTCATGTAGGACCTGTCATTGCACTCTCCGCTACACGGTGCACAATTGTGTATCGCCGTGTACCGGCGACATGCTCTAGCACACGGTCGACTCCCCGTTCCGTTAGGGACCGGCTGACACAGCCGGTCATTAACGGAGATCACCGTTGCCATAGCAACGCAGTTAACGGTGACGTCACCGCTAACCGCGGCTCCGGGAATCACATGATCGGAGCCCTGTTGCTATGGTAACGCGTCTGTCACCGCCAGCAGCACTGATCTCTCACGGAGTGAAGGCTGCACACTGCTTCCCGTGCAGCCTTCACGGAGTGAAGGCTGCACGGGAAGCAGCATCTTCCCCCATGCAGCAGTGATGGAGCAGAGCTACATTTGTTGAACGAGAAAGACAGAAGACCATGGATCGTGAAGGGCTGACAGGGGGTAATAAAGATGGAGTCTCTAATGTGTCTGTGTATTTATTTCTATTAAAGTATTTTTTCTCTGTGTGGTGTTTTTTTTTAACCCTTTATTGGAGATTCTTAATGGCCAGGTCAAACGTGCCTGGCATTAAGAATCTCTGGCTTAATACTGGCTAGTAAAACAAAGCCAGTATTAACTCATGATTACCCAACAAGCCACCCGGCTCCAGGACTGTTGGAAGAGTTGGATACAGCGCCAGATGATGGCGCTTCTATGAGAGCGCCATTTTCTGGGGCGGCTGCGGACTGCAATTCGCAGCAGAGGCGCCCAGAAACCTCGGGCTAACCTGTTCTGTGGATTCCAATCCCCAGCTGCCTAGTTGTACCTGGCTGGACACAAAAATGGGGCGAAGCCCACGTCATTTCTTTTTTCATGAAATAAGTGAAATAATTAAAAAAAACGGGCTTCCCTATATTTTTGGTTCCCAGCCGGGTACAAATAGGCAACTGGGGGTTGGAGGCAGCCCGTGGCTGCCTGCTGTACCTGGCTAGCATACAAAAATATGGCGAAGCCCACGTCATTTTTTTGGTGGGCAAAAACTTCTGCATACAGTCCTGGATGGAGTATGCTGAGCTTTGTAGTTCTGCAGCTGCTGTCTGCTCTTCTCCATACAGACAGACATCAGCTGCAGAACTACAAGGTTCAGCATACTCCATCCAGGACTGTATGCAGAAGTTTTTTGCCCCTTGAAAAAATTATGTGGGCTTCGCCATATTTTTGTATGCTAGCCAGGTACAGCAGGCAGGTACGGCTGCCCCCAACCCCCAGTTGCCTATTTGTACCCGGCTGGGAACCAAAAATAAAGGGAAGCCCTTTTTTTTATTACTTCATGAATTTCATGAAATAATTAGAAAACAAATGATGTAGGCTTCGCCCCATTTTTGTGTTCAGCCAGGTACAACTAGGCAGCTGAGGATTGGAATCCGCAGCAAAGGTTGGCCTGAGCTTTCTGGGCCCCACTGCTGCGAATTGCAGTCTGCAGCCGCCTCAGAAAATGACACTTTCATAGAAGCGCCATCTTCTGGCGCTGTATCCAACTCTTCCAGCACCTGCCTGCTATACCTGGCTAGCATACAAAAATATGGCGAAGCTCACGTCCTTTTTTTGTAGTTTTTTGGCAAAAAAAATAAAAAATGCTTCCCTGGATTTTCCATTGCCAGTGAAGGTAACACCAAGCAGGGGGGGTTAGCAGCCAGTAGCTGCTTGGATTACCCTTAGCTAGCAATACAAAAAATGCAGCGGGAGCCCATATATATTTTTTTTAATTATTTATTTAAATAACTAAAAACAAAGTGGGCTTCCCTGTATTTTGATTGCTGGACATCACAGTGCTATAAAAATAAATCTTTAAAAAAAATGACGTAGCGCTCCGCGGTATTTTTGATTCTCAGCGCAGATAAAGCATACCGCTATGGGTTGCCAGCCCCATCTGCCTGCCATTACCTTGGTTGGCAATCAAAATACAGGGAAGCCCATTAATTTTTTCTATTTAAAAAATAGTTTAAAAAAAATGACGTTGGGTCCCCCCATTTTTGATAGCCAGCTAGGGTAAAGCCTGAAAACCACAGCTGGCAGCTTTACCGTGGTTGGGGATCCAATGTGGAGGTCCCCCCAGGATCTTTTTTTATAATTATTTTATACATATTAATAATTACACAAAAAAAGTAGGGTCCCCCCCAAATTGGATCACCAGCCAAGGTAAAGCGGACAGCTGTGGTCTGGTATTCTCAGGGTGGGAAGGTGCATAGTTATTGGGCCTTCACAGCCTAAAAATAGCGGGCCGCAGGCACCCCAGAAGTGGCGCATCCACTAGATGCGCCAATCCTGGCGCTTCACCCCAGCTCATCCCGTGCCCTGGTGCGGTGGCAAACGGGGTAATATATGGGGTTAATACCAGATGTGTAATGTCACCTGGCACCAAGCCTTGGGGTTGGTGAGGTCAGGCGTCTATCAGATACCCGACATCACCAACCCAGTCAGTAATAAAAAAAATAGACGACAAACACATTTTTATTTGAACAAACACTCCCCAATACATTCCCTTTTTAACCAATTTATTAGAAAGAAAAACAAATCCAGGTCTGGTGTAATCCAAGGGGTTGCCATGACGATCCACACTGTCCCAGTCAATGAAGAGCAGGATGTTCCCCATTGGCTGGGAGAGCAGTGCAGTGACCTGAGCTAACATCAATGGGTCAGCCCAGGTCACTGCAGGGGATGACAAGTGCTGCTGTCAGCGAGGTACATTACCTGCGCTGATCTCCTGCACTGCTGACAGCACCTGTCACTGAGTTCAATGACCACCGCCTTCACAGCCAAGTATCGCGAGAGGCCCATGACTTCACCGCTAGTCAGTCTCGGGTCGGAAGCGAGAGAAGGTGATGTGACAAGCGGCGGCCATGGAGGACAGTGACAGCGCTGAGGTCGGGACTTCATCACCGCAGGTAAGCCGAGCGGGACCATGTGTGCAGAGTGCCAGGAGGACGTCAGTGTCGTGGACTGCATGGCTGGGGACGTGTGTGTCTGTGAGTGTGTGTGTACATGCAGCGTGCAGGAGGGGGCGGAGTGAGCTGAGCGGGGAAGTGTGGGCTTCCTGCACGTAACTAGGATAAACATCGGGTTACTAACCAAAGCGCTTTGCTTGGATACCCGATGTTTATCTTGGTTACCAGCTTCTGGCAGGCTGCCAGCGATGGCTCCTGCACACTGTAGCTGTAAAAAGCCCTGATTTTTGCTGCTAGAACCATTCTCGAACGTATCTAGAACTATCGAGCTTTAGCAAAAACCTCGAGTTCTAGTTCGATCTAGAACAGCCCCCAAAATCACTCGAGCCGCGAACTGGAGAACCTCGAACCGCGAACCGCGCTCAACTCTACTAACAATACCTAAAAATGTGATTGACTGGATAATTGGGAGCAGGCTGTAATAAATATCAATAGCTATTTTATTTAGATCATTCACTGGCAAGTTTTTAGCAGGCCCTGACAAGTACCTTTCCGTATTTCTTTCATTAAATACCGATTTGTGGCACACAGTTTTCTTTACACTGCATATCCCTATTCTACATTATCGCTGTTCTATCTATCTCACCTACCTATCACTAAATTCCTAGCTAAGCTGTCTACAGCGGCAGAACTTTCCCTAATCCTTCACATTTACTAAATGGCGCCAATGCCACGTGTCCGCAATTTATATGCAGACATGTGATTTAGGCAGCCAATGATACAAGACCTTGTGTCTGAACCTTGTTGATGTTTGCTGCGCCGTGATTGGTTGCAAGAATATCCACAAATAAAGTTAAGGAAAAGAATAAATGGCACCTTGCGTGTCTGGCTTCTCCCGAGTACTCACCCACTCCACTCATTAAACACATCCCCCCATTCATCATACCGCACCACAATCTTATCCAAAAGCATAATGTTATTAAAAAAGATTTAAAAAAAAATAAACAAAAAAACCCCGCTATTAGTGATCGAACAAAACCAAACATTACCGACTTTTGGGGAAATGGCTCGGAGTTACCAAGCCCAAATGAACAATCTAAAGCCTGTACTGAATTTTAAATTGCCAAACCTTTATCAAACAGTTTCACTCATCTCTATTAATGAACTCCACAAGTATTACCTCAATTGGCAATGCACCAGGGAAAGCGGGAAGAGTCAGTAAAAGTGCAAGAATTGGCGCAAGTAATGAATGAGCTACTTCTGGGGTGGCTGCAGGCTGCTATTTTTAAGCTGAGGAGGGCCAAATAACCATGGACCTTCCCAGCCTGATACTAGCCCCTATGGGGAGATAAGGTATGCATACCAGTGACTATGTAAGGGGAATACATGAAATAGCAGAAATTTAGCTACTGAATTGATCAATGCAATAGAGCCCCAACACTACGCCAAAGTATTTCTCTACGTTGGGGTCCCTAGCTTGTGTGTGTCCTCTCATGCAGTTAAAAAACTTACCGTGTACTTTGGCGTAGTGTTGGGGCTCTATTGCATTGATCAATTCAGTAGCTAAATTTCTCTTGATTCATATGTTCATGGCAGTAATGCAGATTCCATTTTATTCACATTTTCACTCTTACATATAGCTATTGGATTTTTCAAGTCAGTATTCACACAGCAGTTTCTGCTATTTCATGTATTCCCCTTACATAGTCACTGGTGTGCATACCTTATCTCCCCATAGTGATGTTTTTTTAGGTTTTTGCACCCAGTTCAGACTTAGAATGGTGTTCCAAACGTTATTCCTTATTTGATACTAGCCCCTAACTGTCTGCTTTACTTTGAGTGGTTATGAAAAATAAGAAAGACCTCAAGCTGTTTTATTTTTTAATTAAATAAATTTATATTTTTTTATAATATATAATTAAAAAAGTCTGCAATCCCCTCTATTTTTCATAACTAGTCAGCAGATAGCTGAGGGGTACAGCCTCCAGATGTCTGTTTTATCTGCGCTAGCTATCAAAAATAGTCAGGAGCCTACATAATTTTTTTTGTATCTTTATTGTTCACAACAGCATACAGTTATCTTCTGCATGCAGTAAAGCTTTTTGATTGGCTGTGCTGCAGCCTTTACCACAGACACCTGGTGTAATAATAATAATAATAATCTTTATTTCTATAGCAGCAACATATTCTGCAGCACTTTATAATTCAGGGGTACATAAACAAGCAAGTAACAGTTATAGAAGATACAATAATTAGGGCAAAAATAAAGACAACCCTTCTCGTATGAGCTTACAATCTACAATAAGGTGGGGGGGGGCACAAGGTACATGTGCTTATTTGCAACAACAATACAACCATCTCAAAGAAATGTAGGATAGACAAAGGTTGCATGAGCCAGTCTTCAGCCAATCTTTCTGATGCTTTTGGTTGTGGTGGAGTTTGATGGAGAGATATGTTTTAAGAAGTAGTGGAGGGTCTATGTGAATTGAATTCGATTTGTGAGTGTGATAGGCCACCCTAAATAGATGTGTTTTTAGTGAGTGTCTGAAGCTGATTAAGTTGTGGTTCATCCTAATTTTCTTGGGGTAGAGCATTCCAGAGGATTGGTGCAGCTCAGGAGAAGTCTTGAAGCCGGGAGTGAGAGATTCAGATTAGTGTGGATGTTAGTCGAAAGTCATTTGCGGAGCGTAGAGAACGGGTAGGATGATAACAGAGATGAGGGTTAAGATGTGAGGGGTGCCACACTGGACAGCTTTGTGGGTAAGAACAAACAATTTGAATTGGAGCCTTTGATATATGGACAGCCAGTGGAATGACTGGCACAGAACAGAAATGTCTGCATAACGATTGGCCAGATAGGTGACCCTGGTTGCAACGTTAAGGATCGACTGTAGAGGAAGAAGTTTAATTAGGGGAGATCAATTAATTGAGAATTGCAGTAGTCAATGTGGAGGCGATCAGGGCCACAGTGAGGGTTTTTGTAGTTTCCATGGTGTGAAAGGGGCAGATTCTAGAGATGTTCTTGAGGTGCAAGCCACAAGAGCGGGCAAGAGATTGTATATAGGAGGTGAAGGAAAGTCAGTGTCAAGTATAACACCCAGACAGCAAGCCTGGTGTGTTGGCGTTATTATAGTTCTGCACACAGAGTGGGTGATGTCAGGTTTAGGAAGGTTAGAAGATGTAGGGAGTAGAAAAAAATCAGTTTTGGAAAGGTTAAGTTTCAGATAGAGAGCAGACATGAAGACAATCACTGGTGTTCAGTAGTATAGGGGGGGTGAGGTCAGGGGATGAGGTGTATAGTTGTGTGTCATCAGCATAAAGACTGTACTGGAAGCCAAATTTGCTGATGGTCTGTCCAATTGGGACAGTGTAGAGAAAAAAGAGAAGAGGGCCAAGGACCGAACCTTGAAGGAAGAGTATAAGATGTGGAGCCAGCAAATGATACACTAAAAGAGCGGTCAGAAAGATAGGAAGAGAATTAGGAGAGAGGGGTGTCCTTTAGGCCGATTGAGTGGAGCATAGAAAGAAGGAGATGGTGGTCAACAGTGTCGAAAGCTGCAGAGAGGTCAAGACGAATAAGCAGACAGTAGTCACCATTATGTTTTGCTGTCATAAGGTCATTATTTACTTTAATGAGGGCAGTTTCTGTAAAATGTAGCCTCTTCACGACCGGCTAATTTTGCACTTTGGTTTTGTTTTTCGCCATTCTTCCAAGAGCGTAACTTATTTATTTTTCTGTCAATATAGCCATGCGAGGGCTTGTTTTTTGTGGAATGAGTTGTACTTTTAAATGAAGCTGTTAATTTCACCATATAGTGTACTGGAAAACGGCAAAAAAATTCCAAATGCGGAAAAATTTCAAAAAAAGTGCGATATAACGATTGCTTTTGAGATATTTTATTTCCTGTGTTCACTATATGGTAAAACTGATGTAGCCACATTATGCAATACACCCTAAAAAAGCACATAGAGGAGGGCCTCCGAAAACGTATTTTCACATTTTGAAGGAATGGGACACCTAGACTGAGAAATCATATGCACTAAGTGCAAGGGCTGCCAAAAATTGGAAGGACTGCAATAGTCCCTGGCAGACAAGTAGAGGAGGGCCTTAGAAAACATTTTTTTCCCATTTTGAAAGAGTGCAATGCCTAGATTGGGAAAGCTTATGCACTAAGTTTAAAGCCAGACTGCTGTCCACACAGGAATATGCCACTGCTTGAAAAAGTGATTTTATTCAACGAGTTTTGGAGTTGATACTCCATCAGGTTAATCACATCAATTCAATCAAGGTGTGATTATCCTGATGAAGAAGTATCAACTCCAAATTGCTTTTAATAAAATCACTTGTTTAAACACCAGTATCTTCCTGTGTGGACAGCAGCATGGCTTTAAACCCTTAAGGACGAAGCCAGTTTTGTACTTAATGACCAGGCCATTTTTTGCAATTCTGACCAGTCACTTTACGAGGTTATAACTCTGGAACACTTCAACGGATCTTTGTGATTCTCAGATTGTTTATTCGTGACACATTACTTCATAATAGTGGTAAACTTAGGACAATAATTTTTGGTTTTATTTGTGAAGAAATTGGAAATTTGTTAAAAATTTCGCAATTTTCAAAGTTATAATTTGTATGCCCTTAAATCAGACAGTTATGTCACACAAAATAGTTAATAAATAACGTTTACCACATGTCTACTTTACATCAGCGCAATTTTTGAAAAAAAAAATATTGGGGTTAGGAAGTTAGAAGGGTTTAAAGTTCATCAACAATTTCTCATTCTTTCAATAAAATTTACAAAACCATTTTTTTAGGGACCACTTCACATTTGAAGTGACATTGCGAGGCCTAGGTGACAGAAAATACCCCAAAGTGATGACATTTTAAAAACTGTACACCTCACACTGCTCAAAACCACAGCCAATAAGTTTATTAACCTTTCAGGTGTTTCACAGGAATTGAAGTGATGTGGAATGAAAAATAAATTTTACCTAAAAATGTTGCTCAAGCCCCAATTTATTCACTTTTAGAAGAAATAACACAACAAAATGGACACCAAACTTTGTTCCCCAGTTTCTCCTGAGTGGGCTGATACCCCACATGTGGTCAGAAACCTCTGTTTGGACAAATGGGAAGGCCCGAACCAGAAGGAGCAATACTTGAATTTTGGAACAGAAATTTGGCTGAAATAGATTGCAGGCACCATGGCGCATTTGCAGGGCCCCTAAGATACCTATACAACAGAAACCCCTACAAGTCACCCCATTTTGGAAACTAGACCTTTCAAGGATGTTATCTACGGGTGTATTGAGCATTTTGAATCCACAGGTACTTCACAAAAATGTTGCACAAGAAAAAAGTAGAATGAAAGGCACTCACCGGGATGATAGTGTCAAAAAACCTTTTATTCCGTCATTTGGTGGAAAGTGAAGGCATGGGGGAGGGGGGTACATGAGGCAGTCTGACGTGCCTTGTGTACCCCCTTACCCCATGCCTTCACTTTCCACCAAATGACGGAATAAAAGGTTTTTTGACACTATCATGCTGGTGAGTGCCTTTCATTCTACTTTTCCCTTGTTCAGCAAGTGTTTTTCCTGCGAATTGAGCACCATGGTTTTTTCCTCTCTCAGTTGTCAGTACTCAATCTAATGGACGGATTTGGTGTATATTGATTCAAATGGCAGACCATTAATCGCTGAGTGAGGATAGTGCCTAGTATTTCCTTCTCCTAATGATCACAAAAATGTTGCTGTAGCAACAAATTTCTCACTTTTAGGCTATGTGCCCACGATTCGGCGACACTGTGTCTAGGACACAGTGCCAGCCCTGCTGCAGTGATGTGAGTGTTGTCCACGGAAGAACACAGCTGCCTGTGCCCACAATCAGGGCTCAGGCCGCTATGGACTTTAGCGCTATTCTCCCCGCTGAGAACCCTATTGTCTCCACAGCATAAATTGAAATGCTGTGGCTTGGGAAGGTCAGTTTATACTGCGGAGAAAAAAAGCAAAGTGGGCAGAGGATTTCTAAAAATCCTTCTTCTGTGCTTATACACTCAGCATATAGCTAGGATGGATGGATAGAAGGATGGATGGATAGATGTCAAACACATATATAATGTCCCACCCCCTGCATTTTCTGAGCTGGCACCCTTTAGTGCTACATGAAAGTCACGAAAGTTATGAAAGTTTAGCCTTGTATTTAGCCAAAAAATAAATAAATAATTAAAAAAAATGTGAGGTCCCTGCCATTTTTTATAACCAGCTAAGGTAAAGCAGACAGGTGCAGCCTGCAGACCCCAGATGTCAGCTTCACCTTGGCTAGTGATCCAATTTGGATGGCACTCCAGGCTGTTTATTTTAAATTATTTATAAATAAATACTAATAAAAAAAATGTGGGGTCCCCCCAAAATTGGATTACCAGCCAAGGTAAAGCGGATAGCTGTGGTCTGGTATTCTCAGGGTGGGAAGGCCCATGGTGTTTTGGCCCTTCCTAGCCTAAAAATAGCATGCCGCAGCCTCCCCAGAAGTAGCACATCCATTAGATGCCCTGGTGCGGTGACAAATGGAGTAATATATGGGGTTGATACCATCTGTAATGTCACCTGGCATAAAGCCCTGGGGTTAGTGATGTAATGCCGTCTATCAGATACCCGACATCACTAACCCAGTCAGTAATGAGAAAGAAATAGACGACAAACACATTTTTATTTTAAAAAAAAATGCTCCCCAACACATTCCTTCTTTCACCAATTTATTGAAGAAAAAAAAAATCTGGTCCAACGTAACCCATTTTGGAGATCCCACGATGATTCTGTGTTCCAGGATATGGGGAGCATGCTCAGCGAACGCATCCCCCATTTTCTGGAAGTTCAGGCTCTCCATGTGAGCAGTGTGGGTGCAGTGACCTGAGAATACTGCACTCACACTGCCTTGGTCCATTCTGAGGGCAGAGTGACCTGCAGTAACCTCATTCCAGAATATGGGGGGCACGCTTAGGGAACGTATCCCTCATTTTATGGAAGTGCAGGCCCTCCATGTGAGCAGTGTGGGTGCAGTGACATGAGAATCCAGCATTCACACTGCCCTGGTCCACAGCACGGCAGTGTGAGCTGAGCTGTAGTAATCTAAGTGTAACTGTGTGCAGAGAGCATGCTGAAAGCCGCTCTCTGTGCATGCGGCCATCATTTCTTCTGAAGAAAAGGAGAAGAAAGAGTCGTTGGGGATCAGCACTGCAGGAGGTAACGTGAGACCGGGCATGACCGGAGGAGACCAGGGGGTGACAGGGTGACCTTTCTGTGTCATCTGACATGTCAGATTGCACAGACGTTAGAGGAGGAGGATGCATGCAGGCACATAACTGGTGTGGTCAGCAGTTTAGATCATCGGGAGGGGGGCGGGGACAGGGGAAAAGGAGCGGGGAGAGGAGACCTTGGCACTGGGGACTGGAGGAGGAAATTCATCTCCCACCTGACATGTTTGATCATGCCAGAAGGGAGATGATCATTTTTTTACCAGCGCTGCATTAACTTTCACATAGTCACTGTTATACGGTTTGTAACGGTGATCACATGACCATGGACCATTAAAACTGTAGCTTAAATTCCGGAGGCTTTCTGACGCTGGGGGGCACTATACCCTTTTTCCTGAGCGCTGTGAAAAAGCAGCGCAAAATAATAAGTACCCTTAATTATCGCCATTAAAAGGAGTATTGGCGGTCGTTAAGGGGTTAAACTGTTTATCTCCAATTTCTACAATGAGGCTGAGGGGGCTGTGGCAGCTGTCATTATTTGCTTTTATAGGGACTATGTCTCACACAACCCTCCCTGGTGAGCAGGCAATTTTGGCCTGTTGTTTCTTTCCATTATCTTTACAGATAAAACTCTATTTGCATTTGTCTTCTCCTTATCTAAAAAATTAGAAGGAGGGACTGCAATACACCCTGGAAAACACTACAGAAAGTCATCAGAAAACATTTTTTTCCATTTTAAAGAAGTGAAACTCCTAGACTGGGAAAGTCTATGCACTAAGTGAAAGGGCGGCCAAAAATTAGAAAGAGGGACTGCGATAGACCCTGTAATACACATAGAAGAGGGCCTCATAAAACATTTTTTTCCCATTTTGAAGGGCAGTGAAGCCTAGGCAAGAAATGCCTATGCCCTAAATGCAATGGCTGCCAACAATTAGAAGGAGGGACTGCAATATACCTCAGAAGACACGTAGAGGAGGCCATCAGAATTTTTTTTCCAATTTTGAAGGAGTAGGACACCTAACCTGGGAAAGCCTATGTAATAAGTGCATGGGCTGCAAAAAATTAGAAGGAGGGACTGCAATACACCCTGCAAAACTTTTTTTTCGATTTTAAAGGAGTAGGACATGGAAACCCTATGCAAGGGCTAGCAAAAACTAAAAGGAGGGACTGCAATACACCTAGGAAAACAAATAGAGAAGGGCATCAGAAAACATTTTTTTCCCATTTTGAAGGAGTAGGAAGCCAAAACTGGGAAAGCCTATGCAATAATGCAAGGGCTGCCAAAATTACAAAGAGGGGCTGCAATACACCCTGAAATACATGTAGAGGCGAACCTCAGAAAACATGTATTTTCCATTTTGAAGGAGGGGGACACCTAGACATGAAAACACTATGAAGTAAGTGCAAGGGCAGCCAAAAATTATAAGGAAGAACTGCAATACACCCTGCAAGACACGTAGAGGAGGTCTTCAGAAAACCTTTTTCCATTTTGAAGGAGTGGGATGCCTAGTAGTGATGGGTGAACCAGGACTTTAAAAGTCTGGATCCGTGTGGGATACCTAGTATTTCTGGGAACTCCGGGTAACTATTCAGATCTGGCATAAGCAGGAACATTATTTTTACTGAGCCTCTTGTGCGGGAGTAGCACTACTTGTAGGGCCGCTCATTACCCTCATGAATATGCAATGCTTCCCCTGCCCACTGGAAATCCCGGCATCTGTGATTAGTTGCAGTCAGACAGTGCCCTAACCAAGTGTAGCAGCATGTCTGACTGCTTGGAATAACAAATACAGTGTGTGTCTCTATATTGGTGTAGAAATACATAAAAAAATTGGGGTCCCCCCATATTATGATATCCAGCAAATGTAAAGTATACAGCTACATGCTGCAGCCCCCAGCCATGTACTTATCTTGGCTGTGTATCAAAATGACCCCATGCATCTTTTTTAAAAAGTATTTAAATAAATAATTTTAAAATACAGTGTGCAGTCCCTCCCAATTTTGATACCAAGCCATGATCAACTTGACAGCTGGGGGCTGGTATTCTTAGGCTGGGGAGGTTCATGGTTATTGGCCTTCCATCCTAAAAATATCAGCCTGCATCCATCTATGTTCAGAGTAGATCCAATACAATGCCAAGGTTTCCTGAATCAGTGTTCCTTGCATTTTGAGCTCTCACCTTTACAGCTGGTGACTGACCGCTATAAAATGGCGTTCATCATGTCGCATCTGACCGAACAGGCTCTGGCATGGATGAATCCCATATGGGGGAAGAATAACTCAATCGTCCAACATCTGTCCTCCTTCCTAGCTATCTTTCGCAAGGTATTCGTCGAACCAGGACGCCTCGCCTCTACTACTTTGTCACTCATGAGAATCTGCCAGGGAAATCTCACGATTGAGCAGTATGCATCAAGTCTCGCACCCTGTTTTCCAAACTCGAATGGAAAAACAAGGCATTCGTAGCTGCCTACTGTGAGGGATTGTCTGGAAGAATTAAGGATAAATTGGCGGGCCAGGACGTGCTTTCCACCCTGGATGACCTGCTTTCTTTGGCAACCCATATAGACCTACGCTTCCAGGAGCATTCAAGAAAGATCCCCTGTGAGAGGGAGAGGAGAACCATGTGTGGTGCCCCTGTGGCTTCAGGCGCCACAGGGTACTGCACCTCACTTAAGGTGCAGTTTTCATCTCGGATGCGGAGGAGGTCATTCCCAGTAACAACCACAACTAACACATAACACAGGAGTTCTGTCACGGGCACCGCGCTAGGGTAAGAGCTGGGGTAGCCATCACGAGGTATGTGACCTCATGCTCACTTGTCAGGAACCCGGGAGGCAGGGCATCTATAGGGGGAAATTAGGAGCCATCCAACACACAATAGGCAGTCTGCACCGGACAGTGTCCGTGTGAGGTCACACTTTGGCGGAGCAGGAGACAACGATCAGTTCGGGGCCCGTGGTCTGACCTGGAAGCTCGACCCAGGTCCTTAGGAAGAGAAGGGGAATCCCAGGGTTTGCGGAGAGTGCAGAAGGCACTCGTGACCCGTTCCACAGAAGAAAACACTGGCCTCAACCTCCAAAGTGTCTGGGATCGGCTGAAGCCCATCACAGCGTAGCCCTGTACTCCAACGGCAATATGTGACCAGTGAGTAAAGACCTTGAACGTCACCTTCTGTGTCACCCCATCTCCATAAGGCAACTACTACCACCACCATCCTCTTTGGGGCCATACAACTCTGCCTGTGGAGAGCTCAACCATCAGAGCTGCGTTGTCATCCGCCCCAGCAGAGAAGTCCCGCATCGGTGGCTGATATTGGCCACACACCACAGGTGGCGTCATGAACAATTACCCCCATTGTCCCCATACCCAGCCATTTTATTGACACCTGGGGTCACGGAACCGGGCAAGGCAACCGCGACGTCCCAGGAAAGCACTGCGGCCCGACGACCAGTAATCCTCGACCCCGTGGGCGCATCACATGCATCTGGCACCCACCCTCTCAGCGACCCATGCTGCCTCATCCCACCAGGACCACTACCCCGCACGAGCCTATGAAGGGTCGCAGAGTCCAGGCTATGTTAGGAGACTCAGCGAGTAGAAGGAGAGTGCTTCTATTGTGTAAGTGGCAAGTATTTGATTTGGGACTGTCCTGCGAAGCCTGGAAAATACTAAGCCTAGAGTGCATGGGAGAGGTCACCCTAGGTCATGTCAAGTCCTCTTCATTTTTCTATGTCCCAGTATCTCTGTTCTGCTGTTCCACCCAGTTCTTGGAGTATGCATTCCTGTACTCTGGCTCCACCGGGAACTTCATCCAGCAGTCCGTAGTGGATCGTCATCAGGTTCCAGTCCCGTGTCTTTCCAATCTCATCCCTATCTCCTCTGTGGATCGGAGACCCCTTTCCAAGCCTATCCGGTATATCACCGAGACTCTAGAGATGCGAGTGGGATCGTTTCACTCTGAGAGAATTGCTTTTCACGTGCTGCCAGGAATGGCTCATGCTCTGCTGCTGGGGTTACCATGGCTTCGGTCACACAAGTCGAGATTGGACTGGCATTCTGGAGATATTCCCCGGTGGGGAACACACTGCTACGACAAGTGTTTGATTCTGGTCTGACCCTCTAACCCGCCGACAGCACCAGTTAATCTCCCGAACATGCCTTCTGCCTACTCAGCCTATGCCGATGTCTTCCACAAGAAGGAGGCTGAGACGCTGCCACCACACCCTTCTTTACACCTCTGTGGTAGTGTACCTAGATGACATCCTCATCTTTCCTCCAGATCTGCCAACCCACTGGAGGAATATTTGTCTGGTCCTTCAGAGGTTGAGGAAGAATTGCCTCTATGCCAAACTCGAGAAGTGTCTGTTCAAACAGACCTGGTTGCCCTTCCTAAGCTACATTGTCTCCGATACTGGTCTGAAGATGGACCTGGACAAGGTGTCAGCCATACTGAAGTGACCCTGTCCCGATGGGCTGAAATCCAGTGGTTTCTTGGACTCGCCAATTATTATAGACAATTCATTTAGCACTTCTCATCTCTGTTGTGTCCCATCACAACTCTAACCCGCAAAGGGGAGAATCCGAAGAAATGGACCTCGGAGGCAGAAGACTCTTTCTTGTTGCTCAAACGGGCCTTTGCTTCTGCTCCGGTACTGCATAGACCTGACACCAGCAAGCAGTTTATCCTAGAGGTAGATGCCTCTTCCACTGCTGCTGGTGTGGTTCTTACACAGGGTAAGACTGTAACTTGTGGCTTCTTTTCCAGGGCTTTCTCTGCAGAGGATCGGAACTACTCGATTGGCGACCGAGAGTTGCTGGCAAGTAAGTTGGCCCTGGAGGAGTGGTGATGCCTGCTGGAGGGGTCCGTGCATTCAGTCGTCATCTACACCGACCACAAGAATCTGTCTTATCTCTAGTCGGCTCTTATGTTGAACCCACAACAGGCCCGATGGACGCTGTTGTTCTCCTGCTTCAATGTCCTCCTGCACTTCCATCCTGCTGAGAAGTACATCTAGGCAGATGCATTGTCTCGGTCATTCCTGTCGGTGGACCGGGAGGAGGAGCCCCAGCACTTCATAGAGTCTTCCAAGCTGATGGTGGCCCCAGATGACATGCTAGATGTTGCTTTGGACTTTTCTTTTGCCTATCACCTACAGTCCAATGGCCAAGTGGAATGCATTAATCAAATCTTGACAAACTACCTCCAGCATTTTGTTGATGAACACCACAGCGATTGGATCTTCCATGGGCGGATTTCTCGTAGAATAGCCATGTTAGCGAGTCTTCCACTAAGTCTCCATTCCATCTGGCTTATGGGCAGCAACACAAAGTTCCATGTCCTGTGGCATGTTCCTCAGGCAAACCGGTAGCTGATACCCTCGTGAAATTCTTCTCAGACATCTGGGTAGAGACCAAGTCCACTCTGGAGCAGTCTTCCATCTGAATTAAGAGACAAGTTGACAAGAGACGCCTAGATTCTCCTTCCTTTCAGCTTGGTGACAAGGTATGGCTCTCTTCTAGATATGTCTCACATTAAGATGCCATTATACAAGTTAGGTCCTCGCTTTATCGGTCCATTTGAGGTGCTCCAGCGGATCAACGAGGTGTTGTACAAATTGAAGTTATCGTCCACTCTATGCATCCCCAACTTCTTCCATGTATCTCTCCTCAAGCCTGTTGTCTTAAGTCATTTTTTCCAGGATTCAGACTGTGATGGTGATTCGTTTGAGGTAAAGACTAGAGATGAGCGAACCTCTAGAGGCTCGAGTTCGACTCGGTTCGTCGAACAGAGGCTGCGTTCGAGTTCGGTTCGGTGAGCCGTTCGACGAACCTCTTAAACCCCATTGAAACCAATGGGAGGCAAACACAAACACATAAAAACACATTATAAATGTACACATGCAGTTAAGAAACATTGCCATAACACTTACCTGTCCCCGGGATGCGTCCTGCACTCTGTCTCGCGCCGCTTTTCCTTCCTATAATCGCTGCGTCCTCCCGGTAACCAGCACCAGCATAGGACTTATCGTAACGTCAAAATAGCCTTGTGACCAGTCACGTGTCTATTATCATATTGGCTACAGACTGGTCACATGGCTTTGACGTCATGCTAGGACCTGTCAGTGCATCTCTCCAGTACGCGGTGATCGTTTGTGTATCTCCATGTACCGACGACTTGCTCTGCCACACAGTCGACTCCCCGTTCTGCTTCCCCGTTCCGTTATTCACCGGCTGCCACAGCCGGTCAATAACGGAGATCACCGTTGCTATAGCAATGCGCCTGTCAGAAGTGACGTCACCACTTACAGGCAGCAGCTTCTGGTCACTCATGGAGTGAAAAGACCGCACGGGAACAGCAGCGTTCTTCCTCCCATGTAGCGCTGCTGATGCAGCAGAGCTGCATGGGTTGAAGGAGAAAGAAGACAGAAGAGCAGGATCGTGGAGGGATAAGAGGGAGTAATAAACATGGAGTATCTAAGTGTGTTTGTGTATTTATTTCTATTAAAGTATTTTTTTTCTGTGTGGTGTCTAGAGATGAGCGAACCGGTCCCGGTTCGGCTCGAGGTCGGTTCGCCGAACGGAGGTCCCGTTCGAGTTCGGCTCGTCGAACGTTCGACGAACCGAACTCGAACTGCATAGGAAACAATGGCAGGCAATCACAAACACAGAAAAACACCTAGAAAACACCCTCAAAGGTGTCCAAAAGGTGACAAACAACTCACAACACATGGGAAAGTGACAAGGACATATACTCATGCGAAAACAAAAGAGCTGGACAAGGAAAAAGAGGAGGACACACAGATATATGAGTATATGCAAGGAAACATCGATTCCATTATTGTGCAACTTGAGCCCTGCTCATTTTAGGCTTCCAATCTGGATAAATTGCCTGAGCTCGCCACGTACGCCTTGGGGATCTTGTCGTGTCCTGCAGCCAGCGTTCTCTCGGAACCTGTCTTCAGTGCTGCTGGGGTCTGCTGGCAGATAAGCACACGTGTCTGTCCACTGACAATGTGGACATGGCTCTCAGAGGACTTTTCTTCCCCTGGGTCAGCCAGGGGAGGCGAAAGGCACGCTTATTTTTGAGAGTGCTTCATGCAAAGCATCTTTTTCATTTTGAAAAGGGGCATCAACTGATGTCAGTCAAGAGGGGTGTGTGTGGCCCAATTAGTGGCAACGAGGGAGACTGTGGTTGGAGTCCCCTCGCTGTGTTTCTAAAAGAACCAAAATGAACAAATCATGGCTCTCAGAGGACTTTTCTTCCCCTGGGTCAGCCAGGGGACGGGAAAGGCACGCGTATTTTTGAGAGTGCTTCATGCAAAGCATCTTTTTCTTTTTCAAAAGGGGGGTCAACCGATGCCAGTCAAGTGGGGTGTGTGTGGCCCAATTAGTGGCAACGAGGGAGACTGTGGTTGGAGTCCCCTCGCTGTGTTTCTAAAAGAACCAAGATGAACAAGTCATGGCTCTCAGAGGACTTTTCTTCCCCTGGGTCAGCCAGGGGACGGGAAAGGCACGCGTATTTTTGAGAGTGCTTCATGCAAAGCATCTTTTTCTTTTTCAAAAGGGGGGTCAACCGATGCCAGTCAAGTGGGGTGTGTGTGGCCAGTTAGTGGCAACGAGGGAGACTGTGGTTGGAGTCCCCTCGCTGTGTTTCTAAAAGAACCAAGATGAACAAGTCATGGCTCTCAGAGGACTTTTCTTCCCCTGGGTCAGCCAGGGGACGGGAAAGGCACGCGTATTTTTGAGAGTGCTTCATGCAAAGCATCTTTTTCTTTTTCAAAAGGGGGGTCAACCGATGCCAGTCAAGTGGGGTGTGTGTGGCCCAGTTAGTGGCAATGAGGGAGACTGTGGTTGGAGTCCCCTCGCTGTGTTTCTAAAACAACCAAAATGAACAAATCATGGCTCTCAGAGGACTTTTCTTCCCCTGGGTCAGCCAGGGGACGGGAAAGGCACGCGTATTTTTGAGAGTGCTTCATGCAAAGCATCTTTTTCTTTTTCAAAAGGGGGCTCAGCCGATGCCAGTCAAGTGGGGTGTGTGTGGCCCAGTTAGTGGAAACGAGGGAGACTGTGGTTGGAGTCCCCGCGCTGTGTTTTACATGCTTTTAGAAGGGCATGACATGGCTTAGAGGTTGACTTTCAGCATCTGGAAACTGTTGGCTACCAAAATGCTGCCTTTCCAACCTTTTTAACTGAGGATTTTCGAGACCTTATGCCCATCGCAGTGCCCCAAGAGCCGATGCCCAGGCGCCACTCCTTCTCCAACAAAGGCGTGCACGCGCTACACCAGCATGTCGCACTAAACATCACTGATTCCTTGAGAAACTCTGTGTGACAGGGTGCTTTTCACCACAGATAATTGGCCCAGTAAGCATGGACAGGGGCGTTACATGTCGCTGACTGGGCAATGGGTTACTGTGGGGAGAGATGAAGAAGGGTCTGCTGTACAAGTCTTGCCGTCCCCACGAGTTGTTTCAATCCTTCTTCTGTATGTAGAAGTTAATACACTGCTTCTGCCTCTTCAACCTCGTGCGGGTCCTCCACCTTGGCGCAAACCCTGTGTGGTCAGGCCACCCTTCCTTGTAACTGCGCACAAGGACTACCACACACCTCCTTACTATGCTGGCAGCAGAGCTCAATGCCATCAGGCGGTCAAAGTTTTACTTTGAAATGTATGGGAAATGTGAGTCACACCGCTGAGAAGTTGTGGACGGTTAGCTCTGGAGACCGAGTTTCATCAATGGTTGTCTCCACTCAACCAGCAGCCAGGGAAGGCCGGGTGCGACAATGATGCAAACATGGGTGCGGCCCTTCGCTGTGACAATGTGACACACGTGCCTTGTGTGGTTCACGTGTGGAACCTGGTTGTCCAGCAATTTTTAAAGCACTATCCTGGCCCACATGGCCTTCTGCAGAATGCACAGTGTAACGCCTTGCTTGATCCACACACTCAGATGGGCTGTAAATGATAGGCTAGAGGGAAGCCACTCACCAAGCAGGACCCCTAGAACCCTGAAACCCTTTAACCCCTATACAGGGATTAGGAATTGCACAGGGCCCAAGGTGATTAATACCTGTGGAAGGCTGCAGTTCCAGAGAATAGTAGTCAGGCAGGGTCAAAACATTAATTGAGGAACAGGAACAGAATGGGACGGCCAGGACTTAATCAGAAAACAAGCAGAGGTGAAATGCGGATCGGCCAACAAGGTACATAAACAGCAAGCAGGAAAAGTAGTCAGGTAACAAGCACACAAAATCATAAAACTGAACTGGGGGTAAAAGCAGAGCTATGTCTGGCAGTGGTCTGCAGACAGGATGGGCATAAAAAAGGGTGTGGTGTCTTCCCATTGGTTGTAGCTGAATGATGGTATTTCATCTGTGAGATACCCACCAGCTACATTCAGCCAGAGATTCTGCATCTGTCAAGGTAATGCAGCCCACTGGGTGAGCATAACCTGCGTCCACCTGCGCCGCTGGCATCGACTCCTCTCCCATCATCAGCACTATTCATGAAAGGAACACGTTGTCACCTGGCGACCGGAGTACAAATTGACGGAGCGGACTCCGTTGGTGACTTAACAGCCGTGTGCAGCAATGATGCAAACCTGGCTGCGGGCCATCGTTAGGGCAATGTGACACACGTGCCTTGTATGGCTCACGTGTTGAACCTAATTCTCCAGCAATTTTTAAAACACCATCACGGCCTACATGGCCTTGTGCAGCGTGCACGCTCGCTATGTGCTCACTTCCATCGTGCGCACACAGCAGCTCAACAACTTTCGTCGCTACAGAAGTCTTTAGGTCTGGTGGTTAAACGCCTGAAATGCGATGTGCCGACACGCAGGAATTTGAATCTGCACATGTTGCAGCGTTTGTGGCAGCACCGCCGAACCCTGCTGCAATACGTTATGACATATAGCCTGGGATAACTTGATCCAGAGGTGGTGCAGATCACGCTGCTGGAGTGGTGTCAGATCAAGGACCTATGCACCCTGCTACACAGTTTACAAATGTCGACGAAGATGTTTAGCACTGGCAATGTCATTCTCAGCGTGACAATTCTGGTCATCTACAGGATGGAGCACACTGTAATTATTATTCGGAGTCAGGTGTTGGGACAAGAGGAAGGGGAGGAAGTACAGGAGGAGTCATATGCGGAAGGGATAACAAGATCTACGAGGTCCAGATGGTCAGCGGCACCTATGCGGCAGTCATGGTGAGGGAGAGGGATTAACAAGGGCACATAGTATCAGCAAAAAGTGTTGAGGAAGGTGCAGGAGCCCATGAAGAAATGGAGGACGAACTGGCGATGGGCATGGAAGACTCAGCAGATGAGTGAGAGCTTGCTCACATTTCGGTTGTGCGAGGTTGTGGGGAGAGGGCAGAGGAAGGAGGCACGATTCTCACGTCTCTGCCACCAACACACCAAGGACTTGGTCCTCCTGGATGCACAAGACACATGAGCGCCTTCTTGCTGCACTACCTACAACATGACCCTCGGATTGTACGAATTCAAAGTAATCCAGAATACTGGGTTGCCACACTGTTAGATCCCCGGTACAAGACAAAATTTGGCAAAATAATTCCTGCCATAGAAATGGACGCACGTATACAGGAGTATCTGCAGAATGTGGTACGCAATCTTAGATCTACTTTTCCACTAAACACCAGTGCTGCACAGAATGAATCTCAACGCTTTGTCATGGATAGGAGGAAATGGTCTTTTACTTGTCCACATCTGAGGGACCGAGGGCTGGCTGCTGTGCTGAGATGGCGTTGAGTACGGTGTCCCTGCAGAGTTGCACTTTTGGTCATATACCAAAATGAGTTGAAAAAGGACAGATGCTGGTGGAAAGGGGAACAGGTGTGTTGGAAAGGGGAAAAGTTTTGGTCCGTGGATTTGGTGGTTAAGCAACAGTAACATTTGCTGAAGAAACACCATCTGTTACAGTGGGACTGGCAGATTTGGATAAAGTGGTATATACTATGTTACCGCTATATAACGAAAATTAATAAGAAAAGAAAGAGAAAGGTATATATCCCGATCAGCAGTCAGTGTCCACCGTGCTCCCAGTTGGAAAAGGAGAGGTTGGCAACTGGAAGGTTTGGTGGAGGATACAGAGCTGTGTGGCTATGAAACTAATAGTAGCCTGAACCGAGTTAGACACCATTCGGATCTGGAGACTGGGAGCCCTGTTAGCGTCACAGGGTCCACATGCCCACCCAGCCCAGGAACTCCCTGTTAACAACACAGGGGCCATTGAGTACGCTGACTGTGTGCGTAGGGGCACACCTGTGGACAGCAGGCGCATCAGCAGCAGCAGGCCTGTTAATGCCACTGGGCTGCACAAGCAGGACTGGTAGGACAAAAGCTGGTCTTAACCGTTCTGCGTTACCAACTGTGGTGGTGGCCTGCATCGACACCCTATCCTTGCCTACCTCTGGCCTAAAGCCGCAATGGGTTCAACACATGGAGGTGTGCTCTTTCGGAGCATAATAGAAGACTGCACACCTCCTTGTTGGCTCCAGCCCGTTTTATAACCTGGGTCCGCCCAAAACCAGGGTGAACCACAATGCACCTCCTGGAGACAAAAGTAGAGTGACACGTCATGAGTGGCATAACTAGCGTCCTATTTGGAAACGCAACTTCAATGATGACCTCATGGCTGCCATGACCCAAACACCTCACCAGTCATCGTCTGACCATCAATAATGCGGTGACAAGTCATAGGGGTGGGTCTATATGGGACCCCCACATCAGGGGCAGGGCCAAAGAGTTTATTACCGGACATAGTCTCTGATGCAGTAAGTGCCTGAGCATGCTCAGTAGCATGAAATACAGTCTCTGAAAAAAGACTATCAGCTTTAGCATGGTGTCTAGGCACAAAACAGGACTTAGACCCGGCACGGAATGCAAGCACCTGTGCAAAGAGGCTTTTCACACTTAGTGTGGGAGCATGCGCTGTATCCCGAAATGAAGACTTAGCGTCAGGAATGGCACAGTCAGGCTGAGCATACTCACTAGGCGAAACACTGTAATTAGGCTGCAGCTGGGGTAAATCGGCACACGCATGCGCACTAGCTGCCTCTCCACACTTAGACGTGGAGGGGAAATTGCTCTTGGAGATGCTGTCTATGAACAGAAGGAAAAGCTAAAGGAAGAAAGGAAGTCTGACTTTCTATCCCTCCGAATTATCAAATGCAGCAATGAATTCCCTGAGTTTGCTATAACATTAGCGTAGCAAAATGTGCATGAGGGTGTCATGTAGAGGTGCTATAAATAGCTTGGCACCAGTGGGGCACTAATGGAATACAACAGCCAGTTCTATGATGCCACTAAATGGCAGTATTTTTTGCTATCATTATAGCTTATTAAAAACAGAGCAGGAGGGTGTCATGCAGAGGTGCTAGAAATAGCTTGGCACCAGTGGGGCACTAATGGAATACAACAGCCAGTTCTATGATGCCACTAAATGGCAGTATTTTTTGCTATCATTACAGCTTATTAAAAACAGAGCAGGAGGGTGTCATGCAGAGGTGCTAGAAATAGCTTGGCACCAGTGGGGCACTAATGGAATACAACAGCCAGTTCTATGATGCCACTAAATGGCAGTATTTTTTGCTATCATTATAGCTTATTAAAAACAGAGCAGGAGGGTGTCCTGCACAGGTGCTAGAAATAGCTTGGCACCAGTGGGGCACTAATGGAATACAACAGCCAGTTCTATGATGCCACTAAATGGCAGTATTTTTTGCTATCATTATAGCTTATTAAAAACAGAGCAGGAGGGTGTCCTGCACAGGTGCTAGAAATAGCTTGGCACCAGTGGGGCACTAATGGAGTACAACAGCCACTTCTTGTATGCCACTAGGTACACTGACTGTTTGCTAGTATAATGGCTTAGTTAAAAAAAGTTTGAGTGTGCAATGCAGGCAGAGGTGCTGCAAATATTTTTACAATAGTGGGAATAGACAAAAGTACAATAGCCACGTTTAGGATGCCACTAGGTACACTGACTGTTTGCTAGTATAATGGCTTAGTTAAAAAAGTTGGAGTGTGCAATGCAGGCAGACGTGCTGCAAATATCTTTACAATAGTGTGAATAGACAAAAGTACAATAGCCACATTTAGGATGCCACTAGGTACACTGACTATTTGCTAGTATAATGGCTTAGTTAAAAAAAGTTTGAGTGTGCAATGCAGGCAGAGGTGCTGCAAATATCTTTACAATAGTGTGAATAGACAAAAGTACAATAGCCACGTTTAGGATGCCACTAGGTACACTGACTGTTTGCTAGTATAATGGCTTAGTTAAAAAAAGTTTGAGTGTGCAATGCAGGCAGAGGTGCTGCAAATATCTTTACAATAGTGTGAATAGACAAAAGTACAATAGCCACGTTTAGGATGCCACTAGGTACACTGACTGCTAGTATAATGGCTTAGTTAAAAAAAGTTTGAGTGTGCAATGCAGGCAGAGGTGCTGCAAATATTTTTACAATAGTGTGAATAGACAAAAGTACAATAGCCACGTTTAGGATGCCACTAGGTACAATGACTGTTTGCTAGTATAATGGCTTAGTTAAAAAAAGTTGGAGTGTGCAATGCAGGCAGACGTGCTGCAAATATCTTTACAATAGTGTGAATAGACAAAAGTACAATAGCCACGTTTAGGATGCCACTAGGTACACTGACTGTTTGCTAGTATAATGGCTTAGTTAAAAAAAGTTGGAGTGTGCAATGCAGGCAGACGTGCTGCAAATATCTTTACAATAGTGTGAATAGACAAAAGTACAATAGCCACGTTTAGGATGCCACTAGGTACACTGACTGTTTGCTAGTATAATGGCTTAGTTAAAAAAAGTTGGAGTGTGCAATGCAGGCAGAGGTGCTACAAATATCTTTACAATAGTGTGAATAGACAAAAGTACAATAGCCACGTTTAGGATGCCACTAGGTACACTGACTGTTTCCTAGTATAATGGCTTAGTTAATAAAAGGTTGAGTGTGCAATGCAGGCAGAGGTGCTGCAAATATCTTTACAATAGTGTGAATAGACAAAAGTACAATAGCCACGTTTAGGATGCCACTAGGTACACTGACTGTTTGCTAGTATAATGGCTTAGTTAAAAAGAGTTGGAGTGTGCAATGCAGGCAGACGTGCTGCAAATATCTTTACAATAGTGTGAATAGACAAAAGTACAATAGCCACGTTTAGGATGCCACTAGGTACACTGACTGTTTGCTAGTATAATGGCTTAGTTAAAAAAAGTTTGAGTGTGCAATGCAGGCAGAGGTGCTGCAAATATCTTTACAATAGTGTGTGAAGATGTAATTTACCCTCTCACTGTATATGCTGTGATACTATGTCATGATATGTATATTTCCCTGGTTGTATTAGTTGTAATTCATGTATTTTCTTGGGGGAGCTACTGGTCTCAATGTGTCTCTCTCATACAATTGTAGTCTTGGCATCTAATGTGATTATGTAAATAGCCTGTCCTCTTCTTTCCAGAGTTGTGTATCTAATCTGTAATTGCATTGGCCAGTGAAGGAATAGTCATTGTTCTTTACAGCAGGGGATCCCTTCATCTACTGTGGCTGGCAGACATATCGGAGCCCTGTGATGGACCAAACCATTGATGATAGGATGTGTGACCCCTACCCCCTGAACAAACATGGTGGGCTGGTCAAGGAGCACAGACAATGCATTTCCCTTTTTGTAACTTCAGAGTGAGCTGAAACTAAAGAGAGGAAGGAGCTCCAGCCTGGGTGGCTGCGGACACGGACGGAGCTAGGCCTGTGTGGCGGCCCGTGGGATTGTGTGGAACTCTTTGGACTACTGTAAGGACGATTGCTTTGTTATCCGGTCCGAGAATTGTCGGGAAGGGCCCCCGAATCTGTTTTACGTGGACTTATCGTGTGCTGTTCCAGTGTTCTTGTGAATAAACCTGTTGGATCGTCCCTCGGCCTCGTCCATCCTTTGCTCTGTTGTACACTCCCGTCACAAACTGGTTGGCAGCGCTGGGATCAGAGCAGAAGGAATGGAGGACAATGGCTCAACATCAGGAACCAGCACTGCAGAGTACAAGACCTGGACTTTGGGGAGCCTGCAATCAAAGGCCCGTGAAGTAGGAGTTCGTTTCAAAGGACTCTCCAAGGAGCAGCTGATTGAGGCGCTAGAAGGAGTCTGTTCGCAAAATGACGTGGAGGAAGGATCCTCACAGCAAACGGAAGAAAGACGGCAGCCGGAGGTGAATACCCAAAAAAGTCAATGGGTTGTGTGGTACAAGGAGGAGATGGCACTGCTTGGAGATGAGGCCACCATAGAAGATAAGAGGGAGGCCATGCGTGGAGCTAAAGAGAAGGAGCGCAGGATGGAGGAGATGGCACTGCTGGATAAGGAGCTCGCTGTGGAAGCCGCGAGAGGTTCCAGACAGACTGTAACCCCAGCACCCATCATGAGGGAACTTCCCAGGGTGTCCCGCAAAGACTTTAAGCCGTTTAATGAGGCTGCAGGCGACATTGAGGGCTTCTTCCAGGACTTTGAGCATCAGTGTCGATTAATGGAAGTCCCGGACAGGGAGCGTGTCCGGCATCTGGTTGGGCTCCTAGAGGGGGGAGCTGCTGAAGCCTATAGAGCTATGGACCCTCGGTGGAACTGTGAGTATGCGGATATTAAACAGACTATTCTAGAACATTATGCTGTGACCCCAGACACTTACAGGACTCAGTTCCGTGCTTTAGCCTGTGATGGGGAAGTGTCTTTTAAGATATATGCTCATAGACTCAAACAAATATGTAATCGCTGGCTGGAGGCAGAGGAGGCCTTATCTTGGGAGACCTTCCTGCAGGTCATCCTAAAAGAACAATTCTTTGCCCAGTGCCCCGCTGAGATCCGGGAATGGGTGCGTGAGAGAAAACCAGCGACAGTGGAGGAAGCTGCTGCTCTCGCTGATGAGGCTCTCACCATCAAGCCTCAGTGGAGGGTTCTGTTGGAGGATGGAGAGACGCCTAACAGCTCCACAACACCGGATGCCCCCAGTTATTCTGTCCCCATTGTTCCCCGTTCCTCTAAGCCACCACATGTTGATACCCTTGTTAATGTGCCTCCAGTTGCTTCTACTGCACTTTCTGGAATACGCCGGGGAGAGGAAGTAACAGAGCGCAGGTGTTATGTTTGTAGGCATCCCGGGCATTTGCAGGCCTCATGCCCAGCCAGGCCATGGAGGAATCATCCTCAAACCCCTACAGCACCTTCAGGTGGGAGCCGGCCTCCAAGTTCCCCTACCCCTTACCCAAGAGGACGCCTTGGATGGAGGGAGACCCAGCTCAGATGCTATCAATGTGGACAGCCAGGGCATCGGCAAGTCTCCTGCCCAGCTGTTCAAATGAGGACTGATCCTGCACCCAATCGGATTGTTAATTATTTATAGCCCAGTGCCATGGAGGAAGATGTGGCACCGTTATGTGAGGACTGGCCTAGTGACTCAGCCCCCCATGTTGCACCACCAGGAGTTTACGGGGTGCGACCCGCAGTTATGACGACTTCTGCTCATCGAGGTAAGCACTTGCAGGAGGTTGTGCTGGATGGACAGAGACTTGTTGGATTTTGTGACTCGGGTGCTTTCCTCACACTGGCTGATCCCCGAGTGGTTCGGCCTGAGGCAATCCATAGAGGACCTGGGATTGTTATTGAACTGGCTGGTGGACAATGGAGGACTATTCCCACAGCCACTGTGGATCTGAACTTTGGTTTTGGGGTCAGGCGATGTGTGGTTGGGGTGATGGGTGGTCTGCCTGCAGCTGTTCTCCTGGGCAATGATGTGGGAGAGCTACGATGCCAATTCGTGGCTGCATGAAGCCACATGTAAGTAACGCTCTGCCTGTGTGTACTTAACCAGTGACCTGTAGAGGTCCGTAGTACGTACACAAGTTGGGAGGGGGAGGGATTGTGAAGATGTAATTTACCCTCTCACTGTATATGCTGTGATACTATGTCATGATATGTATATTTCCCTGGTTGTATTAGTTGTAATTCATGTATTTTCTTGGGGGAGCTACTGGTCTCAATGTGTCTCTCTCATACAATTGTAGTCTTGGCATCTAATGTGATTATGTAAATAGCCTGTCCTCTTCTTTCCAGAGTTGTGTATCTAATCTGTAATTGCATTGGCCAGTGAAGGAATAGTCATTGTTCTTTACAGCAGGGGATCCCTTCATCTACTGTGGCTGGCAGACATATCGGAGCCCTGTGATGGACCAAACCATTGATGATAGGATGTGTGACCCCTACCCCCTGAACAAACATGGTGGGCTGGTCAAGGAGCACAGACAATGCATTTCCCTTTTTGTAACTTCAGAGTGAGCTGAAACTAAAGAGAGGAAGGAGCTCCAGCCTGGGTGGCTGCGGACACGGACGGAGCTAGGCCTGTGTGGCGGCCCGTGGGATTGTGTGGAACTCTTTGGACTACTGTAAGGACGATTGCTTTGTTATCCGGTCCGAGAATTGTCGGGAAGGGCCCCCGAATCTGTTTTACGTGGACTTATCGTGTGCTGTTCCAGTGTTCTTGTGAATAAACCTGTTGGATCGTCCCTCGGCCTCGTCCATCCTTTGCTCTGTTGTACACTCCCGTCACATAGTGTGAATAGACAAAAGTACAATAGCCACGTTTAGGATGCCACTAGGTACACTGACTGTTTGCTAGTATAATGGCTTAGTTAAAAAGAGTTGGAGTGTGCAATGCAGGCAGACGTGCTGCAAATATCTTTACAATAGTGTGAATAGACAAAAGTACAATAGCCACGTTTAGGATGCCACTAGGTACACTGACTGTTTGCTAGTATAATGGCTTAGTTAAAAAAAGTTTGAGTGTGCAATGCAGGCAGAGGTGCTGCAAATATCTTTACAATAGTGTGAATAGACAAAAGTACAATAGCCACGTTTAGGATGCCACTAGGTACACTGACTGTTTGCTAGTATAATGGCTTAGTTAAAAAAAGTTTGAGTGTGCAATGCAGGCAGAGGTGCTGCAAATATCTTTACAATAGTGTGAATAGACAAAAGTACAATAGCCACGTTTAGGATGCCACTAGGTACACTGACTGTTTGCTAGTATAATGGCTTAGTTAAAAAAAGTTTGAGTGTGCAATGCAGGCAGACGTGCTGCAAATATCTTTACAATAGTGTGTGAAGATGTAATTTACCCTCTCACTGTATATGCTGTGATACTATGTCATGATATGTATATTTCCCTGGTTGTATTAGTTGTAATTCATGTATTTTCTTGGGGGAGCTACTGGTCTCAATGTGTCTCTCTCATACAATTGTAGTCTTGGCATCTAATGTGATTATGTAAATAGCCTGTCCTCTTCTTTCCAGAGTTGTGTATCTAATCTGTAATTGCATTGGCCAGTGAAGGAATAGTCATTGTTCTTTACAGCAGGGGATCCCTTCATCTACTGTGGCTGGCAGACATATCGGAGCCCTGTGATGGACCAAACCATTGATGATAGGATGTGTGACCCCTACCCCCTGAACAAACATGGTGGGCTGGTCAAGGAGCACAGACAATGCATTTCCCTTTTTGTAACTTCAGAGTGAGCTGAAACTAAAGAGAGGAAGGAGCTCCAGCCTGGGTGGCTGCGGACACGGACGGAGCTAGGCCTGTGTGGCGGCCCGTGGGATTGTGTGGAACTCTTTGGACTACTGTAAGGACGATTGCTTTGTTATCCGGTCCGAGAATTGTCGGGAAGGGCCCCCGAATCTGTTTTACGTGGACTTATCGTGTGCTGTTCCAGTGTTCTTGTGAATAAACCTGTTGGATCGTCCCTCGGCCTCGTCCATCCTTTGCTCTGTTGTACACTCCCGTCACATAGTGTGAATAGACAAAAGTACAATAGCCACGTTTAGGATGCCACTAGGTACACTGACTGTTTGCTAGTATAATGGCTTAGTTAAAAAGAGTTGGAGTGTGCAATGCAGGCAGACGTGCTGCAAATATCTTTACAATAGTGTGAATAGACAAAAGTACAATAGCCACGTTTAGGATGCCACTAGGTACACTGACTGTTTGCTAGTATAATGGCTTAGTTAAAAAAAGTTTGAGTGTGCAATGCAGGCAGAGGTGCTGCAAATATCTTTACAATAGTGTGAATAGACAAAAGTACAATAGCCACGTTTAGGATGCCACTAGGTACACTGACTGTTTGCTAGTATAATGGCTTAGTTAAAAAAAGTTTGAGTGTGCAATGCAGGCAGAGGTGCTGCAAATATCTTTACAATAGTGTGAATAGACAAAAGTACAATAGCCACGTTTAGGATGCCACTAGGTACACTGACTGTTTGCTAGTATAATGGCTTAGTTAAAAAAAGTTGGAGTGTGCAATGCAGGCAGACGTGCTGCAAATATCTTTACAATAGTGTGAATAGACAAAAGTACAATAGCCACGTTTAGGATGCCACTAGGTACACTGACTGTTTGCTAGTATAATGGCTTAGTTAAAAAAAGTTTGAGTGTGCAATGCAGGCAGAGGTGCTGCAAATATCTTTGCAATACTGTGACTAGACAAAAGTACAATAGCCACGTTTAGGATGCCACTAGGTACACTGACTGTTTGCTAGCATAATGGCTTAGTTAAAAAGAGTTGGAGTGTGCAGAGGACAGGAGGGTACAGTGCCAGGATTGTGGGGCTCTGGGTAGAGGAATGGAAGCCTGCCTTTCTATTCCCTCCTAATGGTGAAATGCAGCGACGAAATCCCTGACCTTGGCTACACAGACGCTGTCTCTGTTTTCAGGACCTGTCACCTATGGCTCTGACCCTGCCGGTTTGAGCCCTTAAAGGGAACCTGTCATCAGGAATTTGGCTTTCAACCTAAACGTTTCCCCCTCTACAGCTCGTGGGCTGCATTCTAGGAAGGTTTTTGTACTTTTTGTGCCCCTTTTTAAACCAAAATAAACACTTTATAAACTTGTACCTTTCTGTTTGAAAATCTTGTTAATTTTCCATGGGGGCGGGCCGTGTGGCGTCCGTTGCTGTAGCTTACGCCGTCCCCCATGCTCCAAATCATCCCTCAGGACGCCGCCCACTGCGCCGAGGTCCCGTGCACGCCGGGACACCTAGTGACGTGGTCGCAGGCACGAGAGTATGGGCGGCGCTGTGAATGCATCGCAAGTGCGCGCCCATACTCTCGTGTGCGCGCTCTCCCCCACTGCCTCCAGCGTTCTGCGCCGGCCCGACGTCACCTCCTTCCCATCGTACCCTGCAGCAGGAAATAGATGGGAGGAGCGGAGCACAGGAGAAGCAGAGGATCTGAGCGACGTACAGAGGGGAGAGCGCGCACACGAGAGTATGGGCGCGCACTTGCGATGCATTCACAGCGCCGCCCATACTCTCGTGCCTGCGACCACGTCACTAGGTGTCCCGGCGTGCACGGGACCTCGGCGCAGTGGGCGGCGTTATGAGGCATGATTTGGAGCATGGGGGACGGCGTAAGCTACAGCAACGGACGCCACACGGCCCGCCCCCATGGAAAATTAACAAGATTTTCAAACAGAAAGGTACAAGTTTATAAAGTGTTTATTTTGGTTTAAAAAGGGGCACAAAAAGTACAAAAACCTTCCTAGAATGCAGCCCACGAGCTGCAGAGGGGGAAACGTTTAGGTTGAAAGCCAAATTCCTGATGACAGGTTCCCTTTAAAAGGACTGATAGAAAGTGCTCTCCCTAAGCTGTCTAACGCTGTGTATGGAGCGCATACAGCTGTATCGGCGATAGGACTCAGGAGGACGGAGCTGCGACAGTGATGTCTGACACCAAAGACGCAGAAGAGATAATGGCGTCCTGGAGGAAAATGTCCGGTTTTATAATGCAGGGACATGTGACATGGACATCCTATCACACATGCCGTTGCTTCTCTGGCTAAAAGTCCACTTAGCTGTGTGTGTGTCTGGGATTGGCTGACATGCTGGCCCGCACCACTACACGCGCGCGCTTAGGGAACGAAGACAAGGAAAAAAAAAAAAAAATGGCGATCGCCATTATAGAAACAGCAGTGATCTGAAGGCGCTGTTCACGCACACTATACACTGAAATGTCATAATAGTGTGATTCACAGAGTGACTTACACTATTACAGCGGAAACCAAGCTAGGAATTAGCTGTTTTTTTGCTGCTAGAACCGTTCTCGAACGTTTCTAGAACTATCGAGCTTTTGCAAAAAGCTCGAGTTCTAGTTCGATCTAGAACAGGCCCCAAAATCACTCGAGCCTAGAACTGGAGAACCTCGAACCGCGAACCGCGCTCAACTCTAGTGGTGTCTATTTTTTAACCCTTTATTGGAGATTCTTAATGGCTGGGTCAAACTTGCCTGACATTAAGAATCTCTGACTTAATACTAGCTAGTAAAACAAAGCTAGTATTAACTCATAATTACCCAGCAAGCCACCCAGCTCCAGGGCTGTTGGAAGAGTTGGATACAGCGCCAAATGATGGCGCTTCTATGAAAGCGCCATTTTCTGGGGCGGCTACGGATTGCAATTCGCAGCAGAGGGGCCCAGAAAGCTTGGGCCAACCTGTGCTGCAGATTCCAATCCCCAGCTGCCTAGTTGTACCTGGCTGAACACAAAAATGGGGCGAAGCTCATGTCGTTTTATTTTTAATTATTTCATGAAATTCATGAAATAATGAAAAAAAGGGCTTACCTATTTTTTTTGTTCCCAGACGGGTACAAATAGGAAGCTGGGGGTTGAGGGCAGCCGTAGCTGCCTGCTGTACCTGGCTAGCATACAAAAACATGGCGAAGCCCACATCATTTTTTTGGTGGGCAAAAAACTCCTGCATACAGTCCTGGATGCAATATGCTGAGCCTTGTAGTTCTGCAGCTGCTGTTTGCTCTCCTGAATACACTAGTGAATGGAGCATGCTGAGCCTTGTCATTCTACAGCTGCTGTCTGCTCTCCTCCATACAGACAGACAGCAGCTGCAGAACTACAAGGCTCGGCATACTCCATCCAGGACTGTATGCAGGAGTTTTTTGCCTCTCCAAAAAATTATGTGGGCTTCGCCATGTTTTTGTATGCTAACCAGGTACAGCAGGCACCTACGGGCTGCCCCCAACCCCCAGCTGCCTATTTGTACTCGGCTGGGAACCAAAAATATAGGGAAGCCCTTTTTTTTATTAATTATTTCATGAATTTTGTGAAATAATGAAAAAACAAATGACGTGGGCTTCGCCCTATTTTTGTATGCTAGCCAGGAACAGCAGGCACCTATGGGCTGCCCCCAACCCCCAGCTGCCTATTTGTACCTGGCTGGAAACCAAAAATATAGCGAAGCCCTTTTTTATTAATTATTTCATGAATTTCCAGCTGCCCTGGTGACGGGTGGCTCGCTGGGTAATAATGGGGTTGGGGCTAGCGGTATATTATCAACTGGCCCTAAGCCCGAAATTCATGGTGTCACGCCAATATTAGACATGGCCACCATGAATTTCTAGTACAGATAAAAAAAAACCACAACACACATAAAAATATTTTTATTATAAATAAAACACAACACAATTAGTGACTCCATCTTTATTGAAATAAAGAACCCCCTCCGCAGTAATTCCGGGTCAAGGGTCCCGCGTTGTCCAATCCGGATCCAATATTATCTGATCGGTTTGCTGGAAGGTAAAGCGATTAGATGATGTGTCAGGTTTCAGGGCCTGAATCACATGACACAGCAGCTGATTGTATAAATGGCTTTCATACAATCAGCTGATGCATCAGTGAAAAAAAAAGCCCCAAAAATCTATACACTTCTGTGCAGATTCCTGTCCAACGAACAAAAAAAAGAGAGCGAGCGCGCGCGAGAGAAAGCGCTCGCGAGAGATAGCACGAAAGAGAGCGCGAGAGAGCACGAAAAAGAGCGCGAGAGAGACCGCGAGAGAGAGCGCGAGAGAGAGCGCAAGAGAGAAAGAAAGAAAGAAAAAGCAAGAAAGAAAGAGCAAGAAAGAAAGAAATAGCAAGAAAGAAAGAGCAAGAAAGAAAGAAAGAGCAAGAAAGAAAGAAATAGCAAGAAAGAAAGAAAGAGCAAGAAAGAAAGAGCAAGAAAGAAAGAGCGAGCAAGAAAGAAAGAGCGAGCAAGAAAGAAAGAAATAGCGAGCAAGAAAGAAAGAGAGAGCGAGCAAGAAAGAAAGAGCGAGCAAGAAAGAAAGAAAGAGCGAGGAAGAAAGAAGAGCGAGCATCAAAGAAAAGCGAGCAAGAAAGAAAGAAAGAACAAGAAAGAAAGAGCAAGAAAGAAAGAAAGAGCAAGAATGAAAGAGCAAGAAGGAAAGAGCAAGAAAGAAAGAGCAAGAAAGAAAGAGCAAGAAAGAAAGAAAGAGAAAGAAAGAGAGAAAGAAAGAGCAAGAAAGAAAGAAAGAAAGAAAGAGCAAGAAAGAAAGAAAGAAAGAGCAAGAAAGAAAGAGCAAGAAAGAAAGAAAGAAAGAAAGAGCAAGAAAGAAAGAAAGAAAGAGCAAGAAAGAAAGAGCAAGAAAGAAAGAAAGAAAGAAAGAGCAAAAAAGAAAAAGCAAGATAGAAAGAAAGAAAAACAACCAGAGAGACAGACAAACATAGATGGGGAAAGACACAGACCTTAATAGATGATAAACAACCCCCAGCTGCCTATTTGTACCCGGCTGGGAACCAAAAATATAGGCAAGCCCGTTTTTTTTTTAATTATTTCACTTATTTCATAAAATAATTAAAAAACAAATGACGAGGGCTCCGCCATATTTTTGTATGCTAGCCAGGTACAGCAGGCACCTACGGGCTGCCCCCAACCCCCAGCTGTCTATTTGTACCCGGCTGGGAACCAAAAATATAGGGAAGCCCTTTTTATTAATTATTTCATGAATTTCATGAAATAATTAAAAAACAAATGACGCGGTCTTCGCCATATTTTTGTATGCTAGCCAGGTACAACTAGGCAGCTGGGGATTGGAATCCGCAGCACAGGTTAGCCCGAGCTTTCTGGGCCCTTCTGCTGCGAATTGCAATCCGCAGCCACCCCAGAAAATGGCGCTTTCATAGAAGCGCCATCTTCTGGCACTGTAGCCAACTCTTCCAGCTGCCCTGGTGACGGGTGGCTTGCTGGGTAATAATGGGGTTGGGGTTAGCTGTATATTATCAACTGGCCTCAAGCCCGAAATTCATGGTGTCACGCCAATATTAGACATGGCCACCATGAATTTCTAGTACAGATAAAAAAAAACACAACACACATAAAAATATTTTTATTATAAATAAAACACAACACAATTAGTGACTCCATCTTTATTGAAATAAAGAACCCCCCTCCACAGTAATCCTGGGTCAAGGGTCCCGCGTCCAATCCGGATCCAATATAATCTGATCGGTTTGCTGGAAGGCAAAGCAATCAGATGATGTGTCGGGTTCAAGGGCCTGAATCACATGACACAGCAGCTGATTGTATAAACGGCTTTCATACAATCAGCTGATGCATCAGTGCAAAAAAAGACCCAAAAATCTACACACTTCTGTGCAGATTCCTGTCCGACGGACAAAAAAAAGAGAGCGAGCGCGAGAGAGCGCGCACGAGAGAGAGCGCGCACAAGAGAGAGCGCGAGAGAGAGCGCACGCGAGAGAGAGAGCGCAAGAGCGAGCGCGAGAGAGAGCGCGCGAGAAAGAAAGAAAGAGCAAGAAAGAAAGAGCAAGAAAGAAAGAGCAAGAAAGACAAAGCAAGAAAGAAAAAGCAAGAAAGAGCAAGAAAGAAAGAGCGAGCAAGAAAGAAAGAGCGAGCAAGAAAGAAAAGCGAGCAACAAAGAAAGAGCAAGAAAGAAAGAGCAAGAAACAAAGAAAGAGCAAGAAAGAAAGAGCAAGAAAGAAAGAGAAAGAAAGTGCAAGAAAGAAAGAGCAAGAAAGAAAGAGCAAGAAAGAAAGAGAGCAAGAAAGAAAGAAAGAACAAGAAAGAAAGAGAAAGAAAGAGAGCAAGAAAGAAAGAGCAAGAAAGAAAGAAAGAGCAAGCAAGAAAGAAAGAGCACGAAAGAAAAAAAGAGCAAGAAAGAAAGAGCGAGCATGAAAGAAAGAAAGAGCAAGAAAGAAAGAGCGAGCAAGAAAGAAAGAAAGCGTGAGCAAGAAAGTAGAGCGAGCAACAAAGAAAAGCGAGCAACAAAGAAATAGCAAGAAAGAAAGAAAGAGCAAGAAAGAAAGAAAGAGCAGGAAACAAAGAAAGAGCAAGAATGAAAGAGCAAGAAAGAGAGCAAGAAAGAAAGAGCAAGAAAGAAAGTGAAAGAAAGAAAGTGCAAGAAAGAAAGAGCAAGAAAGAAAGAAAGAGCAAGAAAGAAAGAGCAAGAAAGAAAGAGCAAGAAAGAAAGAGCAAGAAAGAAAGAGGAAGAAAGAAAGAGCAAGAAAGAAAGAGCAAGAAAGAAAGAGCATGAAAGAGCGAGCAAGAAAGAAAGAGCGAGTAAGAAAGAAAGAGCGAGTAAGAAAGAAACAGCGAGCAAGAAAGAAAGTGCAAGAAAGAAGGAGCAAGAAAGAAAGAAAGAGCAAGAAAGAAAGAGAGCAAGAAAGAAAGAGCAAGAATGAAAGAGCAAGAAAGAGAGAGCAAGAAAGAAAGAAAGAGCAAGAAAGAAAGAGCAAGAAAGAAAGAAAGAAAAACTAAGAAAGAAAGAGCAAGAAAGAAAGTAAGAGCAAGAAAGAGAGAAAGAGCGAGCAACAAAGAAAGAGCGAGCAAGAAAGAAAGAGCAAGGTAGAAAGAAAGAGCAAGAAAGAAAGAGCAAGAACGAAAGAGCAAGAAAGAAAGAAAGAACAAAAAGGAAAGAGCATGAATGAAAGAGCAAGAAAGAAAGAGAAAGAAAGAAAGAGAGAAAGAAAGAAAGAGCAAGAAAGAAAGAAAGAAAGAGAAAGAAAGAAAGAGCAAGAAAGAAAGAAAGAGCAAGAAAGAAAGAGCAAGAAAGAGCGAGCAAGAAAGAGCGAGCAAGAAAGAAAGAGCGAGCAAGAAAGAAAGAGTGAGCAAGAAAGAAAGAGCGAGCAAGAAAGAAAGAACGAGCAAGAAAGAAAGAGCAAGAAAGAAAGCGCAAGAATGAAAGAGCAAGAATGAAAGAGCAAGAATGAAAGAGCAAGAAAGAAAGAGCATGAAAGAAAGAGCAAGAAAGAAAGAGCAAGAAAGAAAGAGCAAGAAAGAAGGAGCAAGAAAGAAAGTAAGAGTAAGAATGAAAGAGCAAGAAAGAAAGAAAGAAAGAGCAAGAAAGAAAGAAAGAGCAAGAAAGAAAGAAAGAAAGAGCAAGAAAGAAAGAGCAAGAATGAAAGAGCAAGAATGAAAGAGCAAGAAAGAGCAAGAAAGAAAGAGCAAGAAAGAAAGAGCAAGAAAGAAAGGGCAAGAAAGAAAGAGCAAGAAAGAAAGAAAGAGCAAGAAAGAAAGAAAAAAAGAAAGAGCAAGAAAGAAAGAGAGCAAGAAAGAAAGAGCAAGAATGAAAGAGCAAGAAAGAGAGAGCAAGAAAGAAAGAGCAAGAAAGAAAGAGCAAAAAAGAAAGAAAGAAAAAGTAAGAAAGAAAGAGCAAGAAAGAAAGTAAGAGCAAGAAAGAGAGAAAGAGCGAGCAACAAAGAAAGAGCGAGTAAGAAAGAAAGAGCAAGGTAGAAAGAAAGAGCAAGAAAGAAAGAGCAAGAACGAAAGAGCAAGAAAGAAAGAAAGAACAAAAAGGAAAGAGCATGAATGAAAGAGCAAGAAAGAAAGAAAGAGAAAGAAAGAAAGAGCAAGAAAGAAAGAGCAAGAAAGAAAGAGCAAGAAAGAAAGAGGAAGAAAGAAAGTGCAAGAAAGAAAGAGCACGAAAGAAAGAAAGAGCAAGAAAGAAAGAGCAAGAAAGAAAGAGCAAGAAAGAAAGAGCAAGAAAGAAAGAGGAAGAAAGAAATAGCAAGAAAGAAAGAGCAAGAAAGAAAGAGCAAGAAAGAAAGAGGAAGAAAGAAATAGCAAGAAAGAAAGAGCAAGAAAGAAAGAGCAAGAAAGAAAGAGGAAGAAAGAAATAGCAAGAAAGAAAGAAAGAGCAAGAAAGAAAGAAAGAGCAGGAAACAAAGAAAGAGCAAGAATGAAAGAGCAAGAAAGAGAGGAAGAAAGAAAGAGCAAGAAAGAAAGTGAAAGAAAGAAAGTGCAAGAAAGAAAGAGCAAGAAAGAAAAAAAGAGCAAGAAAGAAAGAGCAAGAAAGAAAGAGGAAGAAAGAAAGAGCAAGAAAGAAAGAAAGAGCAAGAAAGAAAGAGCATGAAAGAGCGAGCAAGAAAGAAAGAGCGAGTAAGAAAGAAAGAGCGAGCAAGAAAGAAAGTGCAAGAAAGAAGGAGCAAGAAAGAAAGAAAGAGCAAGAAAGAAAGAGAGCAAGAAAGAAAGAGCAAGAATGAAAGAGCAAGAAAGAGAGAGCAAGAAAGAAAGAGCAAGAAAGAAAGAGCAAGAAAGAAAGAAAGAAAAAGTAAGAAAGAAAGAGCAAGAAAGAAAGTAAGAGCAAGAAAGAGAGAAAGAGCGAGCAACAAAGAAAGAGCGAGCAAGAAAGAAAGAGCAAGGTAGAAAGAAAGAGCAAGAAAGAAAGAGCAAGAACGAAAGAGCAAGAAAGAAAGAAAGAACAAAAAGGAAAGAGCATGAATGAAAGAGCAAGAAAGAAAGAGAAAGAAAGAAAGAGAGAAAGAAAGAGAGCAAGAAAGAAAGAAAGAAAGAGAAAGAAAGAAAGAGCAAGAAAGAAAGAAAGAGCAAGAAAGAAAGAGCAAGAAAGAGCGAGCAAGAAAGAGCGAGCAAGAAAGAAAGAGCGAGCAAGAAAGAAAGAGTGAGCAAGAAAGTAAGAGCGAGCAAGAAAGAAAGAACGAGCAAGAAAGAAAGAGCAAGAAAGAAAGCGCAAGAATGAAAGAGCAAGAATGAAAGAGCAAGAATGGAAGAGCTAGAAAGAAAGAGCATGAAAGAAAGAGCAAGAAAGAAAGAGCAAAAAAGAAAGAGCAAGAAAGAAGGAGCAAGAAAGAAAGTAAGAGCAAGAATGAAAGAGCAAGAAAGAAAGAAAGAAAGAGCAAGAAAGAAAGAAAGAGCAAGAAAGAAAGAAAGAAAGAGCAAGAAAGAAAGAGCAAGAATGAAAGAGCAAGAATGAAAGAGCAAGAAAGAGCAAGAAAGAAAGAGCAAGAAAGAAAGAGCAAGAAAGAAAGTGCAAGAAAGAAAGAAAGGGCAAGAAAGAAAGAGCAAGAAAGAAAGAAAGAGCAAGAAAGAAAGAAAAAAAGAAAGAGCAAGAAAGAAAGAGAGCAAGAAAGAAAGAGCAAGAATGAAAGAGCAAGAAAGAGAGAGCAAGAAAGAAAGAAAGAGCAAGAAAGAAAGAGCAAGAAAGAAAGAAAGAAAAAGTAAGAAAGAAAGAGCAAGAAAGAAAGTAAGAGCAAGAAAGAGAGAAAGAGCGAGCAACAAAGAAAGAGCGAGCAAGAAAGAAAGAGCAAGGTAGAAAGAAAGAGCAAGAAAGAAAGAGCAAGAACGAAAGAGCAAGAAAGAAAGAACAAAAAGGAAAGAGCATTAATGAAAGAGCAAGAAAGAAAGAAAGAGAAAGAAAGAAAGAGAGAAAAAAAGAAAGAGCAAGAAAGAAAGAAAGAAAGAGAAAGAAAGAAAGAGCAAGAAAGAAAGAAAGAGCAAGAAAGAAAGAGCAAGAAAGAGCGAGCAATAAAGAGCGAGCAAGAAAGAAAGAGCGAGCAAGAAAGAAAGAGTGAGCAAGAAAGAAAGAGCGAGCAAGAAAGAAAGAACGAGCAAGAAAGAAAGAGCAAGAAAGAAAGCGCAAGAATGAAAGAGCAAGAATGAAAGAGCAAGAATGAAAGAGCAAGAAAGAAAGAGCATGAAAGAAAGAGCAAGAAAGAAAGAGCAAGAAAGAAAGAGGAAGAAAGAAGGAGCAAGAAAGAAAGTAAGAGCAAGAATGAAAGAGCAAGAAAGAAAGAAAGAAAGAGCAAGAAAGAAAGAAAGAGCAAGAAAGAAAGAAAGAAAGAAAGAGCAAGAAAGAAAGAGCAAGAATGAAAGAGCAAGAATGAAAGAGCAAGAAAGAGCAAGAAAGAAAGAGCAAGAAAGAAAAAGCAAGAAAGAAAGTGCAAGAAAGAAAGAAAGGGCAAGAAAGAAAGAGCAAGAAAGAAAGAAAGAGCAAGAAAGAAAGAAAAAAAGAAAGAGCAAGAAAGAAAGAATGAAAAAGCAAGAAAGAAAGAAAGAGCAAGAAAGAAAGAAAGAAAGAAAGAGCAAGAACGAGAAAAAGAGCAAGAAAGAAAGAAAGAGCAAGAAAGAAAGAGCAAGAAAGAAAGAGCAAGAAAGAAAGAAAGAAAAACAACCAGAGAGACAGACAAACATAGATGGGGAAAGACACAGACCTTGATAGATGATGTCCGGCTACTCCCCTCTGTGCATAATTAAAATAATAATATTGCATAATTATTTATAAAGAATAATCATTAATTAATTTAAAAAAAAAAAAATTCCGACACAGCCGGGATTTGAACTCATGCTTCTTAATCGAGTGCTCTATCCATTCAGCTACTCGCTCCAATGAGGAACATAGGCAGATTTCGTTATCTTGAGCTCTGCAAAGCAGAGTGAAGTCTGAGGTGACAGGTGATTCTCTTCATGTCCTACGTGGAGAGGACACAGAGCACTCATGTTCTGTAGCAGAACTGACAGTGTTGTGGATTACGTCGGACCTGGATGTGTATTTTGGGATTAATGAAGAGGTAAATGAGGGGTTTTTTTTGTATTTTATTCCAAATAAAGGATTTTTCTCTGTGTGTTTCTTTACTTTCACTTTATAAATAAATAATAATTATAATTTAAAATTAAAGAAAAATAAATCTTTACCGGGACCGGGGCTAGAACTCCTGACATTATGCTTCTTGTGTGATTCTTTGTAATCTTGAAGCCTGCATTGCTGAGTGAAGTCTCTGCTGACAACGCGATTTACTTCATTGCTACGTGGACCTGATACAGCGTGATGGTGTTCTATGGTGCTGCTACATCTTCAGGCAGCAGAGCTGACAGTGTCGTGTTGATTACGTTGGACCTGGAGGGGTATTTGGTGATTAATAAAGGGGTGAAAGAGGGTGATTTTTTGTCTTTTATTCCAAATAAAGGATTTTTTGGTGTGTGTGTTTCTTTACTTTCACTTTAAGTTTAATCATGGACGGTATCTCGGGGAGACGCCTGGCATGATTAAACTCATTATTACCCCGATTGCCACCGCACCAGGGCAATTCGTGATGAGCTGGGTAGAGTCCCCCCAGGACAGTCGCATCTAATGGATGCGGCTATTCTGGCAGGCTGCTGGGTGATATTGTTAGGCTGGAGGGCTCCCCATTACATGGCGCTCTCCATCCTGACAATACCAGCCTCCAGCCGTGTGGCTTTATCCTGGCTGGTATCAAATATGGGGGAAACCACATTTTTTTTTAATTATTACTTATTTATTTTACTGCACGATATAGACCCGCCCGCCGGCGGCTATGATTGGTTGCAGTGTAAAAGCTGTCACTCAGCTTAGGGGCGTGTCTGACTGCAACCAATCATAGGCAACGGTGGGCGGGGAAAGCACGGAATAACTAATTGACTAATGAAGCGACAGCCATTTTCTAAAGAGGAAAAGACACCGCAGATTTGTGACAGACGTGGAGCAAGACGCCTGTGATTGGTGAGTAGGAAAGAGAGAGGGATTGTGCTGGGGACGCAGGACGAATGCAGATAGCAACATGTGCACATAGCCTTACTGTGAAAAGCCACGTTTATGGTGATGGAACCGTTCTGGAACGTAACTCGAACTGTCGAGCTTTTAGCAAAAAGCTCGAGTTCGAGTTTGATCTCGAACACCCCCCAAAATTACTCGAACATGAAATTGGCGAACCTCGAACATCGCTCATCTCTAGTAAAGACTATTCTTGATGTAAAATGGAACCAAGGTTGGACCAATTATCTTATAGATTGGAATGGGTTTGGTCCTAAAGAGAGGCCTTGGGAACCAGAGGAGAATATTGATGCCCCTCTCCTTCTTAAGAGATTCCTGAAAAGGAGGGGGTGTAAGGGGGGTACTGTAGGCTGCGGCAGGAGCACCATTCTCCTCACCTGCCCACCAGTTCCTTGCATCCGATTCCTGCCCTGGGGCCTGCCGTGACCTCCTCTTGCTTCCAGGCCCCATGCAGGCCTTCTAGGAGTGCACATAGGTTGCGCATTTGGCCACGACCCCTTTCTTATAGGGTCAACGTTCCATTACTCGGAAGTGACCCCTGAGGTCAGCGAAAACCTTGAAAGTATTTAAGCCTGCTTCCCTTTAGGGAAGGTGCCTGAGCAACATTGCCTATCAGTAGTGCGTTGCTAGTTCTAAGATCCCATATGTGTTACTGTGTCTGATTCTGCGTCATTGTGTTTTGTACATGTGAATCATTCCTGCTTACTTGTGTTTCTTTCTAGAGCTTGTTACCATCTCTACCTCCGTGCTGGCTCTTCTGAGCCGCTACCTCCATGCTGCTATGTCTGAGCTACTACTTCCGTGCTGCCACATCTGAGCTACTACCTTCATGCTGCTATGTCCGAGCCTCCACCTCCGTGCTGCCATATCTGAGCACACTTGACATCAGAGACTCACCAGTCCGTCCCTTGGGGCTGCGCTTAGGGATTACCTTCTCCAAGGGGTCCGGTGTACGGCCCAGTGGGTCCCCTCTGGGATGCTCGCCGCCCACCGGTGACCGTAACATCATTCTATATATGGGAAGGTTATGTGGTGGCTCATTCTGTATCTGTAACGTCCTGGTGGTGGATTCACTGGACCGTGCACCGGACTCCTCTAGTGAGGCAATCCGGAGCTAACCCCTATACAGGGACTGTCCGATCACCCCACCAGAGGGCCGAGATGCATGGTAGCCGGAACACTAGGGGTACGGGATAAGAGCCCTTTAGGGATCTGCACAGTCTGAGTCCAACGAGCACCGTAGGCAGGACGGATGACTGGAACCGGGTTCAGGTGCCGGGTAGGAACAACAGACGGGGTCATGGTCCAGTGAGACGTGCAGGTTGATGTTACCAGGTGAAGTCGGGGATCGGTGATGGGTACAGGCTGATGGAAGGTGGCGGGATCCTCAGCAGACAGTCACCGGGAGACTTCCTTGGGAATCAGCAGTCAGGACCAGGTTGAGGCGACCGACAGACTCTGCAGAAGAGACAGTGTTAAACAGGAGATAAGGTACAGAGGGACCTAAACACCTAGCTATGGAAACACGTTGATCAGGCACCGCCCATAGGTAACAGGAAGTCTTTTTTCCCCTGCACCTGCAATCAGCAACATCCTGTTCCATGGATGCTGGCCCTATAAGGCCAGGAGAGTAAGCGCGGCCCCGCCCTAATACACATGCATGAATCCCGGGAGCCAGAGGCAAATACAGGAGGCCAGAGGGACCACCGAGTAGGGAGCACGAGGGATGCAGGGGAGCAAAAGCGGGAGCAGTGGCCGCGATCGGTGAGCACGTGGTCCGGATCAGTGGGTACGGAGCGGCGTCATGACGCAGAGACCGAATCAGTGGGTAGGGATCGGTGTCATGACACCAAGACCGGATCAGTGGGTATGGAGCGTTGCCGTGACACCGAGAGCGGATCAGTAGGTACGGAGCATTGCCGGGATCCCGGGAGCGTGACAGTATCTAGGAGGGCAATAGGGGGCTCATACTATAAATAGAATGGCTATGTGGAGGCTCATAATGTATGTAGTAGGGGTATGTGGAGGCTTATACTGTACTAGTAAATCTGTGTGTGGGATTATACTGTATATAGGGCCAATGAGTGGGCTCATAGTGTATTTAGAGAGCTATATGATGCTCATACTGTATACTGGAGTACCATTATGGGGCTCATACTGTATATAGGAGGTCTATGTGGGCAATCATACTGTATATAGGAGAACTGTGAGGGCTCATATTGTATATAAATAGCTATGTGTATAAGGAGAATATTTGGGAAGACATTTTCTATATAGAGGTCTATGTCATGGCTCATACTGTATATAGGGGGACTATATGGGTGCTTATACTGTGCACAGGGAGACATATAGTACATTCAGCTTTAATTCTATGCGGTGCAGAGATCCATCGGGTCCCTGTGACACAATGTATGCTGCAATGTATGGTTTTCCATGCCTTGGCGTCACATGGCAGGGACTTCATTAGTCACCTATAACAGCCCCCCCCATTTCAGGCGTCGGCCTCTGCACCAGCTAAGGAGGAGGATGGTAAGAAGAATATTTTTTTTAATGTGATAAAGGCAGAACGGAGGATATATAGACAAGGATGGTGGATATATAGCTGGAAGGAGCCCAGTTTGCAGAGATACCAGGAAGCAGTCCAGGATGGTTGACATACATTCCAGGAAGGGGCCAAGGACTGGTGGCATATACAAAGAAGGGGTCCAGGTTGGGGGCCATGCATATAACCAACATGCGGGGGGGGGGGGGGTCACAGTTCCAAATCTTGCACTGGGGCCCATAGGACTCTAGTTACGCCACTGGCCCCAGCACAACTGCGATATGTCCAAAAACCGCACTCACGTTTGCTTTCACTACAAAAATGTTCTGGCTTTCAAATTGATTGTTAATTGGCATGCAGTCGCGTGAGTAAATCTGTTGTTTATCTTTAAAAATGTGCAGCAGTTAGCAATCAATTTGAAAACTGTAAATTTGTCATCAAAGGTCAAGTAATATTTGCATGTGAGTGAATAGTTGGCCCACATAATAAATTTTATGGTGGCCCTTTGACATCTCAGTCTGACACTGCACCTCATAGAAGTTATTAGTCTTCCCTTATGTAATCTGTAAAAAAAATTGTAGCAAGGAAAAATGTTGTTCATTTTGGCTTCTTTGTTGTAAAGTGTATATGTCAAAGCTCATAGGAACAGTCTCTGCTGAACTCATTGCTACTACTAAGGCACTAATAGGAAACAGATGAATAAAGAATGATTTCTGGGCTGGTTAGCAAACTGACTACACAGCCTTAGTTTGTATTGTTACAATGCAGCTCTAAAAGTAGATACATTTACCGTAATTTATTTTTTTCAGAAAAGGTCAACGTTGAGTAGAAGAGGCCTAGTGCTGAGTAGTGATGAGCAAACCCGAGGTTCAGTATTCGGTGTTTGTACCGGACACAGACGTTACAAAAAAAACATAGTTCGGGTTCGTAGTTCGGGCTGTTAGAAACTGCTAACCGTGGATGATCACAAAACATCCCATTAATCAGGAAAAGACAAAAACCACAAGAGTAGTTGAAAACTAAGCTGACCGCAATCCCCTATCTATCGGACAACACTAGAAGTAGCAGTGGGATGTTCCTAACACACCTAGACACCTCGTCATTGCCGGAGAAACTTGCTATACCTCTAAGATAGAAATGAGGAATCCTAACTAGCCTCGGAGCAGTCCCCAAAGGAATAGCAAACCCCCAATATGTAACGACGGTGATGTAAGGAAACACAATACACAAATAGAAAATATGGATTAGCAAAGGTGAGGCCCGACTTACTAGATACAACAGGACAGGAAAGATAACTGATTGCGGCCAGCAAAAAAGCCTACAAAAAATACCAAACTTCTGATAGAAAAAGTACCTAAGACCACACGGTCTTCCCCCACTATATCAGGTACTCTTGTGCCAGACACTTTAAACAGAACTACAGATAAAATGGGAAGAAACAAAATCACAGAACGAATAATATTCAAAAGTGCAAATAATCAAAATCAGAACAGGGAGAAACTCCCTTTTTTGCTGAAGGAACTGCCCTCTCAAAAATAGCAGAGAGCCAGATGCTCACATACAAGAAAACAAACACAGAACAAAATGGAATATGAACACAAACACACGTAGGTGCAAAACCAGCAATAAGGAATAGAAAACCTGCAGACTTATCTGGAGTGAATTCTGGAGCAGGAAAAATAGAAGAAACTGAAGGACAAATTCCTAGCCATCTTCAGAGGCAGAAGCAAACATTTATCACTGGCAGCAGCTAAGCAGAAACTGCTCTCCTATATACACCAGGCTGGTCAGCAATACGACTTCTTGGAGACAATTAATACCAACACCTGTTTGAGTCACAGATTCAGACTTAGCTTCATTACCATTCCCGGCCATCAGAGGGAGCTCCACACCTGTACCCACTCGGATGACATTCACAACAGTACCCCCCCTTGTGGAAGGTTCACCGAACCCTCATCAGAGCCACCGGGTCTGTCATGATGGGCAAGATGAAAGACACGAACCTATATGTCATTGTGAATGTTAGAAGCAAAAACCCAAGAATTATCCTCATGACCATAACCCTTCCACTTAACAAAGTACTGAAGGTTTCAACGATTAAGACTGGAATCCAAAATTTTCTCTACTTCATACTGTGCCGCCGTGGTAACTGTTGGTGCCACATGTTTCTTAATTTTAAAAGACTCAGGAAGAGCCAAACGAAAAGATTAATAATCTCCAAAATCCTATAAGCCCCAATAAATCTTGGCTTAAATTTAGGAGAAGAAACTATCATAGGAATATTTTTGGAAGACAACCAAACCATGTCCCCCACTTTAAATCGGGGACCAACAGTCCTATGCCGGTTGGCAAAGCTTGGGCATTCTCCTGGGACTAAAACAATTTGTCCACTACTTGACCTCAAATCTGCTGCATTCTCTCCACCACAGAATCAACTCCCGGACAGGCCGAAGCCTCAACCTGCCCTGAAGAAAACCTGAGATGAAACCCAAAATTGCAGAAAAACGGAGACATCAAAGTAGCAGAGCTAGCCCTATTATTGAGAGAAAACTCTACCAATGGCAAAAACAAAACCTAGTCATCCTGATCCTCAGATACAAAACACCTCAAATAGGTGTCCAAGGTCTGGTTTGCTCTCTCAATCTGACCATTGGTCTGAGGATGAAACGCAGAAGAAAAAGACAGCCCAATTCCTAATTTAGAACAAAATGCTCTTCAAAATCTGGACACAAACTGAACTCCTCTGTCTGACACAATATTCTCAGGAATACCATGTAAACGAACCACCTGTTGAAAAAACAAGGGCACCTACTCCTGATGAAGATGCAACTTAGGCAATGGTACCAAAAGGACCATCTTAGAAAATCTATCACAAATAACCCAAATCACCGTCATCCTCTGAGAGACAAGAAGATCTGAAATAAAATCTATAACGATATGAGTCCAAGGTCTCTTAGGTATAGGCAATGGCAATAACAGCCCACTAGAACGTGAACAACAAGGCTTGGATCTAGAATAAACCCCACAAGATTGCACAAAACTCATGACATCCCGAGATAAAGAAGGCCACCAAAAAGACCTCCTCACTAAATCCCTAGTACCAAAAATCCCAGGATGACCAGCCAAGACAGAACAATGAATCTCAGACATAACTCTACTAATCCATTGATCAGGAACATACAGTTTCCCCACAGGGTATCTCTCAGGTTTGTCTCCCTGAAATCTCTCAAGTGCTAACCTCCAATCGGGCGAAATGGCAGAGAGGACCACACCTTCACTCAGGATGGTAGATGGCTCAGCAACCTCAGCAGAGAATCAGCAAAGAAACTTCTAGAGAGGACATCTGCTTTGATATTCTTGGTGTCTGATAGTAAAGAGACCACAAAATTGAAACGCATAAAAAATAGAGCCCACCTGGCCTATCTTGGATTCAGTCTTTTGGCAGATTCAAGGTAGCTCACATTCTTATGATCAGTGAGAACCATACTTTGATGTCTATCCTCCTCCAAACAATGTCCCCATTCTTCAAAAGCTCAGTTCATAGCCAATAGTTCCTGATTACCCACATCATAGTTTTGTTCAGATGGAGAACATTTCTGAGAGAAAAAGGCACAAGGCTTCAGTTTGGAAGCTATAGGATCTCTTTGAGACAAAATAGCTCCTGCTCCAATCTTTGAGGCATCTATCCACTTGAAATGGAAGAGAAACATCAGGTTGCTGCAGGACTGGGGCAGAAGTGAATCTCTTTTTAAGCTCCTGAAAGGCCATAATGGCCTCTGGCGTCCAATTCTCAACATCAGCTCCCTTTTTGGTCAAATCTGTCAAAGGCTTAACAATACTAGAGAAATTGCCTATACATTTACGGTAGAAATTTGCAAAACTCAAAAATTTCTGAAGGGATTTCAAAGAGGTAGGCTGAACCAAGTCATGAATTGCCTGAACCTTGACCGGATCCATTTCAATAGAACACGGGGACAAAATAAATCCCAAAAAGGAAGTTTTTTTGTACGCCAAAGAGACATTTTGACCCCTTACGTACAATGCATTGTTCTTAAGTACCTGAAAAACATTCCAAACTTGCTGAACATGAGAGTCCCATTCATCGGGAAAAATCAAAATATCATCCAAATAAACAATCAGAAATTTACCAATTAGTTCCCAGAAAATATCATTCATGAATGACTGGAAGACGGAGGGGGCATTAGTGAGCCCAAAAGGCATCACTAGGTACTCAAAATGCCCATCAGGGGTACTAAAAGCTGTCTTCCATTCATCACTGTTCTGCCTTATGGCAGCCTGTTAATAGTCATTCATTGCAATTTCTGCTACAACTCCTAGAGGTCGCTGTTGTTCTTTGAATTGCTGAGTTTCTCTTTAAGCTCAATGTATTCTGGGTAAGAAACGCCCCACTGAGCACTCTGAAGAAGCCTGCAGCCATTTTTTCCTTGGATTTATTAGGAAAGGACCTGCTGATTCACCTCTCTGTACATTCACCCCTGCCTAGTGTAATCCGGTGTTAGTGACAGAATCTTAGATGGTAGATTATGTAGTAAATGCATTGTACCTTAGTGTCGTCCCTGCCTTGCTTGTATAGATAAGATTCTCTATCTGTGTTGTAGCTGCAGTGACCTTTCACCTACATTCTCATAAGAACTGTATCTCATATACTGTTATGCTATGTTAACTCTGTATTAACACTGTACTGACTGTAATCATTTTCTTGTTATAGTTTTTACCCGTATCCCGTATTCCGTATACCGTATTCAACTGTATCTTGGATATACCGTATTCAACTGTATCTTGGATATTCCTATATTTACTGTATATTCCACGTATACTGCAATCAAGTTCACATTACTAGCTAATAAATCAAGGCTACTGAATTACAAAGTCTGTTTATTTGAAATGTGAACGAGGGTTTAGCTGTATGCCAGAGATTCACAGTGTTATGTGAAAGAAGGCAGAACAATCACTCTCTTTAATATGAATGAGATTGTATGCCCCCTTAAGATTAAGTTTAGTAAACCATTTAGCCCCCTTAAGTCTGGAAAACCTATCTGACAAAGATTAGGGGCAAAGGATACTGATATTTAATACTGATTTTATTAAGGAGGCGATAGTCAATCAAGGTATCAATGACCCATCCTTCTTGAACACACAGAAAAAAACGGTACCCAGGGGTGAAGATGACAGTCTAATATAACCTTTTTCCAATGACTCCTTAATATAAGTTCGCATAGCATCATGTTCAGGCACAGACAAATTGAAAATCCGTCCCTTAGAAAATATGCAACCTGGCACTAAAGCGGGCTTTACATGCTGCGACATCATTAGCAATGTCGCTAGCGATAGTACCCGCCCACGTCGGTGGCGTGTCACGGGGTGATCGCTGCCGTAGCGAACAATATCGCTACGGCAGCGTCATACGCAATTACCTCTTCACCGACATCGCTGTGGCCGCCGAACAATCTCTCCTTTAAGGGGGAGGTTCGTTCAGCGTCACAGCGGTGTCACTAAGAGGCCGCCCAATAGAAGTGGAGGAGCGGAGATGAGCGGGCGGAACATTCCGCCCACCTCCTTCTTTCCTCATTGCGGGTGGCCGCATGTACGGTGATGCTCCTCGTTCCTGCGGTGTCCCACATAGCGATGTGTACTGCCGCAGTAACGACAAACAACCTGCGTCCTGCAACAGCAATGATAATTGGGATTAGAACGACGTGTCAACGATCAACGATTAGGTGAGTAATTTTGATCGTTAATGGTCGTTCCTGCGTTTCACACGCAACGACGTCGCTAACGATGCCGGATGTGCGTCACGAATTCCGTGACTCCCAACGACATCTCATTAGCAACGTCGTTGTGTCTAAATCCCGCTTAATTCAATGGCACTATCACATTCCCTATGGAGAGGCAAGGAATTAGATCCAGTCTTATTAAACACATCGAGGAAGTCCAACAAATATTTAGGTATATCATGTGTTTGAGCAGAAATAGACAACACAAAAAGCTCATTATGCACACATTGACAACCCCAACTAACCACAGACAAAGATTTCCAATCTAGAACTGGATTACAATGGTCAATGCAATTTTTCTGATAAAAGGTTTTAAAACACATTTTAAGTCAATTTTGCTTGCTGATTACGAATATGAACTCGTTTTTGGCTATCACATCAGGATTTCGAGATATTTTCAATTTTTGATGAAAATTACTCATATCGAATGTTTTATGATAAAAACACATGATTTTAGGTACTACATTTTGTATATTTTTAATCAAGGAATAAAAAAGATTACAAAGTCTATGTACAGCAAACCAAATATACTTAAGAATTAAACAACAAAATATAAAAACACACACATATATATGGCACACAGATGAATGGCAAATGGCAGTTATTTGAACTTTCTTTTGTTGGCTGATCTGTGATGTACAGCTTCTGGGTTGTCTCTCATCAAGCTCCAGCAATAGTCAGCCATCATATGTGAGTCCCACCGGCCTTGATACCGTTCTTCCATTGTTTTAATGTCCTGATAAAAACACTCCCCTTGATCCTCGCTCACATCCCCAAGGTTCTCTGTAAAAAAGTCGAAATGGCTGTGTAAATAGTGAATCTTGATACTCATTCTACATCCAAGATTTCACAGACTCATTAGTAGCTCTTCCACAATCTCTTCATAGTTGTCTGCTTTCTTATTCCCTAGAAAATTCTGCACCACATTACAAAATGCATTCCAAGATCTTTCTTCTGTCTCATTCATTAATGTGATAAAATTTGGGTCTCTCATAAGTGTTCTTATTTGAAGTCCATCAAATATTCCAGCCTTTTTCTTCTCTTCACTAAGACCAGGAAAAGTTGAACATATATAGTTAAAGCATTCTCCACTGTGATTGAGAGCTTTGACAAACTGTTTCATCAATCCACGTTTTATGTGCAAGGGAGGAAAGACAATGTTCTTCCTATCCACTAGAGGATCATGGATGACATTCTTATCACCAGATGCAAAACTCTGTCGTGGAGGCCATTCAGTTTTCACCCAATGCTCTGCTGTAGCTCTACTGTCCCAGTAGCACAGAAATGGTGTTTTGTGTACATTGCTTGCAGACCCAAAAGAGAGTTAACCATTTTCAAATCAACACAAATTAACCACCCATGAACATTATATTGTAACCTCTCTAGAACAATCATGATGTTTTTATATTCTTCTTTAAGTTTTACAGAATGACCTATTGGTACAGAGCCATACTTATTTCCATTGTGTAACAGAACACATTTTAAACTTCTTTTGGAACTATCAATAAAAAGCCTCCAATCCCTTGAATCATATGCTGGAAGTCCCATAAAGAGAAGTAGCCCTTCAACATCAGTACAATAGACAAGCTGGCCATCTGAATGGAAGTACTTACGCAGTTCTGCTTCCCTGTTGCGATAAAATGAGACACTTGTTCCGGGATTCAACATTTGATTCTCTTGTAGTCTTTAAGCCAATAGTTCAGCGGACTCTTTTGGTAGATAAAGATCTCTAACCAGATCATTCAAACCAGAATGAGTAAACTGAATTGGTTTGTCACAATCTTCATCACATGGCTGAAAAATATCTGGACTGTCTTCTTCATCAGTATCACAATGTGAGGAGAGATCTGTGTCAACGTTTTCTGGAAGCGCAGTATATTTTGGAACAGGTATGTCTTCACTATGGGCAACTGGTCGAATAGCTGAAGGGATACTTGAGTATTGCAAATATTGCTTGTTTTTCTTATTGAAACCTTTTACATTGACAAGGCAGAAATAGCAGTCTTCTAAATGGTTGCTTGGTTCTCTCCAAACCATAGGTACTCCAAACTGATGTTTAGCATTCATTCCTTGAGACCATGATCTCAAGCTCTCAATACAGGTTTTGCACACTTTGTGAGGAGCCAAATGCTTGTCTTGGTCTCCAAGTTTTAATTTGAAGTACGCAAAATACACCCTCTTAACAAAGTCAGTAATGTTGCGCCTCCGAGTCTTCACAGTAAACTTTCCACAGATATAACAAAAAATATTTGGATCATTTGAGCACTGTCTTCTGCGAGATGTAGAGGCCATTGTTAGATCAGCAAAACATCCTGCAGAGAAATACAAGATAAAAGTTGTTAGCTACGTGAGTTGTTTATTGAATTTCTGCCCCCCCCACACCTTAGGTATTGATTCACAAACAAAAAACAGAAAATCAGCAGGATAAAAACAATAAATATCAAAATTCATTGAAAATTTCAATAAATAAAACAGTACCTGCACACGACTGCTGTGTTCGTTGAAAATTGTCTGTTTACTGTCTTATCATAACAAATGGGAATTATGCATGTTCAAAGAAAACAAAGATATTCTCACATTTATTGGGAGACTAAATGAAAACTAAATTGACCTTAGTGAACCGTATAAACCGGCACTTTTGATACACTACTTATATTTTTCATTGAATTCATGAAAACGGGATATATACCTATAGCGCAAAAACGTGATGTGATAGAGAAATTATAAAATCAGATTTGAATTCACAATTCTTTTGAATTTACAATTCTCCTGATGAGCTGGTGTAACCCTCATAGTCACCTGGGTCCAAAATTGGGGTTTATTCTCAGCTAAGGGAGTAGCATCAATGTCCATTAAAGGAATAGGAGTTTGCAAAGGTACCATGGGAAAGCCACAACTTTTAGCAAACCCAAAATCCATTAAGTTCAGGGTGGCCCCTGAATCAAGAAAAGCCATAGCAGAAAATGAGGATAACGAGCAAATTAAAGAGACTGACAAAAGAAAGTTAGGTTGTATAGTACCTACAGTAAATGAGCGAGCAAATTTCTTTTCTTATTTAGGGCATACAGAGGTAGTGTGAGAAGTGTCTCTACAATAGAAACACAACTTGTTTCTCCGTCTAAAACCCTGCCGCTCAGTATTAGAGAGAACCCTATCACACTGCATAGGCTCCGAAGACTGTTCCGCAAGCAATACATCAGCACGTATCGTTTTGTGCATGCGTAAACGTCTGTCAATCTGAATAGTTAAAGTCATAGAAGCATCGAGAGCAGAAGGGATAAGAAATCCTACTATAACATCTTCACAGTATCCGCAAGACCCTTCCGAAAAAGGGCCGCAAGTGCATCATCATTTCATTTGGTAAGGACCGCCCACTTTCTGAATCTCTGGCAAAAAAAATCAGCAGAATCCTGACCCTGGATCAATGCCATCAAGGCTTTCTCAGCTTGATCCACAACATTAGGTTCATCATACAACAATCCCAGGGCCTGAAAAAAGGAATCCACATCAGCAAGAATCGGATCACCAGGTACCAAGGAAAAGGCCCAGTCCTGAGGGTCACCGCACAACAAGGAGATGACAATCCTAACTTGCTGCACAGGACTCCCTGAGGACTTGGGTCTTAAGTCAAAAAATAGTTTACAATTATTTTTAAAGTTCAGGAATTTAGACCTATCCCCTGAGAACAGTTCAGGAACGGGAATTTTAGGTTCTACCACAGGAGTCTGTCTAAGATAAGCCGATATACCCTGAACCTCCGAAGCAAGATGCTCAACACGATGTAACGCCTGCCTGGATCAACAGACTCAGATGGGATGTAATGGACAGGCTAGAGGGAAACCACTCACCAAGCAGGACCCCCAGAATCCTGAAACTCTTTAACCCCTATACAGGGATTTGGAATTACACAGGGCCCTGGAGATCACTACCTGTGGAAGGCTGCAGTTCGATGAGAGTAGTCGTCAGGCAGGGTCAAACCAGGAATAGCAAAACAGGGACAGAATCGGCAGACAAGGACGTAATCAGAAAACGTAGCAGAGGTCAAATTCGGATTGGGCAGCAAGGTACAAAAACAGCAGGCAGAAGGGTAGTCAGAAAACACACAGAAGTCAGCACACAGGAATCACAAAACAGAATAGGGTGGATCAGGAGCCAGGAAATCAGAATTATCTCTGGCAGAGGTCAGCAGACAGGAGGGGAACTTAGAAGGGTGTGGTGTCTTCCCATTGGCTGTAGCTGAATGCTGGCAACTTCAGCTGGAAGACACACGCCACCAACAGTCAGCCAGTGGTACTGCAGATCCCAAGATAACCCAGCCCAGGGATGATTGGAGCCTGCGCCCACCGGTGCCGCTGGCATCGACTCCTCTCCCATCACCAGTACCATCCATGGCAGGAACACAGCGTCGCCTGGCGATCAGAGCAGAAGTCGCTGGAGCGTACTCCGGTGGTGATGTAACACACGATCAGACAACTGGTTGATATCCATGCCAGCAAAAGGTCTTCCACGGAACCCCAAGAATAAGAGGAAAAATATATAGAATAAAAAAAAAATTACTTCTTTTGAGTACCTTTTCTTGTGTGGCCGGTGATACTGTTATGAACTGGTAACTGTGGATGATCAAAAAAAATCCCATTAATCATGAAAAAACATAAACCACAAAAGTAGTTGGAAACTAAGCTCACTGCAATCACCTATCTATCGGACAACATTAGAAGTAGCAGTGGGATGCTCCTAACACACCTAGACACCTAGTCACTGCCGGAGAAACTAGCCACACCTCAAAGACAGAAATGAGGAATCCTAACTTGCCTCGGAGCAGTCCCCAAAGGAATAGCAAGTAGAGATGAGCCACCCCCTAGTGTTTGAGTTCAGTTCGTCGAACGGCGGCTTAGTTCAGTAAACGTTCGACGAACGTTCGACGAACACCTTCGAACCCCATTGAAAAGAATGCGAGGCAAACACAAACACATACAAGCACATTATACATGTACACATACAGTTAATAAACATTGACATTACACTTACAGGTCCCCGCGACGCGTCCTGCACTCTGTCTCCCGCCACTTTTCCTTCCGATCATCGCTGCACCCTCCCGGTAACCAGCACTGATGATAAGACCTTCCGTGACGTCGTCATAGCATGTGACCAGTCACGTGTCTATTATCTAATTGGCTACAGACTGGTCACATGGCTAGACGTCATGCTAGCACCTGTCAGTGCATCTCTCCAGTACGCGGTGCTCGTTTTAGCATCTCCGTGTACCGGCGAGATGCTTGGGCACATGCTTGGCTCCTCGTTCCTGCATGTCAGCGCTCTTTATAGAGTCAGCCCATATGCAAGGACTGGATGCCACAGCCGGTTACTATAGCAACGGTGGCAGCGGTGACTTCACCGCTTACAACCCGCAGCCTCTGCTCACTGATTGAGTGATTAGACAGCACGGGAGCAGCAGCGTCTTCCTCCCATGCAGTGCTGTCTGATGTAGCAGAGCTTCATGGGTTGAAGGAGAAAGAAGACAGACGAACAGGATCGTGGAGGGGTAAGAGGGAGTAATAAACATGGAGTCTCTAAGTGTTTTCCGTGTATTTATTTCTATTAAAGTATTTTTTCTCTGTGTGGTGTCTTTTTTTTAACCCTTTATTGGAGATTCTTAATGGCCGGGTCAAACGTGCCTGACATTAAGAATCTCTGGCTTAATACTAGCTAGTAAAACAAAACTAGGTACAACTAGGCAGCTGGGGATTGGAATCCACAGCGCAGGTTGCCCATGCTTTCTGGGCACCCCTGCTGAGAATTGCAGTCCACAGCCGGCCCAGAAAATGACGCTTTCATAGAAGCGCCATCTTCTGGCGCTGTATCCAACTCTTCCAGCTGCCCTGGTGACGGGTGGCTCGCTGGGTAATAATTGGGTTAGGGCTAGCTGTATATTATCAACTGTCCCTAATCCCAAAATTCATGGTGTCATTGAATTTCTAGTAGAATTTCACCATGAATTTCTAGTACAGATAAAAAAAAAACACGGCTTTTATTCAATCAGCTTATGCATCAGTGCAAAAAACCCCCCAAAAAACAAACTACACACTTCTTTGCAGACTATTTTCCGATAGCAGAAGCTGATAGTTTAGCCGGCCGGGCGGTAAAAAGCCGGCCTCACCGCTCGACTTATAGTGTCAGCTGATTCCGTCAGGTGACCACATCAGCTGATCATCGCCAGGTCTGAGAGAGAGAGAAAAGAGAGAAATGAGAGAGAAAAGAGAGAGAGGGAGAAAAGAGAGAAGAGAGAGAAGAGAGAGAAGAGAGAGAGGGAGAGAGAGGGAGAGAGGGCGGTAAAAAGCCGGCCTCACCGCTCGACTTATAGTGTCAGCTGATTCTGTCAGGTGACCACATCAGCTGATCATAGCCAGGTCTGAGAGAGCGAGAAAAGAGAGAAAAGAGAGAGAAAACAGAGAGAGAGAGAAGAGAGAGAAGAGAGAGAGGGAGAGAAGAGAGAGAAGAGGGAGAGGGAGAGAAGAGAGAGAAGAGAGAGAGGGAGAGAGGGAGAGAGAGAGAGGGAGAGAGAAAAGAGAGAGACAAAAGAGAGAGAAAGAGAGAGAGAAAGAGAGAGAACGAGAGAGAAAAAGAGAAAAAAGAGAAAGGAGAGAGAAGAGAGAGGAGAGAATGGAGAGAGAGAAGAAAGAGAGAAGAGAGAGAGGAGAGAGAGGAGAGAGAGGAGAGAGCAATGCAGCCTCATTCCGTGAACTGCTCCTCCCCTCAGTGCATAATTAAATTAAATTAAATTATAATTATAATTATAAATAATAATTATAATTTAAAATAAATTAAATTCTTTACTGGGGCGGCCGGGACTCGAACTCGTGAACTAATTCTTCTTAGGCAGTAGCTCTACCCATTGAGTCACTGTCTGTAATGAAAAGCATAAGAAGATTTGGTTAGATTAGTGGAGAATCCAGAAGTAGAGAGGGATGGATGGAGGGACAGAGGGATGGATGGAGGGATGGAGGGAAGGCTGAATGGATGGAGGGAGGGATGGAGGGATGGATGGATGGATGGGAGGGCAAACACCGGCACTACCGCACTCATCCTCGCACACACGCAGCCACTAATGCACGCATCATCCTCACACACACGCAGGCACTACAACCCCCATCATCCTCGCACACACTCAGGCATTACAACCCCCATCATCATCGCACACACGCAGGCATTACAACCCCCATCATCCTCGCACACACGCAGGCATTACAACCCCCATCATCCTCGCACACACGCAGGCATTACAACCCCCATCATCCTCGCACACACGCAGGCACTACAACCCCCTTCATCCTCGCACACACGCAAGCATTACAACCCCCATCATCCTCGTACACACGCCGGCACTACAACCCCCATAATCCTCGCACACACTCAGGCATTACAGCCACCATCATCCTCGCACACATGCAGGCATTACAACTCCCATCATCATTGCACACACGCAGGCACAACAACCCCCTTCATCCTCGCACACACACAGGTATTACAACCCCCATCATCCTCGCACACACGCAGGCACTACAACCCCCATCGTCCTCGCACACACGCCGGCATTACCTCAGTGATGTTCCTGCTGACAGCGCGGCTCACATCAGTTGGTCTGTGGATCTGACACAGAGTGCTCCTGTTCTACGGCACTCCCTGTCAGCTTCATGTAGCAGAGTTGGATGCGTCGTGGGACCTCTGTGGATTATACCGGACCTGGAGGGGTATTTGGGGATTTTAATAAAATGGTAAATGAGGGTGTTTTTGTCTTTTATTCCAAATAAAGGATTTTTCATTGTGTGTGTTTATCTTGTGTTATCTTGGGGAGACACCTGCCATGATAAACCCCTTATTACCCCAACTGCCACCGCACCAGGGCAATTCGGGATGAGCTGGGTAGAGTCCCGGGACTGTCTCATCAAATGGATGCGGCAATTCCGGGCGGCTGCCTGCTGATATTGTTAGGGTGGTGAGCTCCCCATAACGTGGCACTCCCCATCCTGACAATACCAGCCTCCCTTCAGCCGTGTGGCTTTATCTTGGCTGGTATCAAAATTGAGGGGAACCGTAGTTTTTTTTTTTGTTTTTGTTTTTTTTATTATTTATTTATTTATTTTACTGCACGATATAGACCCGCCGGCGGCTATGATTGGTTGCATTGAGATAGCTGTCACTCATCGTGGGAGTGTGTCTGACTTCAACCAATCATGGGTGCCGGTGGGCGGGGAAAGCCGGGAATACCAGATTGAATAATGAAGCGGCAGCCATTTTCAAAAGAGGAAAACCCGCCGGAGCTTTGTGACAGCCGTGCAGCGCCACGCCCATGATCGGTGAGTAGGAAAGAGAGAGGGATTGTGCTGGGGACGAAGGACGCATGCAGATACGCAACGTGCACACATAACCTTACTGTGAAAAGCCACGCTTTTGGTGATCGAACCGTTATCGAACGTAACTCGAACTGCCGAACTTGAAGCAAATCGTTCGAGTTCGTTGAATGACTCGAACACCGCCCAAAATCACTCGAATTTTAAATTGGCGAACCATTCGAATTGAACATCGCTCAAGTCTAATAGCAAGCCCCCAACATGTAACGATGGTGATGTAAATAAACACAATACACAGATAGTAAATATAGATTAGCAAAGGTGAGACCCAACTTACTAGATACAACAGGACAGGAAAGAGAACTGATTGCAGCCAGCAAAAAGCCCTGCAAAAAATACCAACTCCTGATAGAAAAAATACCTAAGGGTACCTTCACACTTAGCGATGCAGCAGCAATCCGACCAGCGATCTGACCTGGTCAGGATCGCTGCTGCATCGCTACATGGTCGCTGGTGAGCTGTCAAACAGGCAGATCTCACCAGCGACCAGTGAACAGCCCCCAGCCAGCAGCGATGTGCAAGCGACGCTGCGCTTGCACGGAGCCGGCGTCTGGAAGCTGCGGAGACTGGTAACTAAGGTAAACATCGGGTATGGTTACCCGATGTTTACATTAGTTACCAGCGCACACCGCTTAGCTGTGTGTGCAGGGAGCAGGGAGCCGCGCACATTGATCGCTGGCTCCTTGCTCTCCTAGCTACAGTACACATCGGGTTAATTAACCCGATGTGTAATGCAGCTACATGTGCAGAGAGCAGGGAGCCGCGCACACTGCTTAGCGCTGGCTCCTTGCTCTCCTAGCTGCTGTACACATCGGGTTAATTAACCCGATGTGTACAGCAGCTACATGTGCAGAGAGCCGGAGCCGGCAGCACAGGCAGCGTGAGAGCTGCAGAGGCTGGTAACTAAGGTAAATATTGGGTAACCACCTTGGTTACCCGATGTTTATCTTGGTTACAAGCTTACCTCAGCTGTCAGATGCCGGCTCCTGCTCCCTGCTCGCTTCATTTGTCGCTCTCTCGCTGTCACACGCAGCGATCTGTGTGTCACAGTGGGAGAGCGCCTTTGAAGAAAACGAACCAGGGCTGTGTGTAACGAGCAGCGATCTCGCAGCAGGGGCCAGATCGCTGCTCATTGTCACACACAGCGAGATCGCTAATGAGGTCCCTGCTGCGTCACAAAAAGCGTGACTCAGCAGCGATCTCGGCAGTGAGCTCGCTGTGTGTGAAGCACCCCTAAGACCATACAGTCTTCCCCCACTATATCAGTTTATCTTGTGCAATACACTTTATCAGAACTGCAGATATAATGGGAAGAAACAAAATCACAGAACAAATAATATTCAAAAGTGCAAATAATCAAAATCAAAACAGGGAGAAACTACCTTTCTTGCTGAAGGAACTGCCCTTTCAAAAATAGCAGAGAGCCAAATTCTTGCATATAAGAAAACAAACACAGAACAAAATGGAAAATGAACACAAGCACCCATAAGTGCAAAACCAGCAATTAGGAAAAGAATACCTGCAGACTTATCTGGAGTGGATTCTTGCGCAAGATAAATAGAGGAAACTGAAGGTCAAACTTCAAGCCATCTTCAGAGGCAGAAGTAAACATTTATCACTGGCAGCAGCTAAGCAGAAACTGCCCTCCTATATACACCAGGCTGGTCAGCAATAGGACTTCCTGGATTCCCAATTAATACCAACACCTGTTTGAGTCACAGATTCAGACTCAGCTTCATTACCATTCCTGGCCACCAGAGGAAGCTCCGCACAAGCACCCACTCGGTTGACATTCACAACATCGGGCGATTTACCTATGCTGACTACTCCAGCGAGCATCACTGTGCTCGGGTACACTCGGTGCTCGGCCCAGTGTATGAATGACTCCCACTGGGGGTAACAACAGAGTTATCGGATGTAGTGTGCGCCCCAAAAAAACAAGAAATAATTTCTCCATCCCTCCCTTGGAAGTGTTCTGTTAATGGCTGGCTGTATGTGGGCAGAGACCTGAACAACCCGATCATTGACTTCCATTGGGGTTCAGGTCAAATCCGGGTCCCAAAAAGAACTTTAGCCGGACCAAACTTCCACAGGTCCGCTCATCTCTAGTGCTGCTGATTATTAATGCAGAACTGAATAAAGGGAAGAATTGTATCCTTTTGTATAGTATAACTGCAACACTCCTGAACTAAAAATAAAAATTGAGATTCATTGATTGATACTTTTTTGCTAGGTTCATATTTTGCATATTTGTGGTGAATTGTAAACAGAAATATCTAAACTAAAATCCACAGCAATTGTGCCTTTCATTTCAGATCATGTTTTCTGTATTTTTAGGTGCACTGAAACAGACTGAAACACACCAAAACATTACCAGCCCACCAATCTAATCAGTGGATTTAGGGTCCCTATTGACGTAAATTGGGAACATCTGCAACAGAAATTGACATGTTGTGGATTTCAAACATAACAAAAATAAAATTCCATGCAGTTTCAGCACTAAAAGATGCAATATGTGGATGAGATTAATTTAAAACTCATCCAGTTCGCTGGTGTAGGTCACCCCCCCCCCACCTACTGTTTTATGCTATTTTTCTGTGCTGTGCAGAATGTGTTTTATACTAAGCAAAATGTATGTGATGTTGAATATTATAAATGTGTGTGATAAAATATACTGCTGCTAGTGAAGTGCGGATCCCCGAGGTAGCAGAGCAGGGACCGTGTAGTAGCATGATGGAGCTGGAGTAGCAAAAATGTAGTGCCAGATTCTCTTTAATGGCCAACTGAAAAGATAATGAAAAACTGCTAGCCTGCAAAAGTACTTAAGCCTCTTCGTCAGGTGTGGTTTATACGGAATTTGTCAAGTCCCTTGAATTTTGCTAACTGCTACTGTAGCAATCTGCACAACAATTTCTTTAGTCTAATAAAGTGTTTGTGTGCTTACTTAGCTTGCAGATTTTTAAAAATTAACTTTTATCCTGCAGCATAAAATATGCTAAAGATGCAGGGTTAGTGGAAAGGGATGTTCTCTTTCCCCAGTGGCGTAACTAGAATTCAATGCGACCCCATGCAAAGATTGAGCCTGGGTCCCCCCTACATGTTGGTCAGATGTATGGGGCGTTGTAGCCTTCTAAATCCTATAAAGATATACAAGTTGCCCCCTCCCCCTTAGTTGTGCAGTACTGACCCCATTCTGTACCAATGTTCCCCATTCTGGACCACGTACAGGTAAATATGTCCCCCATCCTACTGTATGACCACATCATGGCTATATCCTGGTATATACGGCCCAATCCTAGTATATATATTCCCATCATGGCCCCATTCTGGTATATATGGCCTCTTCCTGGTATACATGTCTCCATCATGGCCCAATCCTGGTATAGATGTCCCCAAAATGGGCCTATCCTAGTATACATGTCACCCTAATGGCCCCATCCTGGTATTCATGGCCCATTTATAGCCGCATCCTGACATTCATGGCCACATAATGGCCCCATCCTGGTATACATGTCCCCTTAATGGCCCCATCTTAGTCTATATGTCCCTGAAAATGGCATCCTGGTACATATGACAGTGAAAAAAAAAAACGACTATACTTGCATTCCCGTTCAAATACACAACACGGCACTCCTGGTGTGGTGAGGTTCCCAGATAGGATCCAACTAACAAACACAGAATCTGGCACTCAAATTTGCATGAGTCAGTAAATAATTTTAATGTGGCAAAAAAAGTGAACAATACGTAACATTTTGGTTTAAAAAAAACCTTCTTCAAACGTACACTGTCAGGAATGTAATGTAGGGAAGTGGTTACTGCAGGTCTATGTGAATGACACAAAACAGGATGTGCAGTACGATCCGGATGCCACGCTGGGTGCAGGAGGACAGAGCGCTATGGAAAATGGATATGATCACTAATGGTGCTGGCACCAGCGCCATTTACTCACTCATTTATTTGCTCATTCATGCAAATTTGAGTGCCACATTCTGTGTTTGTTATACTTACATACCCCTTGCTTCCTCGATATCCTCCTCCAATGATGGCATGTTGCAACTAACCAGCGTGTAAGTGGTGCAGCACATAATGTCACTGTGCACCCACTTACAACGTGGTTAGCATATTCTCTGCTCCCCACACCCTGGATTATGGGCAGGCGGAGCAGTGAATATAAATAGCCTTAATCAGTGGCTGGCACATTGCACTGCAGGGACCCAACGAGTCTCTGTGCTGCAGTGTATTTTAGTTGGATGTATGCCCTCGGATGCACATCCAGCTGAAACAGGCACTGGTGCCAGCGAGCTCCCTGTACCATTGCGCCCGGTCGCGGTCAAGATCACTGTGACCGCGATCGTTACACCCCTGTCTTTCCCCAAAGTAATCCTGGGTCAAATCATCTAATCACGCCTCATTCAGCGGGATTGACACCTTTATACACTAGTCTTACCTAATTCATCATTCATTATCATTCATAATTCAATTATTCCATGATGCAGAATGTGTTAACAGGCAACTGTGATTTCTTCTTGATACAGTAATGCTGTGGCATTGTTGCATACAGAATAAGTGATCAGACCATTGCAGGTTCACGTCCTCTAAGGGTACTATTAAGTAGAAAAATAATTGTTTTTAAAAAGTATGAAAAGCAAGATTTTTTTTCAAAATTTCTGTATTTTTTTTCACCAAGTAAAACAAAAACTATGGTATCTTCATAAACATACTTACCTGGAGAATGATTTTGCCACATCAGATTTATAGTGAAATGAATGCCTAAAATAAAAAATGACCCCCAAAATTGCAGAATTTCCCTTTTTTGCTATTTCTCCACCCCTTTCCCTCTTTCCCCACTTACTATTACCTTTAATGATACAAATGGATGGTGTGATTCAAAAGTACAACTCATCCAGAAAAAAAAACAAGCCCCCATATGGCAATATCAATAGACAAAAAAAAAAAGTTATGGCTCTTGGAATAAAGGCAGGGGAAAAAAAAGCCCAAAAATGAAAAATTGCCATGTACTTAAGGGGTCAAACATTTGAAGAGTCACTTATTTATACATAAAAGGGCATAGAAATGCTAATAATCCATATATACCCATGTGGACAAAATTGTTGGTACCTTTGTGTTAGGACTCACTCATACTGGCGTTTAATACAGAGGAGTACCATGTAAGAAATCTCACATTGCATTTGGACCACTGTTAGTCAGATCTGTGAGTGTTTCCTCAGCTCTAATAGGTCTGAGGAAAAAAAAATCACTGCAAGCTGTGATTGGCAGCGTGTCTTGGATCATTTGCACCCATACAAGTCGGATGATATCTAAAGCCTGCTTTACACGTTGCAATTTACACGTTGCAACGCCCCCATCGTATGTGTGGCACGTTCAATTTGTTGAACGTGCTGCACAAACGATTAATCCCCGTCACACGTACTTACCTTCCATACAACCTCGATGTGGGCGGCGAACGTCCACTTCCTGGAGTGGGAGGGAAGTTCGGCGTCACATCGACGTTACGCGGCAGCCGGCTAATAGAAGCGGAAGGGCGGAGCTGAGCGGGACATAAACATCCCGCCCACCTCCTTCCTTCCGCATTGTGGGCCGGGAGCCGCAGGACGCAGGTAAGATCTGTTCATCATTCCCGGGGTGTCACACACTGCAATGTGCGCTACCCTGGGTACGATGAACAATCTGACGTGCAATTCTAGAGAAAGGTACGATGTGTATGTGATGAACGTTTTAATGTTCAATCGCAATCGCAAGTACATGTCACACACTGCAATGTACCTTCCAATGCCGGATGTGCGTCACTTACGACGTGACCCCGCCGACACATTGTAAGATACATTGCAGCGTGTAAAGCGGGCTTAAGTGTAGGCCGATATAAGCAGAGACAGGCAATGGAGAAGATGAGATTAATCTCCCCATGTTCTCCTCACCTATGCTCGATTCTTGCATGTGAGAGAATCAAAGCACAGTAGAATAACCCACGGCTCACACTCACAGCAGAGATTGAGCCGAATATTATTATCATATCACATCCAATGGTTTTACATCAAATATTATACACTAGTATGACTCCAGGCTTAGGGCTACTTTGCACACAGAGATAAATCTTTGGCAGATCTGTGGTTGCAGTGAAATCATGGACATATTGTTCCATTTGTACACAGCCAGAAACCTGGCACTGATTGTCCACAATTTCACTGCAACCACAGATCTGCCGCAGATTTATCTCTGTGTGCAAAGTACCCCTTAACCTAAGAAAAACCCACACTGCTCACTGAAATAACTTGAAACTGACAACAATAATTTTCAATTTCAATTTACTGAATATCAACTAATGAAATTCAGCCATTGGTATTGAATTGTGGTTCAACCGGATGTGTGGTGCCGCAGAAGCGACGAACCACATCACTACTGGGCAGAAAACGATATTTTGATTTAGAACGATCTCTCCATGACCACCGATTTTTCCCTCTTTTACGATCGTTTACGGTCGCTCAGAGGAATCACACGCTGCGATCTTGCTAACAAGGCCGGATGTGCGTCACAACCACCATGACCCTGACAATATTTCCTGAGCAATATCGCAGCATGTAAAGCCCCTTTTAGATTAATAGATTGTTGCACAACGTTTGAGGCAATCACTGGAGACAATCAATTTCTCTACCTCTCAATGAGACTTCTTTACCTGTCCACATGTATTTTGACCTACTTGTGGTGAACAAACCCCTCTGTCTAAGGTTTGTAGGATGCCTTCTCCAGAATGCATGTTTCAGTTCCGTCCACAGATGTTCAAAAAAATTTAGATCAGGGCTTACAGAAGCCACGAATAAGCCTATATCACAACCCATACTTGGAAATGGTATGCATAACAAGATAAGCAGTATTAATAACGAGATGGAAGCCTATGCAACAATTTCAATTAAAATTATTTTTATTCAAAAAATTGATTAAAAGGTTCCCAAAATGAAAGAAACTACATCAAGTACAAGGATAGAAAAACAATCAGGACACCTGGCAGGCGCTACTGGTAGGCAAAAAGTACAAATAGGAGACAGAAAAATACAATGAAAAATGCATATGTGAGCATATAAAATGCTGAATATATCATGTGGTTAATATAGATAATAAATTAATATGTTAAGAAGAGGGACAAATTGTGGATTAGGTAGGGAATCAGGACCTGTTTCCACAATATTTAGGGATTCACAGCTTGGCTTATGGCATCCACATCAGCCACATTACTACGTTGTTAGTGGGCTTACCAAATACAAAGCAGTAGTACTAGCATTTTGTGCTGCCTCATACACTAAACACACCTCTCCTTATACGCTTTGGAGGTGCTGGCCTGCCCGGCTGCTAGTGTGATGTCAGGCCGTGTTTCCATCTGGGCCAGAGGTGGCCCAGTAACATACGTTTGGGAGGAACTGCTCTTACTTAAACATTTGGGTGATCCATCCCTCATTGAGAGTCAGATAGTAGAATACATATTCCATAGCAGTTTACAATGTTCGGTTTTACTCTCCTCATCCATGTCATTCTGCAGCTCTCAGTTCAAGTTTTCAGAGGGCCATTAGTTGTTCATCAACAGTAATTGTAATTTGCTATCCAATATGTGTCCCTTATCTCAGTCACAATGTAGTACAACCCGTGACAAGAGTCTCCAATGACAAATATTAGTTTGGTAGGGCTAATGTTCTAGTTTCTCCAGTGCACAATTTGCATTGTTTACAAAAATTAGCCCTATGGCCTTAAGCTGGGTTCACACATAGCGACAACGACGTCGCTGCTACGTCACCATTTTCTGTGACATAGCAGCGACTTCCCGTCGCTGTCGCTGTGTGTTACATCTAGCTACGACCCGGCTCCTGCTGTGAGGTCGCCGGTCGTTGCTGAATGTCCTGCTTCATTTTTTGCTCGTTGCTCTCCCACTGTGAAGCACACATCGCTGTGTGTGACAGCGAGAGAGCGACAAACTAAAGCGAGCAGGATGCAGGGAGCCAGCTTCTGACAGCCTGCGGTAAGCTGTAACCAAGGTAAACATCGGGTAACCAAGGGAAGCCCTTTCCTTGGTTACCCGATATTTACTTTAGTTACAGCGTTCGCTGCTCTCAGGCTGCCAGTGCCGGCTCCCTGCTCCCTTCACGCAGCCAGACTACACATCGGGAAATAAGCAAAGGTTTGCTTATTAACCCGATGTGTACTGTGGCTATGAGTGCAGGGAGCCAGCGCTAAGCGGTGTGCGCTTGTAACCAAGGTAAACATCGGGTAACCAGAGAAGCACTTTGGTTGGTTACCTGATATTTACCTTAGTTACCACAGCGACGCGTGTTGTTATGTTCACTGCTGCGTCTGCTGTTTTTGACAGCTAAGCAGCAATCATAACAGCGACTTACAAGGTCGCTGTTTCATCACAGAAAATGGTGACGTAACAGCGACGTCATTGTCGCTGTAGCTATGTGTGAACCCAGCTTAAATTATGGTTGCCACAGGGAGTCACCATCACAAGGGCCTCCAATGTCAAATAGTAATTAGGCTGGAGAAGGAGTACTGTGCTGGTTTGTCCACCACTGCACAATGTGCATAGTGTTTAAAAACATTAACCCTATGTGCTGAGTCATGGTTGATACAGGAAGGAAATGACTTTAAATGTGAAGGGGTGGACTTTAACAGCAGTAGTGAAAATAGACATTTTGGCAGAATTTAGTTTGGCTTGCTCTTATCTTGAGGGATTACAAACTGTGGAGAAATACAGTCCTTGTTAAATTTAATCAGAGTAAGTCTGTCTCCATTTTCTGTGGCGAGTCGTGTGCACCTATCAGTGATGATTGCCCCAGCAGAACTGAAAACACTCTCTGATATCAGGCTAGCAGCCGGGCAGGCCAGCCTCCTCCAAGGCGTATAAGGAGAGGAAGGGCCAAGTGTTCTGCTTGGACACTCAATAATTAAAGGGAACTGAAGGGACAGAAAGGACACAGTTATGGTTAATTAAGTACCCCTTGACCATGCTCTGCAACTTCTCTCTTCTTGGTATTGTTACAGGCACAGTTAGCCCTTGCTGATGAGCTGGTTTATTGGCCCAGTTTGCACACATTTTCTTTCCACCTCTGTTGGACCTGGTGTTCTTGTCTCTCCCCATTAATCCTTGGTGTTGAAAAGAGTCGGTAACTCTGCCGCCAGCGTTGTCTGAGAGTGATGTTTTCAGTAACTTATCCACGATGACCCTCTTGAAGGCTTCCATTGTGCAACACTTTGGTGACTCCAAAAGGAGAGAAGGAAATTTCTTCTTCTACCGTGGGTCCAGAAAGGTGGCTGACCAGTATAGGTAGTTGGATAAAATGTGTATTATGCGAGGGTCTTGCCACAGACACTTATTTTTAACTGTGCCATGTGGGACAAGCTGCAAACAGGCAAAGGTTCTGTGTCCCCACCAGGAGGAACAATACCCATCCTCTCCTCTAGTTGACCTGCCTCCTCCGCCACTTCCTCCCGTCCAGCCCATCTATGCTGTACAGACATGAAGTTGATGTTGAGAGTCCCCTGGATAGCATTTGGAGTCCCCTTAGTAGCACAGAAAAACAAGTTCATTCCCTCCTCTCCCTCCTCATCATCCTCATCATCACCCAATGTTGGATGGGCTGAGTAGTATCACCCATTGGGAAATCTGGGTCCATAGCCACATGCTGGGCACTCAAAGCTTCCTCTTTGAGATTATGCAGTGATTGTTTCAACAGACACAGCAGTGGGATGGTTAAGCTGATAATAGCCTGAACACCTCTCACGAGCTTGGTGCACTACTAGAGATGAGCGAACCGGTCCCGGTTCGGCTCGAGGTAGATTCGTCGAACGGAGCTCCCGTTCGAGTTCGGCTCGTCGAACGTTCGACGAACCGAACTCGAACTGCATAGGAAACAATGGCAGGCAATCACAAACACAGAAAAACACCTAGAAAACACACTCAAAGGTGTCCAAAAGGTGACAAACAACTCACAACACAACACAAACACATGGGAAAGTGACAAGGACATATACTCATGCGAAAACAAAACAGCTGGACAAGGAAAAAGAGGAGGACACACAGATATATGAGTATATGCAAGGAAACATCGATTCCATTATTGTGCAACTTGAGCCCTGCTCATTTTAGGCTTCCAATCTTGATAAATTGCCTGAGCTTGCCACGTACGCCTTGGGGATCTTGTCGTGTCCTGCAGCCAGCGTTCTCTCGGAACCTGTCTTCAGTGCTGCTGGGGGTCTGCTGGCAGATAAGCACATGTGTCTGTCCACTGACAATGTGGACATGGCTCTCAGAGGACTTTTCTTCCCCTGGGTCAGCCAGGGGAGGCGAAATGCACGTGTATTTTTGAGAGTGCTTCATGCAAAGCATCTTTTTCATTTTGAAAAGGGGGGTCAAGTGATGTCAGTCAAGTGCGGTGTGTGTGGCCCAATTAGTGGCAACGAGGGAGACTGTGGTTGGAGTCCCCTCGCTTTTGAAAAAAGAACCAAGATGAACAAGTCATGGCTCTCAGAGGACTTTTCTTCCCCTGGGTCATCCAGGGGACGGGAAAGGCACGCGTATTTTTGAGAGTGCTTCATGCCAAGCATCTTTTTCTTTTTCAAAAGGGGGGGTCAACTGATGCCAGTCAAGTGGGGTGTGTGTGGCCCAATTAGTGGCAACGAGGGAGACTGTGGTTGGAGTCCCCTCGCTGTGTTTCTAAAAGAACCAAGATGAACAAGTCATGGCTCTCAGAGGACTTTTCTTCCCCTGGGTCAGCCAGGGGACGGGAAAGGCACGCGTATTTTTGAGAGTGCTTCATGCCAAGCATCTTTTTCTTTTTCAAAAGGGGGGGTCAACTGATGCCAGTCAAGTGGGGTGTGTGTGGCCCAATTAGTGGCAACGAGGGAGACTGTGGTTGGAGTCCCCTCGCTGTGTTTCTAAAAGAACCAAGATGAACAAGTCATGGCTCTCAGAGGACTTTTCTTCCCCTGGGTCATCCAGGGGACGGGAAAGGCACGCGTATTTTTGAGAGTGCTTCATGCCAAGCATCTTTTTCTTTTTCAAAAGGGGGGTTCAACTGATGCCAGTCAAGTGGGGTGTGTGTGGCCCAATTAGTGGCAACGAGGGAGACTGTGGTTGGAGTCCCCTCGCTGTGTTTCTAAAAGAACCAAGATGAACAAGTCATGGCTCTCAGAGGACTTTTCTTCCCCTGGGTCAGCCAGGGGACGGGAAAGGCACGCGTATTTTTGAGAGTGCTTCATGCCAAGCATCTTTTTCTTTTTCAAAAGGGAAGGTCAACTGATGCCAGTCAAGTGGGGTGTGTGTGGCCCAGTTAGTGGAAACGAGGGAGACTGTGGTTGGAGTCCCCTCGCTGTGTTTCTAAAAGAACCAAGATGAACAAGTCATGGCTCTCAGAGGACTTTTCTTCCCCTGGGTCATCCAGAGGACGGGAAAGGCACGCGTATTTTTGAGAGTGCTTCATGCCAAGCATCTTTTTCTTTTTCAAAAGGGAAGGTCAACTGATGCCAGTCAAGTGGGGTGTGTGTGGCCCAGTTAGTGGAAACGAGGGAGACTGTGGTTGGAGTCCCCTCGCTGTGTTTCTAAAAGAACCAAGATAAACAAGTCATGGCTCTCAGAGGACTTTTCTTCCCCTGGGTCAGCCAGGGGACGGGAAAGGCACGCGTATTTTTGAGAGTGCTTCATGCCAAGCATCTTTTTCTTTTTCAAAAGGGAAGGTCAACTGATGCCAGTCAAGTGGGGTGTGTGTGGCCCAGTTAGTGGAAACGAGGGAGACTGTGGTTGGAGTCCCCTCGCTGTGTTTCTAAAAGAACCAAGATGAACAAGTCATGGCTCTCAGAGGACTTTTCTTCCCCTGGGTCATCCAGGGGACGGGAAAGGCACGCATATTTTTGAGAGTGCTTCATGCAAAGCATCTTTTTCTTTTTCAAAAGGGAAGGTCAACTGATGCCAGTCAAGTGGGGTGTGTGTGGCCCAGTTAGTGGAAACGAGGGAGACTGTGGTTGGAGTCCCCTCGCTGTGTTTCTAAAAGAACCAAGATGAACAAGTCATGGCTCTCAGAGGACTTTTCTTCCCCTGGGTCATCCAGGGGACGGGAAAGGCACGCGTATTTTTGAGAGTGCTTCATGCCAAGCATCTTTTTCTTTTTCAAAAAGGGGGGTCAACTGATGCCAGTCAAGTGGGGTGTGTGTGGCCCAATTAGTGGCAACGAGGGAGACTGTGGTTGGAGTCCCCTCGCTGTGTTTCTAAAAGAACCAAGATGAACAAGTCATGGCTCTCAGAGGACTTTTCTTCCCCTGGGTCAGCCAGGGGACGGGAAAAGCACGCGTATTTTTGAGAGTGCTTCATGCCAAGCATCTTTTTCTTTTTCAAAAGGGGGGGTCAACTGATGCCAGTCAAGTGGGGTGTGTGTGGCCCAATTAGTGGCAACGAGGGAGACTGTGGTTGGAGTCCCCTCGCTGTGTTTCTAAGAGAACCAAGATGAACAAGTCATGGCTCTCAGAGGACTTTTCTTCCCCTGGGTCATCCAGGGGACGGGAAAGGCACGCGTATTTTTGAGAGTGCTTCATGCCAAGCATCTTTTTCTTTTTCAAAAGGGGGGGTCAACTGATGCCAGTCAAGTGGGGTGTGTGTGGCCCAATTAGTGGCAACGAGGGAGACTGTGGTTGGATTCCCCTCGCTGTGTTTCTAAAAGAACCAAGATGAACAAGTCATGGCTCTCAGAGGACTTTTCTTCCCCTGGGTCAGCCAGGGGACGGGAAAGGCACGCGTATTTTTGAGAGTGCTTCATGCCAAGCATCTTTTTCTTTTTCAAAAGGGGGGGTCAACTGATGCCAGTCAAGTGGGGTGTGTGTGGCCCAATTAGTAGCAACGAGGGAGACTGTGGTTGGAGTCCCCTCGCTGTGTTTCTAAAAGAACCAAGCTGAACAAGTCATGGCTCTCAGAGGACTTTTCTTCCCCTGGGTCAGCCAGGGGACGGGAAAGGCACGCGTATTTTTGAGAGTGCTTCATGCCAAGCATCTTTTTCTTTTTCAAAAGGGAAGGTCAACTGATGCCAGTCAAGTGGGGTGTGTGTGGCCCAGTTAGTGGAAACGAGGGAGACTGTGGTTGGAGTCCCCTCGCTGTGTTTCTAAAAGAACCAAGATGAACAAGTTATGGCTCTCAGAGGACTTTTCTTCCCCTGGGTCATCCAGGGGACGGGAAAGGCACGCGTATTTTTGAGAGTGCTTCATGCCAAGCATCTTTTTCTTTTTCAAAAGGGAAGGTCAACTGATGCCAGTCAAGTGGGGTGTGTGTGGCCCAGTTAGTGGAAACGAGGGAGACTGTGGTTGGAGTCCCCTCGCTGTGTTTCTAAAAGAACCAAGATGAACAAGTCATGGCTCTCAGAGGACTTTTCTTCCCCTGGGTCATCCAGGGGACGGGAAAGGCACGCGTATTTTTGAGAGTGCTTCATGCCAAGCATCTTTTTCTTTTTCAAAAGGGGGGGTCAACTGATGCCAGTCAAGTGGGGTGTGTGTGGCCCAATTAGTGGCAACGAGGGAGACTGTGGTTGGAGTCCCCTCGCTGTGTTTCTAAAAGAACCAAGATGAACAAGTCATGGCTCTCAGAGGACTTTTCTTCCCCTGGGTCAGCCAGGGGACGGGAAAGGCACGCGTATTTTTGAGAGTGCTTCATGCCAAGCATCTTTTTCTTTTTCAAAAGGGAAGGTCAACTGATGCCAGTCAAGTGGGGTGTGTGTGGCCCAGTTAGTGGAAACGAGGGAGACTGTGGTTGGAGTCCCCTCGCTGTGTTTCTAAAAGAACCAAGATGAACAAGTCATGGCTCTCAGAGGACTTTTCTTCCCCTGGGTCATCCAGAGGACGGGAAAGGCACGCGTATTTTTGAGAGTGCTTCATGCCAAGCATCTTTTTCTTTTTCAAAAGGGAAGGTCAACTGATGCCAGTCAAGTGGGGTGTGTGTGGCCCAGTTAGTGGAAACGAGGGAGACTGTGGTTGGAGTCCCCTCGCTGTGTTTCTAAAAGAACCAAGATAAACAAGTCATGGCTCTCAGAGGACTTTTCTTCCCCTGGGTCAGCCAGGGGACGGGAAAGGCACGCGTATTTTTGAGAGTGCTTCATGCCAAGCATCTTTTTCTTTTTCAAAAGGGAAGGTCAACTGATGCCAGTCAAGTGGGGTGTGTGTGGCCCAGTTAGTGGAAACGAGGGAGACTGTGGTTGGAGTCCCCTCGCTGTGTTTCTAAAAGAACCAAGATGAACAAGTCATGGCTCTCAGAGGACTTTTCTTCCCCTGGGTCATCCAGAGGACGGGAAAGGCACGCGTATTTTTGAGAGTGCTTCATGCCAAGCATCTTTTTCTTTTTCAAAAGGGAAGGTCAACTGATGCCAGTCAAGTGGGGTGTGTGTGGCCCAGTTAGTGGAAACGAGGGAGACTGTGGTTGGAGTCCCCTCGCTGTGTTTCTAAAAGAACCAAGATAAACAAGTCATGGCTCTCAGAGGACTTTTCTTCCCCTGGGTCAGCCAGGGGACGGGAAAGGCACGCGTATTTTTGAGAGTGCTTCATGCCAAGCATCTTTTTCTTTTTCAAAAGGGAAGGTCAACTGATGCCAGTCAAGTGGGGTGTGTGTGGCCCAGTTAGTGGAAACGAGGGAGACTGTGGTTGGAGTCCCCTCGCTGTGTTTCTAAAAGAACCAAGATGAACAAGTCATGGCTCTCAGAGGACTTTTCTTCCCCTGGGTCATCCAGGGGACGGGAAAGGCACGCATATTTTTGAGAGTGCTTCATGCAAAGCATCTTTTTCTTTTTCAAAAGGGAAGGTCAACTGATGCCAGTCAAGTGGGGTGTGTGTGGCCCAGTTAGTGGAAACGAGGGAGACTGTGGTTGGAGTCCCCTCGCTGTGTTTCTAAAAGAACCAAGATGAACAAGTCATGGCTCTCAGAGGACTTTTCTTCCCCTGGGTCATCCAGGGGACGGGAAAGGCACGCGTATTTTTGAGAGTGCTTCATGCCAAGCATCTTTTTCTTTTTCAAAAAGGGGGGTCAACTGATGCCAGTCAAGTGGGGTGTGTGTGGCCCAATTAGTGGCAACGAGGGAGACTGTGGTTGGAGTCCCCTCGCTGTGTTTCTAAAAGAACCAAGATGAACAAGTCATGGCTCTCAGAGGACTTTTCTTCCCCTGGGTCATCCAGGGGAAGGGAAAGGCACGCGTATTTTTGAGAGTGCTTCATGCCAAGCATCTTTTTCTTTTTCAAAAGGGGGGTTCAACTGATGCCAGTCAAGTGGGGTGTGTGTGGCCCAATTAGTGGCAACGAGGGAGACTGTGGTTGGAGTCCCCTCGCTGTGTTTCTAAAAGAACCAAGATGAACAAGTCATGGCTCTCAGAGGACTTTTCTTCCCCTGGGTCAGCCAGGGGACGGGAAAGGCACGCGTATTTTTGAGAGTGCTTCATGCCAAGCATCTTTTTCTTTTTCAAAAGGGAAGGTCAACTGATGCCAGTCAAGTGGGGTGTGTGTGGCCCAGTTAGTGGAAACGAGGGAGACTGTGGTTGGAGTCCCCTCGCTGTGTTTCTAAAAGAACCAAGATGAACAAGTCATGGCTCTCAGAGGACTTTTCTTCCCCTGGGTCATCCAGAGGACGGGAAAGGCACGCGTATTTTTGAGAGTGCTTCATGCCAAGCATCTTTTTCTTTTTCAAAAGGGAAGGTCAACTGATGCCAGTCAAGTGGGGTGTGTGTGGCCCAGTTAGTGGAAACGAGGGAGACTGTGGTTGGAGTCCCCTCGCTGTGTTTCTAAAAGAACCAAGATAAACAAGTCATGGCTCTCAGAGGACTTTTCTTCCCCTGGGTCAGCCAGGGGACGGGAAAGGCACGCGTATTTTTGAGAGTGCTTCATGCCAAGCATCTTTTTCTTTTTCAAAAGGGAAGGTCAACTGATGCCAGTCAAGTGGGGTGTGTGTGGCCCAGTTAGTGGAAACGAGGGAGACTGTGGTTGGAGTCCCCTCGCTGTGTTTCTAAAAGAACCAAGATGAACAAGTCATGGCTCTCAGAGGACTTTTCTTCCCCTGGGTCATCCAGGGGACGGGAAAGGCACGCATATTTTTGAGAGTGCTTCATGCAAAGCATCTTTTTCTTTTTCAAAAGGGAAGGTCAACTGATGCCAGTCAAGTGGGGTGTGTGTGGCCCAGTTAGTGGAAACGAGGGAGACTGTGGTTGGAGTCCCCTCGCTGTGTTTCTAAAAGAACCAAGATGAACAAGTCATGGCTCTCAGAGGACTTTTCTTCCCCTGGGTCATCCAGGGGACGGGAAAGGCACGCGTATTTTTGAGAGTGCTTCATGCCAAGCATCTTTTTCTTTTTCAAAAAGGGGGGTCAACTGATGCCAGTCAAGTGGGGTGTGTGTGGCCCAATTAGTGGCAACGAGGGAGACTGTGGTTGGAGTCCCCTCGCTGTGTTTCTAAAAGAACCAAGATGAACAAGTCATGGCTCTCAGAGGACTTTTCTTCCCCTGGGTCAGCCAGGGGACGGGAAAAGCACGCGTATTTTTGAGAGTGCTTCATGCCAAGCATCTTTTTCTTTTTCAAAAGGGGGGGTCAACTGATGCCAGTCAAGTGGGGTGTGTGTGGCCCAATTAGTGGCAACGAGGGAGACTGTGGTTGGAGTCCCCTCGCTGTGTTTCTAAGAGAACCAAGATGAACAAGTCATGGCTCTCAGAGGACTTTTCTTCCCCTGGGTCATCCAGGGGACGGGAAAGGCACGCGTATTTTTGAGAGTGCTTCATGCCAAGCATCTTTTTCTTTTTCAAAAGGGGGGGTCAACTGATGCCAGTCAAGTGGGGTGTGTGTGGCCCAATTAGTGGCAACGAGGGAGACTGTGGTTGGATTCCCCTCGCTGTGTTTCTAAAAGAACCAAGATGAACAAGTCATGGCTCTCAGAGGACTTTTCTTCCCCTGGGTCAGCCAGGGGACGGGAAAGGCACGCGTATTTTTGAGAGTGCTTCATGCCAAGCATCTTTTTCTTTTTCAAAAGGGGGGGTCAACTGATGCCAGTCAAGTGGGGTGTGTGTGGCCCAATTAGTAGCAACGAGGGAGACTGTGGTTGGAGTCCCCTCGCTGTGTTTCTAAAAGAACCAAGATGAACAAGTCATGGCTCTCAGAGGACTTTTCTTCCCCTGGGTCAGCCAGGGGACGGGAAAGGCACGCGTATTTTTGAGAGTGCTTCATGCCAAGCATCTTTTTCTTTTTCAAAAGGGAAGGTCAACTGATGCCAGTCAAGTGGGGTGTGTGTGGCCCAGTTAGTGGAAACGAGGGAGACTGTGGTTGGAGTCCCCTCGCTGTGTTTCTAAAAGAACCAAGATGAACAAGTTATGGCTCTCAGAGGACTTTTCTTCCCCTGGGTCATCCAGGGGACGGGAAAGGCACGCGTATTTTTGAGAGTGCTTCATGCCAAGCATCTTTTTCTTTTTCAAAAGGGAAGGTCAACTGATGCCAGTCAAGTGGGGTGTGTGTGGCCCAGTTAGTGGAAACGAGGGAGACTGTGGTTGGAGTCCCCTCGCTGTGTTTCTAAAAGAACCAAGATGAACAAGTCATGGCTCTCAGAGGACTTTTCTTCCCCTGGGTCATCCAGGGGACGGGAAAGGCACGCGTATTTTTGAGAGTGCTTCATGCCAAGCATCTTTTTCTTTTTCAAAAGGGGGGGTCAACTGATGCCAGTCAAGTGGGGTGTGTGTGGCCCAATTAGTGGCAACGAGGGAGACTGTGGTTGGAGTCCCCTCGCTGTGTTTCTAAAAGAACCAAGATGAACAAGTCATGGCTCTCAGAGGACTTTTCTTCCCCTGGGTCAGCCAGGGGACGGGAAAGGCACGCGTATTTTTGAGAGTGCTTCATGCCAAGCATCTTTTTCTTTTTCAAAAGGGAAGGTCAACTGATGCCAGTCAAGTGGGGTGTGTGTGGCCCAGTTAGTGGAAACGAGGGAGACTGTGGTTGGAGTCCCCTCGCTGTGTTTCTAAAAGAACCAAGATGAACAAGTCATGGCTCTCAGAGGACTTTTCTTCCCCTGGGTCATCCAGAGGACGGGAAAGGCACGCGTATTTTTGAGAGTGCTTCATGCCAAGCATCTTTTTCTTTTTCAAAAGGGAAGGTCAACTGATGCCAGTCAAGTGGGGTGTGTGTGGCCCAGTTAGTGGAAACGAGGGTGACTGTGGTTGGAGTCCCCTCGCTGTGTTTCTAAAAGAACCAAGATGAACAAGTCATGGCTCTCAGAGGACTTTTCTTCCCCTGGGTCAGCCAGGGGACGGGAAAGGCACGCGTATTTTTGAGAGTGCTTCATGCCAAGCATCTTTTTCTTTTTCAAAAGGGAAGGTCAACTGATGCCAGTCAAGTGGGGTGTGTGTGGCCCAGTTAGTGGAAACGAGGGAGACTGTGGTTGGAGTCCTCTCGCTGTGTTTCTAAAAGAACCAAGATGAACAAGTCATGGCTCTCAGAGGACTTTTCTTCCCCTGGGTCATCCAGAAGACGGGAAAGGCACGCGTATTTTTGAGAGTGCTTCATGCAAAGCATCTTTTTCTTTTTCAAAAGGGAAGGTCAACTGATGCCAGTCAAGTGGGGTGTGTGTGGCCCAGTTAGTGGAAACGAGGGAGACTGTGGTTGGAGTCCCCTCGCTGTGTTTCTAAAAGAACCAAGATGAACAAGTCATGGCTCTCAGAGGACTTTTCTTCCCCTGGGTCATCCAGGGGACGGGAAAGGCACGCGTATTTTTGAGAGTGCTTCATGCCAAGCATCTTTTTCTTTTTCAAAAAGGGGGGTCAACTGATGCCAGTCAAGTGGGGTGTGTGTGGCCCAATTAGTGGCAACGAGGGAGACTGTGGTTGGAGTCCCCTCGCTGTGTTTCTAAAAGAACCAAGATGAACAAGTCATGGCTCTCAGAGGACTTTTCTTCCCCTGGGTCAGCCAGGGGACGGGAAAGGCACGTGTATTTTTGAGAGTGCTTCATGCCAAGCATCTTTTTCTTTTTCAAAAGGGGGGGTCAACTGATGCCAGTCAAGTGGGGTGTGTGTGGCCCAATTAGTGGCAACGAGGGAGACTGTGGTTGGAGTCCCCTCGCTGTGTTTCTAAAAGAACCAAGATGAACAAGTCATGGCTCTCAGAGGACTTTTCTTCCCCTGGGTCATCCAGGGGACGGGAAAGGCACGCGTATTTTTGAGAGTGCTTTATGCCAAGCATCTTTTTCTTTTTCAAAAGGGAAGGTCAACTGATGCCAGTCAAGTGGGGTGTGTGTGGCCCAGTTAGTGGAAACGAGGGAGACTGTGGTTGGAGTCCCCTCGCTGTGTTTCTAAAAGAACCAAGATGAACAAGTCATGGCTCTCAGAGGACTTTTCTTCCCTTGGGTCATCCAGGGGACGGGAAAGGCACGCGTATTTTTGAGAGTGCTTCATGCCAAGCATCTTTTTCTTTTTCAAAAGGGGGGGTCAACTGATGCCAGTCAAGTGGGGTGTGTGTGGCCCAATTAGTGGCAACGAGGGAGACTGTGGTTGGATTCCCCTCGCTGTGTTTCTAAAAGAACCAAGATGAACAAGTCATGGCTCTCAGAGGACTTTTCTTCCCCTGGGTCAGCCAGGGGACGGGAAAGGCACGCGTATTTTTGAGAGTGCTTCATGCCAAGCATCTTTTTCTTTTTCAAAAGGGGGGGTCAACTGATGCCAGTCAAGTGGGGTGTGTGTGGCCCAATTAGTGGCAACGAGGGAGACTGTGGTTGGAGTCCCCTCACTGTGTTTCTAAAAGAACCAAGATGAACAAGTCATGGCTCTCAGAGGACTTTTCTTCCCCTGGGTCAGCCAGGGGACGGGAAAGGCACGCGTATTTTTGAGAGTGCTTCATGCCAAGTATCTTTTTCTTTTTCAAAAGGGAAGGTCAACTGATGCCAGTCAAGTGGGGTGTGTGTGGCCCAGTTAGTGGAAACGAGGGAGACTGTGGTTGGAGTCTCCTCGCTGTGTTTCTAAAAGAACCAAGATGAACAAGTTATGGCTCTCAGAGGACTTTTCTTCCCCTGGGTCATCCAGGGGACGGGAAAGGCACGCGTATTTTTGAGAGTGCTTCATGCCAAGCATCTTTTTCTTTTTCAAAAGGGAAGGTCAACTGATGCCAGTCAAGTGGGGTGTGTGTGGCCCAGTTAGTGGAAACGAGGGAGACTGTGGTTGGAGTCCCCTCGCTGTGTTTCTAAAAGAACCAAGATGAACAAGTCATGGCTCTCAGAGGACTTTTCTTCCCCTGGGTCATCCAGGGGACGGGAAAGGCACGCGTATTTTTGAGAGTGCTTCATGCCAAGCATCTTTTTCTTTTTCAAAAGGGGGGGTCAACTGATGCCAGTCAAGTGGGGTGTGTGTGGCCCAATTAGTGGCAACGAGGGAGACTGTGGTTGGAGTCCCCTCGCTGTGTTTCTAAAAGAACCAAGATGAACAAGTCATGGCTCTCAGAGGACTTTTCTTCCCCTGTGTCAGCCAGGGGACGGGAAAGGCACGCGTATTTTTGAGAGTGCTTCATGCCAAGCATCTTTTTCTTTTTCAAAAGGGGGGGTCAACTGATGCCAGTCAAGTGGGGTGTGTGTGGCCCAATTAGTGGCAACGAGGTAGACTGTGGTTGGAGTCCCCTCGCTGTGTTTCTAAAAGAACCAAGATGAACAAGTCATGGCTCTCAGAGGACTTTTCTTCCCCTGGGTCAGCCAGGGGATGGGAAAGGCACGCGTATTTTTGAGAGTGCTTCATGCCAAGCATCTTTTTCTTTTTCAAAAGGGAAGGTCAACTGATGCCAGTCAAGTGGGGTGTGTGTGGCCCAGTTAGTGGAAACGAGGGAGACTGTGGTTGGAGTCCCCTCGCTGTGTTTCTAAAAGAACCAAGATGAACAAGTTATGGCTCTCAGAGGACTTTTCTTCCCCTGGGTCATCCAGGGGACGGGAAAGGCACGCGTATTTTTGAGAGTGCTTCATGCCAAGCATCTTTTTCTTTTTCAAAAGGGAAGGTCAACTGATGCCAGTCAAGTGGGGTGTGTGTGGCCCAGTTAGTGGAAACGAGGGAGACTGTGGTTGGAGTACCCTCGCTGTGTTTCTAAAAGAACCAAGATGAACAAGTCATGGCTCTCAGAGGACTTTTCTTCCCCTGGGTCATCCAGGGGACGGGAAAGGCACGCGTATTTTTGAGAGTGCTTCATGCCAAGCATCTTTTTCTTTTTCAAAAGGGGGGGTCAACTGATGCCAGTCAAGTGGGGTGTGTGTGGCCCAATTAGTGGCAACGAGGGAGACTGTGGTTGGAGTCCCCTCGCTGTGTTTCTAAAAGAACCAAGATGAACAAGTCATGGCTCTCAGAGGACTTTTCTTCCCCTGGGTCAGCCAGGGGACGGGAAAGGCACGCGTATTTTTGAGAGTGCTTCATGCCAAGCATCTTTTTCTTTTTCAAAAGGGAAGGTCAACTGATGCCAGTCAAGTGGGGTGTGTGTGGCCCAGTTAGTGGAAACGAGGGAGACTGTGGTTGGAGTCCCCTCGCTGTGTTTCTAAAAGAACCAAGATGAACAAGTCATGGCTCTCAGAGGACTTTTCTTCCCCTGGGTCATCCAGAGGACGAGAAAGGCACGCGTATTTTTGAGAGTGCTTCATGCCAAGCATCTTTTTCTTTTTCAAAAGGGAAGGTCAACTGATGCCAGTCAAGTGGGGTGTGTGTGGCCCAGTTAGTGGAAACGAGGGAGACTGTGGTTGGAGTCCCCTCGCTGTGTTTCTAAAAGAACCAAGATGAACAAGTCATGGCTCTCAGAGGACTTTTCTTCCCCTGGGTCAGCCAGGGGACGGGAAAGGCACGCGTATTTTTGAGAGTGCTTCATGCCAAGCATCTTTTTCTTTTTCAAAAGGGAAGGTCAACTGATGCCAGTCAAGTGGGGTGTGTGTGGCCCAGTTAGTGGAAACGAGGGAGACTGTGGTTGGAGTCCTCTCGCTGTGTTTCTAAAAGAACCAAGATGAACAAGTCATGGCTCTCAGAGGACTTTTCTTCCCCTGGGTCATCCAGGGGACGGGAAAGGAACGCGTATTTTTGAGAGTGCTTCATGCAAAGCATCTTTTTCTTTTTCAAAAGGGAAGGTCAACTGATGCCAGTCAAGTGGGGTGTGTGTGGCCCAGTTAGTGGAAACGAGGGAGACTGTGGTTGGAGTCCCCTCGCTGTGTTTCTAAAAGAACCAAGATGAACAAGTCATGGCTCTCAGAGGACTTTTCTTCCCCTGGGTCATCCAGGGGACGGGAAAGGCACACGTATTTTTGAGAGTGCTTCATGCCAAGCATCTTTTTCTTTTTCAAAAAGGGGGGTCAACTGATGCCAGTCAAGTGGGGTGTGTGTGGCCCAATTAGTGGCAACGAGGGAGACTGTGGTTGGAGTCCCCTCGCTGTGTTTCTAAAAGAACCAAGATGAACAAGTCATGGCTCTCAGAGGACTTTTCTTCCCCTGGGTCAGCCAGGGGACGGGAAAGGCACGCGTATTTTTGAGAGTGCTTCATGCCAAGCATCTTTTTCTTTTTCAAAAGGGGGGGTCAACTGATGCCAGTCAAGTGGGGTGTGTGTGGCCCAATTAGTGGCAACGAGGGAGACTGTGGTTGGAGTCCCCTCGCTGTGTTTCTAAAAGAACCAAGATGAACAAGTCATGGCTCTCAGAGGACTTTTCTTCCCCTGGGTCAGCCAGGGGACGGGAAAGGCTCGCGTATTTTTGAGAGTGCTTCATGCCAAGCATCTTTTTCTTTTTCAAAAGGGAAGGTCAACTGATGCCAGTCAAGTGGGGTGTGTGTGGCCCAGTTAGTGGAAACGAGGGAGACTGTGGTTGGAGTCCCCTCGCTGTGTTTCTAAAAGAACCAAGATAAACAAGTCATGGCTCTCAGAGGACTTTTCTTCCCCTGGGTCAGCCAGGGGACGGGAAAGGCACGCGTATTTTTGAGAGTGCTTCATGCCAAGCATCTTTTTCTTTTTCAAAAGGGAAGGTCAACTGATGCCAGTCAAGTGGGGTGTGTGTGGCCCAGTTAGTGGAAACGAGGGAGACTGTGGTTGGAGTCCCCTCGCTGTGTTTCTAAAAGAACCAAAATGAACAAGTCATGGCTCTCAGAGGACTTTTCTTCCCCTGGGTCATCCAGGGGACGGGAAAGGCACGCGTATTTTTGAGAGTGCTTCATGCAAAGCATCTTTTTCTTTTTCAAAAAGGGGGGTCAACTGATGCCAGTCAAGTGGGGTGTGTGTGGCCCAATTAGTGGCAACGAGGGAGACTGTGGTTGGATTCCCCTCGCTGTGTTTCTAAAAGAACCAAGATGAACAAGTCATGGCTCTCAGAGGACTTTTCTTCCCCTGGGTCAGCCAGGGGATGGGAAAGGCACGCGTATTTTTGAGAGTGCTTCATGCCAAGCATCTTTTTCTTTTTCAAAAGGGGGGGTCAACTGATGCCAGTCAAGTGGGGTGTGTGTGGCCCAATTAGTGGCAACGAGGGAGACTGTGGTTGGATTCCCCTCGCTGTGTTTCTAAAAGAACCAAGATGAACAAGTCATGGCTCTCAGAGGACTTTTCTTCCCCTGGGTCAGCCAGAGGACGGGAAAGGCACGCGTATTTTTGAGAGTGCTTCATGCCAAGCATCTTTTTCTTTTTCAAAAGGGAAGGTCAACTGATGCCAGTCAAGTGGGGTGTGTGTGGCCCAGTTAGTGGAAACGAGGGAGACTGTGGTTGGAGTCCCCTCGCTGTGTTTCTAAAAGAACCAAGATGAACAAGTTATGGCTCTCAGAGGACTTTTCTTCCCCTGGGTCATCCAGGGGACGGGAAAGGCACGCGTATTTTTGAGAGTGCTTCATGCCAAGCATCTTTTTCTTTTTCAAAAGGGAAGGTCAACTGATGCCAGTCAAGTGGGGTGTGTGTGGCCCAGTTAGTGGAAACGAGGGAGACTGTGGTTGGAGTCCCCTCGCTGTGTTTCTAAAAGAACCAAGATGAACAAGTCATGGCTCTCAGAGGACTTTTCTTCCCCTGTGTCAGCCAGGGGACGGGAAAGGCACGCGTGTTTTTGAGAGTGCTTCATGCCAAGCATCTTTTTCTTTTTCAAAAGAGGGGGTCAACTGATGCCAGTCAAGTGGGGTGTGTGTGGCCCAATTAGTGGCAACGAGGGAGACTGTGGTTGGAGTCCCCTCGCTGTGTTTCTAAAAGAACCAAGATGAACAAGTCATGGCTCTCAGAGGACTTTTCTTCCCCTGGGTCAGCCAGGGGACGGGAAAGGCACGCGTATTTTTGAGAGTGCTTCATGCCAAGCATCTTTTTCTTTTTCAAAAGGGAAGGTCAACTGATGCCAGTCAAGTGGGGTGTGTGTGGCCCAGTTAGTGGAAACGAGGGAGACTGTGGTTGGAGTCCCCTCGCTGTGTTTCTAAAAGAACCAAGATGAACAAGTCATGGCTCTCAGAGGACTTTTCTTCCCCTGGGTCATCCAGGGGACGGGAAAGGCACGCGTATTTTTGAGATTGCTTCATGCCAAGCATCTTTTTCTTTTTCAAAAGGGAAGGTCAACTGATGCCAGTCAAGTGGGGTGTGTGTGGCCCAGTTAGTGGAAACGAGGGAGACTGTGGTTGGAGTCCCCTCGCTGTGTTTCTAAAAGAACCAAGATGAACAAGTCATGGCTCCCAGAGGACTTTTCTTCCCCTGGGTCAGCCAGGGGACGGGAAAGGCACGCGTATTTTTGAGAGTGCTTCATGCCAAGCATCTTTTTCTTTTTCAAAAGGGGGGGTCAACTGATGCCAGTCAAATGGGGTGTGTGTGGCCCAATTAGTGGCAACGAGGGAGACTGTGGTTGGAGTCCCCTCGCTGTGTTTCTAAAAGAACCAAGATGAACAAGTCATGGCTCTCAGAGGACTTTTCTTCCCCTGGGTCAGCCAGGGGACGGGAAAGGCACGCGTATTTTTGAGAGTGCTTCATGCCAAGCATCTTTTTCTTTTTCAAAAGGGAAGGTCAACTGATGCCAGTCAAGTGGGGTGTGTGTGGCCCAGTTAGTGGAAACGAGGGAGACTGTGGTTGGAGTCCCCTCGCTGTGTTTCTAAAAGAACCAAGATGAACAAGTTATGGCTCTCAGAGGACTTTTCTTCCCCTGGGTCATCCAGGGGACGGGAAAGGCACGCGTATTTTTGAGAGTGCTTCATGCCAAGCATCTTTTTCTTTTTCAAAAGGGAAGGTCAACTGATGCCAGTCAAGTGGGGTGTGTGTAGCCCAGTTAGTGGAAACGAGGGAGACTGTGGTTGGAGTCCCCTCACTGTGTTTCTAAAAGAACCAAGATGAACAAGTCATGCCTCTCAGAGGACTTTTCTTCCCCTGGGTCAGCCAGGGGACGGGAAAGGCACGCGTATTTTTGAGAGTGCTTCATGCCAAGCATCTTTTTCTTTTTCAAAAGGGAAGGTCAACTGATGCCAGTCAAGTGGGGTGTGTGTGGCCCAGTTAGTGGAAACGAGGGAGACTATGGTTGTAGTCCCCTCGCTGTGTTTCTAAAAGAACCAAGATGAACAAGTTATGGCTCTCAGAGGACTTTTCTTCCCCTGGGTCATCCAGGGGACGGGAAAGGCACGCGTATTTTTGAGAGTGCTTCATGCCAAGCATCTTTTTCTTTTTCAAAAGGGAAGGTCAACTGATGCCAGTCAAGTGGGGTGTGTGTAGCCCAGTTAGTGGCAACGAGGGAGACTGTGGTTGGAGTCCCCTCACTGTGTTTCTAAAAGAACCAAGATGAACAAGTCATGGCTCTCAGAGGACTTTTCTTCCCCTGGGTCAGCCAGGGGACGGGAAAGGCACGCGTATTTTTGAGAGTGCTTCATGCCAAGCATCTTTTTCTTTTTCAAAAGGGAAGGTCAACTGATGCCAGTCAAGTGGGGTGTGTGTGGCCCAGTTAGTGGAAACGAGGGAGACTATGGTTGGTGTCCCCTCGCTGTGTTTCTAAAAGAACCAAGATGAACAAGTTATGGCTCTCAGAGGACTTTTCTTCCCCTGGGTCAGCCAGGGGACGGGAAAGGCACGCGTATTTTTGAGAGTGCTTCATGCCAAGCATCTTTTTCTTTTTCAAAAGGGGGGGTCAACTGATGCCAGTCAAGTGGGGTGTGTGTGGCCCAGTTAGTGGAAACGAGGGAGACTATGGTTGTAGTCCCCTCGCTGTGTTTCTAAAAGAACCAAGATGAACAAGTTATGGCTCTCAGAGGACTTTTCTTCCCCTGGGTCATCCAGGGGACGGGAAAGGCACGCGTATTTTTGAGAGTGCTTCATGCCAAGCATCTTTTTCTTTTTCAAAAGGGAAGGTCAACTGATGCCAGTCAAGTGGGGTGTGTGTAGCCCAGTTAGTGGCAACGAGGGAGACTGTGGTTGGAGTCCCCTCACTGTGTTTCTAAAAGAACCAAGATGAACAAGTCATGGCTCTCAGAGGACTTTTCTTCCCCTGGGTCAGCCAGGGGACGGGAAAGGCACGCGTATTTTTGAGAGTGCTTCATGCCAAGCATCTTTTTCTTTTTCAAAAGGGAAGGTCAACTGATGCCAGTCAAGTGGGGTGTGTGTGGCCCAGTTAGTGGAAACGAGGGAGACTGTGGTTGGAGTCCCCTCGCTGTGTTTCTAAAAGAACCAAGATGAACAAGTCATGGCTCTCAGAGGACTTTTCTTCCCCTGGGTCATCCAGGGGACGGGAAAGGCACGCGTATTTTTGAGATTGCTTCATGCCAAGCATCTTTTTCTTTTTCAAAAGGGAAGGTCAACTGATGCCAGTCAAGTGGGGTGTGTGTGGCCCAGTTAGTGGAAACGAGGGAGACTGTGGTTGGAGTCCCCTCGCTGTGTTTCTAAAAGAACCAAGATGAACAAGTCATGGCTCCCAGAGGACTTTTCTTCCCCTGGGTCATCCAGGGGACGGGAAAGGCACGCGTATTTTTGAGAGTGCTTCATGCCAAGCATCTTTTTCTTTTTCAAAAGGGGGGGTCAACTGATGCCAGTCAAATGGGGTGTGTGTGGCCCAATTAGTGGCAACGAGGGAGACTGTGGTTGGAGTCCCCTCGCTGTGTTTCTAAAAGAACCAAGATGAACAAGTCATGGCTCTCAGAGGACTTTTCTTCCCCTGGGTCAGCCAGGGGACGGGAAAGGCACGCGTATTTTTGAGAGTGCTTCATGCCAAGCATCTTTTTCTTTTTCAAAAGGGAAGGTCAACTGATGCCAGTCAAGTGGGGTGTGTGTGGCCCAGTTAGTGGAAACGAGGGAGACTGTGGTTGGAGTCCCCTCGCTGTGTTTCTAAAAGAACCAAGATGAACAAGTTATGGCTCTCAGAGGACTTTTCTTCCCCTGGGTCATCCAGGGGACGGGAAAGGCACGCGTATTTTTGAGAGTGCTTCATGCCAAGCATCTTTTTCTTTTTCAAAAGGGAAGGTCAACTGATGCCAGTCAAGTGGGGTGTGTGTAGCCCAGTTAGTGGAAACGAGGGAGACTGTGGTTGGAGTCCCCTCACTGTGTTTCTAAAAGAACCAAGATGAACAAGTCATGCCTCTCAGAGGACTTTTCTTCCCCTGGGTCAGCCAGGGGACGGGAAAGGCACGCGTATTTTTGAGAGTGCTTCATGCCAAGCATCTTTTTCTTTTTCAAAAGGGAAGGTCAACTGATGCCAGTCAAGTGGGGTGTGTGTGGCCCAGTTAGTGGAAACGAGGGAGACTATGGTTGTAGTCCCCTCGCTGTGTTTCTAAAAGAACCAAGATGAACAAGTTATGGCTCTCAGAGGACTTTTCTTCCCCTGGGTCATCCAGGGGACGGGAAAGGCACGCGTATTTTTGAGAGTGCTTCATGCCAAGCATCTTTTTCTTTTTCAAAAGGGAAGGTCAACTGATGCCAGTCAAGTGGGGTGTGTGTAGCCCAGTTAGTGGCAACGAGGGAGACTGTGGTTGGAGTCCCCTCACTGTGTTTCTAAAAGAACCAAGATGAACAAGTCATGGCTCTCAGAGGACTTTTCTTCCCCTGGGTCAGCCAGGGGACGGGAAAGGCACGCGTATTTTTGAGAGTGCTTCATGCCAAGCATCTTTTTCTTTTTCAAAAGGGAAGGTCAACTGATGCCAGTCAAGTGGGGTGTGTGTGGCCCAGTTAGTGGAAACGAGGGAGACTATGGTTGGTGTCCCCTCGCTGTGTTTCTAAAAGAACCAAGATGAACAAGTTATGGCTCTCAGAGGACTTTTCTTCCCCTGGGTCAGCCAGGGGACGGGAAAGGCACGCGTATTTTTGAGAGTGCTTCATGCCAAGCATCTTTTTCTTTTTCAAAAGGGAAGGTCAACTGATGCCAGTCAAGTGGGGTGTGTGTGGTCCAGTTAGTGGAAACGAGGGAGACTGTGGTTGGAGTCCCCTCGCTGTGTTTCTAAAAGAACCAAGATGAACAAGTCATGGCTCTCAGAGGACTTTTCTTCCCCTGGGTCATCCAGGGGACGGGAAAGGCACGCGTATTTTTGAGAGTGCTTCATGCCAAGCATCTTTTTCTTTTTCAAAAGGGGGGGTCAACTGATGCCAGTCAAGTGGGGTGTGTGTGGCCCAGTTAGTGGAAACGAGGGAGACTATGGTTGTAGTCCCCTCGCTGTGTTTCTAAAAGAACCAAGATGAACAAGTTATGGCTCTCAGAGGACTTTTCTTCCCCTGGGTCATCCAGGGGATGGGAAAGGCACGCGTATTTTTGAGAGTGCTTCATGCCAAGCATCTTTTTCTTTTTCAAAAGGGAAGGTCAACTGATGCCAGTCAAGTGGGGTGTGTGTAGCCCAGTTAGTGGCAACGAGGGAGACTGTGGTTGGAGTCCCCTCACTGTGTTTCTAAAAGAACCAAGATGAACAAGTCATGGCTCTCAGAGGACTTTTCTTCCCCTGGGTCAGCCAGGGGACGGGAAAGGCACGCGTATTTTTGAGAGTGCTTCATGCCAAGCATCTTTTTCTTTTTCAAAAGGGAAGGTCAACTGATGCCAGTCAAGTGGGGTGTGTGTGGCCCAGTTAGTGGAAACGAGGGAGACTATGGTTGGTGTCCCCTCGCTGTGTTTCTAAAAGAACCAAGATGAACAAGTTATGGCTCTCAGAGGACTTTTCTTCCCCTGGGTCAGCCAGGGGACGGGAAAGGCACGCGTATTTTTGAGAGTGCTTCATGCCAAGCATCTTTTTCTTTTTCAAAAGGGAAGGTCAACTGATGCCAGTCAAGTGGGGTGTGTGTGGTCCAGTTAGTGGAAACGAGGGAGACTGTGGTTGGAGTCCCCTCGCTGTGTTTCTAAAAGAACCAAGATGAACAAGTCATGGCTCTCAGAGGACTTTTCTTCCCCTGGGTCATCCAGGGGACGGGAAAGGCACGCGTATTTTTGAGAGTGCTTCATGCCAAGCATCTTTTTCTTTTTCAAAAGGGGGGGTCAACTGATGCCAGTCAAGTGGGGTGTGTGTGGCCCAATTAGTGGCAACGAGGGAGACTGTGGTTGGAGTCCCCTCGCTGTGTTTCTAAAAGAACCAAGATGAACAAGTCATGGCTCTCAGAGGACTTTTCTTCCCCTGTGTCAGCCAGGGGACGGGAAAGGCACGCGTATTTTTGAGAGTGCTTCATGCCAAGCATCTTTTTCTTTTTCAAAAGGGGGGGTCAACTGATGCCAGTCAAGTGGGGTGTGTGTGGCCCAATTAGTGGCAACGAGGGAGACTTTGGTTGGAGTCCCCTCGCTGTGTTTCTAAAAGAACCAAGATGAACAAGTCATGGCTCTCAGAGGACTTTTCTTCCCCTGGGTCAGCCAGGGGACGGGAAAGGCACACGTATTTTTGAGAGTGCTTCATGCCAAGCATCTTTTTCTTTTTCAAAAGGGAAGGTCAACTGATGCCAGTCAAGTGGGGTGTGTGTGGCCCAGTTAGTGGAAATGAGGGAGACTGTGGTTGGAGTCCCCTCGCTGTGTTTCTAAAAGAACCAAGATGAACAAGTCATGGCTCTCAGAGGACTTTTCTTCCCCTGGGTCATCCAGGGGACGGGAAAGGCACGCGTATTTTTGAGATTGCTTCATGCCAAGCATCTTTTTCTTTTTCAAAAGGGAAGGTCAACTGATGCCAGTAAAGTGGGGTGTGTGTGGCCCAGTTAGTGGAAACGAGGGAGACTGTGGTTGGAGTCCCCTCGCTGTGTTTCTAAAAGAACCAAGATGAACAAGTAATGGCTCCCAGAGGACTTTTCTTCCCCTGGGTCAGCCAGGGGACGGGAAAGGCACGCGTATTTTTTAGAGTGCTTCATGCCAAGCATCTTTTTCTTTTTCAAAAGGGGGGGTCAACTGATGCCAGTCAAGTGGGGTGTGTGTGGCCCAATTAGTGGCAACGAGGGAGACTGTGGTTGGAGTCCCCTCGCTGTGTTTCTAAAAGAACCAAGATGAACAAGTCATGGCTCTCAGAGGACTTTTCTTCCCCTGGGTCATCCAGGGGACGGGAAAGGCACGCGTATTTTTGATAGTCCTTCATGCCAAGCATCTTTTTCTTTTTCAAAAGTGGGGGTCAACTGATGCCAGTCAAGTGGGGTGTGTGTGGCCCAGTTAGTGGAAACGAGGGAGACTATGGTTGGTGTCCCCTCGCTGTGTTTCTAAAAGAACCAAGATGAACAAGTTATGGCTCTCAGAGGACTTTTCTTCCCCTGGGTCAGCCAGGGGACGGGAAAGGCACGCGTATTTTTGAGAGTGCTTCATGCCAAGCATCTTTTTCTTTTTCAAAAGGGAAGGTCAACTGATGCCAGTCAAGTGGGGTGTGTGTGGTCCAGTTAGTGGAAACGAGGGAGACTGTGGTTGGAGTCCCCTCGCTGTGTTTCTAAAAGAACCAAGATGAACAAGTCATGGCTCTCAGAGGACTTTTCTTCCCCTGGGTCATCCAGGGGACGGGAAAGGCACGCGTATTTTTGAGAGTGCTTCATGCCAAGCATCTTTTTCTTTTTCAAAAGGGGGGGTCAACTGATGCCAGTCAAGTGGGGTGTGTGTGGCCCAATTAGTGGCAACGAGGGAGACTGTGGTTGGAGTCCCCTCGCTGTGTTTCTAAAAGAACCAAGATGAACAAGTCATGGCTCTCAGAGGACTTTTCTTCCCCTGTGTCAGCCAGGGGACGGGAAAGGCACGCGTATTTTTGAGAGTGCTTCATGCAAAGCATCTTTTTCTTTTTCAAAAGGGGGGGTCAACTGATGCCAGTCAAGTGGGGTGTGTGTGGCCCAATTAGTGGCAACGAGGGCGACTGTGGTTGGAGTCCCCTCGCTGTGTTTCTAAAAGAACCAAGATGAACAAGTCATGGCTCTCAGAGGACTTTTCTTCCCCTGGGTCAGCCAGGGGACGGGAAAGGCACGCGTATTTTTGAGAGTGCTTCATGCCAAGCATCTTTTTCATTTTCAAAAGGGAAGGTCAACTGATGCCAGTCAAGTGGGGTGTGTGTGGCCCAGTTAGTGGAAACGAGGGAGACTGTGGTTGGAGTCCCCTCGCTGTGTTTCTAAAAGAACCAAGATGAACAAGTCATGGCTCTCAGAGGACTTTTCTTCCCCTGGGTCAGCCAGGGGACGGGAAAGGCACGCGTATTTTTGAGAGTGCTTCATGCCAAGCATCTTTTTCTTTTTCAAAAGGGGGGGTCAACTGATGCCAGTCAAGTGGGGTGTGTGTGGCCCAATTAGTGGCAACGAGGGAGACTGTGGTTGGAGTCCCCTCGCTGTGTTTCTAAAAGAACCAAGATGAACAAGTCATGGCTCTCAGAGGACTTTTCTTCCCCTGTGTCAGCCAGGGGACGGGAAAGGCACGCGTATTTTTGAGAGTGCTTCATGCAAAGCATCTTTTTCTTTTTCAAAAGGGGGGGTCAACTGATGCCAGTCAAGTGGGGTGTGTGTGGCCCAATTAGTGGCAACGAGGGCGACTGTGGTTGGAGTCCCCTCGCTGTGTTTCTAAAAGAACCAAGATGAACAAGTCATGGCTCTCAGAGGACTTTTCTTCCCCTGGGTCAGCCAGGGGACGGGAAAGGCACGCGTATTTTTGAGAGTGCTTCATGCCAAGCATCTTTTTCATTTTCAAAAGGGAAGGTCAACTGATGCCAGTCAAGTGGGGTGTGTGTGGCCCAGTTAGTGGAAACGAGGGAGACTGTGGTTGGAGTCCCCTCGCTGTGTTTCTAAAAGAACCAAGATGAACAAGTCATGGCTCTCAGAGGACTTTTCTTCCCCTGGATCATCCAGGGAACGGGAAAGGCACGCGTATTTTTGAGATTGTTTCATGCCAAGCATCTTTTTCTTTTTCAAAAGGGAAGGTCAACTGATGCCAGTCAAGTGGGGTGTGTGTGGCCCAATTAGTGGCAACGAGGGAGACTGTGGTTGGAGTCCCCTCGCTGTGTTTCTAAAAGAACCAAGATGAACAAGTCATGGCTCTCAGAGGACTTTTCTTCCCCTGGGTCATCCAGGGGACGGGAAAGGCACGCGTATTTTTGATAGTCCTTCATGCCAAGCATCTTTTTCTTTTTCAAAAGGGGGGGTCAACTGATGCCAGTCAAGTGGGGTGTGTGTGGCCCAATTAGTGGCAATGAGGGAGACTGTGGTTGGAGTCCCCTCGCTGTGTTTCTAAAAGAACCAAGATGAACAAGTCATGGCTCTCAGAGGACTTTTCTTCCCCTGTGTCAGCCAGGGGACGGGAAAGGCACGCGTATTTTTGAGAGTGCTTCATGCCAAGCATCTTTTTCTTTTTCAAAAGGGGGGGTCAACTGATGCCAGTCAAGTGGGGTGTGTGTGGCCCAATTAGTGGCAACGAGGGAGACTGTGGTTGGAGTCCCCTCGCTGTGTTTCTAAAAGAACCAAGATGAACAAGTCATGGCTCTCAGAGGACTTTTCTTCCCCTGGGTCAGCCAGGGGACGGGAAAGGCACGCGTATTTTTGAGAGTGCTTCATGCCAAGCATCTTTTTCTTTTTCAAAAGGGAAGGTCAACTGATGCCAGTCAAGTGGGGTGTGTGTGGCCCAGTTAGTGGAAACGAGGGAGACTGTGGTTGGAGTCCCCTCGCTGTGTTTCTAAAAGAACCAAGATGAACAAGTCATGGCTCTCAGAGGACTTTTCTTCCCCTGGATCATCCAGGGGACGGGAAAGGCACGCGTATTTTTGAGATTGCTTCATGCCAAGCATCTTTTTCTTTTTCAAAAGGGAAGGTCAACTGATGCCAGTCAAGTGGGGTGTGTGTGGCCCAATTAGTGGCAACGAGGGAGACTGTGGTTGGAGTCCCCTCGCTGTGTTTCTAAAAGAACCAAGATGAACAAGTCATGGCTCTCAGAGGACTTTTCTTCCCCTGGGTCATCCAGGGGACGGGAAAGGCACGCGTATTTTTGATAGTCCTTCATGCCAAGCATCTTTTTCTTTTTCAAAAGGGGGGGTCAACTGATGCCAGTCAAGTGGGGTGTGTGTGGCCCAATTAGTGGCAATGAGGGAGACTGTGGTTGGAGTCCCCTCACTGTGTTTCTAAAAGAACCAAGATGAACAAGTCATGGCTCTCAGAGGACTTTTCTTCCCCTGGGTCAGCCAGGGGACGGGAAAGGCACGCGTATTTTTGAGAGTGCTTCATGCCAAGCATCTTTTTCTTTTTCAAAAGGGAAGGTCAACTGATGCCAGTCAAGTGGGGTGTGTGTGGCCCAGTTAGTGGAAACGAGGGAGACTGTGGTTGGAGTCCCCTCGCTGTGTTTCTAAAAGAACCAAGATGAACAAGGTATGGCTCTCAGAGGACTTTTCTTCCCCTGGGTCATCCAGGGGACGGGAAAGGCACGCGTATTTTTGAGAGTGCTTCATGCCAAGCATCTTTTTCTTTTTCAAAAGGGAAGGTCAACTGATGCCAGTCAAGTGGGGTGTGTGTGGCCCAGTTAGTGGAAACGAGGGAGACTGTGGTTGGAGTCCCCTCGCTGTGTTTCTAAAAGAACCAAGATGAACAAGGTATGGCTCTCAGAGGACTTTTCTTCCCCTGGGTCATCCAGGGGACGGGAAAGGCACGCGTATTTTTGAGAGTGCTTCATGCCAAGCATCTTTTTCTTTTTCAAAAGGGAAGGTCAACTGATGCCAGTCAAGTGGGGTGTGTGTGGCCCAGTTAGTGGAAACGAGGGAGACTGTGGTTGGAGTCCCCTCGCTGTGTTTCTAAAAGAACCAAGATGAACAAGTCATGGCTCTCAGAGGACTTTTCTTCCCCTGGGTCAGCCAGGGGACGGGAAAGGCACGCGTATTTTTGAGAGTGCTTCATGCCAAGCATCTTTTTCTTTTTCAAAAGGAAAGGTCAACTGATGCCAGTCAAGTGGGGTGTGTGTGGCCCAGTTAGTGGAAACGAGGGAGACTGTGGTTGGAGTCCCCTCGCTGTGTTTCTAAAAGAACCAAGATGAACAAGTCATGGCTCTCAGAGGACTTTTCTTCCCCTGGGTCAGCCAGGGGACGGGAAAGGCACGCGTATTTTTGAGAGTGCTTCATGCCAAGCATCTTTTTCTTTTTCAAAAGGGAAGGTCAACTGATGCCAGTCAAGTGGGGTGTGTGTGGCCCAGTTAGTGGAAACGAGGGAGACTGTGGTTGGAGTCCTCTCGCTGTGTTTCTAAAAGAACCAAGATGAACAAGTCATGGCTCTCAGAGGACTTTTCTTCCCCTGGGTCATCCAGGGGACGGGAAAGGCACGCGTATTTTTGAGAGTGCTTCATGCAAAGCATCTTTTTCTTTTTCAAAAGGGAAGGTCAACTGATGCCAGTCAAGTGGGGTGTGTGTGGCCCAGTTAGTGGAAACGAGGGAGACTGTGGTTGGAGTCCCCTCGCTGTGTTTCTAAAAGAACCAAGATGAACAAGTCATGGCTCTCAGACGACTTTTCTTCCCCTGGGTCATCCAGGTGACGGGAAAGGCACGCGTATTTTTGAGAGTGCTTCATGCCAAGCATCTTTTTCTTTTTCAAAAAGGGGGGTCAACTGATGCCAGTCAAGTGGGGTGTGTGTGGCCCAATTAGTGGCAACGAGGGAGACTGTGGTTGGAGTCCCCTCGCTGTGTTTCTAAAAGAACCAAGATGAACAAGTCATGGCTCTCAGAGGACTTTTCTTCCCCTGGGTCAGCCAGGGGACAGGAAAGGCACGCGTATTTTTGAGAGTGCTTCATGCCAAGCATCTTTTTCTTTTTCAAAAGGGGGGGTCAACTGATGCCAGTCAAGTGGGGTGTGTGTGGCCCAATTAGTGGCAACGAGGGAGACTGTGGTTGGAGTCCCCTCGCTGTGTTTCTAAAAGAACCAAGATGAACAAGTCATGGCTGTCAGAGGACTTTTCTTCCCCTGGGTCATCCAGGGGACGGGAAAGGCACGCGTATTTTTGAGAGTGCTTCATGCCAAGCATCTTTTTCTTTTTCAAAAGGGGGGGTCAACTGATGCCAGTCAAGTGGGGTGTGTGTGGCCCAATTAGTGGCAACGAGGGAGACTGTGGTTGGATTCCCCTCGCTGTGTTTCTAAAAGAACCAAGATGAACAAGTCATGGCTCTCAGAGGACTTTTCTTCCCCTGGGTCAGCCAGGGGATGGGAAAGGCACGCGTATTTTTGAGAGTGCTTCATGCCAAGCATCTTTTTCTTTTTCAAAAGGGAAGGTCAACTGATGCCAGTCAAGTGGGGTGTGTGTGGCCCAGTTAGTGGAAACGAGGGAGACTGTGGTTGGAGTCCCCTCGCTGTGTTTCTAAAAGAACCAAGATGAACAAGTTATGGCTCTCAGAGGACTTTTCTTCCCCTGGGTCATCCAGGGGACGGGAAAGGCACGCGTATTTTTGAGAGTGCTTCATGCCAAGCATCTTTTTCTTTTTCAAAAGGGAAGGTCAACTGATGCCAGTCAAGTGGGGTGTGTGTGGCCCAGTTAGTGGAAACGAGGGAGACTGTGGTTGGAGTCCCCTCGCTGTGTTTCTAAAAGAACCAAGATGAACAAGTCATGGCTCTCAGAGGACTTTTCTTCCCCTGGGTCATCCAGGGGACGGGAAAGGCACGCGTATTTTTGAGAGTGCTTCATGCCAAGCATCTTTTTCTTTTTCAAAAGGGGGGGTCAACTGATGCCAGTCAAGTGGGGTGTGTGTGGCCCAATTAGTGGCAACGAGGGAGACTGTAGTTGGAGTCCCCTCGCTGTGTTTCTAAAAGAACCAAGATGAACAAGTCATGGCTCTCAGAGGACTTTTCTTCCCCTGTGTCAGCCAGGGGACGGGAAAGGCACGCGTATTTTTGAGAGTGCTTCATGCCAAGCATCTTTTTCTTTTTCAAAAGAGGGGGTCAACTGATGCCAGTCAAGTGGGGTGTGTGTGGCCCAATTAGTGGCAACGAGGGAGACTGTGGTTGGAGTCCCCTCGCTGTGTTTCTAAAAGAACCAAGATGAACAAGTCATGGCTCTCAGAGGACTTTTCTTCCCCTGGGTCAGCCAGGGGACGGGAAAGGCACGCGTATTTTTGAGAGTGCTTCATGCCAAGCATCTTTTTCTTTTTCAAAAGGGAAGGTCAACTGATGCCAGTCAAGTGGGGTGTGTGTGGCCCAGTTAGTGGAAACGAGGGAGACTGTGGTTGGAGTCCCCTCGCTGTGTTTCTAAAAGAACCAAGATGAACAATTCATGGCTCTCAGAGGACTTTTCTTCCCCTGGGTCATCCAGGGATGGGAAAGGCACGCGTATTTTTGAGATTGCTTCATGCCAAGCATCTTTTTCTTTTTCAAAAGGGAAGGTCAACTGATGCCAGTCAAGTGGGGTGTGTGTGGCCCAGTTAGTGGAAACGAGGGAGACTGTGGTTGGAGTCCCCTCGCTGTGTTTCTAAAAGAACCAAGATGAACAAGTCATGGCTCCCAGAGGACTTTTCTTCCCCTGGGTCAGCCAGGGGACGGGAAAGGCACGCGTATTTTTGAGAGTGCTTCATGCCAAGCATCTTTTTCTTTTTCAAAAGGGGGGGTCAACTGATGCCAGTCAAGTGGGGTGTGTGTGGCCCAATTAGTGGCAACGAGGGAGACTGTGGTTGGAGTCCCCTCGCTGTGTTTCTAAAAGAACCAAGATGAACAAGTCATGGCTCTCAGAGGACTTTTCTTCCCCTGGGTCAGCCAGGGGACGGGAAAGGCACGCGTATTTTTGAGAGTGCTTCATGCCAAGCATCTTTTTCTTTTTCAAAAGGGAAGGTCAACTGATGCCAGTCAAGTGGGGTGTGTGTGGCCCAGTTAGTGGAAACGAGGGAGACTGTGGTTGGAGTCCCCTTGCTGTGTTTCTAAAAGAACCAAGATGAACAAGTTATGGCTCTCAGAGGACTTTTCTTCCCCTGGGTCATCCAGGGGACGGGAAAGGCACGCGTATTTTTGAGAGTGCTTCATGCCAAGCATCTTTTTCTTTTTCAAAAGGGAAGGTCAACTGATGCCAGTCAAGTGGGGTGTGTGTAGCCCAGTTAGTGGAAACGAGGGAGACTGTGGTCGGAGTCCCCTCGCTGTGTTTCTAAAAGAACCAAGATGAACAAGTCATGGCTCTCAGAGGACTTTTCTTCCCCTGGGTCATCCAGGAGACGGGAAAGGCACGCGTATTTTTGAGAGTGCTTCATGCCAAGCATCTTTTTCTTTTTCAAAAGGGGGGGTCAACTGATGCCAGTCAAGTGGGGTGTGTGTGGCCCAATTAGTGGCAACGAGGGAGACTGTGGTTGGAGTCCCCTCGCTGTGTTTCTAAAAGAACCAAGATGAACAAGTCATGGCTCTCAGAGGACTTTTCTTCCCCTGGGTCAGCCAGGGGACGGGAAAGGCACGCGTATTTTTGAGAGTGCTTCATGCCAAGCATCTTTTTCTTTTTCAAAAGGGAAGGTCAACTGATGCCAGTCAAGTGGGGTGTGTGTGGCCCAGTTAGTGGAAACGAGGGAGACTGTGGTTGGAGTCCCCTCGCTGTGTTTCTAAAAGAACCAAGATGAACAAGTCATGGCTCTCAGAGGACTTTTCTTCCCCTGGGTCATCCAGAGGACGGGAAAGGCACGCGTATTTTTGAGAGTGCTTCATGCCAAGCATCTTTTTCTTTTTCAAAAGGGAAGGTCAACTGATGCCAGTCAAGTGGGGTGTGTGTGGCCCAGTTAGTGGAAACGAGGGAGACTGTGGTTGGAGTCCCCTCGCTGTGTTTCTAAAAGAACCAAGATGAACAAGTCATGGCTCTCAGAGGACTTTTCTTCCCCTGGGTCAGCCAGGGGACGGGAAAGGCACGCGTATTTTTGAGAGTGCTTCATGCCAAGCATCTTTCTCTTTTTCAAAAGGGAAGGTCAACTGATGCCAGTCAAGTGGGGTGTGTGTGGCCCAGTTAGTGGAAACGAGGGAGACTGTGGTTGGAGTCCCCTCGCTGTGTTTCTAAAAGAATCAAGATGAACAAGTCATGGCTCTCAGAGGACTTTTCTTCCCCTGGGTCATCCAGGGGACGGGAAAGGCACGCGTATTTTTGAGAGTGCCTCATGCAAAGCATCTTTTTCTTTTTCAAAAGGGAAGGTCAACTGATGCCAGTCAAGTGGGGTGTGTGTGGCCCAGTTAGTGGAAACGAGGGAGACTGTGGTTGGAGTCCCCTCGCTGTGTTTCTAAAAGAACCAAGATGAACAAGTCATGGCTCTCAGAGGACTTTTCTTCCCCTGGGTCATCCAGGGGACGGGAAAGGCACGCGTATTTTTGAGAGTGCTTCATGCCAAGCATCTTTTTCTTTTTCAAAAAGGGGGGTCAACTGATGCCAGTCAAGTGGGGTGTGTGTGGCCCAATTAGTGGCAACGAGGGAGACTGTGGTTGGAGTCCCCTCGCTGTGTTTCTAAAAGAACCAAGATGAACAAGTCATGGCTCTCAGAGGACTTTTCTTCCCCTGGGTCAGCCAGGGGACGGGAAAGGCACGCGTATTTTTGAGAGTGCTTCATGCCAAGCATCTTTTTCTTTTTCAAAAGGGGGGGTCAACTGATGCCAGTCAAGTGGGGTGTGTGTGGCCCAATTAGTGGCAACGAGGGAGACTGTGGTTGGAGTCCCATCGCTGTGTTTCTAAAAGAACCAAGATGAACAAGTCATGGCTCTCAGAGGACTTTTCTTCCCCTGGGTCATCCAGGGGACGGGAAAGGCACGCGTATTTTTGAGAGTGCTTCATGCCAAGCATCTTTTTCTTTTTCAAAAGGGGGGGTCAACTGATGCCAGTCAAGTGGGGTGTGTGTGGCCCAATTAGTGGCAACGAGGGAGACTGTGGTTGGAGTCCCCTCACTGTGTTTCTAAAAGAACCAAGATCAACAAGTCATGGCTCTCAGAGGACTTTTCTTCCCCTGGGTCAGCCAGGGGACGGGAAAGGCACGCGTTTTTTTGAGAGTGCTTCATGCCAAGCATCTTTTTCTTTTTCAAAAGGGGGGGTCAACTGATGCCAGTCAAGTGGGGTGTGTGTGGCCCAGTTAGTGGAAACGAGGGAGACTATGGTTGGAGTCCCCTCGCTGTGTTTCTAAAAGAACCAAGATGAACAAGTTATGGCTCTCAGAGGACTTTTCTTCCCCTGGGTAAGCCAGGGGACGGGAAAGGCACGCGTATTTTTGAGAGTGCTTCATGCCAAGCATCTTTTTCTTTTTCAAAAGGGAAGGTCAACTGATGCCAGTCAAGTGGGGTGTGTGTGGCCCAGTTAGTGGAAACGAGGGAGACTGTGGTTGGAGTCCCCTCGCTGTGTTTCTAAAAGAACCAAGATGAACAAGTCATGGCTCTCAGAGGACTTTTCTTCCCCTGGGTCATCCAGGGGACGGGAAAGGCACGCGTATTTTTGAGAGTGCTTCATGCCAAGCATCTTTTTCTTTTTCAAAAGGGGGGGTCAACTGATGCCAGTCAAGTGGGGTGTGTGTGGCCCAATTAGTGGCAACGAGGGAGACTGTGGTTGGAGTCCCCTCGCTGTGTTTCTAAAAGAACCAAGATGAACAAGTCATGGCTCTCAGAGGACTTTTCTTCCCCTGTGTCAGCCAGAGGACGGGAAAGGCACGCGTATTTTTGAGAGTGCTTCATGCCAAGCATCTTTTTCTTTTTCAAAAGGGGGGGTCAACTGATGCCAGTCAAGTGGGGTGTGTGTGGCCCAATTAGTGGCAACGAGGGAGACTGTGGTTGGAGTCCCCTCGCTGTGTTTCTAAAAGAACCAAGATGAACAAGTCATGGCTCTCAGAGGACTTTTCTTCCCCTGGGTCAGCCAGGGGACGGGAAAGGCACGCGTATTTTTGAGAGTGCTTCATGCCAAGCATCTTTTTCTTTTTCAAAAGGGAAGGTCAACTGATGCCAGTCAAGTGGGGTGTGTGTGGCCCAGTTAGTGGAAACGAGGGAGACTATGGTTGGAGTCCCCTCGCTGTGTTTCTAAAAGAACCAAGATGAACAAGTTATGGCTCTCAGAGGACTTTTCTTCCCCTGGGTCAGCCAGGGGACGGGAAAGGCACGCGTATTTTTGAGAGTGCTTCATGCCAAGCATCTTTTTCTTTTTCAAAAGGGGGGGTCAACTGATGCCAGTCAAGTGGGGTGTGTGTGGCCCAATTAGTGGCAACGAGGGAGACTGTGGTTGGAGTCCCCTCACTGTGTTTCTAAAAGAACCAAGATCAACAAGTCATGGCTCTCAGAGGACTTTTCTTCCCCTGGGTCAGCCAGGGGACGGGAAAGGCACGCGTATTTTTGAGAGTGCTTCATGCCAAGCATCTTTTTCTTTTTCAAAAGGGGGGGTCAACTGATGCCAGTCAAGTGGGGTGTGTGTGGCCCAGTTAGTGGAAACGAGGGAGACTATGGTTGGAGTCCCCTCGCTGTGTTTCTAAAAGAACCAAGATGAACAAGTTATGGCTCTCAGAGGACTTTTCTTCCCCTGGGTAAGCCAGGGGACGGGAAAGGCACGCGTATTTTTGAGAGTGCTTCATGCCAAGCATCTTTTTCTTTTTCAAAAGGGAAGGTCAACTGATGCCAGTCAAGTGGGGTGTGTGTGGCCCAGTTAGTGGAAACGAGGGAGACTGTGGTTGGAGTCCCCTCGCTGTGTTTCTAAAAGAACCAAGATGAACAAGTCATGGCTCTCAGAGGACTTTTCTTCCCCTGGGTCATCCAGGGGACGGGAAAGGCACGCGTATTTTTGAGAGTGCTTCATGCCAAGCATCTTTTTCTTTTTCAAAAGGGGGGGTCAACTGATGCCAGTCAAGTGGGGTGTGTGTGGCCCAATTAGTGGCAACGAGGGAGACTGTGGTTGGAGTTCCCTCGCTGTGTTTCTAAAAGAACCAAGATGAACAAGTCATGGCTCTCAGAGGACTTTTCTTCCCCTGTGTCAGCCAGAGGACGGGAAAGGCACGCGTATTTTTGAGAGTGCTTCATGCCAAGCATCTTTTTCTTTTTCAAAAGGGGGGGTCAACTGATGCCAGTCAAGTGGGGTGTGTGTGGCCCAATTAGTGGCAACGAGGGAGACTGTGGTTGGAGTCCCCTCGCTGTGTTTCTAAAAGAACCAAGATGAACAAGTCATGGCTCTCAGAGGACTTTTCTTCCCCTGGGTCAGCCAGGGGACGGGAAAGGCACGCGTATTTTTGAGAGTGCTTCATGCCAAGCATCTTTTTCTTTTTCAAAAGGGAAGGTCAACTGATGCCAGTCAAGTGGGGTGTGTGTGGCCCAGTTAGTGGAAACGAGGGAGACTATGGTTGGAGTCCCCTCGCTGTGTTTCTAAAAGAACCAAGATGAACAAGTTATGGCTCTCAGAGGACTTTTCTTCCCCTGGGTCAGCCAGGGGACGGGAAAGGCACGCGTATTTTTGAGAGTGCTTCATGCCAAGCATCTTTTTCTTTTTCAAAAGGGAAGGTCAACTGATGCCAGTCAAGTGGGGTGTGTGTGGCCCAGTTAGTGGAAACGAGGGAGACTGTGGTTGGAGTCCCCTCGCTGTGTTTCTAAAAGAACCAAGATGAACAAGTCATGGCTCTCAGAGGACTTTTCTTCCCCTGGGTCATCCAGGGGACGGGAAAGGCACGCGTATTTTTGAGATTGCTTCATGCCAAGCATCTTTTTCTTTTTCAAAAGGGAAGGTCAACTGATGACAGTCAAGTGGGGTGTGTGTGGCCCAGTTAGTGGAAACGAGGGAGACTGTGGTTGGAGTCCCCTCGCTGTGTTTCTAAAAGAACCAAGATGAACAAGTCATGGCTCCCAGAGGACTTTTCTTCCCCTGGGTCAGCCAGGGGACGGGAAAGGCACGCGTATTTTTGAGAGTGCTTCATGCCAAGCATCTTTTTCTTTTTCAAAAGGGGGGGTCAACTGATGCCAGTCAAGTGGGGTGTGTGTGGCCAAATTAGTGGCAACGAGGGAGACTGTGGTTGGAGTCCCCTCGCTGTGTTTCTAAAAGAACCAAGATGAACAAGTCATGGCTCCCAGAGGACTTTTCTTCCCCTGGGTCATCCAGGGGACGGGAAAGGCACGCGTATTTTTGAGAGTCCTTCATGCCAAGCATCTTTTTCTTTTTCAAAAGGGGGGGTAAACTGATGCCAGTCAAGTGGGGTGTGTGTGGCCCAATTAGTGGCAATGAGGGAGACTGTGGTTGGAGTCCCCTCGCTGTGTTTCTAAAAGAACCAAGATGAACAAGTCATGGCTCTCAGAGGACTTTTCTTCCCCTGGGTCAGCCAGGGGACGGGAAAGGCACGCGTATTTTTGAGAGTGCTTCATGCCAAGCATCTTTTTCAAAAGGGAAGGTCAACTGATGCCAGTCAAGTGGGGTGTGTGTGGCCCAGTTAGTGGAAACGAGGGAGACTGTGGTTGGAGTCCTCTCGCTGTGTTTCTAAAAGAACCAAGATGAACAAGTCATGGCTCTCAGAGGACTTTTCTTCCCCTGGGTCATCCAGGGGACGGGAAAGGCACGCGTATTTTTGAGAGTGCTTCATGCCAAGCATCTTTTTCTTTTTCAAAAGGGAAGGTCAACTGATGCCAGTCAAGTGGCGTGTGTGTGGCCCAGTTAGTGGAAACGAGGGAGACTGTGGTTGGAGTCCCCTCGCTGTGTTTCTAAAAGAACCAAGATGAACAAGTCATGGCTCTCAGAGGACTTTTCTTCCCCTGGGTCAGCCAGGGGACGGGAAAGGCACGCGTATTTTTGAGAGTGCTTCATGCCAAGCATCTTTTTCTTTTTCAAAAGGGAAGGTCAACTGATGCCAGTCAAGTGGGGTGTGTGTGGCCCAGTTAGTGGAAACGAGGGAGACTGTGGTTGGAGTCCCCTCGCTGTGTTTCTAAAAGAACCAAGATGAACAAGTCATGGCTCTCAGAGGACTTTTCTTCCCCTGGGTAATCCAGGGGACGGGAAAGGCACGCGTATTTTTGAGAGTGCTTCATGCCAAGCATCTTTTTCTTTTTCAAAAAGGGGGGTCAACTGATGCCAGTCAAGTGGGGTGTGTGTGGCCCAATTAGTGGCAACGAGGGAGACTGTGGTTGGAGTCCCCTCGCTGTGTTTCTAAAAGAACCAAGATGAACAAGTCATGGCTCTCAGAGGACTTTTCTTCCCCTGGGTCATCCAGGGGATGGGAAAGGCACGCGTATTTTTGAGAGTGCTTCATGCCAAGCATCTTTTTCTTTTTCAAAAGGGAAGGTCAACTGATGTCAGTCAAGTGGGGTGTGTGTGGCCCAGTTAGTGGAAACGAGGGAGACTGTGGTTGGAGTCCCCTCGCTGTGTTTCTAAAAGAACCAAGATGAACAAGTCATGGCTCTCAGAGGACTTTCCTTCCCCTGGGTCATCCAGGGGACGGGAAAGGCACGCGTATTTTTGAGAGTGCTTCATGCCAAGCATCTTTTTCTTTTTCAAAAGGGGGGGTCAACTGATGCCAGTCAAGTGGGGTGTGTGTGGCCCAATTAGTGGCAACGAGGGAGACTGTGGTTGAATTCCCCTCGCTGTGTTTCTAAAAGAACCAAGATGAACAAGTCATGGCTCTCAGAGGACTTTTCTTCCCCTGGGTCAGCCAGGGGACGGGAAAGGCACGCGTATTTTTGAGAGTGCTTCATGCCAAGCATCTTTTTCTTTTTCAAAAGGGAAGGTCAACTGATGCCAGTCAAGTGGGGTGTGTGTGGCCCAGTTAGTGGAAACGAGGGAGACTGTGGTTGGAGTCCCCTCGCTGTGTTTCTAAAAGAACCAAGATGAACAAGTCATGGCTCTCAGAGGACTTTTCTTCCCCTGGGTCATGCAGGGGACGGGAAAGGCACGCGTATTTTTGAGAGTGCTTCATGCCAAGCATCTTTTTCTTTTTCAAAAGGGGGGGTCAACTGATGCCAGTCAAGTGGGGTGTGTGTGGCCCAATTAGTGGCAACGAGGGAGACTGTGGTTGGAGTCCCCTCGCTGTGTTTCTAAAAGAACCAAGATGAACAAGTCATGGCTCTCAGAGGACTTTTCTTCCCCTGGGTCAGCCAGGGGACGGGAAAGGCACGCATATTTTTGAGAGTGCTTCATGCCAAGCATCTTTTTCTTTTTCAAAAGGGAAGGTCAACTGATGCCAGTCAAGTGGGGTGTGTGTGTCCCAGTTAGTGGAAACGAGGGAGACTGTGGTTGGAGTCCCCTCGCTGTGTTTCTAAAAGAACCAAGATGAACAAGTCATGGCTCTCAGAGGACTTTTCTTCCCCTGGGTCATCCAGGGGACGGGAAAGGCACGCGTATTTTTGAGAGTGCTTCATGCCAAGCATCTTTTTCTTTTTCAAAAGGGAAGGTCAACTGATGCCAGTCAAGTGGGGTGTGTGTGGCCCAGTTAGTGGAAACGAGGGAGACTGTGGTTGGAGTCCCCTCGCTGTGTTTCTAAAAGAACCAAGATGAACAAGTCATGGCTCTCAGAGGACTTTTCTTCCCCTGGGTCAGCCAGGGGATGGGAAAGGCACGCGTATTTTTGAGAGTGCTTCATGCCAAGCATCTTTTTCTTTTTCAAAAGGGGGGGTCAACTGATGCCAGTCAAGTGGGGTGTGTGTGGCCCAATTAGTGGCAACGAGGGAGACTGTGGTTGGAGTCCCCTCGCTGTGTTTCTAAAAGAACCAAGATGAACAAGTCATGGCTCTCAGAGGACTTTTCTTCCCCTGGGTCATCCAGGGGACGGGAAAGGCACGCGTATTTTTGAGAGTGCTTCATGCCAAGCATCTTTTTCTTTTTCAAAAGGGAAGGTCAACTGATGCCAGTCAAGTGGGGTGTGTGTGGCCCAGTTAGTGGAAACGAGGGAGACTGTGGTTGGAGTCCCCTCGCTGTGTTTCTAAAAGAACCAAGATGAACAAGTCATGGCTCTCAGAGGACTTTTCTTCCCCTGGGTCATCCAGGGGACGGGAAAGGCACGCGTATTTTTGAGAGTGCTTCATGCCAAGCATCTTTTTCTTTTTCAAAAGGGAAGGTCAACTGATGCCAGTCAAGTGGGGTGTGTGTGGCCCAATTAGTGGCAACGAGGGAGACTGTGGTTGGTGTCCCCTCGCTGTTTTTCTAAAAGAACCAAGATGAACAAGTCATGGCTCTCAGAGGACTTTTCTTCCCCTGGGTCAGCCAGGGGACGGGAAAGGCACGCGTATTTTTGAGAGTGCTTCATGCCAAGCATCTTTTTCTTTTTCAAAAGGGAAGGTCAACTGATGCCAGTCAAATGGGGTGTGTGTGGCCCAATTAGTGGCAACGAGGGAGACTGTGGTTGGAGTCCCCTTACTGTGTTTTACATGCTTTTAGAAGGGCATGACATGGCTTAGAGGTTGACTTTCAGCATCTGGATACTGTTGGCTACCAAAATGCTGCCTTTCCAACCTTTTTAACCGAGGATTTTCGAGACCTTATGCCCATCGCAGTGCCCCAAGAGCCGATGCCCAGGCGCCACTCCTTCTCCAACAAAGGCGTGCACGCGCTACACCAGCATGTCGCACTAAACATCACTGATTCCTTGAGAAACTCTGTGTGACAGGGTGCATTTCACCACAGATAATTGGCCCAGTAAGCATGGACAGGGGCGTTACATGTCGCTGACTGGGCAATAGGTTACTGTGGGGAGAGATGGAGAAGGGTCTGCTGTACAAGTCTTGCCGTCCCCACGAGTTGTGTCAATCCTTCTTCTGTATGTAGAAGTTAATACACTGCTTCTGCCTCTTCAACCTCGTGTGGGTCCTCCACCTTGGCGCAAACCCTGTGTGGTCAGGCCACCCTTCCTTGTAACTGCGCACAAGGACTACCACACACCTCCTTACTATGCTGGCAGCAGAGCTCAATGCCATCAGGCGGTCAAAGGTTTACTTTGAAATGTATGGGAAATGTGATTCACACCGCTGAGAAGTTGTGGACGGTTAGCTCTGGAGACCGAGTTTCATCAATGGTTGTCTCCACTCAACCAGCAGCCAGGGAAGGCCGGGTGCGACAATGATGCAAACATGGGTGCCGCCCTTCGCTGTGACAATGTGACACACGTGCCTTGTGTGGTTCACGTGTTGAACCTGGTTGTCCAGCAATTTTTAAAGCACTATCCTGGCCCACATGGCCTTCTGCAGAGAGCACGGTGTAACGCCTTCCTTGATCCACACACTCAGATGGGCTGTAAATGATAGGCTAGAGGGAAGCCACTCACCAAGCAGGACCCCTAGAACCCTGAAACCCTTTAACCCCTATACAGGGATTAGGAATTACACAGGGCCCAAGGTGATTAATACCTGTGGAAGGCTGCAGTTCCAGAGAATAGTAGTCAGGCAGGGTCAAAACATTAATTGAGGAACAGGAACAGAATGGGACGGCCAGGACTTAATCAGAAAACAACCAGAGGTGAAATGCGGATCGGCCAACAAGGTACATAAACAGCAAGCAGGAAAAGTAGTCAGGTAACAAGTAGTGATGAGCGAGCATGCTTGTAACTACTCGGTACTCGCACGAGTATCGCTGTACTCGGGCTGCTCGGCGGGGACCGAGTAATCTCGCGATACTCGTGCTGTACTCGTGGTCTTCATTTCTGCATGTTGGCGCTCTTTTGAGAGCCAGCCCTCATGCAGGGATTGGCTGGCAGACCACTGCAATGCCACAGCCCTGTTAGTTGTGGAATTGCAGTGATTGGCCGGCCTGCACAGCGTGACCGAGCCTTTATACCGGCCGGCGCGCTGTGCTCTGCTCACAGCTATCCAGACAGTCAGTGCAGGGAGAGTGTCGCTGATTCAGGGAAAGCTTTGCGGCCCTTTATAGCTTTTTCAGTTGCAGGGCTGCAAACAGTGTGACCAAAAGTCCTTCTCAGGACTATTCTAGTTGTATACAGGCAGGCAGGGTATAGCCAGGTCGGAGTACAGTAGCAGAGTCCTTCTCAGGACTATTGTTGCTATATACAGGCAGGGTATAGCCAGGTCGGAATACAGGCTAGTGACCAGAAGAGTCCTTGTCAGGACTATTGTAGCAGTATACAGGCAGGCAGGCAGGCAGGCAGGGTATATAGCCATTCCTAGTGGTGACCGTATACCAGCCTTCATCATATCTGGGGCTGGTGTACACAGTCTAAAACAGTCCAGATAGTGTCAAACTTCTCAGTAATTGTCGCTCCTAAAAACCAGTTAGGTTCTTATTGCGTCCGTGCTTGCATTTAAAAACAGCACGTGTGTGGCAGTCGGTGGCAGGGTACAGGTGCGCGTTTTGCACAAACTATTATATAACGCACAAGTCTAGTGTATAATACACGTCAGTCAGCAGTGTCTGATAGTGTCAGACTTCTCAGTAATTGTCGCTCCTAAAAACCAGTTAGGTTCTTATTGCGTCCGTGCTTGCATTTAAAAACAGCACGTGTGTGTCTGTCGGTGGCAGCGTACAGGTGCGCGTTTTGCACAAACTATTATATAACGCACAAGTCTAGTGTATAATACACGTCAGTCAGCAGTGTCTGATAGTGTCAGACTTCTCAGTAATTGTCGCTCCTAAAAACCAGTTAGGCTCTTATTGCGTCCGTGCTTGCATTTAAAAACAGCACGTGTGTGGCAGTCGGTGGCAGCGTACAGGTGCGCGTTTTGCACAAACTATTATATAACGCACAAGTCTAGTGTATAATACACGTCAGTCAGCAGTGTCTGATAGTGTCAGACTTCTCAGTAATTGTCGCTCCTAAAAACCAGTTAGGTTCTTATTGCGTCCGTGCTTGCATTTAAAAACAGCACGTGTGTGTCTGTCGGTGGCAGCGTACAGGTGCGCGTTTTGCACAAACTATTATATAACGCACAAGTCTAGTGTATAATACACGTCAGTCAGCAGTGTCTGATAGTGTCAGACTTCTCAGTAATTGTCGCTCCTAAAAACCAGTTAGGTTCTTATTGCGTCCGTGCTTGCATTTAAAAACAGCATGTGTGTGGCAGTCGGTGGCAGCGTCAGGCTCCATATTGTCCCTGGATAGAGACGTGCATGATGGCCTGTAAACATGAAGTGCCCATTGTAAGGAAGTGGGTCTATTGTAGTATAGCCCTTAGGCAGGGCAGCCAAAAATTTGGAGGCTCCACATTGTCCCTGGATAGAGATGTGCATGAGGGCCTCAAAACATTGTTCCCATTGCAAAGGAGCGGGTCTCCTGTCGTTGTAATGCCCATTCAGAAAGAATGGGCGAAAAAATTTACCACTGGGGGTATACCTGAAACAACGGCTTAACTATTGTAATGGTCACCATGATGGCGCATGAGGAGAAGGAGGAGCAGTCCAGCGATTAGCCAAAGTCCAGAAGTGTGTTACCATGGGTGAGTGGAGGTACATGGCAAATTCCCGTTACAAACTTTAAATTCCGCTGTAATTTGCTGTTGGTGTGTGTGGTGAAGTCTGGCCAAATCCAACCCTTGTTCATCTTGATCAGAGTCAGCCTGTCAGCATTTACAGTTGACAGGCGGGTGCGTTTATCTGTAATGATTCCACCTGCGGCACTAAAAACACGCTCTGACAAAACGCTAGCGGCAGGGCAGGCCAGGACTTCCAAGGCGTAGAGAGCCAATTCATGCCACGTGTCCAGCTTGGATACACATTAATTGTAAGGCACAGAGGAATGTCGGAGTACAGTTGTTTGATCTGCAAGGTACTCCTTGAGCATCTGGCCAAACTTAGGATTTCTTGTGGCACTACCCCTCACCTCAGGGGCTGTGGTATGTGAGGGGCTGAGAAAACTGTCCCACATCTTAAAGACTGTTCCCCTACCTCTGGCGGATTGGACTTGTGCCCCTCTCGGCTGTACGCCTTGGTTGTCCACTGATTCCTGACCTATGCCGCTAGCGTTTTGTGAGGGGAATGCTTTGCCTACTTCCGTGACTATGGCCTTCTGGAACTGCTGCATTTTGCCTGACCTCTCCGCCTCGGGAATAAGAGACATAAAGTTCTCCTTTTAGCGTGGGTCTAACAGTGTTACCAACCAGTAATGATTGTCGGCCAAGATGTTCTTAACGCGAGGGTCACGAGACAGGCAGCTTACCATAAAGTCAGCCATGTGTGCCAGACTCTTAACAGCCATCACTTCAGTATCCTGACCAACACGATGACTGAACATGCTGTCCTCCTCCTCCTCCTCCTCATCATCTACCCTGTCCTCTGGCCAGCCACGCTGAACCGAGGATATGACTGCATGTCATATCCTCAATTTGGCCAGAGAGTTGCTCCATGTCTTCATCCTCCTCCTCGTCATAGTCCTCCACTGCACGTTGTGATGAGACGAGGCTGGGCTGTGTGTTATCATCACCCACACCCACTACTGTTTCTTGCTCAAACTCATCGCGCTCCGCCTGCAATGCATCATGGTTGTTTTTTGAGCAGAGACCATTTTAGAAGGCAGAGAAGCGGTATGGTGACGCTAATAATGTCGTCATCGCCGCTCACCATCTTGGTGGAGTCCTCAAAGTTTTGGCGGATGGTGCATAGGTCGGACATCCATCTCCACTCCTCAGGTGTTATGTGTGGAGTTTGACCCATTTCCCGACGGCTTAGGTGATGCAGGTACTCAACAACTGCCCTCTTCTGCTCACATATCCTGACCAACTTGTGCAGAGTTGAATTCCAACGCGTGGGGACATCACACACCAGTCTGTGTGCCGGAAGATGCAAACGGCGTCTTAAGCCGGCAAGGCCGGCTGAAGCAGTAGGTGACTTTCGAAAATGTGCAGACAGGCGGCGAACTTTTACCAGCAGATCAGACAGCTCTGAGTATGACTTTATAAACCGCTGAACCACGAGGTTGAGCACATGGGCCACGCATGGAACATGTGTCAGCTGGCCTCGCCTCAAAGCCGCCACCAGGTTCCGGCCATTGTCACACACGACCTTTCCTGGCTTTAGGTTCAGAGTTGTGAGCCAGTGATCTGCCTGCTGTTTCAGAGCTGTCCACACCTCTTCTGCATTGTGGGGTTTGTCACCTATGCAGATTAGCTTCAGCACTGCCTGTTGCCGCTTCGCCGAGGCAGTGCTGCAGTGCTTCTGTGTCGCCCTGGACAAGCCAGGGGCCACAGAGCACAACACTTAAACACCCCACACTCCCTGCAGGCATATCATAGTCAAAACACAAAATCCTTGTTGCCTTCCCCAGGGGCTGTTGTCCACACCAGGGTGTGGAGCCAGGCGGTTGGTCTCCACCCACCGAGGAGGAGGGAAAACACAGGCAGTGAAAGTTAAGCTAAGGAAGTGGAAGGAGGAAAGTAGTAGAGAGGAGAAAAGTGACAGCAAAGAGCCTGAAGTTGGTCCGGGTATGTGGCCCGGACAGGACAGCAAGGTTGGCAGGATGTGGTGACCGTCTGCAGTGGAGGCCGATTGGAGTCTGCCGTAAGGACCGTGGACGGGTGGTGACCCGGCCGTACCGGACCGGTATACAAAGAGAAGCCAGCACCATTGGCAGAGGACTTTCGGATCCCGGCAAGGCTTGGTGTCGCCGTGAATTTGACAAATCCGTTAGTGAAGGGAACCTCAGGGTTTCCAAACAGCCAAGTCCAGATAGAAGGCAACCGTACAACCGTGAAGGGGAGACACAGCCACCGCCAAGGGCAACCGTCTCCCAGGGCCAGTGCCTGTGGGCAAAAGGGGCTCCTCCGGCCCATATCCAGGTCGGGGAGCGGGTTACCGTTGGGAAACCATCACTACCAACACTTAACTTAGGTGCAGGGAGAGACAGTCATCACTAACCTGCAGGGAGGAACAACCGCAGCCGTCCGAGTGACCCGTCCATCCAGCCACTTGTTTTACCGTGAACTGTGTCATCATCATTGGGGTGAGTGAGTACCTCCGTGCCGTGCGGCACAGCGCTGCCCCTGCGACCCTGCACCTCATCAGGCCCCGCAACCCGCCTGTCATCCATGTCTACCCCATCACCAGGCCCCGGGACAACCAACCCCCCTACCCACGGAGGGGAGAAATAACAACAAAGCTGCTCCCTGTCACAGGCTCCCGGGATCCCCGTCCAGAGCAGCGGTGGTGTCCACACAATCACCACAACCGTGGGTGGCGTCACGGACAATATCCCCAAAACCCAAACCACCCCTTTTCACTCACGGGCGAGTAGCGCCGCTCGAGTACCCGGGATCCGGCCATCGCTCGAGCCAACGAGCAGCAGCAGCCGTAGAGCAGTGTCAGCCGAACCCGAGCAGTGGGAGAGCGCACCGTCCCCTCCTCCGCCCGCGACACTTCCAGCTTGGGACTGGTGTGGAGGGTAAAGTGGATCAGGATGCGCAGGAGGAGGAGGAGGCTGAGGAGCATGACATTCCGGAGCTGTAGAGTGTGTGTGAAACCCTGACTGAGGTAGGGCCTGCAAAACTTGGTGTGTGAAGGACGTGTTCCGTCCCTCGCTCAGACTGGGTCCCAGCTTGCACAATATTAACCCAGTGTGACGTCAACGAGATGTAGCGGCCTTGCCCACATGCACTTGTCCACGTGTCTGTGGTTAGGTGGACTTTGGCTGAAACAGCGTTGTTCAGGGCACGTGTGATGTTTTGTGACACGTGGTTATGCAATGCGGGGACGGCACACCGGGAGAAATAGTGGCGGCTGTGGACCGAGTAACGTGGGACAGCTGCCACCATCAGGTCGCGGAATGCTTCTGTCTCAACCAGCCTAAAAGGCAACATTTCCAGCGCAAGCAGTCGCGAAATGTTAGCATTTAGAACTGTGGCATGTGGGGTGTTGGCAGTGTATTTGCGCCTGCGTTCAAAGGTTTGCTGAATGGATAACTGAACGCTGCGCTGGGACAAGGACGTGCTTGATGATGGTGTTCTTTCTGCGTAGGCAACTGCAGGTGCAGGAGTGGAGGAGGCTTGTTCGCAGGCAGCATGGACAGGGGATTGGCTCGCATGCACAACCAGCGAAGACGTAGCAGTGACATCAGCAAGCACTGCTCCTCGACTCTGTTGTACTTCCCACAAAGTCGGGTGCTTGGCTGACATGTGCCTGATCATGCTGGTGGTGGTCAGGCTGCTAGTTTTGGTACCCCTGCTGATGCTGGCATGGCAGGTGTTGCAAATGGCCTTTTTAGAATCATCTGGAGCCAACTTAAAAAACTGCCAGTGTCAGAGTTCCGGGTTTTCCAGTTTTCTTTTGAAAGAGCTTGCCCTTTGTTAACATGGAGTTTTCTGTTCTGTTGCCCTACTTCCTGTCCATCTGTTTAAAAGCCGCCCCTAAAGCTTAGTCCAGTGCCTGAGTATACTGCTTCCTGTGTGCTCCTGCCCTGCTGCTTTTGGTTCCTGATTGTTATTCGGATCCTCTTGGAAAACAACCGACACCAACTCTGGACTTCATCTGGTATCATCTAGCTGTGCCCGGACTCCGTTTGCCGTCTTTGGTCGGCACTTCTGCCCGGTTCCTTCCGTTTAATACCACTCTGGACTCACATCACGTACGGACATTTTTGGACTTACCTATTGCCCTTTTGTGTCCCGGCTGCTGCGCATTTAGGGCTTCTGGGGTGATTGCCAGACAGTCCCTGTATAGGGGTTCGCTCTTGGTGGTCTCCCTGGGGGAGTCCGGTGCGCGGTCCCGGGAATTCCCTTTCGCTCCGTCCCTGGAAGGTATTTCCTGTATTTATGTTCTACTGTGTTTTTGTTCCGTTTATGTACATATTTGCTGGTTGCATATTATAAACGTCTTGCACCAAGAACTCGTCTCTGGTTGTCATTGCCCTAACGCAATCGAAATCCTCAATACATACAATAGTATTACAGCCAGACTCGGGAAGACCTAACATTTGTACAGGCACCTTGTGTCGTGTTGTTCCGGGGAACAGTTGCCTGACGTCTGCCTGGGGCCACCACCCTGCTTCTTACTGCCTGTTGGGATGCTACGCCTCCCTCCCCCTGTGCACTGCTGTCCTCGCTCTGCATATCCTCCTGCCAGGTTGGGTCAGTTACTGGATCATCCACCACGTCGTCTTCCTATTCCGCACCCTGCTCCTCCTCCTGACTTCCTGACAATTGTGTCTCATCATCGTCCACCCCTTGTTGAGACACGTTGCCAACTTCGTGAGAACGTGGCTGCTCAAATATTTGGGCATCTGTACATACAATCTCGTCATGGCCCACTTCAACAGGAGCTGGCGAGAGGCCAGAATTTGTGAATGGAAACGTGAACGAACAGCTCTTCCGAGTGTCCAAGTGTGGGATCAGTAATGTCCGTGGACGTGTACTCGGCCTGGTGGTAGGAAGGAGGATCAGGTTCTGAAATGTGCGGTGCAGTATCACGGCTACTGACACTTGACCGTGTGGAAGACAGAGTGTTTGTGGTGGTGCCAATCTGACTGGAAGCATTATCCGCTATCCAACTAACAACCTGTTGACACTGGTCTTGGTTCAAGAGCGGTGTACTGCTGCGGTCCCCAAGAATTTGGGACAGGACGTGCGAGCGACTAGATGTGGCCCTTTGTTGTGGCGAAATTAGAGCTTGCACACAACCTCGGTCTCTGCCTGCACCACCATCACGTCCACTTCCTTGTTCGTTGACAACGCCCTTGCGCATTTTGCAATGCTGTGCTGATGTGTATTCACTAGACTTGTGCGTTATATCCAAGTTTTTGCAAAACTCACACAAATGCAGCGGAAAGCTGCCACCAACAGGCACACACGTGCGGTTTTTAAATGCAAGCACGGAGGCACTAAGAACCTAACAGGTCTCTATCCAGGGACAACGTGGAGCCTCCCAATTTTTGGCTGCCCTGCCTAAGGGCTATACTACAATAGACCCACTTCCTTCCAATGGGCACTTCAGGTTTACAGGCCCTCATGCACGTCTCTATCCAGGGACAACGTGGAGCCTCCCAATTTTTGGCTGCCCTGCCTAAGGGCTATACTACAATAGACCCACTTCCTTACAATGGGCACTTCAGGTTTACAGGCCATCATGCACGTCTCTATCCATGGACAATGTGGAGCCTCCCTATTTTTGGCTGCCCTGCCTAAGGGCTATACTATAATACACCCACTTCCTGACAATGGGCACTTCAGGTTTACAGGCCCTCATGCACGTCTCTATCCAGGGACAACGTGGAGCCTCCCAATTTTTGGCTGCCCTGCCTAAGGGCTATACTACAATAGACCCACTTCCTTCCAATGGGCACTTCAGGTTTACAGGCCCTCATGCACGTCTCTATCCAGGGACAACGTGGAGCCTCCCAATTTTTGGCTGCCCTGCCTAAGGGCTATACTACAATAGACCCACTTCCTTCCAATGGGCACTTCAAGTTTACAGGCCATCATGCACGTCTCTATCCAGGGACAATGTGGAGCCTCCCAATTTTTGGCTGCCCTGCCTAAGGGCTATACTATAATACACCCACTTCCTGACAATGGGCACTTCAGGTTTACAGGCCATCATGCACGTCTCTATCCAGGGACAATGTGGAGCCTCCCAATTTTTGGCTGCCCTGCCTAAGGGCTATACTACAATAGACCCACTTCCTTACAATGGGCACTTCAGGTTTACAGGCCCTCATGCACGTCTGTATGCAGGGGCATTGGTGAACCTCACAATTTTGGACTGCCCTGGCAAAGGAAAATACTACAAAGACTCACTTCCTCAAAATGGGCACATTAGACTCAAGAGGCCTTCATGTACGTCTCTTCTCAGGGACATCGGAGTGCCACACAATGTTTTCACGTAAAATCTTTCATGTATTAATCTCAAAAAGTAACATACACCAGCTCTATCTCACTATTGGGTATGTGCCCTTAACATTTCTGCCATGAAAAATCATTTTGGGGTCATTTTGGAAGGTTTTGTGGTGAGTCCGTAAAAATGGCGTGAAACGCGGACAAAATTGTTCACAGCTGTGACTTTTGAGTGATAAATGCTTCAAGGGGTCTTCCCCATGCTGTTGCCATGTCATTTGAGCACTCTTCTGAGACTTTTGTGACATTTTTAGGGTTTCTACATGCTGCCGGGGGGTCATTTCACAAAAATACTCGGGTCTCCCATAGGATAACATTGGGCTCGTTGCTCGGGCCGAGTACACGAGTATCTTGGGAGGCTCGGCCCGAGCTTCGAGCACCCGAGCTTTTTAGTACTCGCTCATCACTAGTAACAAGCACACAAAATCATAAAACTGAACTGGGGGTAAAATTAACCAGAGGTTCATAGCTATGTCTGGCAGTGGTCTGCAGACAGGATGGGCATAAAAAAGGGTGTGGTGTCTTCCCATTGGTTGTAGCTGAATGATGGTATTTCATCTGTGAGATACCCACCAGCTACATTCAGCCAGAGATTCTGCATCTGTCAAGGTAATGCAGCCCAGTGGGTGAGCATAACCTGCGTCCACCTGCGCCGCTGGCATCGACTCCTCTCCCATCATCAGCACTATGCATGAAAGGAACACGTTGTCACCTGGCGACCGGAGTACAAATTGACGGAGCGTACTCCGTTGGTGACTTAACAGCCGTGTGCGGCAATGATGCAAACCTGGCTGCGGGCCATCGTCAGGGCAATGTGACACACGTGCCTTGTATGGCTCACGTGTTGAACCTAATTCTCCAGCAATTTTTAAAACACCATCCCGGCCTACATGGCCTTGTGCAGCGGGCACGCTCGCTATGTGCTCACTTCCATCGTGCGCACACAGCAGCTCAACAACTTTCATCACTCTGGAAGTCTTAGGGTCTGGCAGTTAAACAACGGAAATGCGATGTTCCGACACGCAGGAATTGGAATCTGCACATGTTGCAGCGTGTGTGGCAGCACCGCAGAGCCCTGCTGAAATACGATATGACATATAGCCTGGGATAACTTGATCCAGAGGTGGTGCAGATCACGCTGCTGGAGTGGTGTCAGATCAAGGACCTATGCACCCTGCTACACAGTTTACAGAGGTCAACGAAGATGTTTAGCACTGGCAAAGTCATTCTCAGCGTGACAATTCTGGTCATCTACATGATGGAGCACACTGTAATTATTATTCGGAGTCAGGTGTTGGGACAAGAGGAAGGGAGGAAGTACAGGAGGAGTCATATGCGGAAGGGATAACAAGATCTACGAGGTCCAGATGGTCAGCGGCACCTATGCGGCAGTCATGGTGAGGGAGAGGGATTAACAAGGGCGCATAGTATCAGCAAAAAGTGTTGAGGAAAGTGCAGGAGTCCATGAAGAAATGGAGGACGAACTGGCGATGGGCATGGAAGACTCAGCAGATGAGTGAGAGCTTGCTCACATTTCGGTTGTGCGAGGTTGTGGGGAGAGGGCAGAGGAAGGAGGCACGATTCTCACCTCTCTGCCACCAACACACCAAGGACTTGGTCCTCCTGGATGCACAAGACACATGAGCGCCTTCTTGCTGCACTACCTACATGACCCTCGTATTGTACGAATTCGAAGTAATCCTGAATACTGGGTTGCCACACTGTTAGATCCCCGGTACAAGACAAAATTTGGCGAAATAATTCCTGCCATAGAAATGGACGCACGTATACAGGAGTAGAGATGAGCGAACCGGTCCCGGTTCGGCTCGAGGCCGGTTCGCCGAACGGGGGTCCCGTTCGAGTTCGGTTTGTCGAACGTTCGACGAACCGAACTAGAACCTATAGGCTATAATGGGAGGCAATCACAAACACATAAAAATGCATGATAAATGTACACAAACAGTTAATAAACATTGCCATAACACTTACCGGTCCCCGCGATCCCTTCTGCACTCTGTCTCCTGCCGCTATTCCATCCGATGATCGCTAAATCCTCCCGGTGACCTGCACTGCCAGCAGAGATGCAGGACCTATCGTGACGTCAAAATAGCCATGTGACCAGTCACGTGGCTATTATCTCATTGGCTACAGACTGGTCACATGACTATGACACGTCATGTAGGACCTGCGAGTGCATCTCTCCGGTACACGGTGCACATATGTGTATCGCCGTGTACCGGCGACATGCTCTAGCACACGGTCGACTCCCTGTTCCGTTAGGGACCGGCTGACACAGCCGGTCATTAACGGAGATCACCGTTGCCATAGCAACGCAGTTAGCGGTGACGTCACCGCTAACCGCAGCTCCGAGAGCACCGTTGCTATGGTAACGCGTCTGTCAGCGTTACCGCTGTTACCGCTGACAGCCAGCACTGATCTCTCACGGAGTGAAGGCTGCACGCTGCTTCCCGATTGTAGTGATGATTGTAGTGAGGATGAGGTTCCCCAGCCCCAAGTGATGAGCTGGTGAATCTCATCCTCACTACAATCGTCACTACTACTACACTAGTGAGGATTGTAGTGAGGATGAGGTTCCCCAGCCCCAAGTGATGAGCTGGTGAACCTCATCCTTCCTCACTACAATCATCACTACTACTACACTAGAAAGAAAGAAGACAGAAGAGCAGGATCGTGGAGGGCTGACAGGGGGTAATAAAGATGGAGTCTCTAATGTGTCTGTGTATTTATTTCTATTAAAGTATTTTTTCTCTGTGTGGTGTTTTTTTTAACCCTTTATTGGAGATTCTTAATGGCCGGGTCAAACGTGCCTGACATTAAGAATCTCTGGCTTAATACTGGCTAGTAAAACAAAGCCAGTATTAACTCATGATTACCCAACAAGCCACCCGGCTCCAGGGCTGTTGGAAGAGTTGGATACAGCGCCAGATGATGGCGCTTCTATGAGAGCGCCATTTTCTGGGACGGCTGCGGACTGAAATCCGCAGCAGAGGCGCCCAGAAACCTCGGGCTAACCTGTGCTGCGGATTCCAATCCCCAGCTGCCTAGTTGTACCCGGCTGGACACAAAAATGGGGCGAAGCCCACATCATTTGTTTTTTAATTATTTCATGAAATAAGTGAAATAATTAAAAAAAAATGGGCTTCCCTATATTTTTGGTTGCCAGCCGGGTACAAATAGGCAACTGGGGGTTGGAGGCAGCCCGTGGCTGCCTGCTGTACCTGGCTAGCATACAAAAATATGGCGAAGCCCACGTCATTTTTTTGGTGGGCAAAAAAATTCTGCATACAGTCCTGGATGGAGTATGCTGAGCCTTGTAGTTCTGCAGCTGCTGTCTGCTCTTCTCCATACAGACAGACAGCAGCTGCAGAACTACAAGGCTCAGCATACTCCATGCAGGACTGTATGCAGAAGTTTTTTGCCCCCTGAAAAAATTATGTGGGCTTCGCCATATTTTTGTATGCTAGCCAGGTACAGCAGGCAGGTACGGCTGCCCCCAACCCCCAGTTGCCTATTTGTACCCGGCTGGGAACCAAAAATAAAGGGAAGCCCTTTTTTTATTATTTCATGAATTTCATGAAATAATTAGAAAACAAATGACGTAGGCTTCGCCCCATTTTTGTGTCCAGCCAGGTACAACTAGGCAGCTGGGGATTGGAATCCGCAGCACAGGTTGGCCTGAGCTTTCTGGGCCCCACTGCTGCGAATTGCAGTCTGCAGCTGCCTCAGAAAATGGCATTTTCATAGAAGCACCATCTTCTGGCGCTGTATCCAACTCTTCCACCACCTGCCTGCTATACCTGGCTAGCATACAAAAATATGGCGAAGCTCACGTCCTTTTTTTGTAGTTTTATGGCAAAAAAAATAAAAAATGCTTCCCTGGATTTTCCATTGCCAGTGAAGGTAACACCAAGCAGTGGGGGTTAACAGCCAGTAGCTGCTTGGATTACCCTTAGCTAGCAATACAAAAAATGCAGCGGGAGCCCATATATATTTTTTTTAATTATTTATTTAAATAACTAAAAATAAAATGGGCTTCCCTGTATTTTGATTGCTGGACATCACAGTGCTGTAAAAATAAATCTTTAAAAAATGACGTAGCGCTCCGCGGTATTTTTGATTCTCAGCGCAGATAAAGCAGACAGCTATGGGTTGCCACCCCCATCTGCCTGCCGTTACCTTGGTTGGCAATCAAAATACAGGGAAGCCCATTAATTTTTTCTATTTAAAAAATAGTTAAAAAAAAAATGACGTTGGGTCCCCCCATTTTTGATAGCCAGCTAGGGTAAAGCAGATGGCTGTAGCCTGAAAACCACAGCTGGCAGCTTTACCGTGGTTGGGGATCCAATGTGGAGGTCCCCTCAGGCTCTTTTTTATAATTATTTTATAAATATTAATAATTACACAATAAAAGTAGGGTCCCCCCCAAATTGGATCACCAGCCAAGGTAAAGCGGACAGCTGTGGTCTGGTATTCTCAGGGTGGGAAGGTCCATAGTTATTGGGCCTTCACAGCCTAAAAATAGCAGGCCGCAGGCACCCCAGACGTGGTGCATCCACTAGATGCGCCAATCCTGGCGCTTCACCCCAGCTCAGCCCGTGCCCTGGTGCAGTGGCAAACGGGGTAATAAATCGGGTTGATACTAGCTGTAAAGTAACCTGAGATCAAGCCCAGCAGTTTGTGATGTCATGGCGTCTATTAGATACTCAACATCATAAACTGTCAGTACTAACAAAAAAAAAAAAAATTGACAAAAGAAATTTATTTGAAAAAACAGTCCCCAAAACATTTCCTCTTTCACCAATTTATTGTAAGAAAAAAATAAAGGGGTCCCACGACGACTCTGGACCGTCTAGAATATGGGGGGGAGACACTCAGGGAACGTATCCCCCATTTTCTAGGAGTGCGGACCCTTCATGTGAGGAGTGTGGGTGCAATGAATCTGCACTCACTCTCCCCGGGTCCACAGCAGCAGAGTCCATGTCGTAATGGTTGCTACCAAAGCTGCAATGCCCTGCTCATGAGGTAAGGGCATGCCTAATCAGGAGAACTACTGTAGAGGAAGCTCTGCTCACTGGTATATAGGTGCTCAGAGGTAATAATAGATAAAATTAGTGAGTAACCTCGGCACTCTAAATCTCCCAGACTAAGTCAGTAAGTCACAACGGATAGTAATGCAAAATCACTCTTTATTGGTCCGTATTAAGAAAAAAAAAATTTTCATAAGCATATATTTTTTTGTCCAAAACAAGTTACAAATGACGTTTCGGCCTGAGCCTTCGTCAGATTGGACTTATCTGCATGTAATCATGAAAAATGACAATAATCAGTATCACATAAGAGTGAGAGAACAATAACATAAACTCGAACAATGTAGAGGTACAATTGGGATGCAGCAAAAAAATTGCAACACAGCAAGAAATGAAACACATGATACAAATGTCATAATACAGTACAAGGACAATATAGTAATGACAAATATGGGGTCAGAGTAGACTTAGACAGCTCTGGTACGAAAGAGATGTCAATCATAAAGTAACATGTGAAGTAGGTGTAGAGCTACAGTATGCATGGCAGAGCTAATGGGTAGACCAACCATAGAAAAAGAACGGAGAAAAAGTGGAGAAAAAGTGGAGAAAAAAATGGAGAAAAAGTGGAGAAAAAGTGGAGAAAAAGTGGAGAAAAAATGGAGAAAAAGTGGAGAAAAAGTGGAGAAAAAGTGGAGAAAAAGTGGAGAAAAAAATGTAGAAAAAGTGGAGAAAAAGTGGAGAAAAAGTGGAGAAAAAGTGGAGAAAAAAATGGAGAAAAAGTGGAGAAAAAGTGGAGGAAAAAATGGAGAAAAAATGGAGAAAAAGTGGAGAAAAAGTGGAGAAAAAGTGGAGAAAAAAATGGAGAAAAAGTGGAGAAAAAGTGGAGAAAAAATGGAGAAAAAATGGAGAAAAAGTGGAGAAAAAATGGAGAAAAAGTGGAGAAAAAGTGGAGAAAAAAATGGAGAAAAAGTGGAGAAAAAGTGGAGAAAAAGTTGGAGAAAAAGTGGAGAAAAAGTGGAGAAAAAAATGGAGAAAAAATGGAGAAAAAGTGGAGAAAAAGTGGAGAAAAAGTGGAGAAAAAGGGGAGAAAAAGTGGAGAAAAAGTGGAGAAAAAAATGGAGAAAAAAGTGGAGAAAAAGTGGAGAAAAAGTGGAGAATAAGTGGAGAGAAAGTGGAGAAAAAGTGGAGAAAAAGTGGAGAAAAAAATGGAGAACAAGTGGAGAAAAAGTGGAGAAAAAAATGGAGAAAAAAGTGGAGAAAAAGTGGAGAAAAAGTGGAGAAAAAGTGGAGAAAAAAATGGAGAAAAAGTGGAGAAAAAGTGGAGAAAAAAGTGGAGAAAAAGTGGAGAAAAAGTGGAGAAAAAGTGGAGAAAAACTGGAGAAAAAGTGGAGAAAAAATGGAGAAAAAGTGGAGAGAAAATGGAGAAAAAAAATGGAGAAAAAGTGGAGAAAAAATGGAGAACAAGTGGAGAAAAAGTGGAGAAAAAAATGGAGAAAAAGTGGAGATAAAGTGGAGAAAAAGTGGAGAAAAAGTGGAGAAAAAGTGGAGAAAAAGTAGAGAAAAAATGGAGAAAAAATGGAGTAAAAAATGGAGAAAAAAATGGAGACAAAGTGGAGAAAAAGTGGAGAAAAAAATGGAGAAAAAATGGAGAAAAAGTGGAGAAAAAGTGGAGAAAAAGTGGAGAATAAGTGAAGAAAAAGTGGTGAAAAAAATGGAGAAAAAGTGGAGAAAAAGTGGAGAAAAAGTGGAGAAAAAGTGGAGAAAAAAATGGAGAAAAAGTGGAGAAAAAGTGGAGAAAAAATGGAGAAAAAATGGAGAAAAAGTGGAGAAAAAGTGGAGAAAAAATGGAGAAAAAATGGAGAAAAAGTGGAGAAAAAGTGGAGAAAAAGTGGAGAAAAAGGGGAGAATAAGTGGAGAAAAAGTGGAGAAAAAAATGGAGAAAAAGTGGAGAAAAAGTGGAGAAACAAATGGAGAAAAAATGGAGAAAAAGTGGAGAAAAAGTGGAGAAAAAGTGGAGAAAAAAATGGAAAAAAGTGGAGAAAAAAATGGAAAAAAAATGGAGAAAAAGTGGAGAAAAAGTGGAGAAAAAGTGGAGAAAAAGGGGAGAATAAGTGGAGAAAAAGTGGAGAAAAAAATGGAGAAAAAATGGAGAAAAAGTGGAGAAAAAGTGGAGAAAAAGTGGAGAAAAAGTGGAGAAAAAGTGGAGAAAAAGTGGAGAAAAAAATGGAGAAAAAGTGGAGAAAAAGTAGAGAAAAAAATGGAGAAAAAAGTGGAGAAAAAGTGGAGAAAAAGTGGAGAAAAAAGGGAGAAAAGTGGAGAAAAAGTGGAGAATAAGTGGAGAAGTGGAGAAAAAGTGGAGAAAAAGTGGAGAAAAAAATGGAGAAAAAGTGGAGAAAAAGTGGAGAAAAAGTGGAGAAAAAGTGGAGGAAAAAGTGGAGAAAAAGTGGAGAAAAAGTGGAGAGAAAGTGGAGAACAAATGGAGAAAAAATGGAGAAAAAATGGAGAAAAAATGGAGAAAAAGTGGAGAAAAAGTGGAGAAAAAGTGGAGAATAAGTGGAGAAAAAGTGGAGAAAAAGTGGAGAAAAAGTGGAGAAAAAGTGGAGAAAAAAATGGAGAAAAAGTGGAGAAAAAGTGGAGAAAAAAATGGAGAAAAAAGTGGAGAAAAAGTGGAGAAAAAGTGGAGAATAAGTGGAGAGAAAGTGGAGAAAAAGTGGAGAAAAAGTGGAGAAAAAAATGGAGAACAAGTGGAGAAAAAGTGGAGAAAAAAATGGAGAAAAAAGTGGAGAAAAAGTGGAGAAAAAGTGGAGAAAAAGTGGAGAAAAAATGGAGAAAAAGTGGAGAAAAAGTGGAGAAAAAATGGAGAAAAAAGTGGAGAAAAAGTGGAGAAAAAGTGGAGAAAAACTGGAGAAAAACTGGAGAAAAACTGGAGAAAAAGTGGAGAGAAAATGGAGAAAAAAATGGAGAAAAAGTGGAGAAAAAATGGAGAACAAGTGGAGAAAAAGTGGAGAAAAAAATGGAGAAAAAGTGGAGATAAAGTGGAGAAAAAGTGGAGAAAAAGTGGAGAAAAAATGGAGAAAAAATGGAGTAAAAAATGGAGAAAAAAATGGAGAAAAAGTGGAGAAAAAGTGGAGTAAAAAATGGAGAAAAAATGGAGAAAAAGTGGAGAAAAAGTGGAGAATAAGTGGAGAAAAAGTGGAGAAAAAGTGGAGAAAAAATGGAGAAAAAGTGGAGAAAAAGTGGAGAAAAAGTGGAGAAAAAGTGGAGGAAAAAGTGGAGAAAAAGTGGAGAAAAAGTGGAGAAAAAGTTAGAAAAAGTGGAGAAAAAATGGAGAAAAAAATGGAGAAAAAGTGGAGAAAAAGTGGAGAAAAAAATGGAGAAAAAATGGAGAAAAAGTGGAGATAAAGTGGTGAAAAAGTGGAGAAAAAGTGGAGAAAAAGTGGAGAAAAAAATGGAGAAAAAGTGGAGAAAAAGTGGAGAAAAATTGGGAAAAAAATAGAGAAAAAGTAGAGAAAAAAGTGGAGAAAAAGTGGAGAAAAAATGGAGAAAAAGTGGAGAAAAAATGGAGAAAAAAATGGAGAAAAAGTGGAGAAAAAGTGGAGAAAAAGTGGAGAAAAAGTGGAGGAAAAAGTGGAGAAAAAGTGGAGAAAAAGTGGAGAAAAAATGGAGAAAAAATGGAGAAAAAAATGTAGAAAAAGTGGAGAAAAAATGGAGAAAAAATGGAGAAAAAAATGGAGAAAAAGTGGAGAAAAAGTGGAGAAAAAGTGGAGAATAAGTGGAGAAAAAATGGAGAAAAAGTGGAGAAAAAGTGGAGAAAAAGTGGAGAAAAAATGGAGAAAAAGTGGAGAAAAAGTGGAGAAAAAAATGGAGAAAAAGTGGAGAAAAAGTGGAGAAAAAGTGGAGAAAAAAAATGTAGAAAAAGTGGAGAAAAAATGGAGAAAAAGTGGAGAAAAAATGGAGAAAAAGTGGAGAAAAAGTGGAGCACCCTTTGGTGCCTTTCATGTGGCACTAAGGGGGTGCTTAGCTTTGTATTTAGCCAAAAAAATGGAAAAAAAAATGACGTAAGGTTCCCCCTAGTTTTGTAGCCAGCTAGGGTAAAGCAGACGGCTGCAGCCTGCAGACCACAGCTGGTAACCTCACCTTAGCTGGTAATCCAAAACTGAGGGCACCCCACGCTGTTATTTTAAATTAAATAAATAATTAAAAAAAAAAACACGTAGGGGTCCTCCAAAATTGGATCACCAGCCAAGGTAAAGCAGACAGCTGGGGCCTGATATTCTCAGACTAGGGATGTCCATGGTTATTGGACTCTCCCCAGCCTAAAAACACTCTCCAAAACATTCCCTCTTTAACCAATTTATTAGAATGAAAAACAAATCCAGGTCTGCAGTAATCCAAGGGGTTGCCATGACGATCCACACTGTCCCAGTCAATGAAGAGCAGGATGTTCCCCATTGGCTGGGAAAGCAGTGCAGTGACCTGAGCTAACATCAATGGGTCAGCCCAGGTCACTGCAGGGGGGTGACAAGTGCTGCTATCAGCGAGGTACATTACCTGCACTGATCTCCTGCACACTGACAGCCCCTGTCACTGAGTTCAATGACCGGCGCCTTCACAGCCAAATATCGCGAGAGGCCCGTGACGTCACCGCTAGTCAGTCTCGGGTCGGAAGCGAGAGGTGATGTGACAAGCGGCGGCCATGGAGGACAGTGACAGCGCTGAGGTCGGGATGGCGGGACTTCATCACCGCAGGTAAGCCGAGCGGGATCATGTGTGCAGAGTGTGTGTGTGTGTGTGTGTGTATGTGTACATGCCGCGGGCAGGAGGGGGCGGAGCGAGCTGAGCGGGGAAGTGTGGGCTTCCTGCACGTAACTAAGATAAACATCGGGTTACTAACCAAAGCGCTTTGCTTGGATACCCGATGTTTATCTTGGTTACCAGCTTCTGGCAGGCTGCCAGCGATGGCTCCTGCACACTGTAGCTGTAAAAAGCCCTGCTTTTTGCTGCTAGAACCATTCTCGAACGTATCTAGAACTATCGAGCTTTTGCAAAAAGTTCGAGTTCTAGTTCGATCTCGAACAGCCCCCAAAATCACTCGAGCTTAGAACTGGAGAACCGCGCTCAACTCTATACAGGAGTATCTGCAGAATGTGGTACGCAATCTTACATCTGCTTTTCCACTAAACACAAGTGCTGCACAGAGTGAATCTCAACGCTTTGTCATGGATAGGAGGAAATGGTCTTTTCCTTGTCCACATCGAAGGGACCGAGGGATGGCTGCTGTGCTGAGATGGCGTTGAGTACGGTGTCCCTGCAGAGTTGCACTTTTGGTCATATACCAAAATGAGTTGAAAAAGGACAGATGCTGGTGGAAAGGGGAACAGGTGTGTTGAAAAGGGGAAAAAAGTTTTGGTCCGTGGATTTGGTGGTTAAGCAAAAGTAACATTTGATGAAGAAACACCATCTGTTACAGTGGGACTGGCAGATTTGGATAAGGTGGTATATACTGTTACCGCTATATAACGAAAATTAATAAGAAAAGAAAGAGAAAGGTATATATCCCCATCAGCAGTCAGTGTCCACCGTGCTCCCAGTTGGAAAAGGAGAGGTTGGCAACTGGAAGGTTTGGTGGAGGATACAGAGCTGTGTGGCTATGAAACTAATAGTAGCCTGAACCGAGTTAGACGCCATTCGGATCTGGAGACTGGGAGCCCTGTTAGCGTCACAGGGTCCACATGCCCACCCAGCCCAGGAACTCCCTGTTAACAACACAGGGGCCATTGAGTACGCTGACCGTGTGCGTAGGGGCCACACCTGTGGACAGCAGGCGCATCAGCAGCAGCAGGCCTGTTAATGCCACTGGGCTGCACAAGCAGGACTGGAAGGAAAGGAGCTGGTCTTAACCGTTCTGCGTTACCAACTGTGGTGGTGGCCTGCATCGACACCCTATCCCTGCCTACCTCTGGCCTAAAGCCGCAATGGGTTCAACACATGGAGGTGTGCTCTTTCGGAGCATAATAGAAGAATGCGCACCTCCTTGTTGGCTCCAGCCCCTTTTATAACCTGGGTCCGCCCCAAACCAGGGTGAACCACAATGAACCTCCTGGAGACAAAAGTAGAGTGACACGTCATGTGTGGTATAACTAGCGTCCTATTTGGAACCGCAACTTCAGTGATGACCTCATGGCTGCCATGACCCAAACATCTCACCAGTCATCGTCTGACCATCAATAATGCGGTGACAAGTCATAGGGGTGGGCCTCTGCAAGCCATTTGGGAGGACACCTGATGCCCTGTGGTCTATATGGGACCCCCACATCAGGGGCAGGGCCAAAGAGTTCATTACCGGACCTAGTCTCTGATGCAGTAAGGGCCTGAGCATGCTCAGTAGCATGAAATACAGTCTCTAAAAAAAGACTATCAGCTTTAGCATGGTGTCTAGGCACAAAACAGGACTTAGACCCGGCACGGAATGCAAGTACCTGTGCAAAGAGGGTTTTCACACTTAGTGTGGGAGCATGCGCTGTATCCCGAAATGAAGACTTAGCGTCAGGAATGGCACAGTCAGGCTGAGCATAATCACTAGGCGAAACACTGTAGTTAGGCTGCAGCTGGGGTAAATCGGCACACGCCTGCGCACTAGCTGCCTCTCCACACTTAGACGTGGAGGAGAAATTGCTCTTCGGGTGTGAACTTGGAGATGCTGTCTATGAACAGAAGGAAAAGCTAAAGGAAGCCTCACTTTCTATCCCTCCGAATTATCAAATGCAGCAATGAATTCCCTGAGCTTGCTATAACATTAGCGTAGCAAAATGTGCATGAGGGTGTCATGTAGAGGTGCTAGAAATAGCTTGGCACCAGTGGGGCACTAATGGAATACAACAGCCAGTTCTATGATGCCACTAAATGGCAGTATTTTTTGCTATCATTATAGCTTATTAAAAACAGAGCAGGAGGGTGTCATGCACAGGTGCTAGAAATAGCTTGGCACCAGTGGGGCACTAATGGAATACAACAGCCAGTTCTATGATGCCACTAAATGGCAGTATTTTTTGCTATCATTATAGCTTATTAAAAACAGAGCAGGAGGGTGTCATGCACAGGTGCTGCACATAGATTTGCACTAGTGTGACTAGACAAAAGTCCAATAGCCACGTTTAGGATGCCACTAGGTTCACTGACTGTTTGCTAGTATAATGGCTTAGTAACAATGAGTTTGAGTGTGCAATGCAGGCAGAGGTGCTGCAAATATCTTTGCACTAGTGGGACTATACAGAAGTCCAATAGTCACGTTTAGGATGCCACTAAGTTCACTCAGTGTTTGCTAGTATAACGGCTTAGTAACAATGAGTTTGAGTGTGCAATGCAAGCAGAGGTGCTGCAAATATCTTTGCACTAGTGGGACTATACAGAAGTCCAATAGCCACGTTTAGGATGCCACTAGGTACACTGACTGTTTGCTAGTATAATGGCTTAGTTAAAAAGAGTTGGAGTGTGCAATGCAGGCAGACATGCTGCAAATATCTTTCCACTAGTGTGACTACACAAAAGTACAATAGCCACGTTTAGGATGCCACTAGGTACACTGACTGTTTGCTAGTATAATGGCTTAGTTAAAAAAAGTTTGAGTGTGCAATGCAGGCAGACGTGCTGCAAATATCTTTCCACTAGTGGGACTACACAAAAGTACAATAGCCACGTTTAGGATGCCACTAGGTACACTGACGGTTTGCTAGTATAATGGCTCAGTTAAAAAGAGTTTGAGTGTGCAATGCAGGCAGACGTGCTGCAAATATCTTTCCACTAGTGGGACTACACAAAAGTACAATAGCCACGTTTAGGATGCCACTAGGTACACTGACGGTTTGCTAGTATAATGGCTTAGTTAAAAAAAGTTTGAGTGTACAATGCAGGCAGACGTGCTGCAAATATCTTTGCACTAGTGTGACTACACAAAAGTCCAATAGCCACGTTTAGGATGCCACTAGGCACACTGATTGTTTGCTAGTATAATGGCTTAGTTAAAAAGAGTTGGAGTGTGCAATGCAGGCAGACATGCTGCAAATATCTTTCCACTAGTTTGACTACACAAAAGCACAATAGCCACGTTTAGGATGCCACTAGGTACACTGACTGTTTGCTAGTATAATGGCTTGGTTAAAAAGAGTTTGAGTGTGCAATGCAGGCAGACGTGCTGCAAATATCTTTCCACTAGTGTGACTACACAAAAGTACAATAGCCACGTTTAGGATGCCACTAGGTACACTGACTGTTTGCTAGTATAATGGCTTAGTTAAAAAGAGTTTGAGTGTGCAATGCAGGCAGACGTGCTGCAAATATCTTTCCACTAGTGTGACTACACAAAAGTACAATAGCCACGTTTAGGATGCCACTAGGTACACTGACTGTTTGCTAGTATAATGGCTTAGTTAAAAAAAGTTTGAGTGTGCAATGCAGGCAGACGTGCTGCAAATATCTTTCCACTAGTGTGACTACAGAAAAGTACAATAGCCACGTTTAGGATGCCACTAGGTACACTGACTGTTTGCTAGTATAATGGCTTAGTTAAAAAAAGTTTGAGTGTGCAATGCAGGCAGACGTGCTGCAAATATCTTTCCACTAGTGTGACTACACAAAAGTACAATAGCCACGTTTAGGATGCCACTAGGTACACTGACTGTTTGCTAGTATAATGGCTTAGTTAAAAAAAGTTTGAGTGTGCAATGCAGGCAGACGTGCTGCAAATATCTTTCCACTAGTGTGACTACACAAAAGTACAATAGCCACGTTTAGGATGCCACTAGGTACACTGACTGTTTGCTATTATAATGGCTTAGTTAAAAAAAGTTTGAGTGTGCAATGCAGGCAGACATGCTGCAAATATCTTTCCACTAGTGTGACTACACAAAAGTACAATAGCCACGTTTAGGATGCCACTAGGTACACTGACTGTTTGCTAGTATAATAGCTTAGTTAAAAAAAGTTTGAGTGTGCAATGCAGGCAGACATGCTGCAAATATCTTTCCACTAGTATGACTACACAAAAGTACAATAGCCACGTTTAGGATGCCACTAGGTACACTGACTGTTTGCTAGTATAATGGCTTAGTTAAAAAAAGTTTGAGTGTGGAATGCAGGCAGACGTGCTGCAAATATCTTTGCACTAGTGTGACTACACAAAAGTCCAATAGCCACGTTTAGGATGCCACTAGGTACACTGACTGTTTGCTAGTATAATGGCTTAGTTAAAAAGAGTTTGAGTGTGCAATGCAGGCAGACGTGCTGCAAATATCTTTCCACTAGTGTGACTACACAAAAGTACAATAGCCACGTTTAGGATGCCACTAGGTACACTGACTGTTTGCTAGTATAATGGCTTAGTTAAAAAAAGTTTGAGTGTGCAATGCAGGCAGACGTGCTGCAAATATCTTTGCACTAGTGTGACTACACAAAAGTCCAATAGCCACGTTTAGGATGCCACTAGGTACACTGACTGTTTGCTAGTATAATGGCTTAGTTAAAAAGAGTTTGAGTGTGCAATGCAGGCAGATGTGCTGCAAATATCTTTCCACTAGTGTGACTACACAAAAGTACAATAGCCACGTTTAGGATGCCACTAGGTACACTGACTTTGCTAGTATAATGGCTTAGTTAAAAAGAGTTTGAGTGTGCAATGCAGGCAGACGTGCTGCAAATATCTTTCCACTAGTGTGGCTACACAAAAGTACAATAGCCACGTTTAGGATGCCACTAGGTACACTGACTGTTTGCTAGTATAATGGCTTAGTTAAAAAGAGTTTGAGTGTGCAATGCAGGCAGACGTGCTGCAAATATCTTTCCACTGGTGTGACTACACAAAAGTACAATAGCCACGTTTAGGATGCCACTAGGTACACTGACTGTTTGCTAGTATAATGGCTTAGTTAAAAAAAGTTTGAGTGTGCAATGCAGGCAGACGTGCTGCAAATATCTTTGCACTAGTGTGACTACACAAAAGTCCAATAGCCACGTTTAGGATGCCACTAGGTACACTGACTGTTTGCTAGTATAATGGCTTAGTTAAAAAGAGTTTGAGTGTGCAATGCAGGCAGACATGCTGCAAATATCTTTCCACTAGTTTGACTACACAAAAGCACAATAGCCACGTTTAGGATGCCACTAGGTACACTGACTGTTTGCTAGTATAATGGCTTAGTTAAAAAGAGTTTGAGTGTGCAATGCAGGCAGACGTGCTGCAAATATCTTTCCACTAGTGTGACTACACAAAAGTACAATAGCCACGTTTAGGATGCCACTAGGTACACTGACTGTTTGCTAGTATAATGGCTTAGTTAAAAAAAGTTTGAGTGTGCAATGCAGGCAGACGTGCTGCAAATATCTTTGCACTAGTGTGACTACACAAAAGTCCAATAGCCACATTTAGGATTCCACTAGGTACACTGACTGTTTGCTAGTATAATGGCTTAGTTAAAAAGAGTTGGATTGTGCAATGCAGGCAGACATGCTGCAAATATCTTTCCACTAGTTTGACTACACAAAAGTACAATAGCCACGCTTAGGATGCCACTAGGTACACTGACTGTTTGCTAGTATAATGGCTTAGTTAAAAAGAGTTTGAGTGTGCAATGCAGGCAGACGTGCTGCAAATATCTTTCCACTAGTGTGACTACACAAAAGTACAATAGCCACGTTTAGGATGCCACTAGGTACACTGACTGTTTGCTAGTATAATGGCTTAGTTAAAAAGAGTTTGAGTGTGCAATGCAGGCAGACGTGCTGCAAATATCTTTCCACTAGTGTGAATACACAAAAGTCCAATAGCCACGTTTAGGATGCCACTAGGTACACTGACTGTTTGCTATTTTAATGGCTTAGTTAAAAAGAGTTGGATTGTGCAATGCAGGCAGACATGCTGCAAATATCTTTCCACTAGTTTGACTACACAAAAGTACAATAGCCACGTTTAGGATGCCACTAGGTACACTGACTGTTTGCTAGTATAATGGCTTAGTTAAAAAGAGTTTGAGTGTGCAATGCAGGCAGACGTGCTGCAAATATCTTTCCACTAGTGTGACTACACAAAAGTACAATAGCCACGTTTAGGATGCCACTAGGTACACTGACTGTTTGCTAGTATAATGGCTTAGTTAAAAAGAGTTTGAGTGTGCAATGCAGGCAGACGTGCTGCAAATATCTTTCCACTAGTGTGAATACACAAAAGTACAATAGCCACGTTTAGGATGCCACTAGGTACACTGACTGTTTGCTAGTTTAATGGCTTAGTTAAAAAAAGTTTGAGTGTGCAATGCAGGCAGACGTGCTGCAAATATCTTTGCACTAGTGTGACTACACAAAAGTCCAATAGCCACGTTTAGGATGCCACTAGGTACACTGACTGTTTGCTAGTTTAATGGCTTAGTTAAAAAGAGTTTGAGTGTGCAATGCAGGCAGACGTGCTGCAAATATCTTTGCACTAGTGTGACTACACAAAAGTCCAATAGCCACGTTTAGGATGCCACTAGGTACACTGACTGTTTGCTAGTATAATGGCTTAGTTAAAAAGAGTTGGAGTGTGCAATGCAGGCAGACATGCTGCAAATATCTTTCCACTAGTTTGACTACACAAAAGTACAATAGCCACGTTTAGGATGCCACTAGGTACACTGACTGTTTGCTAGTATAATGGCTTAGTTAAAAAGAGTTGGAGTGTGCAATGCAGGCAGACGTGCTGCAAATATCTTTCCACTAGTGTGACTACACAAAAGTACAATAGCCACGTTTAGGATGCCACTAGGTACACTGACTGTTTGCTAGTATAATGGCTTAGTTAAAAAGAGTTTGAGTGTGCAATGCAGGCAGACGTGCTGCAAATATCTTTCCACTAGTGTGACTACACAAAAGTACAATAGCCACGTTTAGGATGCCACTAGGTACACTGACTGTTTGCTAGTATAATGGCTTAGTTAAAAAAAGTTTGAGTGTGGAATGCAGGCAGACGTGCTGCAAATATCTTTGCACTAGTGTGACTACACAAAAGTCCAATAGCCAAGTTTAGGATGCCACTAGGTACACTGACTGTTTGCTAGTATAATGGCTTAGTTAAAAAGAGTTTGAGTGTGCAATGCAGGCAGTCGTGCTGCAAATATCTTTCCACTAGTGTGACTACACAAAAGTACAATAGCCACGTTTAGGATGCCACTAGGTACACTGACTGTTTGCTAGTATAATGGCTTAGTTAAAAAAAGTTTGAGTGTGCAATGCAGGCAGACGTGCTGCAAATATCTTTGCACTAGTGTGACTACACAAAATTCCAATAGCCACGTTTAGGATGCCACTAGGTACACTGACTGTTTGCTAGTATAATGGCTTAGTTAAAAAGAGTTTGAGTGTGCAATGCAGGCAGATGTGCTGCAAATATCTTTCCACTAGTGTGACTACACAAAAGTACAATAGCCACGTTTAGGATGCCACTAGGTACACTGACTGTTTGCTAGTATAATGGCTTAGTTAAAAAGAGTTTGAGTGTGCAATGCAGGCAGACGTGCTGCAAATATCTTTCCACTAGTGTGGCTACACAAAAGTACAATAGCCACGTTTAGGATGCCACTAGGTACACTGACTGTTTGCTAGTATAATGGCTTAGTTAAAAAGAGTTTGAGTGTGCAATGCAGGCAGACGTGCTGCAAATATCTTTCCACTGGTGTGACTACACAAAAGTACAATAGCCACGTTTAGGATGCCACTAGGTACACTGACTGTTTGCTAGTATAATGGCTTAGTTAAAAAAAGTTTGAGTGTGCAATGCAGGCAGACGTGCTGCAAATATCTTTGCACTAGTGTGACTACACAAAAGTCCAATAGCCACGTTTAGGATGCCACTAGGTACACTGACTGTTTGCTAGTATAATGGCTTAGTTAAAAAGAGTTTGAGTGTGCAATGCAGGCAGACATGCTGCAAATATCTTTCCACTAGTTTGACTACACAAAAGCACAATAGCCACGTTTAGGATGCCACTAGGTACACTGACTGTTTGCTAGTATAATGGCTTAGTTAAAAAGAGTTTGAGTGTGCAATGCAGGCAGACGTGCTGCAAATATCTTTCCACTAGTGTGACTACACAAAAGTACAATAGCCACGTTTAGGATGCCACTAGGTACACTGACTGTTTGCTAGTATAATGGCTTAGTTAAAAAAAGTTTGAGTGTGCAATGCAGGCAGACGTGCTGCAAATATCTTTGCACTAGTGTGACTACACAAAAGTCCAATAGCCACATTTAGGATGCCACTAGGTACACTGACTGTTTGCTAGTATAATGGCTTAGTTAAAAAGAGTTGGATTGTGCAATGCAGGCAGACATGCTGCAAATATCTTTCCACTAGTTTGACTACACAAAAGTACAATAGCCACGTTTAGGATGCCACTAGGTACACTGACTGTTTGCTAGTATAATGGCTTAGTTAAAAAGAGTTTGAGTGTGCAATGCAGGCAGACGTGCTGCAAATATCTTTCCACTAGTGTGACTACACAAAAGTACAATAGCCACGTTTAGGATGCCACTAGGTACACTGACTGTTTGCTAGTATAATGGCTTAGTTAAAAAGAGTTTGAGTGTGCAATGCAGGCAGACGTGCTGCAAATATCTTTCCACTAGTGTGAATACACAAAAGTACAATAGCCACGTTTAGGATGCCACTAGGTACACTGACTGTTTGCTAGTTTAATGGCTTAGTTAAAAAGAGTTGGATTGTGCAATGCAGGCAGACATGCTGCAAATATCTTTCCACTAGTTTGACTACACAAAAGTACAATAGCCACGTTTAGGATGCCACTAGGTACACTGACTGTTTGAAAGTATAATGGCTTAGTTAAAAAGAGTTTGAGTGTACAATGCAGGCAGACGTGCTGCAAATATCTTTCCACTAGTGTGACTACACAAAAGTACAATAGCCACGTTTAGGATGCCACTAGGTACACTGACTGTTTGCTAGTATAATGGCTTAGTTAAAAAGAGTTTGAGTGTGCAATGCAGGCAGACGTGCTGCAAATATCTTTCCACTAGTGTGAATACACAAAAGTACAATAGCCACGTTTAGGATGCCACTAGGTACACTGACTGTTTGCTAGTTTAATGGCTTAGTTAAAAAAAGTTTGAGTGTGCAATGCAGGCAGACGTGCTGCAAATATCTTTGCACTAGTGTGACTACACAAAAGTCCAATAGCCACGTTTAGGATGCTACTAGGTACACTGACTGTTTGCTAGTTTAATGGCTTAGTTAAAAAGAGTTTGAGTGTGCAATGCAGGCAGACGTGCTGCAAATATCTTTGCACTAGTGTGACTACACAAAAGTCCAATAGCCACGTTTAGGATGCCACTAGGTACACTGACTGTTTGCTAGTATATTGGCTTAGTTAAAAAGAGTTGGAGTGTGCAATGCAGGCAGACATGCTGCAAATATCTTTCCACTAGTTTGACTACACAAAAGTACAATAGCCACGTTTAGGATGCCACTAGGTACACTGACTGTTTGCTAGTATAATGGCTTAGTTAAAAAGAGTTGGAGTGTGCAATGCAGGCAGACGTGCTGCAAATATCTTTCCACTAGTGTGACTACACAAAAGTACAATAGCCACGTTTAGGATGCCACTAGGTACACTGACTGTTTGCTAGTATAATGGCTTAGTTAAAAAGAGTTTGAGTGTGCAATGCAGGCAGACGTGCTGCAAATATCTTTCCACTAGTGTGACTACACAAAAGTACAATAGCCACGTTTAGGATGCCACTAGGTACACTGACTGTTTGCTAGTATAATGGCTTAGTTAAAAAGAGTTTGAGTGTGCAATGCAGGCAGACGTGCTGCAAATATCTTTCCACTAGTGTGACTACACAAAAGTACAATAGCCACGTTTAGGATGCCACTAGGTACACTGACTGTTTGCTAGTATAATGGCTTAGTTAAAAAAAGTTTGAGTGTGCAATGCAGGCAGACGTGCTGCAAATATCTTTGCACTAGTGTGACTACACAAAAGTCCAATAGCCACGTTTAGGATGCCACTAGGTACACTGACTGTTTGCTAGTATAATGGCTTAGTTAAAAAGAGTTGGAGTGTGCAATGCAGGCAGACATGCTGCAAATATCTTTGCACTAGTGTGACTACACAAAAGTCCAATAGCCACGTTTAGGATGCCACTAGGTACACTGACTGTTTGCTAGTATAATGGCTTAGTTAAAAAGAGTTGGAGTGTGCAATGCAGGCAGACATGCTGCAAATAGCTTTCCACTAGTTTGACTACACAAAAGTACAATAGCCACGTTTAGGATGCCACTAGGTACACTGACTGTTTGCTAGTATAATGGCTTAGTTAAAAAGAGTTTGAGTGTGCAATGCAGGCAGACGTGCTGCAAATATCTTTCCACTAGTGTGACTACACAAAAGTACAATAGCCACGTTTAGGATGCCACTAGGTACACTGACTGTTTGCTAGTATAATGGCTTAGTTAAAAAGAGTTTGAGTGTGCAATGCAGGCAGACGTGCTGCAAATATCTTTCCACTAGTGTGACTACACAAAAGTACAATAGCCACGTTTAGGATGCCACTAGGTACACTGACTGTTTGCTAATATAATGGCTTAGTTAAAAAATTTTGAGTGTGCAATGCAGGCAGACGTGCTGCAAATATCTTTCCACTAGTGTGACTACACAAAAGTACAATAGCCACGTTTAGGATGCCACTAGGTACACTGACTGTTTGCTAGTATAATGGCTTAGTTAAAAAGAGTTTGAGTGTGCAATGCAGGCAGACATGCTGCAAATATCTTTCCACTAGTTTGACTACACAAAAGTACAATAGCCACGTTTAGGATGCCACTAGGTACACTGACTGTTTGCTAGTATAATGGCTTAGTTAAAAAGAGTTTGAGTGTGCAATGCAGGCAGACATGCTGCAAATATCTTTCCACTAGTTTGACTACACAAAAGTCCAATAGCCACGTTTAGGATGCCACTAGGTACACTGACTGTTTGCTAGTATAATGGCTTAGTTAAAAAGAGTTGGAGTGTGCAGAGGACAGGAGGGTACAGTGCCAGGATTGTGGGGCTCTGGGTAGAGGAATGTAAGCCTGCCTTTCTATTCCCTCCTAATGGGGAAATGCAGCGACGAAATCCCTGACCTTGGCTACACAGACGCTGTCTCTGTTTTCAGGACCTGTCACCTATGGCTCTGACCCTGCCGGTTTGAGCCCTTAAAAGGACTGATAGAAAGTGCTCTCCCTAAGCTGTCTAGCGCTGTGTATGGAACGCATACAGCTGTATCAGCGATAGGACAAAGGACGGAGCTGCGACAGTGATGTCTGACACCAAGGACGCAGAAGAGATAATGGCGTCCGGACGGGCAGATACTCGTTTTTATAATGCAGGGACATGTGACATGGACATCCTATCACACATGCCGTTGCTTCTCTGGCTAAAAGTCCACTTAGCTGTGTGTGTGTCTGGGATTGGCTGACATGCTGGCCCGCCCCACAAGACGCGCGCGCTTAGGGAAGGAAGACAAGGAAAAAAAAAAAAAATGGCGATCGCCATTAGACAAACAGCAGTGATCTGAAGGCGCTGTTCCCGCACACTATACACTGAAATGTCATAATAGTGTGAGTCACAGAGTGACTTACACTATTACAGCGGAAAGCCAGCTAGGAATTAGCTGTTTTTTTTGCTGCTAGAACCATTCTCGAACGTTTCTAGAACTATCGAGCTTTTGCAAAAAGCTCGAGTTCTAGTTCGATGTAGAACAGGCCCCAAAATCACTCGAGCCTAGAACTGGAGAACCTCGAACCGCGAACCGCGCTCAACTCTATGCACTACTCAAAGTTCACAAGAACCTCACAAATGTGAGTGATCCACACCCACTCGACAGTTGTTATGTGTGGTGGCTGATAATCAGTCTGACAGGCATTTTGAAGCTGGCATTCAGCTACTGCCCTCTGCTGCTCACTATTCCTCACCAACATATGATATGTAGAGTTCCACCGCATGAGCAGGTCGCACATGAGTCAGGGACTTGGCAAATTCAAGCGCTTTTGAAGTGCTGTATGACCAGCAAAAGCAGTAGAGGAATGGTGAAAATGGGCGCTAATATGGTGCACCTTCTCAAGTGAACATGAGCTTACAAAAGTTGAATGTTCACCAACTCATACTCCGGCTCATTTTTTTGTTTTTTGTTTTTTTACCTACTTACTGTAAGTAGTTACAGAAAGTCAGGGTATGTTTTGAGGAATTTCTGAACAACTAGGTTCATCATGTGAGCCATGCATGGCATGTGTACCAGCTTGCCAACCGTTAAAGCCGCCACTAGGTTTCGCCCATTATAGCAGACAAGCAGACTGGGTTGGAGGTGCAGCGGGGAGAGCTACTGCTTGGTCTATTCTTTTATACCTTGCCACAGCTCTGCTGCAGTGTGTGGTTTCTGACTTAAACAGATCAGCTTCAGCAGAGCGTGTTGCTGATGCACTGTCGCACAGCTCCTTGCTTGGCAGTGATGGGGAGGGTAATTCAGCAGAGGAAGAGGAGCAAGAAGAGGAGGGGAGATAGGAAGTGGCATATGATAAGGTGGAAACGCTGGTAGAAGTTCGTCTGACTATTCTTGATGTGGGTAGGATGTGTGATGTTCCAGTTTACGAATTTGTCCCAGCCTTCACCAGATTCACCCTGTGTGTTGTGACAGAAATGTATCATCCCTGTCCACAACAAATTGTCCTTGTGTCTGTTGTTAGGTGGACCTTCCCAGTTATGGAATTTGTCAGTGCATGGTTGAGATTGTTTAACACGTGCTTGTGTAAAGCGGGGATGGCACACCGAGCAAAATAGTGTCGGCTGGGAACACTGTATCGTGGGGTAGCCAAAGCCAAGAGATCACGGAAACACTGTATTCCCACAAGCCTAAATGGAAACATCTCCATGGCTAGCAATTTGGCAATGTGCGAGTTTAGATTTTGTGCTTGTGGGTGCACGGCTGGGTATTTGTGCATCCTTTCCAAGCTCTCAAGCACGGACAACTGGACACTTCGCTGGGACAAGGAAGTGTATGTGGTTGATATTTGCTGTGTCTGTGCAATCGCAGCTTGTGAGCAGGATGTATGAGCGCCTACTTCTTGGACAGCAGATTGTAAAGTATGTAGAACAGGTGACATGGCAGTGGTTTGACCCGAAGACAGAAATTTGATACCCTGGTATTCTGCCCACCTACTATCTGTCTGCAGTTTCCAACATCATGTCTGCTCTCTATTTTAAACTTAACCTTTACAAAACTGAATTACTTTTATTTCCCTCATCTTCTTACCTCCCTAAACCTGACATCTCCCTCTCTGTGTGTGGTGCTGTTCTGCCCAGAGAAGGGGGTACTCGGTCCCGGGCGGTAACAAATGGGAATGTCACTCTGGTGGCCGTTGCCCGGTTCCGTGCTCTGGGCCCCTTTTGTTAATGGGGGGTATTTACAGGGGAGATAAGAGTTTTTATCATGTGACGCCACCTGCGGGTTGCGGTTAATGATGGAGAACTGCCGCTGCTCAATGTGGGTACTCCCAGGGCTGGTGGTAGTGGCAGCTGTGATGGTAGGCCCTCCGCAGGTAGGGCTGTGCTTGGGAGATGTAGTAGGGCAATAATGGACACCACACCAGGTTGTCTTTAACAGTCCCCGGAACTCTCTGTAGATTGAGTCCCCATAGCGTGGAGCGTTTGGGGACCCCAACTGTCCCTTTTGGGGTACAGTCTCCTTCTCCGTACAGCGGGCAGTGCGGACCCTGCGGGGAGGTAAGTGTCCGAACCCCAATCCTAGTTTACTGCTGATGCCCCCCGATTATTTGGTTTGGTGAAGTCCGTGTAAGTGTCCTCACCGGGCAGGTATTTACCAAACAGTCTAAAACTTGCACTTGACCTAGGGCCCTGTGCCCCGTGCGTGCTCCAGTCCCAGCGGTATCTCGGTACCCGTCCTGGCGACCTCTCTCCTGTGCCCCCGGGGTCACCGTTACACGGACCCAGCTCAGGCATGTCCGCACACCTCTCCTCTGTGCTTCACTCCCCTCTCGCTATCACTGACTGACTGACCCCTCCCACCAGGTTGGCTATACCCAGGGACTCGTTCCCATGGCGCCCATCCCCTTACGTGGTTATCCCTCTATGCCCATTGTGGAGAGGAGAACTAGGGTTTAGATTGTGTTTTGGTGGAAAAGGCACTGATACTCCAGGTCCCAGGGGGTAGGTCCTGCATCCCCAAGAGGATGCAGTTCCCTGTAGTCTCAGGGGCTCTACAGTAAAACAATAATAACTCCTAGGCAGCAGGCTCGCTGTCTGGGGGCTATGCTAGATGCCGAATCTTTCCTCTACAGTCCATCTTTAATGCTTCAACCCGGGTCACTTATCTGACTAACCATTACTCGGATGCCTCTGTTCTGTGCCAGTCATTACTCTGGCTGCTCACATATCACAGGATCCAATTCAAATTGCTTGTTCTCACCCACATAGCTCTCCACAGTGTGGCAGTCCCTTACATCTCCACCCTCATCTCTATTACCCTACTCATTCTCCACAATCCACAAACAACTTTCGAATAACATACACTAATACCAGATCTCCCACTCCCAGATACAAGACTTCTTCCGAGCTGCACCATTCCTCTGGAATGCTCTGACCCAAGAAACCAGGACGAACCACAAATTAGCTTCAGACGCTCCCTTAAAACACATCTTTTTAAGGTGGCCTATCACGTTCCCTAATCAAATTAAATTCACATAGTCCCTCCATGAATTCTCACAACATAACTCTCCATCAAACTCCATCGCACCCAAAAGCATCTTAAATCATCGTAGCTGTAAGCGCTCATGAGCAGGGTTGTCTTTTTTGCAATAATTATGGTATTTTCGTTAACTGTTACTTGCTTGTACATGAACTTCTGAATTGTAAAGCACTGCGGAATATGTTGGTGCTATAGCAATGAAGATTAATATTATTACTGGGATGCTTGGCTGCCTTGTGGTTCTGCAAACTGGTGGTGGTCAGGTTGCCTTTGCCCTAGCCTCTGCTCAACTTGGTATGGCAGATGCTACAGATTACAATGTTTTTCTCTGAAGGACTTTCAGAGAAAAACTTCCAGACAGTGGCTGAACGCCCCGTTGACCTGACTTTGGCAAGTGGGGGTGCTCTTCGGAACAGATGACCCAGTGATCACTCTGGGCAAACCACTACCCCTTGGTGTCTGTGTTGGTGCTACATATCCATCTTCCTCTGTAATGCTGTGCTGGCTATGCATGTAAACGGTCCAGGTCAGATCAGTGGACTCAACATTGACCACCTTGTCTTTCATCTCATTGTCCTTCCTATTTGAGATTGTAGGCTGACCTGATGGCAACTGTGTCTCATCATCATCAGCCTCCACTTTTCGAGACAGTAAATCAGGTTCTTCAAACTGGCTTTCTTCTGGCCATAGGTCATCAAATACTTGTGCATCAAAGCATGCCACCTACTCACGTCCCTCTTTAATGCTGCACGGTAAGAGGCCAGAGCCAACCAAAGTATATGTATAAAACAGATCCTCAGAGTGGCCAAGCTTGGGATTATATGTCTCCTGTGACTGATGATGAGGGGAAGGAGGACCAGGTTGAAGATTGGATAGGCCAGCCTTCTGTGTATCCACATTAGACTGTGTGGTCATGGAAGATTTGTTGCTGCTTGAGAAATGCAAAGAGACCTTGTTGTCTGCTATCCAAGACAGAATCTGCTCTCACTCTTCTGGCTTACACACACGTTTACGTTCCAGACCGCAAAATTTGAAGAGGAGGAGAGGGTAAAGCCCAATGCTACAATGGGTGCATTATAAACTGCCATGGGATATGTATTCCACTATCTGAGTCTCAGTGAGGGAGGGACCATCCAAATATATAAGTAGGAACGGTCCCTGCCAAATGTATGTTACTGGGCCACCTTAGGGCCCTCACAAAACTCATGTTTCCTGACACCTGCGGGCCCCTCTGAAAACTTGAATTGAGGGCCGCAGAGTGACATGGTGGAGGAGGAGAAGGGTAAAATCCACCGCCACAATGAGCACATTGTAAACTGCTATGTAATATGTATTCCACTATCTGAATATCAATGATGGAGGGACCACCCAAATGTATAAGTAAAAGCAGTCCCTCCCAAACATAGGTTACTGGGCCACCTTAGGGCCCTCACCAAACTCAGGTTTCCTGAAACCTGCAGGCCCTCTAAAAACTTGAATTGAGGGCTGCAGAATGACGTGGTGGAAGAGGAGGAGGAGGAGGGTAAAGCCCACCATCACAATGGGCACATTGTTAACTGCTATGGAATATGTATTCCACTATCTGAGTGTCAATGAGGGAGGGACCGCCCAAATGTATAAGTAACAGCAGTTCCTCCAAAACCTATGCAACAGGACCACTTGAGGCCCCTCAGGTCAAAGATCAACATACCAACGGGCACATTCTAGCTGGCATTGTAAAGTGCTGGGGAATAGCTATCTAGAAATTATGTATGACAGAGAGACCTACAAAATGTATGTCAGGGCCCTCCCAATTGTAAAAGGTAAAAAAAATAAAAAACACTACGAGTGAACAAACGCTAAAAGGGATATTTTTTTTTTATTCTCCAGTTTATTTAGCCTTACATACAAGTGATTATTCAGGAAAAACTGTTTCTTAACATTTGTGGCCTGTAAAATGCAATTTAGGTTATGTTTGGTAGGTGCTCTTGTGCATGTGTAAAAGTGGCGTAATACTGTGACATCCTTATATTCAGAAACTATATGTGAGTCAGAAATGCATGCAGGCATATTCTCCAGGCTCTCCCCATTCAGTTTCATCATTTTCCCATCCATTTCAGACTTTTCCGCAGGCCCCCACAGACATCTTTGTCGGGTCCAGCAGAAAATTACTCGCATTTCCCATTGATTTGCATTGTTACGAGTGTTGCGATTATGAATATTATGGTACTTGCTCATTTCTATTAATAACATAACAAACAAAAGTCACTGAGGATCAAGACAGCATCATAGTTAATACGGGACCTGTCCAAAGCACATATAATAGGGGCAACTGTAGTGGGTAAGTATCATTTTGATATATATTCCCTCAAATTATTATGACAATCAACCAGTTTGCTCACCAAACTGAAACGAAGTGACACAAATAATATATTACAATGAAAAAGTTAATTGAACATTAAAAAGATATAACATGGATCACACTATGCAAAATAAACAATTACGATAAAAGAGTTGCAATGGTCATTACAGTACTCAACAACATATAAAGTTCACAACCAGAAAGCATAACATGAATCACTGTGGTGTATAATCAATAACATATGAAAAATAAAGTTACATGAAACCACCCCTACAAACAATATCCCTAATGCATGCCTGGAAAAGTTATGTGAAGGCATGTGAATGGCATACAAAGCAGAGTCAATGCTATGTTATATATAAAGAAAAAACAAAGTAAGACAAAGTAGAACTCAACACAAGTAAAAAAGTGAGAAAAGTGACAAGTGCAAATAATAATGAAGAGAAGTACAAACTCAATTAAAAAAAAGTTGAAGAATTAATAATTATTATACTTACCTACAATCTTCAAAGTGAAGAAAAGTCATACAAGGTGTATATGGTGAACATTAAATGTATCAATATATATGATCAAACAACCAGTGCCCAGTATAATAAAAAACATCATATAATGATTAAAGTAAAATGAGGAAAAAGCAAAATTAAAAAGTGCCTACACAAATAAATGAACATATCCAGAAAAACGTATGTTGAGCAATTGCCAGGTGTCCATGCCAAAGTACATATATCAAATTTATATATAGCAGAAAGCACAAAGGACTGTGCTAAGAAAGGAAAATAAAGAACAGGCCAAAAAGGAGGATACAAAATCGGGAGGACTATAAGATGAATGTTAAAAAAGACAACAAAAGCAGAATTAGAAAAACATCCTCTATAAATATAATAAATCAATAAAAAAAATTAGAAAAAAAAAACAATAAAGCAAATAAAGAGGAAACAACAAAAAATAATAAGAGCGCTATTTAAAAAGCCCAACAATTATATGTGAATATCAATATAAGCACTGAGGAAATGCACTATATACATGTACGCAAAAGAAATATAAACCCAAAAAAATAAAGACACCGGATGTTATAAATATACTGTATGTCACATCATGTAGGGAGAAAGAGTACAAAACTGTTATGATCATTAAGACCATGTGGAACCAGTGTTAGTTGAAAAACGCTGACCATCGTAATAACTGTGTACCAGTTTGTCTCGTAAGTTCTTTGATTTTCGATAAGAAACTAATGGATGTGAGCCAATATGGCTAGATAGAATATATCCAGAACAAGGATGGACTAATTTTTCTCTAGAATATCCAATAATTCATCAGTACAAGAATTGAAGTCAAGCATACAACGTACCTTCGGAGGATTATGATTTCTAGGTCCCTTGTATTTAAGAACATCAATCCGTTTACTTGAAGCAGCCCTAATTGGAGAAGGTTCCACTGAGTGGAAAAATCAGATTTCCACCACTAAGGCCTCTTTCAAACGTAAGGGAAAAACACACACGTTTTTCACTGAGGTGTTGAAGGTGCGTATGGCCCTCTGTGTGCCATGACTTTGGCACACGTGTGTTCTCTGTGTGCTATCTGTGATAGCACATGGAGAGCAGGAACTTATAATCACCTGTCCATGCCACTGTTGTCCGTGGTGCTGATGTCTCCAGCGCTGCGGTCATACTTTCTGGTCCGTGGTGCAGTAAAGATGCAATGAGCATGATGAGCAGACCCTGAAGCAGGTGACAGCAGCCGCGAAGCCAGCATTGCTGGAGACAGGTGAGTATAGAAATACATTTTATTTCACAGACACGTGTTTTCTCCGGTACGTGTCAAACGGATCACACCAGTGTGTGGTCCATGTGACATCAGTGGTGCCAGAGAAAAATGGAATTGTCTCTGTGTGGAACACACGGAGATGAGTGTACGCCGCATGGAGTCATGGTCCCTGAGACATCACAAATGTGTGCACAGATCCATTGATTTTAATGGGTCTGCGTATGTCTGTGATTCCAGTACATATAAAAATGGCAATGTAAGTACCAGAACCACTGACGTGTGAAGGGGGCCTAAACCAAGAAAATTTCAGCCAGATCTTTCACACAAAGAACATAATTAAATATTTAGATGGAGCCACAAACAGGTGGATAAAGTCAATTCGGAATTAGCTGGCACATCCTCTGTCTTTATTTGGACACACTTGGGTCCTTATACTTAGCTTCGTGCTTATTTTTATTGAAATTGTTGCATAGGCTTGCATCCCGTTATTAGTGTTTATAGAAGCCACTTCAAAAGAGTCCAATGCTTTGCTTTTAGACATTCTTGGATATTTTTAGCTGTGTTTTAGGTCACTATTCTGTTGGAGGACCCATAACATCCAACTAAAACCAAGCTTTTTAATACGGGCAGCACATTTCACTCCAGAATGCCATGAAAGTCTTAAGATGTCATTGTACCCTGCACAGATTCAAGACACCCTGTACCAGATGCAGCAAAGCAGCCTCAAAACAACTAATTTCCACCATGTTTCATAATAAAGACTGGAGAATCACGAGCATGAATCATAACAAGTGTTTATTAGAAAAATATTACACAAAGTGCAGAAGTGTATATATTAGAAACATGACAAATAAGACAGAAAACAGGAGGGTGAATGTGGCAATAAACTGGCAAAGATCCTGTGGTGGGGGGGCCTATTCAAATGGGTTATATGCACCCATATAAGCATCAGTAGGAGCATGTGCATAGGTTAAAGGCTGTTTACAATACAGCAATAGGTAATACCTTTAAAAGTTCTGAGCCCTTTGGTTACCATCCATATTACCCTAGTCTTCAAGTTTTCATCAACTTTCTTCTTGCTGCCAAGTAAAGGGAGGTTGACTACAGTCCCGTAGACCTTAAATGTCTGAATAATATGTGACGCCCTGGGCAAGCCAGGGGTCACAGGTCATAACACCAACACACCCTACACCCCAGTTAGGAACACCAAGGCTAACCTAAAATCCTTGTTGCCTTCCTCCAGGGGCTGATGTCCACACCAGGGGGTGGGCCAGGCAGTTGACTCCGCCCACCGAGGAGTTCACAGCCCTGGAGGCGGGAGAACCAGGCAGTCAAGCTAGGGAAGTGAAGGAGTAAACAGTGAAGTGGTAGAGAAGCTGAAGTAAAGGGAAAGTGACAGTAAAGACAGCCTGAAGCTGGTCCGGGTGTGTGCCCCGGACTGAGAGACAGCAAGGTCAGCAGACGGCGGTGACTGTCTGCAGGGGTGACTGTTTGGAGGTTGCTGAAAGGACCGCGGACGGGTGGTGGCCCGGCGGTACCGGAGCGGTATACGAAAAACAGTCAGCACCAGTGGCAGGGGCCTTTCAGATCCCGGCAAGGCTAGGAGTCGCCGTGAATTTGCCAAATCCGTTAGTGAAGGGGACCTCTGGGTCTCCCAACAAGCAAGTCCCGATTGAAGGCAACAGTCCAACCGTTACAGAGAAACACCGCCACCGCCAGGGCACCAGTTTCTCAGGGCCAGCACCTGCGGGCAAAGTAGGGCTCCTCCGGCCCATATCCAAGCCGGGGAGCGGGTTACCGGTGGGAACCCATCGCAACCATCATCATCTTAGGTGCAGGAAAAGGGACCGTCACCGTCAACTACTGGGGAAAGCAAGTGCAGCCGTCCGTGGGAACCGTCTTTCCAGCCGTGTGTTTTACCGAGAACTGTGTCATCGTCTCAGGCTGAGTGAGTACCACAGTGCCGCAAGGCACAGCGCTGCCCCCGCGTCCCTGCACCCCACCAAGCCCTGCATCACCCACCTCATCACTGGGCCCCGGGACAACTACCCCCTACCCACGGAGGGGAGGACTAACAACTAGCTGCTCCATACCATCACTCCCGGGATCCCCATACAGAGCAGCGGTGGTGTCAACAAATCACCACAACCGTGGGTGGCGTCACGGACAATAAACTATCCCAAAAACCAATCCCCTTTCACTCACGGGCGAGGAGCGCCGCTCGAGTCTCCGGGATCCGGCCCATCGCTCGAGCAACCGAGCAGCAGCAGCAGGCCGCAGCAGCTGCAGCGGCAGCCGGACCCGAGCAGTGGGAGAGTGTGGCGTCCCCTCCTCTGCCCGCAACCACTTGGCGTCACGAACAGGATCTTACCGCTCTGCCGTTGGGTAGAGGTGCGCCTTGTGACCGCCGGAGGTGTCCGGCCAAAAAATTTCAGACGTCGCCATCTTTGGTGCGAAAAGTTCCCGCTCGAGCGTCTCCTCGAGTAGTGGAGGCGCGAAGGCCAAGACCCGGCCCCGATAGAGGAGGGGCCGAAGAGAGGCTGAGAGGGACGGAATGGCGGCTAGCTGCATGTGAGCGCGGCTATAAAAGCAGGGACGCCAGGACCCTGCAGCCATCTTGTTCCTGGGAGAGGCCGCCAGCAACATGTTCATGCCGTCCCGCAGCACCGTAGCCCCCGCGCCTGGAACCGCGGCGTGGGTGGAGATCCGGACCGCGCAGCTCTACCAGAGGCTGCAGGTCAAGATGCAGCTCCTCATGGAGGAGTGGGAGACCGACATGGCGGACGTCATAGCGACTGTGCAGAGATGCGAGGAGGAAGCGGAGGAAGGGAGGGTGAGTGACCCACGCCCCGATTCCCTTGAAGGGCCGGTCATCGCGGCTGCGGGACCTGGTCCAAACTCTCTCCCCCTGCTGCCTCCCTCGCCACCCGTCTCGGAAGCCGTGACCCCACCACTAGGCCCGCTACCACCGCAACCGGTAGCGATACCCAGCAAGCCCGCCCAGGCGGGCCGACCTGTAGCCGGAGCCCGTAGTCGACCGGAGGTGCTGCCCTGGAAAGCCCCGAAAGCCAAACCGGAGGCGTCCCCCGAGAAAGTCCCCGAGCCGGAGTCGATGACCCGCTCCGTGCCGAAGGCCCAACCGCGGAAAGCCCCTGTGCCCATCCCCCACACCTCGGCTGAGGTTGCGCCGGGTTGCCGATGCAAAGCAGCGTCTAAGGCCAAGACACCGCGGGACCTGATGCCCAGAGTACCAGCAGTGGGCAATGTCCAACAGGTCTCGCGGGGCCCGACCCGTGCGCCGGAGCTCGCAGCAGCGCCGTACTGGGACAGGGAGCCGGTACCGTTGGGACCGGAGATTGAAGAGAGGGAAAGAAGGAAGGCGGAGTTGGTGGCCCGTGCAATCCGGGAAAAAGAGAGCCTCCGTCAGGCAACTTTCCGTGTCCGGGGCCCGCTGTACGAAGGGCAGGTGAGGCGGTTTGATGTCCGCCGGGGCTATGGGTTTATATATGAACCGGGCCTGGAGGCCGAAGTGTTTATAGCCCGGCGGGATGTGAATGCCCACTTGCCTGAGGAGCATCCCGGTCGTAACCTGATGCCGGGCGACATCGTGCAGTACACCCGGCACTGTGGGGAGAGGGGGTGGTTCGCGCTGGATGCTAAGTTAAGGGGCAGCCAGGAGTCCCGTGTGAGCACCGCGCCCCCTCCCTCAGGTGATGTTGAGGACTCGGAATAACGGCAGCGGAGCACCGTTGCACCGTCCCCGTTGGGACCACCAGTCTGAGTATGTTTACAAGTTTGAAAAAGTTTTGCAAAAATGAGAATGATAACCGAAGATTACCTGATTGTCTACCGTGATTGGAAACCGGCCGTTGCCGGCATTGTTGTCCCCGTGGGGACCGCTTGAAAAGTTGTTTGCATAGGAACTCCTATGGACAAGCCCGTGAACTTGCAGGGCAACCACAAACGTTAAGTGGGTTGTAAATAAAAATATGTTGTTGCAGCTTACCGTAACTGCCTCCGGAGAGGCAGGTTGGAGGGAGGGCCCGCAGTAGAGCAGGCTGGGGCCCAGCCACCACAGGAACCGGTGGCTACCCTCTGGAGGGGAAGGACAGATCCCGCTCGGGTAACTTGTGCTGGACTGGGGTAAAGGGGTGCTGCCTGGGTTTTAGGGGCAGCATCAGGGCCAGGTTACTTGGGTGGGAGAGAGCGGCAGCTGCAACCGTTTTAATGTTACCGTTAGTAACGTTCAAGAAATGAACCTCCCGATGTGGGATGATGTCATAATTTGTATATGTGTTATTCTTTTTTATATCTTTTCAGAAAATAAAACCGGTGTTGGACGGGCAGCCCGTGGACGGTCTGCATTTTGCTAAGGGGGAATGTGACGCCCTGGGCAAGCCAGAGGTCACAGGTCATAACACCAACACACCCTACACCCCAGTTAGGAACACCAAGGCTAACCTAAAATCCTTGTTGCCTTCCTCCAGGGGCTGATGTCCACACCAGGGGGTTGGCCAGGCGGTTGGCTCCGCCCACCGAGGAGTTCACAGCCCTGGAGGCGGGAGAACCAGGCAGTCAAGCTAGGGAAGTGAAGGAGTAAACAGTGAAGTGGTAGAGAAGCTGAAGTAAAGGGAAAGTGACAGTAAAGACAGCCTGAAGCTGGTCCGGGTGTGTGCCCCGGACTGAGAGACAGCAAGGTCAGCAGACGGCGGTGACTGTCTGCAGGGGTGACTGTTTGGAGGTTGCTGAAAGGACCACGGACGGGTGGTGGCCCGGCGGTACCGGAGCGGTATACGAAGAACAGTCAGCACCAGTGGCAGGGGCCTTTCGGATCCCGGCAAGGCTAGGAGTCACCGTGAATTTGCCAAATCCGTTAGTGAAGGGGACCTCTGGGTCTCCCAACAAGCAAGTCCCGATTGAAGGCAACAGTCCAACCGTTACAGAGAAACACCGCCACCGCCAGGGCACCAGTTTCTCAGGGCCAGCGCCTGCGGGCAAAGTAGGGCTACTCCGGCCCATATCCAAGTCAGGGAGCGGGTTACCGGTGGGAACCCATCGCAACCATCATCATCTTAGGTGCAGGAAAAGGGACCGTCACCGTCAACTACTGGGGAAAGCAAGTGCAGCCGTCCGTGGGAACCGTCTTTCCAGCCGTGTGTTTTACCGAGAACTGTGTCATCGTCTCAGGCTGAGTGAGTACCACAGTGCCGCAAGGCACAGCGCTGCCCCCGCGTCCCTGCACCCCACCAAGCCCTGCATCACCCACCTCATCACTGGGCCCCGGGACAGCTACCCCCTACCCACGGAGGGGAGGACTAACATCTAGCTGCTCCATACCATCACTCCCGGGATCCCCATGCAGAGCAGCGGTGGTGTCAACAAATCACCACAACCGTGGGTGGCGTCACGGACAATAAACTATCCCAAAAACCAATCCCCTTTCACTCATGGGCGAGGAGCGCCGCTCGAGTCCCCGGGATCCGGCCCATCGCTCGAGCCACCGAGCAGCAGCAGCAGGCCGCAGCAGCCGCAGTGGCAGCCGGACCCGAGCAGTGGGAGAGCGCGGCGTCCCCTCCTCCGCCTGCGACAAATATTTTCAATTGTTACAGGAACATCAAGCTGTTTAGAGATGGTCATATAGCCTTTACCTTTAGCAGATTTGTCTACACATTTTTTTCTAATCACCTTTGACAACTCTCTCTTTAGCTTTCTTTGGTCCATGTTCAGTGTGACAGTAAACAAGATACCAAACATCACAGTGACTACTTTACAACCTTTAAAAGGCAGACTGACTGATTACAAGTTTGTAGATGCCTGGTATACTACTTACAGGACACAAATTAGTTTAACATATCTCTATGATCGAATTATATTCAATCTTTTCTTAGTATAACATAATTTGTGTTCAGGCCAATTTTATCAGTGTTTTATATATTCTGTTAAACCACATTCCAAAACTGATTTTTATTAGTTGATATTGAATAAATATATATTGCAAATAACTTTTGTCAATTTCAATTTATTTCAGTGACCATTGAGGGTTTTTCTATCTATCTACCTATCTATCTGTCTATCTATCTATCTATCTATCTATCCATCTATCTATCTATCTAGTTATGTGGTCGTTGCCTCTCAATTACTTAGAGACCTGTGCAGTCCCACAAGTTCACTAGTTTTTCTCTCCTTGCCCAATACTGTTCTATCTGTGCAAGACAAGAGAGGAAGCTGAATAGGATCTTCATCTCTATTATGCAGGTTCTGAAAAAGCATAACACAAAATAGGGCAGCAGGGTGGGAGATCAAAGATCCTAATTAACTGAAGGACCTCTGTGTTGTCGCAGGCTGCACATCAGTGAAGCTTTGACGTTTCAGTGATGCAATAAGGAGGCAACCTCACAACTTGCACTTTGTAGCAACAGTTCGGTGTAAGTTTATATACAGTGCCTACAAGTAGTATTCAACCCCCTGCAGATTTAGCAGGTTTACACATTCGGAATTAACTTGGCATTGTGACTAGAGATGAGCGAACCGGTCCCGGTTCGGCTCGAGGTCGGCTCGCCGAACGGGGGTCCCGTTCGAGTTCGGTTCGTCGAACGTTCGACGAACCAAACTCGAACGTATAGGCTATAATGGGAGGCAATCACAAACACATAAAAATGCATTATAAATGTACACAAACAGTTAATAAACATTGCCATAACACTTACCGGTCCTCGCGATCCCTTCTGCACTCTGTCTCCTGCCGCTATTCCATCCGATGATCGCTGAATCCTCCCGGTGACCTGCACTGCCAGCAGAGATGCAGGACCTATCGTGACGTCAAAATAGCCATGTGACCAGTCACGTGGCTATTATCTCATTGGCTACAGACTGGTCACATGACTATGACACGTCATGTAGGACCTGCGAGTGCATCTCTCCGGTACACGGTGCACATATGTGTATCGCCGTGTACCGGCGACATGCTCTAGCACACGGTCGACTCCCCGTTCCGTTAGGGACCGGCTGACACAGCCGGTCATTAACGGAGATCACCGTTGCCATAGCAACGCAGTTAGCGGTGACGTCACCGCTAACCGCGGCTCCGAGAGCACCGTTGCTATGGTAACGCGTCTCTCAGCGTTACCGCTGTTACCGCTAACAGCCAGCACTGATCACTCATGGAGTGAAGGCTGCACGCTGCTTCCCGATTGTAGTGAGTATTGTACTGAGGATGAGGTTCCCCAGCCCATGATGGGCTGGTGCACCTCATCCTCACTACAATCGTCACTACTACTACACTAGAAAGAAAGAAGACAGAAGAGCAGGATCGTGGAGGGCTGACAGGGGGTAATAAAGATGGAGTCTCTAATGTGTCTGTGTATTTATTTCTATTAAAGTATTTTTTCTCTGTGTGGTGTTTTTTTTAACCCCTTATTGGAGATTCTTAATGGCCGGGTCAAACGTGCCTGACATTAAGAATCTCTGGCTTAATACTGGCTAGTAAAACAAAGCCAGTATTAACTCATGATTACCCAACAAGCCACCCGGCTCCAGGGCTGTTGGAAGAGTTGGATACAGCGCCAGATGATGGCGCTTCTATGAAAGCGCCATTTTCTGGGACGGCTGCGGACTGAAATCCGCAGCAGAGGCGCCCAGAAACCTCGGGCTAAGCTGTGCTGCGGATTCCAATCCCCAGCTGCCTAGTTGTACCCGGCTGGACACAAAAATGGGGCGAAGCCCACGTCATTTGTTTTTTAATTATTTCATGAAATAAGTGAAATAATTAAAAAAACGGGCTTCCCTATATTTTTGGTTCCCAGCCGGGTACAAATAGGCAACTGGGGGTTGGAGGCAGCCCGTGGCTGCCTGCTGTACCTGGCTAGCATACAAAAATATGGCGAAGCCCACGTCATTTTTTTGGTGGGCAAAAAAATTCTGCATACAGTCCTGGATGGAGTATGCTGAGCCTTGTAGTTCTGCAGCTGCTGTCTGCTCTTCTCCATACAGATAGACAGCAGCTGCAGAACTACAAGGCTCAGCATACTCCATCCAGGACTGTATGCAGAAGTTTTTTGCCCCCTGAAAAAATTATGTGGGCTTCGCCATATTTTTGTATGCTAGCCAGGTACAGCAGGCAGGTACGGCTGCCCCCAACCCCCAGTTGCCTATTTGTACCCGGCTGGGAACCAAAAATAAAGGGAAGCCCTTTTTTTATTATTTCATGAATTTCATGAAATAATTAGAAAACAAATGACGTAGGCTTCGCCCCATTTTTGTGTCCAGCCAGGTACAACTAGGCAGCTGGGGATTGGAATCCGCACCACAGGTTGGCCTGAGCTTTCTGGGCCCCACTGCTGCGAATTGCAGTCTGCAGCCGCCTCAGAAAATGGCATTTTCATAGAAGCGCCATATTCTGGTGCTGTATCCAACTGTTCCAGCACCTGCCTGCTATACCTGGCTAGCATACAAAAATATGGCGAAGCTCACATCCTTTTTTTGTAGTTTTTTGGCAAAAAAAATAAAAAATGCTTCCCTGGATTTTCCATTGCCAGTGAAGGTAACACCAAGCAGTGGGGGTTAGCAGCCAGTAGCTGCTTGGATTACCCTTAGCTAGCAATACAAAAAATGCAGCGGGAGCCCATATATATTTTTTTTAATTATTTATTTAAATAACTAAAAATAAAATGGGCTTCCCTGTATTTTGATTGCTGGACATCACAGTGCTGTAAAAATAAATCTTTAAAAAAATGACGTAGCGCTCCGCGGTATTTTTGATTCTCAGCGCAGATAAAGCAGACAGCTATGGGTTGCCACCCCCATCTGCCTGCCGTTACCTTGGTTGGCAATCAAAATACAGGGAAGCCCATTCATTTTTTCTATTTAAAAAATAGTTAAAAAAAAAATGACGTTGGGTCCCCCCAATTTTGATAGCCAGCTAGGGTAAAGCAGACGGCTGTAGCCTGAAAACCACAGCTGGCAGCTTTACCGCGGTTGGGGATCCAATGTGGAGGTCCCCTCAGGCTCTTTTTTATAATTATTGTATAAATATTAATAATTACACAATAAAAGTAGGGTCCCCCCCAAATTGGATCACCAGCCAAGGTAAAGCGGACAGCTGTGGTCTGGTATTCTCAGGGTGGGAAGGTCCATAGTTATTGGGCCTTCACAGCCTAAAAATAGCAGGCCGCAGGCACCCCAGACGTGGCGCATCCACTAGATGCGCCAATCCTGGCGCTTCACCCCAGCTCATCCCGTGCCCTGGTGCAGTGGAAAATGGGGTAATAAATCGGGTTGATACTAGCTGTAAAGTAACCTGAGCTCAAGACCAGCAGTTTGTGATGTCATGGCGTCTATTAGATACTCAACATCATAAACTGTCAGTACTAAAAAAAAAAAAAAAAAAATCGACAAAAGAAATTTATTTGAAAAAACAGTCCCCAAAACATTTCCTCTTTCACCAATTTATTGTAAGAAAAAAAATAAAGGGGTCCCACGACGACTCTGAACCGTCTAGAATATGGGGGGGAGACACTCAGGGAACGTATCCCCCATTTTCTAGGAGTGCGGACCCTTCATGTGAGGAGTGTGGGTGCAATGAATCTGCACTCACTCTTCTCGGGTCTACAGCAGCAGAGTCCATGTCGTAATGGTTGCTACCAAAGCTGCAATGCCCTGCTCATGAGGTAAGGGCATGCCTAATCAGGAGAACTACTGTAGAGGAAGCTCTGCTCACTGGTATATAGGTGCTCAGAGGTAATAATAGATAAAATTAGTGAGTAACCTCGGCACTCTAAATCTCCCAGACTAAGTCAGTAAGTCACAACGGATAGTAATGCAAAATCACTCTTTATTGGTCCGTATTAAGAAAAAAAAAATTTTCATAAGCATATATGTTTTTGTCCAAAACAAGTTACAAATGACGTTTCGGCCTGAGCCTTCGTCAGATTGGACTTATCTGCATGTAATCATGAAAAATGACAATAATCAGTATCACATAAGAGTGAGAGAACAATAACATAAACTCGAACAATGTAGAGGTACAATTGGGATGCAGCAAAAAAATTGCAACACAGCAAGAAATGAAACACATGATACAAATGTCATAATACAGTACAAGGACAATATAGTAATGACAAATATGGGGTCAGAGTAGGCTTAGACAGCTCTGGTACGAAAGAGATGTCAATCATAAAGTAACATGTGCAGTAGGTGTAGAGCTACAGTGTGCATGGCAGAGCTAATGGGTAGACCGACCATAGAAAAAGAATGGAGAAAAAGTGGAGAAAAAGTGGAGAAAAAATGGAGAAAAAAATGGAGAAAAAGTGGAGAAAAAGTGGAGAATAAGTGGAGAAAAAGTGGAGAAAAAGTGGAGAAAAAGTGGAGAATAAGTGGAGAAAAAGTGGAGAAAAAAATGGAGAAAAAGTGGAGAAAAAGTGGAGAAAAAGTGGAGAAAAAGTGGAGAATAAGTGGAGAAAAAGTGGAGAAAAAGTGGAGAATAAGTGGAGAAAAAGTGGAGAAAAAGTGGAGAAAAAGTGGAGAAAAAGTGGAGAATAAGTGGAGAAAAAGTGGAGAAAAAAAATGGAGAAAAAGTGGAGAAAAAAAGTGGAGAAAAAGTGGAGAAAAAGTGGAGAAAAAGTGGAGAAAAAAATGGAGAAAAAGTGGAGAATAAGTGGAGAAAAAGTGGAGAAAAAGTGGAGAAAAAAAATGGAGAAAAAGTGGAGAAAAAAATGGAAAAAAAAGTGGAGAAAAAGTGGAGAAAAAGTGGAGAAAAAAATGGAGAAAAAGTGGAGAAAAAGTGGAGAATAAGTGGAGAAAAAGTGGAGAAAAAGTGGAGAAAAAGTGGAGAAAAAATGGAGAAAAAGTGGAGAAAAAAATAGAAAAAAAATGGAGAAAAAGTGGAGAAAAAGTGTAGAAAAAAATGGAGAAAAAGTGGAGAAAAAGTGGAGAATAAGTGGAGAATAAGTGGAGAAAAAGTGGAGAAAAAAATGGAGAAAAAGTGGAGAAAAAGTGGAGAAAAAGTGGAGAATAAGTGGAGAAAAAGTGGAGAAAAAGTGTAGAATAAGTGGAGAAAAAGTGGAGAAAAAGTGGAGAAAAAGTGGAGAAAAAGTGGAGAAAAAGTGGAGAATAAGTGGACAAAAAGTGGAGAAAAAAATGGAGAAAAAGTGTAGAAAAAAAGTGTAGAAAAAGTGGAGAAAAAGTGGAGAAAAAGTGGAGAAAAAAATGGAGAAAAAGTGGAGAATAAGTGGAGAAAAAGTGGAGAAAAAGTGGAGAAAAAGTGGAGAAAAAGTGGAGAAAAAATGGAGAAAAAAAATGGAGAAAAAGTGGAGAAAAAAATGGAAAAAAAGTGGAGAAAAAGTGGAGAATAAGTGGAGAAAAAGTGGAGAAAAAGTGGAGAAAAAAATGGAGAAAAAGTGGAGAAAAAGTGGAGAATAAGTGGAGAAAAAGTGGAGAAAAAGTGGAGAAAAAAAATGGAGAAAAAGTGGAGAAAAAGTGGAGAAAAAGTGGAGAAAATGTGGAGAAAAAGTGGAGAATAAGTGGAGAAAAAGTGGAGAAAAAAATGGAGAAAAAGTGGAGAAAAAGTGGAGAAAAAGTGGAGAAAAAGTGGAGAAAAAAATGTAGAAAAAGTGGAGAAAAAATGGAGAAAAAGTGGAGAAAAAATGGAGAAAAAGTGGAGCACCCTTTGGTGCCTTTCATGTGGCACTAAGGGGTGCTTAGCTTTGTATTTAGCCAAAAAAATGAAAAAAAAAATGACGTAGGGTTCCCCCTAGTTTTGTAGCCAGCTAGGGTAAAGCAGACGGCTGCAGCCTGCAGATCACAGCTGGCAACCTCACCTTGGCTGGTAATCCAAAACTGAGGGCACCCCACGCTGTTATTTTAAATTAAATAAATAATTTAAAAAAAAAACACGTAGGGGTCCCCCAAAATTGGATCACCAGCCAAGGTAAAGCAAACAGCTGGGGCCTGATATTCTCAGACTAGGGAGGTCCATGGTTATTGGACTCTCCCCAGCCTAAAAATAGCAGGCCGCAGCCGCCCCAGAAGTGGCGCATCCATTAGATGCGCCAATCCTGGTGCTTCGCCCCAGCTCATCCCGCGCCCTGGTGCGGTGGCAAACGGGGTAATATATGGGGTTAATACCAGATGTGTAATGTCACCTGGCATCAAGCCCTGGGGTTGGTGAGGTCAGGCGTCTATCAGATACCCGACATCACCAACCCAGTCAGTAATAAAAAAAAATAGACGACAAACACATTTTTATTTGAAAAAACACTCCCCAAAACATTCCCTCTTTAACCAATTTATTAGAATGAAAAACAAATCCAGATCTGGTGTAATCCAAAGGGTTGTCATGACGATCCACACTGTCCCAGTCAATGAAGAGCAGGATGTTCCCCATTGGCTGGGAGAGCAGTGCAGTGACCTGAGCTAACATCAATGGGTCAGCCCAGGTCACTGCAGGGCATGACAAGTGCTGCTGTCAGCGAGGTACATTACCTGCGCTGATCTCCAGCACACTGACAGCCCCTGTCACTGAGTTCAATGACCGGCGCCTTCACACCAAGCATCGCGAGAGGTCCGTGACGTCACCGCTAGTCAGTCTCGGGTCGGAAGCGAGAGGTGATGTGACAAGCGGCGGCCATGGAGGACAGTGACAGCGCTGAGGTCGGGATGGCGGGACTTCATCACCGCAGGTAAGCCGAGCGGGTGGATGGGGGGGGAGTGTGTGTGTGTGAGTGTGTGTGTGTGTGTGTGTGTGTGTGTGTGTGTGTATGTATGTGTACATGCCGCGGGCAGGAGGGGGCGGAGCGAGCTGATCGGGGAAGTGTGGGCTTCCTGCACGTAACTAAGATAAACATCGGGTTACTAACCAAAGCGCTTTGGTTGGATACCCGATGTTTATCTTGGTTACCAGCTTGTGGCAGGCTGCCAGCGATGGCTCCTGCACACTGTAGCTGTAAAAATCCCTGCTTTTTGCTGCTAGAACCGTTCTCGAACGTATCTAGAACTATCGAGCTTTTGCAAAAAGCTCGAGTTCTAGTTCGATCTCGAACAGCCCCCAAAATCACTCGAGCTTAGAACTGGAGAACCTCGAACCGCGCTCAACTCTAATAGTGACATTTGGACTGTAGATCAGCCTGGAAGTGTGAAATGCACTGCAGCAAAAAAGAATGTTATTTCTTTTTTTTTTTTTTTTTTTTTTTTTTTTAATTGTGAAAAGTTTATTCAGAGGGTCATTTATTATTCAACCCCTCAAGCCACAAGAATTCTGTTTGGTTCCCCTAAAGTATTAAGAAGTATTTCAGGCACAAAGAACAATGAGCTTCACATGTTTGGATTAATTATCTCTTTTTCCAGCCTTTTCTGACTAATTAAGACCCTCCCCAAACTTGTGAACAGCACTCATACTTGGTCAACATGGAAAAGACAAAGGAGCATTCCAAGGTCATCAGAGACAAGATTGTGGAGGGTCACAAGGCTGGCAAGGGGTACAAAACCCTTTCCAAGGAGTTGGGCCTACCTGTCTCCACTGTTGGGAGCATCATCCGGAAGTGGAAGGCTTATGGAACTACTGTTAGCCTTCCACGGCCTGGACAGCCTTTGAAAGTTTCCACCCATGCCGAGGCCAGGCGTGTCCGAAGAGTCAAGGCTAACCCAAGGACAACAAGGAAGGAGCTCTGGGAAGATCTCATGGCAGTGGGGACATTGGTTTCAGTCAATACCATAAGTAACGTACTCCACCTCAATGGTCTCCGTTCCAGACGAGCCCGTAAGGTACCTTTACTTTCAAAGCGTCATGTCAAGGCTCGTCTACAGTTTGCTCATGATCACTTGGAGGACTCTGAGACAGACTGGTTCAAGGTTCTCTGGTCTGATGAGACCAAGATCGAGATCTTTGGGGCCAACCACACACGTGACGTTTGGAGACTGGTTGGCACTGCATACGACCCCAAGAATACCATCCCTACAGTCAACATGGTGGTGGCAGCATCATGCCATGGGAAGATGGATAGCACGGCCTACCTGGAGATTTTGGCCAAGAACCTCCGCTCTTCCATCAAGGATCTTAAGATGGGTCTTCATTTCATCTTCCTACAAGACAACGACCCAAAGCACACAGCCAAGAAAACCAAGGCCTGGTTCAAGAGGGAAAAAATCAAGGTGTTGCAGTGGCCAAGTCAGTCTCCTGACCTTAACCTAATTGAAAACTTGTGGAAGGAGCTCAAGATTAAAGTCCACATGAGACACCCAAAGAACCTAGATAACTTGGAGAAGATCTGCATGGAGGAGTGGGACAAGATAACTCCAGAGACCTGTGCCGGCCTGATCAGGTCTTATAAAAGACGATTATTAGCTGTAATTGCAAACAAGGGTTATTCCACAAAATATTAAACCTAGGGCTTGAATAATAATTGACCCACACTTTTATGTTGAAAATGTATTAAAATTTAACTGAGCAACATAACTTGTTGGTTTGTAAGATTTATGCATCTGTTAATAAATCCTGCTCTTGTTTGAAGTTTGCAGGCTCTAACTTATTTGCATCTTATCAAACCTGCTAAATCTGCAGGGGGTTGAAGACTACTTGTAGGCACTGTATCCAGTAGAAGTGTATGTATGTTCAGCAGTACTGTGTTTGTATGTGATGATGACTATGTAATAGCGGGTAACCAGGGTCCTAAGCTGTCCTACAAGCTAGGGAGCCCTATACTATGCCTAATCTCAGGGATACTGCTAATGGTGGAAAGGCCTGAGCCTACTTCCTGGCCCTGCTCCGGACCAGTCCTGATCTGATTCCTCCTCTCTCTCCCCCTAGGGAGGGAAGGACAAAAGTGTGATGAATCCCTCAGATAAAGACAGAACAAGGGGAACTCAAACTCTGTCACACAGGATGCACACACAAAGGTAAAGACAATAAGAAGCTACATAACAACAGGGGGAAAACTCCACAACTGCACCAAGCAAAGAGCACAACTTTCCGCTGTAATTCTGGGACACCACACCTCACTGACTAACATAGAATAAACTATAGCTGGCATGGGTGGAAGGTTTCAACCAGCATAAATAGGAGGGGAGCAGATGTGATAGGTCTTCCCATAACATATTACCAAAGGAGCAAGAAGACCAGCAAAGATTAAAGCAGGCTTTACACGCTGCGACATCGCTAGCAATTGCTAGCGATGTCGAGCGCGATAACACCCGCCCCCGTCGTACGGCCGATATGTGGTGATCGCTGCCGTAGCGAACATTATCGCTACAGAAGCATCACACGCACATATCTGCTCTGCAACGTCGCTCTGGCCGGCGAACTGCCTCCTTTCTAAGGGGGGCGGGTCATGCGGTGTCACAGCGACGTCACATGGCAGCCATCCAATAGAAGCGGAGGGGCGGAGATGAGCTGGACGTCAACATCCTGCCCACCTTCTTCCTTAGACATTGCCGGTGGACGCAGGTAAGAAGATGTTCGTCGCTCCTGCGTTGTCACACATAGCGATGTGTGCTGCCACAGGAATGACAAACAACTTCGCTAAAAAGCAGAAAACGATTTTTTATTTCAGGACGACCTCTGCGCGGCAAACGATTTTGCCCTCTTTTGTGATCATTTCAGATCGCACTTAAGTTTTACACACTGCGATATCGTTAATGACGCTGGATGTGCGTCACAAAAAACGTGACCCCGACGATAATTCATTAACGATATCGTAGCGTGTAAAGCCCCCTTAACACTTGATAGCCTGCCTATCAATCAGCACACGAGCAGGTTGACACCCGAGTCTGCCTGTTTGATCCCAGACAATAGAGAACCCATTAGGTGGAGTGTTAGAATCTGAAACCTGAACAGAGCCCAACACTGCTATGACAGTCGGCAAAGCGTATGCAATACTCCGAGTGACATTGTATTAGAGACAAGCAGACTGATCAGCAGTGGATGGTGTTTGAGTTGAATTTCCTTAAATTCATGCTTGCATGTGAAATTGAACAAGCTCTAATTCAATTCACGAGGTTTGGCAGAAAATACATATTATTTTTTATTATAGCAACATTTATTCCATGGTGCTTTACTTGTAAAAAGGGATATAAATCATAAAAACAAGTACATTGCCCATGACAAATACAAGGTACAGTCTGATAGAGAAGAAAAGAGGACCTTCCTACAAGAGCTCACTGTCTACTAGGGATGGGTGAGGCTACAGTAGGTAAGGGTATAACTGGTCATGTAGCGGTATACTGGAATCAGGATTACTGCAGATTCTAGGCTTGTCGTAAGAGGTGGGTCTGCAGGTTCCTATTGAACATTTCTATGATAGGCAAGAGTATGATATTTGGGTAGAGAGTTCCAGAGTATGGAATATGCACAGGAAAAATCTTGTATGCAATTGTGGGAAGAGTAGATAAGAGGGGAGTAGAGGAGGAGAGGATTGGAGGTTGCATGCAGGTAAGTACTAAGAGACTAGCTCACAGAATGGGGAAGACAGTTGTGGATGGCTTTCTATGTCTTGTTTTTGGTTTTAAACTGAAGTTTTAGGGCAATAAGAAGCCAGTGATGGGAGTGGCAGAGAGGAGAGGACGCCGGAGAAAGAGTGGGGGGATAGGTGGACTAGTTAGGCAGTAGAGTTTACGAAAGATTTTAAGAGTGCTAGAGTGCCAGATGGGAGGCCACAGAGCCAGAGGTTGCAGTTGTCAAGACGGAAGATGATGAGGGCATGCACTAGTGTTTTTGTAGCTTCTTGGTTAAGGAATGTAGAGATCTGGGAAATTTTTGTGAGGGCATAAACAGTGACAAACAAAAGGCTATTGACTTTCAGGCTCTATATCACACAATTCACCACATCTTTAACGTGAGACTACCTTCCTTTAATAAATATAATTGGGCCAGCCACTCCAATTTGATAAAAAAAAAATAGATTATTTTATTCACAACAGCAAGTAGTTCAATTAAAAAAAAGACGTTTTGGTCAAAATGTTGACGTTCCTCTGCAGGAACTAGCTGTGTGTATATAGACAAGAGGAGAATAAAGCAGGATAGTCAAAAGTAAAATGTAGGGCTGGAATAAAAAGTGATATACTGCCAGCAAATAAAGGCAGGGAAAAGGGAGCTAACTTGATGACAACTTAATGTCTTATAGAATGTAAATACAAGGTAATGGGCAGAATCGGCTGCTCAACCCCAAAGAGTATTGCAAAATAATGGCAATGGTAGCTGCCTATGAATTAGTGGAGGGCAATGGAGCAGCGGTGGAGACCGCGTGTATTAATTTTGACTGAAACGTCTTTTTTTTATGTAACTATTTGCTGTTGTGAATAAAACCATCTACTTTTTCATCAAATTGGAGTGCCTGGCTCATTTATACTAGTACTTACAGAATTGGACCCTACCAGAGCACCCACTTTTTATAAGAAGTGCCGTGTTTCCTATAATTAGTTACTTTCCTTTTATAGACAATCATTTTGGCTATCTCATAGATAAATTTGACTTGCAACCATTTAGCATATGATTTGCTATGCAGATTGTTGTCATGTTACTGCATTGTTACTGTTTTGCTTCTGGTGTTTCAAACAATATTTTCTTCCTGTAGGCTACAAATTACAACCTCTTCTCAGATTTCATAATAGCGAGTGTTTTATTAGGTTAATTCCTTCACGCAAATTCATTGGATACTTGACTAGGTGGTGGTTTCAATGTTGGATGATATGTGAGTATGCAACAAGATGAGTTACTTAGGGTAATCGAGTACTATGGGTATGAAAAGGATTACATACTGTTCCAGCAGAACAATGAACCAAAGCATATGTCAATATTGAAGACAAAATAGTTCTATGACAATGAAGTAGAGGTGCTGGATTGGCCCCACATCACCCCCAGAGCTCATCTAAATCGAACACTTGTGGGTCAAGTTGCAGGAAAAGCTGTATACATACCTAAGTGAGTCAGCAAGTATGCACCAACATGGGGAACTTGTAGATGAGACTTGGTATCAGAGTGGAAATTTGAAAAACTTATTGCTCTCTGGGTTAAGTCTGGCAATCTTGATTTTGAAGGTCAACTGGGAATACAGGCTCTGTAAGGACCTTTTTTAAATTGTTGGTCTGTGGAGAATCTCTGAAATCCATCTCTGCGGGGTCACTGTTAAAATGTTTTGTTTCTTCATTTACTTGCTATGTAACCAAAATTGCTATGGTGACAGAAGCCCTTTAACTCATTTACCTATCCACATTTGTTTGCAGGGCAATTTGCATGCTCTTAGACCCAATTAGGTTCCTGCCCTTACTAAGACAATTTTACAGCCCCAAACTTGGGCTTCCAATTGACTTGCATGGGGTTCATTGTTCGAGGTCAAGTGTGACCGGCGGACCCGATTTTTTTTTTTGGTCCGTGCTGGTTCTGAGAACCCGAATATCAATGGGTTTGCTCATCAGTACTTGTGGTGGACTACTTCAGTACTGGTATATCAGATTGAAAATGGGAATTATAGTCTCAGTCTCTGAATACTAAAAGAAAGATTCAAGCAATACATAGGGAATTTTTGTAGCTTTCTAGATATATAGTCCCGCAGACAATGTATTGATTGATTTGTGATATACAGTGCCTACAAGTATTGAAATTGGTTAAGGATTTCACCAGCACAAAACTCCAGGCATTTTGTTCTTTAAATTAAAACTTCCTTTATTTTCTTATCATTAAAAAGTCCATGCTATGGTGGTCAAGCCCATGTCAGAGAGGACGCGTTTCGAACATCCAGTTCTTATTCAGAAGCCTGAATAAGAACTGGATGTTCGAAACGCGTCCTCTCTGACATGGGCTTGACCACCATAGCATGGACTTTTTAATGATAAGAAAATAAAGGAAGTTTTAATTTAAAGAACAAAATGCCTGGAGTTTTGTGCTGGTGAAATCCTTAACCAATTTCAATGCACATGGACTGGCTCTCCAAACCTCTTCTCCGTGCACAGCCCAGGATCACTGGCTTCCATCACACAGGTGAGCTGGGCAAAAAACCTCTTTCTACCAGTGCCTACAAGTAGTATTCAACCCCCTGCAGATTTAGCAGGTTTACACATTCGGAATTAACTTGGCATTGTGACATTTGGACTGTAGATCAGCCTGGAAGTGTGAAATGCACTGCAGCAAAAAAGAATGTTATTTCTTTTTTTATTTTTTTTTTAAATTGTGAAAAGTTTATTCAGAGGGTCATTTATTATTCAACCCCTCAAACCACAAGAATTCTGTTTGGTTCCCCTAAAGTATTAAGAAGTATTTCAGGCACAAAGAACAATGAGCTTCACATGTTTGGATTAATTATCTCTTTTTACAGCCTTTTCTGACTAATTAAGACCCTCCCCAAACTTGTGAACAGCACTCATACTTGGTCAACATGGGAAAGACAAAGGAGCATTCCAAGGCCATCAGAGACAAGATCATGGAGGGTCACAAGGCTGGCAAGGGGTACAAAACCCTTTCCAAGGAGTTGGGCCTACCTGTCTCCACTGTTGGAAGCATGATCCGGAAGTGGAAGGCTTATGGAACTACTGTTAGCCTTCCACGGCCTGGACAGCCTTTGAAAGTATCCACCCGTGCCGAGGCCAGGCTTGTCCGAAGAGTCAAGGCTAACCCATGGACAACAAGGAAGGAGCTCCGGGAAGATCTCATGGCAGTGGGGACATTGGTTTCAGTCAATACCATAAGTAACGTACTCCACCGCAATGGTCTCCGTTCCAGACGAGCCCGTAAGGTACCTTTACTTTCAAAGCGTCATGTCAAGGCTCGTCTACAGTTTTCTCATGATCACTTGGAGGACTCTGAGACAGACTGGTTCAAGGTTCTCTGGTCTGATGAGACCAAGATCGAGATCTTTGGTGCCAACCACACACGTGACGTTTGGAGACTGGATGACCCTGCATACGACCCCAAGAATACCATCCGTACAGTCAAACATGGTGGTGGCAGCATCATGCTGTGGGGCTGTTTCTCAGCCAAGGGGCCTGGCCATCTGGTCCGCATCCATGGGAAGATGGATAGCACGGCCTACCTGGAGATTTTGGCCAAGAACCTCCGCTCCTCCATCAAGGATCTTAAGATGGGTCGCCATTTCATCTTCCAACAAGACAACGACCCAAAGCACACAGCCAAGAAAACCAAGGCCTGGTTCAAGAGGGAAAAAATCAACGTGTTGCAGTGGCCTAGTCAGTCTCCTGACCTTAACCCAATTGAAAACTTGTGGAAGGAGCTCAAGATTAAAGTCCACATGAGACACCCAAAGAACCTAGATAACTTGGAGAAGATCTGCATGGAGGAGTGGGCCAAGATAACTCCAGAGACCTGTGCCGGCCTGATCAGGTCTTATAAAAGACGATTATTAGCTGTAATTGCAAACAAGGGTTATTCCACAAAATAGTAAACCTAGGGGTTGAATAATAATTGACCCACACTTTTATGTTGAAAATGTATTAAAATTTAACTGAGCAACATAACTTGTTGGTTTGTAAGATTTATGCGTCTGTTAATAAATCCTGCTCTTGTTTGAAGTTTGCAGGCTCTAACTTATTTGCATCTTATCAAACCTGCTAAATCTGTAGGGGGTTGAATACTACTTGTAGGCACTGTACTGCCATAGCAGTACCATAACAGCTGCATTTTTTTTCTTTTTGTGTAAGCAAGGAGGAACAGTATCAAACTCCACATTGCTATTTTGCAACTAAAGCAACATTTTGAATTGAAAGCTTATGTTTCACTGATACTATGGTTCCTGTATTTTGGGACAAACAATTTTTCAGATCTGTTCAAAGAGAAATTTCCATAACCTGAATCTTTAGAACAGCTATTTACATACCAAGTATGTGTATTGGTTAAAATATTCTTCTAATAGTCTTGGGGTGTTTTCACTCTTAAAATAAAAGGTCTTTTTATTTTTTGAATATTTCTTTTAATTGCCTACTTTTGATACTGTACACTAGAAATGAGCAAACCTTTCAAGGCTTGGTTCGGTTTGGATTCGCCAAATGACCTGATGTTCTTGGAACAGTTCGGCAAACAGTTCGATGAACAAACTAAACAGCATTTGATTCAATGGGAGGCAAACCTATGTGTTATAAAATGGTGTAGGGGGCTGCAAATGGTTTAGGGAGGCTTCAAAATATACAAAGTAATGGTTACCGGAGCTCACCTGGCATGTTACCAGAGCTCACAACCATCGAGTCTTACGGCAGCTGTCAATACAGTACCTGTAAGAGAGCATTTAAGAGAGCTTTAAAATGAGTCTTTAACGGTCCTTGCCTTCCCAGCTGCTGGGACATCTGGAGGCTGTGAACTGTTGCCAGAGTTCAAAGCCTCCAGGTGTACAAATAGTTAGGAACACCAAGAAACTTAAAGGCTCTCTTAAAGGATCTCTGAAAGGCTCCTTTAAGGTTTATGGGCCTCACAGCTGCTGAAAGACCTGGTGGCAGTCAGCTCCGGTAACATTAGGTTACTGGAGCTCACAGGCATGTGGTCTTGTGGCAGCTTTCAACCCAGTAATTTTAAAAGAGCCTTGAGTTCCCAGCTGCTGGGACATCTGGAGGCTCTGAATTGTTGGGAACTCCAAGAAAATTAAATGCTAATAAAAGGCTCAATTAAAGGCTCATTTAAGGTTTATGGGCCTCACAGCTGCCAGGAGACCCAGTGGCTGTGAGCTTCGGTAACCTTACTGTTAGGGCCAGGTGGACGGGCAGACCCAGGAGGTGGATCCACTGGGCCGAACACCTTAATGAAGGCAAGGGGTCCGGTAGCCGGAGCACTACGGGTAGCAGGACAGTCCGTGCAAAAGAGTGGAATGGAGAAGTCCCTGGGACCACGGAGTCACTGATGGTAGTCCGGGTGACGGAGCTCAGGTTCGGAGGCTGAGATGTTGTCAGGCAGAGTCCGGAACCGATGGAGCGAGAGGACGGGTCACCACAGGGATCAGAGATGGTACGGACTGACGGGATGGCAGATAGTCAGCGTTCGGGGTTCGGGAATCGGCAGGACCGGATGGCGAGGCAGGAGCGGCTCTAGAAGAGAGATAGGTAAGTATATCACAGAGACACAAGGAGACCTGACTCCTAGCTTAGGAAACACGAAGAACAGGCCCCGCCCACTTGGACATTAAACCCCTTTATACCCTGTACCTGTGTGTTCAATTTCCTGTCACTGGACGCTGGCCCTTTAAGAGAGGGTCAATGACCGCGCGCGCGCCCTAATGCGCATGCGTGAGGCCCGAGTGCCAGAAGCCAAGGCAGGGAGCGGTGTATAGGAAGCAGGGGAGCCGGCCTGGAGCAGGGCTGCCGACGGGCGCCGGGAGCGGGGACCGGGCCGCCTGGGGACCGCAGGTGATGGAGGCTGGAGACCGTGGAGCGGGGGACACCTGACAGAGGAGCCGGGGAGCGAAGCAGAGAAGCCGGGGAGCGTGGCAGGTGAGCCGGGGAGCAGAGCAGGGGACCCGGAGAGCATGACACTTACCTGAGGTCACAGCCATCGAGTTTTGCTGCAGCTTTCAACACAGGAATTTTAAAGAGCCTTTAAAGGGAACCAATCATCAGAATTTTTGTATATAAGGTACAGCCAGTACTATACTGGCACTATTAGTCTGATTCTATACATACCTGTAGTGGTCAGCTCGGATGTTTAGGCTTTCAAATTCAAGAAAGTGAAGTTTATAAATTCAGCAGCTTCTTGATTGATATCAGCAACGGAGCAGACAATAACCGAGTAGGTATTCATATGGATTCCCGCCCTTCCCGCCACCTGTTGCTCCCTCTCTCTGTTGTCTATGCTAATTTTACTATTTACTAAGATGGCGTCGGAGTGGGTGCCTGTATATAGCGCTTATCTCCGGCGCCATCTTTGTGAAGATCGTTGTTACGGTTGCTGCGAGCGCTGGAGACTAAGTCCAGATTTCTTGCTACTGCACATGTGCGAGCACTGGAGACTAAGTCCAGATTTCTTGCTACTGCACATGTGCGAGCGCTGGAGACTAAGTCCAGATTTCTTGCTACTGCACGTGTGCGAGCGCCGGAGACTGTCCAGATTTCTTGCTACTGCACATGTGCGAGCGCCGGAGACTAAGTCCTATCTTGGAGCCATTGCACATGTGCGGGTGACATCATCGCTGACACGAGGTCACATGTCTCTGACACCTTCTATGCCGATTGGTCGCTGGTCATGTGCTTGTGATGCCTTGCTCGGTGATAGGCCAGCATGATGTCACTCCTGTCGTTCTGGCAGCGGATTGGCTCTGGTGTCCTCCATCTTGGATGAGGCACAGAGTCTATATAAGACCCTGACACACGCCGCATGGCGCTCAGTCCTCTTGGTTCATGCATAAGAGTAGACGCTCTGTGCGCGTTCCTCTAGGCATTCCTCTGTCTATGCTAGGTGAGCGCTACCGGCAGGGTAGCGTTCTTATACCTTACAGCTTCGGCTGCTGTCCGTATCCTTACCTCTTAGGGGAGCGGACATAGGCAGGTGCCTGAGGCACATGGTCTGGCTGGGCCTTGTGGTTCGACTCGTAGGTGGACGTTGCCGCTAGGGTAACGTTCCTTATACTGCGACTAGCAGTTGTTCGTATCCTCGCACACTAGGGGAGCGAACAGAGGTAGGAGCTTTGTGCGGCTTACGCTGCTGTTCGTCTCTTTTGCACCACTAGAAGAGCGGACCTAGGCAGGTGCCATATCTAGTGGTTTGTGTCCTCGCACACTAGTGGAGCGAACGCAGGTAGGAGCTTTGTGCGGCTTACGCTGCTGTTCGTCTCTTTTGCACCACTAGAAGAGCGGACCTAGGTAGGTGCCATTTCGCACACATTGCCTTTGTCTCTGTGATTATTAACAGAGATCATTCCACACACCCTCCAAGTAAGGGAGGAATTGCTTTACTTTCTTATTATATCCTTCTGTGAGTTAACAGAGGTATTGCACTCTGCCATAGTCTGCAGCAGAGTCTTTGCACGGTGGACCCTGACTGTCTGATACTCCTTAGGTTATTATCAGACAGTCCCCCGTAACATTAGGACTGAGCCAAAGGTCTGGCAGTTATGGCAGAATATCAGCAGTTACACCGTTACATACAAGTACTTGAGTCACGGCTCAAGAGTATAGAGGATAAACCTCAGACCATGGTGACATCTGCACATGATCCTCGACTTGCTCTGCCAAACAGATATTCTGGCGATGCCAGATCATGTCGTGGTTTCATTAGTCAGTGTCAGATACACCTAGAGGTCAACTCTTCTCGCTTCTCTACGGAGAGGTCCAGAGTAGGCTTTATCATCTCCTTACTTCAGGACAAAGCCTTAGAATGGGTGACTCCCCTATGGGAGCGCTCTGATGTGGTTACTCTGAGACATCAAGACTTTCTTGATGCTCTTAAGGCGGTATTCATGGGTCCGCAGGTTACCCATGATGCGGCCCTGAGACTGTTAGATCTATCTCAGGGTTCGTTATCCACTAGTTCTTATGCCATTGCTTTTAGAACTCTGGTGGCAGAACTAGATTGGCCAGAGAAGGTGTTGATTCCTATCTTCTGGAGAGGGTTGGCAGGCTATGTCAAGGATGCTCTTGCTACTCGTGAGGTCCCTGCTTCTCTGGAGGACTTGATCACAGTAGCAACGAGGATCGATGTACGCCATAAGGAACGTAGACTCGAGGTCTCTTCCTCACGCCCTAAGCATCGGGCTATTCCAGTTGTTGAGGGTCCACTACCATCTTCCTCAGCATCTGAAACATCTCCCACTCCTATGGAGTTAGGTCATACGTCTTCCAGACTATGCAAGTCTGGTCCTCCTATATGTTACGTATGTCGTCAGGCTGGGCACTATGCCAACAAGTGTCCTAGTCGTCAGGGAAACTCCCTGGCCTAGTAACCATTAGAGGGGGGTTACTAGAGACGTCTTCTGCACCCTCTAAGTGTTGTATCCCAGGTCAGCTCTCGTTATCTGAGAATACATGGCCTATTATGGCTTTTGTGGATTCCGGAGCTGACGGGACTTTTGTGTCCTCAGGATTTGTAAAGGGACACAATATTCCCTCTATCATGTTAGAGGCGTCTATTCCTGTCCGTGTTGTTAATGGAACTATGTTGTCTGACTCCATTATATTGAGGACAGTTCCCTTGCGCCTTTCCCTGTCTCAGGGTCACATAGAGGAGATTTCTTTTCTTGTTTTGCCTGAGGGTATAGACGACGTCCTTCTGGGTCTCCCATGGCTTCGGACTCATGCTCCTCACATTGACTGGGAGTCTGACAGCATTATTAGTTGGGGTTCGAAATGTCAGTCCCGATGTCTTCCCTTACCACCTAAGGTCATTGCGGTTTCATCTACTGATCTCTCTCCCATACCTACACCCTATCTGGATTTCGCTGACGTGTTCTCCAAACAGGGTGCTGAGGTTCTTCCACCCCATAGGCCGTATGACTGTGCCATAGACCTTATCCCAGGTTCGGTTCCACCTAAAGGCAGGGTTTACCCCCTGTCGATACCTGAGTCGGAGGCCATGTCGACCTATATAAGAGAGAGTTTAGAGAAGGGGTTCATTCGTAAGTCTGTCTCTCCCGCGGGAGCTGGGTTTTTCTTTGTTCGGAAGAAAGAGGGTGATTTGCGTCCCTGCATAGATTACAGAGGTCTCAACGCAATCACAATAAAGAACAAATACCCATTACCTTTAATTTCGGAGCTCTTTGACAGACTGAGAGGAGCTCAAGTTTTTACGAAGTTGGATCTGCGGGGTGCGTATAACTTGGTACGAATTCGAAAGGGTGACGAATGGAAGACCGCTTTTAACACCCGAGACGGTCACTATGAATACCTCGTCATGCCTTTTGGGTTATGTAATGCACCCGCAGTATTTCAGGACTTCGTAAACGATGTGTTCAGGGATTTACTGTTATCCTCAGTAGTGGTGTATCTGGACGACATCCTGATTTTTTCTCCTGATCTGGAGACTCATCGTCAGGATGTCGTTCGTGTCCTTTCCCGTTTAAGGGAGCACTCATTGTTTGCTAAACTCGAGAAATGTGTATTCGAGCAGTCCTCATTGCCTTTTTTGGGTTACATTATCTCACAAGAGGGCCTGGCTATGGATCCTGCGAAGCTCTCTGCTGTCCTGCAATGGTCCGAACCTCATTCCTTGAGGGCGGTGCAACGCTTCTTAGGATTCATAAATTACTACAGGCAGTTCATACCCCATTTTTCTACTTTGGTGGCCCCTTTGGTGGCCTTGACTAAGAAAGGTGCTAATCCCAAAGCCTGGTCTACTGAGACATCTCAGGCTTTTGAGGCAGTAAAAAGACACTTTTCAACTGCTCCCGTTCTTCAAAGACCCGATGAGAGTAAGCCCTTCCTCTTAGAGGTTGATGCCTCTTCAGTGGGTGCTGGTGCGGTCTTGTATCAAAAGAACGGTGCAGGTAGAAAAAGGCCGTGTTTCTTCTTTGCGAAAACCTTTTCACCGGCAGAGAGAAACTATACCATTGGGGATAGGGAACTGCTCGCCTTGAGATTAGCCTTGGAGGAGTGGCGTCACTTGCTGGAAGGAGCGAAACATCCTTTCCAGGTCTATACAGACCATAAGAATCTGACGTACTTACAAACCGCTCAGCGTCTGAATCCTCGCCAAGCCCGCTGGTCCTTGTTTTTCTCCCGCTTTCACTTCTCCATCAACTATCTGTCTGGGAGTAAGAATAACAAGGCAGACGCCCTGTCTCGCTCTATGCTTTCTACCCAGGAAGAGATTGACAAACCTCGTCTTATCCTTCCCTCCAGGGTTTTTCATACGCTCTCCCCTGTGACGTTAGACCAAATCCCACCGGGCAAGACCTTTGTTCCGCCTGATCGACAGAATGATATACTGTCATGGGCCCACACCTCAAAGGTGGGTGGGCATTTTGGTATTAGGCGGACACGAGAGTTACTGGAGAGGTGGTATTGGTGGCCACACTTAGCCAGCCACGTCAAGAGATATGTCGGTTCCTGCTACTCGTGTGCTCGCAACCGTCCATCACGGCAGAGACCGACTGGGCTCTTGCATCCTTTACCAGTGCCAGATAGACCATGGGAGGTGGTAGGCATGGACTTTGTGGGTGATCTTCCATGTTCACAGGGACATAGATTTGTGTGGGTCATTACAGACCATTTCTCCCGGATGGTTCATCTCGTACCGTTATCGAGAATCCCATCTTCCAGGGTACTAGCCAAACTATTCCTCAAGCATGTCTTTAGGCTTCACGGGATGCCAGATCGTATCATTTGTGATAGAGGCCCGCAATTTACTTCCCGTTTCTGGCGAGATCTTTGTAGCCTTCTGCAAATTGAGTTGAATCTCTCTTCGGCATACCATCCGGAGACCAATGGTTTGGTTGAGCGTACCAATCAATCTATGATTATATACCTTCGACACTTTGTTGCTGAGAACCACGATAACTGGTCCTCCCTCCTACCCTGGGCAGAATTTGCCCTTAACAATTCGCTGGCTGAGGCCACTGGGCAGACACCGTTTGTAATCAATAATGGGCAACACCCTAGGGTACCGGTACCGTTTCCCGCTGCTGCACCTCTTCCTCTTGTGGCCGACTGGGCAACTAATGCCAGAGAGGTTTGGGATCGGACTCAAGAGTCGATCCAAGCAGCTAAGGACCGTATGAAGACGGTGTCCGATCGGTTTCGTCGCCTGGCTCCTGTCTTTTCTCCAGGGGACTTTGTGTGGCTCTCTGCAAAACACGTGAGACTTAGAGTGAGCTCTGTCAAATTTGCTCCTCGCTTCCTGGGTCCTTATGAGGTTCTTCGACAGGTAAATCCTGTAGTCTACCAATTGAAGTTACCCGTCCATCTTAGGATTCATGACAAATTCCATGTCTCACTGCTAAAGCCGGCTATTTTACCTCACGCTCGTGAAGTGCACTCTCCTGCCTCTGATTCCTCTCGCTCTAGCTATGAGGTACGAGCCATAGTTGGTTCTAAGATGGTTAGAGGGCGCAGGTTCTTCTTGATAGATTGGGAGGGTTACGGCCCAGAACATCGCTCTTGGGAGCCTGAGGAGGCTGTCCATGCTCCCGACTTAGTTGCCGATTACCTGCGTCGCCGGGAGGGGGACCCTTGAGGGGGAGGTACTGTTACGGTTGCTGCGAGCGCTGGAGACTAAGTCCAGATTTCTTGCTACTGCACATGTGCGAGCACTGGAGACTAAGTCCAGATTTCTTGCTACTGCACATGTGCGAGCGCCGGAGACTAAGTCCAGATTTCTTGCTACTGCACATGTGCGAGCGCCGGAGACTAAGTCCTATCTTGGAGCCATTGCACATGTGCGGGTGACATCATCGCTGACACGAGGTCACATGTCTCTGACACCTTCTATGCCGATTGGTCGCTGGTCATGTGCTTGTGATGCCTTGCTCGGTGATAGGCCAGCATGATGTCACTCCTGTCGTTCTGGCAGCGGATTGGCTCTGGTGTCCTCCATCTTGGATGAGGCACAGAGTCTATATAAGACCCTGACACACGCCGCATGGCGCTCAGTCCTCTTGGTTCATGCATAAGAGTAGACGCTCTGTGCGCGTTCCTCTAGGCATTCCTCTGTCTATGCTAGGTGAGCGCTACCGGCAGGGTAGCGTTCTTATACCTTACAGCTTCGGCTGCTGTCCGTATCCTTACCTCTTAGGGGAGCGGACATAGGCAGGTGCCTGAGGCACATGGTCTGGCTGGGCCTTGTGGTTCGACTCGTAGGTGGACGTTGCCGCTAGGGTAACGTTCCTTATACTGCGACTAGCAGTTGTTCGTATCCTCGCACACTAGGGGAGCGAACAGAGGTAGGAGCTTTGTGCGGCTTACGCTGCTGTTCGTCTCTTTTGCACCACTAGAAGAGCGGACCTAGGCAGGTGCCATATCTAGTGGTTCGTGTCCTCGCACACTAGTGGAGCGAACGCAGGTAGGAGCTTTGTGCGGCTTATGCTGCTGTTCGTCTCTTTTGCACCACTAGAAGAGCGGACCTAGGTAGGTGCCATTTCGCACACATTGCCTTTGTCTCTGTGATTATTAACAGAGATCATTCCACATACCTTCCAAGTAAGGGAGGAATTGCTTTACTTTCTTATTATATCCTTCTGTGAGTTAACAGAGGTATTGCACTCTGTCATAGTCTGCAGCAGAGTCTTTGCACGGTGGACCCTGACTGTCTGATACTCCTTTAGGTTATTATCAGACAGCCCCCCGTAACAATCGTGTTACTCCCTTCTACTCTATTCTTGAGGCTGAGAGGGCGGCACATGCGTCCTCGCATCTTCTGCTCTCTAGTGACCATGGGAGCACGCATGGTCCAAACAGAAGGGGAGAACAGCTGATCGGAGGACACTTTGCAATCCCAAGATACCTGCCATCACCTGCCAGTGCCAGGTTGAAGAAAATAGAAGACCAGGATCATAGAGGAGTGAGAGGGAGTAATAAAGATGGAGTCCCTAAGTGTGTCTGTGTATTTATTTCTATTAAAGTATTTTTTCTCTGTGTGGTGTCTTTTTCTCCTTCTCCTTCTTTGCGCTGTCTGTGTGTGGCCCTACTGCTGTTTGTGAACTGGCTGCTGGCCCAAACTGTCCCTCCTGGGTCCTAATTCAACAGGCAACTCGAGTCCTTTTCCCCTGCTTACCCCCTCTGGGAGTACCGTTGAACTCACTGGATGTTGCTGTGTCTGACCCTGGTGAAGCTTGAATCGCCTTCACTTCTCCTGGTTGCTGTATTGTGTGAAACTAATGCAGCCACGGATCCGGTGTCAGTATTTGCGCCTTTTCAGGTGTAGAGATTAATGGCTACCCGATTGCTAAAATGTTCCTCTTCTCTGTCTCCTCTTCCTCAGACCAATGGCTTGGGCCTGGAAATTGTCAGTCTCTCCTAAGTACCTCAGAGCAATTTCTCTGTGACTGCTCCTTTGAGCGTCCTGGCTCCAACTCAAAAAACTAAACTGTCAATTTTACCTCAGATCAGAATATATCTAGGGGAGTCTCTTGAGCTCCCCCTCCTGGCCAGAGGTGGTAGTGCGGTGTCTGCTCTAGTGCTTGTGTTGAGTAACTAATGATGGTTTTACTGTGGCTAATACCCCTAGGGGTGCCACATTCCCCCTTAGTGAAAAACAGTACTCCGGGACTGTGATACAATAAACAAATGATATAACAATTAAATATTTACAGAGTCGTAAAAATAAAAAAATTACAAAAACCACTCAAAGGGCAAAAATAGAGTTCTGTAAAAAGTCACTTCAAACAGCATCCATTAATACAGTTCTATTCTTGAAGATATTGAAATAACTAACTATCCGCTAGAAAAGGCACTGCAATTAGCGTCCTAGAACTCGGTTCCATTTTTCCAACAGAGTCTAAAAGAAAGTCTTAAAGAAAGTCGAAAAAGATCAAAAAGCAGTCTTTCCGGAGTTTTAGTCTATCGCCTCAGGGCTGGTAACTATTTACAAGTAGTTTTACCACAACCAGTCCTGTGGCATGGTCCATAGTTAATAATGAAGAAAAGTTCAAGAATATGTAAGTAGTTCATACAGGAAAGTCTCTGTAGGTACTGGGCTTAAACATTGCAAACTAATAACTAATGACTAAACTAAATTTTTCTAAATTCTGTTAGATGCACCACATAACATATACACATTTCACATTTCGACTTCTTCACATTTGATAATCTGCATATTTTGCCGGTAGTTGACCTTGAGTATTACGCTGGGACCTACGTAAGGTTAGTGTACTAGGCGTACTTAGCGTGATAGTATGAGTGGATGTGTACCTACCGGGTGCTTCTGGTTCTGCTAAGGGTGATTCCACGTTTATGGGGTTGGCAAGTCCACCGTGACCGGGATCACTATAACTAGGAATCTGTTCTTCCTGTCTTGGGACTTCTTGTGGTACAGGGTCAACTTCTGATTCTGTTTGTCTTGGGGCTTCTGGTTGTATGGACTTTGGTGTTAGTTCTGGTACTTGGTAAAAGGCCATCATTGGTACTACCACTGCACCATGGTACGTGGGCCAGGTTTTAGGAAAGTCTCCTAAGACTGTATGAATTTTTTCTTCCTCTTCCTTAACTGGTTGAACCTGTACGGGTTGGATTGCTTCAGGTTCCGGTTGGATAAATTCTGGCTCTTTCAAGGTTTCAGGACATAGTTTCAGATTGTCTCTTGACACTAGTACTGATGTTAGCCCTCCGTTTTTGCTGATAAGGCACATTTTAGGATTGTTCACTCTTGCTGGTAAAACTGTGTACGGGATGGTTTCCCACTGGTTATCCAGTTTAGTGGTGCGACGATTTCTCTTTAGTACTTGGTCACCAGGTTTTAACGGGGTTGCTAGAGCATGCTGATTATAAGTTCGTTCTTGTCTTTCTCTAGCTTGCTGGAGACTTTTTTCCACACACTCTTGTACTTGGCGATACTGCTGTTGACGTAGGGTAGCCCAATTGTAATCTTGCACTTCTGCATCCGGTTTCAGAATTCCCATTTCTAGATCAATTGGTAGCCTACCGGGTCTTGCACGCATAAGGTAAGCTGGGGTGCAATTTGTAGAGCTTACTGGGACATTGTTATATAGGTCTACCAAGTCGGGCAATTTCTCTGGCCATTGATTTCTTCCTCCTTCCTTCCTGACTCCGGCAAGGTCTTCAATAAGTCAATTACAATATGGTTCATCTTTTTGCATAAGCCATGTGTTTGAGGATGATATGCTGTTGTCCGGATCTTCTTGCAACCATACATATTGCAGAACTCTCTGAAGATCTCTGATTCAAAGGCTGTACCTTGGTCTGCAAGTACTTGCTCAGGGTAACCATGGGGTCTGCAAAAGTATGTTTGGAACGCCTTAGCTGCTGTTTTTGCTGTGAGATCCTTCACGGGTACCACCACTAAGAAGCGTGAGTAATGGTCCACGATGGTTAAGGCATAGACATAGCCAGACCGGCTTAGTGTCAACTTCACATAGTCTATGGCGACAAGCTCAAGTGGTTGCTTCGTGACTATGGGCTGGAGTGGTGCTCTTTGGTTTCGTTGATCTTTCCTTCTGAGGTTGCACGGGCCACAGTTTCTGCACCATTCTTCAATTGATCTTCTCATACCAACCCAGGAGAATCTTTCTCTCAAGAGTATTTCTAGTTTCTTCCATCCAAAATGACCGGCACCATTGTGGTAAGCTTCCAGGACCATCTTTACATCCTGTTTAGGCACTATTATTTGCCAGACTAATTCATGTGTCTTTGGATTAGTGTACCTTCTGCAGAGCTTCCCTTGATACAAGAACATTCTGCCTCTCTCTTTCCAGAGTTGATGCGTCTCTTCCGGGGCATTCTGGTTGGGAAATGCACCTTGTTCCGTCAGCAGTTCCTTTACCAACTTCACAGCCGGATTGCTGTCTTGCGTGTCAGCCCATCTGTGGTGTGCTAATGGGTTAAGAGTCGCTTGTTGTTGTTTCTGATAGGCACCTGACTGATACTGTCCTATCTTGGGACTATGGAAGGCCGGTAGTTCAATTTCTTCAAGCTCCTCCGGTTCCTCTTCCACATTTTCCAAGTGTGGCATCCGGGATAAGGCATCTGCATTTCTATTCTTGCGGCCTGCTCTATACTTGATCACAAAGTTGTAATTAGACAGCCGGGCTATCCATCGTTGTTCCAGCGCACCTAATTTTGCTGTATCCAGGTGGGTCAACGGGTTGTTATCAGTATAGATGGTGAATTCTGCAGCTGCCAGATAGTGTTTGAAACGCTCGGTTACAGCCCAGACTACTGCCAATAGTTCTAACTTGAAGGAGCTGTAATTTTCCGGATTTCTTTCAGTAGGCCGGAGCTTTCTGCTTGCAAAGGCGATGACTTTCTCCTTGCCTCCCTGCTTTTGTGACAGTACTGCTCCTAGTCCCAAATTACTGGCATCTGTGTAGAGGATGAAGGGTTGATGGTAATTTGGGTATGCTAGAACCTCTTCTCCTGTCAGTGCCTTCTTTAGCTTCTCAAATGACTCTTCCCTCTCGTCACTCCACTGGAAAGGAGGATTCCGGGCTGAGGGCTTCCTTGATTGCCCTACCAGGATGTCTTGTATGGGTGCTGTTAACTTTGTGAACTCTTTTATGAATCTGCGATAGCAGCCCACCAGTCCCAGGAATTGCCTCACCTCTTTCACGCTGGTGGGTCTTGGCCAATCCCTTATCACGGTTACTTTCTCGGGATCCGGTGCTACTCCTTCTGAACTTACAACGTGTCCCAGGTACTGTACCTTTGGCTTAAGAAGGTGACATTTGGATGGCTTGATCTTCATGTCATATTTGGACAAGGCTTCAAATACTTCTGCCAAGTCTTGTAGGTGTTGCTCATAAGTCTTGGAGTACACTATTACATCATCTAGGTATAGGAGGACGGTTTCAAAATTCTTGTGTCCTAGACAGCACTCCATCAGTCGCTGGAAGGTACCGGGTGCATTGCAGAGTCCGAATGGCATACAATTAAATTCACAGAGACCCATCGGTGTGGTGAATGCTGTTTTCTCCTTGTCTCTCTCCGCCACAGGGACCTGCCAATACCCACTCGTTAAGTCTAAGGTGGAAAAATAGTTAGCAGATCTTAATGCTGCTAATGATTCCTCTATTCTAGGTAGGGGGTACGCGTCTTTATGGGTAATGTGATTAATCTTCCGGTAGTCTACGCACATTCTCATGCTTCCGTCTTTCTTTTTAACCATCACTAGAGGGGCCGCCCAGGGGCTACAGCTGTCTCTTATTACCCCGGCTTGTTTCATATCCCTTAGCATATCTTTTGCACATTGGTAGTGAGCGGGCAGTACGGGTCTATATCTCTCTTTTATTGGTGGGTGGTTACCGGTGGGTATTGTGTGTTCTACCCCTTTGATCTGCCCAAAATCTAGCGGGTGTTTACTGAAGACTTGTTCATATTCTCTCACTAGCCTGTACACCCCTTGTTTTTGATGGGTAGGTGTTAAATCTGTTCCTACGTACAACTGTTGACACCAATCCTCCAATTCTCCACGTGAACCATTGTCGTCCGCCTGACATGAAGGATCCAAGGGCTCAATGGCTGTGATGGCATTGTTGTCAACGGTATATAGTTTCGCCATAATAGCATACCTCGGTAAAGTGACCTCTTCTTCTCCACAATTTAAAAGACGTATTGGCACCCTTCCCCGGTGTACCTCGACTTCTCCCCTGGCTGTCAGTATAGTGGGCCTACTATCAGTGTACACGGGTTCTACCAAAGCCTGATAATCTCGCCCTTTTATGCCTATTGCGGCTCTGCACCATACCAACATTTCGGTTTTAGGTGGAATTACAATAGGGGTTGGATCACTTACCCTCACACTGCCAATTTCTCCACCTGCAACGTCTACCTGTTGCTTTAACACCACAGCTTTTATCTCTCTCTGTAGAATTCTTTGCTGGTCACATCTGGCAGTCTTGGCGAGTTGCTGTAAGACAGTAAGGACCTCGGAAAAACAATTTTCTATTACATTCATTCCTATCAATACAGTTGGTTCACGATCTCGCCGGTCAACATCAACAACAATAATACGTTGCTTCTGTAATTCTACCCTACCAATCTTGACAGTCATTTCCCTAAAACCTACTTGTGGTACTATCTCACCATTACTAGCCCATATACTCAATGCAATGTTAGATGGTCCTTTATCAATGTCTGTATCAGCCCAGTACCTCTTATAAATGATATGCGGAATCGATGATATCTGGGAACCGGTGTCCAGCAGGGCATTGAGGGGAATACCGTCCAGCACGATAGGGATAACGGGACGCCCTCCTACGTACTTGTCATGCCTGGGTGTTGGACCTTGAAAGTTCATTCCTGAGAAGCGGCCCACCTTCCCAGGGGATCCTTGTTTAAAGCACATTCCCGGGCAAAGTGGCCTGGCTCCTTGCAACGACGGCAAATGGGCTGTCCATCCGGCTGGTAGTAGTCGCTGGGTCGTCCTGTCCACGCTGGGTACCTCCTGGGCCTCATCCATGGAACATCCTCTTTGCTGGTCGCCAACTCGATCTTGGGTGTAGTCTGGGATCCACGCAACTCCTGAATGATTTTAGCCATTGAAGCAACAGTGTCTGTCAGGGCAGCAAGCTTTTGATGGAGAGCCTCATTGGTGTTAGGCTCCAGAGATTTAGCAATAGCCCCTGACATGGCTGAGGTCACTGGCACTCCCTGCTGCTGAGGTGCCTCTGCAAAAGTTTGAGACAAATCCAGATCCCGGGGCGCCTCTTCCTGCTGGAGACGAATGGCACTTTCCTTTAATTGAGCAAATGTCAGTTCGGGATCCTTAAAGGCCAGCATGATTAAATGCCCCCTGTGAGAAGGGGTTAAGAGTCCCTCAATAAATTGATCTTTCAATAACTTATCTGCTCCGGTGGTAAAAATAGGTTCTGCTAATGTAAGTGCTTTCAGCTCCTCCTGTAGATTTAAAGCAAAGCCTCTCACGCTCTCATTGGATTTCTGTTTACAATTAAAGAATCTTGTTTTAGCCTTACTGCCGGCAGTGATTTCAAAAGCTGCTTTCAATCCAGCTATTACATGTTCAACAGTGTCTTTTGCATCTACTGGCCAGGCTGTGACTTCCCGCAGGGCACTGCCAGCTAATTGTCCCATAAGATGACCAACACGCTGAATCTCTGTCAGGGCAGGGTACATGTTGAAGTAGGCTTGCAGCTTCTCATTAAAGTTATCAAGAGTATTTGGCTTACCTTCATAGTGTGGTAGCCACGGGGCACCCGGAGTATAGGGCATCAGAAATGGCATGATGGGCGCTTCTCCTTGCACCGCTGGGCTGCCAGGTGCTCTATTCATATTTTGTCCTTCTGCTGCGGTCGCATCACCTGGTGCATCAGCATCTCCGTGGTGCGACATGTTGCGCCCCCTTAGTTAATCTGGACCCTTCCGGTCCCCTGCTTCCGTCGGGATGGTGTACAATAGTTCCACGGTGCAGCAGGATTTGTTTTTTTTTTTTTTTTTAGTCAGAGCTCAGGCTGTGGCGCAGTTCAAATAACACAGGCAGTTATAAGGTGATTACCTCAGAGGATGGCGGCCATTTTGTCCCCATGTCTTTCAATGGGAAAAAGTCAATTTCAATGGTTTTCAATGGGGAAAATAAATTTTCTTTAATAAAGTCAATTTTTGATGTTTTTCACACAGTTTTTGACCAATTTTACTGGAAATCACGGCACACAATACCCAGTTTAGCTGGGCATGGGAAATCCTGTTCGTGACGCCAATTTGTGTCGCCCTGGAGACCGGGGTACCCAGCACCGGACCGGGGGTCTATTTCTTGAGGGGATGTCACGGGTGGCTCGACCCGGGCTGTGGTCTCAGGCGATGCACAGTGCAATGGGGGGTATTTACAGGGGATAAATAAAAGTTTATAAGAGTTTTTCGTGACGCCACCCGGAACAAATGTGGCTATTTATGGCCACCGCTGCCAGTAGCTGGCCGGGGATGATGATGTGGGGCAGCTGAGGTGGAAAGCCCTTTCCGGGTAGGGCTGTGGGTCCCAGGCAGGTGAGGTAAAAGTCAATGGTGGTTATAGAGAATGGTATTGTGAGGAGACTTTAGGGGCGCAGACACTTACTTGATCAGCAATAGGTTTTTTCAGCTTCGATGGTCCCAATCCTAGATAGGTGGCTACTGCCCAAATGAGAGACTGAGGCACAGGCGACGTTTAACCGGTTTACTTCAACAAAAAACTGCATAACAACAAGTCCCGTCACCGGAGTCTGTATAAGGAGGACTAAGTTACTCTGCCCTGCCAGGTCCTTGGCCTCCTTCTTTGCGCTGTCTGTGTGTGGCCCTGCTGCTGTTTGTGAACTGGCTGCCGGCCCAAACTGTCCCTCCTGGGTCCTAATTCAACAGGCAACTCGAGTCCTTTTCCCCTGCTTACCCCCTCTGGGAGTACCGCTGAACTTACTGGATGTTGCTGTGTCTGACCCTGGTGAAGCTTGAATCGCCTTCACTTCTCCTGGTTGCTGTATTGTGTGAAACTAATGCAGCCACGGATCCGGTGTCCATATTTGCGCCTTTTCAGGGGTAGAGATTAATGGCTACCCGGTTCCTAAAATGTTCCTCTTCTCTGTCTCCTCTTCCTCAGACCAATGGCTTGGGCCTGGAAATTGTCAGTCTCTCCTAAATACCTCAGAGCAATTTCTCTGTGACTGCTCCTTTGAGCGTCCCGGCTCCAACTCAAAAAACTAAACTGTCAATTTTACCTCAGATCAGAATATATCTAGGGGAGTCTCTTGAGCTCCCCCTTCTGGCCAGAGGTGGTAGTGCGGTGTCTGCTCTAGTGCTTGTGTTGAGTAACTAATGATGGTTTTACTGTGGCTAATACCCCTAGGGGTGCCACATGTGCATGATATCTGGTCTGATCTTCGGCTATAATCCCAAAGTCTGATTAAAGTTGATAACCTTGCCTTGGGTACTGCCGATTTCAAAGTTGTCCAGCCACTCCAGGGCTATGGCATCTGCCCTCATCCTCTCCTCTACCACATCTAATGTCTTGGCCGTTTTCAGGGAGAAACCGGAAAAAGGGGGCAAGGGACAGCAACTTTTCTGGTTCCAGTGGACTGCAGGGTGGGGTGGGGGGTCTACGTGGATGACTCACTCAGGCAGGTGGGAGGACTTCTTACTCTGATTTGTCTTCCTCCTCTTCAGGCTAGCTCCAGGAGACCACAGATTATAGCAAAACATGGCACTGGCACTTCTGTTGATGGTGCACAATTAGGATCCAATCCCATAACCAATATAACAGAAAACTTGGCACTCAGAAGTTGATGTGAAAGAACAGTGATTTTTATTCCAAGACACTACCAAGTTGAAACATTTCGGTCCATAATGGATCTTCCTCAGTGTGCTGTAATCAAATATAACATAAACAGTAGATATACTCTGTCAGTTTTGTTTAACAAGATATAGACATGTAAAGGATAATAGCATTGTATGTTGAAACACATAAGAGATAAGTAAAGTTACTTTTTTAAGTGCGATACCTCTTTTGTGTTATACCTTTTAAAATGCCCCTGTGGACTCATATATGTAAGGGAAGCCACTCAACCACTCAAAGATAGGATCCCAAAACATAATTCCACAATCAGATGCAAGAATATTCTCCTATCGGTTTACTCACCACTTCATTACACACGGACACACAGTTGCACAACTTAGATATCAGGTTATTGAAAAGATATCACAACCCTGGAGTGGAGGTAACCGGGTCCAGCTACTAAAACGCAGAGAGGCTTATAGGATACATGAACTGCAATCACTGGCTCCAGTGGCGTAACTAAAGTTTGATGGGCCCCATTGCAATGTTTGGACCTGGGCCCACCCGCCAACCGTACACAACACTCAGGGTATGGGATAATGACGCTGACACTTGGCTCTTTCCTTCAGCACCCAGGTTTCCCATGATCTGAAATCTCTTTCTATCAGTACCCAGCATCCTATGTTCTGATATCCATCTTGTCCTCATCACGTACCTTCCCCATGCTCAGCTATACATCTTTCCCTCAGCACCCAGCTTTCCTATGATATCAGATCATGAGAAAGCTGGGTGCTGAAGGTAAGAGCCTCTTTGCTCAGCACAAAACTTTCCTATATCATGCTTTATCTTTGTTCCCCCTCGTATATAGTTATCCAAATACTATAATGACCCCCACATAGCCTTCCATATAGTATAATGGGTCCCACATAACCCTTCATATATTATAATGCACCTCCCATAGTCCTCCATGTATTATAATACACTTCACATAGTCTTCCATATAGTATAGTATAGAGCATAGTCCTCCATATAATATAATGCACACCCCATAATCCTTCATATAGTATAATGCACACGCCATAATCCTCAATATAGTATAATGCACACACCATAATCCTCAATATAGTATAATGCACACTCCATAATCCTCCATATAGTATAATGCCCACTCCATAATCCTTCATATAGTATAATGCACACTCCATAATCCTCAATATAGTATAATACACACACCATAATCCTCAATATAGTATAATGCACACCCCATAATCCTCAATATAGTATAATGCACATTCCATAATCCTCCATATAGTCTAATGCACACTCCATAATCCTCCATATAAATGCACACACCATAATCCTCAATATAGTATAATACACACTCCATAATCCTCCATATAGTATAATGCACACACCATAATCCTCCATATAGTATAATGCACACACCATAATCCTCCATATAGTATAATGCACACACCATAATCCTCAATATTGTATAATGCACACTCCATAATCCTCCATATAAATGCACACACCATAATCCACCATATAGTATAATGCACACTGCATAAGCCTCCATATAGTATAATGCACACACCATAATCCTCAATATTGTATAATGCACACTCCATAATCCTCCATATAAATGCACACACCATAATCCTCCATATAGTATAATGCACACTCCATAATCCTCAATATAGTATAATGCACACTACACAATCCTCCATATAAATGCACACACCATAATCCTCAATATAGCATAATGCACACTCCATAATCCTCCATATAGTACAGTGCTGGCCAAAAGTATTGGCACCCCTGCAATCACAAATTCTTTGGTATTATTATTTTCATTTATTTTGCTTGCAATGAAAAAACACAAAAGAGAATGAAACAAAAATCAAATCATTGATCATTTCACACAAAACTCCAAAAATGGGCCAGACAAAAGTGTTGGCACCCTCAGCCTAATTGTTACGGTTGCTGCGAGCACTGGAGACTATGTCCAGATTTCTTGCTACTGCACATGTGCGAGCGCTGGAGACTAAGTCCAGATTTCTTGCTACTGCACATGTGCGAGCGCTGGAGACTAAGTCGTATCTTGGAGCCATTGCACATGTGCGGGTGACATCATCGCTGACACGAGGTCACATGTCTCTGACACCTTCTATGCCGATTGGTCGCTGGTCATGTGCTTGTGACGCCTTGCTCGGTGATAGGCCAGCATGACGCCACTCTTGTCGTTCTGGCAGCGGATTGGCTCTGGTGTCCTCCATCTTGGATGAGGCACAGAGTCTATATAAGACCCTGACACACGCCGCATGGTGCTCAGTCCTCTTGGTTCATGCATAAGAGTAGACGCTCTGTGTGCGTTCCTCTAGGCATTCCTCTGTCTATGCTAGGTGAGCGCTACCGGCAGGGTAGCGTTCTTATACCTTACAGCTTCGGCTGCTGTCCGTATCCTTACCTCTTAGGGGAGCGGACATAGGCAGGTGCCTGAGGCACATGGTCTGGCTGGGCCTTGTGATTCGACTCGTAGGTGGACGTTGCCGCTAGGGTAACGTTCCTTATACTGCGTCTGGCAGTTGTTCGTATCCTCGCACACTAGGGGAGTGAACAGAGGTAGGAGCTTTGTGCGGCTTACGCTGCTGTTCGTCTCTTTTGCACCACTAGAAGAGCGGACCTAGGCAGGTGCCATATCTAGTGGTTCGTGTCCTCGCACACTAGTGGAGCGAACGCAGGTAGGAGCTTTGTGCGGCTTACGCTGCTGTTCGTCTCTTTTGCACCACTAGAAGAGCGGACCTAGGCAGGTGCCATATCTAGTGGTTCGTGTCCTCGCACACTAGTGGAGCGAACGCAGGTAGGCGCTTTGTGCGGCTTACGCTGCTGTTCGTCTCTTTTGCACCACTAGAAGAGCGGACCTAGGCAGGTGCCATATCTAGTGGTTCATGTCCTCGCACACTAGTGGAGCGAACGCAGGTAGGAGCTTTGTGCGGCTTACGCTGCTGTTCGTCTCTTTTGCACCACTAGAAGAGCGGACCTAGGTAGGTGCCATTTCACACACATTGCCTTTGTCTCTGTGATTATTAACAGAGATCATTCCACACACCCTCCAAGTAAGGGAGGAATTGCTTTACTTACTTATTATATCCTTCTGTGAGTTAACAGAGGTATTGCACTCTGCCATAGTCTGCAGCAGAGTCTTTGCACGGTGGACCCTGACTGTCTGATACTCCTTTAAGTTATTATCAGACAGCCCCCCGTAACATTAGGACTGAGCCAAGGGTCTGGCAGTTATGGCAGAATATCAGCAGTTACACCGTTACATACAAGTTCTTGAGTCACGGCTCAAGAGTATAGAGGATAAACCTCAGACCATGGTGACAGCTGCACATGATCCTCGACTTGCTCTGCCAAACAGATATTCTGGCGATGCCAGATCATGTCGTGGTTTCATTAGTCAGTGTCAGATACACCTAGAGGTCAACTCTTCTCGCTTCTCTACGGAGAGGTCCAGAGTAGGCTTTATCATCTCCTTACTTCAGGACAAAGCCTTAGAATGGGCGACTCCCCTATGGGAGCGCTCTGATGTGGTTACTCTGAGACATCAAGACTTTCTTGATGCTCTTAAGGCGGTATTCATGGGTCCGCAGGTTACCCATGATGCGGCTCTGAGACTGTTAGATCTATCTCAGGGTTCGTTATCCACTAGTTCTTATGCCATTGCTTTTAGAACTCTGGTGGCAGAACTAGATTGGCCAGAGAAGGTGTTGATTCCTATCTTCTGGAGAGGGTTGGCAGGCTATGTCAAGGATGCTCTTGCTACTCGTGAGGTCCCTGCTTCTCTGGAGGACTTGATCACAGTAGCAACGAGGATCGATGTACGCCATAAGGAACGTAGACTCGAGGTCTCTTCCTCACGCCCTAAGCATCGGGCTATTCCAGTTGTTGAGGGTCCACTACCATCTTCCTCAGCATCTGAAACATCTCCCACTCCTATGGAGTTAGGTCATACGTCCTCCAGACTACGCAAGTCTGGTCCTCCTATATGTTACGTATGTCGTCAGGCTGGGCACTATGCCAACAAGTGTCCTAGTCGTCAGGGAAACTCCCTGGCCTAGTAACCATTAGAGGGGGGTTACTAGAGACGTCTTCTGCACCCTCTAAGTGTTGTATCCCAGGTCAGCTCTCGTTATCTGAGAATACATGGCCTATTATGGCTTTTGTGGATTCCGGAGCTGACGGGACTTTTGTGTCCTCAGGATTTGTAAAGGGACACAATATTCCCTCTATCATGTTAGAGGCGCCTATTCCTGTCCGTGTTGTTAATGGAACTATGTTGTCTGACTCCATTACATTGAGGACAGTTCCCTTGCGCCTTTCCCTGTCTCAGGGTCACATAGAGGAGATTTCTTTTCTTGTTTTGCCTGAGGGTATAGACGACGTCCTTCTGGGTCTTCCATGGCTTCGGACTCATGCTCCTCACATTGACTGGTAATCTGACAGCATTATTAGTTGGGGTTCGAAATGTCAGTCCCGATGTCTTCCCTTACCACCTAAGGTCATTGCGGTTGCATCTACTGATCTCTCTCCCATACCTACACCCTATCTGGATTTCGCTGACGTGTTCTCCAAACAGGGTGCTGAGGTTCTTCCACCCCATAGGCCGTATGACTGTGCCATAGACCTTATCCCAGGTTCGGTTCCACCTAAAGACAGGGTTTACCCCCTGTCGATACCTGAGTCGGAGGCCATGTCGACCTATATAAGAGAGAGTTTAGAGAAGGGGTTCATTCGTAAGTCTGTCTCTCCCGCGGGAGCTGGGTTTTTCTTTGTTTGGAAGAAAGAGGGTGATTTGCGTCCCTGCATAGATTACAGGGGTCTCAACGCAATCACAATAAAGAACAAATACCCATTACCTTTAATTTCGGAGCTCTTTGACAGACTGAGAGGAGCTCAAGTTTTTACGAAGTTGGATCTGCGGGGTGCGTATAACTTGGTACGAATTCGAAAGGGTGACGAATGGAAGACCGCTTTTAACACCCGAGACGGTCACTATGAATACCTCGTCATGCCTTTTGGGTTTTGTAATGCACCCGCAGTATTTCAGGACTTCGTAAGCGATGTGTTCAGGGATTTACTGTTATCCTCAGTAGTGGTGTATCTGGACGACATCCTGATTTTTTCTCCTGATCTAGAGACTCATCGTCAGGATGTCGTTCGTGTCCTTTCCCGTTTAAGGGAGCACTCATTGTTTGCTAAACTCGAGAAATGTGTATTCGAGCAGTCCTCATTGCCTTTTTTGGGTTACATTATCTCACAAGAGGGCCTGGCTATGGATCCTGCGAAGCTCTCTGCTGTCCTGCAATGGTCCGAACCTCATTCCTTGAAGGCGGTGCAACGCTTCTTAGGATTCATAAATTATTACAGGCAGTTCATACCCCATTTTTCTACTTTGGTGGCCCCTTTGGTGGCCTTGACTAAGAAAGGTGCTAATCCCAAAGCCTGGTCTACTGAGACATCTCAGGCTTTTGAGGCAGTAAAAAGACACTTTTCAACTGCTCCCGTTCTTCAAAGACCCGATGAGAGTAAGCCCTTCCTCTTAGAGGTTGATGCCTCTTCAGTGGGTGCTGGTGCGGTCTTGTATCAAAAGAACGGTGCAGGTAGAAAAAGGCAGTGTTTCTTCTTTGCTAAAACCTTTTCACCGGCAGAGAGAAACTATACCATTGGGGATAGGGAACTGCTCGCCTTGAGATTAGCCTTGGAGGAGTGGCGTCACTTGCTGGAAGGAGCGAAACATCCTTTCCAGGTCTATACAGACCATAAGAATCTGACGTACTTACAAACCGCTCAGCGTCTGAATCCTCGCCAAGCCCGCTGGTCCTTGTTTTTCTCCCGCTTTCACTTCTCCATCAACTATCTGTCTGGGAGTAAGAATAACAAGGCAGACGCCCTGTCTCGCTCTATGCTTTCTACCCAGGAAGAGATTGACGAACCTCGTCTTACCCTTCCCTCCAGGGTTTTTCATACGCTCTTCCCTGTGACGTTAGACCAAATCCCACCGGGCAAGACCTTTGTTCCGCCTGATCGACAGAATGATATACTATCATGGGCCCACACCTCAAAGGTGGGTGGGCATTTTGGTATTAGGCGGACAGGAGAGTTACTGGAGAGGTGGTATTGGTGGCCACACTTAGCCAGCCACGTCAAGAGATATGTCGGTTCCTGCTACTCGTGTGCTCGCAACCGTCCATTACGGCAGAGACCGGTTGGGCTCTTGCATCCTTTACCAGTGCCAGATAGACCATGGGAGGTGGTAGGCATGGACTTTGTGGGTGATCTTCCATGTTCACAGGGACATAGATTTGTGTGGGTCATTACGGACCATTTCTCCCGGATGGTTCATCTCGTTCCGTTATCGAGAATCCCATCTTCCAGGGTACTAGCCAAACTATTCCTCAAGCATGTCTTTAGGCTTCACGGGATGCCAGATCGTATCATTTGTGATAGAGGCCCGCAATTTGCTTCCCGTTTCTGGCGAGATCTTTGTAGCCTTCTGCAAACTGAGTTGAATCTATCTTCGGCATACCATCCGGAGACCAATGGTTTGGTTGAGCGTACCAATCAATCCATGATTATATACCTTCGACACTTTGTTGCTGAGAACCACGATAACTGGTCCTCCCTCCTACCCTGGGCAGAATTTACCCTTAACAATTCGCTGGCTGAGGCCACTGGGCAGACACCGTTCGTACTCAATAATGGGCAACACCCTAGGGTACCGGTACCGTTTCCCGCTGCTGCACCTCCTCCTCTTGTGGCCGACTGGGCAACTGGGCAACTAATGCCAGAGAGGTTTGGGATCGGACTCAAGAGTCAATCCAAGCAGCTAAGGACCGTATGAAGACGGTGTCCGATCGGTTTCGTCGCCCGGCTCCTGTCTTTTCTCCAGGGGACTTTGTGTGGCTCTCTGCAAAAAACGTGAGACTTAGAGTGAGCTCTGTCAAATTTGCTCCTCGCTTCCTGGGTCCTTATGAGGTTCTTCGACAGGTAAATCCTGTAGTCTACCAATTGAAGTTACCCGTCCATCTTAGGATCCATGACAAATTCCATGTTTCACTGCTACAGCCGGCAATTTTACCTCACGCTCGTGAAGTGCACTCTCCTGCTTCTGATTCCTCTCGCTCTAGCTATGAGGTACGAGCCATAGTTGGTTCTAAGATGGTTAGAGGGCGCAAGTTCTTCTTGATAGATTGGGACGGCTACGGCCCGGAACATCGCTCTTGGGAGCCTGAGGAGGTTGTCCATGCTCCCGACTTAGTTGCCGATTACCTGCGTCGCCGGGAGGGGGGCCCTTGAGGGGGAGGTACTGTTACGGTTGCTGCGAGCACTGGAGACTATGTCCAGATTTCTTGCTACTGCACATGTGCGAGCGCTGGAGACTAAGTCCTATCTTGGAGCCATTGCACATGTGCGGGTGACATCATCGCTGACACGAGGTCACATGTCTCTGACACCTTCTATGCCGATTGGTCGCTGGTCATGTGCTTGTGACGCCTTGCTCGGTGATAGGCCAGCATGACGCCACTCTTGTCGTTCTGGCAGCGGATTGGCTCTGGTGTCCTCCATCTTGGATGAGGCACAGAGTCTATATAAGACCCTGACACACGCCGCATGGCGCTCAGTCCTCTTGGTTCATGCACAAGAGTAGACGCTCTGTGTGCGTTCCTCTAGGCATTCCTCTGTCTATGCTAGGTGAGCGCTACCGGCAGGGTAGCGTTCTTATACCTTACAGCTTCGGCTGCTGTCCGTATCCTTACCTCTTAGGGGAGCGGACATAGGCAGGTGCCTGAGGCACATGGTCTGGCTGGGCCTTGTGATTCGACTCGTAGGTGGACGTTGCCGCTAGGGTAACGTTCCTTATACTGCGTCTGGCAGTTGTTCGTATCCTCGCACACTAGGGGAGCGAACAGAGGTAGGAGCTTTGTGCGGCTTACGCTGCTGTTCGTCTCTTTTGCACCACTAGAAGAGCGGACCTAGGCAGGTGCCATATCTAGTGGTTCGTGTCCTCGCACACTAGTGGAGCGAACGCAGGTAGGAGCTTTGTGCGGCTTACGCTGCTGTTCGTCTCTTTTGCACCACTAGAAGAGCGGACCTAGGTAGGTGCCATTTCGCACACATTGCCTTTGTCTCTGTGATTATTAACAGAGATCATTCCACACACCCTCCAAGTAAGGGAGGAATTGCTTTACTTACTTATTATATCCTTCTGTGAGTTAACAGAGGTATTGCACTCTGACATAGTCTGCAGCAGAGTCTTTGCACGGTGGACCCTGACTGTCTGATACTCCTTTAAGTTATTATCAGACAGCCCCCCGTAACACTAATACTTCATTGCACGACCTATAGCCAAAATAACTGCGAACAACCACTTCCGGTAACCATCAATGAGTTTCTTACAATGCTCTGCTGGAATTTTAGACCATTCTTCTTTGGCAAACTGCTCCAGGTCCCTGAGATTTAAAGGGTGCCTTCTCCAAACTGCCATTTTGAGATCTCTCCACAGGTGTTCTATGGGATTCAGGTCTGGACTCATTGCTGGCCACTTTAGTAGTCTCCAGTGCTTTCTATCAAACCATTTTCTAGTGCTTTTTGAAGTGTGTTTTGGGTCATTGTCCTGCTGGAAGACCCATGACCTCTGAGGGAGACCTAGCTTTCTCACACTGGGCTCTACATTATGCTGCAAAATTTGTTGGTAGTCTTCAGACTTCATAATGCCATGCACACGGTCAAGCAGTCCAGTGCCAGAGGCAGCAAAGCAACCCCAAAACATCAGGGAACCTCTGCCATGTTTGACTGTAGGGACCGTGTTCTTTTCTTTGAATGCCTCTTTTTTTTATTCCTGTAAACTCTATGTTGATGGCTTTTCCCAAAAAGCTCTACTTTTGTCTCATCTGACCAGAGAACATTCTTCCAGAACGTTTTAGGCTTTCTCAGGTAAGTTTTGGCAAACTCCAGCCTGGCTTTTTTATGTCTCGGGGTAAGAAGTGGGGTCTTCCTGGGTCTTCCTACCATACAGTCCCTTTTGATTCAGATGCCAACGGATAGTATGGGTTGACACTCTTGTACCCTCGGACTGCAGGGCAGCTTGAACTTGTTTGGATGTTAGTCGAGGTTCTTTATCCACCATCTGCACAATCTTGCGTTGAAATCTCTCGTCAATTTTTCTTTTCCTTCCACATCTAGGGAGGTTAGCCACAGTGCCATGGGCTTTAAACATCTTGATGACACTGCGCACCGTAGACACAGGAACTTTCAGGTCTTTGGAGATGGACTTGTAGCCTTGAGATTGCTCATGCTTCCAGACAATTTGGATTCTCAAGTCCTCAGACAGTTCTTTGGTCTTCTTTCTTTTCTCCATGCTCAATGTGGTACACACAAGGACACAGGACAGAGGTTGAGTCAACTTTAATCCATGTCAACTGGCTGCAAGTGTGATTTAGTTATTGCCAACACCTGTTAGGTGCCACAGGTAAGTTACAGGTGCTGTTAATTACACAAATTAGAGAAGCATCACATGATTTTTCAAACAGTGCCAATACTTTTGTCCACCCCCTTTTTATGTTTGGTGTGGAATTATATCCAATTTGGCCTTATGACAATTTTTTTTTTTCATTGAAGACAAAATAAATGAAGATAATAATACCAAAGTACACACCATAATCCACCATATAAATGTACACACCATAATCCTCAATATAGTATAATGCACACTCCATAATCCTCCATATAGTATAATGCATACTCCATATAGTAAAATGCACACTCCATAATCCTCCATATAATATAATGCACACTCCATAATCCTCAATATAGTATAATGCACACTCCATAATCCTCAATATAGTATAATGCACACTCCATAATCCTCCATATAGTATAATGCACACTCCATAATCCTCCATATAGTATAATACATCCCCATAATCCTCCATATAGTATAATGCACACTCCATAATCCTCCATATAGTATACTGCACACTCCATAATCCTCCATATAGTATAATGCACACCCATAGATCTCTAGCCACCGTTTACTCACTGATGAAAAAAAAATAAAAACTTGTCCTCACCAGAGGCGTAGCTAGGGTTTCAGCTCAGAGGGGGCAAAACGTCTGCATGGCCCCTAACCAGGTAAACATTTTTACAGCTATGGAGTCACACCATAAGAGCTTGTGTCGACACCCGTATTTTTGGTCTGAGTGCGATCTGACAAAACACTGGATCGCACTCGGACCAATGTTATCCAATGAGGCAGTGGTTATGTTCAATTTTGTTCTCGGACCGAGTGGTCTGGGAAAAAAAAATTGCAGCGTGAATGTGCACAATGATACAGTTACGGCAGGGCCGTAGTGGGGGTTCATGCTGCCCCTACCAGTAAGTCAGTCTGAAGCCTCATGCCAATGTGGTTAGAAGTATGCAAATTGCACACTTGTGGTCACATGACGGCCGCTCTCACCACCGGCACTGGAAAACCATGACCGCTCACTGTTCGCATGCAATTGGGATGCACAAGTCTGCAGTCACAGGCCATTAAACTACATAGGTAAGGATGGTTGACCTTAGGGAGATCAACATCCAGCATCGCGGAGCACCATCACGTGTTTCTCAACGCAGTGATTCTAGAGCAATGCCTCCTGGGAAATATGCAAAACAAGGAATCTGCGGTGACACCATCACATGTTTCTCAACGCTGGCAGGTAACTAGCCAGGTCTTTCACCGGGAAGGAACAACCACGGGAAGGGCAGTCTCCAGTCAAGGAAACAACCTATGCCAAAACATGGTATCCATCCACAGACAGCTGTTTCGGGGTATTTGCCCCTCATCAGTGTGGAGTAGGAAACTGGCTAGTGGGAGCAATGCCTAGTAGAAGACTACATAGGTAAGGATGATTGACCTTAGGGAGATCAACATCCAGCACCACGGAGCACCATCACGTGTTTCTCAACGCAGTGATTCTAGAGCAATGCCTCCTGGGAAATATGCAAAACAAGGAAGCAGCGGAGACATCATCACATGTTTCTTTTCAGGCTCTCTTAAGGGTGCTTTACACGCTGCGGCATTGCTACCAATATATCGTCGGGGTCACGCCGGTAGTGACATCGCAGCGTGTGACATCAAGGAGTGACGATCAACGATTGCAAAATCGTTCAAAAACGGTGATCGTTGACGCGTCGCTCCTTTCCTTAATATCGCTGCTGCCACAAGTACAATGTTATTCGTCGTTTCTGCGGCACCACACATCGCTATGTGTAACACCGCAGGAACGACGAACATCTCCTTACCTGCGTCCACCGGCAATGCGGAAGGAAGGAGGTGGGCGGGATGTTATGTCCCGCTCATCTCCGCCCCTCCGCTTCTATTGGCCGGCCGCTTAGTGACGCCGCAGTGACGTCGCTATGAGGCTGAACGCACCATCCCCTTAAGGAATGGAATGTTCACCGGTCACAGCGACGTCGCTGACAAGGTATGTGCGTGTGACGCTGCCGTAGCGATAATGTTCACTACGGCAGCGAGCACCAAATGTCGCACAAACAACGGGGACAAGTGCTATCGTGCTCGACTTCGCTAGCAATCGCTAGCGATGTCGCAGCGTGTAAAGCACCCCTAACCCTTTAGTGACGGAGCTAATTTTCACCTTAATAACCAGACCAAATTTTGCAATTCTGACCAGTGTCACTTCATGAGGTTATAACTCTGGAACGCTTCAAATTTAAGACAATATTTTTTTTGTTTATTTATGAAAAAATTGAATTTTGGCAAAAATTTGGAAAATTTAGCAATTTTCAACTTTGAATTTTTCTACCGTTAAACCAGAGATTTCTGTGACACAAAATAGTTAATAAATAACATTTCCCACTTGTCTACTTTAAATCAGCACAATTTTGGAAACAAAATTTTTTTTTGTTAGGAAGTTAAAAGAGTTCAAAGTTTATCAGCAATTTCTCCTTTTTACATCAAAATTTACAAAACCATTTTTTTAGGGACCACATCACATTTGAAGTGACTTCGATAGGCCTAGATGACAGAAAATACCCAAAAGTGACACCATTCTAAAAACTGCACCCCCCAAAGTACTCAAAACCACATTCAAGAAGTTTATTAACCCTTCAGGTGCTTCACATGAACAAAAGCAATGTGGAATGAAAAAAAGCAAAAATTAAATTTTACCTAAAAATGTTGCTCTAACCCAAATTTATTCACTTTTAGAAAAAATAACACAACAAAATGGACCTCAAAACTTGTTCCCCACTTTCTTATGAATGCACGGATACCCCACATGTGGTCAGAAACCTCTGTTTGGACAAATGAGAGGGCTCGGAACAGAAGGAGCAATATTTGAATTTTGGAAAGCAAATTTGGCTGAAATAGATTGCGGGCACCATGTTGCATTTACAGGTCCGCTAAGGTACCTAAACAGAAGAAACCCATTGCAAGTGGTGCCATTTTGGAAACTAGACCCCTCAAGGCTTCTACCTAGGGGTATACTGAGCATTTTGGATCCACAGGTACTTCACAGATTTAATTAACGTTACGTTGTCATATTGAAAATTTTAATAATTTTCTCAAAAATGTTGCTTTAGCATCAATTTTCTCACTTTTTCAAGAGGTAATTCCAAAAATTTGACCTCAAGGTTTGTTACCCACTTTTTTATGAGCGCGGTGATACCTCACATGTGGTCCAAAACCTTTGTTTGGACAAATGGGAGGGCTTGGAACGGAAGGAACAATATTTGAATTTTGGAAAGGAAATTTGGCTGAAAAAGATTGCGGGCACCATGTCGCATTTGGAGGTCCCCTAAGGTACCTAAACAGCAGAAACCCCGCACAAGTGACCCCATTTTGGAAACTAGGCCCCTCAAGGAATTTATCTAGATGTTTGGTGAGTACCCTGAACCCCCAGGTGCTTCACAGAATTTTATAACGTTGAGCCATGAAAATAAAAAAATAAAATTTTACCACAAAATTGTTATTTCAACCAGGTAGCTTTTTTTTCACAAGGGTAACAGGAAAAAAATCACCATGAAATTTATTGTGCAATTTCTCCTGAGTTTGGCGATACCTTATATGTGGTGGAAATCAACTGTTTGGGCGCATGACAGGGCTCGGAAGGGAAGGAGTGCCATTTGACTGCAAAATTGGCTGGAATCAATAGCGGACGCCATGTTGCATTTGGAGCGCCCCTGAGGTGCCTATACAGTGAAGATCCTCAACATGTGGCCACATTTTGGAATATAGACCCCTGAAATCTCTCACACCATCGGGGCTCAATGAAGAGCTACTGTATACCGGTTTTCTTGGCTAATACGTAGTCTCGTATTTGATTCTTACCCTCTCCTCCATCTCTTTTTTGGTTATATCCGCAGTTACAACGCTAGGAATGGTTCTCTCCCTCTTGTTTCCTTTGGACTGGATTGAGTGTGTGTCCTGCACTTTGGTTTTCTGGCTATATCGGCGGATACAAACAGAGACAAGTGGTTGGTAACCTTGGCGTTCATCTGTGGCTTTAAAGCATTGGAACCTCATCCAAGTCATCTTACCTGAGAGGGGTTATACCACTGCATGATTCTCTCTACCTTGAAGGAAACGATATACGGACGGCACCTACATCCTGCCCAATTACTTGTGTACCTACATGGACACTATTGGATGAAGATGTCCCTGCTGGTCCCGTGGGGTTACAATCTATATGGGTCTTGGAACACTTTGGCCGGAACCTAAAACTCATTTCTTGCTCTTGCTAGGTCAAATGAGACCTTGTGCCACATACACCATTTTGGAGCAATATGGATAGCCTGTCACTTTTTTGAGGCCAATTGTACATAATTGTGTGTATACATATGTTTCATCCCATACCAGGATGGCTCATCAATCTGGTTGCCCTCTTGTGCTACTCAATATTTACTCTAAATCTCTCCATGCTCCCAATCGGATAGCATTTTGTTTGCATCTTGTTTGCATTTTGTATACAGATTATGTTCCTCTCATGGGTTCATTTCTTCTTTCTCTTTGTGGTCATATAACATCATACCCCCAATTCCTACTTATGATTGCACCCACTGAGTCGCCCCAATTTATAGTTAATCCGCCGAATTTTCAGTGGTGTGCACAACAGCCATATTTTTATAATGCCTGTGTTTTTTTTTTTTTTTTTCCCAACCTTGGGTGTACAGATATTGTACATGATACATCCGCTTTTGGTGGTACTAGTAGTTATTTTCAGCTCAGCGGGTGTTCTTTTGCTCTACATGCATGTATTTGTGACTAATAATCTTTGGGCACTTTGATACAGGATAAATCCACCTGGGTGGTACTAACTGTTTTGATGGTTTAAGAGGGATTCGAACTTTCATATTTGTGACACATGTTTTGAGCAGGAATTAACCTATAGCGGCCATCTTATGGGGATTCGCCACCTTTTGGTGGGCATATTATGTACATCTGTGCTTTACCCCTATTGGGTTAAAAATATTCTCTTTGTAATCTGGCATTCAACATAAATGTGTACATGCATATGTGTAGCATTTAGCTATGCCTCCTTATCGCCGTTTTATCTATCTTATAATATAGTTCTTGTTGACCTATTTATATATCCTGCGGATTTTATCTGCTACTTTACATGTCTTCAGATTTCTGTATGACACATCCTCCCTGGATGCTGTTTGTAACCAGATACTAATGGGAGATCTCTCCTCTGACCGGTGTTTTCACTTTAACATCTGACATCCAGCTTTGCTGGAGCGCCGGGTGCTCTGACATGCGTGGTGACCTTAGCATTCTCTGCATCCATGGTAACCTAAAGGAGGAACATCATTTCCGGTCACAGCGGAGCCGACATGGGATCCTTAAGTATTTATTTATCTGTTATTTTCTCCTGCGAAAACCGGCTTTCTATACATATGATATATAGCATGGATGACTATATGACTATATGATTATATGGCTAGATACATGGTACATATTTCTAGCTATAACGCTGGGTCCGAGTCTTAAAACCACCCCCTCTCCCACTTCCGGTTTCCATGTTTACAGCCGGCTGCCACGCTCAAATACGCACACCACTCATGGTATGTAATTAAGTTGTTACTTTACAATTAATTAAGACTGTGATCCTCTATAAATACCCGTTCTAATTGCAATCAGGGATACACTCTCCCCTGACGAAGCTGTTCACAGCGATACGCGTGGGGTCCCCCACATCCCTCCCTATTGTGGGTACCTCCTTGTTTCTGTAGCGCCCTTCACTGGTTGGGAGCTTGATGTAGCTTTTCACTTGGGCACCTGATTGTGAGCCATCTTTGGGATCTCTGGACAAGGGTTTTTATGATTTTCCTTTCTTTTTTGCATGATTCATGCCTGGTTATTGTAATTACTGTATGATTTGCATGCTCTTGTTCTGTCATATATTGATAGCTGCTATCCCATTGGACTCACTACCAGTATAGCTCACAGGTGTGGTCCCTATGTTATAGACTTAATGGTTAAGAGTTATTACATTTATGGATTGATCCAGTATATGTTTTTCTAGGGATCAGATTTATACATTGTTGCATATGTACACAGGGCGGTACCCCATAATTTACATCTTGGAGATGTGGGGGTTCTCTATTTATATGTATTTTAAGTGATTTTAATTGTATGTCTTATGTGTCACCTTGATTGTTTCAATAAAATTCTATATCAATCTTTACCATTTTGAGGATCCCTGTGATATATATATATATATATATATATATATATTTATTTTTGGGTCTGCGCGTCTCCTATGCATGAGCTTTTTTTCTCCCTGGTTGCTGTTTGGGTACACGGCGGGGCTTGGAGGGGAAGGAGTGCCATTTGACTGCAAAATTGTCTGGAATCAATAGCGGACGCCATGTTGCATTTGGAGCGCCCCAGAGGTGCCTATACAGTGAAGATCCTCAACATGTGGCCACATTTTGGAATATAGACCCCACAAGGAATTTATCTAGATGTTTGGTGAGTACCCTGAACCCCCAGGTGCTTCACAGAAGTTTATAATGTTGAGCTGTGAAAATAAAAAAATACATTTTTACCACAAAATTGTTATTTCAACCAGGTAGCTTTTTTTTACAAGCGTAAAAGGAAAAAAATTCAGCATAAAATTTATTGTGCAATTTCTCCTGAGTTTGGCGATACCTTATATGTGGTGGAAATCAACTGTTTGGGCGCATGACAGGGCTCGGAAGGGAAGGAGTGCCATTTGACTGCAAAATTGGCTGGAATCAATAGCGGACGCCATGTTGCATTTGGAGCGCCCCTGAGGTGCCTATACAGTGAAGATCCTCAACATGTGGCCACATTTTGGAATATAGACCCCACAAGGAATTTATCTAGATGTTTGGTGAGTACCCTGAACCCCCAGGTGCTTCACAGAAGTTTATAATGTTGAGCTGTGAAAATAAAAAAATACATTTTTACCACAAAATTGTTATTTCAACCAGGTAGCTTTTTTTTACAAGCGTAAAAGGAAAAAAATTCAGCATAAAATTTATTGTGCAATTTCTCCTGAGTTTGGCGATACCCTATATGTGGTGGAAATCAACTGTTTGGGCGCATGACAGGGCTCGGAAGGGAAGGAGTGCCATTTGACTGCAAAATTGGCTGGAATCAATAGCGGACGCTATGTTGCATTTGGAGAGCCCCTGAGGTGCCTATACAGTGAAGATCCTCAACATGTGGCCACATTTTGGAATATAGACCCCACAAGGAATTTATCTAGATGTTTGGTGAGTTCCCTGAACCCCCAGGTGCTTCACAGAAGTTTATAATGTTGAGCTTGAAAATAAAAAAATACATTTTTACCACAAAATTGTTACTTCAACCAGGTAGTTTTTTTTTTACAAGTGTAAAAGTAAAAAATTCAGCATAAAATTTATTGTGCAATTTCTCCTGAATATGCTGATACCTTATGTGTGATGAAAATCAACTGTTTGGGTGCACAGCAGGGCTCGGAAGGGAAGGAGCGCCATTTGACTGCACAATTGGCTGGAATCATTAGCGGACGCTATGTTGCATTTGGAAAGCCCTTAAGGTGCCTAAACAGTGGAGGTCCCCCACAAGTGACCCCATTCTGGAGACAAGACACCTCAAGGCTTTTATCTAGGTGTATAGTGAGCAGTTTGAATCCAAGAGTACTTCACAGAATTTGATAAGCTTAGGTTGCCATATTGAAAATTTTCATTTTTTTCACAAAAATGTTGCTTTAGCATCATATTTCTTACTTTTTCAAGAGGCAACAACAAACCGTGGGCCCAACAGGTTGTTATCCAATGTCTTATGAGCACAGGGATACCCCACATGTGGCCAAAAACCTCTGTTTGGATAAATGAGAGGGCTTGGAATGGAAGGAGCACCATTTGAATTCTGGAAAAGTTGAAATAAATTGCGGGCACCATGTCACATTTGCAGGGCCCCTTGGGTACCTATACAGCAGAAACCCCCCACAAGTGACCCCATTTTGGAAACTGGATTTTATTCAGGAGTATAGTAAGCATTTTGAATCCACAGGTACTTCACAAAAATGTTGCTGTAGCAACAAATTTCTCACTTTTAGGCTATGTGGCCATGATCCAGCGACACGACGTCTAGTACACAGTGTCAGCCTTCCTGCAGAGATGTGGGTGTTGTCCACGGGAGAACGCAGCTGCCCATGCCCACGATTTGGGTTCAGGCTGCTGTGGAGCTCTATGCTACCTGCAGAGAACACTCTTGTCTCTGCAGCATAAATTGACATGCTGAGGCTCGGGAAGCTGCACCACAGGTCAGTGTATGCTGCGAAGAACAGAAGCACAGTGGGCATGAGATTTCTAAAAATCCTTCCACTGTGCTTCTACTGCACAACGCAGCGTTATGGACGCAGGGAAAACACTCTGCGCCAAAAACACTGCAAACCCCGATTGTGGGCACACAGTCTAAAATGCTACAATGGATGAATGGATAGATGTCAAACAAATATAACATCCCACCCCCTGCATATTCTAAGCTGGCGCCCTTTAGTGCCTTTCATGTGGCACTAAAGGGTGCCTAGCCTTGTATTTAGCCCCCCAAAAAATTAATAATTAAAATAAATGACGTGGGGTCCCCCCTATTTTTGATAGCCAGCTAGGGTAAAACAGACAGCTGTAGCCTGCAAACCACAGCTGACATCTTCACCTTGGCTGGTGATCAATTTGGAGGGCTCCCCAGGAGTTTTTTTTTTAAAAAAACAAACAAACAAACGTGGGGTCCCCCCAAATTAGATCACCAGCCAAGGTGAAGCGGACAGCTGGGGTCTGGTATTCTCAGGGTGGGAAGAGCCATGCTTATTGGACTCTTCCCAGCCTAAAAATAGCAGGCCGCAGCCGCCCCAGAAGTGGCGCATCCATTAGATGCGCCAATCCTGGTGCTTCGCCCCAGCTCATCCCGCGCCCTGGTGCGGTGGCAAACGGGGTAATATACGGGGTTGATACCAGCTGTAATGTCACCTGGCATCACAGCATCTAAACAGATACCCGACATCACTAACCCAGTCAGTAATAGAAAAAATAAAGACAAAAAAAAAAAATATTTGAAAAAAACTCCCCGAAACATTCCCTCTTTCACCAATTTATTGAAAATAAACAAGTTCCGGTCACTGTAATCCATTTTGGAGGTCCCTTGACGACTCTGGACCTTCTAGAATATGGGGGGCACGTTCAGGGAACGTATCCCCCATTTTCTGGAAGAGCAAGCTCTCCATAAGCAGTGTGGGTGCAGTAATCTGAGAATACTGCACTCACACTGCCCCGGTCCAACCTAGGGCAGAGTGACCTGCAGTAACCTCATTCCAGAATATGAGGGGCACGCTCACAGAACGTACCCCCCATTTTCTAGAACAGCAGGCTCTCCATGTGAGGAGTGTGGCTGCAGATTTCTGCACTCACTCTCCCCCGGTCCACAGTGCAGCAGCATGTGCAGCAGCGAGGTCAGCGTCCCTGCTTGCAAGGATCCAGCTGACAGCCGCTGTCTGCACATGCGCCGCCAGCTTTCCAGAAGGAGGCGGAGTGATTGCGGGGACGGAGCAGCAGCCAGGTAACGGGGTAGACTGGGGGCTGACGGGGGGTGATGGCGGGAGACCTGGCGGGACCTGGGGACAACTTTTCTGTCGCATGTGACGTGTCACATGCGGCAGAAAGAGCAGGATGAATGCGGCTGCGCGCTACTGTGCGCTGCGCGCCGCCATCTTGCATGCTCCGGAGGGGGGAAGGGGGGCAGCTCTGGAGAACCGGAGGGGGCTCCGGGGGACCAGAGGGCTCTGGGGTACTGGAGGAGGTGTCAGGGGGAGGACATTTCCCTGCGATCTGAAATGTTTGATCATTTCAGATCGGAGGGAAATGAATGCAGAGCCGGCGGCGACGGCAGTTTTCGGTGCGCTTCGGCGCCATTTTGACTGTTACGGAGGGGGGGTAGGGGTCGGGGGGGACTCTTCGGTACCGGGGGTTTTGGGGGCACTAGGGGTTTATATTTCTTTCTCATCTGACATGTTTGATCACGTCAGATGAAAAAGAAATCAGTTTTACCGGCCATTTCTTTTTCTGGGGGGCGCTACAGAGTTTTTTCGGACCGACCCTTTAAAGCGGCGGAACAGAATAAGTACCCTGTTTTGCCGCCGCTTTAAGTCGTACGGCCGTCGTTATGAGGTTAAGTCCCATTCTTTAACAGCAGCATTTCTTTTGTCCCTCACTCCCCATTTTTCCTTATCACTTTGTCACTACTGGATATTTAATAGCAAGCAGCATAGTCATCACTTGAGTTTGGTCACAGCTAATATACTATGTGTAAATTCATATGCATCTTTTTTACATCCCACAAGGATATGGGGATTCATTTAATTTCTGTAAGAGGTATCTTATTCCATCCAGGGATTGGTACATTATTCTAATCCCACGAAGGACCACATCTGCAAGGAGTTTGTATCTTCTCCCTGTGCTTGCGTGGGTTTCCTCCGAGTTCTCCGGTTTCCTCGCAAACTCCAAAAACATACTGATATGGACTTTAGATTGTGAGCCTCAATGGGGATAGTGTTGCCAATGTATGTAAAACGCTGTGGAATTAATAGCACTATATAAATCAATAAATATTATTATTATTATTATTTATTATGTAAATTTGTTTTTTCTAATTAATTTTCTAATTATGTTTCTGTACAAAAAAAAATTTTTTGCAACAGCACTTTATTTATCTTTCATGTGTTTCAACATCCAATGCTATTATTTTACATGTCTTATCATACAAAACTGATAGTGTATATATATATATATATATATATATATATGTTATATTTGATTACAGCACACGGAGGAAGGTCCATTACGGACCAAAACGTTTGTGCTTGGTAGTGGCTTGCAATAACCGTTCTTTCACATCAACTCCAGAGTCCTAATTTTTCTGTTATATTGGTTCCAGGAGACTAGCTCCAAGGTGGGCATTTCAGGGTGGTCCTTTTGGGGGCTTTACCCCTTTCGGCCTCCTCAGTGGGGTAATCAATCCCTGCAAATACCGCCTCCGCTTCAGGAAGCTCATCTCCCATCTGGACCCACTGCTAGATCCGGACCTCACTGCAGACAAGGCCAGCGCTGAGTCCTGTACCATCCCCCACATTACATACATGTGGATACATTTTCTGTGCCCGATGCTCCAGGACCATAATAGTCACCTGGAGCCCCAGGGATCATCAGCCGGATGTTGTCCTCCAACTTTGCCTTACTTCCAGCATAAACTCATTGCCGGTAATAAGCCTGCACTCAGATGATCAAGGCAGCAAGCTGCTACTTCTCCTGCATCCAAAACCAAAATAGTACTGGCCCATGATATGACACTATCTTCCGGCGGTCATGCCCCGCACTGCGTCCTCACTGCTGGAGTAACCAAACACAGTCTCCTATACACAGAGGATGGGCGAAGAAAGCATTAAATAGTCATGAAGTTTAATAATTGAGCCCGGAAGAGAGTCTGATTGGAATGATATCCCTGGCTAATCACAGCCATATCAAGTACTGGAGTCAGGGATGGATGGGTTCTGCAAACCAAACAGTTACCGGACAAAAATGAACATTGCTGACTTTTGAGAGCAGTGTTCGGTTGTCCGAACCGGAGCCAAGCGGGACAAAGCTTGTACCGAATCTGAAATTGGCAAACTTTTTTCCGAACAGGTTCGCTCATCTCTACTGCACACCCCACATACTGGCCACTGTTGCTTCTTTCAGTCGTGACGCAACATGGCAACCTAGTATTTTCTGTTTTCTTTAAATAATACTTCAGCTCAGTTGAAGGGGGACAATCATCAAAATAAGGAAAAAATAAAAGCTTAAAGTTTTGTAACGGTTTGTCTAGTCACATTTAAAAACTGTAGACACCATAACAATACTGCTGGCTGTGGCTGTAAAGTACTTTTTGTGCGTGTATCTACACAGCAGCCTCTATATTTAGCATTAAGCATTTTTTTTTTTAATGGTGGAAGAATTTTGAACCAAAAATGATCTACCCATTCCCCTAAATAATTAAATAAAACGTGGAAAAAAATAAACACATCAACACATGTTATACATTATGTCTACCCAATTTAAAATTCCACTTTGGCAGCTGTACACCAATAACCATACTGTGGTCTCTTGCATCATGTTTAGACAGTGATCCTAACTCTTGGCTTTAGATTTTACATGGTCATTTTAGGCCAGTGGGGATTCGTGTGAAATATCTCAAATATTTGTAAATAAATTATTACAGTAAATAGAGACATTTAACTGCATACGTTTGTTTTGCCATAACTTTTTAAATTGTCATCCTGGAAACACATAAATGCCACACTGACTTCACAGGCAGGCTGATATTGATCTGGTCCATCACGTGTATTTTCCTGGGTTGACTAAGCTTGTCATCAAAGCTGAAAAATGAATGAAACGTTATGCTTGGTTCCAAAATGTATGCCAAACTCAATTGTTTGATTGCTCTCAGTGAGGGAAACAAAATTAAAATTTTGTAGTTGTGATACCTTTTAATGGCTAACTAAAATAAAAATAAAATATGATGTTATAAAGCAAGCTTTTGAGACATCTCAGGTCTCTTCCTCAGCTCAGGCATAGTATGACAAAATATCTGAAGAAACACAAATATATACACAAACAAGGCAGAGGGATGCATAGTAAAAGGACATTTAAATAAACAAACACTTAACTTAGAAAGTGAATCCTTGATTAGCTTTGATTAGTGGTGTCAGTTTTATTGTCCCAATGTCCATGTAGGATCAGAGGCATGGTGCCCTAGCAGTCTCTGGAGCTGACCTCTCAGATTTTGCAATGAAAAACAGAAAAAAGCTGTGGAAATAAAAGCGCAGATAGGGTATTACCCCAATATATGCGAGGTGAGGAGAGGGGAGTAATAATACTCACCAGATGCAGTTTTGACAGTCACAACTACTTTACTCGCGTGTATAACTTTGATCAAGGCTGCAGCCACCCAAACGGCAGATAACAGAGAGGGGTAGAGAGGGGTGATTAATGCCGCACCAAATGATCACTGTTCAAATGTCAGATTGACGTGTCTTTATTGTTGGCATAGGTCTACACGTTTCAGGAGCTCAGCTCCCTTCCTCAGGACCGTCAAGCACCAAAGAAACATCAAATCACAATGAAACGCGTAGACCTATGCCAACAATAAAGACATGTTAATCTGACATTTGAACAGTGATCATTTGGCGCGGCATTAATAACCCCTCTCTACCCCTCTCTGAGATTTTCTAATGTGTCATAAATCTTCCTGAGAGGTTGAGTCCTGTGACAAAGAGTTAAACATTGTGATGAATTTGTATTCCCAGACCCTGCGATGGCTCTGTGATCTGAAGTTACCTTTTAATATGACAACTTTCATGTGGTTTATGTTATAACAGGAGGCACATCACTTAAACGTTATATTTAAAGTCTTAGGAGTTCATTTTTAATTGAGAACCCTGGGAACGCTACCGGTTGTAGCCGTAGTCGGTGCTCAGCCTACTCAACTGCAGCACCTTCCTTCGACAGTCCATTCCCATTGTCCCTCTCCCTTCAACCTGCCACCCAAACAACCTGAAGCTCGCTGCTTCCTACTTGGTTCCATGACAGGGTTGAAGTCCTGGAGGCATAAAAGACGCTCGTGGGCGCACTTGGCGCAACTATATACAAAGAGCACAAGTTCGTGCTGGCCGCTGCCAGTCCCGGAGCCATGGTCCATGTTTAACTTTTTAGAAAATCAGGTGACTTTCCCAAATAACCACATTTTCATTCAAAGCATAAGCAGCATTTTTAAAACTTTACTTATCATTCAGGAAAATAACTAACTAAGGAAAATAATAAAAGAAAACACAGAATTAACACTTTAACTTTAGATAGCCTGGTACCGCTACCATCAATGCTTGTAACCTATGGCGGAGGTTGGCATGACCTTCTCATCGATCATGACAAGCCTTTTCACATCTAGGGCATACCATCCCCGCTCTCCACAATTCCGAGTATAGGAAACCACCTCTCCCGATTCCAGGTTATGGCCCGGGTGCCCCCTCGGGAGATGCTCCTCTACATCTCCTCGGGACACAAACACCTCATCCGTGAGGCCAGCTTCCATGATGAACCCCATCCTTTATCGGGGTCAAAGCGCCATACATGGCCCCGGTACCACGGCCCTCTGACTCAGAAGGTAGCTTTTCTCAAGTGCTCTTTTTCTTTTTGGGTGCGGGTGTCGCGGGCGGAGGAGGGGACGCTGCGCTCTCCCACTGCTCGGGTCCGGCTGCTGCTGCTCGGTGGTGGCTCGAGCGGTGGGCCGGATCCCAGGGACTCGAGCGGCGTTCCTCGCCCGTGAGTGAAAGGAGGTGGTTTGGGTTTAGGGATATTGTCCGTGACGCCACCCACGGTTGTGGTGAGATTGGTGACACCACCGCTGCTCTGGACGGGGATCCCGGGAGCGATGACGGGGAGCAGCTTGGATGTTGGTTCTCCCCTCCGTGGGTAGGGGGTTGATTGTCCCGGGGCCCGGTGAGGGGGTAGGGATGGATGGCAGGCGGGTTACGGGGCCTGGTGAGGTGCAGGGTCGCAGGGGCAGCGCTGTGCCGCACGGCACGGCGGTACTCACTCAGCCAATCATGAACACAAAGTCTCCGGTAAAACAAACGGCTGGATAGATGGGTCCCAAAGACGGCTGCGGTGTTTCTCCTCCCGGCAGGTTGATTGTGACTGCCTTTCCCTGCACCTGTGTAGTGTAGACGGTTCCAATGGGTTCCCACCGGTAACCCACTCCCCAGCTTGGTTATGTGCTGAGGGAGCCCCTTTTGCCCGCAGGCACTGGCCTGGGAACTGTAGCCTTGGCGGTGACTGTGTTTCCCTCTAACGGTTGGACTGTTGCCTTCTATCGGGACTTGGCTGCTGGGAAACCCCGGAGGTTCCCTTCGCTAATGGATTTGACAATTTCAGCGGCGACTCCTAGCCTTGTCGGGGTCCATAGGCCCTGCCGGTTGGTGCTGGCTTCTCTTTGCGTTCCGGTCCGGTACCGCCGGGCCACCGCCCGTCCACTGTCCTTATGGCTAGCTCCAATAGGCCTCTCCTGCAGACGGTCACCACCGTCTGCCAACCTTGCTGTTCCGTCAGGGCCACGCACCCGGACCAACTTTAGACTGCTCTTTTACCACCTCACTTCTCCACTTCCAAACTAATCTGCTCTGCTTTTCCCGCCTCCAGGACTGTGAACTCCTCGGTGGGCGGGACCAACCGCCTGGCCCACCCCCTGGTGTGAACATCAGCCCCTGGAGAGAGGCAACAAGGATTTTTGTTTGACTTAGGTGTGCCTGACTGGGGTGTGGGGTGTGTTGGTGTAGTGGTGTAGTTTGTCCAGGGCGCCACACGGGCAGCAATCTCCCATCATCGCTGACCTCGGGTCGTCACTTCCAGATGCAATTTCTGCAGTTGCCGTTCTCTTTCCCAGTAAGAGGCATCAGCGTCCGGCCTCGCTTGCCTCACTGGTATCTCTCGTAGGTGGACTCCTGCGGCCCCAGCAGCCGGTGGGATGCCGCACGACTGCGGAGCTGGCAGCTCCTCAGGTTCCGCTTCTGCCATGGTGAGTAAAAGAACTGGCTGTTCTGCAGCCGGGGGTGCAGAGTCCAGGTGCTCTATATCGGGGTAGGTACGAGCCCGGTGATGGTGATGAGTCTGGTCAGGCTGGTGTTGGAGTAACCGCTGTCATGGCCTGGTTGGGTGGTAGGGTCTGGGGCTCTTAAGCTTGTTCTTTGCAAATGGGGGCTGGAGGTTCCACTGCCGGTGTTGGGGTAGGCAGTGTTTGCAGCGGGCAGGGGCAGACTGGACCCCACAGCTGTACAGGCCGGGTCAACCGGGGCTGGGTAGCTGCTTACCCGCTCCTCGCGTGGGACTTCAATCTCACAGGCTCGCACCACCATTGCCAGGCTCCTCATCTCTTCCCTCCAATGATCCAAGATAAAGAGGAATTGCGTCCGCATCCTCTTGCAGAGTTGCTCGGTGTCTTCCAAAAAAGCAAAAAAATTCAATAACTGAAAAAATGTAAAGTATTAATGTTTTAAAGTTTTGTTTAAATATTACTATTTGTATTTAATTGAGCAAAATATAAAAAAAAAAAAAAAAAAAAAAAAAAAAAGTTTGATATTTTCCACTCTTAAAGGGAGCAGCTGCTGAAATCCTACTGTAGAACTAGCTCAAATTACAACTGCAGTAAAAGTGGGTGGAATCTGCTCTCATGTGTGTGATGTCACATTTCCCCCTCCCAATCTGGGTGTTTCCAAACGGATAAGGGAAGATGAAGTTTAGGATCACAGTGCGGAGACATTTTGATAGTGATCGCAAAGTGATCCTAATAAGTCTAAAATGTCACCAAGGACAGCTGCATTATGCTCCCCACTTAGTGCTCTGCACGCCCCGGTCCAGCAATGCCGCACGCACGTCCTGCAATGCTCTGCAGCACGCCCGCCTGCAATGCTTAGCTGCACGCATGCCTGCCCGCGATGGTCTACTGCATGCACGCCTGCCTGCAGTGCTCTGCCACACGCCCACCTGCAATGCTCTGCCACATCCATGCCCGCAATGATCTGCCGCACGCATGCTCGCAATAATCTGCTGCACGCATGCCCGCAATGCTCTGCCACACACGCGCAATGCTCTGCCGCATGCATGCCCTTCATGCTCTGCTGCATTCAACGCACGCCCGCCCACAATGCTCTGCCGCATTCATGCCCGCCCGCAATGCTCTGCCGCATGCACAGATGCCAGCAATGCTCTGCCGCATGCACGCCCACAATGCTCTGCTGCATGCACGCACGCTTGTAATGCTCTGCCTCATGCATGCTCTGCCGTACGCATGCTGGCAATGCTCTGCTGCATGCACACCTGCCCGCAAAGCTCTGCTGCATGAATGCCACCAATACTCTGCCGCACGCAGGCATGCCGGCAATGCTGTGCTGCATACACGCCCGTGTTTACCGCGCTCCTCAGTATACTATCTTCTGCTGTGCTGAGGAGCTAAGGCCCGAAGTGAGCACATAAGAGCGGGGGAGTGGCGGGGAAGCGGCAGGAGTAGGATAGCGGCAGAGGGGGGAGTGGAGGCAGCGGATAGAGTGACAGGGGGAGGGGGAGAGTAGAGGAGGGAAGAGCGGGATAGGGTAGCAGCAGCCGGGAGACTGGGGGAAGGGTAGCGGCGGTGGGGAGTGCGGGGAAAGGAGGGTAGTGGCGGGGTAGGGTAGCAGCGGCGGGCAGAGCGGGGGGAAGGGTGGCCTGGCGCCGGAACTCACACATCCCGGTTGACAGGGGCAAAGTGTAGCATACAGCATATGCTGTGAGCTCCATAAAGATGGCACTGATCTCCTCCCTCTGCTGTGATCTGGACAGCAAAGTGGGCGCGTCCAGTTCACAGCAGGTAGATTTCCGTGTTAAGTCTAGGGGGTCGGATCCCGACTATGAGATCCAATGCCCTGGGCGCTGCCATAAAGGAGGTGAGTAACTGTTGCTACACACAGCAAATCCAAGATGGCAGCCCCCAGTGCTTCACTATTATTAGTTTATTCAACTATTAAAAAGATTGGAAAAAAACTTGAAGAAAATTATTCAAACAGCTAATAACTCGGTTGCTACAGATGAACTTTATTTTTATGTTAAAACTAGAGTTGAGCGCGGTTCGTGGTTCGTGGTTCTCCAGTTCGCGGTTCGAGTGATTTTGGGGGCAGTTCTAGATCGAACTAGAACTCGAGCTTTTTGCTAAAGCTCGATAGTTCTAGTTACGTTCGAGAACGGTTCTAGCAGCAAAAAGCCAAGCTAATTACTAGCTGGCTTTCCGCTGTAATAGTGTGCGGGAACAGCGCATTCAGATCACTGCTGCTGGGATAATGGCAATCGCCTTTTTTTTTTTCTTGTCTTCCTTCCCTAAGCGCGCGCGTGTAGTGGGGCGGGTCAGCATGTCAGCCAATCCCAGACACACACACAGCTAAGTGGACTTTTAGCCAGAAAAGCAATGGCATGTGTGATAGGATGTCCATGTCACATGTCCCTGCATTATAAAAACGAGTATCTTCCCGTCCAGACGCCATTATCTGCCTTCTGCGGCTGGGTGTCAGTCACCGCTGGCGTAGCTCCTGTCTCCGATACTGCTGTGTACGCTCTACACAGAGCGCTATACAGAATAGGGATAGAAGTTTTTATTAGCCCTTGTAAGGGCTAATTCCAGCAGGCTCAGAGCCATAGGTGACAGTCAGGTCCGTGGAAACAGATTTTAACAGCTACAGAAGATACCAGCGTCTGTGTAGCTAAGCTCATGGATTTCCTCGCTGCATTTCCCCATTATGAGGGATAGAAAGTGAGGCTTCCTTTCCTATAAACTGACCCACAACCCTGCCACTGTACCCTCCTGCCGTTTGCACACTCAAGCTCACTGTTACTGAGCCATTATACTAGCAAACACTGAGTAAACTTAGTGGCATCCTAAAAGTGGCTATTGGACTTCCATTAGTGTCCCACTGGTGCAAATCTATTTGCAGCACCACTGCATTGCACACTGAAACTCATTGTTACTAAGCCATTATACCAGCAAACACTGAGTAAACTTAGTGGCATCCAAAAAGTGGCTGTTGGACTTCCATTTGTGTCCCACTAGTGCAAATCTATTTGCAGCACCTCTGCATTGCACACTGAAACTCATTGTTACTAAGCCATTATACTAGCAAACACTGAGTAAACTTAGTGGCATCCAAAAAGTGGCTGTTGGACTTCCATTTGTGTCCCACTAGTGCAAATCTATTTGCAGCACCTCTGCATTGCACACTGAAACTCATTGTTACTAAGCCATTATACTAGCAAACACTGAGTAAACTTAGTGGCATCCTAAAAGTGGCTGTTCGACTTCCATTATTGTCCCACTGGTGCAAAGCTATTTGCAGCACCACTGTATTGCACACTGAAACTCATTGTTACTAAGCCATTATACTAGCAAACACTGAGTAAACTTAGTGGCATCCAAAAAGTGGCTGTTGGACTTCCCTTATTGTCCCACTGGTGCAAATCTATTTGCAGCACCTCTGCATTGCATACTGAAACTCATTGTTACTAAGCCATTATACTAGCAAACACTGAGTTAACTTAGTGGCATCCTAAAAGTGGCTGTTCGACTTCCATTATTGTCCCACTGGTGTAAAGCTATTTGCAGCACTGCATTGCACACTGAAACTCATTTTTACTAAGCCATTATACTTGCAAACACTGAGTAAACTTAGTGGCATCCTAAAAGTGGCTGTTGGACTTCCATTATTGTCCCACTGGTGCAAATCTATGTGCAGCACCTCTACATTGCACACTGAAACTCATTGTTACTAAGCCATTATACTAGCAAACACTGAGTAAACTTAGTGGCATCCTAAAAGTGGCTGTTGGACTTCCATTAGTGTCCCACTAGTGCAAATCTATTTGCAGCACCTCTGCATTGCACACTGAAACTCATTGATACTAAGCCATTATACTAGCAAACACTGAGTAAACTTAGTGGCATTCTAAAAGTGGCTGTTCGACTTCCCTTATTGTCCCACTGGTGCAAAGCTATTTGCAGCACCACTGCATTGCACACTGAAACTCATTGTTACTAAGCCATTATACTAGCAAACACTGAGTAAACTTAGTGGCATCCTAAAAGTGGCTGTTCGACTTCCATTATTGTCCCACTGGTGTAAAGCTATTTGCAGCACTGCATTGCACACTGAAACTCATTTTTACTAAGCGATTATACTTGCAAACACTGAGTAAACTTAGTGGCATCCTAAAAGTGGCTGTTGGACTTCCATTATTGTCCCACTGGTGCAAATCTATGTGCAGCACCTCTACATTGCACACTGAAACTCATTGTTACTAAGCCATTATACTAGCAAACACTGAGTAAACTTAGTGGCATCCTAAAAGTGGCTGTTGGACTTCCATTAGTGTCCCACTAGTGCAAATCTATTTACAGCACCTCTGCATTGCACACTGAAACTCATTGTTACTAAGCCATTATACTAGCAAACACTGAGTAAACTTAGTGGCATCCTAAAAGTGGCTGTTGGACTTCCATTAGTGTCCCACTAATGCAAATCTATTTGCAGCACCTCTGCATTGCACACTGAAACTCATTGTTACTAAGCCATTATACTAGCAAACACTGAGTAAACTTAGTGGCATCCTAAAAGTGGCTGTTCGACTTTCCTTATTGTCCCACTGGTGCAAAGCTATTTGCAGCACCACTGCATTGCACACTGAAACTCATTGTTACTAAGCCATTATACTAGCAAACACTGAGGAAACTTAGTGGCATCCTAAAAGTGGCTGTTGGACTTCCATTAGTGTCCCACTGGTGCAAATCTATTTGCAGCACCTCTGCATTGCACACTGAAACTCATTGTTACTAAGCCATTATACTAGCAAACACTGAGTAAACTTAGTGGCATCCTAAAAGTGGCTGTTGGACTTCCATTAGAGTCCCACTAGTGCAAATCTATTTGCAGCACCTCTGCATTGCACACTCAAACTCATTGTTACTAAGCCATTATACTAGCAAACACTGAGTAAACTTAGTGGCATCCTAAAAGTGGCTGTTGGACTTCCATTAGTGTCCCACTAATGCAAATCTATTTGCAGCACCTCTGCATTGCACACTGAAACTCATTGTTACTAAGCCATTATACTAGCAAACACTGAGTAAACTTAGTGGCATCCTAAAAGTGGCTGTTCGACTTCCCTTATTGTCCCACTGGTGCAAAGCTATTTGCAGCACCACTGCATTGCACACTGAAACTCATTGTTACTAAGCCATTATACTAGCAAACACTGAGGAAACTTAGTGGCATCCTAAAAGTGGCTGTTGGACTTCCATTAGTGTCCCACTGGTGCAAATCTATTTGCAGCACCTCTGCATTGCACACTGAAACTCATTGTTACTAAGCCATTATACTAGCAAACACTGAGTAAACTTAGTGGCATCCTAAAAGTGGCTGTTGGACTTCCATTAGAGTCCCACTAGTGCAAATCTATTTGCAGCACCTCTGCATTGCACACTCAAACTCATTGTTACTAAGCCATTATACTAGCAAACACTGAGTAAACTTAGTGGCATCCTAAAAGTGGCTGTTGTACTCCATTTGTATCCCACTGGTGCAAAGCTATTTCCAGCACCTCTGCATTACACCCTCCTGCTCATTTTGCTACGCTATTTTTATAGCAAATTAATGGAATTCCTTGCTACATTTCATCATTAGGAGAGATAGTAAGTGAGGCTTCCTTTACTGTCCTGGTACACACAGAACACGGCCACTGTACCCACCTGCCCACTTTTGCCACGCTATTTAATTTGCCCAAAGAGTTGACACTTTTTCTGCTATCCTAAAATTGTTTGGAATACTAAGTTAGTGTTTCCTTGCTGCCAAGCAAGGTGCAACACATGGGCATTCTACACTCCTTTCCATTCGTGGAATGCAATTATTAACTGCAGGTAGTCCAGCCAATCTTTGACAAAGGTGCAGGCATGGATATAATGTTTCCTTCATCGAATGGTGGTTCTCTCAATGTCTGCCAGCTCAACAATACCATCTGTTTTCAGTTACAAAGCAAGTGATGACCTGCCAATCACACTCCTGCTTACGGGTAAAGGGGTGGAAGTTCAGTGTGAAAAAGCATGAGTGACTGCTGTCCCCACAGTCACAGAGGATGAAGAACACGCAGATGCACTTGATGGGGCAGGCGGTGGTTGCAAAGCCCTGCTAGGCCGCATTGTAGCACAGTGAAATTCTCATTGCGACTTATGCTTCATTTTAAGTCTTGTATTTGATGGGCTCCCCAGTATGCAGCAAAACCACGCAACATGAAAAGCACTGTATGCAGTTGGGTTCATAAATGATTGTTTAACTTTCCCAAAACAAACAATAAGAAACATGCATAAAATTGAAATAATAGAACAATCTATTCAGTTGCCTACTACTTGCTAATCCCTCTGCGTAGCAGCAGTAATTGTGTGTTTGTGTGTGTGTGTGTATGTGTGTTTGTGTGTGTGTGCGAACACGACTTACTAGTGGCGCATCACAAGAGCTTCCCAGTTATGTACCTAAACATAGACAAAACACATCACCTACCCTGAATACCCTTGTTAGCTGAAGCCTCAAAGATAAGGCAGATGATAACAGTGTGAATGCAAACCACACAGCTCTGCAACACAGTCAGGGAAATCTTGAAAATCAACAGTCAATGCAAACATGTGTGGCTGTCCCTCTGTGATTTAAACTGTACGTGACAATTTGACAGTGCAGAGGCAGCAAGTCTGATTGTCTATATAGTCGTCCTACCCAGAACAGATATGTGTTTTGATAATAAAACAAAGTGTTGCATGCACGCATTACTGTCTGGGCACAGCCTACCGTACCCGGGTACTGTGAAGTCCATTTGCCATAAATACAGACTTTACGCTCCTATCATGGTAAACAGTATAGACAGCACCGGAAGAATGTTGGTCTGTGTCACAGGATGCTGCTCACTGGCGTTACAGTACTCCCCTCACAATTGAACAAAGTGTTTCCGCGGTTGCTCCTTGCTGTAACTCACACTTTGATCTTTTAATTTTTTTCATAGACAGCATCTCCAATTCCACACAAGAAGATCGTTTTGCTATTGCTATAGTGACCAAACAGACAAAAGCAGCTCCAAAAAAACAGCAGCCCCTTGTGTGTAGTCTGCAACAATGCATGCAATGAACGGCAAATAAGCATGTTGCATTGACAGTGGCTAAAGCTGAGCAATACATCCTCACGCTATCAATTCATATCCATGTGACACTTCATGGTGGAAGTACTCAAAGTTGAGATTTTTTGCCTTCGACTTACAGATTGTTACAGATTACATGACTTGGGTGACCCTTTGCTATGTCCAAAAAATTCCCAGGCTAGGCAAGGCTTACAGCCCATGCAAACTGCATAGCCAACATAACTTATGCTGATATGCAGAGTTGTGGCCGAGAATTCTGTTGTTGACGTGCTGCCAGTACTTTGTCTTTGTCCAGGAAGACACAACGTAAACTCGTCGTCAGTAGCATCCTCCTCCACCTCCTCTGCTGACGTCATCGATTGGCTCACTTTGGTTTGACAGTAAGTGGTGTCTCCAACCTCATCATCACTAGAGATGAGCGAACCGGTCGCGGTTCGGCTCGCCGAACGGAGGTCTCGTTCGAGTTCGGTTCGGAGAACCACTTCGGCGAACCACTCGAACCGCATAGGAAACAATGGGAGGCAATCACAAACACATAAAAACACCTAGAAAACACCCTCAAAGATGTCCAAAAGGTGACAAACAACTCACAACACAACACAAACACATGGGAAAGTGAAAAGGACATATACTCATGCGAAAACAAAAGAACTGGACAAGGAAAAAGAGGAGGAGACACAGATATAGGCATGGCACGCCGTTCTAAAATCATGTAAAACACCGCAAGGTGACTCCAAGCGGAGTCTCCCTTTTTTCCAAAAATTGGGCCACAAACACACCCAGCCCTTCAGTGGCAGCACTTGTGCCCCAGTTGTATACTTCACAGGTACATTTGCATCAAGCACATTCAAAAATACGCCATACTTCCCCGTCCCCAGGATGGCACCGGGGTAGGTGGCAAAGTCTTTCCTGATCCCAGCTCTGTTCATCTTGGCTCCTTTTAAAAAACACAGCAAGCAAGGGTTACTCCAAGCGGAGTCTCCCTTTTTTCCAAAATTTGAGCCACACACACACCCACCCCTTCAGTGGCAGCACTTGTGCCCTAGTTGTACACTTCACAGGTAGATTTGCATCAAGCACATTCAAAAATACGCCATCCTTCACCGTCCCCAGGATGACACCGGGGTAGGTAGCTAAGTCTTTCCTGATCCCCGCTCTGTTCATCTTGGATGATTTTAAAAAACACAGCAAGTAAGGGTTACTCTAAGCGGAGTCTCCATTTTTTCCAAAAATTGGGCCACACACACACCTCATCAGTGGCAGCACTTGTGCCCTAGTTGTACACTTCACAGGTAGATTTGCATCAAGCACATTCAAAAATACGCCATCCTTCACCGTCCCCAGGATAACACCGGGGTAGGTAGCAAAGTCTTTCCTGATCCCAGCTCTGTTCATCTTGGCTCCTTTTAAAAAACACAGCAAGCAAGGGTTACTCCAAGCGGAGTCTCCCTTTTTTCCAAAAACTGGGCCACGCACACACCCACCCCTTCAGTGGCAGCACTTGTGCCCTAGTTGTACACTTCACAGGTAGATTTGCATCAAGCACATTCAAAAATACGCAATCCTTCACCGTCCCCAGGATGACACCAGGGTAGGTAGCTAAGTCTTTCCTGATCCCAGCTCTGTTCATCTTGGATCATTTTAAAAAACACAGCAAGCAAGGGTTACTCCAAGCGGAGTCTCCCTTTTTTCCAAAAATTGGGCCACACACACACCCCATCAGTGGCAGAACTTGTGCCCCAGTTGTACACTTCACAGGTACATTTGCATCAAGCACATTCCAAATCCACAAGCATTTACTCTCCCCAGGATGACACAGGGGTAGTAAATTCCTTGTGGATCCATGACTTGTTCATTTTGATGAACGTTAGTCTGTCCACATTGTCACTGGACAGACGCGTGCGCTTATCTGTCAGCACACACCCAGCAGCACTGAAGACACGTTCAGAGACAACGCTGGCAGCTGGACATGACAAAATCTCCAAGGCGTAAGTGGAGAGCTCTGGCCATTTTTCAAGATTTGAAGCCCAAAATGAGCAAGGCTCCATTTGCAAAGTAATGGCATCGATGTTCATTTGGAGATACTCCTGTATCATCCTCTCCAGCCGTTGACTATGTGTCAGACTTGTTGTCTCTGGTGGCCTTGCAAAGGATGGTCTAAATAAATTATGAAAAGATTCAATAAAATTGCTGTTACCAGCACCAGATACGGTGCTACTGGTACGGGTAGACTGTTGAAGATGACGAGACCGTCCCATGTTTGTCAAGTTACAACTGGGAGATTCACTCCCTGCACCTCCATGGTTGTTTGGTGGAAAAGCCGAGCTAAGATCGAGTAACAGCTTCTGATGATACTCCTGCATACGTGCGTCCCTTTCTATGGCTGGAATTATGTCACAAAATTTGGACTTGTACCGGGGATCTAATAGTGTGGCAAGACAGTAGTCATCATCACTACTAATTTTGACAATACGAGGGTCATGTTGGAGGTAGTGCAGCAAGAAGGCACTCATGTGTCTTGCGCAGCCATGCGGACCTAGTCCACGCTGTGTTTGTGGCATAGAGGTGCTAACTGTTCTTTCTTCCTCTGACATCTCCCCCCAACCTCTTTCAACTGAAATTTGACCAAGGTCTCCCTCATCCGCTGAGTCTTCCATGTCCATGGACAGTTCGTCCTCCATTTCTTCATGTTCTCCTGCACCTTCCTCAACATTTCGCCTGCTACCATGCGCCCTTGTTGATGCCTGCCCCCCATGGTCCCATGCCTGCCGCATTGGTGATGATGAACGTCTGGACCTTGGTGATGTTGTTGTGTCTTGCGCATATGAATCCTCCTGTAGTTCCTCCCCTTCCTGTTGTCCTACCCCCTGACTCCGAATAGTGTTTAGCGTGCGCTCCAGCATGTAAATGACTGGAATTGTCATGCTGATAATGGGATTGTCAGCGATAAACATATTCGTTGCCATGTCGAAACTGTGCAGAAGGGTGCATAGGTCCTTGATCTGAGACCACTCCATCAGGGTGATTTGCCCCACCTCTGCATCTCGTTGGCCCAGGCTATACGTCATGACGTATTGCACCAGGGCTCGACGGTACTGCCACAGTCGCTGTAACATGTGAAGAGTCGAATTCCAGTGTGTCGGCACATCGCATTTCAGGCGATGAACCGGCAGGCCAAAAGACTTCTGGAGCGATGCAAGTCGCTCAGCAGCGGTGGTTGAACGGCGGAAGTGTGCAGACAGTTTTCGTGCCCTGTTCAGAAGGCCATCTAGGCCGGGATAGTGTGTTAAAAATTGCTGGACAACAAGGTTCAACACGTGAGCCATACAAGGCACGTGTGTCACCTTGCCCAGGTGAAGGGCCGCACCCAGGTTTGAAGCATTGTCGCACACGGCCTTACCAGGCTGCAGGTTGAGTGGAGACAACCATTTATTAAACTCAGTCTCCAGAGCTGCCCACAACTCAGCCGCTGTGTGACTCTTATTTCCAAGACATTTCAAGCTAAAGACCGCCTGATGCCATTGCGCTCTGCTGCCAGCATAGTAGTGAGGGGTGCGTGATTCCTTCTGCGCAGTTAGAACGCTGGTGGCCTGACCAGGCAGGCTTGGGGCGGAGGTGGAGGACCCAGACGAGGTGGAGGAGGCAGAAGCAGTGGTGGAACTTGGACAGACAGAGGATTAACACACAAGTTGTGGGGACGGAAAGACTTGTGCAGCAGACCCTTCACCATCTATTACCATAGTTACCCAGTGCCCAGTCACCGACATGTAACGTCCCTGTCCATGCTTACTGGTCCAAGTATCGGTGGTGAAATGCACCCGTTGACACACAAAGTTTCTCAACGAACTGGTGTTGTGTGCGACATGCTAGTGTAGGGAAGGCACACCTTTCTTAGAGAAGTAGTGGTGACTAGGCATCTGGTACTGGGGCACAGCGACAGACATAAGGTTTCTAAAATCCTGTGTGTCCACTAGGCGGAAAGGCAGCATTTCGGTAGCCAACAGCTTACAGAGGGATAGAGTCAACCTCTTAGCTTTGTCATGGGTCGCAGGAAATGGCCTTTTATTTGTCCACATCTGAGGGACAGAGATCTGTCTGCTGTGTGTAGACGGTGTTGAGTAGGGTGTCCCTGGAAAAATGCAGGTTTGTGAGGAAAGTGCAGGCGTAGACATGATGTTGCCTTCATCCAACGTTGGTGCTATCGATGTCTGAGAGAGCTGTACACACACACTTGTTTCCCCTTCCAAACCAACTGATGACCTACCAAGCAAACTGCCTGTTGCGGTTACAGTGGTGGAAGTTGTGCGTGGAAAACCAGGTGTGACAGCTGTCCCCACAGTCCTAGAAGATGAAGAGCGCGTGGATACACTGGAAGGGGCAGGCGGTGGATGGTTCGCTCCACTAGGCCGCATTGCAGCTCGGTGAGCTTCCCACTGGGACATATGATATTTATTTATGTGATGACTCAAGGAAGAAGTTGTCAAACTTGGTCCTCACAGCCTGATTCAGAGTCACAAAGGTTCTGGGCATCACTGCAGACCATTTCCTGGTCTGTACTCACTGTAGCTTGGGAGCAGACCTCTGATTCCCAGGCTATAGTGTGACTGAACAGCTCTGCAGACTCAGCCATCTCAGTTCCACCATACTGTGCAGGGCGGATGGAGACTTCAGAGCTGGGAGAAAGCAATTGTGATTGGGCTGACAACTCAGAGGACTGGTGTTTTTTGGATGCGGTAGTTGAGGTGGCGGAGAGGGCACTTGTTGGACCACTTGAGATCCATTCAAGCATTTTCCTTTTTTGGCCATCAGCTACCTTTGTTCCAGTTGTTCGTGTCCGTAAAAAAGGGAGCACATCGGATTGTCCACGGTAAGTAGTAGACATCTTACTTTTGCTGGAAGATGGTCTATCTTTGGCAGATGTTAATGGAGCTTTGCCACCTTCCCCACAGACAAACCCTTTTATTCCTTTTCCAACACGCCTCTTCCCCTTTCCACCAGCATCTGTCATTTTGCACTCATTTTGATTGCGACAAGATTGTGCACTTAAAATGTGGTAGTAAAAATTGAGAGGTGGTGTAGATTGCAGCGGTGGTCTAGCTTTATTAACAGCAGAATAAACAACAATAATTATCCCTGACAATGCAACTACGGCCCTTAAACTGGCAGCATAGTTTGCTAGTATAATGGCTTAGTAACAATGAGTTTCAGTGTGCAATGCAGAGGTCCTGCAAATAATGGAAGTCCAACAGCCACTTTTAGGATGCCACTAAGTTTACTCAGTGTTTGCTAGTATAATGGCTTAGTAACAATGAGTTTCAGTGTGCAATGCAGAGGTGCTGCAAATAGATTTGCACCAGTGGGACACTAATGGAAGTCCAACAGCCACTTTTAGGATGCCACTAAGTTTACTCAGTGTTTGCTAGTATAATCGCTTAGTAACAATGAGTTTGTGTGTGCAATGCAGAGGTTCTGCAAATAGATTTGCACTAGTGGTACACTAATGGAAGTCCAACAGCCACTTTTAGGATGCCACTAAGTTTACTCAGTGTTTGCTAGTATAATGGCTTAGTAACAATGAGTTTCAGTTTGCAATGCAGAGGTGCTGCAAATAGATTTGCACCAGTGGGACACTAATGGAAGTCCAACAGCCACTTTTAGGATGCCACTAAGTTTACTCAGTGTTTGCTAGTATAATGGCTTAGTAACAATGAGTTTCAGTGTGCAATGCAGAGGTGCTGCAAATAGATTTGCACCAGTGGGACACTAATGGAAGTCCAACAGCCACTTTTAGGATGCCACTAAGTTTACTCAGTGTTTGCTAGTATAATCGCTTAGTAACAATGAGTTTGTGTGTGCAATGCAGAGGTTCTGCAAATAGATTTGCACTAGTGGTACACTAATGGAAGTCCAACAGCCACTTTTAGGATGCCACTAAGTTTACTCAGTGTTTGCTAGTATAATGGCTTAGTAACAATGAGTTTCAGTTTGCAATGCAGAGGTGCTGCAAATAGATTTGCACCAGTGGGACACTAATGGAAGTCCAACAGCCACTTTTAGGATGCCACTAAGTTTACTCAGTGTTTGCTAGTATAATGGCTTAGTAACAATGAGTTTCAGTGTGCAATGCAGAGGTTCTGCAAATAGATTTGCACTAGTAGGACACTAGTGGACGTCCAACAGACACTTTTAGGATGACACTAAGTTTACTCAGTGTTTGCTAGTATAATGGCTTAGTAACAATGAGTTTGAGTGTGCAATGCAGAGGTTCTGCAAATAGATTTGCACTAGTGGGACACTAATGGAAGTCCAACTGCCACTTTTAGGATGCCACTAAGTTTACTCAGTGTTTGCTAGTGTAATGGCTTAGTAACAATGAGTTTCAGTGTGCAATGCAGAGGTGCTGCAAATAGATTTGCACCAGTGGGACACTAATGGAAGTCCAACAGCCACTTTTAGGATGCCACTAAGTTTACTCAGTGTTTGCTAGTATAATGGCTTAGTAACAATGAGTTTCAGTGTGCAATGCAGAGGTACTGCAAATAGATTTGCACTAGTGGGACACTAATGTAAGTCAAACAGCCACTTTTAGGATGCCACTAAGTTTAATCAGTGTTTGCTAGTATAATGGCTTAGTAACAATGAGCTTGAGTGTGCAAAGGGCAGGAGGGTACAGTGGCAGGGTTGTGGGTCTGGGTAGAGGAAAGGAAGCCTCACTTTCTATCCCTCCTAATGGGGAAATGCAGTGAGGAAATCCCCTTAGCTACACAGACGCTGTTATATTGTGTAGCTGTTAAAATCTGTTTTCACGGACCTGACTGTCACCTATGGCTTTGAGCATGCTGGTATTAGCCCTTACAAGGGCTAATAGAAACTTCTTTTCCTATTCTGTATAGCGCTGTGTGTAGAGCGTACACAGCAGTATCGGAGACAGCAGCTACGCCAACGGTGACTGACACCCAGATGCAGAAGGCAGATAATGGCATCCAGATTTGCAGATGCCCGTATTTATAATGCAGGGACATGTGACATGGACATCCTATCACACATGCCGTTGCTTCTCTGGCTAAAAGTCCACTTAGCTGTGTGTGTGTCTGGGATTGGCTGACATGCTGGCCCGCCCCACTACACGCGCGCGCTTAGGGAAGGAAGACAAGGAAAAAAACAAAAAATGGCGATCGCCATTATCCCAGCAGCAGTGATCTGAATGCGCTGTTCCCGCACACTATACGCTGAAATTTCATAATAGTGTGAGTCACAGAGTGACTTACACTATTACAGCGGAAAGCCAGCTAGTAATTAGCTTGGCTTTTTGCTGCTAGAACCGTTCTCGAACGTAACTAGAACTATCGAGCTTTAGCAAAAAGCTCGAGTTCTAGTTCGATCTAGAACAGCCCCTAAAATCACTCGATCCGCAAACTGGAGAACTACGAACCACGAACCGTGCTCAACTCTAATCATCACCCTGTGTGTTTTCATTCCCTTAGTCCTGAGTCCTCCGTGACAATCATGTTACCTCATCATGTTACCAATTGTCTCCACCAGGATGATGTACGGTTTGGAAATGAGGAGGTAGATTATGCTCAGCACCTTCTTCATCGGGGCCTGGATCCAACTCACAAACCTTCTGGTCATCTGTGTAGATAATTTCCCCTGTCTCCTGTAACTCGCTGCCTCAACACGTCAGATTATCTGCTACACCCATAAGCTTCAAACGGAACCTGAAAACTCATCTGTTCATAAACGACTATAACCATTAAATGACACCACCACCGTGTGGAGCTTCTGCCCAACCTACACCCCACCTACTGAACCCTCCCCAAAATACTTTACAATGTAATCTCGCAAGGGCTGGGTCCTCTGCCCTCTGTACCATTCTGTCTATTGTTACTTGTATATGTATTCTGTATGTAACCCCCTTGTCATGTACAGCACCATGGAATCAATGGTGCTCTATAAATAAATAATAATAATAATAATAATAATAACTTCTTTGTCTGTACTCACTGCAGCTTTGGAACAGACCTCTGATTCACAGGCTATAGTGTGACTGAACAGCTCTGCAGACTCAACCATCTCTGTTACCCCATACTCAGCAGGGAAACTTGAGATCTGTTAGGAAGCAAGTGCGATTAGGTTGACACCACAGTGGAATGGAGTATTTGTGATATTGAACTTGAGGTGGAGGAGAGGCCACTTTATGGCGCACTTGAGATCCATTGAAGCAGCTGCTGTTTTGGTGCCTCATCTACATTTGTTAGCGATGGTCGTGTCCAGGAAAAAAGGATCATATCTGATTATCCACGGGAAGAAGTACACCTGTTATTTTGGCTGTTATTTGTTGTTATGAATCGGTGCCGCAGTAAACGCAAGCAACCTGCTGCGGTTCCAGTTACGCCCAGGCGTCAGCTGCCATCTAGGGCTGTGCCTCAGGTTGTCCAGCTGGATGCTTTCTCCTCCACGTCTAAGTGTGGAGAGGCAGCTAGTGCGCATGCGTGTGCCGATTTACCCCTGCCTCAGCCTAACTCCAGTGTTTAGCCTACTGAGTATGCTCAGCCTGACTGTGCCATTCCTGAGGCTAAGTCTTTATTACAGGCTACAGCGCATGCTCATTTGGACTGTGCCTGAGTCATTCTGCGACCTGTGGTTCCACACACTTACAAAGGGCCCTGGGGCTTGCCTCACTCTCGGGAGGCCACTAAAACTAACTGCACCCAACATCAGCCCCAGGTGTCCCCTTACAGTGCAGTGGCAGTTCACACTGACCGCAATACCGAGAGTGGCGTCACAAAACTACATATAAAGAAGCAACCTACCTGTGACTAGACTGTTACTCCACGTGGAGTCCCTGAAGGTGGGGCTTAACACAGTGCGAAAAGCATCTTTGCACATGTACTTTCACTCCGTGCCGAGTCTAAGTCCTGTGTTGTGCCTAGACAGCATGCTGAAGCGGATAGTCTTTTTTTGGAGACTGTATTTCATGCTATTGAGCATGCTCAGGCACTTACTGCATCAGAGGCTAGGTCCGGTAATGAACTCTTGGCCCTGTCCCTGATGTGGGGGGCCCATATAGACAACAGGGCATCAGGTGTCCTGACGATGTGGCCAGGCCACTCCCAACTGGCTTGCAGAGGCCCGCCCCTATGACTTGTCACCTCATTATTGTTGGTCAGACGATGACTGTTGAGGTGTTTGGGTCGTGGCTGCCATTCGGTCATCATTGAAGTGGTGGTTCCGAATAGGACGCTAGTTATGCCACTCATAACGTGTCACTCTGCTTTTGTCTCCAGGAGGTGCATTGTGGTCCACCGTGGTTTTGGGCGGACCCAGGTTATAAAAGGGGCTGGAGCAAACAAGGAGGTGCGCAGTCTTCTATTATGCTCAGAAAGAGCACACCTCCATGTGTTGAACTTATTGCGGCTTTAGGCCAGAGGTAGGCAGGGATAGGGCGTCGATGCAGGCCGCCACCACAGTTGGTAACGCAGAACGGTTAAGACCAGCTTCTGTCCTACCAGTCCTGCTAGTGCAGCCCAGTGGCATTAACAGGCCTGCTGCTGCTGATGCGCCTGTTGTGCACAGGTGTGGCCCCTACGCACACGGACAGCGTACCCAATGGCTCCTGTGTTGTTAACAGGGAGTTCCTGGGCTGGGTGGGCGTGTGGACCCTGTGACGCTAACAGGGCTCCCAGTCTCAAGATCCAAGTGGCGTCTAACTCGGTTCAGGCTACTATTAGTTTCATAGCCACTCAGCTCTGTATCCTCCACCTAAAATTCCAGTTGCCAGCCTCTCCTTTTCCATCTGGGAGCACGGTGGACACCGACTGGCGACGGGGATATATACCTTTCTCTTTCTTTTCTTCTTAATTTTTTTATATAGCGTTAACATAGTATATACCACCTTATCCAAATCTGCCATTCCCACCATAACAGATGTTGTTTCTTCAGCAAATGTTACTGTTGCTTAACCACCAAACCCACGCACACAAACTTTTTTCCCCTTTCCAACACACCTGTTCCTCTTTCCACCAGCATCTGTCCTTTTTCAACTCATTTTGTATATGACCAAAAGTGCAACTCTGCGGGGACACCGTACTCAACCCCATCTCAGCACAGCAGCCAGCCATCGGTCCCTCAGATCTGGACAAGTAAAAGACCATTTCCTCCTATCCCTGACAAAGCGTTGAGATTCTCTCTGCGCAGCACAGGTGTTTAGTGGAAAAGCAGATCTAAGATTGCGTACCACCTTCTGCTGATACACCTGCATACGTGCGTCCCTTTCTATGGCCGGAATTATTTTGCAAAATTTTGTGTTGTACTGGGGATCTAACAGTGTGGCAACCCAGTAGTCAGCATTACTTCGAATTCGTACAATCCGAAGGTAATGTTGTAGGTAGTCCAGCAAGAAGACGCTCATGTGTCTTGTGCATCCAGGAGGACCAAGTCCTTGGTGTGTTGGTGGCGGAGAGGTGAAAATCGTGCCTCCTTCCTCTGCCCTCTCCCCCCAAGCAAGCTCTCACTCATCTGCTGAATCTTCCATGCCCATCGCCAGTTCGTCCTCCATTTCTTCATGGGCTCCTGTACCTTCCTCAACAGTTTTGCTGATTATATGCATCCTTATTAATCCCTCTCCCCCACCGTCCCATGACTGCCGCCTAGGTGCCGCTAACCGTCTGGACCTTGTAGATCTTGTTATCCCTTCCGCATATGACTCCTCCTGTACTTCCTCCCGTTCCTCTTGTCCCAACACCTCACTCCGAATAATGCTTACAGTGTGCTCCATCATGTAGATAATCAGAATTGTCATGCCTAGAATGGCATCGCCAGTGGTAAACATCTTCGTCGACATTTGTAAACTGTGTAGAAGGGTGCATCGGTCCTTTATCTGACACCACTCCAGCAGCGTGATCTGCACCACCTCTGGTCAAGTTAGCCCAGGGTATACGTCATAACGTATTTAAGCAGGGCTCGGTGGTGCTGCCACAGACGCTGCAACATGTGCAGATTCAAATTCCGGCATGTCGGCACATCGCATTTCAGGCGTTGACCCGCCACACCAAAAGACTTCTGGAGTGATGAAAGTTGTTGAGCTGCTGTGTGCGAACGATGGAAGTGAGCACAAGGCCATGTAGACCGGGATGGTGTTTTAAAAATTGCTGGAGAAGCAGATTCTACACGTGAGCCATACAAGGCACGTGTGTCACAATGCCCTGACGAAGGCCCGCAGCCAGGTTTGCATCATTGCCGCACACGGCTGTTAAGTCACCACTGGAGTCCGCTCAATCAATTTGTACTCCGGTCGCCAGGTGACAACGTGTTCCTTTCTTGCATAGTGCTGATGATGGGAAAGGAGTCGATGCCAGCGGCGCAGGTGGACACAGGTTATGCTCACCCACTGGGCTGCGTTACCTTGACCGATGCAGAACCACAGGCTGAATGTAGGTGGTGGGTATCTCACAGATGAAGTACCATCATTCAGCTACAACCAATGGGAATACACCAAAACCTTTTTTAGGCCCATCCTCTCTGCAGACCACTGCCAGACAAAGCTATGAACCTCTTGTTACTGTCACCCCCAGTTCAGTTTTATGACTTTGTGTGCTTGTTACCTGACTACTTTTCCTGCTTGCTGTTTATGTACCTCGTTGGCCAATCCGCATTTCACCTCTGCTTGTTTTCTGATTAAGTCCTGGCCGTCCCATTCTGTTCCTCTTCCTCAATTAATGTTTTGACCCTGCTTGACTACTATTCTCTGGAACTGCAGCCTTCCACAGGTATTGATCAACTTGGGCCCTGTGTCATTCAAAATCACTGTATAGGGGTTAAAGGGTTTCAGGGTTCTGGGGGTCCAGCTTGGTGAGTGGGTTCCCTCTAGCCTATCCTTTACAGCCCGTCTGAGTGTGTTGATCCAGGCAGGCGTTACACCGTGCCCTCTGCAGAAGGACATGTAGGCCGGGATAGTGATTTAAAAATTGCTGGACAACCAGGTTCCACACGTGAGCCATACAAGGCACGTGTGTCACATTGCCCTGAAGAAGGGCCGCAGCCTGGTTTGCATCATTGTCGCACCCGGCCTTCCCTGGCTGCTGGTTGAGTGGAGACAACCATTGATGAAACTCGGTCTCAGATCAGGGAGGGTGAGAGAGTGGGCAGCAGATCAGGGAGGGGGGCAGCAGCTGATGAGGGAGAGCGGGCAGCAGATCAGGGAGGGTGAGAGATGGGAGAGAATGGGCAGCAGATCAGGGAGGGTGAGAGATGGGAGAGAGCGGGCAGCAGATCGGGGAGAGGGACAGCGGCTGATGGGAGAGAGCGGGCAGCAGATCAGGGAGGGGGGGCAGCAGATCAGGGAGGGGGCAGCGGCTGATGGGAGAGAGCGGGCAGCAGATCGGGGAGGGTGACAGATGGGAGAGCGGACAGCAGATCGGGGAGAGTGAGAGAAGGTGGAGGGGACAGCAGATGAGGATGGGAGAGAGTGGGCAGCAGCTCACGGAGGGGGCAGCGGCTGATGGGGGAGTGCGGTGGCAGATGGAGGGGGCTACAGCAGATAGAGGAGATAGGTGGTGGATCGGCGGCGGTGGCAGCGGATCGGGGGCAGGGGCAGCCAATTGGATGGGCAGAGGCTTACCAGGGCACTTGCAGGGATCACTCTCCTCAGCTTCCACGGATGGAGTAAAGCTGAGGGGAGTGGTCACCGGCCCCAGATCCACGGTGATTTAAGAGATCGGTCACAAGGCCGATCTTTCCAATCAGAGCTGGGGGCAGGTGAAGCAGACGCTGACAGCAATGAACCAGACGCTGACAAAAGTCTCTGGGTGCCGCTGCCCTCTTGGGGGAGCTAGTCCGAGTCTCGTCCCCTGCAGCACTGCCTGGTGGTCCGTGAACTGCCTCCTGGCACAGTTGTTACGAACCGGCGCTGCCATAGCCGCAAGCAGCCTGCTGCGGTTCCTGTTGCGCCCAGGCGCCGGCTGCCATTCTTGGCCGTGCCTCGGGTCGTCCAGTTGGCTGTTCCTTCCACCACGTCTAAGTGTGGAGAGGCGGCTAGTGCGCATGCGTGCGCCGATTTACCCCAGCCAGAGTTTAAGCCCGGTGTTTTGCCTAGTGAGCATGCTCAGCCTGATTGTGTTATGTCTGAGACTAAGTCCTCAGTTCAGGCTACTGAGCATGCTCCCACAATTAACCCTAACAGCCTCTTTGCACAGGTACTTGGACTTCGTGCTGTGTCGAAGTTCTGGGATGTGCCTACTGAGCATGCTCAAACTGATAGTCTGCTTTCTGAGCCTGTTGCTCAGGCTACTGGGCATGCTCAGGCACTTAGTGCACCAGAAGCTAGGTCCGGTAAGGACTTCACTGAGCATGTCCGTGAGGTGGCAGGCCCTGATAGGGCAGAGGGTGTCAGGTGTCCTGATGACGTGGCAACTCCGGACTGGCTCGCAGAGGCCCGCCCCTATGATCTGGCACCTCAGTATTGGTCGTCAGACGATGACTGGTGAAGTGTTTGGGGCGTGGCTGCCATGAGGTCATCAATGACGTGGCGGTTCCGGATAGGTCGCATGTGACGTCACTGATGACATGGCACTCTGCTATTTGGCCTTGGTGGTTCCACCCTGAGTTTGGGGCGGACCCAGGTTATTAAAGGGGCTGGAGACAACATGGAGGTGCGCAGTCTTCACTTTTGCTCAGTCAGAGCACACCTCCATGTTAGAGCCTCATTGCGGCATAAGCCTATGTTGGGAAGCGGTAGGTAGGGTTAGGCGAACGGTGCCTGTCACGCCAAGATTCGTGGCTCGGCACATCAGGGTCAGGCGCCGTGCTTCCCTCCTGCCGTTACAGTCTTGCTATAGCAGCCCAGTGGCGTTAACTGGGCTGCGGCTGCTGTGCTTCCTGTCCGATTGTGCCCCCTATGCACACGGACAACGCACCTGCTGCGCTACCTGTTCGATTGTGCCTCCTACACACACGGACAACGCACCTGCTGCGCCACCTGTCCGATTGTGCCCCCTACGCACACGGACAACGCACCTGCTGCGCCACCTGTCCGATTGTGCCCCCTACGCACACGGACAACGCACCTGCTGCGCCACCTGTCCGGTTGTGCCCCCTACGCGCACGGACAGCATACCCCAGGACCCCTGTGGAGTTAACAGGGTGTTCCTTATCCTCCTCGGCTTCCCGGTCAACGCTACTGGTGTACCCATCTGGCCTGACGTGTCCTACACACACGTGGCCAGTCGAGAGGTGGCCAGAAACGCTAATCAGAGGACCGCTCGGCCTGACGTGTCCTACACACGTGGTCGACAGGGCGCTTTCATGGCGGTCTTCCGGTAAACGCTACCTGGTTACCACCCGGCCTGACGTGTTTCCTGCACACGTGGTTGGTGTAGCGCTAGGTGCACCAAAACGCTAATCGGGTTGTCGTCCGGTCTGACGTGTCCCAACACACGTGACCGGTTCCCAGAGTTCCTGGGTTATCTCAGAGCCATTCAGCTCTATAGTCTCCGCCTAACCCTCAGGTGCCAGCAGCTCCTTTGTCATCTGGAGCACGGTGGGCCCCGACTGGCGATTAGGATATATACCCTCTGGTCCTAATCTGTCAGTTCCCCCATAACAACAGTAATTCAGAGTGTCCTTTGTGGCCCTTCAGCTTGGAGCTTTCCAGGCCCCGCTGCCCACTGTGGCCAAGTAGGATCTTCTAAAGGAAATCGGGAATCACCACCGTGCTTGTCACCAATCAATCCAAAAATTAATATTCCAAGTCATTTATTTAAGGAGCATATAAGTCTACACATTTCAGGGGTCTCTGCCCACTTCCTCAGGACAATATATTAATCACACAGAAGATTTACAGACAAATTCATGCATGGATATAAATACCTTAGGTCGTACACGTCATAGCACAACCCACTAGTTTGAAAAAAGGAGGAACACCATATAGCATAATAAAAAGCAACGTCATAAGGTATATAATGCAAAAATCCAATACATCTCAATTCATATATATAGGTTATAATCAATAATGGCAGGAATTGTGAGAAATTATTGCTTTTTATGTATATTTATACAGATAAAAATATTTTTTTTATATGATTATGTAAAAAATAAAGATGGATTGTCATTCCACCTTATATGTGTTTAACATGCGTTTCCGTCTGGATTCGATCACCCAGTATCATTGAAGCCAGTGGATGTTAGGGTGAAGGATTTATCCATGTGTCCAATTGTACTATGCAAAGATCATGGATGCAAACAGGGGAATATGCATGAATGGAAAAAATAATAATATTTTTTATATGTATGACTTGCACCACCCTGCAATGTAGTGCAGACAGTTCCTCTGCGTGTTACCGCAAATGAGTCAACTGTAGTAAAGTCCTGCCAGCGCGACCCCAGCATAGAGCCTCAACCGTCACGGGGTCTGTGGGCTGCAACAAGCAGCCTCAGGGGCTACATGCAGCCCGTGGGCCGCGTGTTTGAGACCTCTGATGTACATGCTATATTCACTATTGGCAACAGCATCTAAGGGACAAAATGGCCAATCATGCCTGATGCAGTAGGTAGTCTGCTATAATGTACAGCTGAGAGCAGCTCCATATTCACATGTTGGGGGATGCTATACACTTATATTTCAGGTCACGTTTAAAGAAAAGGTGTCTTCCAAAAAAACAAAAAAATTCAATAACTGAAAAAATGTAAAGTATTAATGTTTTAAAGTTTTGTATAAATATTAATATTTGTATTTAATTGAGCAAGATATAAAAAAAATAAAAAGTTTGATATTTTCCACTCTAAGGGTGGCTTTGCACGTTGCGACATCGCAAGCCGATGCTGCGATGTCGCACGCGATAGTCCCCGCCCCCGTCGCAGGTACGATATCGTGTGATAGCTGGCGTAGCGAAAATTATCGCTACGCCAGCTTCACATGCCCTCACCTGCCCTGCGACCGTCGCTCTGGCCGGCGACCCGCCTGCTTCCTAAGAGGGCGGGTCGTTCGGCATCATAGCGATGTCACACGGCAGGCGGCCAATAGCGGCGGAGGGGCGGAGATGAGCAGGATGTAAACATCCCGCCCACCTCCTTCCGTCCGCATATCCTACGGAAGCCGTGGTGACGCCGGTAGGAGATGTTCCTCGCTCCTGCAGCTTCACACACAGCGATGTGTGCTGCCGCAGGAGCGAGGAACAACATCAGACCGTCGCGTCAGCGTAATTATGGATTACGCCGACGCTGCACCGATGATACGATTACGATGATTTTGCGCTCGTTAATCGTATCATCTAGGCTTTACACACTACGATGTCGCATGCGATGCCGTATGTGCGTCACTTTCAATTTGACCCCACCGACACCGCACCTGCGATGTCGTAGTGTGCAAAGCCCGCCTTAAAGGGAGCAGCTGCTGAATTCCTACTGTAGAACTACAGTAGAACTAGCTCACATTAAAACTGCAGTAAAAGTGGGTGGAATCTGCTCTCATGTGTGTGATGTCACACCTCCCCTTCCCAATGTGGGTGTTTCCAAAAGGTTACGGGAAGATGAAGTTTAGGATCACAGTGCGGAGACATTTTGATAGTGATCGCAAAGTGATCCTTATAAGTCTAAAATGTCACCAAGGATAGCTGCATTGTGCTCCCCACATAGTGCTCTGCACGCCCCGGTCCAGCAATGCCGCACGCACGTCCTGCAATGCTCTGCAGCACGCATGCCCGCAATGATCTGCCGCACGCATGCCCGCAATGCTCTGCTGCATGCACGCCCGCAATGCTCTGCCACATGCATGCCCACAATGATCTGCCACACGCATGCTCGCAATGATCTGCCGCACGCATGCCCGCAATGCTCTGCCGCATGCATGCCCTTCATGCTCTGCTGCATGAACGCACGCCCGCCCACAATGCTCTGCCGCATTCATGCCCACCCGCAATGCTCTGCCGCATGCACAGATGCCAGCAATGCTCTGCCGCATGCACGCCCACAATGCTCTGCTGCATGCACGCACGCTTGTAATGCTCTGCCTCATGCATGCTCTACCGTACGCATGCCGGCAATGCTCTGCTGCATGCACGCCTGCCCACAAAGCTCTGCTGCATGAATGCCAGCAATACTCTGCTGCACGCAGGCATGCCCGCAATGCTGTGCTGCATACACGCCCGTGTTTACCGCACTCCTCAGTATACTATCCTCTGCTGTGCTGAGGAGCTAAAGCCCGAAGTGAGCACATAAGAGCGGGGGAGCGGCGGGGAAGCGGCAGGAGTAGGATAGCGGCGGAGGGGGGAGTGGAGGCCGCGGATAGAGTGACAGGGGGAGGGGGAGAGAAGCAGAGGGAAGAGCGGGGTAGGGTAGCAGCAGCGGGGAGACTGGGGGAAGGGTAGCGGCGGTGGGGAGTGCGGGGGGAGGAGGGTAGTGGCTGCAGCGGGGAGAGCGGGGGGAAGGGTAGCGGCGGTGGCCTGGCATGGGAACTCACACATCCCGGGTGACAGGGGGAAAGTGTAGCATACAGCATATGCTGTGAGCTCCATAAAGATGGCACTGATCTCCTCCCTCTGCTGTGATCTGGACAGCAAAGTGGGCGCATCCAGTTCACAGCACGTAGATTTCCATGTTAAGTCTAGGGGGTCGGATCCCGACTATGAGATCCAATGCCCTGGGCGCTGCCATAAAGGAGGTGAGTAACTGTTGCTACACACAGCAAATCCAAGATGGCAGCCCCCAGTGCTTCAGTAAAGCTAGAATTAAATAAAAACTAAATAAACAGTGAGTTTAATTTTGTATTAAAAATACTTGATTTCATAATCACTCTTATCAATACAAAAATAAAAAAACGCAACCCCTTCCCTTAAGTCATATTGGGTTCACTAATGGGTAAATAAGTTCACCTGTTGGAAATTATCAACCTAGGAGCACTTTTAAACATTGTCTAATGATGCAGTAATGTATTTATTTTATTACGGTATTTAAGCTGATGGCTAAACATTTTAAGAGGTCACTTAATTTTTATTCTTAAAGTTTTGAAACTATTAAAAAGATTGGAAAAAAAACTTGAAGAAAATGTTTCAAACAGTTAACAACTCGGTTGCCACAGATGAACTTTATTTTTATGTTAAAACACAATTTGTTCTCAAGGAAATGATCTGTGAAGAAACAGTTACAGAAATGTATATTTCATTTTGTTGGATCATAATAGACCTTAGAGATAAAACATATTTTAATGTGTGTCCAACTGTGCTGCATATAACTAACCTCTTCTTATTTTCTCATTATTAATTACTATCAGTGGCACAGATGTAACCATAATGGGTAATAAGGATGAGTGGAGCTCACATTAGTTTGTAATTCACTTCAACATGTAGGTTTTTTAGATAATGTTTAGACAGTCTGTTATTTACTTTACCCCTTAAGACTGAAGACAATTTTGACCTTAACCCCTTCACCCCCAGCCTGTTTTCACTTTAAAGACTTGGCCATTTTTTTGCAATTTTTACAAGTGTCACTTTGACAGGTTATAACTGGAACGCTTCAACGGATCCTGGCGATTCTGACATTGTTTTTTCGTGACATATTGTACGACATGTCAGTGGTAAATTTAGGGCAATATGTTTTGCGTTTATTTGTGAAAATTTAGGAAATTTGGTAAAAATTTTGAAAATGTTGCAAATTTCAAAATTTGAAATTTTATGCCCATAAATCTGAGAGATATGTCAAACAAAATAGTTACTAAATAACATTTCCCACATGTCTGCTTTACACCAGCGCAATTTTTGAAATACATTTTTTTTTCGTTAGGAAGTTAGAAGGGTTCAAAGTTCATCACCAATTTTTCATTTTTCCAACAAAATTTACAAAAAAAAATTTTTTAGGTACCAAATCACATTTGGAGTGATTTGAGAAACCTAGGAGAGTAGTATCGAAAGCTTGCTATTATTACCATCTTGTCAGTTAGCTATTAAAAGGTATCAACCACTGAGGACTTCGGTTCTTTTAAACAATTTTTTTGAGAAACCTAGGAGACAGAAAATACCCAAAAGTGACCCATTCTAAAATCTGCACCTCTCACTCTGCTCTAAACTACATCCAAGAAGATTATTAACCCTTTAGGAGCTTCACAGCAACCAAAGCAATGTAGAAGGAAAAAAAAAATGAAAATTTTACTTTTTTACACAAAAATGTTACTTTAGCCATAAATTTTGCATTTTCACAAGGGCATCAGGAAAAAATGCACCATGAAATTAATTGTGCAATTTCTCCTGAGTACACCAATATCTCACATGTGGTGGAAATCAATTGTTTGGGCGCATGGCAGAGCTTGGAAGAGAAGGAGCATCATTTGATTTTTTGAAAGCAAAATTGTCTGGAATAAGTTAGCGCATGCGATGTTGCGTTTGGAGACCCCCTGAGGTGCCTAAACAATGGAACTCCCCCACAAGTGACCCTATTTAGGAAACTAGACCCCTCATGGAATTTATCTAGCTGTTTAGTGAGCACTTTGAACCCCTGGAGGCTTCACAAAAGTTTGTAATGTTCAGCAGTGAAAATATATATTTTTTTTTACCACAAAATTGTTTTTTCAACCAGGTAGCTTTTTTTTGACAAGGGTATCAGGAAAAAATGCACCATAAAACGTATTGTGAAATTTCTCCTGAGTACACAGATACCCCATATGTGGTGGAAATCAACTGTTTGGGCGCAAGGCGGGGCTCAGAAGAGAAGGAGCGCCATTTCACAGCAAAATTGGTTGAAATTATTAGCAGATGCCATGTTGCGTTTGGAGACCCACTGAGGTGCCGAAACAATGGAGCTCCCCACATGTGACCCCATTTTCGAAACTAGACCCCCCCATCCAAAAAAATTAGTTTGGCAAAATAAAAAATACGGACGTCAGTAAAAAAAATAAAATAAAATAATGAGCGCCTGCAACTGACACTAAGGCAAGTGCCACACGTGAGAGCAATGCACGAATCTCGCATCGCATCATCCAGCACAGCCGCACACTCCTGTCTGAAAGAGAGTGACCGTGCCGGATGATGCGATGTGAGACTCGTACATCGCTCTCATGTGTGGCACTGGGCTGACCCTTATAATATTCAGTAAAAAATACTGTAGTTGACGATTACTACAGTATAATTTTACTGGCCCTAAACTAAGTTTATTTGTATTTCTTTCTTAGTTTACAGAAAAAAAAATCAGGACACACGAACGGATGTGCTGCAAAAAGGGGGGGACTAGGTGGTATGGAAAAAAAGATGGATGGTGGATGGGAGAGGGCGCGGCGGAGGATGGGAGAGAGCGGGCAGCAGATCAGGGTGAGAGGTGGTGGAGGGGGCAGCAGATCGGGGAGGGTGAGTGGGGGTGGAGGGGCAGCAGATGAAGTGGATGGGAGAGAGCAAGCAGCAGATCAGGGAGGGTGAGAGAGGGGGCAGCAGATCAGGGAGAGGGGCAGCAGCTGATGAGGGAGAGCGGGCAGCAGATCAGGGAGGGTGAGAGATGGGAGAGAATGGGCAGCAGATCGGGGAGGATGAGAGATGGGAGAGAGCGGGCAGCAGATCGGGGAGGGTAAGAGATGGGAGAGAGCGGGCAGCAGATCAGGGAGAGGGACAGTGGCTGATGGGAGAGAGTGGGCAGCAGATCAGGAAGGGGGGGCAGCAGATCAGGGAGGGGGCAGCGGCTGATGGGAGAGAGTGGGCAGCAGATCGGGGAGAGTGAGAGAAGGTGGAGGGGATAGCAGATGAGGATGGGAGAGAGCGGGCAGCAGCTCACGGAGGGGGCAGCGGCTGATGGGGGAGAGCGGTGGCACAGGGAGGCGGCTGCAGCAGATAGAGGAGATAGGCAGTGGATCGCGGCAGTGGCAGCGGATCGGGGGCAGGGGCGGCCAATTGGGCGGGCAGGGGCTTACCAGGGCACTTGCAGGGATCGCTCTCCTCAGCTTCCACGGATGGAGTAAAGCTGAGGGGAGTGGTCACCGGCCCCAGATCCACGGTGATTGGAGAGATCGGTCACAAGGCCTATCTTTCTAATCAGAGCTGGGGGCGGGTGAAGCACCGATCACCCAGCTCCAGCCAATGAGCAGTACTACAGCTGCACTGATCATGGCTGGATTTCAATGTTTTCAATGGCTGAAACATTACAGTGGCTCTGATTGGCTGAGCGGCGTTCGTCAGCCAATCACAGCCTCCGTAGGTCCGGGGAGGAGGCACCACCCCTCCTGAGGTCAGGCAGTCCCCTCCTCCCCAAATCTAAGGTTCGTGTGAACCGATTGCACTCACCGGGGCTCCGGGGCCGTGATTTCTCCATGACATACTGGGTACGTCATGGGTCGTTAAGCACCATGTCACCATGACTTACCCAGTACGTCATGGGTCATTAAGGGGTTAATGGACCAGGCCATATTATAGAAGTCTGACCATAGTCACTTTTGGCTGGACTCACACGAACGTATGAAAAATGGTCCCATTCTCATCCAGGAGAGTAGGACGATTTTTTTCTCACTTGCCATCCGTGTGCTGTTGTGCCGCCCCTCCAGCGGTCAAACCGCTCAGATTCAGGGTCTGCTGTGACTCAAGGGTCTCCGGACCCGGGGGCTTGCGGCCACTCAAATGTAAAGGGGACTATTTCCAGGGGATAAGAGTTTGTGATGCCACCCGTGGTTCGCGGTAAGGGGAGTACCGCTGCTGCCAATGGGAGTGCCCGGGGGAGATGGAGTGGGTCAGCCAGATGACGTTCCTTCCACGGGTAGGGGAGGCCCCGGGACTCTGGATGGTGAGATGCCGGTGTAGGGGAGCGTAGGGATGGTTGGAAGCATGTACTCACTCAGGCAGTATTGGTGATGATGCGACCGCAAAGCAGACTCTGACAACAAGGTAAACCAAGTCTCTGGATGCCGCTGCCCTCTTGGGGGAGCCCGTCCGGGTATCCATCCCCTATAGTACTGCCGGGTGGTCCAGAGTCTGCCTCCGTGCACAGATTAGAAGTGTTCTGGTGGCCTGTTGGCATAAAGCTGTCCAGGCTCGGCTCCCTACTTGTTGGTAGTGGAGCTGTGCTCTCAAGGGCTCACGCTTTGGATTTTTGTGGGCTGTGTGGGTTGGAAAGCCCTTGCCCCCTCGTTGCGCTAGTGCCCCTGATCTTTGAGCTTCTTGGGGACAGTCCATAAAGTCACTATCCTCCACAGGTTAATTGCCGGGTTGCCTGAAACTACTCCCCGCCCTAATGTCCTGTACCCTGCCGTGCTTTAGGTTCCGGACCGGTTATTAGACTCGATCTGCTGACCGTCTTCCAAGACGAGGTCTAGGCACCAAGCCTCAATACCCTGTGACCGGGTCTCTGACTCATCCGGGCCCAGACCACCATCTGCGACCCAACCTGTAACCCCCTGGGAGCCACACACTCCCAGCTCCTCACTTCTTAAGGGCTAACACTCAACTCCCCCTTCCCCTTCCTTCCCTCTGCCTGACCCCTAGGTGGGCGTCTCTAATCCAGCTCAGCAGCCCACTGGTGTGTCTGACCGTGTGGTGTGAGGTGTGGTTGGGATTTGGATGAAGATGGAAGCAGTACCATAGGTTGGGAACCCAAAACCATGGGGGGTTGAGCCCTGCACTAAAGAGCAGCAATTGCAGTACCCTATGATGCCCTGACTAGTCCAGGGGCGTCACACTGTCTGTGTACAACCCCTTTTTTTCTCAGCAGCTATTACTGATTTACAGTCATTTACAGGACCATTTACGGTGTTCTGTGCTACATGATAGGTTTGTATAAAAAACAAAAATGGACGTCACTAGGAAGGTCTGCACCCATTGTCTTGTATTGGTGCATCTCGGATGATTTCGACAGCAAATCGCAGCATGTTGCAACACTTTCCAACACATTCCCTTGTTCACCAATTTATTGAAAAAAAAAATTACAAGGAACAAAGCAAACAAAAAAATTCCAATCCGATCCATCATAATCAATTTTGCCATTTTGGAGGTCCCATGATGACTCCATTTTCCAGATTATTGGGGGCACGCTTAGAGAACATATCCCCCATGTTGTGGAAGTGCAGGCAGACTCCCGGGGTCACCAGGAGGGTGGTGTGTATGTGTACTGCAGTAAACTCACTGACATCATCACAGTGCAACTGCTCGCAGAGATCCGGCTGATAGCCATCATTCTACATGCACTTATCCCCCCTGATAAAGCGAGCACTAAGACACGTGAAAAGCGCGTTGGGTGGTCCACGGCAGTCCCCCCTGCAGGTTTACCTCTTTGAACCGGTTGGAATTATCTTTAAACGGCAATATTTTTTACAATCTGCATTTTACATTGTAACCGGTCCAATTCTACTTTTGCCCTGCAGGGGGCAGACTGCTGTTCTTTTTCATATGGCACCTAATTGACTTTGTTTAACAAGCATTATAGCTTTTGATTTACATGTATTTTTATTAGGGTCTTGCCATTCATTCTAATGATCCTTTGCATTCTGTGCATTTTGTATTCTAAGAGCAGTGTGTTTTCACTCTCATTTATTTCTAAACACCTTGCAAAACCATAGGATTCTGTCTGTTTTGTCTATGTTTTGCCCAGTGTTTTGTATACATACTTGGTCCATTTTTTATGCTCTTTTTGTCATAATCATGTCTAACTTTTAAATTATTATCAATAAAAATAATACTTTTAAATAAATTTTTCCAAGTCCACCTTTTTCTCCATTTTTTCATATGTTGTCCTGGTGGACATTTGCATATTGTTACGTTCGGGTGGTGGAAACACTGGACCGTACACCGGATTCCCCTGGTGAGGCAGCCAGGCCGGTCACCCCGCCAGAGGGCCTTGATGCACGGCAGCCGAAGCACTACTGGTAGCAAGACAGTCCGTATGAAAGCTGGAACGTAGATGTCCCTGGGAACACAGAGTTCTAGACGGTAGTCCGGGTGACGAGGCTCAGGGTCCGAGGCCAGCTTGTAGGGTCAGGCGGAATCCGGAACCAGCTGAGCAAGAGGACAGGTCACCAAGTGGAGCCAGGGACCGGAGACTGGCGGAGCTGAAGAGGTGGTGGAGCATCAGCCGAAGTCACCGTCAGGAGTACTGGAACAGACGTGGTCAGGACCGGCTGGCGTGGCAGAACAGGCTCTGCGAGACAGACAGGGGTTAATACTGGGCAAAGCAATACGGGGACCTGAACTCCTAGCTTACTAAATACGTAGAACAGGCCCCGCCCACCAGGAAAGAGAATCCTAATATACCCTGTACCTGTCTATGCAATATCCCTTTTCTAGGTGCTGGCCCTTTAAGAGAGGGTCAATGACCGCGCGCGCGCCCTAATGCGCATGTGCGAGGCCCGTGTGCCAGAAGCCAGTACAGGAAGTGGTGCAGAAGAAGCAGGAGTGCCCGGCAGTGTGTCCTGCGTCGCAGAGGAGCGCCGGGAGCGGGGAGCAGGACACATGGGGGGTGCAGGCGAGGGAGAGGAAGCCGGGACCGGAGTGGTGAGCAGGGGACGCCGTCGGGAACCGGAGAGCGGGGCACGGGAACTGGGGAGCGGGCCACGGGGACTGGAGAGCGGGGCACGGGAACCGGGAAGCGTGACACATATCACATGGATTTTTTCCTCTGATTATATATGATGGAACTGATGACATTGTTTATTCCATTCTGCACATGTGCCTGTCATTTTTTACAGAAAAAGAGATGGAGGACCAGCAGTGGACTCGGCACTCATGAAGGTACTGGGGGAAGACAGGAGGTGACATTGGAAGACCTTGGGAGGACTTTTCTCTCCCATTTGACAGGACAGATAATGTCAGATGGGAGAGAAATAATTTTTTAATTGGTGATGTGTTTTACTTTTATATGATCACTGTTATACTGTGTATAATGGCGATCACGTGACTGGGGACCAGAAAAACTGACCCGGATCATGATCTCCAGGGTCTCAGCTACACCTGATGCTGGGAGGCACTATATCCTTATTCCTGAGCGCTGTTAAAAAGCAGTGCTGAGGAAAAAGGTCGCTTTACTACTGCTGTTAATAGGTGTATTGGTGGTTAAATGGTTAATTTGATTTGTAGAACGCTAATTAAATCCAATAGAATAGTTGGCTTTGATGTTGTGCAACCATATTTGTAATTTCCATCCTCCAATTTTTATCAGAAGTAGATAAATGTTGAAATTATTTATAGCACATACATATTTAATTGTTCCTTATGTGTTGAAATGTCAGAACCTTATCCATATAGAATTAAGTTTTTAATTATATCAGTCTCATCTATCAAGTATAGTCACGATGCAACACAGAACTTAACTGAAAAGAATCATCACTCTAAAATAAAAAAATAATCAGCATGTTTAAATGCATTACACTTGCCGAGAATGTTAACTTTACAATGAATTCTTATATGTACTAAGCAGAGAAAAGTGTATTAATCCATGGAGGAGCTGTTGAATTTCCAAAAATTCACAGATTCCTGCAAATTCGAAGTATCTCAGATTCAATTTGCGAGGATCGGCAAACAAAATGGCGTGCACCAATTCACACACTACTGGAGAAACAAAACCACGATTCATCAATGCCTTTACGCCTGTTTTTACGTCTAGTTGTGTGGGATATTTGTTTGCACCAAATTCATCTATTACATGTTCTGTAAGACTGCTGTTTGCCACTATAAGGTCAGCATATAGCGGTAATATCAGTGTTGGACTTTGTTTATATTTATTTTCAGTAACAGCACGGTCATCTGCTGAGGTTCCTGTATACCAACTATTAAAGTACGCTACCATAGTTATTACCATGGTTACCTGTTAGGGGTATAATCCGATGTTTTGGCCCCCCCAAGCTGAACTCATAGCTATGCCTTTGGATTACATAGTGTTTGACTATCTCACATACAAACACCTGGCCTGAAGTCTTACCATTAAATAATAATGGTAAGGCAATAAATGTGACATCTTAGCAAACCTATCCTCCACGACCAAAATGACTGGATTACTAGCAGAGGAAGATAAATACGTAATAAAGTCCTTAAAATGTCTGTCCAAGGTTGAGTAGGAACATTCAAAGGCTGCAAACATCCAGAAGGACAAGAGTGTGATGCCTTTGACAGCGAACAGATGACACAAGCAGACACATAGGTATCCACACCCCTCCAGGTTCTGGGCCACAAAAAACAACGCAGTATGAGATTCAGAGTATCTTTAACTCTAGGGTGACCAGCCAAGACAGAATCATGATGCTCTCCCAGAACCTTAATACGAAGACTGAGGGGCACAAATGACTTATTGACTGGAACTGCAGACAGCGTACCACCTTGAGCCTTAGCAATCTCAGACTCCACTTCAGTACTGAGCGTCGTCACCGCCATTCCTTTCTGAAGAATGGGGACAGGTTTTTCACAGGGTCCTCACCCCCCTTCCCGGGAGACTCGTGGACAAAGCATCAGCTTTAATGTTTTTAGAACCAAAGTAATAAGTAACAAAAAAATAAAATCAATTGTAAAATAATACCACCAAGCTTGTCTCGGTGTAAGACGCTTAGCCAACTCAAGGTAAAGAAGGTTTTCGTGGTCAGTAATTACTGTAACAGGATGAGTAGCTCCCTCCAGAAAGTGTCACAATTCCTTAAATGTTAACTTCATTGCCAGTGAATCCCTGTTACCAATATTGTAATTAGATTCACCCAAAGATAATTTCTTAGAAAAGAGGGTGCATGGATGCAGTTTACCAAGAGACTGACCTTGAGACAATACAGCTCTCACTCCCACGCATCCACTTGCAACGTAAAAGGTTGAGATACATCAGGGCGTATCAATACGGGTGCTGACGAGAAGCACTTCTTAAGACCATCGAAATATGTGATCCCCTAAGCATGACAGGGAAGAAAGGGAGAGAGAGATCGCGACGCTGATCTCAGCCTAGTTATTTGTTTAAATATAGGAGTGCACTACACATGAATTATGTACTCACCTTGGTTCACAGTTTTGTTGGCACTTAGTTTAGGTTATTTTCTCCTTCCCAAGAATGAGGTGCTGCCATGTCGGTCCACTGAAGATTTCTCCTCCGTCGGAGTTCCCACAGAGTTCAGGTAATTGAAAAATGTTGGACCTCGGTTGGTGCTCTCAGTAACTCCAAGGTAGACAAAATGATTCCCCATAGAATTTTTTTTAATATAATCGCAAACTCAAGGTTTGCCTTTATATAGCATTAAAAATTGTAATGCTATCTAGAGGCAAACCTCTTGTTTGCAATTATATTAAATACATTTCTACTGGGAATCATTTCGTCATAACCTTGGAGTCACTGAGATTGCAGACTGAGGTCCAACATTTTTCTATTGCTTAAAACAGTCAAAAGTATACAAAGCACCTTGAGTGTATTTAGAGGCATCCATATCCATCTTAGTCATGTCAGAAAGAGGTCTTGCAATACCAGAGAAATTCTTAATAAACTTCCTGTACTAATTTGTAAAACCTAAAAAACATTGTGGAGATTTAAGATTCTTGAGATGGTCAAATTTCAAAGAAGCCTGTAATTTAGTTGGATCCATCCGAAAACCTGCAGCAGAGATAATGTAACCCAAAAACAGAAGTTCTTCAACAGCGAACACACATTTTTCTAGCTTATGGTACAATTTATCCTATCTGAGAATTTGTCTTACTTGTCTGACATGTTCCTAATGACACCAAATATCCTGTGAATATATGAGAATGTCATCAAGGTATATGATTATACATATCCCAAACAGATGAGAAAACATATTATTAACAACATGCTGGAATACAACAGGCACATTGGTTAGACAGAATGTCATCACCAAATTTTCAAAGCAACCCTCCGACGTACTACATGTTGTTTTCCACTCATCCCCCTGTCTGACCCGGATCAAATTATAGGCCCCCTAGGGTCAAGTTTAGAGAACCATTTAGCACCAGCAATCTGATTAAATAGGTCAGAAATGTTTCAAGATGACTATGGGATAGCAGGGAAACCTACCTCCTAAGCTCTCCCTCAGGTTAGAGGACCCTATGCTATTTCTAGCCTCAGGTATTCTCCTGATGGTGGAGAGGCTTGTCTTGTTCTTGTCACTGCTCCTGACCAGTCCTGATCTGATTCCCCCTCCCCCCAGGCAGGGAAGGGGCAGAAGTGTGATGAAATCTGATTAAATAGATCAGGAATGAGTGGCAGGGAATACAGATCACACACTGGTTGAGTTCACAAAAGTCCAAGCATGTCCAAAGTCCACCATCTTTCTTTTTCACAATTAAGAAACCAGCAGCCACGAAAGACAAGGATGCCCTAATGTTCCCTTTAGCCAGACTCTCCGTAATATACTACTTGAGAGCTAATCTCTGAGGGTCTGACAAGTTAAACAGTCTGCACGTGGACAATTTTGCCCCTGGCCTCAACCTTATTGTACAGTCATAAGGGCTATGCAGCTGAAACTCCTGACAACCCTTCTCAGAGAACACATCTCCAAATTCTGAGAAAGGATGCCGAAAACTAGAGGTAACCACTAAAATACAGGTTCATAGACAGTGTTCTTTAAAATATGTACTCCATTTAATTATGTCTGGGGTTTTCCAATCAACAGTGGGGTTATGTAATGTAATCCAGGGGAACCCTAATATAAATTGTAGAGGAAGACATTTAAGCACCTAACAAGATATGAGCTTTGAATGGCGTACCCCTATATGACTTTTCATCCCCTGTATACACTCACCTAAACCCTCTTAAGAAAGAAATGGTGAATCAATGGCAAAAATCCGTTCTGAATTTGATAACTCCTTCATCTCTAACCCAGAAGAACAAGCAAAGTGTTCATCAATTATCTTTCCCTATTAACAACTATCCAATTTTCTGTAATAGGGACATGTAGGCTCCCAAACTTAATCCTTGCAGGTAGTAAACATTGAGACATCATAGAGGAGGAAATACTTAGACCAAAGTTGAAATCCCTTAACTCACGTGGGTCTAAAAGTTTTCCGACTGCCGTTTTTCCTTGGGTACAGAAGACCAGGTACAAACAAAAACTGTCCCTTTGGCACATAAAAAAACAAACTCCTCCCCTTTTTGGATTTGAGGAGTTTCTACCCCCATGGGACATCCCTCCAAGCTGCATGGGTTTGGGTTTGGCCTCCGGAGGTAATGTCGGTACAATAACCCACCCCTAGAGAGTCTGAGTTTTATGAGATCTCTGCCAGAAATGGCAATCAATATGTATTACTAGAGACATGGCACACGCAAGTGAAGGAGGCTTTCTTACATTACCAATGCCTCCAGTACCCTCTGGGATACACCCTGGAATAACTGGCTTTTGACAGCAGGGTCATTCCACTAAGCGTCCACGGACCAGCGACAGAATTCGGAACAATAATCCACTGCAGGCTAGTTCCCCTGATGCAGTGAACAGATTTTAGGCTCAGCTAGAATTCTTTTGCCTGGATTATCATAGATGAGCCCGAGTGCTAAGAAAAACCCGTCCACTGACAAATCAGGTGGCAGAAAAAAGCCCATGCTTGTGGGTTTCCACATAGGAGCGAGATCACAATTACCACCCACTGTGCACTGTGGAACGGGGACATAGACAGAAGTAATTTACAAGTAATTTACATGCTTCCCTAAAGGTAACAAACCGGCTGTGCTCCCCTGAAAATCTTTCAATGAGGGGAAGGGTTTGGATGATCTAGAGAGCAGTGGAGGTTGCAACGGTATGTTGGACTGCGCTTGTTGATGTCCCCCCACCCCTTTAATTCAGCCACCTGGAGAGACAAGGACTGCAGTTGCCTTGATAGGGCAGCAACTGGACCCATGCTGTAATATAAAGTAGGGCCAGCTATAAAACATGGTGACTATGGAATAACGGGGAACCAGGGCTCCTAAGCTGGTCCTTAAGCTATGGGGCCCTATGCTATTCCTATCCTTGGGAATTGGAGTTGTATTTGGATGATCCAGTTCCCAAACGTTTTGCTCCACAAGCTACCTCTGTGTCTGCAGTCAATGCCGATGTGCCCGCACCCAGATTGTCAAACTGATTCTATTGCAATTCTCTTCTGGGTCAATTTCCAGTTCTGTGATGTTGTTATTGCCAAACAACAGCATGTATGGTGTGTACCCAGTGGTGGCTTGGACTTAATTGTTATACACCCACACCAGCTCTGGAGACAAAATTCAGGCCACCTTCCAATAATCTTCCAGCATTCTCAGCATCTGCAACAATGTGCTATTGAAGTGCTCACTAGCGTTATTTCCTTGAAGATAATACAACGTCATGCAAGATTTCTCGATGTTATAGAGACAATGTTTCCATGACTTTTCCCTGGAAACAGACTGCCTGGTTAGAGTGGATCCCCTTCTGGGACCCATACACTCAGAGTCATTGTCGATTTGGCTGTCTGCTCCCTTTTTGGGATTACAATTGCAAACTTTGTAAAGTGATCAGTCATCACAAAGCTGTATTCGTAACTGTTATGGGATGTGCCAATCATGAGGTAGTCAACCATTAACATTTTCAGTGGTTCAGATGTCCTCACCATATCTTACTACTTGGGAGCCCTATGTTCTAGAGCAGGGGTCCCCAAACTACGGCCCACGGGCCGCATCCGGCCCCGGGAGGCCATTTACCCGGCCCGTGTCACAATTTCCTTGTGTTATTTCAATTGTAACTGCACAGGCGCTTACAATTGAAATAACCCGCCGAGCGCTACACAGGAAGTCTCGTTCCTGTGTAGACGCTCGGCGCTCATCATCCGGACCTAGAATGATCACGTCATGACGCACGACGTGCTCATCTAGGCCTTACAGCCGAAGACAGAGGAGCCGGGACCACAGCGCGGGAGCGGCTGCAGTGCAAGGTAAAGTCTATTTTCACTTTTCTTACTGGGCATGGAGGAGGATCAGAGAGCTGGATCTATATGGGGGATTGATGGGACCTATATGGGGGAAAGCTGGACATATATGGGGGAGAGACCTGGCCCTATATGAGGGAGACTGCATGGGACCTATATGGGGGAAAGAGCTGGCCCTATATGAGGGAGACTGCATGGGACCTATATGAGGGCATTGGACCTATATGGGGGAGACTGCATGGGACCCATATGGGGAAAGGAGCTGGCCCTATATGAGGGAGACTGCATGGGACCTATATGAGGGAGACTGCATGGGATCTATATGGGGGAAAGAGCTGGCCCTATATGAGGGAGACTGCATGGGACCTATATGAGGGAGACTGCATGGGACCTATATGGGGGAAAGAGCTGGCCCTATATGAGGAAGACTGCATGGGACCTATATGGGGGAGAGAGCATGGGACTTATATGAGGGAAAGAGCTGGACCTATATGGGGGAGAGACCATGGGACTTACATGAGGGAAAGAGCTGGACCTATAGGACCTATATGGGGGAGAGCTGGACATATATGGGGGAGAGACCTGGCCCTATATGAGGGAGACTGCATGGGACCTATATGAGGGAGACTGCATGGGACCTATATGGGGGAAAGAGCTGGCCCTATATGAGGGAGACTGCATGGGACCTATATGGGGGAAAGAGCTGGCCCTATAGGAGGGAGACTGCATGGGACCTATATGAGGGAGACTGCATGGGACCTATATGGGGGAGAGCTGGACATATATGGGGGAGAGACCTCCCCCTATATGAGGGAGACTGCATTGGACCTATATGGGGAGACTGCATGGGACCTATATGGGGAAAAGAGCTGGCCCTATATGAGGGAGACTGCATGGGACCTATATGAGGGAGACTGCATGGGACCTATATGGGGAAAGAGCTGGCCCTATATGAGGGAGACTGCATGTGACCTATATGAGGAAGACTGCATGGGACCTATATGGGGGAGAGAGCATGGGACTTATATGAGGGTTAGAGCTGGACCTATATGGGGGAGAGCTGGACATATATGGGAGAGAGACCTGGCCCTATATGAGGGAGATGGAATGGGACCTATATGGGGGAAAGAGCTTGCCCTATATGAGGGAGACTGCATGGGACCTATATGAGGGAGACTGCATGGGACCTATATGAGGGAGACTGCATGGGACCTATATGGGGGAGACTGCATGGGACCTATATGGGGAAAAGAGCTGGCCCTATATGAGGGAGACTGCATGGGACCTATATGAGGGAGACTGCATGGGACCTATATGGGGGAAAGAGCTGGCCCTATATGAGGGAGACTGCATGGGACCTATATGAGGGAGACTGCATGGGACCTATATGAGGGAGACTGCATGGGACCTATATGGGGGAGACTGCGTGGGACCTATATGGGGAAAAGAGCTGGCCCTATATGAGGGAGACTGCATGGGACCTATATGAGGGAGACTGCATGGGACCTATATGGGGGAAAGAGCTGGCCCTATATGAGGAAGACTGCATGGGACCTTCATGAGGGAGACTGCATGGGACCTATATGGGGGAAAGAGCTGGCCCTATATGAGGGAGACTGCATGCGACCTATATGAGGAAGACTGCATGGGACCTATATGGGGGAGAGAGCATTGGACTTATATGAGGGAAAGAGCTGGACCTATATGGGGGAGAGCTGAACATATATGGGGGAGAGAGCTGGACTTATATGGGGACAGAGTGCTAGACCTATTTGCGGGAAGGGAGAAGCACATTTCAGAGGTGCACTGTGCTGTATTTGGGGAGTGCAGTGTATGCGTTATATTTACTATATCTTTATTTTGAATGTTGTATTTGTTCCCTTTTTGTTTTACTTTAAAATGGGATATGTGTAGTGTGCATAGGGATTTTCATAGTTTTTCTTATAGTCCGGCCCTCCAACGGTCTGAGGGACAGTGAACTGGCCCCCTGTGTAAAAAGTTTGGGGACCCCTGTTCTAGAGGCTTGGCAAATTCACACTGCCAGGACCTTTGATAGGCTTCTTCTACCCCCCGCCACCCAACGTAATTGAGACCAATACATGAGTCACTGCAACCACTCAAAACTCCTTTATGCCCCAAAGTATGCAGCCCTTTCATGAGCCTCCTTTGCTAGGCTTGCTATCATTCCTTCTGGAACCACCACTTGACGGGTGGTTGGAAAATCTCTTAACAACTGTATCCATTGGTATTTCAGACGATTCTTCATATAGAGCTGCTCCCACTCACCTAGTATCTGTAAGGCAGTGATCGATAAGGGTCCTCTCTCTTCCCTACTGGATTTCCTCGCTGCATTTCTACATTAGGAGGGATAGAAAGGGAGGCTTCCTTTCCTCTACCCAGACCCACAACCCTGCCACTGTACCCTCCTGCCCTTTGCACACTCAAACTCATTGTTACTAAGCCATTATACTAGCAAACACTGGAGAAACTTAGTGGCATCTTAAAAGTGGCTGTTGGACTTCCATTAGTGTCCCACTGATGCAAACCTATGTGCAGCACCTCTGCATTGCACACTCAAACTCATTGTTACTAAGCCATTATACTAGCAAACACTGAGTAAACTTAGTGGCATCTTAAAAGTGGCTGTTGGACTTCCATTAGTGTCCCACTGGTGCAAACCTATGTGCAGCACCATTGCATTGCACACTCAAACTCATTGTTACTAAGCCATTATACTACCAAACACTGAGTAAACTTAGTGGCATCCTAAAAGTGGCTGTTGGACTTCCATTAGTGTCCCACAGGTGCAAACCTTTCTGCAGCACCACTGCATTGCACACTCAACTCATTGTTACTAAAACATTATACTAGCAAACACTGAGTAAACTTAGTGGCATCCTAAAAGTGGCTGTTGGACTTCCATTAGTGTCCCACTGGTGCAAACCTATGTGCAGCACCTCTGCATTGCACACTAAAACTCATTGTTACTAAGCCATTATACTAGCAAACACTGAGGAAACTTAGTGGCATCCTAAAAGTGGCTGAGGGACTTCCATTAGTGTCCCACTGGTGCAAACCTATGTGCAGCACCTCTGCATTGCACACTCAAACTCATTGTTACTAAGCCATTATACTAGCAATTTTTAATGCTATATAAAGGCAAACCTTGAGTTTGCGATTATATTAAACATTTTTTTATGGGGAATCATTTTGTCTACCTTGGAGTTACTGAGAGCACCAACCGAGGTCCAAGGAAGACATTTAAGCATCTAACAAGATATGAGCTTTGAATGGCGTACCCCTATATGACTTTTCATCCCCTGCATACACTCACCTAAACCCCCTTAAGAAAGAGATGGTGAATAAATGGTAAAAATCCGTTCGGAATTTGATAACTCCTTCACCTCTAACCCAGAAGAACAAGCAAAGTGTTCATCAATTATCTTTCCCTATTAACAACTATTCAATTTTCTGTAATAGGGACATGTAGGCTCCCAAACTTAATCCTTGCAGGTAGTAAACATTGAGACATCATAAAGGAGGAAATACTTAGACCAAAGTTGAAATCCCTTAACTCACGTGGGTCTAAAAGTTTTCCGACTGCCGTTTTTCCTTGAGCACAGAAGAGCAGGTACAAACAAAAACTGTCCCTTTGGCACATAAAAAAACAAACTCCTCCCCTTTTTGGATTTGAGGAGTTTCTACCCCCATGGGACATCCCTCAAAGCTGCATAGGTTTGGGTTTGGCCTCTGGAGGTAATGTCGGTACAATAACCCACCCCTAGAGAGTCTGAATTTTATGAGATCTCTGCCAGAAATGGCAATCAATATGTGTCGCGGGCGGGGAGGAGGGTGTCGGCACACTACGCTCACCCCCTTCTGCTCGGGTCCGGCGGCCGCTGCTCAGTGGTGGCTCGAGCTGTAGGCCGGATCCCGGGGGTTTCTCGAGCGGCACTCCTCGCCCGTGAGTGAAAGGGGGTTTGTTGGGTGTGGGGATGATTATTGTCCGTGACGCCACCCACGGTTGTGGTGATTTCACCACCGCTGCTTTATACGGGGCTCCCGGGGATGGTGATGCGAAGCAGCCAGGTGTTGTGTTGCCCCTCCGTGGGTAGGGGTTGGTGATCCCGGGGCCCGGTGATGGCTTGGGAGGTGCAGGGCCTGGTGGGCGCAGGGACGCGGGGGCAGCACTGTGCCTTGCGGCACTGTGGTACTCACTCAGCCTGAGACGTGACACAGTTTTTACGGTAACCAAACGGCTGGATAGACGGTCCCACGGACGGCTGCACTTGCTCTCCCGGTAGGTGACGGTGATGTCCCTCTTCCTTGCACCTTTGTGTACTTTTTGGTTGCGATGGGTCCCCACCGGTAACCCGCTCCCCGGCTTCAAGCTGGACCGGGGGAGCTCTACTCTTTGCCCGCAGGCGCTGGCCCTAAGAAACGGGTGCCTTGGCGGTGGCGGTGTCTCTTCTATACTGGCTGGGCTGTTGCCTTCAATCGGGACTTGGTTGTTGGGGGATCTACGTCCCCTTCACTGACGGATTCGGCAAATTGTGGCGACTCCAAGCCTTGCCGGGGTCCGAGAGGCCCCTGCCCTGGTGCTGACTGTCCTTCGGAACACTGCTCCAGACCGCCGGGCACACAGCCAACGGGGTCCTTCCAGGAACTTCCAAACGGTCCCCCTCCAGACAGTCACCGCCGTCGCTGACCTGGCCCTACACAAAGCTGGACCCTTCAGGCTTTCCTTCCTTCTTGTCACCTCACTTGCTTTCCTCCTTTTTCGCTTTTCTTCCTTCACTTTCACTTAGCTGTTTACTTTTGCCCTGTCTAGGCTTCTCCTCCACTCCTTCCACTTCCTCCTCCCTGACTAGACTGCCTGGTTTCTCCCGCCTCCAGAGCTGTGACCTCCTCGGTGGGCGGAGCCAACCGCCTGGCCCACCCCCTGGTGTGAATCATCAGCCTCTGGAGGAAGGCAACAAGGATTTTTGGTTAGCTTAGATGTGCATACCTGGGATGTAGGGTGTGGTGGTGTGTGACCTGTGTCCCCTGGCGTGCCCAGGGCGACACATTCCCCCTTAGCAAAATGCAGACCGTCCGCGGGCTGCCGTCCAACACCGGTTTTATTTTTCTGAAAAAGATAACATAATGATATAACATATTTACATTTTTAATAATAACTCTTCCCAAGACGGGAGGCACATTTACTTTAACGTTGCAAACGGTTTACGGTTACGGTTTCCGCTCTCTCCCACCCAAGCAACCTGGCCCTGATGCTGCCCCTAAAGCCCAGGCAGCACCCCTTGACCCACAGTCCAGCACACGGTACCCGAGTGGGATCTGTCCTTCCCTCCAGAGGGTAGCCACCGGTTCCTTTGGTGGCTGGGCCCCAGCCTGCTCTGCTCAGGGCCCTCCCTCCAACCTGCCTCTCCGGAGGCGGCATTGCGGAAAACGGTAACGGTAAACAACATATTTACAAGCCACTTAACGTTTGTGGTGCCCTGCAAGTTCACGGGCTTGTCCATGGATAGTCCTCCATGCAGAACTTTGAACGGTCCCCTCGGGGACAACGGTGCCGGCTCCAGCCGGCAGCAATCACAAAGCAAATCAGGTAAGGCACTCGGTCATCATCATTTTTCATCATTTTCAAACTTTTTAAACTTTTCAAACAAACAACAAAGTGGTGGTCCCAACGGGGACTGGACAACGGTGCTCCGCTGCCCTACTCCAGGCCTTCAGCTTCATCCGAGGGAGGGGGTGCAGGACTCACTCTGCTCTAATGGCTGCCCCGCAGCTTCACATCCAGGGCAAACCACCCCCTCTCTCCGAAGTGTCGGGTGTACCGAACAAGGTCCCCCGGCATTAGGTTGCGGCCGGGATGCTCCTCAGTCAGGTGGGCATTCACATCCCGCCGGGCTACAAACACCTCGGCCTCCAGGCCCGGCTCGTATATGAACCCGTAGCCCCGGCGGACATCAAACCGCCTCACCTGCCCCTCGTACAACGGACCCCGGACACGGAACGTGGCCTGGCGGAGACTTTCTTTCTCCCGGATAGCTCGGGCCACCAGCTCGGCCTTCTTCCGCTCCCTCTCGGCGATCTCCAAGCCCAGCGGTACCGGCTCCCTATCCCAATACGGCGCTGCCGCCAGCGCCGGCGCACGGGTCGGGCCCCGCGGGACATACAGGACGTTGCCCACTGTCAGGACTCTGGGCGGCATGTCCCGCGGTGTCTTGGCCTTGGGCGCTGCCTTGCAACAACAACCCGGCGCTACCTCAGCCGAGGTGTGGGGGATGGGCATAGGGGCTTTCCGCTGCTGGGCCTTCGGCTCGGAACGGGTCATCGGCTCCGGCTCGGGGAACTTCTCAGGGGATGCCTCCGGTTTCACTTTCGGAGTCTTCCACGGTAACACCTCCGGTGTGCCGCGGGCTCCGGCTACAGGTCGGCCCGCCTGGGCGGGGACGCTGGGTACTGCTACCGGTTGCGGTGGTAGCAGGCCTAGTGGCGGGGTCACGGTCTTCGGGACGGGTGGCGAAGGAGGCAACGGGGGGAGAGGGCTTGGACCGGGCCCCACAGCCGCGATGACCGGCCCTTCAAGGGCATCGGGACGTGGGTCACTCACCCTCCCTTTCTCCGCTTCCTCCTCACGTCTCCGCACGGTGGCTATTACGTCCGCCATGTCGGCCTCCCACTCCTCCATGAGGAGCTGCATCTTGACCTGCAGCCTTTGGTAGAGCTGCGTGGTTCGGATTTCCACTCACGCCGCGGTTCCAGGCGCAGGGGCTACGGTGTCGCGGGACGGCATCCACATGATGGCTTCTCTTTCCAGGAACGGTATGTGTGCAGAGTCCTGGCGTCCCTGCTTTTATAGCTGCAGCTACATGCGTCCAGCCGCCATCGCGTCCCCCTTAGCTCTTTCCGGCCCCTCCTCTCTCGGGGCGGGGTTTTGGCCTTCGCGCCTCTACTGCTCGAGAAGACGCTCGAGCGGGAACTTTTCGCGCCAAAGATGGCGGCTTCTGAAATTTTTCTGCCGGATACCTCCGGCGGTAACAAGGCGCACCTCTACCAGACGGCAGAGCAGTAAGATCCTGTTCGTGACGCCAAGTTGTCGCGGGCGGGGAGGAGGGTGTCGGCACACTACGCTCACCCCCTTCTGCTCGGGTCCGGCGGCCGCTGCTCAGTGGTGGCTCGAGCTGTAGGCCGGATCCCGGTGGTTTCTCGAGCGGCACTCCTCGCCCGTGAGTGAAAGGGGGTTTGTTGGGTGTGGGGATGATTATTGTCCGTGACGCCACCCACGGTTGTGGTGATTTCACCACCGCTGCTTTATACGGGGCTCCCGGGGATGGTGATGCGGAGCAGCCAGGTGTTGTGTTGCCCCTCCGTGGGTAGGGGTTGGTGATCCCGGGGCCTGGTGATGGCTTGGGAGGTGCAGGGCCTGGTGGGCGCAGGGACGCGGGGGCAGCGCTGTGCCTTGCGGCATTGTGGTACTCACTCAGCCTGAGATGTGACACAGTTTTTACGGTAACCAAACAGCTGGATAGACGGTCCCACGGACGGCTGCACTTGCTCTCCCGGTAGGTGACGGTGATGTCCCTCTTCCTTGCACCTTTGTGTACTTTTTGGTTGCAATGGGTCCCCACCGGTAACCCGCTCCCCGGCTTCAAGCTGGACCGGGGGAGCTCTACTCTTTGCCCGCAGGCGCTGGCCCTAAGAAACGGGTGCCTTGGCGGTGGCGGTGTCTCTTCTATACTGGCTGGGCTGTTGCCTTCAATCGGGACTTGGTTGTTGGGGGATCTACGTCCCCTTCACTGACGGATTCGGCAAATTGTGGCGACTCCAAGCCTTGCCGGGGTGCGAGAGGCCCCTGCCCTGGTGCTGACTGTCCTTCGGAACACTGCTCCAGACCGCCGGGCACACAGCCAACAGGGTCCTTCCAGGAACTTCCAAACGGTCCCCCTCCAGACAGTCACCGCCGTCGCTGACCTTGCTGACCTGGCCCTACACAAAGCTGGACCCTTCAGGCTTTCCTTCCTTCTTGTCACCTCACTTGCTTTCCTCCTTTTTCGCTTTTCTTCCTTCACTTTCACTTAGCTGTTTACTTTTGCCCTGTCTAGGCTTCTCCTCCACTCCTTCCACTTCCTCCTCCCTGACTAGACTGCCTGGTTTCTCCCGCCTCCAGAGCTGTGACCTCCTCGGTGGGCAGAGCCAACCACCTGGCCCACCCCCTGGTGTGAATCATCAGCCTCTGGAGGAAGGCAACAAGGATTTTTGGTTAGCTTAGATGTGCCTACCTGGGATGTAGGGTGTGGTGGTGTGTGACCTGTGTCCCCTGGCGTGCCCAGGGCGACACATATGTATTACTAGAGACATGGCACACTCAAGTGAAGGAGGCTTTCTTACATTACCAATGCCTCCAGTACCCTCTGGGATACAACCTGGCTTTTGACAGCAGGGTCATTTTTACTAAGCGTCCACGGACCAGCGACAGAATTCGGAACAATAATCCACTGCAGGCTAGTTCCCCTGATGCAGTGAACAGATTTTAGGCTCAGCTAGAATTCTTTTGCCTGAATTATCATAGATGAGCCCGAGTGCTAAGAAAAACCCGTCCACTGACAAATCAGGTGGCAGAGAAAAGCCCATGCTTGTGGGTTCCCACATAGGAGCGAGACCACAATTACCACCCACTGTGCACTGTGGAATGGTGACATAGACAGAAGTAATTTACATGCTTCCCTAAAGGTAACAAACCGGCTGTGCTCCCCTGAAAATCTTTCTATGAGGGGCAGGGTCTGGATGATCTAGAGAGCAGTGGAGGTTGCAACGGTATGTTGGACTGCACTTCTTGATGTCCCCCCACCCCTTTAATTCAGCCACCTGGAGAGACAAGGACTGCAGTTGCCTTGATAGGGCAGCAACTGGATCCATGCTGTAATATAAAGTAGGGCCAGCTATAATACATGGTGACTATGGAATAACGGAGAACCAGGGCTCCTAAGCTGGTCCTTAAGCTATGGGGCCCTATGCTATTCCTATCCTTGGGAATTGGAGTTGTATTTGGATGATCCAGTTCCCAAACGTTTTGCTCCACAAGCTACCTCTGTGTCTGCAGTCAATGCCGATGTGCCCGCACCCAGATTGTCAAACTGATTCTATTGCAATTCTCTTCTGGGTCAATTTCCAGTTCTGTGATGTTGTTATTGCCAAACAACAGCATGTATGGTGTGTACCCAGTGGTGGCTTGGACTTAATTGTTATACACCCACACCAGCTCTGGAGACAAAATTCAGGCCACCTTCCAATAATCTTCCAGCATTCTCAGCATCTGCAACAATGTCCTATTGAAGTGCTCACTAGCGTTATTTCCTTGAAGATAATACAACGTCATGCAAGATTTCTCGATGTTATAGAGACAATGTTTCCATGACTTTTCCCTGGAAACAGACTGCCTGGTCAGAGTGGATCCCCTTCTGGGACCCATACACTCAGAGTCATTGTCGATTTGGCTGTCTGCTCCCTTTTTGGGATTACAATTGCAAACTTTGTAAAGTGATCAGTCATCACCAAGCTGTATTCGTAACTGTTATGGGATGTGTTAATCATGAGGTAGTCAACCATTAATATTTTCAGTGGTTCAGATTAGAGATGAGCGAACCGGTCGCGGTTCGGCTCAAGGTCGGTTCGCCGAGCCGAGGTCCCGTTCGAGTTCGGTTCGTCGAACGTTCGACGAACCGAACTCGAACCAATAGGCTGAAATGGGAGGCAATCACAAACACATAAAAATGCATTATAAATGTACACATACAGTTAATAAACATTGCCATAACACTTACCGGTCCCCGCGATCCCTCCTGCACTCTGTCTCCTGCCGCTATTCCATCCGATGATCGCTGAATCCTCCCGGTGACCGGCACTGCCAGCAGAGATGCAGGACCTATCGTGACGTCAAAATAGCCATGTGACCAGTCACGTGGCTATTTTCTCATTGGCTACAGACTGGTCACATGACTATGACGCGTCATGTAGGACCTGCGAGTGCATCTCTCCGGTACACGGTGCACATTTGTGTATCGCCGTGTACCGGCGACATGCTCTAGCACACGGTCGACTCCCCGTTCCGTTAGGGACCGGCTGACACAGCCGGTCATTAACGGAGATCACCGTTGCCATAGCAACGCAGTTAGCGGTGACGTTACCGCTAACCGCGGCTCCAGGAGCACCGTTGCTATGGTAACGCGTCTGTCAGCGTTACCGCTGTTACCGCTAGCAGCACTGATCACTCACGGAGTGAAGGCTGCACGCTGCTTCTCGTGCAGCTTTCACGGAGTGAATGCTCCACGGGAAGCAGCGTCTTCCCCCATGCAGCAGTGATGTAGCAGAGCTGCATTTGTTGAACGAGAAAGACAGAAGACCATGGATCGTGGAGGGCTGACAGGGGGTAATAAAGATAGAGTCTCTAATGTGTCTGTGTATTTATTTCTATTAAAGTATTTTTTCTCTGTGTGGTGTCTTTTTTTTAATCCTTTATTGGAGATTCTTAATGGCCGGGTCAAACGTGCCTGACATTAAGAATCTCTGGCTTAATACTGGCTAGTAAAACAAAGCCAGTATTAACTCATGATTACCCAACAAGCCACCCGGCTCCAGGGCTGTTGGAAGAGTTGGATACAGCGCCAGATGATGGCGCTTCTATGAAAGCGCCATTTTCTGGGACGGCTGCGGACTGCAATTCGCAGCAGAGGCGCCCAGAAACCTCGGGCTAACCTGTGCTGCGGATTCCAATCCCCAGCTGCCTAGTTGTACATGGCTGGACACAAAAATGGGGCGAAGCCCACGTCATTTGTTTTTTAATTATTTCATGAAATAAGTGAAATAATTAAAAAAAAAGGGCTTCCCTATATTTTTGGTTCCCAGCCGGGTACAAATAGGCAACTGGGGGTTGGAGGCAGCCCGTGGCTGCCTGCTGTACCTGGCTAGCATACAAAAATATGGCGAAGCCCACGTCATTTCTTTGGTGGGCAAAAAACGTCTGCATACAGTCCTGGATGGAGTATGTTGAGCTTTGTAGTTCTGCAGCTGCTGTCTGCTCTTCTCCATACAGACAGACAGCAGCTGCAGAACTACAAGGCTCAGCATACTCCATCCAGGACTAGTAGAAAGAGAAATCACCAGCACTTGAATCCAGGCAAATTTACTTAAAATGAAAAAATTCTTTATTTTCTTGTCATTAAAAATCCATATAATGGTGGTTATGCCCTGTTTCCTCTCTGAAACAGGGCATAACCACCATTATATGGATTTTTAATGACAAGAAAATAAAGAATTTTTTCATTTTAAGTAAATTTGCCTGGATTCAAGTGCTGGTGATTTCTCTTTCTACTATTGCTACAAGGACTGGCTACTCCTTTCCTCTCCGTGCACCATCCATGGCTTCTGGGCTGTTTCCAGATTAGGTGAGCCGGAAAATCTCTATTACTTCCATCCAGGACTGTATGCAGAAGTTTTTTGCCCCCTGAAAAAATTATGTGGGCTTCGCCATATTTTTGTATGCTAGCCAGGTACAGCAGGCAGGTACGGCTGCCCCTAACCCCCAGTTGCCTATTTGTACCCAGCTGGGAACCAAAAATAAAGGGAAGCCCTTTTTTTAATATTTCATGAATTTCATGAAATAATTAGAAAACAAATGACGTAAGCTTCGCCCCATTTTTGTGTCCAGCCAGGTACAACTAGGCAGCTGGGGATTGGAATCCGCAGCACAGGTTGGCCTGAGCTTTGTGGGCCCCACTGCTGCGAATTGCAGTCTGCAGCCGCCTCAGAAAATGGCATTTTCATAGAAGCGCCATCTTCTGGCGCTGTATCCAACTCTTCCAGCACCTGCCTGCTATACCTGGCTAGCATACAAAAATATGGCGAAGCTCACGTCCTTTTTTTGTAGTTTTTTGGCAAAAAAAATAAAAAATGCTTCCCTGGATTTTCCATTGCCAGTGAAGGTAACACCAAGCAGTGGGGGTTAGCAGCCTGTAGCTGCTTGGATTACCCTTAGCTAGCAATACAAAAAATGCAGCGGGAGCCCATATATATTTTTTTTAATTATTTATTTAAATAACTAAAAAGAAAATGGGCTTCCCTGTATTTTGATTGCTGGACATCACAGTGCTGTAAAAATAAATCTTTAAAAAAATGACGTAGCGCTCCGTGCTATTTTTGATTCTCAGCGCAGATAAAGCAGACAGCTATGGGTTGCCACCCCCATCTGCCTGCCGTTACCTTGGTTGGCAATCAAAATACAGGGAAGCCCATTAATTTTTTCTATTTAAAAAATAGTTAAAAAAAAAATGACGTTGGGTCCCCCCATTTTTGATAGCCAGCTAGGGTAAAGCAGACGGCTGTAGCCTGAAAACCACAGCTGGCAGCTTTACCGTGGTTGGGGATCCAATGTGGAGGTCCCCTCAGGCTCTTTTTTATAATTATTTTATAAATATTAATAATTACACAATAAAAGTAGGGTCCCCCACAAATTGGATCATCAGCCAAGGTAAAGCGGACAGCTGTGGTCTGGTATTCTCAGGGTGGGAAGGTCCATAGTTATTGGGCCTTCACAGCCTAAAAATAGCAGGCCGCAGGCACCCCAGATGTGGCGCATCCACTAGATGCGCCAATCCTGGCGCTTCACCCCAGCTCATCCCGTGCCCAGGTGCAGTGGCAAACGGGGTAATAAATCGGGTTGATACTAGCTGTAAAGTCACCTGAGATCAAGCCCAGCAGTTTGTGATATCATGGCGTCTATTAGATACCCAACATCATAAACTGTCAGTACTAACAAAAAAAAAAATCGACAAAAGAAATTTATTTGAAAAAACAGTCCCCAAAACATTTCCTCTTTCACCAATTTATTGTAAGAAAAAAAATAAAGGGGTCCCACGACGACTCTGGACCATCTAGAATATGGGGGGGGAGACACTCAGGGAACGTATCCCCCATTTTCTAGGAGTGCGGACCCATCATGTGAGGAGTGTGGGTGCAATGAATCTGCACTCACACTCCCCGGGTCCACAGCAGCAGAGTCCATGTCGTAATGGTTGCTACCAAAGCTGCAATGCCCTGCTCATGAGGTAAGGGCATGCCTAATCAGGAGAACTACTGTAGAGGAAGCTCTGCTCACTGGTATATAGGTGCTCAGAGGTAATAATAGATAAAATTAGTGAGTAACCTCGGCACTCTAAATCTCCCAGACTAAGTCAGTAAGTCACAACGGATAGTAATGCAAAATCACTCTTTATTGGTCCGTATTAAGAAAAAATTTTTTTTCATAAGCATATATGTTTTTGTCCAAAACAAGTTACAAATGACGTTTCGGCCTGAGCCTTCATCAGATTAGACTTATCTGCATGTAATCATGAAAAATGACAATAATCAGTATCACATAAGAGTGAGAGAACAATAACATAAACTCGAACAATGTAGAGGTACAATTGGGATGCAGCAAAAAAATTGCAACACAGCAAGAAATGAAACACATGATACAAATGTCATAATACAGTACAAGGACAATATAGTAATGACAAATATGGGGTCAGAGTAGGCTTAGACAGCTCTGGTACGAAAGAGATGTCAATCATAAAGTAACATATGCAGTAGGTGTAGAGCTACACTATGCATGGCAGAGCTAATGGGTAGACCGACCATAGAAAAAGAACGGAGAAAAAGTGGAGAAAAAGTGGAGAAAAAATGGAGAAAAAGTTGAAAAAAAGTGGAGAAAAAATGGAGAAAAAATGGAGAAAAAGTGGAGAAAAAGTGGAGAAAAAGTGGAGAAAAAATGGAGAAAAGGTGGAGAAAAAGTGGAGAAGTGGAGAAAAAGTGGAGAAAAAGTGGAGAAAACGTGGAGAAAAAATGGAGAAAAAGTTGAAAAAAAGTGGAGAAAAAGTGGAGAAAAAATGGAGAAAAAGTGGAGAAAAAGTGGAGAAAAAGTGGAGAAAAAATGGAGAAAAAGTGGAGAAAAAATGGAGAAAAAGTGGAGAAAAAGTGGAGAAAAACTGGAGAAAAAGTTGAAAAAAAGTGGAGAAAAAGTGGAGAAAAAATGGAGAAAAAGTGGAGAAAAAGTGGAGAAAAAGTGGAGAAAAAAATGGAGAAAAAGTGGAGAAAAAGTGGAGAAAAAATTTAGAAAAAGTTGAAAAAAAGTGGAGAAAAGATGGAGAAAAAGTGGAGAAAAAGTGGAGAAAAAATGGAGAAAAAGTGAAGAAAAGGTGGAGAAAAAGTGGAAAAGAAGTGGAGAAAAAGTGGAGAAAAAGTGGAGAAAAAGTGGAGAAAAAGTTGAAAAAAAGTGGAGAAAAAGTGGAGAAAAAATGGAGAAAAAGTAGAGAAAAGGTGGAGAAAAGGTGGAGAAAAAGTGGAGAAGAAGTAGAGAAAAAGTGGAGAAAAAGTGGAGAAAAAGTGGAGAAGTGGAGAAGAAGTGGAGAAGAAGTGTTTGTTCATGCCAGATGGGAGATAAATAATTTTTTACTGGCGCTGTCATTTACTGTAACGTGATCATCGGTGTACGGTGTATACCTGTGATCACGTGAGCGGGGACCGGAAAAACCGTCCCGAATCATGATCTCCAGGGTCTCAGCTAGCCCTGAAACCCTGGAGATTTTCTGACGCCGGGGGGCGTTATTCACTTATTTCTGCCTGCTGTTTATAAACGGCAGATCAGAATAAGGCTACATTAACACGACCGATCCATTTCACGGGTGCATCCGTGTGGCATCCGTTTCCGTTCCGTAGACGGTCCGTATGTCATCTGTTTGTCATCCGTGTGCCTTCCGTTTTTTTTGTGTACTGCAAAAAAACTGAAGGAGGGTAAATGCATAAATTTACCCAGGATCCATAGCTTCATCCTACATGAGGCGGTCACATGTTCCCTCCAGTGCCATTTTCTACTGGTTTTCACAGCGTAGAGCGCTCTGGTGATTTTCCTGTGCTTGTGCACTTCATATCAGTCTTTTCTGTCATTATAATGGCAGAAAGACACATAATGTCCCACTCTCCTGCATTTTGTAATTTTGCACCCTTTGGTGCCTTTCATGTGGCACTAAGGGGTGCTTAGCTTTGTATTTAGCCAAAAAAATGAAAAAAAAAAATGACGTAGGGTTCCCCCTAGTTTTGTAGCCAGCTAGGGTAAAGTAGACGGCTGCAGCCTGCAGACCACAGCTGGCAACCTCACCTTGGCTGGTAATCCAGAACTGAGGGCACCCCACGCTGTTATTTTAAATTAAATAAATAATTAAAAAAAAAAAAACACGTAGGGGTCCCCCCAAAATTGGATCACCAGCCAAGGTAAAGCAGACAGCTGGGGTTTGATATTCTCAGACTAGGGAGGTCCATGGTTATTGGACTCTCCCCAGCCTAAAAATAGCAGGCCGCAGCCGCCCCAGAAGTGGCGCATCCATTAGATGCGCCAATCCTGGTGCTTCGCCCCAGCTCATCCCGCGCCCTGGTGCGGTGGCAAACGGGGTAATATATGGGGTTAATACCAGATGTGTAATGTCACCTGGCATCAAGCCCTGAGGTTGGTGAGGTCAGGCGTCTATCAGATACCCGACATCACCAACCCAGTCAGTAATAAAAAAAAATACACAACAAACACATTTTTATTTGAAAAAACACTCCCCAATACATTCCCTCTTTAACCAATTTATTAGAAAAAAAAACAAATCCAGGTCTGGTGTAATCCAAGGGGTTGCCATGACGATCCACACTGTCCCAGTCAATGAAGAGCAGGATGTTCCCCATTGGCTGGGAGAGCAGTGCAGTGACCTGAGCTAACATCAATGGGTCAGCCCAGGTCACTGCAGGGGGGTGACAAGTGCTGCTGTCAGCGAGGTACATTACCTGCGCTGATCTCCAGCACACTGACAGCACCTGTCACTGAGTTCAATGACCGCTGCCTTCACAGCCAAGTATCGCGAGAGGCCCGTGACGTCACCGCTAGTCAGTCTCGGGTCGGAAGCGAGAGAAGGTGATGTGACAAGCGGCGGCCATGGAGGACAGTGACAGAGCTGAGGTCGGGATGGCGGGACTTCATCACCGCAGGTAAGCCGAGCGGGACCATGTGTGCAGCGTGTGTGTGCAGAGTGTGTGTGCAGAGTGTGTATGTGTGTGTGTGTGTTCGTGTGTACATGCCGCGGGCAGGAGGGGGCGGAGTGAGCTGAGCGGGGAAGTGTCGGCTTCCTGCATGTAACTAGGATAAACATCGGGTTACTAACCCAAGCGCTTTGGTTGGATACCCGATGTTTATCTTGGTTACCAGCTTCTGGCAGGCTGCCAGCGATGGCTCCTGCACACTGTAGCTGTAAAAAGCCCTGCTTTTTGCTGCTAGAACCGTTCTCGAACGTATCTAGAACTATCGAGCTTTTGCAAAAAAGCTCGAGTTCTAGTTCGATATAGAACAGCCCCCAAAATCACTCGAGCCGCGAACTGGAGAACCACGAACCGCGAACCGCGCTCAACTCTAGTTCAGATGTCCTCACCATATCTTACTACTTGGGAGGCCTATGTTCTAGAGCAGGGGTCCCCAAACTACGGCCCGCGGGCCGCATCCGGCCCCCGGAGGCCATTTACCCGGCCCGTGTCACAATTTCCTTGTGTTATTTCAATTGTAAGTGCACAGGCGCTTACAATTGAAATAACCCGCCGAGCGCTACACAGGAAGTCTCGTTCCTGTGTAGACGCTCGGCGCTCATCATCCGGACCTAGAATGATCACGTCATGACGCACGACGTACTCATCTAGGCCTTACAGCTGAAGACAGAGGAGCCAGGACCACAGAGCGGGAGCGGCTGCAGTGCAAGGTAAAGTCTATTTTCACTTTTTTACTGGGCATGGAGGAGGATCAGAGAGCTGGATCTATATGGGGGATTGATGGGACCTATATGGGGGAAAGCTGGACATATATGGGGGAGAGACCTGGCCCTATATGAGGGAGACTGCATGGGACCTATATGGGGGAAAGAGCTGGCCCTATATGAGGGAGACTGCATGGGACCTATATGAGGGAGACTGCATTGGACCTATATAGGGGAGACTGCATGGGACCTATATGAGGGAGACTGCATGGGACCTATATGGGGGAAAGAGCTGGCCCTATATGAGGGAGACTGCATGCGACCTATATGAGGAAGACTGCAGGGGACCTATATGGGGGAGAGAGCATGGGACTTATATGAGGGTTAGAGCTGGACCTATATGGGGGAGAGCTGGACATATATGGGGGAGAGACCTGGCCCTATATGAGGGAGATGGCATGGGACCTATATGGGGGAAAGAGCTGGCCCTATATGAGGGAGACTGCATGGGACCTATATGAGGGAGACTGCATGGGACCTATATGAGGGAGACTGCATGGGACCTATATGGGGGAGACTGCATGGGACCTATATGGGGAAAAGAGCTGGCCCTATATGAGGGAGACTGCATGGGACCTATATGAGGGAGACTGCATGGGACCTATATGGGGGAAAGAGCTGGCCCTATATGAGGGAGACTGCAAGGGACCTATATGAGGGAGACTGCATGGGACCTATATGGGGGAAAGAGCTGGCCCTATATGAGGGAGACTGCATGCGACCTATATGAGGAAGACTGCATGGGACCTATATGGGGGAGAGAGCATTGGACTTATATGAGGGAAAGAGCTGGACCTATATGGGGGAGAGCTGGACATATATGGGGGAGAGAGCTGGACTTATATGGGGACAGAGTGCTGGACCTATTTGCGGGAAGGGAGAAGCACATTTCAGAGGTGCACTGTGCTGTATTTGGGGAGTGCAGTGTATGCGTTATATTTACTATTTCTTTATTTTGAATGTTGTGTTTGTTCCCTTTTTGTTTTACTTTAAAATGGGATATGTGTAGTGTGCATAGGGATTTTCATAGTTTTTCTTATAGTCCGGCCCTCCAACGGTCTGAGGGACAGTGAACTGGCCCCCTGTGTAAAAAGTTTGGGGACCCCTGTTCTAGAGGCTTGGAAAATTCACACTGCCAGGACCTTTGATAGGCTTCTTCCACTCCCCCGCCACCCAACGTAATTGAGGCCAATACATGAGTCGCTGCTATCACTCAAAACCCCTTTATGCCCCAAAGTATGCAGCCCTTTCATGAGCCTCCTTTGCTAGGCTTGATATCATTCCTTCTGGAACCACCACTTGACGGGTGGTTGGAAAATCTCTTAACAACTGTATCCATTGGTATTGTAGACGATTCTTCATATAGAGCCACTCCCACTCACCTAGTATCTGTAAGGCACTGATCGATAAGGGTCCTCTCTCTTCCCTACTGGGCCTCGGACCTGGTAGCACCCATTTTTGCAACTTTGCCAGCTCTAGATCAGATTGCTGTAATTGCACATATTCATCTATGAGACTCAGTACTTGGCTAGGTCGAAGGTTTAATTCTGACTCTTGAGAGGTTACAAAAGTTTTCGAGTACCACAGGAAGTCTGGGATCTCATCCCCCTTCAACTCTTGATCCTCAACCCAAGTTGGTTACTCTTTGGTGACTCTGGATAGTGCATCTGTATGCAAATTATCATCCTTTGATCTGTAGGATAATTTATATTAGTACTTGAATGTCCTTACAAAACCATAGTTGTTACAAAGCACCCAATTTTGCATTCTCCAGATGAGCAAGCAGATTATTATCAGGCCGTCATGAACGTGCAACTCCAACAGATACTTTTCAAACGTCTCAGTCATCGCCCACACCAGCGCTAGCAACTCTATTTTGAGTGAGCTATGGTTGTTGAGATTCTTCTCCAAGTTCCATAGGAACTGGCTGGCTTAGGTAGTTTCCATTCACATCCTTCTTGATGGGCCAATACTACCCCAAAACCGTTAAGGCTCTCATCCATATAGATCAGAAAAGATTGTGTGAAGTCAGAGTATGCAAGGATGGGGGCATTTGCCAGTGCCAGCTTCAGAGCCTGGAAGGCCTCTTTCTGTCTCAGCCCCCACATGATCCGGAGATGCTTGGCACCTCCTGTGTTCCCCATGATATCTCATTCAATTGTACTGCAGTCTTTGCAAAGTCCTTAATAGTCCTTCTATAGTACACTGACAGACCCAGGATTGCTCTTAAATCTCTTAATGCTATAGGCATTGTCCATTTTTGTACGGCAGCCACTTTCTCCTTCATTGGGTATACACCTTCGCCAGAGATGGTATGTCCAAAGCATTCAATTTCTTTCTGGAACAGATAACACTTTTAGGGTTTTACTTTTAGTCCATGCCTCTAAACTGCTCCAACACCTGTCTGAATCAGGTAAGATGTTCCTCAAATGTGGTGGAATAGATTATGATATCATTGAAGTAAATTAATGTTGCCAAAACATCAATTCTCTAAAACATTTTTTCATCAGCTTTTGGAATGTCCTCGTATTGTTAGTCAGCGTGAATGGCATCCGATTAAAAATGAACAGCCCCATAGGGAGAATAAAAGCAAACTTCTTGTTATCTTGTTTAGCCATGGGAACTTCCCAGTAGCAACTGGCCAAGTCAAAGGAAGTTAAATATCTAGCTTTTCTTAAGGTACCGTCTCATGTAGCGACGCACCAACGATCCCAACAGCGATCCGACCTGGCAGGGATCGTTAGTGATTTGCTACATGGTCACTGGTAAGCTGTCAATCAGGCAGATCTCACCAGTGAAAAGTGACCAGCCGCCAGCCACCAGCGACTCGTGTAACTGTAACGCCCTGGAGGTAGATACACGGGACCTAGCACCGGACTCTTCCAGAGAGGCAACCAAAAGCGAACCCCTATACAGGGACTGTCTGATCACCCCTCCAGAGGCCCTAGATGCATGGCAGCCAGAACACTTGGGGTACGGAGTACGGGTCCTACGGAAGTCTGTTCATGAGGTGACCATTAGTCCAACGGGAACCGTAGGCAGGACGGAGGTCTGGAACCGGGTTCAGGTGCCGAGTAGGAACAGCAGACAGGGTCCGGATCCAGCGAGATGTGCAGGCTGAAGTTACCAGGTGGAATTGGGGACTGGTGACGGGATCAGGCTGACGGCAGATGGCGGGATCCACAGTAGACAGTCACCGGGACACTTCCAGGGGAATCAGCAATCTGGACTAGGTCAGGAGGCAGACGGGCTCTGTGGAAGAGACAGTGTTATTCTGGAGACAAGGCACAGAGAGACCTGAACACATAGCTATGGAAACACGTTGAACAGGCACCACCCACATGAAAAAGGAAGTCTTATATACCCTGTACCTGAAATCACCCATATCCTGTTTCCGGGACGCTGGGCCTTTAAGAAGAGGTGAGTGAGCGTGCGCACCCTAATGCACATGCGTGAGGCCCGAGTGCCGGAGACCAGTGTAGGAAGCAGAGAGGAAGGTGAAGGAGATGCAGGGGAGCCAGGCAGAGAGTCCTGGGTCGCAGCGGCACGCCGTGGCCAGCGCATGAGGGGTACGGAAGACGCACAGGAGGGGAAGTGAGAGGGACAGCCACAGGCAGAAGGACCAGGGACTTGAGCAGTGAGTGACAGGTGGCGCCGGGATCCGGGGAGCGTGACAGTAACGATGCTGCGCATGGTAACCAGGGTAAATATCAGGTAACTAAGCAAAGCGCTTTGCTTAGTTACCCGATATTTACCCTGGCTACATGTGCAGGGAGCCAGCGCTGGCTCCCTGTATACGTAGCTAGGGTACACATCGGGTTACTAAGCAAAGCTTACGCTGCTTACACAGAGTCGGTGCTCGTTGGTCTCCCGCAGTCAAACATGCCGATGCGTGCTGTCCTGCGGGAGACCAAACGAGCAAAAAATTAACCAGAACAGTGTGTAACAATCAGCCATTTCACAGCAGGGGCCAGGTTGCTGCATAGTGTCACACACAGAGAGATCGTTGATGAGGTCAGTGGTACGTCACAACACCTGTGACTCAGCAGCGATCTCGCTAGTGATCTCGCCATGTGAGAAGTACCCCTTAATGCGGACAGGGACTCTTCTATCCTCAGTAGGGGGTATATATCTCCAGCTATACAGGCTTTCAACTGCTGCTAGCCAACACAGAATCTCAGCGTTTCATCCTTCTTCTGGACTAGTACCAAGTGTGGAGCCCAAGGGCTCTGACTTTCCAGTATCACTCCATTTTGCAACATGTGTGACAACAGATCCTTCACATCCTGATACATTGGGGTGATATCTGACAGTATCTTTCTTGGATGGGGGGGTCATATTTCCCGTGAAAGATCTCGTGCTGTATGGCCTTGGTGTACCCAAAAACATCATCATGTTCAGCATACACTTCCTAATATTGTTTTAAAAGCTCTTCCACCAGCCCTACTTGTCCAGGGGAGAACTGTGTTAGATTCGCTTCCATTTGGTCTAAGATGTCACAGCCATCTCTTGTTCAGCCCTTCTTCTTCTGATTGACAGACTCCAAAAAGGTCCATGTGTTGCGGGCGGGGAGGGGACGCTGCGCTCACCACGCTCGGGTCCGGCGCTGCTGCTGCTTCGCTTGCTGCTCGGTGGTGGTTCGACCGGTGGGCAGGATCCCGGGGACTTGAGCGGTGCTCCTTGCCCGTGAGTGAAAAGGGGGATGGTTTTGGGGATTTATTGTCCGTGACGCCACCCACGGTTGTGGTGAGGTTGTGACACCACCGCTGCTCTGGACGGGGATCCCGGGAGCGATGACAGGGAGCAGCTTGGATGTTGTTTTTCCCCTCCATGGGTAGGGGGGTTGGTTGTCCCGGGGCCCGGTGAGGGAAAGATGGCAGGCGGGTTACGGGGCCTGGTGAGGTGCAGGGTCTCGGGGACAGCGCGGTGCCGCACGGCACAGTGGTACTCACTCAGCCAATGATGCATACAGAGTCTCCGGTAAAACAAACGGCTGGATAAACGGGTCCCACAGACGGCTGCGGTGGTTCTTCTCCCGGTAGGTTGGCGGTGACTGCCTTTCCCTGCACCTGTGTTATGTTCTCGGTTCTGGTGGCTTCCCACTGGTAACCCGCTCCCCAGCTTGGATGGATGCTGAGGGAGCCCCTTTCGCCCGCAGGCTCTGGCCCTGGGAACTGTAGCCTTGGCGGTGACTGTATTTCCCTTCACGGTTTGAGCTGTTGCCTTCAATCGGGTCTTGACTAGAGTGATTTTGGGGGCTGTTCTAGATCGAACTAGAACTCGAGCTTTTTGCTAAAGCTCGATAGTTCTAGATACGTTCGAGAACGGTTCTAGCAGCAAAAAGACAAGCTAATTACTAGCTGGCTTTCCGCTGTAATAGTGTAAGTCACTCTGTGACTCACACTATTATGAAATTTCAGCGTGTAGTGTACGGGAACAGCGCATTCAGATCACTGCTGTTTGGATAATGGCGATCGCCATTTTTTTTCCCTTGTCTTCCTTAACTAAGCGCACGTGTGTAGTGGGGCGGGCCAGCATGTCAGCCAATCCCAGACACACACACAGCTAAGTGGACTTTTAGCCAGAGAAGCAACGGCATGTGTGATAGGATGTCCATGTCACATGTCCATGCATTATAAAAACGGACATTTTCCTCCAGCATGCCATTATCTGCCTTCTGCGTCTTGGTGTCAGTCACCGCTGGCGTAGCTCCTGTCTCCAATACTGCTGTGTACGCTCTATACACAGTGCTATACAGAATAGGGATAGAAGTTTCTTTCAGCCCTTGTAAGGGCTAATACCGGCAGGGTCAGAGCCATAGGTGACAGTCAGGTCCGTGAAAACGGATTTTAACAGCTACACAAGATGACAGCGCCTGTGTAGCTAGGGTCAGGGATTTCCTCGCTGCATTTCTACATTAGGAGGGATAGAAAGGGAGGCTTCCTTTCCTCTACCAAGACCCACAACCCTGCCACTGTACCCTCCTGCCCTTTGCACACTCAAACTCATTGTTACTAAGCCATTATACTAGCAAACACTGGGGAAACTTAGTGGCATCCTAAAAGTGGCTGTTGGACTTCCATTAGTGTCCCACTGGTGCAAACCTATGTGCAGCACCTCTGCATTGCACACTCAAACTCATTGTTACTAAGCCATTATACTAGCAAACACTGAGTAAACTTAGTGGCATCTTAAAAGTGGCTGTTGGACTTCCATTAGTGTCCCACTGGTGCAAACCTATGTGCAACACCTCTGCATTGCACACTCAAACCAATTGTTACTAAGCCATTATACTAGCAAACTATGCTGCCAGTTTAAGGGCCGTAGTTGCATTGTCAGGGATAGTTATTGTTGTTTATTCTGCTGTTAATAAAGATAGACCACCGCTGCAATCTACACCACATCTCAATTTTTACTACCACATTTTAAGTGCACAATCTTGTCGCAATGAAAATGAGTGGCAAAATGACAGATGCTGGTGGAAAGGGGAAGAGGCGTGTTGGAAAAGGAAAAAAAGGGTTTGTCCGTGGAGAAGGTGGCAAAGCTCCATTAACATCTGCTGAAGATAGACCATCTTCCAGCAAAAGTAAGATGTCTACTACTTACCGTGGACAATCCGATGTGCTCCCTTTTTTACGGACACGAACAACTGGAACAAAGGTAGATGATGGCCAAAAAAAGAAAATGCTTGAATGGATCTCAAGTGGTCCAACAAGTGCCCTCTCCTCCACCTCAACTACCGCATCCAAAAAACACCAGTCCTCTGAGTTGTCATCCCAATCACACTTGCTTTCTCCCAGCTCTGAAGTCTCCATCCGCCCTGCACAGTATGGTGGAACTGAGATTGCTGAGTCTGCAGAGCTGTTCAGTCACACTATAGCCTGGGAATCAGAGGTCTGCTCCCAAGCTACAGTGAGTACAGACCAGGAAATGGTCTGCAGTGATGCCCAGAACCTTTGTGACTCAGATTCAGGCCATGATGACCAAGTTTCTGAGTATAATGTTGACCCTTATTGACAAACTGAAACACCTGTTGTAATAGACAATGAGGAACATACTGATGATGATGAGACGCAGATACCAGATTGGGATGACAACTTAAATATTCGGTCAGGGCAAGAAGAGGCTCGGTCTGAGGGTGAGGGGAGTGCAAATGTGTCGCCCTGGGCAAGCCAGGGGACACAGGTCACAACAACACACACACCCCACATTCCCTGCAGGTACACCAGCTAACCAGAAATCCTTGTTGCCTTCCTCCAGGAGCTGGTATCCACACCAGGGGTGGAGCCAGGTGGTTGGTGTCCACCCACCAAGGAGTTCACAGCCCTGGAGGCAGGAAGAAGCAGGCAGATAGAGTGTGGAGTTTGAAGAGAATGGAAGTCTAGCTGAGGGCTAGAGAGGAGTTCAGCCAGGGAGGAGGAGGTGGAAGGAAGTGAAGTGTAGTGGAGCTGAAGAAGAAAGCTGAAGTGACAGAGAAGTGAAAGTGGAGAAAGTGCAAAGTGGCAGTTTAGTACAGCCTGAAGTGGTCTGAGGCTGTGTGCCTGGACAGAGACAGCAAGGTCAGCAGACGGCGGAGATTGTCTGGAGTGGGACTGTTTGGAGGTTCCTGGAAGGACCGCGGACGGGTGGTGACCCGGCGGTCTGGAGCAGCGTGCAAAGGACAGTCAGCACCAGGGCAGGGGCCTCTCGGACCCCGGCAAGGCTAGGAGTCGCCAAATTTGCCGAATCCGTCAGTGAAGGGGACGTAGATCCCCCAACAACCAAGTCCCGATTGAAGGCAACAGCTCAACCATTACAGGGGAGACACCGCCACCGCCAGGGCACCAGTTTCCCCAGGGCCAGCGCCTGCGGGCAAAGTGTGGAGCTCCTCCGGCCCAGATTGTAGTCGGGGAGCGGGTAACCGGTGGGAATCCATCGCTACCAATAGACGTAACATAGGTGCAGGGAAGAGTGACCATCACCGCCAACTGCAGGGAACCGCAGCACCGTGAACCATCCGAGGGACCCGTCCAACCAGCCGTTTGTTTACCGAGAACTGTGTCGTGGTTACTGGCTGAGTGAGTACCTCCGTGCCGCAAGGCACAGCGCTGCCCCCGCGTCCCTTCGCCCACCAGGCCCTGCACCTCCCTCACCATCACCGGGCCCCGGGATCACCAACCCCTACCCACGGAGGGGCAACACAACACCTGGCTGCTCCGCATCACCATCCCCGGGATCCCCGTATAGAGCAGCGGTGGTGAAATCACCACAAACGTGGGTGGCGTCACGGACAATAAACTATTCCCACACCCAACAACCCCCTTTCACTCACGGGCGAGGAGTGCCGCTCGAGAAACCCCCGGGATCCGGCCCACGGCTCGAGCCACCACTGAGCAGCAGCCGCCGGACCCGAGCAGAAGGGGTGAGCGTAGTGTGCTGACACCCTCCTCCCCGCCCGCGACACAAACACAACAATTGATGAGGAAGTTCTAGATCCCACCTACTGTCAACCCACAGTCAGGCCCTCGAGGAGGTCAACAGAGATGGTGGAGGAAGATGCAACTGACGACGAAGTTACCTTGCGCCTTCATGGACAGAGTCGGAGTACTGGTAGCACGTCTACAACTGCATCCTCAGCCACCACTGTGCCTCTGAGCACTAGTCGGGGTGGATCAGCAGGTCGCATGCCCTCTAAGCCTTGCCTAGCCTGGTCCTTTTTTGACATAGCAAAAGATAGCCCAAATTATGTGATCTGTAAAATTTGTCATGATTCTGTTAGTAGAGGGCAAAACCTCAGCAGTTTGACAACTTCTTCCATGAATCGTTACATGAATAAATATCATATGCCTGAGTGGGAAGCTCACCGTGCTGCAATGCGGCCTAGCGGAGTGAACCATCCACCGCCTGCCCTTTCCAGTGCATCGGCGCGCTCTTCATCTTCTAGGACTGTGGGGACAGCTGTCACACCTGGTTTTCCACGCACAACTTCCACCACTGTAACCGCAACAGGCAGTTTGCTTGGTAGGACGTCAGTTGGTTTGGAAGGGGAAACAAGTGCGTGTGTACAGCTCTCTCAGACATCGATAGCACCAGCGTTGGATGAAGGCAACATCATGTCTACGCCTGCACTTTTCTCACAAACCTGCATTTTTCCAGGGACACCCTACTCAACACTGTCTACACACAGCAGCCAGATCTCTGTCCCTCAGATGTGGACAAATAAAAGGCCATTTCCTGCGACCCATGACAAAGCAAAGAGGTTGACTTTATCCCTCTGTAAGCTCTTGGCTACCGAAATGCTGCCTTTCCGCCTGGTGGACACACAGGATTTTAGAGACCTTATGTCTGTCGCTGTGCCCCAGTACCAGATGCCCAGTCGCCACTACTTCTCTAAGAAAGGTGTGCCCGCGCTACACCAGCATGTCGCACACAACATCACCGCTTCCTTGAGAAACTGTGTGTGAACGGGTACATTTCACCACCGACACTTGGACCAGTAAGCATGGACAGGGACGTTACATGTTGTTGACTGGGCACTGGGTAACTATGGTGATAGATGGTGAAGGGTCTGCTGCACAAGTCTTGCCGTCCCCACAACTTGTGTGTCAATCCTCTGTCTGTCCAAGTTCCGACACTGCTTCTGCCTCCTCCACCTCATCTGGGTCCTCCACCTCCACCTCAAGCCTGCCTAGTCAGGCCACCAGCGTTTTCACTGTGCAGAAGGAATCACGCACCTCTCATTTCTATGCTGGCAGCAGAGCGCAACGGCATCAGGCAGTCTTTAGCTTGACATGTCTTGGAAATAGGAGTCACACAGCGGATGAGTTGTGGGCAGCTCTGGAGACTGAGTTTAATAAATGGTTGTCTCCACTCAACCTGCAGCCTGGTAAGGCCGTGTGCGACAATGCTGCAAACCTGGGTGCGGCCCTTTGCCTGGGCAAGGTGACACACGTGCCTTGTATGGCTCACGTGTTGAACCTTGTTGTCCAGCAATTTTTAACACACTATCCCGGCCTAGATGGCCTTCTGAACAGGGCACGAAAACTGTCTGCTCACTTCCGCCGTTCAACCACCGCTGCTGAGCGACTTGCATCGCTCCAGACGTCTTTCGGCCTGCCGGTTCATCACCTGAAATGCGATGTGGCGACTCGCTGGAATTCGACTCTCCACATGTTACAGCAACTGTGGCAGCACCGCCGAGCCTTGGTGCAATACGTCATGACGTATAGCCTGGGCCAACGAGATGCAGAGGTGGGGCAGATCACCCTGATGGAGTGGTCTCAGATCAAGGACCTATGCACCCTTCTGCACAGTTTCGACATGGCGACGAATATGTTTAGCGCTGACAATGCCATTATCAGCATGACAATTCCAGTCATTTACATGCTGGAGCACACACTAAACACTATTCGGAGTCAGGGGGTGGGACAACAGGAAGGGGAGGAACTACAGGAGGATTCATATGCGCAAGACACAACAACATCACCAAGGTCCAGACGTTCATCATCACCAACGCAGCAGGCATGGGACCAAAGGGGACAGGGATCAACATGGGCGCATGGTAGCAGGCGAAATGTTGAGGAAGGTGCAGGAGAACATGAAGAAATGGAGGACGAACTGTCCATGGACATGGAAGACTCAGCGGATGAGGGAGACCTTGGTCAAATTTCAGTTGAAAGAGGTTGGGGGGAGATGTCAGAGGAAGAAAGAACGGTTAGCACCTCTATGCCACAAACACAGCGTGGACTTGGTCCGCATGGCTGCGCAAGACACATGAGTGCCTTCTTGCTGCATTACCTCCAACATGACCCTCGTATTGTCAAAATTAGAAGTGATGATGACTACTGGCTTGCCACACTATTAGATCCCCGGTACAAGTCCAAATTTTGTGACATAATTCCAGCCATAGAAAGGGACGCACGTATGCAGGAGTATCAGCAGAAGCTGTTACTCGATCTTAGCTCGGCTTTTCCACCAAACAACCGTGCAGGTGCAGGGAGTGAATCTCCCAATTGTAACTTGACAAACATGGGACGGTCTCGTCATCTTCAACAGTCTACCTGTACCAGTAGCACCGTATCTGGTGCTGGTAACAGCAATTTTATTGAATCTTTTAATAATTTTTTTAGACCCTCCTTTGCCACCAGAGACAACAAGTCTGACAGATTGTCAACGGCTGGAGAGGATGATACAGGAGTATCTCCAAATGAACATCGATACCATTACTTTGCAAATGGAGCCTTGCTCATTTTGGGCTTCAAATCTTGAAAAATGGCCAGAGCTCTCCACTTACGCCTTGGAGATTTTGTCGTGTCCAGCTGCCAGCGTTGTCTCTGAACGTGTCTTCAGTAGAGTTGAGCGCGGTTCGCGGTTCGAGGTTCTGCAGTTCTAGGCTCGAGTGATTTTGGGGCCTGTTCTAGATTGAACTAGAACTCGAGCTTTTTGCAAAAGCTCGATAGTTCTAGAAACGTTCGAGAACGGTTCTAGCAGCAAAAAAACAGCTAATTCCTAGCTGGCTTTCCGCTGTAATAGTGTAAGTCACTCTGTGACTCACACTATTATGACATTTCAGTGTATAGTGTGCGTGAACAGCGCCTTCAGATCACTGCTGTTTGTATAATGGCGATCGCCATTTTTTTTTTTTTTCCTTGTCTTCCTTCCCTAAGCGCGCGCGTCTTGTGGGGCGGGCCAGCATGTCAGCCAATCCCAGACACACACACAGCTAAGTGGACTTTTAGCCAGAGAAGCAACGGCATGTGTGATAGGATGTCCATGTCACATGTCCCTGCATTATAAAAACGAGTATCTGCCCGTCCGGACGCCATTATCTCTTCTGCGTCCTTGGTGTCAGACATCACTGGCGCAGCTCCGTTCTTTGTCCTATCGCCGATACTGGATACGCTGGACAGCATAGGGATAGCACTATCTATCAGTCCTTTTAAGGGCTCGTACCGGCAGGGTCAGAGCCATAGGTGACAGGTCCTGAAAACAGAGACAGCGTCTGTGTAGGTAAGGTCAGGGATTTCGTCGCTGCATTTCCCCATTAGGAGGGAATAGAAAGGCAGGCTTCCATTCCTCTACCCAGAGCCCCACAATCCTGGCACTGTACCCTCCTGTCCTCTGCACACTCCAACTCTTTTTAACTAAGCCATTATACTAGCAAACAGTCAGTGTACCTAGTGGCATCCTAAACGTGGCTATTGTACTTTTGTCTAGTCACACTAGTGCAAAGATATTTGCAGCACGTCTGCCTGCATTGCACACTCAAACTCTTTTTATCTAAGCCATTATACTAGCAAACAGTCAGTGTACCTAGTGGCATCCTAAACGTGGCTATTGTACTTTTGTGTAGTCACACTAGTGCAAAGATATTTGCAGCACGTCTGCCTGCATTGCACACTCAAACTCTTTTTAACTAAGCCATTATACTAGCAAACAGTCAGTGTACCTAGTGGCATCCTAAACGTGGCTATTGGACTTTTGTGTAGTCACACTAGTGGAAAGATATTTGCAGCACGTCTGCCTGCATTGCACACTCAAACTCTTTTTAACTAAGCCATTATACTAGCAAACAGTCAGTGTACCTAGTGGCATCCTAAACGTGGCAATTGGACTTTTGTGTAGTCACACTAGTGGAAAGATATTTGCAGCACGTCTGCCTGCATTGCACACTCAAACTCTTTTTAACTAAGCCATTATACTAGCAAACAGTCAGTGTACCTAGTGGCATCCTAAACGTGGCAATTGGACTTTTGTCTAGTCACACTAGTGCAAAGATATTTGCAGCACGTCTGCCTGCATTGCACACTCAAACTCTTTTTAACTAAGCCATTATACTAGCAAACAGTCAGTGTACCTAGTGGCATCCTAAACGTGGCTATTGTACTTTTGTCTAGTCACACTAGTGCAAAGATATTTGCAGCACGTCTGCCTGCATTGCACACTCAAACTCTTTTTAACTAAGCCATTATACTAGCAAACAGTCAGTGTACCTAGTGGCATCCTAAACATGGCTATTGGACTTTTGTGTAGTCACACTAGTGGAAAGATATTTGCAGCACGTCTGCCTGCATTGCACACTCAAACTCTTTTTAACTAAGCCATTATACTAGCAAACAGTCAGTGTACCTAGTGGCTTCCTAAACGTGGCTATTGTACTTTTGTCTAGTCACACTAGTGCAAAGATATTTGCAGCACGTCTGCCTGCATTGCACACTCAAACTCTTTTTAACTAAGCCATTATACTAGCAAACAGTCAGTGTACCTAGTGGCATCCTAAACGTGGCTATTGTACTTTTGTCTAGTCACACTAGTGGAAAGATATTTGCAGCACGTCTGCCTGCATTGCACACTCAAACTCTTTTTAACTAAGCCATTATACTAGCAAACAGTCAGTGTACCTAGTGGCATCCTAAACGTGGCTATTGTACTTTTGTCTAGTCACACTAGTGCAAAGATATTTGCAGCACGTCTGCCTGCATTGCATACTCAAACTCTTTTTAACTAAGCCATTATACTAGCAAACAGTCAGTGTACCTAGTGGCATCCTAAACGTGGCTATTGTACTTTTGTCTAGTCACACTAGTGCAAAGATATTTGCAGCACGTCTGCCTGCATTGCACACTCAAACTCTTTTTAACTAAGCCATTATACTAGCAAACAGTCAGTGTACCTAGTGGCATCCTAAACGTGGCTATTGTACTTTTGTCTAGTCACACTAGTGCAAAGATATTTGCAGCACGTCTGCCTGCATTGCACACTCAAACTCTTTTTAACTAAGCCATTATACTAGCAAACAGTCAGTGTACCTAGTGGCATCCTAAACGTGGCTATTGTACTTTTGTGTAGTCACACTAGTGCAAAGATATTTGCAGCACGTCTGCCTGCATTGCACACTCAAATTCTTTTTAACTAAGCCATTATACTAGCAAACAGTCAGTGTACCTAGTGGCATCCTAAACGTGGCTATTGTACTTTTGTGTAGTCACACTAGTGCAAAGATATTTGCAGCACGTCTGCCTGCATTGCACACTCAAACTCTTTTTAACTAAGCCATTATACTAGCAAACAGTCAGTGTACCTAGTGGCATCCTAAACGTGGCTATTGTACTTTTGTCTAGTCACACTAGTGCAAAGATATTTGCAGCACGTCTGCCTGCATTGCACACTCAAACTCTTTTTAACTAAGCCATTATACTAGCAAACAGTCAGTGTACCTAGTGGCATCCTAAACGTGGCTATTGTACTTTTGTCTAGTCACACTAGTGCAAAGATATTTGCAGCACGTCTGTCTGCATTGCACACTCAAACTCTTTTTAACTAAGCCATTATACTAGCAAACAGTCAGTGTACCTAGTGGCATCCTAAACGTGGCTATTGTACTTTTGTCTAGTCACACTAGTGCAAAAATATTTGCAGCACGTCTGCCTGCATTGCACACTCAAACTCTTTTTAACTAAGCCATTATACTAGCAAACAGTCAGTGTACCTAGTGGCATCCTAAACGTGGCTATTGTACTTTTGTCTAGTCACACTAGTGCAAAGATATTTGCAGCACGTCTGCCTGCATTGCACACTCAAACTCATTGTTACTAATACATTATAATACCAAAAATTGAGTAAACTTAGTGGCATACAGGAAGTGGCAGTTGTACTCCATTAATGCCCCACTGGTGCAAATCTATGTGCAGCACCTCTGCATGACACCCTCCTGCTCTGTTTTTATTAAGCTATAATGATAGCAAAAAATACTGCCATTTAGTGGCATCATAGAACTAGCTGTTGTATTCCATTAGTGCCCCACTGGTGCCAAGCTATTTCTAGCACCTCTGCATGACACCCTCCTGCTCTGTTTTTAATAAGCTATAATTATAGCACAAAATACTGCCATTTAGTGGCATCATAGAACTGGCTGTTGTATTCCATTAGTGCCCCACTGGTGCCAAGCTATTTCTAGCACCTCTGCATGACACCCTCCTGCTCTGTTTTTAATAAGCTATAATTATAGCAAAAAATACTGCCACTTAGTGGTCTACAAAAAATGCCTGTAGGACTCCTTTATTGTGCCACTGGTGCCAAGCAATCTCAAGCACCTCTGCATTCTACACTCATGCCCATTTTGCTATGCTAATTTTATAGCAAACTCAGGGAATTCCTTGCTGCATTTGATCATTACGAGGGATAGAAAGTGAAGCTTCTTTTACTGTCCTGGTACCCACAGAACACGGCCACTGTACCCATCTGTCCACTTTTGCCACGCTATTTAATTTGCACAAAGAGCTGACTCTTTTTCTGCCTTCCTAAAATTGTCTGGAATACTAAGTTAGTGTTCCTTTGCTGCCAAGCAAGGTACAACACATGTGCATTCTACACTCCTTTCCATTTATGGAATGCAATTATTAACTGCAGGTAGTCCAGGCAATCTGTGACGAAGGTGCAGGCGTGGATATAATGTAGCCTGCATCCAATGATGGTTCTCTCGATGTCTGACAGCTCAACAATACCTTCTGTTTCCACTTCCAAAACAAGTGATGACCTGCCAATCACACTCCCTGTTGCGGGTTAAGGAGTGGAAGTTCAGTGTGAAAAACCATGTGTGACTGCTGTCCCCACAGTCACAGAGGATGAAGAGCACGCAGATGCACTTGATGGGGCAGGCGGTGGTTGCACAGGCACGCTAGTCCGCATTGTAGCACAGTGAAATTCACATTGCAACTTATGCTTCATTTTAAGTCGTGTACAGGGTGGGCTCCCCAGTATGCAGCAAAACCAGGCAACAGGAAAAGGACTCTAGTCAGTTGCGTTGATAAATGATTGTTTAACTTTACCAAAACAAACTATAAGAACCATGCATACAATTAAAATAATTGAACAATCTATTCTGTTGCCTACTACCTGCTAATCCCTCTGTGTAGCAGTAATTGTGTGTTTGTGCGTGTGTGTGTGTGTGTGTGTGTGCGAACACGACTTACCAGTGGCTCATCACAAGAGCTTCCAAGTTATCTACCTAAACATAGACAAAACACATGACCCCCCCTGAATACCCTTGTTAGCTGAAGCCTCACAGATATTGCAGATGATAACAGTGTGAATGCAAACCACACAGCTCTGCAACACAGTCATGGAAATCTTGAAAAGCAACAGTCAATGCAAACATGTGTTGCTGTCCCTCTATGATTTAAACTGTACGTGACAATTTGACAGTGCAGAGGCAGCAAGTCTTATTGTCTATATAGTCGGCCTACCCAGAACAGATATGTGTTTTGCTAATAAAACAAAGTGTTTTGTGCCCGCATTATTGTCTGGGCACAGCCTACCGTACCCGGGTACTGTGATGTCCAGTTGCCAGAAATACAGACTTTACGCTCCTCTCACGGTAAACAGTATAGACAGCACTGTAAGAATGTTGGTCTGTGGCACAGGATGCTGCTCACTGACGTTACAGTGCTCATCATCAAAGTACAACACAACTCCCCTCACAATTGAACAAAGTGTTTCCGCGGTTGCTCCTTGCTGTAACACACACCTTTAGCTTTTCATTCTGTTCATAGACAGCATCTCCAAGTCCACCCCCAAAGAGCAATTTTCTATTGCTATAGTGACCAAAGGCAGATCCAAAAAAACAGCAGCCCCTTGTGTGTAGTCTGCAACAATGCATGCAATGAACGGCAAATAAGCATATTGCGTTGACAGTTGCTAAAGCTGAGCAATACACCTTCACGCTGTCAATTCATATCCATGTGATACTTCATGGAGGAAGTACTCAAAAGTGTGAGTTTTTGCCTTCTACTTACAGATTGTTGACAAATCTTACAGATTCCATGACTTGGGTGATCCTTTGCGATGTCCAAAAATTCACAGGCTAGGAAAGGCTTACAGCCCATGCAACCTACATAGCCAACACGACATCTGCTCAGAGTCAAAGTTGTGGTCCAGGATTCAGTTGTTGACGTGCTTCCAGTACTTTGTCTCTGGCCAGGAAGACGCAACGTAACCTCGTCGTCAGTAGCATCCTCCTCCACCTCCTCTGCTGACCTCATCGACTGGCTGACTTTGGTTTGACAGTAAGTGTTGTCTCCAACCTCATCAATAACCCTGTGTGTTTTCATTCCCCTCGTCCTGAGTCCTCCGAGACAACCTCTTCCTGCCCTGACCGAATAGTAAAGTTGTCCTTCCAATCAGGTATCTGTGCTCCTCATCATGTTCCCCATTGTCTCCACCAGGAGGATTTACTATTTGGAAATGAGGGTGTAGATTAGGCTCAGCACCTTCTTCATCGGGGCCTGGATCTCAGTCACAAAGCTTCAGGCTATCTGCGCAGATCATTTCCCCTGTCTCATGGAACTCGCTACCTCAACACGTTAGATTATCTGCTACACACGCAAGCTTCAAACTAAATCTGAAAACTCATCTGTTCAGAAATGACTATAACATTCAATGACACCACCACCATACGTACTTGACGCTCAACCTAAACAACTCCTACTGTCTCCTCCCAAAAATCCTTTAGAATGTAATCCCGCAAGGGCAGGGCCCTCTTCCCTCTGTACCAGTCTGTCTATAGTTACTTGTATATGTATTCTGTATGTAACCCCCTTCTCATGTACAGCACCATGGAATCAATGGTGCTCTATAAATCAATAATGATAAAAATAATAATAACTTCCTTGTCTGTACTCATTGCAGCTTTGGAGCAGACCTCTGATTCCCAGGCTATAGTGCGACTGAACAGCTATGCAAACTCAACCATCTCTGTCACCCCATACTCAGCAGGGCTGGTGGAAACTTGAGAGCTGTTAGGAAGCAAGTGCGATTGGATTGACACCACAGAGGAATGGAGTATTTGGGATCTTGAAATTGGGGTGGAGGAGAGGCCACTTTATGGAGCAATTCAGATCCATTGAAGCAGCTGCTGATTTGGCCTCATCTACATTTGTTAGCGATGGTCGTGTCCATGAAAAAAGGGATCATATCAGATTATCCATGGGAAGAAGTACACCTGTTCTTTTGGATGTTATTTGTTGTTACAAAACGGTGACGCCTTAAATGCAAGCAGCCTGCTGCGGTTTCAGTTGCGCCCAGGCATCAGCTGCCATTTAGGCCTGTGCCTCGGGTTGTCCAGCTGGCTGCTTTCTCCTCCACGTGTAAGTGTGGAGAGGCAGCTAGTGCGCATGCGTGTGACGAATTACCCCAGCCGCAGCCTAACTCCAGTGTTTCAACAAGAAGTGTGTATCAAACACACACACACACACTGGAGTACTTTTTTCCATAAAATGTAACAAACTTTATTTAGAACAATAGAAATATACATATATGAGAATTAAAAATACAATTATTCATCAATTTATATAGGTATAAGGAGGACTTCTTTATGGGTAAGCTTTAAGATGATTTGGTTGCAATTTGTGTACAATGTATTAGCTACCCTTGGTTAGCGTAGGAGCTCCTTTCTCTCTTTCTTCTACATATACACAGTATATTTATAATATTGGTTTACTCTTTGGATTGAGAGATCCATTTGTGCATTGCTGCTATTATGCAGACTGTGTCTATAGATTGGGCACATACGTGTACTGATGTGGGGGGTGATTGCTAGTAGAAGTCCTCCTTATACCTATATAAATTGATGAATAATTGTATTTTTAATTCTCATATATGTATATTTCTATTGTTCTAAATAAAGTTTGTTACATTTTATGGAAAAAAGTACTCCAGTGTGTGTGTGTGTGTGTTTGATACACACTTCTTGTTGAACTATATAGATGGAGTTTTTCCGGCTGACTAATCCTATACTAGGGGAATTATAACCATTGTGGGTGACATTATGTATTCACTATATTCTCCTCTCTGGTCTTTGATCGTGTTTGTACTAACTCCAGTGTTTCGCCTAGTGAGTATGCTCAGCCTGACTGTGCCATTCCTGAGGCTAAGTCTTAATTTCGGGCTACAGCGCATGCTCCCACACTTAGTGCGAAAAGCCTCTTTGCACAGGTACTTGCACTCCGTGACGGGTCTAAGTCCTGTGTTGTGCATAGACACCATGCTAAAGCTGATAGTCTTTTTTCAGAGACTGTATTTCATGCAACTGGCTATGGTCAGGCACTTACTGCATCAGAAACTAGGTCCGGTAATGAACTCTTTGGCCCTGCCCGTGATGTGGGGGGCCCATTTAGACCACAGGGCATCAGGTGTCCTGACGATGTGGCCAGGCCACTCGCAAATGGCTTGCAGAGGCCCGCCCCTATGACTTGTCACCTCATTATTGATGGTCAGACGATGACTGGTGAGGTGTTTGGGTCATGACAGCCATGAGGTCATCATTGAAGTTGCGGTTCCAAATAGGACGCTAGTTATGCCACTCATGACGTGTCACTCTGCTTTTGTCTCCAGGAGGTGCATTGTGGTCCGCCCTGGTTTGGGGCGGACCCAGGTTATAGAAGGTGCTGGAGACAACAAGGAGGTGCGCAGTCTTCTATTATGCTCCGAAAGAGCACACCTCCATGTGTTGAACCCATTGTGGCTTTAGGCCAGAGGTAGGCAGGGATAGGGCGTTGATGCAGGCCGCCACCACAGTTGGTAACGCAGAACGGTTAAGACCAGCTCCTGTCCTACAAGTCCTGCTTGTGCAGCCCAGTGGCATTAACAGGCCTGCTGCTGCTGATGCGCCTGCTGTTCACAGGTGTGGCCCCAATGCACACGGTCAGCGTACTGAATGGCCCCTGTGATGTTAACAGGGAGTTCCTGGGCTGGGTGAGCGTGTGGACCCTGTGACGCTAACAGGGCTCCCAGTCTCAAGATCCGAGTGGCGTCTAACTTGGTTCAGGCTACTATTAGTTTCATAGCCACACAGCTCTGTATCCTCCACCGAACCTTCCAGTTGCCAACCTCTCCTTTTCCATCTGGGAGCACGGTGGACACTGACTGCTGATGGGGATATATACCTTTCTCTTTCTTTTCTTATTAATTTTCGTTATATAGCTGTAACATAGTATATACCACCTTATCCAAATCTGCCAGTCCCACCGTAACAGATGGTGTTTCTTCATCAAATGTTACTTTTGCTTAACCACCAAACCCACGGACCAAAACTTTTTTCCCCTTTCCAACACACCTGTTCCCCTTTTCACCCGCATCGGTCCTTTTTCAACTCATTTTGTATATGACCAAAAGTGCAACTCTGCAGGGACACCGTACTCAATGGCATCTCAGCACAACAGCCACCCCTCGGTCCCTCAGATGTGGACAAGTAAAAGACCATTTCCTCCTATCCATGACAAACCGTTGAGATTCACTCTGTGCAGCACTGGTGTTTAGTGGAAAAGCAGATCGAAGATTGCGTAACACCTTCTGAAGATACTCCTGTACACGTGCGTCCCTTTATATGGCAGGAATTATTTCGCCAAATTTTGTCTTGTACCGGGGATCTAACAGTGTGGCAACCCAGTAGTTAGCATTACTTCGAATTCGTACAATCCGAGGGTCATGTTGTAGGTAGTGCAGCAAGAAGACGCTCATGTGTCTTGTGCATCCAGGAGGACCAAGTCCTTGGTGTGTTGGTGGCAGAGAGGTGAGAATCGTGCCTCCTTCCTCTGCCCTCTCCCCCCAACCTCGCACAACCGAAATGTGAGCAAGCTCTCACTCATCTGCTGAGTCTTCCATGTCCATCGCAAGTTCGTCCTCCATTTCTTCATGGCTCCTGCACCTTCCTCAACAATTTTTGCTGATACTATGCGCCCTTGTTAATCCCTATCCCCCACCATAACTGCTGCCTAGGTGCCGCTTACCGTATGGACCTTGTAGATCTTATTATCCCTTCTGCATATGACTCCTCCTGTACTTCCTCACCTTCCTCTTGGACCAATACCTGACTCCGAATAATGCTTACAGTGTGCTCCATCATGTAGGTGACCAGAATTGTCACGCTGAGAATGGCATTGCCAGTGCTAAACATCTTCGTCGACATTTGGAAACTGTGTAGAAGGGTGCATAGGTCCTTGATCTGACACCTTTCCAGCAGCGTGATCTGCACCACCTCTGGATCAAGTTAGCCCAGGGTATACGTCATACCGTATTTCAGCAGGGCTCTGCGGTGCTGCCACACACGCTGCGACATGTGCAGATTCCAATTCCTGCGTGTCGGAACATCGCATTTCCGGCGTTTAACTGCCAAACCCTAAGACTTCCGGAGCGATGAAAGTTGTTGAGCTGCTGGGTGCGAAGGATGAAAGTGAGCACATAGCAGCGTGCCCGCTGCACAAGGCCATGTAGGCCGGGATGGTATTTTAAAAATTGCTGGAGAATCAGATTCAACACGTGAGCCATACAAGGCCCGTGTGTCACATTGCCCTGACGAAGGGCCGCAGACAGGTTTGCATCATTGCCGCACACGGCTTTTAAGTCACCAACGTAGTCCACTCAATCAATTTGTACTCTGGTCCCAATGGGAAGACACCACACCCTTTTTTAGGCCCCTCCTGTCTGCAGACCACTGCCAGACAAAGCTATGAACCTCTTGTTACTGTTACCCCCAGTTCAGTTTTATGAGTTTGTGTGCTTGTTACCTGACTACGTTTCCTGCTTGCTGTTTATGTACCTCGTTGGCCGATCCGCATTTCACCTCTGCTTGTTTTCTGATTAAGTCCTGGCCATCCCATTCTGTTCCTCTTCCTCAATTAATGTTTTTGAACCTGCATGACTACTATTCTCTGGAACTGCAGCCTTCCACAGGTATTGATCAACGTGGGCCCTGTGTAATTCCAAATCACTGTATAGGAGTTAAAGGGTTTCAGGGTTCTGGGTGTCCAGCTTGGTGAGAGGCTTGCCTCTAGCCTATCCTTTACAGCCCATCTGAGTGTGTCGATCCAGGCAGGCGTTACACCGTGCCCTCTGCAGAAGGCCATGTAGGCAGGGATAGTGTTTTAAAAATTGCTGGACAACCAGGTTCAACACGTGAGCCATACAAGGCACGTGTGTCACATTGCCCTGAAGAAGGGTCGCAGACTGGTTTGCATCATTGTCGCACCCGACCTTCCCTGACTGCTGGTTGACTTTAGACAACCATTGATGAAACTCGGTCTCACTCTCCAGAGCTAACCGTCCACAATTCCTCAGCGGTGTCTCACATTTCCCCTACATTTCAAAGTAAACATTTGACCGCATGATGGCCTTGAGCTCTGCTGCCAGCATAGTAAGGAGGTGTGTGGGATTCCTTGGGCGCAGTTACAAGGAAGGGTGGCCTGACCACACAGGGTTTGGGCCGAGGTGGAGGACCCACACGAGGTTGAGGAGGCAGAAGCAGTGGAGCAACTTGTACATACAGAGGAAGGATTGACACACAAGTCGTGGGGACGGCAAGACTTGTACAGCAAACCCTTCTCCATCTCTCACCATAGTTACCCAGTGCCCAGTCAGCAACATGTAACTCCCCGGTCCATGCTTACTGGTCCAAGTATCTGTGTTGAAATGCACCCTGTCACTCAGAGTTTCTCAAGGAATCGGTGAGGTTGTGTGGGACCTACTGTGGTAGCGCGGGCACGCCTTTCTTGGAAAAGGGGTGATGACTGGCCATCGGCTCTTGGGGCACTGCAATGGGCATAAGGTCTCGAAAATCCTCGGTCTCAAAAGGGTGTAAAGGCAGCCTTTCTGTTGCCAACAAGTTGCAGATGATGAAACTCAACCTCTTAGGCATGTCATGCCCTTCGAAAATCATGTAAAACATAGCGAGGGGACTCCAACCACAGTCTCCCTCGTTTCCACTAATTGGGCCACACACACCCCACTTGACTGGCATCAGTTGACCCCCATTTTCAAGATGAAAAAGATGCTTTGCATGAAGCACTCTCAAAAATACGCGTGCCTTTCCCGTCCCCTGGCTGACCCAGGGGAAGAAAAGTCCTCTGAGAGCCATGACTTGTTCATATTGGTTCTTTTGGAAACACAGCGAGGGGACTCCAACCACAGTCTCCCTCGTTTCCACTAATTGGGCCACACACCCCCCACTTGACTGGCATCAGTTGACCCCCATTTTCAAGATGAAAAAGATGCTTTGCATGAAGCACTCTCAAAAATACGCGTGCCTTTGCCGTCCCCTGGCTGACCCAGGGGAAGAAAAGTCCTCTGAGAGCCATGACTTGTTCATCTTGGTTCTTTTAGAAACACAGCGAGGGGACTCCAACCACAGTCTCCCTTGTTTCCACTAATTGGGCCACACACCCCCCACTTGACTGGCATCAGTTGACCCCCATTTTCAAGATGAAAAAGATGCTTTGCATGAAGCACTCTCAAAAATACGCGTGCCTTTGCCGTCCCCTGGCTCACCCAGGGGAAGAAAAGTCCTCTGAGAGCCATGACTTGTTCATCTTGGTTCTTTTAGAAACACAGCGAGGGGACTCCAACCACAGTCTCCCTCGTTTCCACTAATTGGGCCACACACACCCCACTTGACTGGCATCAGTTGACCCCCATTTTCAAGATGAAAAAGATGCTTTGCATGAAGCACTCTCAAAAATACGCGTGCCTTTGCCGTCCCCTGGCTGACCCAGGGGAAGAAAAGTCCTCTGAGAGCCATGACTTGTTCATCTTGGTTCTTTTAGAAACACAGCGAGGGGACTCCAACCACAGTCTCCCTTGTTTCCACTAATTGGGCCACACACACCCCACTTGACTGGCATCAGTTGACCCCCATTTTCAAGATGAAAAAGATGCTTTGCATGAAGCACTCTCAAAAATACGCGTGCCTTTGCCGTCCCCTGACTGACCCAGGGGAAGAAAAGTCCTCTGAGAGCCATGACTTGTTCATCTTGGTTCTTTTAGAAACACAGCGAGGGGACTCCAACCACAGTCTCCCTCGTTTCCACTAATTGGGCCACACACACCCCACTTGACTGGCATCAGTTGACCCCCATTTTCAAGATGAAAAAGATGCTTTGCATGAAGCACTCTCAAAAATACGCGTGCCTTTGCCGTCCCCTGGCTGACCCAGGGGAAGAAAAGTCCTCTGAGAGCCATGACTTGTTCATCTTGGTTCTTTTAGAAACACAGCGAGGGGACTCCAACCACAGTCTCCCTCGTTTCCACTAATTGGGCCACACACAACCCACTTGACTGGCATCAGTTGACCCCCATTTTCAAGATGAAAAAGATGCTTTGCATGAAGCACTCTCAAAAAAACGCATGCCTTTCCCGTCCCCTGGCTGACCCAGGGGAAGAAAAGTCCTCTGAGAGCCATGACTTGTTCATCTTGGTTCTTTTAGAAACACAGCGAGTAGACTCCAACCACAGTCTCCCTCGTTTCCACTAATTGGGTCACTCACACCCCACTTGACTGGCATCAGTTGACCCCCATTTTCAAGATGAAAAAGATGCTTTGCATGAAGCACTTTCAAAAATACGCGTGCCTTTCCCGTCCCCTGGCTGACCCAGGGGAAGGAAAGTCCTCTGAGAGCCATGACTTGTTCATCCTGGTTCTTTTAGAAACACAGCGAGGGGACTCCAACCACAGTCTCCCTCGTTTCCACTAATTGGGCCACACACACCCCACTTGACTGGCATCAGTTGACCCAATTTTCAAGATGAAAAAGATGCTTTGCATGAAGCACTCTCAAAAATACGCGTGCCTTTCCCGTCCCCTGGCTGACCCAGGGGAAGAAAAGTCCTCTGAGAGCCATGACTTGTTCATCTTGGTTCTTTTAGAAACACAGCGAGGGGACTCCAACCACAGTCTCCCTTGTTTCCACTAATTGGGCCACACACCCCCCACTTGACTGGCATCAGTTGACCCCCATTTTCAAGATGAAAAAGATGCTTTGCATGAAGCACTCTCAAAAATACGCGTGCCTTTGCCGTCCCCTGGCTCACCCAGGGGAAGAAAAGTCCTCTGAGAGCCATGACTTGTTCATCTTGGTTCTTTTAGAAACACAGCGAGGGGACTCCAACCACAGTCTCCCTCGTTTCCACTAATTGGGCCACACACACCCCACTTGACTGGCATCAGTTGACCCCCATTTTCAAGATGAAAAAGATGCTTTGCATGAAGCACTCTCAAAAATACGCGTGCCTTTGCCGTCCCCTGACTGACCCAGGGGAAGAAAAGTCCTCTGAGAGCCATGACTTGTTCATCTTGGTTCTTTTAGAAACACAGCGAGGGGACTCCAACCACAGTCTCCCTCGTTTCCACTAATTGGGCCACACACACCCCACTTGACTGGCATCAGTTGACCCCCATTTTCAAGATGAAAAAGATGCTTTGCATGAAGCACTCTCAAAAATACGCGTGCCTTTGCCGTCCCCTGGCTGACCCAGGGGAAGAAAAGTCCTCTGAGAGCCATGACTTGTTCATCTTGGTTCTTTTAGAAACACAGCGAGGGGACTCCAACCACAGTCTCCCTCGTTTCCACTAATTGGGCCACACACACCCCACTTGACTGGCATCAGTTGACCCCCATTTTCAAGATGAAAAAGATGCTTTGCATGAAGCACTCTCAAAAATACGCATGCCTTTCCCGTCCCCTGGCTGACCCAGGGGAAGAAAAGTCCTCTGAGAGCCATGACTTGTTCATCTTGGTTCTTTTAGAAACACAGCGAGGGGACTCCAACCACAGTCTCCCTCGTTTCCACTAATTGGGTCACTCACACCCCACTTGACTGGCATCAGTTGACCCCCATTTTCAAGATGAAAAAGATGCTTTGCATGAAGCACTCTCAAAAATACGCGTGCCTTTCCCGTCCCCTGGCTGACCCAGGGGAAGGAAAGTCCTCTGAGAGCCATGACTTGTTCATCTTGGTTCTTTTAGAAACACAGCGAGGGGACTCCAACCACAGTCTCCCTCGTTTCCACTAATTGGGCCACACACACCCCACTTGACTGGCATCAGTTGACCCAATTTTCAAGATGAAAAAGATGCTTTGCATGAAGCACTCTCAAAAATACGCGTGCCTTTCCCGTCCCCTGGCTGACCCAGGGGAAGAAAAGTCCTCTGAGAGCCATGACTTGTTCATCTTGGTTCTTTTAGAAACACAGCGAGGGGACTCCAACCACAGTCTCCCTCGTTTCCACTAATTGGGCCACACACACCCCACTTGACTGGCATCAGTTGACCCCCATTTTCAAGATGAAAAAGATGCTTTGCATGAAGCACTCTCAAAAATACGCGTGCCTTTGCCGTCCCCTGACTGACCCAGGGGAAGAAAAGTCCTCTGAGAGCCATGACTTGTTCATCTTGGTTCTTTTAGAAACACAGCGAGGGGACTCCAACCACAGTCTCCCTCGTTTCCACTAATTGGGCCACACACACCCCACTTGACTGGCATCAGTTGACCCCCATTTTCAAGATGAAAAAGATGCTTTGCATGAAGCACTCTCAAAAATACGCGTGCCTTTGCCGTCCCCTGGCTGACCCAGGGGAAGAAAAGTCCTCTGAGAGCCATGACTTGTTCATCTTGGTTCTTTTAGAAACACAGCGAGGGGACTCCAACCACAGTCTCCCTCGTTTCCACTAATTGGGCCACACACACCCCACTTGACTGGCATCAGTTGACCCCCATTTTCAAGATGAAAAAGATGCTTTGCATGAAGCACTCTCAAAAATACGCATGCCTTTCCCGTCCCCTGGCTGACCCAGGGGAAGAAAAGTCCTCTGAGAGCCATGACTTGTTCATCTTGGTTCTTTTAGAAACACAGCGAGGGGACTCCAACCACAGTCTCCCTCGTTTCCACTAATTGGGTCACTCACACCCCACTTGACTGGCATCAGTTGACCCCCATTTTCAAGATGAAAAAGATGCTTTGCATGAAGCACTCTCAAAAATACGCGTGCCTTTCCCGTCCCCTGGCTGACCCAGGGGAAGGAAAGTCCTCTGAGAGCCATGACTTGTTCATCTTGGTTCTTTTAGAAACACAGCGAGGGGACTCCAACCACAGTCTCCCTCGTTTCCACTAATTGGGCCACACACACCCCACTTGACTGGCATCAGTTGACCCAATTTTCAAGATGAAAAAGATGCTTTGCATGAAGCACTCTCAAAAATACGCGTGCCTTTCCCGTCCCCTGGCTGACCCAGGGGAAGAAAAGTCCTCTGAGAGCCATGACTTGTTCATCTTGGTTCTTTTAGAAACACAGCGAGGGGACTCCAACCACAGTCTCCCTCGTTTCCACTAATTGGGCCACACACACCCCACTTGACTGGCATCAGTTGACCCCCATTTTCAAGATGAAAAAGATGCTTTGCATGAAGCACTCTCAAAAATACGCGTGCCTTTCCCGTCCCCTGGCTGACCCAGGGGAAGAAAAGTCCTCTGAGAGCCATGACTTGTTCATCTTGGTTCTTTTAGAAACACAGCGAGGGGACTCCAACCACAGTCTCCCTCGTTTCCACTAATTGGGCCACACACACCCCACTTGACTGGCATCAGTTGACCCCCATTTTCAAGATGAAAAAGATGCTTTGCATGAAGCACTCTCAAAAATACGCGTGCCTTTCCCGTCCCCTGGCTGACCCAGGGGAAGAAAAGTCCTCTGAGAGCCATGACTTGTTCATCTTGGTTCTTTTAGAAACACAGCAAGGGGACTCCAACCACAGTCTCCCTCGTTTCCACTAATTGGGCCACACACACCCCACTTGACTGGCATCAGTTGACCCCCATTTTCAACATGAAAAAGATGCTTTGCATGAAGCACTCTCAAAAATACGCATGCCTTTCCCGTCCCCTGGCTGACCCAGGGGAAGAAAAGTCCTCTGAGAGCCATGACTTGTTCATCTTGGTTCTTTTAGAAACACAGCGAGGGGACTCCAACCACAGTCTCCCTCGTTTCCACTAATTGGGTCACTCACACCCCACTTGACTGGCATCAGTTGACCCCCATTTTCAAGATGAAAAAGATGCTTTGCATGAAGCACTCTCAAAAATACGCGTGCCTTTCCCGTCCCCTGGCTGACCCAGGGGAAGGAAAGTCCTCTGAGAGCCATGACTTGTTCATCTTGGTTCTTTTAGAAACACAGCGAGGGGACTCCAACCACAGTCTCCCTCGTTTCCACTAATTGGGCCACACACACCCCACTTGACTGGCATCAGTTGACCCAATTTTCAAGATGAAAAAGATGCTTTGCATGAAGCACTCTCAAAAATACGCGTGCCTTTCCCGTCCCCTGGCTGACCCAGGGGAAGAAAAGTCCTCTGAGAGCCATGACTTGTTCATCTTGGTTCTTTTAGAAACACAGCGAGGGGACTCCAACCACAGTCTCCCTCGTTTCCACTAATTGGGCCACACACACCCCACTTGACTGGCATCAGTTGACCCCCATTTTCAAGATGAAAAAGATGCTTTGCATGAAGCACTCTCAAAAATACGCGTGCCTTTCCCGTCCCCTGGCTGACCCAGGGGAAGAAAAGTCCTCTGAGAGCCATGACTTGTTCATCTTGGTTCTTTTAGAAACACAGCGAGGGGACTCCAACCACAGTCTCCCTCGTTTCCACTAATTGGGCCACACACACCCCACTTGACTGGCATCAGTTGACCCCCATTTTCAAGATGAAAAAGATGCTTTGCATGAAGCACTCTCAAAAATACGCGTGCCTTTCCCGTCCCCTGGCTGACCCAGGGGAAGAAAAGTCCTCTGAGAGCCATGACTTGTTCATCTTGGTTCTTTTAGAAACACAGCAAGGGGACTCCAACCACAGTCTCCCTTTGTTTCCACTAATTGGGCCACACACACCCCACTTGACTGGCATCAGTTGACCCAATTTTCAAGATGAAAAAGATGCTTTGCATGAAGCACTCTCAAAAATACGCGTGCCTTTCCCGTCCCCTGGCTGACCCAGGGGAAGAAAAGTCCTCTGAGAGCCATGACTTGTTCATCTTGGTTCTTTTAGAAACACAGCGAGGGGACTCCAACCACAGTCTCCCTTGTTTCCACTAATTGGGCCACACACCCCCCACTTGACTGGCATCAGTTGACCCCCATTTTCAAGATGAAAAAGATGCTTTGCATGAAGCACTCTCAAAAATACGCGTGCCTTTGCCGTCCCCTGGCTCACCCAGGGGAAGAAAAGTCCTCTGAGAGCCATGACTTGTTCATCTTGGTTCTTTTAGAAACACAGCGAGGGGACTCCAACCACAGTCTCCCTCGTTTCCACTAATTGGGCCACACACACCCCACTTGACTGGCATCAGTTGACCCCCATTTTCAAGATGAAAAAGATGCTTTGCATGAAGCACTCTCAAAAATACGCGTGCCTTTGCCGTCCCCTGACTGACCCAGGGGAAGAAAAGTCCTCTGAGAGCCATGACTTGTTCATCTTGGTTCTTTTAGAAACACAGCGAGGGGACTCCAACCACAGTCTCCCTCGTTTCCACTAATTGGGCCACACACACCCCACTTGACTGGCATCAGTTGACCCCCATTTTCAAGATGAAAAAGATGCTTTGCATGAAGCACTCTCAAAAATACGCGTGCCTTTGCCGTCCCCTGGCTGACCCAGGGGAAGAAAAGTCCTCTGAGAGCCATGACTTGTTCATCTTGGTTCTTTTAGAAACACAGCGAGGGGACTCCAACCACAGTCTCCCTCGTTTCCACTAATTGGGCCACACACACCCCACTTGACTGGCATCAGTTGACCCCCATTTTCAAGATGAAAAAGATGCTTTGCATGAAGCACTCTCAAAAATACGCATGCCTTTCCCGTCCCCTGGCTGACCCAGGGGAAGAAAAGTCCTCTGAGAGCCATGACTTGTTCATCTTGGTTCTTTTAGAAACACAGCGAGGGGACTCCAACCACAGTCTCCCTCGTTTCCACTAATTGGGTCACTCACACCCCACTTGACTGGCATCAGTTGACCCCCATTTTCAAGATGAAAAAGATGCTTTGCATGAAGCACTCTCAAAAATACGCGTGCCTTTCCCGTCCCCTGGCTGACCCAGGGGAAGGAAAGTCCTCTGAGAGCCATGACTTGTTCATCTTGGTTCTTTTAGAAACACAGCGAGGGGACTCCAACCACAGTCTCCCTCGTTTCCACTAATTGGGCCACACACACCCCACTTGACTGGCATCAGTTGACCCAATTTTCAAGATGAAAAAGATGCTTTGCATGAAGCACTCTCAAAAATACGCGTGCCTTTGCCGTCCCCTGACTGACCCAGGGGAAGAAAAGTCCTCTGAGAGCCATGACTTGTTCATCTTGGTTCTTTTAGAAACACAGCGAGGGGACTCCAACCACAGTCTCCCTCGTTTCCACTAATTGGGCCACACACACCCCACTTGACTGGCATCAGTTGACCCCCATTTTCAAGATGAAAAAGATGCTTTGCATGAAGCACTCTCAAAAATACGCGTGCCTTTGCCGTCCCCTGGCTGACCCAGGGGAAGAAAAGTCCTCTGAGAGCCATGACTTGTTCATCTTGGTTCTTTTAGAAACACAGCGAGGGGACTCCAACCACAGTCTCCCTCGTTTCCACTAATTGGGCCACACACACCCCACTTGACTGGCATCAGTTGACCCCCATTTTCAAGATGAAAAAGATGCTTTGCATGAAGCACTCTCAAAAATACGCATGCCTTTCCCGTCCCCTGGCTGACCCAGGGGAAGAAAAGTCCTCTGAGAGCCATGACTTGTTCATCTTGGTTCTTTTAGAAACACAGCGAGGGGACTCCAACCACAGTCTCCCTCGTTTCCACTAATTGGGTCACTCACACCCCACTTGACTGGCATCAGTTGACCCCCATTTTCAAGATGAAAAAGATGCTTTGCATGAAGCACTCTCAAAAATACGCGTGCCTTTCCCGTCCCCTGGCTGACCCAGGGGAAGGAAAGTCCTCTGAGAGCCATGACTTGTTCATCTTGGTTCTTTTAGAAACACAGCGAGGGGACTCCAACCACAGTCTCCCTCGTTTCCACTAATTGGGCCACACACACCCCACTTGACTGGCATCAGTTGACCCAATTTTCAAGATGAAAAAGATGCTTTGCATGAAGCACTCTCAAAAATACGCGTGCCTTTCCCGTCCCCTGGCTGACCCAGGGGAAGAAAAGTCCTCTGAGAGCCATGACTTGTTCATCTTGGTTCTTTTAGAAACACAGCGAGGGGACTCCAACCACAGTCTCCCTCGTTTCCACTAATTGGGCCACACACACCCCACTTGACTGGCATCAGTTGACCCCCATTTTCAAGATGGAAAAGATGCTTTGCATGAAGCACTCTCAAAAATACGCGTGCCTTTCCCGTCCCCTGGCTGACCCAGGGGAAGAAAAGTCCTCTGAGAGCCATGACTTGTTCATCTTGGTTCTTTTAGAAACACAGCGAGGGGACTCCAACCACAGTCTCCCTCGTTTCCACTAATTGGGCCACACACACCCCACTTGACTGGCATCAGTTGACCCCCATTTTCAAGATGAAAAAGATGCTTTGCATGAAGCACTCTCAAAAATACGCGTGCCTTTCCCGTCCCCTGGCTGACCCAGGGGAAGAAAAGTCCTCTGAGAGCCATGACTTGTTCATCTTGGTTCTTTTAGAAACACAGCAAGGGGACTCCAACCACAGTCTCCCTCGTTTCCACTAATTGGGCCACACACACCCCACTTGACTGGCATCAGTTGACCCCCATTTTCAAGATGAAAAAGATGCTTTGCATGAAGCACTCTCAAAAATACGCATGCCTTTCCCGTCCCCTGGCTGACCCAGGGGAAGAAAAGTCCTCTGAGAGCCATGACTTGTTCATCTTGGTTCTTTTAGAAACACAGCGAGGGGACTCCAACCACAGTCTCCCTCGTTTCCACTAATTGGGTCACTCACACCCCACTTGACTGGCATCAGTTGACCCCCATTTTCAAGATGAAAAAGATGCTTTGCATGAAGCACTCTCAAAAATACGCGTGCCTTTCCCGTCCCCTGGCTGACCCAGGGGAAGGAAAGTCCTCTGAGAGCCATGACTTCTTCATCTTGGTTCTTTTAGAAACACAGCGAGGGGACTCCAACCACAGTCTCCCTCGTTTCCACTAATTGGGCCACACACACCCCACTTGACTGGCATCAGTTGACCCAATTTTCAAGATGAAAAAGATGCTTTGCATGAAGCACTCTCAAAAATACGCGTGCCTTTCCCGTCCCCTGGCTGACCCAGGGGAAGAAAAGTCCTCTGAGAGCCATGACTTGTTCATCTTGGTTCTTTTAGAAACACAGCGAGGGGACTCCAACCACAGTCTCCCTCGTTTCCACTAATTGGGCCACACACACCCCACTTGACTGGCATCAGTTGACCCCCATTTTCAAGATGAAAAAGATGCTTTGCATGAAGCACTCTCAAAAATACGCGTGCCTTTCCCGTCCCCTGGCTGACCCAGGGGAAGAAAAGTCCTCTGAGAGCCATGACTTGTTCATCTTGGTTCTTTTAGAAACACAGCGAGGGGACTCCAACCACAGTCTCCCTCGTTTCCACTAATTGGGCCACACACACCCCACTTGACTGGCATCAGTTGACCCCCATTTTCAAGATGAAAAAGATGCTTTGCATGAAGCACTCTCAAAAATACGCGTGCCTTTCCCGTCCCCTGGCTGACCCAGGGGAAGAAAAGTCCTCTGAGAGCCATGACTTGTTCATCTTGGTTCTTTTAGAAACACAGCAAGGGGACTCCAACCACAGTCTCCCTTTGTTTCCACTAATTGGGCCACACACACCCCACTTGACTGGCATCAGTTGACCTCCATTTTCAAGATGAAAAAGATGCTTTGCATGAAGCACTCTCAAAAATACGTGTGCCTTTCGCCTCCCCTGGCTGACCCAGGGGAAGAAAAGTCCTCTGAGAGCCATGACTTGTTCATCTTGGTTCTTTTAGAAACACAGCGAGGGGACTCCAACCACAGTCTCCCTCGTTTCCACTAATTGGGCCACACACACCCCACTTGACTGACATCAGTTGCCCCCCCTTTTCAAAATGAAAAAGATGCTTTGCATGAAGCACTCTCAAAAATACGCCTGCCTTTCGCCTCCCCTGGATGACCCAGGGGAAGAAAAGTCCTCTGAGAGCCATGTCCACATTGTCAGTGGACAAACGCATGTACTTATCTGTCAGCAGACCGCCAGCAGCACTGAAGACAGGTTCCGAGAGAACGCTGGCTGCAGTACACGACAAGATCCCCAAGGTGTACGTGGCGAGCTCAGGCAATTTATCCAGATTGAAAGCCTAAAATGAGCAGGGCTCAAGTTGCACAATAATGGAATCGATGTTTCCTTGCATATACTCATATATCTGTGTGTCCTCCTCTTTTTCCTTGTCCAGCTGTTTTGTTTTCGCATGAGTATATGTCCTTGTCACTTTCCCATGTGTTTGTGTTGTGTTGTGAGTTGTTTGTCACCTTTTGGACACCTTTGAGGGTGTTTTCTAGGTGTTTTTATGTGTTTGTGATTGCCTGCCATTGTTTCCTATGCAGTTCGAGTTCGGTTCGTCGAACGTTCGACGAGCCGAACTCGAACGGGACCTCCGTTCGGCGAACCGACCTCGAGCCGAACCGGGACCGGTTCGCTCATCTCTAGTCTTCAGTGCTGCTGGGTGTGTGCTGACAGATAAGCGCACGCGTCTGTCCAGTGACAATGTGGACAGACTAACGTTCATCAAAATGAACAAGTCATGGATCCACAAGGAATTTACTACCCCTGTGTCATCCTGGGGAGAGTAAATGCTTGTGTATTTTGAATGTGCTTGATGCAAATCTAGCTGTGAAGTGTACAACTATGGCACAAGTGCTGCCACTGATGGGGTGTCTGTGTGGCCCAATTTTTGGAAAAAAGGGAGACTCCGCTTGGTGTAACCCTTGCTGTGTTTTTAAAAATGATCCAAGATGCACAGCGCTGGGATCAGGAAAGACTTTGCTACCTACCCTGGTGTCATCCTGGGGACGGTTAAGTATGGCGTATTTTTGAATGTGCTTGATGCAAATCTAGCTGTGAAGTGTACAAGTGGGGCACAAGTGCTGCCACTGAAGGGGTGGGTGTGTGTGTGTGGCCCAATTTTTGGAAAAAAGGGAGACTCCGCTTGGAGTAACCCTTGCTTACATTGTTTTTAAAAATGATCCAAGATGCACAGAGCTGGGATCAGGAAAGACTTTGCTACCTACCCCGGTGTCATCCTGGGGACGGTTAAGGATGGCGTATTTTTGAATGTGCTTGATGCAAATCTAGCTGTGAAGTGTACAACTGGGGCACAAGTGCTGCCACTGAAGGGGTGGGTGTGTGTGTGGCCCAATTTTTGGAAAAAAGGGAGACTCCGCTTGGAGTAACCCTTGCTTACATTGTTTTTAAAAATGATCCAAGATGCACAGAGCTGGGATCAGGAAAGACTTTGCTAGCTACCCCGGTGTCATCCTGGGGATGGTTAAGTATGGCGTATTTTTGAATGTGCTTGATGCAAATCTAGCTGTGAAGTGTACAACTGGGGCACAAGTGCTGCCACTGAAGGGGTGGGTGTGTGTGGGGCCCAATTTTTGGAAAAAAGGGAGACTCCGCTTGGAGTCACCTTGCGGTGTTTTACATGATTTTAGAAGGGCGTACCATGCCTATATCTGTGTCTCCTTCTCTTTTTCCTTGTCCTGCTCTTTTGTTTTCGCATGAGTATATGTCCTTGTCACTTTCCCATGTGTTTGTGTTGTGTTGTGAGTTGTTTGTCACCTTTTGGACACCTTTGAGGGTGTTTTCTAGGTGTTTTTATGTGTTTGTGATTGCCTGCCATTGTTTCCTATGCGGTTCGAGTGGTTCGTCGAACGTTCGCCGAACCGAACTCGAACGAGACCTCCGTTCGGCGAACCGAACTCAAGCCAAACCGCGACCGGTTCGCTCATCTCTAGTCTTGACTGCTGGGAAACCCCGGAGGTTCCCTTCGCTAACGGATTTGACCGGTTTTACGGCGACTCCTAGCCTGGTCGGGGTCTGTAGGTCCTGCCGAATGGTGCTGGCTTCTCTTCGCTCCCCGATCCGATACCGGCGGGCGACCGCCCGTCCCCGGTCCTTACGGTTCACATCAATCAGCCCCTCCTGCAGACGGTCACCACCGTCTGCCAACCTTGCTGTATGTGCCCGGGCCACGCACCCGGACACGGTCAGTCTGCTCCTCTACCACTTCACTCCTCAACTCCAAAAACTGATCTGCTTCCTTTTCCTGCCTCCAGGACTGCGAACTCCTCGGTGGGTGGGGCCAACCGCCTGGCCCAACCCCCTGGTGTGGACATCAACCCCTGGAGGGAGGCAACAAGGATTTTTGTTTGACTTTGGTGTGCCTAGCCGGGGTGTGGGGTGTGCTGTTGTAGTATCTGTGACGTCCTGGCTTATCCAGGGCGCCACATTCCCCCTTAGTAAAATGCAGACCATTCGCAGGCTTCCCGTCCATCACCGGTTTTATTTTTGTTAAGTGCAAGAGATAGAAAATGGTAAAAACATGTAAAAATCACAACATTTCACAACGGTCCGGCTTCCGCTCTTCTCCCACCCAAACAACCTGGCCCTGATGCTGCCCCTAAGAAGTGGGCAGCACCCCTTGACCCCAGTCCAGAACCAAGCTGCCCGAGCGGATACTGTCTCTTTCAGGGAACCCGCGTCCATGGGGACCCCTGAATCCCCGAAGGATCGCCACCGGTTACGGTAGTGGCGGGCCTGGGCCATCCATTTCCTCCAGGCCCATCCTCCCAAATCAGCCTCTCCGGAGGTGGTAACGGTTTCAAGCCAACAATTATTTACATTCCACCAGTTTGTGTTTGCCCTGCTAGTTCTCGGACTTGTCCGTAAGAAGTTCCTTACGCAACGGTTGCAGACAGTCCCTGCGGGGACTAGTTGCCGGCAACGGCCGGTTCAATCACGGTTCCAATCAGATAAACTTCGGTTGATCAATCTTATCATTCAAACACTCTTAACTCTACTGGTGGTACCAACGGGGACAACTGACGGCCCGGGTGGTCCTCCGGCAGGTAGGCATTGACGTCCCATCGGGCTATAAAGACTTCAGCCTCCAGGCCCGGCTCATATATAAATCCGTACCTCCGACGGACGTCAAACCTCCTCACCTGCCCCTCATAGATTGGGCCCCGTACGCGGAAGGTGGCCTGGCGGAGGCTCTCTTTCTCTCGAATCGTGCGGGTGACCAGCTCCGCCTTCCTCCTCTCCCTTTCTGCGATTTCCTGGCCCAGCGGGGTCTGTTCCCTGTCCCAGTAAGGGGCTACGGTGGGCCCCTGCGCACGGATCGGGCCCCGCGAAACCTCCTTCACGCTGGCCACTGCCAGTGTTCTGGGTGGCAGGTCCCGCGGTGTCATGGCCTGGGGTGCTGCCTTACAGCGGCGACCCGGCGTGGCCTCAGCCGAGGCATGGGTAACGGGTACAGGGGTCCTCTCCCGCTGAGCCTCCGCCTCCTCCTGCACGAGACGGGCTGCCGGGGGTGGTGCGGGGCCAGGCACGGTCACAGGGGCCTCCGGTGGACCTTTGCTAACGGGCTTAGCCTTTGGCTTCTTCCATGGAAGCGGTTCCAGGCGGTCACGGACTTCTGCTGCAGACCGGTCCGCCGGGGCGGATTGGCATTGTACCGCTACCGACTGTGGTGGTAGCGGGCCTAGTGACGGGGCAGCAGCAGCCAATACGGGTAGCGGGGGAGGTAGCAGGGTGAGCGGGTGTAGACCGGGCCCCTCGGCCGCGATGACCGACCCGCTAGGGGTACAGAGGCGTGGGTCACTTACCCGCTCTTCCAGAACTCTCTCCACCTTGCGTCTCCGTATGGCCGCCACCACCTCCGCCATGTCGGCCTCCCACTCCTCCAAGAGGAGCTGCACCCGGATATGCAGCCGTTGTTGTAGCTGGGCGGTCCGGACCTCCACCCACGCCGCGGTCCCGTGTGCGGGGGCTACGGTGCTGCGGGACGGTTGGTACATCGCTGTGGCGGCCTCTTCCAGGAACCAAAAGATAGCCGCAGGGTCCTGGCGTCCCTGCTTTTATAGCCGCGAGCTACATGCGGCCAGGCGCCATCCATCCCCCTTAGTCTTTTTCAGGCTCCTCCTCTACAGGGGCGGGGTTTTGGCTTTCGCGCCTCCACTGCTCGAGGAGACGCTCGAGCGGGGACTTTTCGTGCCCAAAATGGCAGCTTCTCAAAATTTTCGGCCGGACACCTCCGGCGGTCACAAGGCGCACTTCTACCAGATGGCAGAGCAGTAAGATCCTGTTCATGACACCAAGTTGTCGCGGGCGGGGAGTGGACGCTGCACTCACCACGCTCGGGTCCGGTGCTGCTGCTGTTTCGCTTGCTGCTCAGTGGTGGCTCGAGCGGTGGGCCGGATCCCGGGGACTCGAGCGGCGCTCCTCGCCCGTGAGTGAAAAGGGGGATGGTTTGGGGGATTTATTGTCCGTGACGCCACCCACGGTTGTGGTGAGGTTGTGACACCACCGCTGCTCTGGATGGGGATCCCGGGAGCAATGACAGGGAGCAGCTTGGATGTTGTTTTTCCCCTCCGTGGGTAGGGGGGTTGGTTGTCCCGGGGCCCGGTGAGGGAGTGATGGCAGGCAGGTTACGGGGCCTGGTGAGGTGCAGGGTCGCGAGGGCAGTGCGGTGCCGCACGGCACAGTGGTACTCACTCAGCCAATGATGCATACAAAGTCTCCGGTAAAACAAACGGCTGGATGGACGGGTCCCACAGACGGCTGTGGTGGTTCTTCTCCCGGTAGGTTGGCGGTGACTGCCTTTCCCTGCAACTGTGTTATGTTCTCGGTTCTGGTGGCTTCCCACCGGTAACCCGCTCCCCAGCTTGGATGGATGCTGAGGGAGCCCCTTTCGCCCGCAGGCTCTGGCCCTGGGAACTGTAGCCTTGGCGGTGACTGTATTTCCCTTCACGGTTTGAGCTGTTGCCTTCAATCAGGTCTTGACTGCTGGGAAACCCCGGAGGTTCCCTTCGCTAACGGATTTGACCAGTTTTACGGCGACTCCTAGCCTGGTCGGGGTCCGTAGGCCCTGCCGAATGGTGCTGGCTTCTCTTTGCTCCCTGATCCGGTACCGGCGGGCCACCACCTGTCCCCAGTCCTTATGGTTCACGTCAATCAGCCCCTCCTGCAGACGGTCACCACCATCTGCCAACCTTGCTGTATGTGCCCGGGCCACGCACCCGGACACGGTCAGTCTGCTCCTCTACCACTTCACTCCTCAACTCCAAAAACTGATCTGCTTCCTTTTCCTGCCTCCAGGACTGGGAAATCCTCGGTGGGTGGGGCCAACTGCCTGGCCCCACCCCCTGGTGTGGACATCAGCCCCTGGAGGGAGGCAACAAGGATTTTTGTTTGACTTTGATGTGCCTAGCCGGGGTGTGGGGTGTGCTGTTGTAGTATCTGTGACGTCCTGGCTTGTCCAGGGTGCCACACATGCATGCTCATCAGACCATGTGAGATCTACCAGCATCACATAAACTCGAGTTACTTTCTTCTTGGGAATCAGCTGCAGACTCATCTTGCTAAGATTAATGCATCTCACCATCATGTGTCCCAGATGCATGGTCACTAGGGTGGAAGTGCCCAGTAGTCCTGGCCTCACCACTACCTTCCCTTGGGGTTCGACCTGTACCTCCACACCTTCCATGGGCATCCGAGCCCGGACTGGCATAGTGAGCACTATCTGACCATGTGGCAGAGTTAAGGCAGTGTCTTCTCCTGGATCGGGTCACTCTTGGATACTTCTATGGCAATGGTGGATATTTGCAGCTCCACTGCTTTTCCTTCAATCTTTTGGCACCAACTCCACCTCTTCTGGAACATTCTGAGCTTTTCTGACGACTGTGCCGCAACTGTAACCTGATTTAGCATCTCTTCTAAACTTTTTCCTGGGGGAACACACTCCTCTCTTCAGTTCCTGCTTGTCCTTTCCAACCAGCAGATGGTGATATCCATTTGCAGATACTGTAAGGTGTTAAAACATTTCCCAATCAAATCCCACAAGAGGCGGACACAAAGGTATAAATTAAAGGGAGGCACAGGGAGAGTAAAAAATATAAATATAATAACTAAATAGAGGGCAATGAACACAAGGGGGAGCTATTGCATATATTAATCCGTTATATTGCTCCTTGTCCCAGCCATAATTAGGCAAAGTGAAATTGTTTATTGCCCTTCTAACAAAAATAAAGCCTCACCCATGGACATGCGCGTTTCGCGATGTTAATTGACTGCTTTGTCCAGGAGAAATGATATAAACTGAGAATTGCAGGACCTTAAATCCCCAGTCATGTGACCGGATTGGTTGTGTATAAAAGGACCTATCTAGTCCCAACAACTAATCCCGGCTAGCCGTCGGCGCATGCGCGCTGCGTGTCCCACGCCCAGGAACACCCACACCAGTTATGATGAGGATAAACAAGGGGAGTGTGCACAGCGTCACCGATAACCATAGACGCTATACACACGCCCCCATCCCCATACAGATGCCAATGCAAAACATCACAGGCACGCACAGGTGGTAGGCATGCGCAAAGGCAGCGAGGAAAGGTCATTCCTATGAAAAATTACACCATGTAGTGAGGGTAAAGGTGAGAGTTAACATAACAATATGCCCTTAGAAAAATTGCATCGCTGATCACACATGTTACATTATACTCAAGACCATAACATGGCCGGGACCTCACTACATGGTGTAATTTTTCATAGGAATGAACTTTCGTCGCTGCCTGTGCACATGCCTACCACCTGTGCGTGCCTGTGATGTTTTGCATCGGCATCTGTATGGGGATGGGGGCATGTGTATAACGTCTATGGTTACCAGTGACGCTGTGCACACTTCCCTTGTTTATCCTCATGATGACTGGTGGGCGTTCTTGGGCGCGGGACACGCAGCGAACATGCGCCAACGGCTAGCCGGGATTGGTTGTTGGGACTAGATAGGTCCTTTTATACACAACCAACCCAGTCACATGACCGGGGATTTAAGGTCCTGCAATTCTCAGTTTATATCATTTCTCCCGGACGAAGTGGTCAATTAACATCGCGAAACGCGCGTCGGAGGTTTCCTTGGCAGTCATAGACACATTGGAGGGGTTACTGTGTCCATGGGTGAGACTTTATTTTTGTTAGGAGGGCAATTAATGATTTCACTTTGCCTAATTATGGCCGGGACAAGGAGCAATATAACGGATTAATATATGCAATAGCTCGCCTTTGTGTTCATTACCTTTTATTTAGTTATTATATTATATTTATATATTATATATATATATATATATTATTTATATATTATATATATATATATATATATATATATATATATTGTACTCTCCCTGTGCCTCATTTTAATTTATACCTTTGTGTCTGCCTCTTGTGGGATTTGATTGGGAAATGTTTTCTCCCTTTCCCTCCCCCCTCACAAAAATCCTTTTTGTGGACATCTAGTAGCACCTTGTTTTTCATGTGTGTTTTTCCTTAATTACTATTTATGCTATAACAATTGATTGATTAATAAAAAATATATTTTTATCTCAGCTATTTAATCTCCGTTGCTTTTCTTCGTTGTTTCTTATCTTGTTTTACACTGTACATTTGAAAGTAGCCTTATTTTTTTATTTGTCACAATTTATACCATTTAGATGACTTTTACCTGATATAATTTTGGTCAGTAAAAGGATGCCAAAATAAGGATTGGAATACTTTGTTGCATATTCATTGCCATTTTAACTTCATTTCTTAAGTCAAAAAGACGACTTTTTTATTTTATTGAAAATTCTTGAAAATTCTAAATATCATTCAAAAAGCAGCATACCTACCAACATATGGTTAAAATACTAGTTCACTGCCAGATACAGACAGGCCCCAGTGGAATATGATGGAGACAACAAAATACAGATGAACATCTACTTACACCCTTATCAGCCACAAGGTTCATTCTGAGGCTCCGAGTCATCAAAGTATTTTATTTTTGAGTAAAAGTCTGCATGTATAAGAATACTGCAAAATAGTGAATGTGTCATAGAGTGTGCGATGAAAGATATCAGAAGGAACTAGACACCATCAAAGTCAAATGCTTGCACATGTTTTCTTACAAAGAGAAATGATATATTTGACAAATCACATCCCTTAAATTGAGCATATCTGTTCTCCTTGCTTCAACAGCTCTGTCTCCTCTGACACAACTTCACGTATTTAAACTGTATAGAAAGTAAACAGATCTATAGAACAATTAGTAAAAAACATCAATCCTGATAGTTAATGTAATATTCTTACTAGTGGGATCTTATATTATGTTTTTTCTTTTCAGACAACATCTACTATTCTGCAAAATCAGTAAACAAACTAATAAAATTGGCTTGTTTTTAATTAGAAAGAGCTGAACACAGGAAAAGCCACTAAATTAGATTGTGAAATTTCTTAAGCAATAAAATATGTGGAAGAATATACAAAACTCCAGATGCACAAGAAATGAAAACAAAAAATAAAATAGCATTTTTTTAAATGCAGGTTTATAAGAAATAGTCTTAATTTAAAGCATTTGTATACCGTCAGTTTTCGGAATATCTCATATTGTGAAGGACAATTAAATGTTCAATTTGATGGAACATTCACACACTTCTTCACATTAAGGGAAATTGTGGACTTGTCTGCCTCTTTGTACGGCTCCATGTGCTCATCCACATTGTAATGTATGCAGTAGCCGCCTGCATTTACATACATTAGTCTGGCACATAAGAAGAACCAATCTAATGCATGCTGCATTTTTATTCACCTGGACCTAAATCCTATGTGGAAAATTGCAGATGACGAGACATATATCGGTTATTTTGAAATCTGTCAGATATTCATTGAGCATACTAATAGCCTTTTCAGAGGGTCAGAGGACCTGAACTCTAGTGCCATCTTTTGAATGTAGTAATCCTAAAAGTCAATATCAAAAAGAGAGAAACATTATCCCTTTGTCATGCCTCGGGTTCAGGACTCGATTGGGTGACCTTGTGCTGCATGATCAGTTTCCTTCCCTACTGAGCCACAGCCTGGTTAGCCCCAGTTCAAATGCTGATTGTCTTTTATGTTTGTTTTTCTCTTTTTGGTTCGCGAGTAGTGGTGTTCTCAAATGCTTACTTTGTCCTATCACATCCCGGGTTGGGCTATTTATATTTTCCTAATGCTAGCCAACTCTCTGGCTATATTTCAATGACAATTACTGTTAAAAAGTTCCAGCACTGCAGCTAAGGAATTTAGGCAGAGACCAGTGTTGTTTTTTCTGAGTTATCTCATTTGTCTTTCCTACACCTACACTGATGAGCAAAATAGTAACAATGTTTTGAAGTTTTGACTTTCAGGCTCCATATCTCACCATCTATTACTGCTTTGAATTAGATACTACCTTTATTTTATAGAGAATCCTCTTGGCTATCTTATATATAAATTTAATTTGCAACTAATAAGCACATGATTAATTATGAAGATTCGTATCATGTCACTGCATTGTTACTGTTTTGATACTGGTGGTGGAAAAATCTTTTTCATCTTTTCTACTACAAATTAGAACCTGTTCTCACATTCTCTAATAGCTCAATGTGTTATTAGGTTGATTACCAAGCAAAAATTCACTGGTTTGAATTAAAAAGGAGCCATGAAGACAATTTCCCAAGAAAACAAAAACAGCACCATCCAGCTCATCTATAGCAGTCTCTCAGCTAAAAAAAAAGTCAAACTGCATCATGTAAGTGCCATGACAGTTTGAAGATCATGAAATGAAGTCTGTCCTTAAATTCAAAAATTGACTTCACAAGGTCTATCAGTTTTGGTGCAATGAACATGGCAGTGGAGGTGGCTTACAGGCTTCGTAATAGTGAAATCACAGATATATATACAAGCACCATGCAAAACTCATTACTCAAGTCTGGATAGGTGACCCACATTAAAGTCAAAGAAACTTTGACTTTAATATTGTCAAAGGAATTGGAGGCTTGAGTTTGAAAAAATGCACAAAAAGTGAACAATAGAAGATTGGAAACGCGTGATTTGGAGTGATGAAATGGAAGTTAATAGACTAGGCACTGATATGTGCAAATGGGTCTGGAAGAAACAATGGAAAAATTTGTTAATGGATCGAGAAATTGAAGGAACTGACAAGTTCGGTGGAGAATGCCTGATATCGCGTTGTTTCAGAGCCAAATGCATTGGATACTTGACTAGAGATGAGCCACCCCCCTAGTGTTCGAGTTCGGTTCGTCGAACGGCGGGTGTGTTCGTTGAACGTTCGACGAACATTCGACGAACACCTTCGAACCCCATTGAAAACAATGGCAGGCAAACACAAACACAAACAAACACATTATACATATACACATACAGTTAATAATAAACATTGCCATTATACTTACAGGTCTCGCAATGCGTCCTGCACTCTATCTCCCGCCGCTTCTTCTTCCAATCATCGCTGCGTCCTCCCGGTAACCAGCACTGATGATAGGACCTTCCGTGATGTCATAGCATGTGACCAGTCACGTGTGTATTATCTCATTGGCTACAGACTGGTTACATGGCTATGACATCATGCTAGGTCCTGTCAGTGCATCTCACCAGCATGCGGTGCTCACCCGAGAATCTCCGTACTCATTATACTCGGTGAGTACCGGCAAGATACTCGGGCACATACTTGGCTCCCCGTTCCTGCATGTTGGCGCTCTTTACAGAGTCAGCCCACATGCAGGGACTGGATGCCACAGCCAGTGAATAGCGGCACCGGGAATCAGGTGATCGGATATCACCGTTGCTATAGTAACCTGCCTGTCAGGTTACTATTGCAACGGTGGCAGCGGTGATGTCACCGCTTACCAACCCGCAGCCTCTGCTCACTCATTGAGTGATTAGACTGCATGGGGGAGAAGGAGCGTCTTCCTCCCCTGTGCTGTCTGATGTAGAAGAGCTGCATGGGTTGAAGAAGAAAGAAGACAGAAGACCAGGATCGTGGAGGGGTGAGAAGGAGTAATACACATGGAGTCTCTAAGTGTGTCTGTGTATTTATTTCTATTAAAGTATTTTTTCTCTGTGTGGTGTCTTTTTTCTAACCCTTTATTGGAGATTCTTAATGGCCGGGTCAAACTTGCCTGCAATTAAGAATCTCTGGCTTAATACTAGCTAGTAAAACAAAGCTAGTATTAACCCCTTATTACCCAGCGAGCTACCCGGCATCAGGGCCGCTGAAGAGTTGGATACAGTGACAGAAGATGGCGCTTCTATGAAAGCGCCATTTTCTGAGGCGGCTGTGGACTGCAATTCGCAGACGAGGGGCCCAGTAACCTCGGGCCAACCTGTGATTCCAATCCCCAGCTACCTAGGTGTACCTGGCTGGACACAAAAATGGGGCGAAGCCCATGTCGTTTTTTTTTTTAATTATTTCATGAAATTCATGAAATAATTAAAAAAATGGCTTCCCTATATTTTTAGTTCCCAGCCGGGTACAAATAGGCAGCTGGGGGTTGGGGGCAGCCGTACCTGCCTGCTGTACCTGGCTATCATACAAAAATATTGTGAATGTCAGTTATGCTTTTGCTACTGTGAGGCTCCCTCTTGTGGCCAGGAATGGTTTGGACACAGACCAGGTGTGCTGGAGCAATGGGTGTTTCCATTGCTAACTCTCTGCCTATTTATATGGAGAGAAGGTATGCACACCAGTGACTATGTAAGGGAAATATATGAAAAGCAGAAACTGCTGTGTGAATACTGACATGAAAAATCCAATAGCTATATGTAAGAGTGAAAGTATGAAAATGGAATCTGCATTACTGCCATGAACATATGAATAAAGAGAAATTTAGCTATTGAATTGATCAATGCAACAGAGCCCCAATACTACGCCAAAGTATTTTTCTACGTTGGGGTCCCTAGCTAGTGTGTGTCCTCTCATGCAGTTAAAAAACACTTACCGTGTATGGGAAGCTGAGACCCGGGCTATATATGCGTATAATGTGGACTGGCAATAGTTGTGGGTGGGGCCGGGTTCACAAACGAAAAACTACAAATCAATCAAGAAATAACTTCTGGAACTCCATTCTGAGTCTGAACTGGGTGCAAAAATCCTAAAAAATCTACACTATATGGAGAGAAGGTATGCACACCAGTGACTATGTAAGGGGAATATATGAAAAGCAGAAACTGCTGTGTGAATACTGACATGAAAAATCCAATAGCTATATGTAAGAGTGAAAGTATGAAAATGGAATCTGCATTACTGCCATGAACATATGAATAAAGAGAAATTTAGCTATTGAATTGATCAATGCAACAGAGCCCCAACACTACGCCAAAGTATTTTTCTACGTTGAGGTCCCTAGCTAGTGTGTGTCCTCTCCTGCAGTGAAAAAACTTACCATATATGGGAAGCTGAGACCCAGGCTATATATGCGTATAATGTGGACTGGCAATAGGTGTGGGTGGGACCGGGTTCACAAACGAAAAACTACAAATCAATCAAGAAATAACGTCTGGAACTCCATTCTGAGTCTGAACTGGGTGCAAAAAACCTAAAAAATCTACACTATATGGAGAGAAGGTATGCACACCAGTGACTATGTAAGGGGAATATATGAAAAGCAAAAACTGCTGTGTGAATACTGACATGAAAAATCCAATAGCTATATGTAAGAGTGAAAGTATGAAAATGGAATCTGCATTACTGCCATGAACATATGAATAAAGAGAAATTTAGCTATTGAATTGATCAATGCTGCCTATTTAAACCTTGGTCTGCTAGCAGTCTGAGCCGGTTGTCATTTGTTCTTTAGTTTACCAGCCTTCTCATCGTGCTCCAGACCACATCCACCCCAGATAAGTGCTTTGTTCTTTCTTATGTTGTTTTGTTCTTTTTGTTCTTATCTGGGTTTGTCATTTACTGTAGCTATTGTCAGTTCATTTGCATGCAGGAATCTTCCCTCTCTGTTGCTTAGCTGGGAAGCTCCCTGCAGCTATGTTTGGAGTATTGCTCCTATAAGTCCATGTGTTTGTTGCTTCTTCAATTTGTAATTGTTCCTGCTTTCTGTTCATTGGTTTCACAAGAGCACCTGATATAGGACGAAGTTCAGACCGTACGATCTGAGGACTTTGGGTATTTGGATTTTTGTAGGGTTTTTGTCTGGCCACCATCAGCCCCTTTCCTATCCTTTCCTATTTAGTCAATGGGGCCTCACCTTTACTAATCCTATCATCCATCTGTGTATTGTGTTTTCCTATATCACCGTAGTCTTTGAATGTGGGTGGCTTGCTATACCTTTGCGGTCTATTTCTGAGGCAGAGAGCTATTCATCCTTCCTTCCTTTAGGATAGCTAGTTCTCCGGCTGGGTTCGCGGTGTATAGGATGTTAGTTCACCCCTCAGCTATTTCTAGTGTTGATGGTTAGTAAGGGGATGGCGGCCAGATTAGTTGCCAATGCTTTTGTCACCTTTTTGCCAATGATCTTTTGGGATCTTCCATGGTTCCGGATCATAACACAAAAATATTGCAAAGCCCACGTCATTTTAAAGCTTAAAAAAAAATAAAAATGCTTCCCTGGATTTTCCATTGCCAGTGAAGGTAACACCAAGCAGTGGGGGTTAGCAGCCAGTAGCTGCTTGGATTACCCTTAGCTACCAATACAAAAAATGCAGTGGGAGCCCACATATTTTTTTTTAATTATTTCAATAACTAAAAAAAACTCAAAAAAAAGTGCTTCCCTGCATTTTGATTGCCTGACATCACAGTACTTTAAAAATAAAGCATTAAAAAAATGACATAGCGCTCTGCGGTATTTTTGATTCTCAGCGCAGATAAAGCAGACAGCTACGGGTTACTACCCCCATCTGCCTGGCGTTACCTTGGATGGCAATCAAAATACAGGGAAGCCCATTAATTTTTTTTATTTAAAAAAATAGTTACAAAAAAAAGCGTGGGCTCCCGCCGTATTTTGATTGCCAGTCAGGTAAAGCCAGGCAGCTGGGGGCTGGGATTCTCGGCAGCCCACAGCCACCCCTGGAAATGACACATTGTTTCTTAGCGCCATTTCCAGGCACTTTATCCGGCTTGTCCAGCAGCTGTAATGGCGGTGGCTCGCTGGGTAATAAGGGGTTAAGAACAGCTTTGTATTCTCAGATGGTACTAAGCCCGAAATTCATGGTGTCATGCCAAAATAGACATGGCCACCATAAATTTCTAGTAAAGGTAAAAAAAAAAAACACAGAAAAATCTTTTTATCAGAAATAAAACACAACATTAGTGACTCCATCTTTAATCTCTTGAACTAAAGAACCCCGCCTCCCACTCTGCTGTAGTCCTGGGTCCAAGGTCCCGCGATGTCCAATCCGGATCCAATATCATCTGATTGGTTTGCTGAAAAGCAAAGCGATCAGATGATGTGACAGGTGCTCAAGGACCTGAATCACATGACACATCAGCTGATTGTATAAAAGACGTTTATACAATCAACTGATGCATTAGTAGAAAAAAAAAAAACTACACACTTCTGTGCAGACTCCCATCCGATTGCTGCAGGACCCGGCGGTAATCAGCTGATGTGGTCACCTGACAGCATCAGCTGATAGTTTAAGCCATCCGGGCGGTAAAAAGCTGGCCTCACTGCTGGACTTATACGATCAGCTGATGCCGTCAGGTGACCGCATCAGCTGATCACCGCCAGGTCCTGCAGCCATCGGACATGTCCCAGGAGTCTGCAGACAGGTGAATATAATATTTTTTTTTCTACTGACTGTTCACTTTTAATTTTGCAGCTGCTACCACCTCCTGTCTGGACATGGCGCCGGACGGGAGGTGGAAGCAGGGGTGGCGCTAACGGGAGGATCCACTCTTCTGTTTTTAACAAAACAAGGAATCCTCTTCCTGTAAATGTGATTGTACTACCCACCCCTTGCGTTTATAGTCATAGAAACACTTAGGGTAAGTTCACACACTGCATTTTTTTGACACTGCGTTTTTGTGTGTTTTTCCCCACAAAAAAAAGCACAAAAACACAGCATCTTAAAAAAAACACATCAAAAAATGCATTTTTTTCTTCCGTTTTTGGCTGCGTTTTGCTGCATTTTTGCTCTCTGCGTTTTTATGCGTTTTTAAAGATTGTTGGGAAAAAAAAGGTCTGATGTCATTTCCTTCTTCAATATGTTCTTCATTCTCCACTAGTGTATGCAGGAGAGCAGACAGCAGCTGCAGAACTACAAGGCTCAGCATACTCCATCCAGGACTGTATGCAGGAGTTTTTTGCCCCCCCCCAAAAAATGACGAGGGCTTCGCCATATTTTTGTATGTTAGTCAGGTACAGCAGACAGCTACTGGCTTCCGCTGGCAACCCCCAGCTGCCTTAATGTCCCCGGTTGGGAACCAAAAATATAGGGAAGTCCTTTTTTTTTTTTTAATTATTTCATGAATTTCATGAAATAATTTTTTAAAAAAAATGACGTGAGCTTCACCCAATGTTTGTATCCAGCCAGGTACAACTAGGCAGCTGGGGATTGGAATCCACAGCGCAGAGTGCCCAAACTTTCTGGGTACCCCCGCTGAGAATTGCAGTCCACAGCCGGCCCAGAAAATGGAGCTTTCATAAAAGCTCCATCTTCTGGCACTGTATCCAACTCCTCCAGCTGCCCTGGTGACGGGTGGCTTGCTGGGTAATAATGGGGTTAGGACTAGCTGTATATTATCACCTGGCCCTAAGCCCGAAATTCATGGTGTCACGCCAATATTAGACATGGCCACCATACATTTTTAGTACAGATAAAAAAAAACACAACACAGAAAAATTATTTTTATTAGAAATAAAACACAGCACAATTAATGACTCAATCTTTATTGAAACAAAGAACCCCCCCTCCGCACTAATTCTGGGTCAAGGGTCCCGTGTCATCCAATCCGGATCCAATATCATCGGATCGGTTTGCTAGAAGGCAAAGCGATCAGATGATGTGTCAGGTTCAAGGGCCTGAATCACATGACACATCAGCTGATTATATAAACGGCTTTTATACAATCAGCTGATGCATCAGTGCAAAAAAACAAACTACACACTTCTGTGCAGACTCCTGTCCGATGGCATCAGCTGATAGTTTAGCCGGGCGGCAAAACGTCGGCCTCACCACTGGACTTTGAGTGTTAGCTGATTCCGTCAGGTGACCGCATCAGCTGATCATCGCCAGGTCCTGCAGTCATCAGACATGGAGAGAAGAGAAGAGAAAAGAGAGAAGAGAGAAGAGAAGGAGAGAGAGAGAAAGAGAGGAGAGAGAGAGAGGAGAGAGAGAGAGAGAGCGAGAAGGAGAGAGAGAGAGAGAGAGAAAAAGAGAGAGAAGGAGAGAGGGAAGGAGAGAGAGAGAGAGAGACACGCAGGCACTACCGCCCCCGTCATCATCACCGCACACACCCCGGCAGTACCGCCCTCATCATCATCCCCGCACACACCCCGACGCTACCGCACTCATCATCATCCCCGCACACCGCGGCACTACCGCCCTCATCGTCATCCCCGCACACACCCCGACACTACCGCACATATCATCGTCCCCGCACACACCCCAGCACTACCGCCATCATCATCCCCGCACACATGCAAGCACTACCGCACACATCATCGTCCCCGCACAGACCCCGTCACTACCGTCCCCATCATCATCCCCACACACACCCTTGCACTACCGCATTCATCATCATCCCCATACACACCCCGGCACTACCACCCCCATCATAACCGCATATACCCCGGCACTGCCGCACTCATCATCATCCCCCCACACACACAGGCACTACCTGAGTGAAGTCTCCAGTGACAGTACCGCTCACTTCAGTTGCTGCGTGGAGCTGACACAGAGTGGTCGTGTTCTATGGTGCTCCCTGTCAGCTTCATGTAGTAGAGCTGAAAACATCGTTTGAATTACTTCGGACCTGGATGGGTGTTTGGGGATTAATAAAGTGGTAAATGAGGGAGTCTTATTTGTCTTTTTTCCAAATAAAGGATTTTTTGTTGTTTGTGTTTATTTACTTTCACTTACAGGTTAATCATGGAAGGTATCTTGGGGAGACGCCTGCCATGATTAACCTAGGACTTAGTGGCAGCTATAAGCTGCCATTTAACTCCTTATTACCCCGATTGCCATCGCACCAGGGCAATTTGGGATGAGCTGGGTAGAGTCCCGGGACTGTCGCATCTAATGGATGCGACAATTCCGGGCGGCTGCTGGCTGATATTGTTAGGGTGGTTGGCTCCCCATAACGTGGCGCTCCCCATCCTGACAATACCAGCCTCCTGCCGTGTGGCTTTATCCTGGCTGGTATCAAAATTGGGGGGACCGCAGTTTTTTTTTTTTTTTAATTTATTTATTTATTTTACTGCACGTTATAGGTGACTGTGATTGGTTGCAATGAGACAGCTGTCACTCATTGTGGTCGCGTGTCTGACTGCAACCAATCATAGGCACCGGTGGGCGGGGAAAGCAGGGAATACCAGATTGAATAATGAGCGGCAGCCATTTTCAAAAGAGGAAAAGCCGCCGGAGCTTTGTGACAGCTGTGCAGCTGATCGGTGAGTAGGAAAGAGAGAGGGAATGTGCTTTGGATGCAGGACGCATGCAAATGCGCACATAGCCTTACTGTGAAAAGCCACACTTTTGGTGATCGAACCGTTATCGAACGATAACTCGAACTGTCGAACGTGAAGCAAATCGTTCGAGTTCGTCAAACGACTCGAACATCGCCCAAAACAACTCGAATTTGAAATTGGTGAACCGTTCGATTCGAACATCACTCATCTCTATACTTGTCCAAAATTGATAGTGGTCTCAATACTGAGCTATATGTGAGTATCTTATAAGACAAGTTTCTTTGTACAATCAAGTACTATGGGAATTAAAAGAATGACATAGTGTTCCAGCAGGACAACGACTCAAAGTATTTTTCGAGATTGGCAAAAAAATGACTCAATGACAATGCAGTATATTTGCTTGTTTGGCCCCCACAGTTCCCAGACCTCAATTGAATTGAACACTTGTGGGTAGAGTTGAAGGAAAAAGCTGTATACATATCCGAGTGAGTTGATCAGTATGCACTAACAATGGTAACATATAGAAGAGTCCTGGAATCACATATCTGTGCAGATATACTTGAATCCAATCAAGAGCATGCTCAGAATGATTCAGGCAGTGTTGAAAGACAAACATTTTTATATTTTTGTAGCAAAACAGTAACAATGCAGTGACATGACAATAATCTGCATAACTAATCATATGTTAAATTTAGTTGCAAGTCAACTTTATGCATGAATGAGATAGCCAAGATGATTGTCTGTAAATTGGAGGTAGTCTCCTTTTCAAAGCTGTAGTGGATAGTGAGATATGGAGCTTGAAAGCCAAAAGTTCAAAACATTGCTACCCTTTTGCTCGTCAGTGTATATTTTGTTTTCTGTTAGCTTGTTAGGAGTTTAACCTTGCTTGCATCTATCATTTCTCTTTTGTCCACTTGTGCACGTTTTATGTTTCTACACCTTAGATCCTTGTCTATCTCTGCATGCTTACCCTATCTTGATTTGTAGTGTTAACAACCTCCCTTATGGTTCCTCAGGAGATACGAAAAACAACCTTTCAGGCAGACAGGCTTGAGTTGGGAGTTTCTAGTTGTTCGGCTAGAGATATTCCAGTCTGTGCATTGGGGTATATTGCAGCTAGCGATACTAGTCTATACAGGGAAAAAAAATCTCACAGATTACTGAGGGCACAACTCAGTATAATGACTAACCTCTTCCTCAAATACGAGCATAAATCAAAAGTAGAAATTCAACAACAAATAGACACTTTATTTTTAAAACAATATCTAAAGGAGAAGATTGTCCCTAGAGGCCTTAGGATGCCATTCACTTCATCTTTTCCCCACGATTTGGACTTTACCAAAGAATGCCATAAGTATATGCTAGAATGCTCCAGGGGTATGTTAAACAGGTTATTGAACAAAAGATAATCTTTAGCGTCTCATGCAATGGAAGATCTAATTCTTAATAAAGGAGAACTATCAGTCTACTCTTCTGCATCTGAATACCAATGTGAGAGTGATTTAATTTAAAAGAAAGCAAAGAAACTCTCTTGTGATAGATATGATTAACTAGCCGATAATGCGCCTAAGTGCGAACACAGTAGAAAATATATCAATCCATCCAACCCCCCCAAGAGCCCCTTAGAGGAGCCACTCATATGGCCCCATTAGCGCAGAGGAAATCTTTTAACAACACAAGATCACTTCCCTCTTATAATTCCAAAGAGAGCAATTACACATTCAGGAACCCCAGAAATGTTGGTAACACCAATAGCTACATCAAACAAACCGGCACTCCTGTTAGCTTAAAAGCCACAACAACTTTAGGCTCTATCAGAATTGGTCGCCATTAACCAATCAGCCTTTTTGATCAAGGGGCATTAATATAAGTAACTCTAACTATGGCAACCACAGTTCCACTAATCTTAGCAGGAGCTGTCAGAATTTTGTTCAAAACCAACTAATTTTTTTAATTCCAAATTAGCCAAGCAAGTAATTATCCAAGTAATTATCCAACCCTCACTTGTGGCAATGAGATTACCATTGGGGATAAATGGAATACCATCAGTCACTCCAAACACACAGTACTATATGGGTACCTAAAAACTCAATTCCCCCAGATTAGGGGTCCCTCACAGGCGTTTCTAATAATGTCTAATATTACCGCAATAGATAATGCCATTGACAATGGAGAGGACAATCTTTTAAACCTCTTACTCCTTACAATCCACTCTGATGATAATACCATTAATGAGGAACCCTCTGGGAATCCGGTAGTTCCAATACTATAGTAAATACTTTACCTATAACACCTGTTTGTGAGACATCAGCATTTTTAGGGAGGGGTAGGCAAGAGTGTACCTCCACACGATCCAACAGGATCTATTTGCCTGCTACAAACAATGAAGATCCCAATGGTTCAATGATTTTTGAAAAGAAAAGAAAAAACAGAGGTTGTAGAGGAGGAAGATCAAACAAAATCCAGGCCACTATTAGATCCACTAACCAGCAACCCATTATCCAAAAGAAACAGAGTCAAAGCATATTTGTCACGCTGGGTGTGATGAGAGACACCCAGCAAGTGGACTCCTGGGAATAAGGGAGGCTGAAACACAAAGAAGGGGGGAAAACCAGGGGCTCCTGCGCTGACCCTGACACTGGGGCACCCTGCGCTTGCCCTCAAACCACAAATACCTATAAGGTTTAGGAGGTGTGGCTCGCCAACATGCCCCTGTCTCCTAGCCAGACCCTAGGACTAAATCCCACCACCCACCAGTCCACAGAGGGAAAAAACAAACATAAAAATAACCAGCAACAAGGAAAAAAGGAAAAACAACAACTTATCTTGAGAGGGATTCTTCAGAATATACAGCAACAGTAGTCTGAAGCCACATGCACTCCTGAGCAAGCAACTTCTCCAAGTGAAGAGTATAACCTGCACTGGAGGAGGAAGAGGCCCCACGTTATAAAGATCCTTAATTACCAGCTGGAGAAAAGGCTCCTCCAACCTGGCAAGGAAACAGAAAAAAACCTAAATCAAGCCCTTAAAGGGACAGCATCCATTAACGTCTGGATGATCGCCGGGCCCTTCTGCACCTGGTCCCAGTAGCAGCAACTGAAGGTCCAGACACATCCGTGATAATATTCAATTTATCTAAATATGACCTTAGTGAGGGGGAATTAAGTTTATTAGGGAAGAGGTTATCCTTCTGCCCAACTGCTAAAATCATTGTTTTTCAGCTATTTGTAGATATAAATAATGTAAGTAAACCTTCACTGCAAAGTCATTTTAATATCTTAGAAAAAAAAAGGGAAATCAGCAGGAACCAAACACTGATATATTGAAGGTAGGCAGCTCCAAAACCTCTTGTACAACTGATATGGATGGGACCTCAGAAGCCACTGCATGTCACATGGGTCAGAACCCTGACATGTGGATGTACATCATCGTGGGAGCACCTTCCACCTTCTTTTATTAAAAGAATTACGGTCCTTTGCCCATCGGAAAAAGCAATAATTTGACTATAGTCAAACGCAAAACAATCAAATCTCTACAAAAAAATAAGGTCATAGTTATAAATGTGCAGATAAAGGTGGGGGGGTTTGTCATTATGGATAAATGATGGTACATATTAGACAGTAAGCGATTATTGGATGACAAAACATACTATGAGAAACTCATTGGTGACCCCTCATGAACATATTTGTGTCAATACAAATCCTTTATCCAAAAAGGAACAGACCGTAACTTATTCAACAACAAAAAAGAAAGATTTTCTAGTTATTAAATCATGCTATCGACCATACTTTTATTTTCTACCCAAAGTACACGAGGACCAGAAACATCCACTAGGGAGATCTGTTATATCAGGGGTCAAGTCTCTCACAGCAAACCTTTTGCATTATATTGATTTATTTCTCCAGCAGTATGTACTGAAATTGGATTCACACATAAGAGATTCTTCTCATCTAATCAGTCTGCTCAGTGACCTTCCACCTATTCCAGACTGTATACTCCTTTCCTTGGATGTCAGCTCTCTGTACTCTAACATTGAAAACAACCTTGGTTTAACAAGTGTTAAATATTTTCTGTCAGAGGATCTACATCAACCGGATGAGCAGAAATTACTCCTACTAAATAGCATGGAATTCATACTAACACATAATGTATTTTCTTTTGAGGACGTGGTGTATTGGGAGTTGAGGGGCTATGTGATGGGGACGAGATTCACTCCCAGTTATGCAAATCTCTTTATGGGGAGATTCGAGTCCCTCTTCATCGCACAGTGTTTACTACTGATGAGTGACATTTACCTCTATTCACATTTTATAGATGACCTGTTCTTTATTTGGAAAGCTAACATAGATGAGCTACAATTATTTGTTAATAATCTGAATAAAAATCATTGGGGATTAACCTTTACCACCACCTATTTGGACCAACAAATCCAATTCCGGGATCTTAATATGTATAAGAATCCAGAAGGAAAGTTAAAGTTTTTGAAAAAGTGGATGTGAACATTTATTTAGAATTTGATAGTGGCCATCTACCAAAATGGATACACAATATCCCCTTTAGTCAATATTGTCATATCCAAAACAACTGTTCCAGCTACTTCGTTTTTAAAAAAGAAGCCGATATCCTAACAACTAGATTCACTACAAAGGGCACCCAAAAGAACTGATCATAGATGGTTTCAACAGAATGAAAATCCTTGATCAGAACAACTGTATAACTAAGATGAAAGATAAAATCTCAAATTCGGTTCTATTAGACACGAACACAAACCCAAATTTTAAACATAATCTGATCACCACCTTTAACAATTCCCATGTAACCATTAAATAACTTGTCCGAAAACACTGGCATATATTGGTAAATGATCCATTACTTACCACATTTCTACTTAGTCAACCTGTAGTCATTTTCAAGAGAAACAAAAATCTAAACAAATTTACTAGTTCCAATTTGTACACAACGCAAGGAAGAAAATAAATATTACTCTGGTCCAAAACCCTGTGGGGTGTTCCACTGTGGTCACTCAAAATGCTTATGTTGTTCTAGTATAGAACATGAAAAAAAAATTATGTCAAACATTACAGGGGAAATTTTCCTCATCAAACCCTCGTACATCATATATCAGCTTGAATGCAATTGTGGCCCACAATATATGTGTTGCACAATACAGACCATGAAAAAACAGGTCAAACATCAAGCAAGGTGTTTGCAACCACAGTGTTTCAAAACACTTCCTTATGAAGCATGGTAAGAACCCAGTGGGTCTAAAAGTTACCATTTTGGAGCAGATTCCAGACTCTATCCCAGAGTTTTTTAGGAATTTGATTTGGAGGGAAAGTTATTGGATTTTTAAACTTAATCCTGAAGGTCTTATTATTTTTCCAGAAGATATTAAATAATATGCAAATCACATCTGCATAAAAATATTCTAAAAACATTTTAACATTTACACGTTGATTGAACTGAAGGAGATACAAAAATGTAAAATAACAGAATATGAAATAAATAACCATCAGGTAGTTAACAAAGTAACAAAAAGTAAGTTAATACATTTATTCACAAGTTCTAATTCTTTATTAAAAAAGGATACACCCATGGAACCAGGGCTCTCTTTTGCCTTCATGCTGCCCTAGGCACTTTAATTGATCGAGCCCCTTACTGACAACGTAAAACTATGAGTCTGTGCACATGACATCTGTGTAAGGCCAATCTACTTAGTAATACACTTGAAGAATTGCTAAAATCTAAAAGAATGAAGATCTGCACTTGCTGACTAGCACAAAACAATTTCAATTTAAAAAAATAAAAAATATGGCAGTGTTTCCTAATCCTAACCTGTCCTCCGTCTGAAAAACTCAAAGGATGTGTAAAGGCCATGGTGTGCACATAACCTAACAGTTCATATACCCTTTAGATATAGTAGTTAAGGTGCTCATACACAGACTACAATTGGCCGAACCCGGAGATAGACAGAATTGGCCGACAGTCTGATTGTCAGGAAGATGAGGACCCAGCAGGTCCAATTTTGGAAATGAGCCACTTCCAGAGATGTCTGGTAGCATCTGTCTCATAGAGAACACGAGCACTCACCAAAGTGAGTGCTCCTGTGTATGGGAGAGTCAGGGAGATACAGTCATATCAAAAAGTTTGGGCACCCCTATTAATGTTAACCTTTTTTATTTATAACTATTTGGGTTTTTGAACAACTATTTCAGTTTCTTATATCTAATAACTGATGGACTGAGTAATATTTCAGGATTGAAATGAGGTTTATTGTACTAACAGAAAATGTGCAATCCGCATTTAAACAAAATTTAACCGGTGCAAAAGTATGGGCACCCTTATCAATTTCTTGATTTGAACACTCCTAACTACTTTTTACTGACTTACTAAAGCACTAAATTGGTTTTGTAACCTCATTGAGCTTTGAACTTCATAGGCAGGTGTATCCAATCATGAGACAAGGTATTTAAGGTGGCCACTAGCAAGTTGATCTCCTATTTGAATCTCCTATGAAGAGTGGCATCATGGGCTCCTCAAAAAACTCTCAAATGATCTGAAAACAAAGATTATTCATCATAGTTGTTCAGGGGAAGGATACAAAAAGTTGTCTCAGAGATTTAAACTGTCATTTTCCACTGTGAGGAACATAGTAAGGAAATCGAAGAACACAGGTAAAGTTCTTGTTAAGCCCAGAAGTGTCAGGCCAAGAAAAATATCAGAAAAGCAGAGAAGAAGAATGGTGAGAACAGTCAAGGACAATCCACAGACTACCCCCAAAGACCTTCAGCTTCATCTTGCGGCAGATGGTGTCAATGTGCATCGGTCAACAATACAGCACACGTTGCACAAGGAGAAGCTGTATGGGAGAGTGAGGCAAAAGAAGCAGTTTCTGCAAGCACGCCACAAACAGAGTCGCCTGAGGTATGCAAAAGCATATTTGGACAAGCCAGTTACATTTTGGAAGAGATCCTGTGGACTGATGAAACAAAGATTGAGTTGTTTGGTCATACAAAAAGGCGTTATGCATGGAGGCAAAAAAACACAGCATTCCAAGAAAAGCACTTGCTACCCACAGTAAAATTTGGTGGAGGTTCCATCATGCTTTGGGGCTGTGTGGCCAATGCCGGCACCGGCAATCTTGTTAAAGTTGAGGGTCGCATGGATTCAACTCAGTATCAGCAGATTCTTGACAATAATGTGCAAGAATCAGTGACGAAGTTGAAGTTACGCAGGGGATGGATATTTCAGCAAGACAATGATCCAAAACACCGCTGCAAATCTACTCAGGCATTCATGCAGAGATACAATTACAATGTTCTGGAATGGCCATCCCAGTCCCCAGACCTGAATATCATTGAAATTCTGTGGGATGATTTGAAGCGTGCTGTCCAAGCTCAGCGACCATCAAACTTAACTGAACTGGAATTGTTTTGTTAAACAGGAATGGTCAAATATACCTTCATCCAGGATGCAGGAACTCATTAAAAGCTACAGGAAGCGACTAGAGGCTGTTATTTTTGCAAAAGGAGGATCTACAAAATTTTAATGTCACCTTTATGTTGAGGTGCCCATACTTTTTCACCAGTCAAATTTTGTTTAAATGCGGATTGCACATTTTCTGTTAGTACAATAAACCTCATTTCAATCCAGAAATATTACTCAGTCCATCAGTTATTAGATATATGAAAACTGAAATAGCTGTTGCAAAACCCCAAATTGTTATAAAGAAAAAAGGTTAACATTAATAGGGGTGCCCAAACTTTTTCATATGACTGTAGCTGCCAGACGAATGATGGGACAGCTGCCTATAGTGTATGGGAGAGTCAGTGAGATAGCTGCCAGCCGAATGATGGGACAGCTGTCTTTAGTATATGAGAGAGTCAGGGAAATAGCTGCCAGCTGAGTGATGGGTTACCTGTCTGTAGTGTATGGGGGCCTTAGTCAAATACTCGTTTGGCTGACGTATGGACTCAGACAGCTATATATTTAATCTGGCACACTGACCCATATTGCTACATCTACACGACTACATCACCAGATCCAACCTCAAATCATTATAACATTACCAGAGCCACAATCTGTACACAGCTACATCACTATAACCAACCTGAAATCACTAGAACGTCACCAGAACCAACCTCAAATCACGACTACATCACCAGAACCACTGTTACGGGGGGACCGGCAGATTAGGACCAGGGGGTATATATCCTAATCACCAGTCGGGGCCCACCGTGCTCCAGATGACAAAGGAGCTGCTGGCAGCTGAGGGTTAGGCGAAGACTATAGAGCTGGATGGCTCTGAGATAACCCAGGAACTCTGGGAACCGGTCACGTGTGCTGGGACACGTCAGACCGGACGACAACCCGATTAGCGTTTTGGTGCACCTAGCGCTACACCAACCACGTGTGCAGGAAACACGTCAGGCCGGGTGGTAACCAGGTAGCGTTGACCGGAAGACCGCCACGAAAGCGCCCTGTCGGCCACGTGTGTAGGACACGTCAGGCCGAGCGGTCCTCCGATTAGCGTTTCTGGCCACCTCTCGACTGGCCACGTGTGTGTAGGACACGTCAGGCCAGATGGGTACACCAGTAGCGTTGACCGGAAAGCCGAGGAGGATAAGGAACACTCTGTTAACTCCACAGGGGTCCTGGGGTACGCTGTCCGTGCGCGTAGGGGGCACAACCGGACAGGTGGCGCAGCAGGTGCGTTGTCCGTGTGCGTAGGGGGCACAATCGGACAGGAAGCAAAGCAGCCGCAGCCCAGTTAACGCCACTGGGCTGCTATAGCAAGACTGGAACGGCAGGAGGGAAGCACGGTGTCTGACCCTGATGTGCCGAGCCACGAATCTTGGCGTGACAGGCACCGTTCGCCTAACCCTACCTACCGCTTCCCAACATAGGCTTATGCCGCAATGAGGCTCTAACATGGAGGTGTGCTCTGACTGAGCAAAAGTGAAGACTGCGCACCTCCATGTTGTCTCCAGCCCCTTTTATAACCTGGGTCCGCCCCAAACCCAGGGTGGAACCACCAAGGTCCAATAACATAGTGCCATGTCATTAGTGACGTCACATGCGACCTATCCGGAACCGCCACGTCATTGATGACTTCATGGCAGCCACGCCCCAAACACTTCACCAGTCATCGTCTGACGACCAATACTGAGGTGCCAGATCATAGGGGCGGGCCTCTGCGAGCCAGTCCGGAGTTGCCACGTCATAAGGACACCTGACACCCTCTGCCCTATCAGGGCCTGCCACCTCACAGACATGCTCAGTGAGGTCCTTAGCGGACCTAGCCTTTGGTGCACTAAGTGCCTGAGCATGCCCAGTAGCCTGAGCAACAGGTTCAGAAAGCAGACTATCAGTTTGAGCATGCTCAGTAGTCACATCCCAGAACTTCGACACAGCACGAAGTCCAAGTACCTGTGCAAAGAGGCTGTTAGGGTTAATTGTGGGAGCATGCTCAGTAGCCTGAACTGAGGACTTAGTCTCAGACATAACACAATCAGGCTGAGCATGCTCACTAGGCAAAACACCAGGCTTAAACTTTGGCTGGGGTAAATCAGAGCACGCATGCGCACTAGCCGCCTCTCCACACTTAGACGTGGTGGAAGGAACAGTCAACTGGACGACCCGAGGCACGGCCAAGAACGGCAGCCGGCGCCTGGGCGCAACAGGAACCGCAGCAGGCTGCTTGCGGCTATGGCGGTGCCGGTTCGTAACAGTACCCCCCCTCTAGCGGCCCTCCCACTCGAATGGTCTATAGTCGCCACAGATACCACTGAGCAACGGGCGGAAGATGGAAACATGCAGTGGGAGCTACAAGACTCGCTCCACCGCGTAATCACCCCAGACGACCAGTCGATATGTGGGGAATGTTGCTTCAACCAAGGAATACCCAGCAGAATATCATCTGCACCCTTAGGGAGAACCAGAAATGAAATGGTCTCCCTATGCCCAGATGACATGGCAAGGGTAATGGGCACTGTCCGCTGGTAAATTACCTTGGGCAACAAGGACCCATCCAATACACGGACTCTCACTGGCCTTGGCATTTGCACCAGTGGGATGGCATGCCGCCGGGCAAAAGAGGAGGAGATGAAACTATCCCCAGCACCTGTGTCCACACTTGCCCTTGTGGACCATGTTGACCCCTTAAAGAAAATGGACGCGGGAAACGTCACCCTAATGGATGATGCAGAGTCCAGTCTACCTTCAGCTATGGTCACCAATCGCGGTCGCTTACCCTGACGCTTTGGGCAACGGTTGGCATAATGACCATACTGCCCACAAGCGAAACAGGAAATGCCCTTGCGACTCGAAGACCTAGCAACACCAACCCTAGCGATGTCCATAGGGACAGAGATGTCCTCTAAGGGAGGTGCAGTAGGAGAGACCACTACAGTGGCTGAACGACCCTCTGACCTGCGCTTCATCTGACGTTCGGAGGTCCGCAGGTCAATGCGGGTAGCCAGAGTCATGAGGCCCTCAAGGGTAGTTGGTACCTCACGCGACGCTAATGCGTTCTTCACGTGCGAGGCTAATCCCCTCCAGAACAGTGGAATGAGAGTCCTCTCTGACCACCCCAGTTCTGCAGCAAGTGTCCTGAAACTCACAGCATATTGACTTGAGGAGGTACGCCCCTGCTCCAAAGTCAGTAGCTGTAGGGCCGAGTCGTGAGTGACCTGAGGCCCCAGGAACACTTGTCGCAAGGACTCCAAAAACTCCTTAGAGTCCTGTACTACGGGGTCATTCCTCTCCCAGAATGGTGTAGCCCACTCCAGTGCTCTATCAGAGAGTAAGGAGATGATAATCCCCACCTTTGACCTCTCTGTAGGAAACCGTGCAGCCAACAGCTCTAGATGGACTGAGCACTGGTTCACGAATCCCCTACATGCCTTGCTGTTCCCCGTAAACTTGTTGGGCAGCGAGAGGTGAGGGAGGGTTGGAGTAGGCTTGGTGACTGACACCATTGCAGCCGCTTAAGCCACCACATCATCCATATCAGCAGCAAGAGCACACTTCTCCAGAGACCTCACTCTGGCATCAAGCTGCAGCATGAACTGACGTAGCTGCTCCATTGCCGCCATGCCAGCCAGACCCTGGCGCAGTCTTACTGTTACGTGGGGACCGGCAGATTAGGACCAGGGGGTATATATCCTAATCACCAGTTGGGGCCCACCGTGCTCCAGATGACAAAGGAGCTGCTGGCAGCTGAGGGTTAGGCGAAGACTATAGAGCTGGATGGCTCTGAGATAACCCAGGAACTCTGGGAACCGGTCACGTGTGCTTGGACACGTCAGACCGGACGACAACCCGATTAGCGTTTTGGTGCACCTAGCGCTACACCAACCACATGTGCAGGAAACACGTCAGGGCGGGTGGTAACCAGGTAGCGTTGACCGGAAGACCGCCACGAAAGCGCCCTGTCGGCCACGTGTGTAGGAAACGTCAGGCCGAGCGGTCCTCCGATTAGCGTTTCTGGCCACCTCTCGACTGGCCACGTGTGTGTAGGACACGACAGGCCAGATGGGTACACCAGTAGCGTTGACCGGAAAGCCGAGGAGGAAAAGGAACACCCTGTTAACTCCACAGGGGTCCTGGGGTATGCTGTCCGTGCGCGTAGGGGGCACAACCGGACAGGTGGCGCAGCAGGTGCGTTGTCCGTGTGCGTAGGGGGCACAATCGAACAGGTGGCGCAGCAGGTGCGTTGTCCGTGTGCGTAGGAGGCACAATCGGACAGGTGGCACAGCAGGTGCGTTGTCCGTGTGCGTAGGAGGCACGATCGGACAGGTGGCGCAGCAGGTGCGTTGTCCGTGTGCGTAGGGGGCACAATCGGACAGGAAGCACAGCAGCCGCAGCCCAGTTAACGCCACTGTGCTGCTATAGCAAGACTGGAACGGCAGGAGGGAAGCACGGCGCCTGACCCTGATGTGCCGAGCCACGAATCTTGGCGTGACAGGCACCGTTCGCCTAACCCTACCTACCGCTTCCCAACATAGGCTTATGCCGCAATGAGGCTCTAACATGGAGGTGTGCTCTGACTGAGCAAAAGTGAAGACTGCGCACCTCCATGTTCTATCCAGCCCCTTTTATAACCTGGGTCCGCCCCAAACCCAGGGTGGAACCACCAAGGTCCAATAACAGAGTGCCATGTCATCAGTGACGTCACATGCGACCTATCCGGAACCGCCACGTCATTGATGACTTCATGGCAGCCACGCCCCAAACACTTCACCAGTCATCGTCTGACGACCAATACTGAGGTGCCAGATCATAGGGGTGGGCCTCTGCGAGCCAGTCCGGAGTTGCCACGTCATCAGGACACCTGACACCTCTGCCCTATCAGGGCCTGCCACCTCACGGACATGCTCAGTGAGGTCCTTACTGGACCTAGCCTCTGGTGCACTAAGTGCCTGAGCATGCCCAGTAGCCTGAGCAACAGGCTCAGAAAGCAGACTATCAGTTTGAGCATGCTCAGTAGTCACATCCCAGAACTTCGACACAGCACGAAGTCCAAGTACCTGTGCAAAGAGGCTGTTAGGGTTAATTGTGGGAGCATGCTCAGTAGCCTGAACTGAGGACTTAGTCTCAGACATAACACAATCAGGCTGAGCATGCTCACTAGGCAAAACACCGGGCTTAAATTCTGGCTGGGGTAAATCAGCGCACACATGCGCACTAGCCACCTCTCCACACTTAGACGTGGTGGAAGGAACAGCCAACTGGACGACCCGAGGCACGGCCAAGAACGGCAGCCGGCGCCTGGGCGCAACAGGAACCGCAGCAGGCTGCTTGCGGCTATGGCGGCGCCAGTTCGTAACAACCACCAACTGTACACAGCTACGTCATTATAACCAACCTGAAGTCACTACATCACCAGAACCAACCTCAAATGACAATAATGTCACCAGAGCCACCATCTGAACACAGCTACATCACCAGAACTAGCCTCAAATCACTACTACATCACCAGAACCTATCTGAATTCAAGATTACATCACCAGAACCAAAGCCAGCCCAACATATAATTGTCTGACATGAAACTGCAGCTCCTAGTATGTCTTTAACAATGGTAAGGAGATACAAGGAGTTGTTGTTACCAACCATCATCAGACTCCAGACCATACAGGAACCACACTACTGATGAGGTGCAGGCAGTAGCGCTATTGAACATTTAAAAAATACCTTAACTTTTGGGAGAACTCTTCTATGTTTTAGGTCCATTAAATCTGAGCATATTGGTGTGGGTCTGGGTCCAGAGATCCACATAGATTGTGCAAAAGACCCCTTAGAAGTGCAAGGCTCAGGAGCCAGGACTATGACTTTCACCAGCATCTGCTCTGTGTTCTCTACTAAAAAGACTTTTCACCTGTTGTTCGGGGTCTCTGGACCAGATTCCCCACCAATCTGTTCAGAATTATTGGGCATAAAAAATAAAAAAAAAATCTCCCAAAAGTTTACTTACTCTGAGGTGCATTTACAATGCTGCTAATAATCAGAAACTGATTACTGGTGTAACTAAACCGGCTGTCAGATCACCCAATGAACAAGCAAAATGCTTGTATGGAAAATTATTTTTCTGTTTACATACATGAACATTTACTCTATGACTGCAGACCTGTGAATCCTCAAAGTGCACTCATGGCGGTCAAGTATACAATATGCAGACTCCCGGTCAGAACTCGTCTAGTGGGTACGACCTCGCTTAATGCACTTGTGTGGAACAAGGCCGCGTCTCCTAGACAGGTTCTAGCGGGGAGTCTGCATATCAGACACTTGAGCGCCATTCCCGACGCAGACTCTTTAGAATCCTCATAGCACACAGTGAGTGCACTGGGAGGATTCACAAATCTACACTTACACAGAGTGACATACAGAGTGACTGCAGACTTGTCATTCTAGACTGGACAACCCCTTTAATATTTCCTTCAAAATATATTTTAATATGCAAATGAGTGGACTTCGATGCACCCTTATGCCTTTCTATTTGCATATGAAATCCAGTCCCTTGTGTTGATTGACAGCACGGTAAAATCAGACATGTAAACGATTTTAGACAGCACTCATGTTTAGTAATGGAGCGCTGTCAATTCTGACTAAAGACTTTTAAAATACAAATATGAGGGCATAACGGTGCACCGAAGCAAACAGCACACCAACGGTGCACCGAAGCAAACAGCATGACAACGGTGCACCGAAGCAAACAGCATGACAATGGTGCACCGACGCAAACAGCATGACAACGGTGCACCGAAGCAAACAGTATGCCAACAGTGTACTGAAGCAAACACCACGCCAACGGTGCACTGAAGCAAAGACCACACCAACGGTGCACCAAAGTAAAGACCACACCAATCGTGCACTGAAGCAAAGACCACAATAATGGTGCACCGAAGCAAACAGCATGCCAACGGTGCACTGAAGCAAAGAACATACCAACAGTGCACCGATGTTTTCCAGAAAAACTTCCAAACTGCAACTTAGGAATCCATAAAAAATATTTTATTTATTCCAAGTATTAAAACATCATATGAGTCTGTACATGCCTATATAGTGTACATGCCTGTATAGTGTACATGCCTGTGTAATGTATATGCCTGTATAATGTACATGCCGTATAATGTATTTGCCTGCATAATGTACATGCCTGTATAATGTATATGCCTGTGTAGACTCATCTGATGTTTTAATACTTGGACTAAGTAAAATAATTTTTATGGATTCCTGAATTGCAGCATTGGAACTTTTTTTGGGAAATCATTGGATACACCTAACCGGCAGGTGACTGCAGACTTGGAACAGGAGGGATCTCTGCAGCAATTCATGGTGAGCGGAAATTTATAAACGGTGCACTGAAGCGCCATCATTTACATAAAAGGTAGATTTTTCTGCAAATATTACAGAAGCACTCCAGGCATTTTTTCCCCTAAACATGTGTAAATGTTAGTTTAGTGTAAGGGCTGTGATAATTTACTCACCGATTGCTGTTTTCTAAGGTCCCTGAAGGCCCTGTCACACACAGAGATAAATCTTTGGCAGATCTGTGGTTGCAGTGAAATCATGGACATATTGTTCTATTTGTACACAGCCACAAACCTGGCACTGATTGTCCACAATTTCACTGCAACCACAGATCTGCCGCAGATTTATCTCTCTGTGTGACAGGGCCTTGACTCCATAATGATGTCACATCCACAGCTCGTCTCTGCAGATTTCCCTCTTCTCCAGTCTTCTGCAGAACATCCCGACATTATGTCATGAAAAATAACAGTGTCATCACAATGTTCCTGAATTAATGCTGTGTCTTAAATGAGCCCTGTGCTGTGCCCCTGAAAAAATTATTGCTCCTCACTGTGCTCCCTGTAAAAAAATATTACTACACACTGTGCCTCTTATAGTTCATAGCCTCCACACTATCCTCTCCTATAAAATATTCCCAATACACTGTCCTCCCTTGCATACTATGACCGCCACACCGCTCGCCCTTATATACTATGACCGCCACACTGTCCACCCTTGTGTACCATGAATGTTACACTGCCCACTAAAAAGCAAAAACTCCACACTGTCCCCCCTTATAAATTATACCCACCACACCTTCCTCAATTATGATTCATGATCTCCACACTGTCCTCACAATGTCCAATGCATGCTTCCCCTGTCCATACTGAGCCCTCACACTGCCCCACTCCATACTGAACTTCCCATGCTGACCCTCTCCTTACTGAACCTCCCATGCTGCCTGCCTCTTTTCCATGAGACCTCCATGCTGCCGCACTTATCATGCTGAGACCATCAATCTACCTCACGCTAGCACACTATCCTATTTTTCATGCTGAGTCCCTTTCCTTGCTCCACTCCATACCGAGCCCACCTATGCTGCCCCCTTTACATACTGAGTCTTCACACTGCCCCTCCCGATACTGAATCATCATGCTGTCCCTTCTCCATAATGAGCGCCCCATGTTGCCCCCTCTCCATATTGAGTCCTTACTTTTCCCCATCGATTTTATCCCTTGCACGTTCTCACTCTGTAAACCCTAAACCCCCCTTCTACAAGAATGAGCCATCTAACTCCCCCCTCTACAGCAATAGGCCCCCTACCCCTCCTCTACAGCAATAGGCCCTTTCTTCCCCTCCTCCCTCCTCCAGTCTCTAGTATTAGCCTCTCTTCCCCTCCCCCTCCAGTCTCTAGTATTAGCTTTTCTTTCTGTACCGCCCCGCTCGGATCTGGACCTTCAGTGGGTGGCTTGAGGGTCTCCGGCCCGGGGGTCCTGCGGTCATGTCGATGAAAAAGGGGTTTGCAGTTTGGGGACGTATGTGTACGGCCGGAGCCATGTTTAAGTTCGTGACACCACCCACGGGATGTGGTGAAGGTAGACACCACCGCTGCAGTTACGGGGCACCCAGGGGAGATGTTGCGCAGCAAGTTGTTAACCCCTCCGTGGGCAGGGATGGTGGCCCCGGGACCCGTTGGGGGTGTTTGGCGGTGCAGGGAGATGGGCGGCCGGAGGGCACTGATGTACTCACGATTAGTAAACACACGAGTCTCTGGTAAACCAAGGTGATGGTGGTCGGTACCCGCAGCCGGCTGCAGTCTGGTCCCCCACCCGGTTGGTGGTCTCTGCCTTTCTCCTGCACCTGTTTGTGATGGTGGACTACCTGCGCTTGCAACTTCAGGAGTCCGCTCCCGGCTTTTGGTTGCCTGAGGAGCCCTTTGCTCGCAGACGCTGGCCCGTGGGATCCCTGTGCCATGGCGTTTGGCTTTCTATCCCCCTCGTTGGGCTGTTGTCTTCAGTTGGGACTTTGGGTGGGACAGGACCTATAGTCCTGGCCGCAATCAGTTAATTAGCTAGCCCCCAGTAGCTTCTGGACCTATCTTCAGGGTCTGAGTACCCCCTTTGTGCTCCGGTTTCCGAGTTGGTTCCCCGGGTCGGTACCGGTGGGCCACTACCCTGTCCCGGTCCACCACGGTTCCACCGAGCCGTCTTCCCGCCTCCTGCAGACAGAGGCCTCTGTCTGCCTCCTAGCCAGCAGTACCAGGGCTCCTACCCTGGCACCGCTTCAGTTTGGGTCTTTCCTTTGCTGGAGCTGCACACAGCTCCAGCTACACACCTCTCCTCTTGACCTCTTGACTTGAACTTCGAGCCTAGACTAAACTTTCCCGCCCCAGGCTGTCTGAAACTCCTTCGTGGGCGTCTTCCAACCGCCTGGTTCCACCCCCTGGTGTGTCCATCAAGCACTGAGGGGGGTGACTAGGGTTTTATATGTTTGGCTGCTGTCACCTTGTTAGGGAATGGTGTATTGCGGGGCCCTATCCGTGACTACCTGGCTGGCTAGGGCGTCACATTTCCCTCCCCCCTGCGGTCTCTAGTATTACTCTCTTTTCTTCCGCCCTGCAGTCTCTAGTATTAGCCTCTTTCCCTCCCCCCCTGCAGTCTCTATTATTACTTTCTTTCCCTCCCCTCTGCAGGCTCTAGTATCACTCTTTCCCTCCCCCTGCAGTCTCTAGTGTTGCTCTCTATCCCTCTCCCCTGCAGTGTCTAGTATTACTCTCTTTACCTCCCCCCTGCAGTCTCTAGTATTAGCCTCTTTCCCTCCCCCCTGCAGTGTCTAGTATTACTTTCTTTCCCTCCCCCTGTAGTCTCTAATATTATTCTTTCCCTCCCCCCTGCAGTCTTTAGTATGACTCTCTATCCCTCCCCCCTGCAGTCTCTAGTATTATTCTTTCCCTCCCCCCTGCAGTCTTTAGTATGACTCTCTATCCCTCCCCCCTGCAGTCTCTAGTATTACTCTCTATCCCTCCCCCCCTGCAGTCTCTAGTATTACTCTTTCCCTCCTCCCTGCAGCCTCTAGTATTACTCTCTTTCCCTCCCCCCAGCAGTCTCTAGTGCTACTCTCTATCCCTCCCCCCCTGTTGTCTCTAGTATTACTCTCTATCCCTCCCCCCATGCAGTCTCTTGTATTACTCTCTTTCCCTCCCCCCTGCAGTCTCTAGCATTGCTCGCTTTCCCTCCCCCTGCAGTCTCTAGTATTACTCTTTATCCCTCCCACTGGAGTGTCTAGTATTACTTTCTCCCCCCCTGCAGTCTCTAGTATTACTCTCTTCCCCCCCTGCAGTGTCTAGTATTACTCTCTTTCCCTCCCCTCTGCAGTCTCTAGTATTACTCTCTTTACCTCTTCCCTCCTCCTGCAGTCTCTATTATTAGCCTCTTTCCCTCCCCCTGCAGTCTCTAGTATTACTCTCTTTCCCTCCTCCTGCAGTCTCTAATATTAGCCTCTTTCTCTACCCCTGCAGTCTCTAGTATTACTCTCTTTTTTCCCTCCCCCCTGCAGTCTCCAGTATTACCCTCTATTCCTCCCCCCTGCAGTCTCTAGTATTACTCTCTTTCCCTCCCCCCCTGCAGTCTCTAGTATTACTCTTTCCCTCCCCCCTGCAGTCTCTAGTATTACTCTCTATTGCTCCCTCCTGCAGTCTCTAGTATTACTCTCTTTCCCTCCCTCCTGCAGTCTCTAGAATTTCTCTCTATCCCTCCCCCCTGCAGTGTATAGTATTGCTCTCTTTCCCTCCCCCCTGCAGTCTCTAGTATTACTCTCTTTCCCCCCCCTGCAGTGTCTAGTATTACTCTCTTTCCCTCCCCCCTGCAGTCTCTAGGTTTCTCTCTTTCCCTCTTCCCTCCCTCTGTAGTCTCTATTATTAGCCTCTTTCCCTACCCCCTGCAGTGTCTAGTATTAGCCTCTTTCCCTCCCCCTGCAGTCTCTAGTATTACTCTTTTTCTGTCCCCCTGCAGTCTCTAGTATTAGCCTTTTTCCCTCCCCCTGCAGTCTCTATTGTTTGCCTCTTTCCCTCCTCCCTGCAGTCTTTAGTATTAGCCTTTCTTTACCCCATCACGCCGTGTATATAGTATTATTCTTCCACCCCCCTCCCCCATACCCCGTCTGTAGCCTTAGCGACACCTCCACCTTGCCCACGAATCCTCAGCTCTGTGAGCGCATACCTGCTCCGGTGCCCGCTGCACTTTTTCTCCCTGCTGCTCCGTTGAGTCTCCTCTTCTGGCTCCAGCGTCAGGCACGTCCTCCGCCTCCGCGGCATGTGTGGTCTGCATTAGTCGTCGCAGCACGGAGCAGGGAGCTGATTGGCGCGCGCACCTCTGACCCCGAAAGTGCAGGCGCTGGAACTTCCGGGGTCAATCAGCTCCATGTGCTCGGCGCCCGCAGTATATTTATTTGTATTTGCGTCTTAAAGACGCGGATATAAATAAATAGAGGTGCGCCTCTCCCACCCCCACTTCCCCTCCAAAAACACAGCAGATTCATTAGACTGTCTAACGGAGGGGGGGGGATGTAAAAAAAAATATTTTTTTTGCTGTGAGAAAGTGCCACCCCCTGCAACGCGCCGCCCCAGGCACAGGACCATGGGTGCCTAGTGGCAAATATGGCCCTGCATCGAACCTCCATAGCCTTTCTGATTGAATTGATGGTTGCCGTGTATTTGCTTATAATATACCATATTTTTCAGATTATAAAACGCACTTTTCCTCCCAAAAATTTGGGAGGAAAATTAGAGGTGCATCTTAAAATCCGAATATAGCTTACCGGAGTGGGGGCTGTCTGTGCAGTTCTGTGTGCAGGCGGCCTGCTGCGTGCGGGCGGCCAGGTGCCTGTCGGTGCCGGCGACCAAGTGCCTGTCGCGCTCAGCTGCCTCTCTGTCCCGACTGCCTCTATATGCAGTTGGGCGGCTTGCTGGCTGCCACTCTGTGCGGGCGGGTGGCTGTGCGGACTGCGGTGGCTGTACGGACTGCAGTGGCTGTGCAGCCAGTGTCACAGTCTGTCCGCGGTTCCGGTTTCAAATGATGGTGTCGGCAGTTACCGCATGCACAGATGGAGCTCTTGGATGAGAGCTTCATCTACGCATGCGCCGCTTCGGGTGCCATCATTTGAACCGGGACTGCGGACAGACTGGGACACTCACTGCACTGGCCTGCTCCACCACTGACCCACCGCTGCCGCTGTCACTGACACGTTGCTGTCACTGACTTGCAGCTGACACCACTGACCCGCTGCCGCCAGCACAGACTCGCCGCCGCTGCTAGCACAACCTCTGCCTCCTGTGACTCAGCTCCACCACCGCTGCCGCCCCCCTTCGGTAAGACAACACTGAAGTATAAAACGGACCCCATTTTTATTTTTTTTTTATCTCTAAATTTTGGGTGCATCTTATAATCCGGTGTGTCTTATAAAATGAAAAATCTGGTAGTAGTAATCGTAAAACATAATTTTAATAACTTAATAATTTAATTGGCCCAATTTCTTTGGTAAATTATACACCCAACAGTAGAGATGAGCGAACCGGCCGTGGTTCGGCTCGAGTTCGGTTCGCCGAACAGAGGTCTCATTCGAGTTTGGTTCGGCGAACCGGTTCAGCGAACCACTCGAACCCATAGGAAACAATGGGAGGCAATCACAAACACATTAAAACACCTAGAAAACACCCTCAAAGGTGTCCTAAAGGTGACAAACAACTCACAACACAACACAAACACATGGGAAAGTGACAAGAACAAATTCTCATGCGAAAACAAAACAGCGTTACGAGGAAAAAGAGGAGGAGACACAGATATATGAGTATATGCAAGGGCACATCGATGCCATTACTGTGCAACTTGAGCCTTGCTCATTTTAGGCTTCCAATCTGGATAAATTGCCTGAGCTCGCCACGTACACCTTGGGGATCTTGTCATGTACTGCAGCCAGCATTCTCTCGGAACCTGTCTTCAGTGCTGCTGGCGGTCTGCTGACAGATAAGTACATGCGTCTGTCCACTGACAATGTGGACATGGCTCTCAGAGGACTTTTCTTCCCCTGGGTCATCCAGGGGAGGCGAAAGGCAGGCGTATTTTTGAGAGTGCTTCATGCAAAGCATCTTTTTCATTTTGAAAAGGGGGGTCAACTGATGTCAGTCAAGTGGGGTGTGTGTGGCCCAATTAGTGGAAACAAGGGAGACTGTGGTTGGAGTCCCCTCGCTGTTTTTTTACATGATTTTCGAGGTGCATGACATGCCTAAGAGGTTTAGTTTCAGCATCTCAAACTTGTTGGCTACAGAAAGCCTGCCTTTACTCCCTTTTGTCACCGAGGATTTTCAAGACATTATGCCCAATGCAGTGCCCCAAGAGCCGATGGCCATTTGCCTCTCCTTCTCCAAGAAAGGGGTGCCTGCGCTAACACAGCAGGTCGCACACAACATCAGCGCTTCCTTGAGAAACTCTGTGTGTGACAGGGTGTATTTCACCACAGATACTTGGAACAGTAAGCATGGACAGGGGCGTTACATGTCGCTGACTGGGCACTGGGTAACTATGGTGATAGATGGAGAAGTGTCTGCTGTACAAGTCTTTCCGTCCCCACGAGTTGTGTGTTTCAATCCTTCCTCTGTATGTACAAGTTCCTCCACTGCTTCTGCCTCATCAACCTCGTGTTGTTCCTGCACCTCAGCCCAAACCCTGTGTGGTCAGGCCACCCTTCATTGTAACTGTGCCCAAGGAATCCCACACACCTCCTTACTATGCTGGCAGCAGAGGTCAATGCCATCAGGCGGTCAAATGTTTACTTTGAAATGTAGGGGAAATGTGAGACACCGCTGAGGAGTTGTGGACGGTTAGCTCTGTAGAGTGAGACCGAGTTTCATCAATGATTGTCTCCACTCAACCAGCAGCCAGGGAATGCCGGGTGCGACCATGATGCTAAACAGTCTGCGGCCCTTCTTCAGGGCAATGTGCCACACGTGCCTTGTATGGCTCACGTGTTGAATCCGAATCTCCAGCAATTTTTAAAACACTATTCCGGCCTACATGTCCTTCTGTCGAGGGCAAGGTGTAACGCCTGCCTGGATCGACACACTCAGACGGGCTGTAAAGGATTGGCTAGAGGAAACCCACTCACCAAGCTGGACCCCCAGAACCCTGAAACCCTTTAACCCCTATACAGTGATTTTGAATGACACAGGGCCCAAGTTGATCAATACCTGTGGAAGGCTGCAGTTCCAGAGAATAGTAGTCATGCAGGGTCAAAACATTAATTGAGGAAGAGGAACAGAATGGGAGGGACAGGACTTAATCAGAAAACAAGCACAGGTGAAATGCGAATTGGCTAACGAGGTACCTAAACAGCAAGCAGGAAAAGTAGTCAGGTAACAAGCACACAAACTCATAAAACTAAACTGGGGGTAACAGTAACCAGAGGTTCATAGCTATGTCTGGCAGTGGTCTTCAGACAGGAGGGGCCTAAAAAAGGGTGTTGTGTCTTCCCATTGGTTGTAGCTGAATGATGGTACTTCATCTGTGAGATACCCACCACCTGTATTCAGCCATTGGTTCTGCATATGTCAAGATAACGCAGCCCAGTGGGTGAGCATAACCTGCGTCCACCTGCGCCGCTGGCGTCTACTGCTCTCCCATCGTCAGCACTATGCACGAAAGGAACACGTTGTCACCTTGCGACAGGAGTACAAATTGACGTAGCGGACTACGGTGGTGACTTAACAGCTGTATGCGGCAATGATGCAAACATGGCAGCGTGCCTTCGTCAGGCCAATGTGACACACGTGACTTGTATGGCTCATGTGTTTAATCTGATTCTCCAGCAATTTTTAAAACAACATCCCGGCCTACATGGCCTTGTACAGTGGGCACGCTCGCTATGTGCTCACTTGCATTGTTCGCACCCAGTAGCTCAACAACTTTCATCGCTCCGGAAGTCTTAGGGTCTGGCGGTTAAACGTCTGAAATGCGATGTTCCAACACGCAGGAATTTGAATCTGCACATGGTGCAGCGTCTGTGGCAGCACCGCAGAGCCAAGCTGAAATACGTTATGATGTATACCCTGGGCTAACTTGATCCAGAGGTGGTGCAGATCACGCTGCTGGAGTGGTGTCAGATCAAGGACATATGCACCGTTCTACACAGTTTACAAATGTCGACGCAGATGTTTAACACTGGTGATGACATTCTCAGCGTGACAATTTTGGTCATCTACATGATGGAGCACACTGTAAGCGTTATTCAGAGTCAGGTGTTGGTCCAAGAGGAAGGGAGGAAGTACTGGAGGAGTCATATGCGGAAGGGTTAACAAGATCTACAAGGTCCAGATGGTCAGTGGCACCTTGGCAGCAGTCATGGTACGGTGGGGGAGAGGGATTATCAAGGGCACATAATATCAGCAAAAAAGTTGAGGAAGGTGCAGGAGCCCAGGAAGAAATGGAGGACGAACTGGCGATGGGCATGGAAGACTCAGCAGATTAGTGAGAGCTTGCTCACATTTCGGTTGTGCGAGGTTGTGGGGAGAGGGCAGAGGAAGGAGGCACGATTCTCACCTCTCCGCCACCAACACACCAAGGACTTGGTCCTCCTGGATGCTCAAGACACATGAGCGCCTTCTTGCTGCACTACCTACAACATGACCCTCAGATTGAACGAATTCCAAGTCATGCTGACTACTGGGTTGCCACACTGTTAGATCCTCGGTACAACACAAAATTTTGCGAAATAACTCCTGCCATAGCAAGGGACGCACGTATGCAGGAGTATCAGCAGAAGGTGTTACGCAATCTTACATCTGCTTTTTCACTAAACACCAGTGGTGCACAGAGTGAATCTCAACGCTTTTTCATCGATAGGAGGAAATTGTCTTACTTGTCCACATCTGAGGGACCGAGGGCTGGCTGCTGTGCTGAGATGGCATTGAGTACGGTGTCCCTGCAGAGTTGCACTTTTGGTCATATACCAAATGAGTTGAAAAAAGGACAAATGCTGTTGGAAAAGGGAACAGGTGTGTTGGAAAGGGGAAAAAAGTTTTTGTCCGTGGGTTTGTTGGTTAAGCAAAAGTAACATTTGCTGAAGAAACAACATCTGGTATGGTGCGACTGGCAGATTTGGATAAGGTGGTATATACTATGTTACCGCTATATAAAAAATATTAAGAAGAAAAGAAAGAGAAAGGTAGATATCCCAATCGCCATTCGGTGTCCACCGTGCTCACAGATGGAAAAGGAGAGGTTGGCAACTGGAAGGTTAGGTGGAGGATACAGAGCAGGTTGACTCTCAAACAAATAGCAGCCTGAACCGAGTTAGACGCCACTCGGATCTGGAGACTGGGAGCCCTGTTAGCGTGACAGGGTCCACACGACCACCCAGCCCCGGAACTCCCTGTTAACAACACAAGGGCCATTGGTTACGCAGTCCGTGTGCGTAGGGGACACACCTGTGGAGAGCAGGTGCATCAGCAGCAGCAGGCCTGTTTATGCCACTGGGCTGCACTAGCAGGACTGGTAGGACAGGAGCTGTTCTTAAACGTTCTGCGTTACCAACTGTGGTGGCGGCCTGCATCGATGACCTATCCCTGCCTACCTCTGGCCTAAAGCCACAATGGGTTCAACACATGGAGGTGTGCTCTTTCAGAGCATAATAGAAGACTGGGCACCTTCTTGTTGGCTCCAGCCCCTTTTATAACCTGGGTCCGCCCAAAACCAGGGTGGACCACAATGCACCTCCTGGAGACAAAAGCAGAGTGACACGTCATGAGTGGCATAACTAGTGTCCTATTTTGAACCGCCACTTGAATGATGACCTCATGGCTGTCACAACCAAAACACCTCAACAGTCATCGTCTGACCAACAACAATGAGGTAACAAGTCATAGGGGCGGGCCTCTGCAAGCCTGTTGGGAGTGGCCTGGCCAAATTGTCAGGATACCTGATGCCCTGTGGCCTATATGGGCCCCCCACATCAGGGGCAGGGCCAAAGAGTTCATTACCCGGCCTAGCCTCTGATGCAGTAAGTGCCTGAGCATGCTCAGTAGCATGAAATACAGTTTCTGAAAAAAAATACTATCCGCTTCAGCATGCTGTCTAGGCACAACACAGGACTTAGACCCGGCACGGAGTGCAAGTACCTGTGCAAAGAGGCTTTTCTCAGTCAGTGTGAAGCCCCACAGATGTTGTGTTGGTGCATTACCTTCAGGAACTCCACGTGGAGGAAGAGTCTGGTCACACTTAGGTTGCTTCTTTATATGTATTTTCGTGACGTCACTCTCGGTATTGCGGTCAGTGGGGACCGCCACTGCAGTGTAAGGGGACACCTGGGGCTGATGTTGGGTGCAGTTAATTTTAGTGGCCTCCCGACAGTGAGTCAAGCCCCAGGGCCCTGTGTAAGTGTGTTGAGCCACAGGTCGCAGAATGACTCAGGCACAGTCCAAACGAGCATGCGCTGTAGCCCAAAATTAAGACTTTGCCTCAGGAATGACACAGTCAGGCAGAGCATACTCAGTTGGCGAAACACTGGAGTTAGGCTGGGGTAAATTGGCACACAGGAAGGAGCAACCGCGGAAACACTTCGTTCAATTGTGAGGGGAGTCATTTTGGAGTTTGGTGAGGAGTACCGTAACGCCAGTGAGCAGCATCCTGTACCACAGACCAACATTCTTCCGGTGCTGTCTATACTGTTAACCATGATAGGAGCGTAAAGTCTGTATTTATGGCAACTGGACATCACATTACCCGGGTACGGTAGGCTGTGCCCAGACAGTAATGAGTGCACGCAACACTTTGTTTTATTATGAAAACACATATCTGTTCTGGGGTAGGACGACTATATAGACAATCACACTTGCTGCCTCTGCACTGTCAAATTGTCACGTACAGTTTAAATCATAGAGGGACAGCGACACGTTTGCATTGAATGTTGCTTTTCAAGATTTACATGACTGTGTTGTAGAGCTGTGTGGTTTGCATTCACACTGTTATCATCTGCCTTATCTGTGAGGCTTCAGCTAACAAGGGTATTCAGGGTGGGTGATGTGTTTTGTCTATGTTTAGGTATATAACTGGGAAGCTCTTGTGATGCGCCACTAGTAAGTTGTCTTCGCACAAACACACACACACACACAAACACACAATTACTGCTGCTACGCAGAGGGCTTAGCAAGCAGTAGGCAACTGAATAGATTATTCTATTATTTCAATTTAATGCATGGTTCTTATTGTTTGTTTTGGGAAAGTGAAACAATCATTTATGAACCCAACTGCAAACAGTGCTTTTCATGTTGCGTGGTTTTGCTGCATACTGTGGATCCCACCAAATACAAGACTTAAAATGAAGCATAAGTCGCAAAAGGGAATTTCACTGTGCTACAATGCGGCCTAGCGGGGCTGTGCAACCACCGCCTGCCCCATCACGTGCATCTGCGTGCTCTTCATCCTCTGTGACTGTGGGGACAGCAGTCACACATGCTTTCTCACACTGAACTTCCACCCCGTTACCCGTAAGCGGGAGTGTGATTGACAGGTCGTCACTTGTTTTTTAAGTGCAAACAGATGGTATTCATGAGCTGTCAGACATCGAGAGAACCACCATTGGATGAAGGAAACATTATATCCACGCCTGCGCCTTCGTGAAAGATTAGCTGGACTACCTGCAGTTAATTATTGCGTTCCACAAATGGAAAGGAGTGTAGAATGCACATGTGTTGCACCTTGCTTGGCAGCAAAGGAACAATAACTTAGTATTCCAGACAATTTTAGGATGGTAGAAAAAGTGTCAGCTCTTTGGGCAAATTAAATAGCGTGGCAAAAGTGGCCAGGTGGGTACAGTGGCCGTGTTCTGTGTGTACCAGGACATTAAAGGAAGCCTCACTTTCTATCCCTCCTAATGAGGAAATGCAGCAAGGAATTCCCTGAGTTTGCTATAAAAATAGCATAGCTAAATTTGCATGAGGGTGTAATGTAGAGGTGCTAGAAATAGCTTGGCACCAGTGGGGCACAAGTGGAGTACAACAGCCACTTTTTGGATGCCACTAACTGGCAGCACTCTTTTAAATTAAAATGGCTTTACAAAAATGTGCAGGAGTGTGTAATGCAGAGGTGCTAGAAATAGCTTGGCACCAGTGTGGCACAAATGGAGTACAACAGCCACTTTTTGGATGCCACTAACTGGCAGCATTTTTTGCTATTATTATAGCTTATTAAAAACAGAGCAGGAGGGTGTAATGTAGAGGTGCTAGAAATAGCTTGGCACCAGTGTGGCACAAATGGAGTACAACAGCCACTTTTTGGATGCCACTAACTGGCAGCATTCTTAAATTAAAATGGCTTTACAAAAATGTGCAGGAGGGTGTAATGTAGAGGTGCTAGAAATAGCTTGGCACCAGTGGGGCACAAATGGAGTACAACAGCCACTTTTTGGATGCCACTAATTGGCCGCACTCTTTTAAATTAAAATGGCTTTACAAAAATGTGCAGGAGGGTGTAATGCAGAGGTGCTAGAAATAGCTTGGCAGCAGTGTGGCACAAATGGAGTACAACAGCCACTTTAGGATGCCACTAAGTTTCCTCAGTGTTTGCTAGTATAATGGCTTAGTTACAATGAGTTTGAGTGTGCAATGCAGAGGTCCTGCAAATAGCTTTGCACCAGTGGGACACTAATGAAGTCCAACAGCCACTTTTAGGATGCCACTAAGTTTCCTCAGTGTTTGCTAGTATAATGGCTTAGTAACAATGAGCTTGAGTGTGGAAAGGGCAGGAGGGTACATTGGCAGGGTTGTGGCTCAGTGTAGAGGAAAGGAAGCCTCACTTTCTATCCCTCCTAATGGGGAAATGCAGCGATGAAGTCCCTGAGCTTAGCTACACAGACGCTGTTATCTGTAGCTGTTAAAATCTGTTTTCACAGACCTGACTGTCACCTATGGCTCTGAGCCTGTTGTAATTAGCCCTTACAAGGGCTAAAAGAAACTTCTATCCCTATTCTGTATAGCACTGTGTGTAGAGCGTACACAGCAGTATCGGAGACAGGAGCTACGCCAGCGGTGACTGATACCCAGACGCAGAAGGCAGATAATGGCGTCCAGACGGGAAGAAACCCGTTTTTATAATGACATGGACATCCTATTACACATGCCGTTGCTTCTCTGGCTAAAAGACCACTTAGCTGTGTGTGTGTCTGGGTTTGGCTGACATGCTGGCCCGCCCCACTACACGCGCGCGCTTAGGGAAGGAAAACAAGGAAAAAAAAAAAAAATGGCTATCGCCATTATCCCAGCAGCTGTGATCTGAATGCGCAGTCCACGCACACTATACGCTGAAATTTTATAACAGTGTGGGTCACAGAGTGACTTACACTATTAGAGCCAAAAGCCAGCTAGTAATTAGCTTGGATTTTTGCTGCTAGAACCGTTCTCGAACGTAACTAGAACTATCGAGCTTTTAGCAAAAAGCTCGAGTTCTAGTTCGATCTAGAACACCCCCCAAAATCACTCGAACCGCGAACTGGAGAACCACGAACCACGAACTGCGCTCAACTCTACCCAACAGTTTAGCTCAATATAATTCATAAAGCCCTACTGCTAGATTTCTACAATATATATTTTTATAAGACTTTTATTACAGTTTTAGTTCTTTGTTTTTACAATGTCTGCATGTTAATTAATTATTCAATTTATAATTCGGCAATTATTCCATTTACCTCCTATGTCCACTTGGGTATATATGGAGACATCATCCTTTTATTGTATAGACACCTGAGGAAGGGGACAGATCGTCTCAGAAATGCATAGTAAGGGTACGCTCACACGAGCGTGAAAATCGGACGAGTGCAATGCGAGAAATTCTCGCATTGCACTCTGACCAATATTAGGCAATGAGGTTGAGCTGTTGGTCAGCTTTTCTCACATCCAGATTCTGGATGCGAGAAAAGCGGCAGCATGCTGCGTTTTGCTGCTACCACCGTATCTCTCGCACCCATTCAAGTGAATGGATGCGAGAGATACATCGGACTGCACTCGGATGTTATCCCAGTGCAGTGTGATATATGCACAGGCTGACAGTGGAGGAGATGGGAGGATTAACCCCTCCCTCTCCTCCGCAGCGCCCGCACTCAGCTTCACAGCTGTGACCCAATCGCAAGATCGGGTTACAGTCGCATAACACTCGGCTCATGCTCGCAGCAGAGCCTGAGCTAGGGGACATTAGCATATCGCATCCGATGCTCTCGCATCGGATGTCATACGCTCGTGTGAGTCCAGCCTAAACAGTGTAATTCAGCTCACCAAAACAGGGGAAATTCTTAGAGGAGAATCCGGATGGTGCTTGCTGGAAGAATGAGGCTGAAGGCAATCAATAGAGGGTGGATCCCGGCACAAAAACGTCCATTTCAGAAGTATAATATAAAACTTCACATTTATTGGAAAAATAAAAACAGCATAAAATTTATTTTATGCTGTTTTTATTTTTCCAATAAATGTTTTTCCAATAAATGTGAAGTTTTAAATTATACTTCTGAAATGGACGTTTTTGTGCCGGGATCCACCCTCTATTGATCAGAAATGCATAGTATCTGTTTTAGAAACATTTATTAATAAATAGGGATGAGCAGACTTACAGATAACCGGGATCGGCTGATTCCGCTGATCCAGTTTCTAAAATCTTGTTCCGGGCCAGATTCTAGTCCCTATATAAGTCTATGTGCTCCCACCTCTCCTTGACTGCTAAAGATTGGGACTCGTTTCCCAAGGACAGTAGGTATGTATACAAAGAGGAGATCAACCCTTTTAGTCCTTGAGGTCGAAGTATCCCTATCAAAGGAAAGGAAAATATTAGAACGGTCCCAGGAATCCCTGTCTTATGATGCTGGATCGCCGTTCTAAGCAGGAAGTACATAAAGGGGGCTAACGATGTCGCTCGTGAAGGCACCCGTCCCCGTCGTTTGTGAGTCATGGGCAAATCGCTGCCTGTGGCGCACAATATCGCTGGGAGCCGTCACACGTACTTACCTTCCTTTGCGACGTCGCTGTGATGCCGCACGAAACGACCCCTTAGAAAAGAGGCTGTTCGCTGGCTGGCAAACAGCCTTTTTTCTAAGGGGGCGGTTCGTGTGGCATCACAGCGATGTCACAAGGCAGGCGTCCAATAGACTCGGAGGGGCGAAGAGCAGCCGTAGAAAGTCACGCCCACCTCATTGCCGGCAGGACGCAGGTACGGTGCTGTTCGTTCTTCCTGGGGTGTCACACATAGCGATGTGTGCTGCCTCAAGAACGATGAACAACCTGCGTCCTGCATGAGCAACGACATTTGGGAAATGGACGACGTGTCAACAATCAACGATTTGGTGAGTAGTTTACATCGCTCGTACGTGTCACATACAACGACGTCGCTAACGAGGCTGGATGTGCGTCACGAATTTCGTGACCCCAATGTCATCTCGTTAGCGATGTCATTGCGTGTAATGGGGCCTTAAAGAAATTACATCTAATTAAATTGAACCTGGATTGGATCTGGTCATAGGATAACAAAACATTTTGTTCATAAATCTCATCAAGATAGAAAAAACCATGCACACTCCAGAATGCGGAAGACGGGTGATCAGATAATGTGGTAAAATATACATTTTGCCATAAGGGCATTTCAGCTATAACATCAGAGAAATGCAGGACCCTCTTCGCCATGCTAGCCTATGAAGGGGCAGCGACTTCCGCAATCCCAATACCTCCATTTCAAGAAAACCTGCATGAGGTAAATGACTCTCGGAATTAGGCAGGTAAGAGCCAGGCATCCACAAGGATATTACCTTTTAACTGGCCTGCTAAATAATAATAGAGGAAATGGCAATGGCAATGCTGCCCCTCCCAGTTGTTTGGACCTACTGTATGTAGGGTAGTCAGTTTTAATTTTGGTCTTGTATTGCCCCATACAAACACTTAACGTATTAGCGTATTTAGGGATGAGAAGAATGATTTAGGGACTAACACCGCGCTATGTTAGAGAAATAGCTAAATTTGGGGAGCAGTATCATCTTTATTAAATTAATACATCCCAGGATTGATAAAGGTAGCTTACTCCATAAGGCCCGTTTCACACGTCAGTGAAAAACACTGACGTTTTTCACTGGCGTGTAAAACACGCACATGTCCCTCCGTGTGCCGTGAATCACGGCACACGTGGGTTGTCTAAGTGCAATCCAGGCTCCGTTCTCCGTGGCCCGTGATTGCACATAGAGATTAACTCACCTGTGTGCGCTCCCGCTCTCCATGGTGCTGATCGCTCCCGCGGTGCAGCATCCGGCCGGCGCTGAACTCCGCAACAGCTGCTTCTGGGTCGGCTGTGTCGTGCATCATGAATATGCGTGACAGTAATGAGCCGGCTCAGAAGCAGCAAGGAGAACGGGCTGCAGAGGACATCGCTGGAACCGGGTGAGTTAAAATGCTTTTTATTTTAGAAGCACGTTTTTTTCTGGCACGTGTTTCACGGACCACACCACTGCGTGGTCCGTGAGACATCAGTGATGCTAAAAAAAAATGGACATGTCTCCGTGCGGCAATCACGGACACGCGGGTACGCCGTACGAAGACACGTGCAGTGAAAAATCACTGATGTGTGAGCAGACCCATTCATTATAATGGGTCTGCGTATGTCAGTGATTCTGGTACGTTTAAAAAAAAGCACAAACGTCCCAGAATCACTGACGTGTGAAAGGGGCCTAAGAGGAATTTATGTTTAGCCAGTTCTAAAAGAGGGTTTATATTGGATGGGAGGTCATGTTCTCTATATTTTTGTATAATGATTCCTAAATATTTAAAGTTTGAGACTTAAGGGTGCTTTACACGCTGCGACATCGCTACCGATATATCGTCGGGGTCACATCGTTAGTGACGCACATCCGGCGCCGGTAGCGACATCGCAAGGAGCAACGATCAACGATCGTAAAATCGTTCAAAAACGGTGATCGTTGACACATCGCTCCTTTTCATAATGTTGTTGCTGCTGCAGGTACGATGTTGTTCGTCGTTCCTGCGGCATCACACATCGCTATGTGTGACACCGCAGGAACGGCGAACATCTCCTTACCTGCGTCCACCGGCAATGAGGAAGGAAGTAGGTGGACGAGATGTTACGTCCCGCTCATCTCCGCCCCTCCGCTTCTATTTGCCGGCCGCTTAGTGACGCCGCAGTGACATCGCTATGACGCCGAACGCACCTCTCCCTTGAGGGAGGGATTGTTCGGCGGTCACATCGACGTCGCTGACAAGGTATGTGCGTGTGACGCTGCCGTAGCGATAATGTTTGCTACGGCAGCGATCACCAAATGTTACACCAACGACGGGGGCGGGTGCTATCGCGCATGACATCGCTAGCTATCGCTAGCGATGTCGCAGCATGTAACGCACCCTTAAGTGTAAAGGGAATAAAGCTTCTAAATGGGGCATGAGACCAAGGGAGAGGGACATCAGATTGAATTTACCCCAATTTATGCCTAACCCGGAATATTTAGTAAAGTCATCTATCACATCGACAACCCAAGGCAGTGACCGCTCCACTTCATCCACAAATATAATCATATCATCTGCATACAGGCCAATTGTGTCCACCCGGTCAGCAAACTTGATGCCCTTAATCAGCCTGTCAGAACATATCTTAATTGCTAAAGCTTCAATGGCCAGGGAAAAGAGAGCTGGGGACAAAGGACACCCCTGACAGGTCCCCCTTTCAAGTAAGATAGGTTCAGATGTGAGCCCATTGACCACCTTTCTGGGCTTAGGGGCCCGGTATAGGATCCGGATCCAAACATCACAATTACTAAAACCGAAGTTCAGGAGGCAGGCCATCAGGAAGTTCCACTCCAGGGAATCGAGTGTCTTGGCTGCCTCTAGCAAGGCCAAGGCCCATTCGTTGTCTGTCACTATGGTACTCTATTCGACAACTGACTGAACCCTTCTAATATTAATGAAAGTATTTTTCCCTGGCATAAAGCCCGTTTGCTCTGGGTTAATAATAATATCCAGAATTACCAAGTTCAGTCTAGTCACCAATGTTTTAGTAAAGATTTTGTAGTCCATATTGACTAAGGAGATCCACACACTAGGGCAGAGGTCTCAAACACGCAGCCCCTGAGGTTGCTTCTTGCGTCCCGCGGTCCCCTTGATGATCGCAGCTGGTGAAGAGGCTGCAGTTGTCAATGCTTTATTTCAGATGATTTTCAAACTCTGTGCACAGCTATCGCAGCCGTCAGTTAATCAAGAGGCCAGTAGCTAAAGTGTATGATGTCACCTGCTGCCTCTGATTGGCCGGCGGCTGCCCGTACTTGTGCACAGAGCTCGTACTCTGCGCAGCGCATCTGAAGTAAAGTGCTGAGTGACTGCTGCACCAGGGACACGATTACCAAGGCGGCTTCAGGCTGCAAGAAGAGGACACAAGGGAATGGAGTACAGCCAGGTGAGAAGGGCAGTGATGTATCCTGTGGCCCCAGGGCCGAGATCCGGAGACCGCAGTGCTCGGGCTGGCAGCCGCATTTCCTGCAATTAAATCCACACCTGCACATAACGTTCTCTGCTGAGGGCAAGTTCATCCGTGGACAGAGCTAGAGTTCCGTATGCAAAGCTCCTGTCCCACAGATGAAGAGAAGAGCTGAAGCACCAACATCTCGCCAAGCTGTATGTTCCCCCAACCCCAGCGCTGCCTGTATAACCCACAGCATTGTCTGTACCCCCACCCCAGTGCTGTCTGTATACCACCCAGAACTGTCTGTCCCCCAACCCCAGTGCTGCCTGTATACTCCCCAGAACTGTCTGTCCACCCAAACCCTTGTGCTGCCTGTATACCACCCAGAACTGTCTGTCCCCCCAAACCCAGTGCTGCCTGTATACCATCAGACCTTTCTCTCCCCCAACCCCAGTGCTGTCTGTATACCTCCCCAGAACTGTCTGTCCTCCAAACCCCAGTGCCGCCTGTATATCCCGCAGAACTGTCTGTACCCCCCAGAACTATCTGCCACCCAACCCCAGCGCAGCCTGTATACCCCCCAGAACTGTCTGTCCCCCCCAACCCCAGTGGCTGTATGCCCCCCAGAACTGTCTGTTTGCGCAACCGAAGTGCTGCTTGTATAACCACAGAACTGTATACCCCCATAACTCTCTGTCCCTCCAACCGCAGTGCTGCCTGTATACCCCCAAGAAGTCTCCCCCCCCAACCCCAGTGCTGTCTGTATACCTCCCCAGAACTGTCTTCCCCCAACCCCAGCCCTGCCTATATACCCTCAGAACTATGTGTTCTCTGATCCCAGTGTTTATACACCCCCAGAACTGTCAGTCCCCCCAACCCCAGTGCTGTATACCTTCCCAGAACTCGGTTGCCTGCCTTCAGTGTTGTATACCCCTCCAGAACTGTCTGTTGTCCCCCCCACCCCAGTGCTGTATACTCCCAGAGCTGTATCTCCCCCACCCCAGTGCTGTATACACCCAGAGCTGTATGGGTGGTGTGTGTGTGTGTGTGTGTGTGTGTTTGTGTGTGTGTGTGTGTGAGAAGAATGGCACAATAGGTGAGACTACTACAGGGCATTGCTACAAGAAGAGGAAAGGGGACAGTAATACAAGAAGAACACCAGCTTTGGCACATTTGTAAAAGGGGACAATGATGGGCACATTACTACAGGATGGGGACAAGAATGGGGCACATTACTACAGGAGACAAGGATGGGCACTTTACAACAGGATGGGGCACTTTACTGCAGGATGGGGATCAGGATGGGCCACATTACTACAGGATGGGGCACTTTCTACAAGAAGGGGTACAGGATGGGGTATATTACTAAAAGATGAGGACCAGAATGGAAAAATTATAAGATGTTGTCCAAAATTACTACATGGTGCTAATTGTAATATTACTTACAAGAAGGGAACAAAATGTAAAAAAAAATAAATAAATAAATAAAAATAAAAGTATGATTTTTTTTTTTCACTATTAAAAATGCTTTTTATATATAAACAAAAAAGTGCATGTTTGTTATAATAAATAAGCAAAATCTCTTCAAAAATAGTGATCAAAAGTTCTAAAGAGAAACATATGGTAACACTGAAAACGTTACTTGGTCCTGCAAAGAATGCGTCCCACCAAATTATATTTTTTTCTATATGCGACTCATATACCCAGCTGAGTTTGAGACCCCTGCTCTAGGGGATCCTTCCCCTCTTTTCCAAGCACTATAATGTTGGTTCATAAAAGTCTGGAAGGGAAGCTTCCTGTGTGGTCTGCGTAAGAACCACTAACATGGGTGGGAGCAAATGTTCCTGATACCTGCCGTATAATTCTACAGGAAAACCATCCACTTCCAGGGCCTTATCCACAACCAAATCAGCAATCGAAGATTTCAATTAATCTAAAGTAATGTTGGTGTCTAAAAAGGATTGCTGTGCAGAGGCCAGCCTCATGAAGTCCATGTCAGCTAGACACACCAAGCAGTCATCCATTGATGCCCCATTCCTAGATTTATACAGGGATCTATAAAAATCCCTAAAGCATTGAATGATATCCGCCAAGGAGGTAACTATACTTCTGTCAGGTTTACGAATTTGAAGTATGATATTAGAGGAATTATGCTGTCGGACCATAAAGGCCAGAAGATTAATGGACTGATTCCCCAGCTCAAAGTATGATTGCCACATAAAAAATAATTTGCTCTTAGATTTTGCATCCAAGTGTTGCACATAGTGCCTATGTGAATGCTGCCACTGTAGCCTTTTATTCTTATAAGGATTGGATATGTATACCTTCTCTGCCTCTTTTACCCACTGTTCAGTCATATCATCCTCTTGTGAGGTGGTTCTCTTAATATAAGATATGTAGAGTAGAGTATCCCAAAAGATGATGGCATGTCGAGACCCCATATGCGCATTTATAAAACATTTTAATTGCTCAGGGATCCTATTATTGGGTTCAATTAATTTTAGCCAAAAGGTATTTAACCTTCACACCGCCAAGGGGATATCACCACTGTAATCAGTGTTTGGTTTTGATGTTGTAGCCTTCATAGTGACAGAGAGTTCCCTTGTCCAGGTAGCTTGGCAGTACAACCGACAAGAGGGAATACAAAGGAGGATACTTGCTCCACCTTCCCGTCCCGGCAAACAGAGATAGCTGTTTAAGGCGGAAAAGTTAATGGAAGAGAAACACAATCACTTCCCCCTGCATTCTGGGTGTAATTGAAGCCACTCACCGGCCTCATCCAAAGTGGAAAAAAACAAAGACTTGCTCCGGTGGATAATCCAAAGACGAGCAGGGTAGAACATCGAGTAGAGGATATTACGCTCTATAAGTGGCTTTTTGACATTCAAAAAGCAGGCTCTTTGCTTCTGAAGATCCACTGAGAAGTCAGGAAAGATGGAAATCGTAGAATTATCATACTTGAGTGGGCACTTCTGCCTGGCCAGACTCAAAGCTGTATCCCTAATCTTGCAATTAAGAAGCCGTGTCAGGAAGGGTCTCGCGGGCGTTCCAGGAAGGAGAGGTCGTGTAGGAACTCTGTGGGCTCTCTCCACAGCAAAGGTGGCAGAAAAGTCATTGCCCAAATTAGTTTTGAGGCACTCCTCCATAAACAGCTCAGGCTGCTGACCCTCTGAGCACTTCTGGAAACCTATAACGTGGAGTTTGTTCCGGCGCATCCTGTTCTCTAGGTCATCCACTTTTTGGTGCCAGGCGTTCATGGACTCTGCCACCTTAGTTAGTTTAGAGGACAAAGGAGTTACAGTATCCTCAAGATGGGATATCCTAGTCTCGGCCTCTGTGATTCGGCCCCTCAAGGCCTGTAGGTCTTGCCGAAGCAGCCCATCCTCAGAGTGCACCACCTCTATTTTCCCTGATAGCGATGACTTGCATAGAAATATGGCCTGAAGTAGTTGCTCAGAGACTGGTTTGAGGGTCAGGTCCCTGATTCCCACAATCAGGAGGGTGAGATCTGCAACCATCCATGCCCTTAGCCGGAGTGGAGGGATTGCCTCTCAGAGCCTGTGGTGTATCTTGGGGTTGCCCCTGGCACATGCCTTCAGTTTTTCAGCTGTGCTGGCATTTTTTACAGGACACATGGCATGTAATGGAAGCAGCTGAGGTTCAAATGTGATAGTGTTCCTTTAAGGGCCCAGTCTCCTTGTCCTGTTAGCCAATAGAGGGGTCAGGGCTCTGATTAAGGGCTGAAGTTTGCAAATAAAGACCCAGGGTACATTCAGTACTGTATTCCAGCAGAGCAGGAGCTTGGCGGGGAGCAAATCCCTTCCCCCTTTATAATCCAGCTGTCCTAATCCAGGCCAGCTTCTGGTGCTGTAGTTTCCCCAGTTCTGATCTGGTCATGTCAGTGGTTAATTCCTTCCTGCCTCGTTCCAGATGCTATATCTTGGCGCTGCACCTCCGGTTCAGCACCAGTGATATTCTATGCTCCGCAGCATGTGTTTCTGTCTCCAGTGAGTTAACCAACCTGTCCTTCCCCCCTGCTACCTAGTTCTGACTCGTGTCTCCCTTTGTTCGTCCTCCCGTCTTGGTTAGTTACTATTCATCCCTGTCTGTCTTATCCTGCTCCCGACCTGTTTGTCCTCCTCCCTTGGCTGTACTTGGACTTCCCGGCATCTAACCTGTATCCATGTTTCTGACTCCTGCCTCCCTTCTCCTTTCGGCTATATCTGTGACTTCTTGGCTTCTGAACCTCAGCTATCAACTAACCACTATATGCATATCCCTGTGAACTGTCTTGACCTTCTGCGGCAGACTTAGTGTGTTGACTACTCTGCTGCCCTCTGCTCGTTTGCCTGCTAACTGCACTCTGAAGTTAAAGTACATTGCTGGTAACTTCAGTATCTTCCTAGTGCAGTGTGACACCAGCAAAGGGAGGATGAAATGCTCTGCCAAGTACTGCAGAGCAACAAACTGTGCCCCCCATAAAGTAATATAGCTCCACTGCCAGTCACCTCCACCCTGTATCCAGGGTCCACTCCCCAGGATTTGGCTCCGAATCTGGTCCCCACACACAGGAAGAGCAGGGGAAGATAGAAGAGAGGAGAAAATGCCCGGAAGCATGGGCACTAATGGAGGAGGGCTATATGCAGGGCTTGTCTTTCAGGGCACTCACCACTGTGATCCCTGTCCCCCAATGCCTGGTGCAGTGGCGCTGGGACCCCTTTTGTTACACAGCAGCTGTGGGAAAGAAGGGGGTAGTTCTCTGTTGTGACTGGAGGCTTCCTCACAGCATGCATCCAAGATAGCCGCCAGCCTGAGAAGGAACCACTTTGCCGGACCGCATCAGAGTCCCGTCGGGATGGAGCGTTCTGCTCTGCTCCACTGAAGCACAGGGGAATCCCCACCCACAGGAGACAACTTGCAAGGACAGAAGAGGCCGCTCACCCGGACGATTATCACAGGATGAGATCAGGATGTTGGGAGCTCAGTCTTCATGGGCCGCTCTCCACGCTACATCACTCCGCCTCAACATAAGATAATTATTAATACAAGGAAGAAGGGAAATATTTTTAAAGGGGATGTCATAAATAGGGCACTTTTTTATAATGTAACTCTAAATAGCGAGCTGCTTCCAAGCGTAAGCCACCCAATGTATGAACTTGCGATATTTTTCAACTGCTTCCCAGATTTTGAATCCTCAAATGATTATAAAAAGGACATACAGTATTTTTCGCTTTATAAGACGCACTTTTGTTCCCCCAAATTTTGGGGGAAAGTAGGGGGTGCGTCTTATAATCCGAATATACGGGGGGTGTATATATATATACAGAGTCCAGTGGAGATGCGGGCAGCTCTGGAGCGGTGCTGGGGGCTGCTGGGGGCAGGGAAAGCTGGGAGCAGCAGCGTTTGATCTCCTACTCCCGCTCATATAATATGCACAGCCGCTGTCCATCAGAAGCGTGGTGCTGAAACTGCATCGCGCTGATGGGCTGGGGGAGCTGCACATATTATATCTGCCTGTGCTTACCTTTGATCGCACTGGATCCCCCCTCCCCTTGTGTTAGCTATAGCCTCCCGTGCTGCTGCCCATAGTAAAATAATAAACTCTTTACTCACCTCCTCCAGCGTCTGCCCGGTCTCCCTCCTGCTGCTGTGATTAAGCACGCAGAGATATCTCTCTCTGCTGTCCCGATCACATGACCTGCACTAGACCCAGGAAGTAGGAAGTGCAGGAGACAGGAGGAGCTCAACCCCGAGGAGGGAGACACAAGACAAGACAGTGCTGCAGAAGGTAAGGAAAGAGTTTATTTTACTAAAAGCAGCAACTTGGGGGCGATATGTAACAGAGGGTGATGTCTGCCTGCCCCAGTGGGCCTGTCTGCCTGCCCCAGTGGGCCTGTCTGCCTGCCCCAGTGGGCCTGTCTGCCTGCCCCAGTGGGCCTGTCTGCCTGCCACAGTGGGCCTGTCTGCCAGCCACAGTGGGCCTGTCTGCCAGCCACAGTGGGTCTGTCTGCCAGCCACAGTGGGCCTGTCTGCCAGCCAAAGTGGGCCTGTCTGCCTGCCCCAGTGGGCCTGTCTGCCTGCCACAGGGGGCCTGTCTGCCTGCCAGAGTGGGCCTGTCTGCCTGCTAGAGTGGGCCTGTCTGCCAGCCACAGTGGGCCTGTGTGCCAGCCAGAGTGGGCCTGTGTGCCAGCCATAGAGGATGTGTGCCAGCCATAGGGGAAATGTGGCATCACTGGGGGACGTGTTCAATATAAGGTGGCCATATCCAGATTAAGGGGGCTAATTTTGGGATGAGGGGGCTATGAGGGACATATATCCTATATTATTTGTTAGACGGACACTGGCATTATAAGACGGACCCCATTTATTAACAAATTCTCTATTCCTTCACCAAATTTGGGGGTGCGTTTTATAATCAGGTGCATCTTATAAAGTGAAAAATACGGTATGTCCATGATCACACATCTAGTATTTGGTCAATATTTTACATCAGTATTTGTAAGTCAATATCAATAGTGAAACAATCAGAGGAAAAGTATAATAGAAACATGTGCACCACTTCTGCATGTTTACTCACTCCTGATTTTGGATTACAAAGACTGATCTAAAATAGTTACCAAATACTAAATGTGTGAACATGTCATAAGACTGACTATATATACAGTAAGTCATTTTTACATTGGTGTGCACTATGTTCATTCTTTGCAGCTTTTTTTTAGTGCTTTTCAAGTGAGTTATAGATGATATTGGAATATTGGACACATGTCCTTATGACTCTGGTGGACCCACTTAGGTTTCCTACATGAAACAGATTTGCTGGTGGTTTTGCCATAGTTTTTTTTGCATTTATTTTTACTTATAAAGTGTTTTACGCAACTTTAAAGTATTCGTCCTAAAACTTTGAAAAGTTGCCACTGTCCCGTGGGTTCATGCCGCTTTTAAAACACGACATTATTTTGCTGGCTTTATAGGCTGCAGTCTAACATTGCATACTGTTAATGCTGTTATATCCATGTGCACTTCTGAACCCTTCTCTTTTTGCGGTTAAGAAAAAAATTGTATGGTTTCAGTTTTAGGTCAAATTTTATTTCTTAAATGTATTTTCCATTCAACTAAATTAGGGCTCACCTTTGTCCCTTTTTTAGTGAATAATAAAATATCTCAAGAACAGTTAAGCTTGGGATGAAGTGGTGACCTCGTGCAATCGTAAATTCATTTTATTTCCCTTTTCTATGATTACTCCCATTTTGCATCTATTGAATCTCAGTAAGTTTGTCTTGCTAGAGATATGGGAGCATTTTTCTTTGAGAAGGAAATTAGCAAGCTGACATTTTATATTTAGTCATTCCATTTAGTTTCTATGGCACATTTAACTATTGAAGGATATTTATATCAGTGGTTGCAAATCTCCTAAGATAACACAATTCTAGTCTTGTTTGTAGACAAGTACAGTTTTGGGTTAAAATCTCACACATGTGGACACATTGCTTTCTATGTTAGTACTTTTTCTATAGCTTGTGCATTGCTAATTAAAAATCAATCAAAAATCAAAAACAGAACATTAATACTCTTCATGTTTTCTTTCTAGTTTAAGCTCTTAGTGATAGAATCATCTACATATCCCAGTAATTCTGAGATTGTGGGGTTTTTTACACTTTACGTTAATGGTTAGTTTAGGTCAAAATACAGTATTTTGGATTTATCTATGAAAATATCTGAAATTTGATAATTTGTCTTCTTTTTTTAAATAAACAATTTTCAAACTTTTAATTTTTATGCCCTTAATTCAGATAGTTTCTTTACACTCAAAAGTTAATAAGAAACACTTATCATATGTATTCTTCAAAAATGCTGCCAGGAAGTTAGGTAACACTTAACGTGCTTTAAAGCAATTAACACAAAGTGGTATTTATTTATTTTTAAATTCCATTTTTTCTACTAATATGTTTTGTCCCAAAATTTTTTCATTTACACAAAGGATAAATAAAGTACAATTTGTTACGCTATTTATTCCAAATACAGTCATACCTCCATTTTTGGTGGAAACTACTGTTTGGTCACTTGGCGGAGTTTGGAAGAGAAGGAGTTCTGTTGAAGAGCAAGTTTTGCTGAAATTGATTGCAAACACCATGTCGCATTTGCAGAGCGCCGGAGTTGCCGAATTCACAGAAAACAATTACAATTGGCCTCATTTTGGCCCTATACATTTTAAAAATTTCTAATAACTGCAGCATTACTACATATGTACACTACTACTTGGGCCCATGGCTTGTGTCGGTAGGGAAAGAGTGCCATTTGGCTTTAGGAATGTAGATTTTGCTGTACTAAATTTTGGGAGCTTGAAGAACAAAAAAGCAGAAACTCCTCACAAGTGACCTCATTTTGGAAAAGACAACCCAAAAGGATATTCATGGTGTAGTAAGCATTTTGACAACATGGGTTCCTCACATAATTTTATAACATGGAAGTAAAAAAAAAACCCAAAACATTCTTACTACTTTAAGTTAACCTTTATTTTATTATTTTCAAAAAGGGTAACAGGAGAAAATGGATCCAATTTTTATTACGCAATTTCTTTCAAACACAACAATACTTCAGATGTTGTCGGAAACCACTGTGTGGCCACACTGAAGGAAGTAGGGAGCACCAAGTGAATTTTGAAGTGCAAATTTTTCTGGAATAGTTTTCTATTTGTATGTGCCAGAAACAGCAAAAAAAAAACCTCCAAATGTGACTGCATTTTGAAAATTACAGCCCCCAGTAAATTCATCCATGGGTTTAGTAACTATTTTCACTCCACAGGTTTCCTAGAAATAAATACAAAATTAATGTTGCTGAGTGAAAATTTTAGTTATGACTAGAGATGAGCGAACCGGTCGGTTCGCCGAACGGAGGTCCCGTTCGAGTTTGGCTCGTCGAACGTTTGACGAACCGAACTCGAACTGCATAGGAAACAATGGCAGGCAATCACAAACACATAAAAACACCTAGAAAACACCCTCAAAGGTGTCCAAAAGGTGATAAACAACTCACAACACAACACAAACACATGGGAAAGTGACAAGGACATATACTCATGCGAAAACAAAACAGCTGGACAAGGAAAAAGAGGAGGACACACAGATATATGAGTATATGCAAGGAAACATCGATTCCATTATTGTGCAACTTGAGCCCTGCTCATTTTAGGCTTCCAATCTTGATAAATTGCCTGAGCTCGCCACGTACGCCTTGGGGATCTTGTCGTGTCCTGCAGCCAGCGTTCTCTCGGAACCTGTCTTCAGTGCTGCTGGGGGTCTGCTGGCAGATAAGCACACGTGTCTGTCCACTGACAATGTGGACATGGCTCTCAGAGGACTTTTCTTCCCCTGGGTCAGCCAGGGGACGGGAAAGGCACGCGTATTTTTGAGACTGCTTCATGCAAAGCATCTTTTTCTTTTTCAAAAGGGGGGTCAACTGATGCCAGTCAAGTGGGGTGTGTGTGGCCCAATTAGTGGCAATGAGGGAGACTGTGGTTGGAGTCCCCTCGCTGTGTTTCCGAAAAGAACCAAGATGAACAAGTCATGGCTCTCAGAGGACGTTTCTTCCCCTGGGTCAGCCAGGGGACGGGAAAGGCACACGTATTTTTCAGAGTGCTTCATGCAAAGCATCTTTTTCATCTTGAAAATTGGGTCAACCGATGCCAGTCAAGTGGGGTGTGTGTGGCCCAGTTAGTGGCAACGAGGGAGACTGTGGTTGGAGTCCCCTCGCTGTGTTTCTAAAAGAACCAAGATGAACAAGTCATGGCTCTCAGAGGACTTTTCTTCCCCTGGGTCAGCCAGGGGACGGGAAAGGCACGCGTATTTTTGAGAGTGCTTCATGCAAAGCATCTTTTTCTTTTTCAAAAGGGGGCTCAACCGATGCCAGTCAAGTGGGGTGTGTGTGGCCCAGTTAGTGGAAACGAGGGAGACTGTGGTTGGAGTCCCCTCGCTGTGTTTTACATGCTTTTAGAAGGGCATGACATGGCTTAGAGGTTGACTTTCAGCATCTGGAAACTGTTGGCTACCAAAATGCTGCCTTTCCAACCTTTTTAACCGAGGATTTTCGAGACCTTATGCCCATCGCAGTGCCCCAAGAGCCGATGCCCAGGCGCCACTCCTTCTCCAACAAAGGCGTGCACGCGCTTCACCAGCATGTCGCACTAAACATCACTGATTCCTTGAGAAACTCTGTGTGACAGGGTGCATTTCACCACAGATAATTGGCCCAGTAAGCATGGACAGGGGCGTTACATGTCGCTGACTGGGCAATGGGTTACTGTGGGGAGAGATGGAGAAGGGTCTGCTGTACAAGTCTTGCCGTCCCCACGAGTTGTTTCAATCCTTCTTCTGTATGTAGAAGTTAGAACACTGCTTCTGCCTCTTCAACCTCGTGTGGGTCCTCCACCTTGGCGCAAACCCTGTGTGGTCAGGCCACCCTTCCTTGTAACTGCGCACAAGGACTACCACACACCTCCTTACTATGCTGGCAGCAGAGCTCAATGCCATCAGGCGGTCAAAGGTTTACTTTGAAATGTATGGGAAATGTGAGTCACACCGCTGAGAAGTTGTGGACGGTTAGCTCTGGAGACCGAGTTTCATCAATGGTTGTCTCCACTCAACCAGCAGCCAGGGAAGGCCGGGTGCGACAATGATGCAAACATGGGTGCGGCCCTTCGCTGTGACAATGTGACACACGTGCCTTGTGTGGTTCACGTGTTGAACCTGGTTGTCCAGCAATTTTTAAAGCACTATCCTGGCCCACATGGCCTTCTGCAGAGAGCACGGTGTAACGCCTTCCTTGATCCACACACTCAGATGGGCTGTAAATGATAGGCTAGAGGGAAGCCACTCACCAAGCAGGACCCCTAGAACCCTGAAACCCTTTAACCCCTATACAGGGATTAGGAATTGCACAGGGCCCAAGGTGATTAATACCTGTGGAAGGCTGCAGTTCCAGAGAATAGTAGTCAGGCAGGGTCAAAACATTAATTGAGGAACAGGAACAGAATGGGACGGCCAGGACTTAATCAGAAAACAAGCAGAGGTGAAATGCGGATCGGCCAACAAGGTACATAAACAGCAAGCAGGAAAAGTAGTCAGGTAACAAGCACACAAAATCATAAAACTGAACTGGGGGTAAAAGCAGAGCTATGTCTGGCAGTGGTCTGCAGACAGGATGGGCATAAAAAAGGGTGTGGTGTCTTCCCATTGGTTGTAGCTGAATGATGGTATTTCATCTGTGAGATACCCACCAGCTACATTCAGCCAGAGATTCTGCATCTGTCAAGGTAATGCAGCCCAGTGGGTGAGCATAACCTGCGTCCACCTGCGCCGCTGGCATCGACTCCTCTCCCATCATCAGCACTATGCATGAAAGGAACACGTTGTCACCTGGCGACCGGAGAACAAATTGACGGAGCGGACTCCGTTGGTGACTTAACAGCCGTGTGCGGCAATGATGCAAACCTGGCTGCGGGCCATCGTCAGGGCAATGTGACACACGTGCCTTGTATGGCTCACGTGTTGAACCTAATTCTCCAGCAATTTTTAAAACACCATCACGGCCTACATGGCCTTGTGCAGCGGGCACGCTCGCGATGTGCTCACTTCCATCGTGCGCACACAGCAGCTCAACAACTTTCGTCGCTACAGAAGTCTTTAGGTCTGGTGGTTAAATGCCTGAAATGCTATGTGTCCACACGCAGGAATTTGAATCTGCACATGTTGCAGCGTTTGTGGCAGCACCGCCGAACCCTGCTGCAATACGTTATGACATATAGCCTGGGATAACTTGATCCAGAGGTGGTGCAGATCACGCTGCTGGAGTGGTGTCAGATCAAGGACCTATGCACCCTTCTACACAGTTTACAAATGTCGACGAAGATGTTTAGCACTGGCAATGTCATTCTCAGCGTGACAATTCTGGTCATCTACATGATGGAGCACACTGTAATTATTATTCGGAGTCAGGTGTTGGGACAAGAGGAAGGGGAGGAAGTACAGGAGGAGTCATATGCGGAAAGGATAACAAGATCTACGAGGTCCAGATGGTCAGCGGCACCTATGCGGCATTCATGGTGAGGGAGAGGGATTAACAAGGGCGCATAGTATCAGCAAAAAGTGTTGAGGAAGGTGCAGGAGCCCATGAAGAAATGGAGGACGAACTGGCGATGGGCATGGAAGACTCAGCAGATGAGTGAGAGCTTGCTCACATTTCGGTTGTGCGAGGTTGTGGGGAGAGGGCAGAGGAAGGAGGCACGATTCTCACCTCTCTGCCACCAACACACCAAGGACTTGGTCCTCCTGGATGCACAAGACACATGAGCGCCTTCTTGCTGCACTACCTACAACATGACCCTCGGATTGTACGAATTCAAAGTAATCCAGAATACTGGGTTGCCACACTGTTAGATCCCCGGTACAAGACAAAATTTGGCAAAATAATTCCTGCCATAGAAATGGACGCACGTATACAGGAGTATCTGCAGAATGTGGTACGCAATCTTAGATCTGCTTTTCCACTAAACACCAGTGCTGCACAGAGTGAATCTCAACGCTTTGTCATGGATAGGAGGAAATGGTCTTTTACTTGTCCACATCTGAGGGACCGAGGGCTGGCTGCTGTGCTGAGATGGCGTTGAGTACGGTGTCCCTGCAGAGTTGCACTTTTGGTCATATACAGTTAGGTCCAGAAATATTTGGACAGTGACACAAGTTTTGTTATTTTAGCTGTTTACAAAAACATGTTCAGAAATACAATTATATATATAATATGGGCTGAAAGTGCACACTCCCAGCTGCAATATGAGAGTTTTCACATCCAAATCGGAGAAAGGGTTTAGGAATCATAGCTCTGTAATGCATAGCCTCCTCTTTTTCAAGGGACCAAAAGTAATTGGACAAGGGACTCTAAGGGATGCAATTAACTCTGAAGGTGTCTCCCTCGTTAACCTGTAATCAATGAAGTAGTTAAAAGGTCTGGGGTTGATTACAGGTGTGTGGTTTTGCATTTGGAAGCTGTTGCTGTGACCAGACAACATGCGGTCTAAGGAACTCTCAATTGAGGTGAAGCAGAACATCCTGAGGCTGAAAAAAAAAGAAAAAATCCATCAGAGAGATAGCAGACATGCTTGGAATAGCAAAATCAACAGTCGGGTACATTCTGAGAAAAAAGGAATTGACTGGTGAGCTTGGGAACTCAAAAAGGCCTGGGCGTCCACGGATGACAACAGTGGTGGATGATCGCCGCATACTTTCTTTAGTGAAGAAGAACCCGTTCACAACATCAACTGAAGTCCAGAACACTCTCAGTGAAGTAGGTGTATCTGTCTCTAAGTCAACAGTAAAGAGAAGACTCCATGAAAGTAAATACAAAGGGTTCACATCTAGATGCAAACCATTCATCAATTCCAAAAATAGACAGGCCAGAGTTAAATTTGCTGAAAAACACCTCATGAAGCCAGCTCAGTTCTGGAAAAGTATTCTATGGACAGATGAGACAAAGATCAACCTGTACCAGAATGATGGGAAGAAAAAAGTTTGGAGAAGAAAGGGAACGGCACATGATACAAGGCACACCACATCCTCTGTAAAACATGGTGGAGGCAACGTGATGGCATGGGCATGCATGGCTTTCAATGGCACTGGGTCACTTGTGTTTATTGATGACATAACAGCAGACAAGAGTAGCCGGATGAATTCTGAAGTGTACCGGGATATACTTTCAGCCCAGATTCAGCCAAATGCCACAAAGTTGATCGGACGGCGCTTCATAGTACAGATGGACAATGACCCCAAGCATACAGCCAAAGCTACCCAGGAGTTCATGAGTGCAAAAAAGTGGAACATTCTGCAATGGCCAAGTCAATCACCAGATCTTAACCCAATTGAGCATGCATTTCACTTGCTCAAATCCAGACTTAAGACGGAAAGACCCACAAACAAGCAAGACCTGAAGGCTGCGGCTGTAAAGGCCTGGAAAAGCATTAAGAAGGAGGAAACCCAGCGTTTGGTGATGTCCATGGGTTCCAGACTTAAGGCAGTGATTGCCTCCAAAGGATTCGCAACAAAATATTGAAAATAAAAATATTTTGTTTGGGTTTGGTTTATTTGTCCAATTACTTTTGACCTCCTAAAATGTGGAGTGTTTGTAAAGAAATGTGTACATGTGTATTTTTTGGCAGGACACCTGATGCCCTGTGGTCTATATGGGACCCCCACATCAGGGGCAGGGCCAAAGAGTTCATTACCGGACCTAGTCTCTGATGCAGTAAGTGCCTGAGCATGCTCAGTAGCATTAAATACAGTCTCTGAAAAAAGACTATCAGCTTTAGCATGGTGTCTAGGCACAAAACAGGACTTAGACCCGGCACGGAATGCAAGTACCTGTGCAAAGAGGCTTTTCACACTTAGTGTGAGAGCATGCGCTGTATCCCGAAATGAAGACTTAGCGTCAGGAATGGCACAGTCAGGCTGAGCATACTCACTAGGCGAAACACTGTAATTAGGCTGCAGCTGGGGTAAATCGGCACACGCTTGCGCACTAGCTGCCTCTCCACACTTAGACGTGGAGGAGAAATTGCTCTTGGAGATGCTGTCTATGAACAGAAGGAAAAGCTAAAGGAAGCCTGACTTTCTATCCCTCCGAATTATCAAATGCAGCAATGAATTCCCTGAGTTTGCTATAACATTAGCGTAGCAAAATGTGCATGAGGGTGTCATGTAGAGGTGCTATAAATAGCTTGGCACCAGTGGGGCACTAATGGAATACAACAGCCAGTTCTATGATGACACTAAATGGCAGTATTTTTTGCTATCATTATAGCTTATTAAAAACAGAGCAGGAGGGTGTCATGCAGAGGTGATAGACATAGCTTGGCACCAGTGGGGCACTAATGGAATACAACAGCCAGTTCTATGATGCCACTAAATGGCGGTATTTTTTGCTATCATTATAGCTCATTAAAAACAGAGCAGGAGGGTGTCATGCAGAGGTGCTGCACGTAGATTTGCACCAGTGCGGCACTAATGGAGTACAACAGCCACTTCTTGTATGCCACTAGGTACACTGACTGTTTGCTAGTATAATGGCTTAGTTAAAAAGAGTTGGAGTGTGCAATGCAGGCAGACGTGCTGCAAATATCTTTCCACTAGTTTGACTACACAAACGTCCAATAGCCACATTTAGGATGCCACTAGGTACACTGACTGTTTGCTAGTATAATGGCTTAGTTAAAAAGAGTTGGAATGTGCAATGCAGGCAGACATGCTGCAAATATCTTTGCACTAGTTTGACTACACAAAAGTACAATAGCCACGTTTAGGATGCCACTAGGTACACTGACTGTTTGCTAGTATAATGGCTTAGTTAAAAAAAGTTTGAGTGTGCAATGCAGGCAGAGGTGCTGCAAATATCTTTGCACTAGTGGGACTATACAGAAGTCCAATAGCCACGTTTAGGATGCCACTAGGTACACTCAGTGTTTGCTAGTATAATGGCTTAGTAACAATGAGTTGGAGTGTGCAATGCAGGCAGAGGTGCTGCAAATATCTTTGCACTAGTTTGACTAGACAAAAGTACAATAGCCACGTTTAGGATGCCACTAGGTACACTGACTGTTTGCTAGTATAATGGCTTAGTTAAAAAGAGTTGGAGTGTGCAATGCAGGCAGAGGTGCTGCAAATATCTTTGCACTAGTGTGACTACACAAAAGTCCAATAGCCACGTTTAGGATGCCACTAGGTACACTGACTGTTTGCTAGCATAATGGCTTAGTTAAAAAGAGTTGGAGTGTGCAGAGGACAGGAGGGTACAGTGCCAGGATTGTGGGGCTCTGGGTAGAGGAATGGAAGCCTGCCTTTCTATTCCCTCCTAATGGTGAAATGCAGCGACGAAATCCCTGACCTTGGCTACACAGACGCTGTCTCTGTTTTCAGGACCTGTCACCTATGGCTCTGACCCTACCGGTTTGAGCCCTTAAAAGTACTGATAGAAAGTGCTCTCCCTAAGCTGTCTAGCGCTGTGTATGGAGCGCATACAGCTGTATCGGCGATAGGACAAAGGACGGAGCTGCGACAGTGATGTCTGACACCAAAGACGCAGAAGAGATAATGGCGTCCTGGAGGAAAATGTCCGGTTTTATAATGCAGGGACATGTGACATGGACATCCTATCACACATGCCGTTGCTTCTCTGGCTAAAAGTCCACTTAGCTGTGTGTGTGTCTGGGATTGGCTGACATGCTGGCCCGCCCCACAAGACGCGCGCGCTTAGGGAAGGAAGACAAGGTAAAAAAAATATATACAAACAGCAGTGATCTGAAGGCGCTGTTCACGCACACTATACACTGAAATGTCATAATAGTGTGAGTCACAGAGTGACTTACACTATTACAGCGGAAAGCCAGCTAGGAATTAGCTGTTTTTTTGCTGCTAGAACCGTTCTCGAGCGTTTCTAGAACTATCGAGCTTTTGCAAAAAGCTCGAGTTCTAGTTAGATCTAGAACAGGCCCCAAAATCACTCGAGCCTAGAACTGGAGAACCTCGAACCGCGAACCGCGCTCAACTCTAGTTATGACATACAGTACAGTGACTGGTGACTGTAATAGCCCCTGCATCACCTCAATGATTGGAAGAATAAAGCTTAATTTTCTTCTTGTAATCACTGCTCCAGTAAGGGGTGCTTCACACACAGCGAGCTCGCTGCCGAGATCGCTGCTGAGTCACACTTTTTGTGACGCAGCAGTGACCTCATTAGCGATCTCGCTGTGTGTGACACTGAGCAGCGATCTGGCCCCTGCTGCGAGATCGCTGCTCGTTACACACAGCCCTGGTTCGTTTTCTTCAAAGGCGCTCTCCCGCTGTGACACACAGATCGCTGTTGTGACAGTGAGAGAGCGACAAATGAAGTGAGCAGGGGAGCAGGAGCCGGCGTCTGGCAGCTGCGGAGGCTGGTAACTAAGATAAACATCGGGTAACCAAGGTGGTTACCCGATATTTACCTTAGTTACCAGCCTCCGCAGCTCTCACGCTGTCTGTGCTGCCGGCTCCGGCTCTCTGCACATGTAGCTGCTGTACACATCGGGTTAATTAACCCGATGTGTACTGTAGCTAGGAGAGCAAGGAGCCAGCGCTAAGCAGTGTGCGCAGCTCCGACTCTCTGCACATGTAGCTGCATTACACATCGGGTTAATTAACCCGATGTGTACTGTAGCTAGGAAAGCAAGGAGCCAGCGCTCAGTGTGCGCGGCTCCCTGCTCCCTGCACACACAGCTTAGCGGTGTGCGCTGGTAACTAATGTAAACATCAGGTAACCATACCCGATGTTTACCTTAAGTTACCAGTGTCCGCAGTTTCCAGACGCCGGCTCCGTGCAAGCGCAGCGTCGCTTGCACGTCGCTGCTGGCTGGGGGCTGTTCACTGGTCGCTGGTGAGATCTGCCTGTTTGACAGCTCACCAGCGACCATGTAGCGATGCAGCAGCGATCCTGACCAGGTCAGATCACTGGTCGGATCGCTGCTGCATCGCTAAAGTGTGAAGGTACCCTAAGGCAGCCAAACATTATCAGCTACGAGTGTACTGGGCGATAACCACTATATCTGCAGGTAAATAGCATCTCAGGAGGTGACATGTTCTCCTCAAAAATTTGCTTTTTGTACCCTTTGATCATTTTTTTTAAACATAATATAATTTCAAACATATACCTTCTATCAATACAAGCAAATTAGGGGTTTCTCAACAATTGCACAGTATTTCTTTCAAACTTAGGTTGAGGAAAATATTTCATAAAAGCCTAGTTATTGTCTATGGTTGTTGACTGTTCATTCTGGAAAACTAACATTTATTCTAAAGTGAGAAGAAAGACTTATAAGTTTCAGTTACACAAACTCATTAGTGAAGAGCAGAGGTGTAGTTTGTTTATACATTATACATAAAAAAGTAGGCAATAAAAAACAATTGTATAAGTATCTTATACCTAATAGGTGAATGGAGATGGACGAATAGTGAAATGTTCGGGTTCAGATTATTCAAGCCGAATAATTTCGATTATTCGTGTATTCGAACCAAATCACGAACCCATTGCAAGTCAGTGGGAAACTCAAATAATTTTCAGGAGGACCTTGGATCTCGGTCTGGGAAAGCAGAAAAATGCTGAAATTGATTGAAAAGTTCTGAACATGAATAGGAACAGCATGGGAAGAAGCCTAGATGCATTTCAGACTCACATTTGGTTTATAGAAATAACGATGTCAGAGTATTACGTGGATTAAAAACATGAGAATTATACTAACTGAGATTCCCTGAGGCTGTTACACTACTTATGGGTCCACTCATTAGATCTTATGCATATGCACTGCTTCCCTCGCCCACCCTCTCTGCTGGTGCCTGTGATTGATGGCGTGTAAAAATAAATAAATAATTGGAAAAAATGACATAGGGTTCCCTGTATATTGATACCAGCACAGATAAAGCAGATGGCTACAGGCTGATATATATATATATATATATATATATATATATATAAAGCACCAGCTGTGCATGCTATCTTGGCTGTGTATCAAGGGACCCCATGTGGCTTGTTTAAAATTGTTTAACTAAATAATTTTAAAAAATGGCATGTGGTCACCCCCTCAATTTTAATACCAAGCCAAGATAAAGCAGACAGCTGGGGGCTGGTATTCTCAGGCTGGGGAGGCTCATGGGGATTGGGCTCCCCCAGCTTAAAAATAGCAGCCTTCTGCAGCCCCGGAATGCTACATTTACAGCACTTTACACTGATCATCCTGATTAACCTGGTGTGGTGGCAATCGGTGTAATATATGCAGATTTGGTACAGAAATGTCTGCACCCAAATACTAAATGTGCACATATTGTCTAATCTAGTAATCTGGCATTGATTTTAATAACTTAACCTGAGATCACACAAGGAATTCCCATGGTACACCAGCTGTGACTTCAGGTAAACTCAACTGAGGTGAATTCAATGAACTCTGTGATCTCACCTCAGGTGAAGTCATGGAACTCAATGCTGGATTACAGAAATAGGCAATGTGTGCACATTGAGTATTTGGTTGCAGATATGTTTGCACCAAATCTGCATCTCCTGACAAAAAAACGCACCATAACCGCGATGCAGTTTTGATGAGGTTTAACATGGTTTTCGGCCAGGAGATGCAGATTTGTTGCAGAAATTTGCTGCAGACATTTCTGCAACAAATATGCATCTTCTGGCAGAAATACGCACCACAATCGTATCAAAAACGCAAGCGGCTTTGGTGTGTTTTTTTGCCAGGAGAAGCAAATTTGGTGCAGAAATGTCTGCAACCAAATACTCAACATGTGCACATAGCCTAATCCGGAAATCTGGCAGTCAGGCTCCCCTCAGTGAAAATTGAACCCACTGTTCTTAGTGAAGGTGGAACCCGCTGCTGGATTGCCATGCGGCCGTGTCCTCCAATCCTACAGTTCGGCAATCCAGCAGCGGGTTTAACATTCACTTAGGGTAGTAGGGTTTGAACTCCGGTGGCCTAACTGCTGGATTGCTATGGAACCGTATCCAGTAATCTGCTGAGCTGACAGTCTGACAGCTAGGTCACCGGAGTTCACACTCAAGGCTCCCCAATGCCCTCAGTGAAAGTGGAACCCTCAGCCAGATTGCTGGACTGTCGGATTGCAGGACACGGTTGCCCAGCAATCCAACAGCAGGTTCAACTTTCACTGAGAGCAGAGGGGAGTTCCCATTGTGGCCTTCAATGACCTGACTCCTGGACTGCTGTGCCGCCATGTTCCGCAATCTCTCAGTCTGACAATCCGGCAGTGGGTTCACCAGTGGTGACACTTGGAACCGTGGGAACCCGGCTGTGAACTCGGGTGACCTGACTGATGTGACAGGTTCTCACTGCTGGGTTCCCCAACTGCCGTCAGTGTTTTCCGAAGTCTGCAGTCACCAGTCATGTTATCAGTCACTGCAGACTCTGGATGTAGCAGAGCTGGGATCATCATGAGACATCGTTGTGGATTACGCCGGGTGTTTGGTGGTTATTAAATTCGTGAAAGAGAGGGTTTTTTATTTTAAATAAAAGATTTTTGTGTGTTTGTGTTAATTTCTTTTTACTTACAGGGTTAGTAATGGGGGTCTCATAGACCCCTGCCCAATACTAACTTGGGGTTTGGTGGCAGTTGTAATTTTTTTGACAAACCACAACTATAATTAACCCCCTATATTACCCCAATTGCCACCACATCAAGGCAATCGGGATGAGCAGGGTAAAGCCCCGGGAATGTCTTATCTAATGGATGCGACAGATCCAGGGTGGCTGTGGGCTGCTATTTTTAGACTGGGGGGCCCAATAACCATGGGTCTCCCCAGCCTGAGAATACCCCAGCTGTCCACTTTATCTTGGCTGGATATCAAAATTTAAAATAATAATTTTAAAAAGCCGCATGGGGTCCCTTGTTGTCATGCTGTGACATGTGGCGGATACGTTTAGACCAACAGATGTCTGGATGCACATTAAAAATATAAACAACAGTATAAAGGTAGAGGGGGAACACCTGGTACACAATAACAATGGTAGACCCTAGCTTTAGTTCTAGTGAGAGGGGTAGATGGGCACTTCCTGTACTCACCTGTCGCTGATCCTATGCTCCTAACCAGGCCCTATACAGTCTCCTCAACTGTTGCCGAACAGAAACCTGAGACTCTAAGAAAAACCCTGTAGTGGCCCTGGCTAGTGTGTTGGCTGGTGGCAGACACTAGCACCATCGCTGCACTAATACACACAGGGAAATGAAAGATGAACAGGGAAAACAACAAAGGTTAAATGCAGGAAAAAGCCTTCACAGTTTATTACACCAATGCGCCAAAGAACAAATGGCTTTGTATCTTCAGCAGGGATTGCTGGGTAACGCCTCTATGTAATCCTGAAGGGCGTGACTACAAAGCTACTGCAGCTGACACACTCAGCTAGAGCCTCCTGGAGAAGCTGCCATCAGAAAAACTGACATTACCCATTTAGGTACAGAATCTATCACTAGTCTCCAAAAACAGGGAGACAACTGTGACAGTACCCCCCTTTAACGACAGGCCTCCGGACTCTCATGACTGGTAACATTGTCCACCTTAAATGTGAACAGGTTCCTCCGGCTACCAGTAGGAGACACAACACACTTCCAGAGCAAGTACATGTGGACTATTTCATGTGTGTTAAATGTTGTGGGTAGCTCCAGCCGTACGGCCATAGGGTTAAGGATGTCAGTTACCCTAAAAGGACCAATAAACCTTCAACTTAGAGCCCCAGACACACACTTTCACCTAGGTGTTTTTAGTGGACGCCCACATAGAGTCATTCTTAGACAGGTATGGATCTAAACATTTATTTCCATGCATGCACCTGGTAATAGAGGACAAACTCTAGACAGAACCGACCACAGAAGAGTCTCTCTGTCCGTTCAACACCTTACAATCTGGTACCGCACACTTAGTGGAAATTACAACACTTCCACGATCACATCTACAAGGGCTGCACTAAGGCCCACTCTTCCCCTGAGGTGGGGGAATCACACTGTTTCTTTCCTGAGTGAAAACTGTGGAAAAAGAAAGCGCAATAGGGTCTTACCCCAATATATATAGGGTGAAGCAAAGAATAATCCTACTCACCAATTCGGGTTGTGACAGTCACAACACCTATAGCAGCATGTAACACCAAGTCCCGGCAGCGGTCCCCATGAGGCAGATAACAGAGAGTAGTAGAGAATGGGTTTCACAGCCGCGCCAAAAGACTACTGGATTCTTCTCAGATTAATGTTTCTTTTATTTCATAACAGGTCAAGTCTACGCGTTTCAGGAGAACACAGCTAGAGAATGTTCTGATGGAGCACTAGCTCTGTATCTTCCCTTTGAGCATGTGTACTCCACATTTTTCCACGGTCCTGAACCCCATTCACCCGGTGAACTTATTAGACCTATTTGAATCTATGATCCTAAGACCCGTGAGCCATAGTTGGACTCATGTATGGTCTAAATTGTATTTATGCATGAAGTGTTGCAAATCCGGCCCGACCCTGTGTTTCACTTTCATTAGTATATCTCCTTTCACTGCACGTATCCATACCAACCCTTGTCCCAAGATTGTAAGGTTGATTATTCCCTCAGTGGCATACACACGTTGACACTAATGTCACGATTGCGTTTATATAATAACATAGATAATTATTCACATCACAACGGTCATTCTAAGATTTTGGAGACTTTTTCTTCTTATGTCTGGGCGGTCACTATGGGACCGCTAGTAATAGACTCTTGCTTATATAGATATTTTATCCATTTTTGTCTCCAATCCTTCTTGGAAGGATTTAACTCCCTAAACAAGTGTTTGTATGGGTCTGATCTATATAATCACAGGTGGCACGTTCAGCTGCACGTCTTCCACACATGGTTCCCGGTTTATATGGTACTGAAAACTTTAAGTAATTTCAGTGTTCTGGGCAATACACTATACACTTCCCTGAGAGTGTTCTTCATTATACATATATACACATTTTATACACAATTAAATAAATCACTCAGAAACATTTTAATATAAACATAATTTTATTCGGTATTTTTAATTCATTGATTTTTAAGTTGTTGGAATTAATAGAGAGCCTTTACAATTGTATTGCATTATGACTTTTTTATTCCATACTACGTCACTGTGACTTGCAAGCATGTCTTTCCCGCCTCCTTTATTTTTTTTTTTTTCTTTTAGTGGGTGTGCTCTGACCTCATTCCATGAGGTATATAATGGTGTATAGGCTCTCTATACAGCAGATTTGATGATTCTTTGCTGGTTTGTCCTGAAGAAGGGAGCTGTGTTCTCCTGAAACGCGTAGACGTGACCTGTTATGAAATAAAAGAAACATTAATCTGAGAAGAATCCAGTAGTCTTTTGGCGCGGCTGTGAAACCCATTCTCTACTACTCTCTGTTAACTGTTTCTTTCCTTGGATACCATGGTGGTCACTACTGGTGGACAGGATGGTGGGATAAGTACCGTAGAGATTGTAGCACTCAGGCACCTAGTTTCACAGAAACTGAACCAGCTGACTACTTCCCCTGATTGCCAGTCAATCACAGGGTTATGTCTCTTCAACCAGGGAAGACCAAACAAAAGGGCAGGGGGTGACCCTCCAAGACATAACAGGATAGACGTTCATTATGAACCGAGCCCACTCACAGGTTGAGATTGGGTACGGTATGTGAGAACTCTCTCTGGCTGAACGGAGCTGAGTCAATAGCCTGGATGGGAATGGATCTTGACAGTGCACTACGCGAGTCTGAGCAAAGCAAAAATCCACCAAATTTGCAACGGCTTCACTATCCACCAGCACAGAGATTGTCTAATTTTTTCCACCAATAACACCTCAGCTGTAATGGTGAACTGAGGTGTATAAAAGGAGGAGATGCAGTGCCTTGCGAAAGTATTCGGCCCCCTTGAATTTTTCAACCTCTTCCCACATTTCAGGCTTTAAACATAAATATAAAAATTTGAATGTTATGGGGAAGAATCAACAACAAGTGGGACAGAATTGTGAAGCTGAATGAAATTTATTGCTTATTTTGAACTTTTTTTAAAAATAAATAACTAAAAAGTGGGGCGTGCAATATTATTCGTCCCCTTTACTTTCAGTGCAGCAAACTCACTCCATAAGCTCATTGAGGATCTCTGAATGATCCAATGTTGTCCTAAATGACTGATGATGATATATATATACAGTGCCTACAAGTAGTATTCAACCCCCTGCAGATTTAGCAGGTTTGATAAGATGCAAATAAGTTAGAGCCTGCAAACTTCAAACAAGAGCAGGATTTATGAACAGATGCATAAATCTTACAAACCAACAAGTTATGTTGCTCAGTTAAATTTTAATAAATTTTCAACATAAAAGTGTGGGTCAATTATTATTCAACCCCTAGGTTTAATATTTTGTGGAATAACCCTTGTTTGCAATTACAGCTAATAATCATCTTTTATAAGACCTGATCAGGCCGGCACAGGTCTCTGGAGTTATCTTGGCCCACTCCTCCATGCAGATCTTCTCCAAGTTATCTAGGTTCTTTGGGTGTCTCATGTGGACTTTAATCTTGAGCTCCTTCCACAAGTTTGCAATTGGGTTAACGTCAGGAGACTGACTAGGCCACTGCAACACCTTGATTTTTTTCCTCTTGAACCAGGCCTTGGTTTTCTTGGCTGTGTGCTTTGGGTCGTTGTCTTGTTGGAAGATGAAATGACGACCCATCTTAAGATCCTTGATGGAGGAGCGGAGGTTCTTGGCCAAAATCTCCAGGTAGGCCGTGCAATCCATCTTCCCATGGATGCGGACCAGATGGCCAGGCCCCTTGGCTGAGAAACTGCCCCACAGCATGATGCTGCCACCACCATGCTTGACTGTAGGGATGGTATTCTTGGGGTCGTATGCAGTGCCATCCAGTCTCCAAACGTCACGTGTGTGGTTGGCACCAAAGATCTCGATCTTGGTCTCATCAGACCAGAGAACCTTGAAGCAGTCTGTCTCAGAGTCCTCCAAGTGATCATGAGCAAACTGTAGACGAGCCTTGACATGACGCTTTGAAAGTAAAGGTACCTTACGGGCTCGTCTGGAACGGAGACCATTGCGGTGGAGTACGTTACTTATGGTATTGACTGAAACCAATGTCCCCACTGCCATGAGATCTTCCCGGAGCTCCTTCCTTGTTGTCCTTGGGTTAGCCTTGACTCTTCGGACAAGCCTGGCCTCGGCACGGGTGGAAACTTTCAAAGGCTGTCCAGGCCGTGGAAGGCTAACAGTAGTTCCATAAGCCTTCCACTTCCGGATGATGCTCCCAATAGTGGAGACAGGTAGGCCCAACTCCTTGGAAAGGGTTTTGTACCCCTTGCCAGCCTTGTGACTCTCCACGATCTTGTCTCTGATGGCCTTGGAATGCTCCTTTGTCTTTCCCATGTTGACCAAGTATGAGTGCTGTTCACAAGTTTGGGGAGGGTCTTAATTAGTCAGAAAAGGCTGGAAAAAGAGATAATTAATCCAAACATGTGAAGCTCATTGTTCTTTGTGCCTGAAATACTTCTTAATACTTTAGGGGAACCAAACAGAATTCTTGTGGTTGAGGGGTTGAATAATAAATAACCCTCTGAATAAACTTTTCACAATTTAAAAAAAAAAATAAAAAAAGAAATAACATTCTTTTTTGCTGCAGTGCATTTCACACTTCCAGGCTGATCTACAGTCCAAATGGCACAATGCCAAGTTAATTCCGAATGTGTAAACCTGCTAAATCTGCAGGGGGTTGAATACTACTTGTAGGCACTGTGTATATATAATATATATATATATATATATATATATATATATACTGTGAGGTAGCGACCACCAATGTTGTGGATGGTCGCAGTGGAGAAGGATCCCCCTGTGATATTGAACTGAAGGTGTAACTGTGGGACTTGTAGTTCCACAGAACTTGGGTTGTAATTAAGGGTTAGGTTCCCTTTAAACTGTGACCAGTGTGATGGACAGAGCTGGAGAATCACATACCTCCACCTGTGGGTGTGTCCGGTTGGGTTTTAAGAGACTGTTAGTTTTAGAAACAGAGAGGAGCCTGAGAGTGCTGCACATGGAGGATGTGTGCTGGAGATCTCAGTCTGTGTGAAGACTGAAGAGAGACTCCTGGAAATCAGTCCCGGTGATGACTGGGGAAAAATACTGCAGCCTAGCTGGAGAGGGCTGGAGGCTGCAGGAAGCACCACAGTGATTTGTGTTCGCTGGCTGGAGCCAGAGTGTGGAGAATCCACTATGGACATTTAATTGGACTGGAAGCCCACGGTATGTGGATGTTATATTTTCCTTTAAGCCAGGAGAGGCTTTGTTACATTTGGAAGGGCAGTTTATGTTGTACTAATAAACTGCTGCATTTTTGAGAGACTGCGTTGCCTGTGTATGCCTAAGCTACCCTACATCGCTGCAAGCGAGTAAACCCCCCGGGTTGCGGTAAGCAACGTTCACAATACATACGTATGTATGTATGTATGTATTGTAACGTTGCGCCCTGCAACGTGGGGGTTTCACTCGCTTGCAGCGGTGTGAGGTAGCTTCAGCAACACATGTACACAGTCTCTTCATAGAAATTCTGGCAGTTTATTTAAAAACACTCAGCATAAACTGCGCTCAAACATAAACAATAAGTCCATAATGGAAGTTTAGCAACTTCCCCACTCTCTGGCTCCTGCCAGCATACAGCTCTAGCCAAGGTTCCTTCCAGCACCCAGGGCCCTCTGCAGACCCCTGTCTGTCTCTCCTCCTGGAGAGATTCGGCCCTACAGCCCTGGCCTGGCCGCACTCACCTCAGACTCAATATCAGAGCCTTGTGATCAGTCTCCATGCAGGCTGATACACCCAAAGCTCCTGGCTCTGCTCTCACTTGTTTCCAGTCCACACACTGGACATCTAGAGCCAGTCTCTCTCTAGACTGCCCTAGACACACTTCCCCCAGGTTCAGAGACAGGATTGCTTTAACCCCTGGAGCCACACCCACAGGTGGTAAGGAGTGTGTAATCAGCATCACACACCCTTCCATGGCTCTGCATGTAATGCAATCCTGTGGAACCACAGGTCCCAGCCAGCTTCACATTGCAGAGCACCCACGCTTCTGCAAAACATACCGGCCCTTTGTAATACAGCCGGTTGATACCTCACAGTATGTATGTATATATATATGTATATATATATATATATATATATATATATATATATATATATATATATATATATATATATATTACGGTATATATAAGCAACCTGTATGTAATCAAGTCTCCGTATAAATGCACATGCTCTGTGTTAGTCTCAGTGTTCTGGTTTAAGCGCAGATAGCATCATGAAGACCAAGGAACAAAACAGGCAGGTTCATGATAATGTTGTGGAAGCGTTTAAAGCTGGATTTGGTTACAAAAAGATTTCCAAAACTTTAAACATCCCAAGGAGCACTGTGCAAGTGTACGGCTGCAGCCGAGCAGCTCGGATCCGGGCTTGTCGGTGGGTGGCTCGAGCGCCTCCGGAACCCGAGCTCACGTCGCTCTGAAAGGGTGCTGGCGCTACGTAGGGGGTTGGTAGGTATGTTTACGGCCGGGGCTGTGGTTTGGGTTAAGTTCGGACGCCACCCACGGGTTGTGGTGAATGTAGACACCACCGCTGCTGTTTACTAGGCTCCCGGGGATGGTGTTGCGCAGCCAGGTGTTGACCCCTCCGTGGGTAGGGGGTTGATGGTCCCGGGGCCCGGTTGTGAGGGTGCGGACGGATTGGTGTGGTGTAGGGCGGTGCGCTGCCCGAGGGCACAGTTGTACTCACTCTGACAGATACACCAGAGTCTCTGGTAAACCAAAAAGATGGTGGTCGGTGCCCGCTGCCGGCTGCGTCTCGTCCCGCAGCCGGTTTGATGGTCCCCACCTTTCTCCTGCACCTTGTTTTGTAGCTGTGGACTGCCTACGCTTCAGCGACGGGAGTCCGCTCCCCAGCTGTGTGTGTGTCGGGAGATCCCGTTTGCCTGCAGATGCTGGCCCGTGGGATCTCTCTGCCTGAGCGGTGGCTTTCTATCCCCCTCGTTTGGCTGTTGTCTTCAGTCGGGACTTGGTTGGGAAAGGACCTAAAGTCCAGACCTCAATCAGTGAATTAACTTAGTCCGGTAGATTCGGGACCTCGTTTCAGGGTCTGAGTACCCCCCTCTGTGCTTCGGTTTCCAGTCGGTTCCCCGGTTCGGTACCAGCGGGCCACTACCCTGTCCCGGTCCCTTACGGTTCCACCAGGCCGTCTTCCCGGCTCCTACAGGCGGTGACTACCATCTGCCTCTTGGCCAAAGGGTGTCCAGGCTACGACCCAGACCCCTGTCAGATGTTTACTCCTCTCTCTTTCACCTCCAAAACTAATCTGCTCTGTTTTTCCCGCCTCAGGCTATCCGAACTCCTCGATGGGCGTGGGCAACCGCCTGGCTCTGCCCCCTGGTGTGAATGTCAAGACCCGAGAGGGGTGACCAAAGTTTTTAGGTTGGCTGCTGTTACCTTTTTAGGGGAACGGGTGTTTGTGCAAGGGCCTGTCTGTGACTACCTGGCAAGTCCAGGGTGTCACACAAGAGATCATATTGAAATGGAAGGAGTATCATACCACTGCAAATCTACAGACAGCTGTGCATATGGCGCAGCCTGGGCCATAGTGACCAGGAAAAAATGTATGGCTGAAGATAATGTCACCCTTTACATGTGGCGTATGCGTTCAGACCAACTGATGTCTGGACACATGACAAATATACAAACAACAGTATAACAGGTAGGGGGAACACCAGGGACACAATAACAATGAATAATGGTGGACCCTAGCTCTATTGAGAGGGGTAGATGGGCACCTCCTGCACTCACCTGCTGCTGACCCTACGCTCCTAACAGGGCCCTATACACTCTCCTCAAACTGTAACTGAACAGGAACCTGAGATCCTAAGAAAAACCCTGTAGTGGTCCTGGCTAGTGCATTGGCTGGTGGCAGACGCTAGCTCCTCCTCTGCACTAAGACACACAGGGAAAGGAAATATGAAAGGTGAAAACAACAAAGGATAAAGTCCAAATGCAGGAACAAGCCTTCACAGGTCCTTACACCAATGTAGCCAGAGAACAAATAGCTTTGTATCTTCAGGAGGGACTGCTGGGTAACGCCTCTATTTAAACCTGAAGAGCGTGACTAGAAAGCTACTGCAGGTGACACACTCAGCTAGAGACTGCTGAAAATGCCAGCAGAAAAGCTGACTTTAACCATTTAGGTACAGAACAACATGAAACCACATTTAAATATAGATAACCCGATATAGATGAGAGGCTGTCACTAGTCTCCAAAAACAGGGAGACTACCGTGACACTTGTATTTGATGAACAGCCAAGGTCACGCGCTCAGCTGGGGCTGCAGCCTTTAGCTGTCTGTTTTATCAGTGCTGAGTATCAAAATAGGGGACCCTAAATCATGTTTTCCATTTTTTTTGTTTATTTTTACACTCTACCAAACATAGAGGAAGAGCAAAGGAAGCAGGACTTCAACCAAACACAGACACCGGTACAGAGAGTGGGCAGGAAAAGCAGTGCATATTCATAAGGGTTAATCAGAGGACCAGGAAGTAGTGTGACGGGGAAACTCAGTAAGTGTATTCTCCTGCTTTAACAGCTTTACGACTAAGGGGATACCTGTACATTCTGTACATTAACCATGACATACAAAGCCATGCACAACCTGTCTCCTCCCTACATCTGTGGCCTAGTCTCCCGGTACCTACCTGCACGCAACCTTAGATCCTCACAAGATTTCCTTCTCTGCTCCTCTCTTATCTCCTCTTCCCACAATCGTGTACAAGATTTCTCCCGCGCATCCCCCATACTCTGGAACGCTCTACCTCAGCACATCAGACTCTCCACTACCATGGAAAGCTTCAAGAGGAACCTCAAGACCCACCTCTTCCAACAAGCCTACAACCTACAATAGCCCTCAGTCCAGTAGACCACTGCACAACCAGCTCTGTCCTCACCTATTGTACCATCACCCATTCCCTGTAGACTGTGAGCCCTCGCGGGCAGGGTCCTCTCTCCTCCTATACCAGTCTGTCTTGTACTGTTAATGATTGTTGTACGTATACCCTCTTTCACTTGTAAAGCGCCATGGAATAAATGGCGCTATAATAATAAATAATAATAATAATAATAATTCTTGGCCGAGTCTATCCCTTCAATGCGGGGTCTCGCATCATTCTTTCCTATACATGTCTGCTAATCTGATCAGCAGACATGTGGAAGTAATAGTAATAGCTCTGATCCACCTGTGACTGTTAACCTCTTAGATGGCTCTTTGAAAGTCTGAATGCGCTCTGGCAGAGATTGCATTGTCCCTCTCTGCCATCGGCAGACCTGTGAAGCGACCACAAGGCAGTGGGTTGCCATGTCAGAGTGGGTTAAGACGATGACCCCTGTCGCTGACATGATGTGTTTCCTGTGAATATCGGCAGAGCGCCGGCACTTACAGTAACATAGCATTTCTCCTGATCTGTTACTCTACAAGAAAGTACCAAGTGAATGGTGAAAGGAAAGGGAAGGGAAACTTTGTGTGTATGGAAGGGGGAGATAGTAACACCTGGCCAAGCCTACTGCTGGGCCCTGGCTTCCCTCACCACCCTAGATAGGTTCCACACCTATGCGCTGAGCCGGATAACTGACCCTGGCTGACCCCGAAGTAGGTAGATAGGTAGGCAGCGGATTGGATGAGCACTTAGTCAACCCTACTAAGCTCTAAGGAATAACTTATCTCCAGAGAACTGAGGCAGGACTGCAACAACAACAAAGTTTAACCAGATGTATGCAAGCCAACTGCTTGCACTGAAGACTTGTTAAGTATATTAGACCTATCACCAGCACAGAGTAATGAGGGCGTCACATGAGACGATATATTGTGCAATATGTCGGCGGGGACATGTCGTAAGTGACGCACATCCGGCATCGTTTGATATATCGTAGCGTGTGACAGCTACGAGCGATGGTGAACGAGCAAAAATGCTCACCTTATCGTTGCTCGTTGACACATCGCTCATTTTCAAAAAGTTGTTTCTTCTTCTCTGCGCTGGTTGTTCATCATACCCGGGGCAGCACACATCGCTTCGTGTGACACCCCGGGAACTATGAACACAGCTTACCTGCGTCCCGCCGGCAATGCAAAAGGAAGAAGGTGGGCGGGATGTTTACATCCCGCTAATTTCCGCCCCTCCACTTCTATTGGCCGGCCGCTGTGTGACGTCACTGTGACGCCGAACGGCCCACCCCCTTCAGGAAGTGGACGTTCGCCGCCCACAGCGACGTCGCTCAGCAGGTAAGTGTGTGTGACGGGGGTTTAACGACTTTGTGTGCCACGGGCAACTAATTGCCCATGACGCACAAACGACGGGGGCGGGTGCGATCGCTCGTGCGATCGCACGATAGATCGTCTCGTGTGATGCCCGCATAAGGGGAATTGGGGGTATATAAAGACACCAAGGGAAATGCTGATGAAAACCAGCTGAAAGGGTGAGGGTCCGAAAGGGATGAAAACCAAGCAGAGGAGATAGATAGGATAACAAATACACCAAGCAGGAATAAGACAAGGTCAGGGAGCAGTTTCCGCAGCCAAACGCTGTGACCTTCTATAGCCGGACATCACAGGACTGTTTGTCACACGTGACATACCTGTGACAGTACCCCACTTCTATGAGTTTGGTATTCACGTCCCCTGTGGGGACTCACATCCTCTCCTCCGGTCCATAACCACTCCAGTGCACCAAGTATTGAGGGGAACGATGTAGAAAACGAGAATCAAAAATCTTAGTTATTTGAAACTCTAAATTGATATCAATCAAGCTTGGGGCCGGCGGCAAGGGGGATGGCTCTAAAGATATCACATACTTTTTTAGCAGAGACCTGTGGAACACATTGTGGATCTGAAGAACCTGAAGTAACTCAAGATGAAATGCTACTGGGTTAATGACGGTGATTAACTTATAGGAACCAATAATATTGCCATATAGAAGCGAGCTGTTACGGGGGGCTGTCTGATAATAACTGAAAGGAGTATCAGACAGTCAGGGTCCACCGTGCAAAGACTTTGCTGCAGACTATGGCAGAGTGCAATACCTCTGTTAACTCACAGAAGAATATAATAAGTAAGTAAAGCAATTCCTCCCTTACTTGGAGGGTGTGTGGAATGATCTCTGTTAATAATCACAGAGACAAAGGCAATGTGTGCGAAATGGCACCTACCTAGGTCCGCTCTTCTAGTGGTGCAAAAGAGACGAACAGCAGCGTAAGCCGCACAAAGCTCCTACCTGCGTTCGCTCCACTAGTGTGCGAGGACACGAACCACTAGATATGGCACCTGCCTAGGTCCGCTCTTCTAGTGGTGCAAAAGAGACGAACAGCAGCGTAAGCCGCACAAAGCTCCTACCTCTGTTCGCTCCCCTAGTGTGCGAGGATACGAACAACTGCCAGACGCAGTATAAGGAACGTTACCCTAGCGGCAACGTCCACCTACGAGTAGAATCACAAGGCCCAGCCAGACCATGTGCCTCAGGCACCTGCCTATGTCCGCTCCCCTAAGAGGTAAGGATACGGACAGCAGCCGAAGCTGTAAGGTATAAGAACGCTACCCTGCCGGTAGCGCTCACCTAGCATAGACAGAGGAATGCCTAGAGGAACGCGCACAGAGCGTCTACTCATATGCATGAACCAAGAGGACTGAGCACCATGCGGCGTGTGTCAGGGTCTTATATAGACTCTGTGCCTCATCCAAGATGGAGGACACCAGAGCCAATCCGCTGCCAGAACGACAGGAGTGACGTCATGCTGGCCTATCACCGAGCAAGACGTCACAAGCACATGACCAGCGACCAATCGGCATAGAAGGTGTCAGAGACATGTGACCTCGTGTCAGCGATGATGTCACCCGCACATGTGCAATGGCTCCAAGATTGGACTTAGTCTCCGGCGCTCGCACATGTGCAGTAGCAAGAAATCTGGACTTAGTCTCCAGCGCTCGCACATGTGCAGTAGCAAGAAATCTGGACTTAGTCTCCAGCGCTCGCACATGTGCAGTAGCAAGAAATCTGGACATAGTCTCCAGTGCTCGCAGCAACCGTAACAGTACCTCCCCCTCAAGGGCCCCCCTCCCGGCGACGCAGGTAATCGGCAACTAAGTCGGGAGCATGGACAGCCTCCTCAGGCTCCCAAGAGCGATGTTCCGGGCCATAGCCCTCCCAATCTATCAAGAAGAACCTGCGCCCTCTAACCATCTTAGAACCAACTATGGCTCGTGCCTCATAGCTAGAGCGAGAGGAATCAGAGGCAGGAGAGTGCACTTCACGAGCGTGAGGTAAAATAGCCGGCTTTAGCAGTGAGACATGGAATTTGTCATGAATCCTAAGATGGACAGGTAACTTCAATTGATAGACTACAGGATTTACCTGTCGAAGAACCTCATAAGGACCCAGGAAGCGAGGAGCAAATTTGACAGAGCTCACTCTAAGTTTCACGTGTTTTGCAGAGAGCCACACAAAGTCCCCTGGAAAAAAGACAGGAGCCGGGCGACGAAACCGATCGGACACCGTCTTCATACGGTCCTTAGCTGCTTGGATCGACTCTTGAGTCCGATCCCAAACCTCTCTGGCATTAGTTGCCCAGTCGGCCACAAGAGGAGGAGGTGCAGCAGCGGGAAACGGTACCGGTACCCTAGGGTGTTGCCCATTATTGAGTACGAACGGTGTCTGCCCAGTGGCCTCAGCCAGCGAATTGTTAAGGGCAAATTCTGCCCAGGGTAGGAGGGAGGACCAGTTATCGTGGTTCTCAGCAACAAAGTGTCGAAGGTATATAATCATAGATTGATTGGTACGTTCAACCAAACCATTAGTCTCCGGATGGTATGCCGAAGAGAAATTCAACTCAATTTGCAGAAGGCTACAAAGATCTCGCCAGAAACGGGAAGTAAATTGCGGGCCTCTATCACAAATGATACGATCTGGCATCCCGTGAAGCCTAAAGACATGCTTGAGGAATAGTTTTGCTAGTACCCTGGAAGATGGGATTCTCGATAACGGTACGAGATGAACCATCCGGGAGAAATGGTCCGTAATGACCCACACAAATCTATGTCCCTGTGAACATGGAAGATCACCCACAAAGTCCATGCCTACCACCTCCCATGGTCTATCTGGCACTGGTAAAGGATGCAAGAGCCCAGCCGGTCTCTGCCGTAATGGACGGTTGCGAGCACACGAGTAGCAGGAACCGACATATCTCTTGACGTGGCTGGCTAAGTGTGGCCACCAATACCACCTCTCCAGTAACTCTCGTGTCCGCCTAATACCAAAATGCCCACCCACCTTTGAGGTGTGGGCCCATGACAGTATATCATTCTGTCGATCAGGCGGAACAAAGGTCTTGCCCGGTGGGATTTGGTCTAACGTCACAGGGGAGAGCGTATGAAAAACCCTGGAGGGAAGGATAAGACGAGGTTCGTCAATCTCTTCCTGGGTAGAAAGCATAGAGCGAGACAGGGCGTCTGCCTTGTTATTCTTACTCCCAGACAGATAGTTGATGGAGAAGTGAAAGCGGGAGAAAAACAAGGACCAGCGGGCTTGGCGAGGATTCAGACGCTGAGCGGTTTGTAAGTACGTCAGATTCTTATGGTCTGTATAGACCTGGAAAGGATGTTTCGCTCCTTCCAGCAAGTGACGCCACTCCTCCAAGGCTAATCTCAAGGCGAGCAGTTCCCTATCCCCAATGGTATAGTTTCTCTCTGCCGGTGAAAAGGTTTTAGCAAAGAAGAAACACGGCCTTTTTCTACCTGCACCGTTCTTTTGATACAAGACCGCACCAGCACCCACTGAAGAGGCATCAACCTCTAAGAGGAAGGGCTTATTCTCATCGGGTCTTTGAAGAACGGGAGCAGTTGAAAAGTGTCTTTTTACTGCCTCAAAAGCCTGAGATGTCTCAGTAGACCAGGCTTTGGGATTAGCACCTTTCTTAGTCAAGGCCACCAAAGGGGCCACCAAAGTAGAAAAATGGGGTATGAACTGCCTGTAATAATTTATGAATCCTAAGAAGCGTTGCACCGCCTTCAAGGAATGAGGTTCGGACCATTGCAGGACAGCAGAGAGCTTCGCAGGATCCATAGCCAGGCCCTCTTGTGAGATAATGTAACCCAAAAAAGGCAATGAGGACTGCTCGAATACACATTTCTCGAGTTTAGCAAACAATGAGTGCTCCCTTAAACGGGAAAGGACACGAACGACATCCTGACGATGAGTCTCCAGATCAGGAGAAAAAATCAGGATGTCGTCCAGATACACCACTACTGAGGATAACAGTAAATCCCTGAACACATCGTTTACGAAGTCCTGAAATACTGCGGGTGCATTACATAACCCAAAAGGCATGACGAGGTATTCATAGTGACCATCTCGGGTGTTAAAAGCGGTCTTCCATTCGTCACCCTTTCGAATTCGTACCAAGTTATACGCACCCCGCAGATCCAACTTCGTAAAAACTTGAGCTCCTCTCAGTCTGTCAAAGAGCTCCGAAATTAAAGGTAATGGGTATTTGTTCTTTATTGTGATTGCGTTGAGACCCCTGTAATCTATGCAGGGACGCAAATCACCCTCTTTCTTCCGAACAAAGAAAAACCCAGCTCCCGCGGGAGAGACAGACTTACGAATGAACCCCTTCTCTAAACTCTCTCTTATATAGGTCGACATGGCCTCCGACTCAGGTATCGACAGGGGGTAAACCCTGCCTTTAGGTGGAACCGAACCTGGGATAAGGTCTATGGCACAGTCATACGGCCTATGGGGTGGAAGAACCTCAGCACCCTGTTTGGAGAACACGTCAGCGAAATCCAAATAGGGTGTAGGTATGGGAGAGAGGTCAGTTGATGCAACCGCAACGACCTTAGGTGGTAAGGGAAGACATCGGGACTGACATTTCGAACCCCAACTAATAATGCTGTCAGACTCCCAGTCAATGTGAGGAGCATGAGTCCGAAGCCATGGAAGACCCAGAAGGACGTCGTCTATACCCTCAGGCAAAACAAGAAAAGAAATCTCCTCTATGTGACCCTGAGACAGGGAAAGGCGCAAGGGAACTGTCCTCAATGTAATGGAGTCAGACAACATAGTTCCATTAACAACACGGACAGGAATAGGCGCCTCTAACATGATAGAGGGAATATTGTGTCCCTTTACAAATCCTGAGGACACAAAAGTCCCGTCAGCTCCGGATTCCACAAAAGCCATAATAGGCCATGTATTCTCAGATAACGAGAGCTGACCTGGGATACAACACTTAGAGGGTGCAGAAGACGTCTCTAGTAACCCCCCTCTAATGGTTACTAGGCCAGGGAGTTTCCCTGACGACTAGGACACTTGTTGGCATAGTGCCCAGCCTGACGACATACGTAACATATAGGAGGACCAGACTTGCGTAGTCTGGAAGACGTATGACCTAACTCCATAGGAGTGGGAGATGTTTCAGATGCTGAGGAAGATGGTAGTGGACCCTCAACAACTGGAATAGCCCGATGCTTAGGGCGTGAGGAAGAGACCTCGAGTCTACGTTCCTTATGGCGTACATCGATCCTCGTTGCTACTGTGATCAAGTCCTCCAGAGAAGCAGGGACCTCACGAGTAGCAAGAGCATCCTTGACATAGCCTGCCAACCCTCTCCAGAAGATAGGAATCAACACCTTCTCTGGCCAATCTAGTTCTGCCACCAGAGTTCTAAAAGCAATGGCATAAGAACTAGTGGATAACGAACCCTGAGATAGATCTAACAGTCTCAGGGCCGCATCATGGGTAACCTGCGGACCCATGAATACCGCCTTAAGAGCATCAAGAAAGTCTTGATGTCTCAGAGTAACCACATCAGAGCGCTCCCATAGGGGAGTCGCCCATTCTAAGGCTTTGTCCTGAAGTAAGGAGATGATAAAGCCTACTCTGGACCTCTCCGTAGAGAAGCGAGAAGAGTTGACCTCTAGGTGTATCTGACACTGACTAATGAAACCACGACATGATCTGGCATCGCCAGAATATCTGTTTGGCAGAGCAAGTCGAGGATCATGTGCAGATGTCACCATGGTCTGAGGTTTATCCTCTATACTCTTGAGCCGTGACTCAAGTACTTGTATGTAACGGTGTAACTGCTGATATTCTGCCATAACTGCCAGACCCTTGGCTCAGTCCTAATGTTACGGGGGGCTGTCTGATAATAACTGAAAGGAGTATCAGACAGTCAGGGTCCACCGTGCAAAGACTTTGCTGCAGACTATGGCAGAGTGCAATACCTCTGTTAACTCACAGAAGAATATAATAAGTAAGTAAAGCAATTCCTCCCTTACTTGGAGGGTGTGTGGAATGATCTCTGTTAATAATCACAGAGACAAAGGCAATGTGTGCGAAATGGCACCTACCTAGGTCCGCTCTTCTAGTGGTGCAAAAGAGACGAACAGCAGCGTAAGCCGCACAAAGCTCCTACCTGCGTTCGCTCCACTAGTGTGCGAGGACACGAACCACTAGATATGGCACCTGCCTAGGTCCGCTCTTCTAGTGGTGCAAAAGAGACGAACAGCAGCGTAAGCCGCACAAAGCTCCTACCTCTGTTCGCTCCCCTAGTGTGCGAGGATACGAACAACTGCCAGACGCAGTATAAGGAACGTTACCCTAGCGGCAACGTCCACCTACGAGTAGAATCACAAGGCCCAGCCAGACCATGTGCCTCAGGCACCTGCCTATGTCCGCTCCCCTAAGAGGTAAGGATACGGACAGCAGCCGAAGCTGTAAGGTATAAGAACGCTACCCTGCCGGTAGCGCTCACCTAGCATAGACAGAGGAATGCCTAGAGGAACGCGCACAGAGCGTCTACTCATATGCATGAACCAAGAGGACTGAGCACCATGCGGCGTGTGTCAGGGTCTTATATAGACTCTGTGCCTCATCCAAGATGGAGGACACCAGAGCCAATCCGCTGCCAGAACGACAGGAGTGACGTCATGCTGGCCTATCACCGAGCAAGACGTCACAAGCACATGACCAGCGACCAATCGGCATAGAAGGTGTCAGAGACATGTGACCTCGTGTCAGCGATGATGTCACCCGCACATGTGCAATGGCTCCAAGATTGGACTTAGTCTCCGGCGCTCGCACATGTGCAGTAGCAAGAAATCTGGACTTAGTCTCCAGCGCTCGCACATGTGCAGTAGCAAGAAATCTGGACTTAGTCTCCAGCGCTCGCACATGTGCAGTAGCAAGAAATCTGGACTTAGTCTCCAGCGCTCGCACATGTGCAGTAGCAAGAAATCTGGACATAGTCTCCAGTGCTCGCAGCAACCGTAACACGAGCGATGAGGCAAAACGTTGCTCCTAAGAATATCTCGAAGCCCCTCTAACACTAAAGGTACCATATTGTGGATGAAAACCATATGCACCAAAGAAAGGTGACTTATCAGTTGACTCTTGATGATGATTGTTTACAGAAAATTTGGTCAAGGGTAAGTAAGGTGCCCAATCCTCCTGGTTTTCAGAGACAAAACACCTGATGTAAGTTTCCAAATTTTAATTTGTGTGCTCGGTCTGGCTATTCAACTGAAGGTGCAAGGCAGAAGAAAAAGACAACTGCACCCTCAATCAAGCACAAAAAGCTTTCCAAACTTGGAAACAAACTGGGTACCCCAATCTGAGACTAGAGATGAGCGATGTTCGAGGTTCGCCAATTTCATGTTCGAGTGGTTTTGGGGGTGATCGAGATCGAACTCGAGCTTTTTGCTAAAAGCTCGACAGTTCGAGTTACGTTCGAGAACGGTTCGATCACCAAAAGCAGGGCTTTTTACAGCTACAGTGTGCAGGGAGCCATAACTTGCAGCCTGCTGTAAGCTGGTAACCAATGTAAATATTGGGTATACAAGCAAAGCACTTTGCTTAGTAACCCGATATTTACCCTGGTTACGTGTGCAGGCAGCCGACACTTCCCCGCTCGGCTCTGCCCCCTCCTGCACTCGGCATGTACACACACACACACACACACACACACACTCACACTCACCTGTCCCCAGCCATGCAGTCCCCGAAACTGACGTCCTCAGCGCCACATGGCCGCGCTAGGCTCCACTCACCTCGCACTCCGCCGCCTGCACACATGGCCACGCTAGGCTCCACCAACCTCGTACTCCGCACACATTACCCCGCTTGGCTCCACCCACCTCGCACTCCGCACACATTACCCTGATTGGCTCTACCCACCTCGCACTCCGCACACATTACTCTGATGGGCTCCACCCACCTCGCACTCCGCACACATTACCCCGCTAGGCTTCACCCACTTCGCATTCCGCACACATTACCCCGCTTGGCTCCACCCCCTCACACTCTGCACACATTACCCCGCTTGGCTCCACCCACCTCACACTCTGCACACATTACCCTGCTTGGCTCCACCCACCTCACACTCCGCACACATTACCCCACTTGGATCCACCCACCTCGCACTCCACACACATTACCCTGCTTGGCTTACCTGCGGTGATGAAGTCCCGCCCTCCCGACCTCAGCGATGTCACTGTCCTCCATGGCCGCTGCTTGCCACATCTCTTCCTCTCGCTGCCGACCCGAGACTGTGACTAGCGGTGACATCACAGGCTCCCGCGATACTTGGCTGTGAAGGTGGCGGTCATTGAAGTTAGTGACAGCTCTGCTATCAGCAGTGCTGGAGATCGTCACCACAAGTAATGTACCTCGCTCCTGACAGCAGCACTTGTCATGCCCTGCAGTGACCTGGGCTGACCTATTGATGTTAGCTCAGGTCACTGCATTGCTCTCCCAGCCAGTATGGAACATTCTGTTCTTCATTGACTGGGACATTGACTATGGTATAGATCGTCGTGGGACCGCCTTGGATTACAGCAGACCTGGATTTGTTTTTCTTTCTAATAAATTGGTGAAAGAGGGAATGTGTTGAGGAGTGTTTTTTCAAATAAAAATGTGTTTTTCGTCTATTTTTTTTATTACTGACTGGGTTGGTGATGTCGGGTATCTGATAGACGCCTGACATCACGAATCCCAGGGCTTGATGCCAGGTGACATTACACATCTGGTATTAACCCCATTTATTACCCCGTTTGCCACCGCACCAGGGCAACGGGATGAGCTGGGGCGAAGCACCAGGATTGGCGCATCTAATGGATGCGCCACTCCTGGGGCAGCTGCGGCCTGCTATTTTTAGGCTGGGGAGAGTCCAATAACCATGAACCTCCCTAGTCTGAGAATATCAGACCCCAGCTGTCCGCTTCACCTTGGCTGGTGATTCAATTTTGGGGGGACCCCCACGTGTTTTTTTTTTTTAATTATTTATTTAATTTAAAATAACAGCGTGGGTTGCTCTCAGTTTTGGATTACCAGCCAAGGCGAAGCTGCCAGCTGTGGTCTGCAGGCTGCAGCTGTCTGCTTTACCCTAGCTGGTTATCAAAAATAGGGGGAACCCTACGTCATCTTTTTTTTAAATTTACTTTTTAGCCTAAATACAAGGCTAAGCACCTCTTAGTGCCACATGAAAGGCACCAAAGGGTGCAAAATTACAAAATGCAGGAGAGTGGGACATGATATGTCTTTCCTCCATTATAATGACAGAAAAGACTGATAAGAAGTGTACAAGCACAGTAAAATCACCAGAGCGCTCTACGCTGTGAAAAGCAGTAAAAAATGGCACTGGAGTTGAACATGTGACCGCCTCATGTAGGTTGAAGCTATGGATCCTGGTAAATTCATGTATTTTCCCTCCTTCAGTTTTTTTGTAGTACGCAAAAAAAACGGAAGGCACACGGATGACAAACTGATGACATACAGACCGTATACGGAATGGAAACGGATACCACATGGATGCACCCGTGAAAAAAATGGACCGTTTTTTGCGGACCGCAAAAACGGATCGGTCGTGTGAATGTAGCCTTATTCTGATCTGCTGTTTATAAACAGCACGTAAGCAAGCATTGTTGACCTTAGGGAGATCAACATATCCACTGCGGAGACACCATCACGTGTTTCTCAACGCAGTGATTCTAGAGCAACACCCCCTGGGAAGTATGCAAATAAGATGCAAGTATGCAAATAATTTCCCTAAGGTCAACAATCCTTGCTTAAGTAGTCTTTTACTAGGCATTGCCCCCACTAGCCAGATTCCTACTCCACACTGATGAGGGGCAAATACCCCGAAACGGCTGTCTGTGGATGGATACCATGTTTAGTATAGGTGGTCTCCTTGACTGGAGACTGCCCTTCCCGTGGTTGTTCCTTCCCGGTGAAAGACCTGGCTAGTTTCCTGGCAGCGTTGAGAAACACGTAATGGTGTCTCCGCGGCTTTCTTATTTGTTTATAAACAGCAGGCAGGAATAAGTGAATAGCGCCCTACAGCGTCAGAAAATCTCAGGTGTTTCAGGGGGTAGCTGAGACCCTGGAGATCATGATTCAGGCCGGTTTTTCCGGTCCCCGCTCACGTGATCACTGGTATACACCATATACCGATGATCACGTTACAGTAAATGACAACGCCGGTAAAAAATTATTTATCTCCCATCTGGCATGAAAAAACATGTCAGATGGGAGATAAATCTCCTCCCCAGTCCCCTCCGGTCACCCGGTGTCGCCAAAGTGCCCCCCCGACCCCTCCCGGAAATCCAAGATGGCCGCGTGCACAGCAGTGCGCCGGCCGCATTCACCCTACTCCTCTGATTTCTGTCGCATGTGCCATGACACATGCGAGAGAAAACTCCTCCCCAGGCCCTGCCAGGTCACCCCCTAAACCCCACCGGTGTTACCCAGTGTCCCACGGTATCTGCAGTGTTGATCCCCCGTGGCCCCCTCCTTCACAATAGACGCTGCCGCATGCACAGAGCGGCTGTCAGCTCAGCTTCCTGTGTTCAGACACAGTGAGTAGTGGTAACCATGCATCTGTAAGCTACTGCAATACCCTGCTCATGAGGTAAGGAACATAGTTAATCAGGAGAGCTATACTACATTTCCAAATGGAGGGATTTGCTTTTATAGTTGCCCTGCTGAACGACTACCAAACATGAGAGTCCATTATATGTGTCACGAACCACCGGGGGGGTCACTCAGAAATCCCCCGCGCTGGCTACCAGTACGTCACAATCGGGGGGTAACAAGTGGGGGTCACCCCTCCTTTATACCTCCCGACCGACAGACAGAGCACGTGACGCGCTCTCTAGCGCCCCTCTTATAGTCAGGCCAATTATGGAATTGCCCGACAATAAGCAAGGAGGCCGCTATACTACTTATGCCGATTATTGAAGGGTCCCCGGTGAGAGTAGGGTATATATTCCCCCGACCTCCGCGGGCGGAATATATAAAATCTCCCCGAATCTCACTGGCCTCCCCACAATAATCCTTGGCACAAACTCGCTGCCACCAACCGCTTCACGGTAACTATTAGCCGAACACACAGACGTGGGATTCAAGATCGAGATAACAGAACAGCCCAAGATTAATTATATAATTTAATCAGCCTAAAGCACACTAGAAACTACAATATATACAATAGGGAATCTACAGAATATACATAGGTCAGAGTACAGTTACAATCAAAGCATGGGTTACAAACAGGCATACACAGTTCCAGCAGTTACCTTGTGCGTCTGGCCACAGGGGGGCGCTGTAGACCAGGTTTCTAGGATCCTTCCCACAGATGTTTCCTACACGTGACCCCCAGCGAAAGAACACTGGAAAATGGCCGAAGTAGGGTTATCAACCTGGGCAAATCCAGGTCCCCTCCTACCTTAGTGACCTCAGAGGGAGCACTGCTCCACCCCTGGCTGGAGTTATGGACAATATCCACAACATGGAATATGGGCCATAACTTTGCCTGGGAGCGTCGTAGGCGGACGCCAACGCTCTCATTGTGACAGTTATGAATTTAGCTACAGAACGAGAGGACTCATGACTTGTCTACTAGTTCCCCATTGGCTGATATCACGCCTGGGGTATTTCCCAAGCTCCCACTTCCATAAAAAAGGTGTGCCAGCATCGTCCGCATGCAGAGACACCATTTTTATGGTTGCCATATTTATCGGAAATATGGCTTGCGAGATATGAACCATATTTTACTGGAGTCGTTCTGTCTGGATACTTCCAAGCTTGCTAATTAGATAGCAGCCCCTACCACAGGGTCACGGCAGGGAGTCATCCTGTGTCCATTGTTCCCACATCATCTAATCTCCATATCACAGGAGATGGCCGTTGGAGGTGTAAGTGGAACACAGACCAGTTCCTTTGACACCTATCTGCTAAACAAACCGTTTATCCCTGTGGTAAATTTTCTGATTGAAGGAGTTGTGTGAAGGAAAAGGGGGGGTGACACCAGGAGAGGGCTTCCTGACATAACTTGAATATCATGATTTATCGTCATATCTCCGGATTTACCTCACAATATGCCACAAGAAAATATGTCTAAATAGCGAGCGCTGTTGTTTAGTATTCATTCAGCTGGATAACTGGACTTAAAGGGGTATTCCATCTCCAAGATCCTATCCCCAATATATAGTAGGTGAAATAGCAATAATATCAGCAAATACCAATGTTTGGAAATGTAGAATAGTAATGGAGGGTCTGCACTCCTAGAAAATGGGGGATACGGTCCCCGAGCGTGTCCCCCCATATTCTAGACGGGGTCCAAAGTCGTCGTGGGACCCCCTTATTTTTTTTCCTTACAATAAATTGGTGAGAGGGTATGTTTTGGGGAGTGTTTTTTGAAATACATTTTTTTTGTCTATTTATTTGTTAGTACTGACAGTTTGTGATGTCGGGTATCTCATAGACGCCAGAACATCACAAACTGCTGGGCTTGATGTTAGGTGACCTTACAGCTAGTTCCAACCCCATTTATTACCCTGTTTGCCATTACACCAGGGCACGGGATGAGCTGGGTTGAAGTGCCACTTCTACAGTGCTTGCGGCCTGCTAGTTTTAGACTGTGAAATGCCAATAACTATGGACCTTCCCACCCTGAGAATACCAGACCACAGCTGTCTGCTTTACCTTGGCTGGTGATCCATTTTGGGGGGGACCCTATTTTTTTTGTAATTGTTATTATTTATAAAATAATTATAAAAAGAGCCTGGGGTGACCTCGACATTGGATCCCCAACCACAGTAAAGCTGCCAGCTTTGGTTTTCAGGCTACAGCAGTCTGCTTTACCCTAGCTGGCTATCAAAAAATGGGGGGACCACACGTAATTTTTTTTTAACTATTTTTTTAAATAAAAAAAATTAATGGGCTTCTCTGTATTTTGATTGCCAGCCAAGGTAACACCAGGCAGATGGGGTGGCAACCCGTAGCTGTCTGCTATAACTGCGCTGAGAATCAAAAATACCACGGGGCGCTACGTCATTTTTTTTTATGATTTATTTTTACAGCACTGTCATGTCAGGCAATCAAAATACAGGGAAGCCCATTTTTTTTTAGTTATTTAATTAAATAATAAAAAAAATATATGGGCTCCCGCTGCATTTTTTGTATTGCTAGATAAAGGTAATCCAAGCAGCTACTGGCTGCTAACCCCCACTGCTTGGTGTTACCTTCACTGTCAATGGAAAATCCAGGGAAGCATTTTTTATTTTTTTTTTTCACAAAAAACTAAAAAAAAAAAAAATGAAGTGAGCTTCGCCATATTTTTGTATGCTAGCCAGGTACAGCAGGCAGGTACGGGCTGCCCCCAACCCCCAGCTGCCTATTTGTAACCGGCTGGGAACTAAAAATATAGGGAAGCTTTTTTTTTAATTATTTCATGAATTTCATGAAATAATTAAAAAAAAAAAAACGATGTAGGCTTCGCCTCATTTTTGTGTCCAGCCGGGTACAACTAGGCAGCTGGAGATTGGAATACGCAGCACAGGTTAGCCCGAGGTTTCTGGGTGCCTCTGCTGCGAATTGCAGTCCACAGCCGCCCCAGAAAATGGCGCTCTCATAGAAGCGCAATCATCTGGCGCTGTATCCAACTCTTCCAGCTGCCCTAGTGACGGTGGCTCGCTGGTTAATTATGAGTTAATACTAGCTTTGTTTTACTAGCTAGTATTAAGCCAGAGATTCTTAATGTCAGGCAAGTTTGACCCGGCCATTAAGAATCTCCAATAAAGGGTTAAAAAAAAAGACACCACATAGAGAAAAAATACTTTAATAGAAATAAATACACAGACACATTAGAGACTCCATGTTTATTATTCCCTGTCAGCCCTCCACGATCCTTCTCTCCTGTCTTCTTTCTCCTTCAACCCATGCAGTTCTGCTAAATCAGACAGCACTGCATGGGAGAAAGACGCTGCTGCCCCGCGCAGAAATCACTCAGTGAGAGTGACCACAGGCTGCCAGCTGTTAGCGGTGACTTCACCGCTCACAGCCGGGTTACCATAGCAACGGTGCTCCTGTGACGCCCTGGACTAGTCAGGCCATCCCAGGTAGTCACACATAACACCACACCCCCTCCCAATTAGGTACCACCAGTCAAACTAAAAACCCCTCCAGGTTTGATGTCCACACCAGGGGGGCGGAGCCAGGTGGTTGGCTCCGCCTACCAAGGAGTCACACAGGCCTGGAGGCGGGAAAACAGTTAGTCGAGTTCAGGTTCTAGGAGAGTCGAGTTCAGGTTCTAGGAGAGTCGAGTTCAAGTACGAGTGTAGAGCAGACAAGTTCATGGGCAGTCCTGTGTCCAGGCTGCCAAGAGACTACTAGGTGGCTTGGTCGGGGCCCAGTCACCATTGGTACTACATGACAGCCGGTACCATGGGACCTGCAGGACTTTGAATGCAGCCACCTATTGTATACTGGAAGAATGACCCCATTATGGGCCATTGATGACATATTCTGCATACCGGTACCCTTGAATCTTTAAGGAACAAGCCTCGGATCAGTTATTCCCCTGATGAACCCCTAAGAAAATATAGGGGGGAAACGCATCGGGATCACAGGATAGACTATTGGATAGTCGCGGCAGATAAGTTATCCCTGCCGGGATTTTATACCCATATATATACAAAAATATTTTTTCAGTGATCTGAGATTTATCTAATATCTACTATGTGGCTGGAACATACTTATGTACGGCTGAATAATATTTAATTGTGACTAATTGCACTATCTATTTTCTGTGGTGGTGGGTCTCCCGGTTGCAACTGACAAGCTGCAGGGAGAAATTAGGGATAGACGACGTGGAGCGGGGGGTACCCAACAATTTATGGTGCACCTCCGCTGGTAGGTAGGTGAAAGGGAGGGATAGATATCTCATCCCCAATTTTCTTACAAAAGCTATTGGAGCAAGAAGCACGACTAGTATATTCCCTACCTTGAGAATAGCAAACAACTAGCACTATCCTCACAAACTGGATCTATCACCCTTCTACACCCACTTAAACAAATTTGTCTATATAATGACTGTGTGAAAGCAACTTTGTTTTTATACTTAGATTTTAACATTTAATTATAATAAAGTCATTTTTAGGTGTTTATTCTTCTGTTGGTTTTTTTCACAATATACTCCTATGATATTTCAGTTTGGTTATAAGCCAGTCACCATTGGCAAGGAGGCAGACGGTGGTGGCCGCCTGCAGGAGACCGGGAAGACAACCGGTGGAACCGTAAGGGACCGGGACAGGGTAGTGGCCTGCAGGAACTGAACCAGAGAGCCAACTGGATACCAGAGCACCAGGCAGGGTACTCAGACCCAGTACAAAGCCCTGAACCGACAGGGCCAAGTCGAATCAACTGATTGCGGACTGGACTTAAGGACCTACCCCACACAAGTCCCTTTAGACTCACTTCATGTCAGTGAGAGGTTTTACAATTACCGAATAATAATGAATACATTTCCTATAAAAGTTGGTAAACCTTAGAAAGCACTGCAATGCTTCCAGGTTTTCAGGACAACCCTAGTCAAGAATTGCACGGATATTCTCTGGATCTATCCGAAATCCTGAAGACGACAATGCGTACACCAAAAACTGTACCTCTTGGACAGCAAAAACACACTTCTCTAGTTTGGCATACAGTTTCTTATCTTGTAACATCTGTAATCCCTGTTTTACTTGTATATGATACTAGCTGTACTAACCGGCTTCGCCCGGATTAATAATTGCTGTTAACAAAATAGAATGTATTAACAAAAATGTATTGTGCACACAAAAAAACACAAAACAAATAGATAGAAATGTAATTATTAAAAGGCAAAAACTAAACTAATAGAAGCATTTCACAACATATATTTCAACACCATAGATATTCCATACAGATTTAACTAAATTGGCCAAGTAATGTGCTCCGTCTGTCTCTTTCCAGGTCTGTCTCTTTCCAGGTCTGTCTCATTCCCCGTCTGTCTCTTTTCAGGTGTCTCTTTCCAGGTCTGTCTCTTTCCAGGTCTGTCTCTTTCCAGGTTTGTCTCTTTCCCCGTCTATGTCTTTCCTCGTCTGTCTCTTTCCCTGTCTGTCTCTTTCTCCGTCTGTCTCTTTCTCCGTCTGTCTGTCTCTGCCTGTCTCTTTCTTTGTATGTCTCTATCTCTCTGTTTCTTTCCCCATCTGTCTCTTTCCCAGGTCTGTCTCTTTCCCCGTCTGTCTCCCCGTCTCTTTGTCTGTGTTTTTTCCAGTCCATCTCTTTCCCTGTCTGCCTATCTCTGTCTGTCTCTTTCCTTGTCTGTCTCTATTTCTCTGTCTCTTTCCCCGTCTGTCTATATCAAGGTCTCTGTCTTTCCCCATCTATCTTGTCTGTCTCTCTTGCTGTCTCCTCCTTCCCTGTCTGCCTGTCTCTGTCCCTGTCTGCATGTTTGTTTGTCTCTTTCCCCATCTGTCTCTTTCCAGGTCTGTCTCTTTCCAGGTCTGTCTCTTTCCAGGTCTGTCTCTTTCCAGGTCTGTCTCTTTCCAGGTCTGTCTCTGTCTGTCTCTATCCATGTCTGTCTCTATCTCTCTGTCTCTATCTCTCTGTCTCTTTCCCTTTCTGTCTCTGTCTATCTCTCTGTCTGTCTCTCTCTGTCTGTCTCTCTGTCTGTCTCTCTGTCTGTCTCTCTGTCTGTCTCTCTGTCTGTCTTTCTGTCTTTCTCTCTCTCTCTGCCTCTTTCTCTGCCTCTCTCTATCCGTTTCCCCACCGACATCTTATTACCTCACATATAAGCTTCTTATACTAGGATATATACTAGGATATATATAGTTCCTATAGCAATCAATCACAGCTCCTACTAATAACCTGTAGTTCCAGGCTCCATTTACTTTAATGGAGGCATGTTTTTTGGAGAGTAACTGTAAAGTGCGGGGGTCAAATTTTCCTGTCAAAACATAGTCTACGATGTTCACTGGGTCACATGAGGTGTCTGTGCAAAATTTCGTGATTGTAAATGCGACGGTGGAGATACACTTTTCGTTTCACTTTTTCCCCATTATGTAGATAGGGGCAAAATTGATTGGTAAATTGGAACGCGCGGGGTTAAAATTTCGCCTCACAACATAGCCTATGACGCTCTCGGGGTCCAGACGTGACACACACACACACACATTTAGCTTTATGTATTAGATGTCTCCATATCGGATGAGTACATCAAGATATCATCCAAATAAACCACTAGAAACCTGCCCACCAAATGTTGAATAATATTCACAAAATGTTGGTAGATGGCATGGACATTAGTGAGAACAAATGAGATGACCAGGCTGCCCATCAGGTATATTAAAAGCAGTTTTCCATTTATCGCCTTCTCTGATTCTAACCAGATTGTCAGCCCCCCTTAAGTCCAAATTGGAGAACCATTTAGCTCCCACAATCTAGTTTAATAAATTCAGAATCAGAGGAAGAGGATATATGTCTCAGATGGTAATCATATTCAATTCCTGAATATTCAAACAAAGGCAGAGACCCCAGTCTTCTTCTTAATGAAGCAAAAACCCTGCTGCCACGGGCGAAGAGGAGGGTTTGATATCTCCATTCTCCAGACTGTCAGCAATGTAATTTTTCATGGCTTGTCTCTCTGGAGCAGAAAGATAAATACAGTCTGGATCTGGGTAGTTTTACTCCAGAAAGCAGATTAATGGGGCAGTCGTATACATGATGAGAATACAAATCCTGACATCCGCTCTCTGAAAATACATCCTCAAAACCTGACAAAAATGCCAGTAGAGACCACATAGAGAGACATTTTCAGGCAATTATCAAGAAAGTAATTTCTCCACTACACAATTTCCCTGGATTGATAAACCGCCACAGGATTATGTTTCACCAACCAGGATAGACCCAGTACAATAGGAGTGGGCAGGCCCTCCAGGATAAGAAGAAATGATGTCACAATGCAGAGATCCTACTAAAAATCTTACATCATGTACAGTCTGTGTCAGGCATCTCTGAGCAAGCGGCGCTGAGTCGATGGCATAGATGGAGATGGGGTTAGCCAACATACTGCAGATAAGCCCATACGTTTCTAGAAACAGAGCATCCACTATGCTGACGCCTGTTCCACTGTCCACAAACAAGGACATTTTTTCAGTCCTGCTCTCTTGTGCCACCTCTGCTGTCAGGACAAACAAAGAATTACATGTAAAAGACAAAGACAATCCGATTGTCCACCCCTGCACAAACCTAAGAATCAAGGGGCAGGATGAAATAAAATTACCTTTTTTACCAAAAAACAAATCCTTTTTTATGGTGTATCTCAGTGGAAATATATGAAGTAGTGCTTCACCCTAACTCCATGGGCTCCTCCAAACGCATGAGTGATGGTTCCCCCACAGATTGCCCTATCGACAATGGACTGCTGCCCAGAAGTAGGGTCTCCAGGGAAAGTGCTCTAACCATTGTATCCTGGAGGTGTCTATCCACAAGTATAGCCAAAGACATGGTGACGTCCAAGGTCCCAGGGGTTTCACCAAATCACCAAGGCATCCTTCAACCTCTCTGAAAGTACCTGGCAAAAGCTTCTAAGAGCCGGATCACTACATTTGGTGTCGGTTGCCCATCTGCGAAATTCAGAGCAATAAGTCTCCACGGACTGATTCCCCTTCTGGAGATGATGCAGCCGGGACTCCACCAAAGAGATTTGGTCAAGATCATTATAATTGAGATCCAAGGCCTCAAAAAATCCACCCACCAACCAGAGGCAACCAGAGTCGTGTGGCAAAGAGAGACCCAGGATTGTGGATCCCAATGCAAGAGTGAGATCACAATCACCATTCGCTGCTCCTCATCTTCAGAGGAGTAAGGCCAAAGCCTAAAACACAGTCTTCAGGCCTCATTGAGCAACAAGAATTTGTCTCTATTCTCTGCAAACCTGTCTGGGAGAGCACTCTTGGGAGCTGGGTGGGCCTGTCTACCTGCAGAATCTTCAAAATCGGGAGTCTGCTGCTACTGCTGAACAGCTAACTTAAGGTCTATTACCTCCAGACACAGACCCTGAAACAGCTGAGCCAGAACAGTGATGGGATCCGTGGAAAAAAAAATAAAGAAGAAAAAATACCCCACAACAACCCAAAAAAAAAATTCCTCCTGTCACTTTTTTCTGTGCAGCTAATAATAATGTCATCTTAGATACGAGAAAGTACCAAGTGAATGGCAAAAAGGAAGGGAAACCCTGTGTCTAGGGAAGGGGGTGATGGTGACCCCTAACCAAGCCTACCGTGGGCCCTGGATTCCCTCACTACCCTAGATAGGTTCCGCACCCATGCGCCGAGCCGGATACCTAACGAGCGAATGGGATGAGCACTTAGTTAACGCCATTAAAGGGAACCTGTCACCAGATTTGGGGTCTATAAGCTGAGCCCACCACCAGTGGGCTCTTGTATACAGCATTCTAACATGCTATATATAAGAGCCCAGGCCGTTGTGTACAACATAAAAAACACTTTATAATACTCACCTAGGAGGTCGCTCCTGTGCATACTGGTCAAATGGGTGGCACCGTTCTCCGGTGCCGGCGCCTCCTCTTTCGGCCATCTTGGTCTTCCTTATTCTGAAGCCGGCGTGTATGATGCCCGATGCGTCCTACGTCATACACACTCGCCGGAACTGAGGTCCTGAGCAAGCGCACTTTGATCTACTCTGCTCATGGCAGATCGAAGTATTGTGGTACGCCTGCGCAGGACCTCAATACCGGCATGTGTGCATTGAGTAGGAAGCGTAATGCATGCCGGCTTCAGAAGAATGAAGACCAAGATGGCCGAAAGAGGAGGCGCCGGCAACGGAGAACGGCCCATTTACCTAGTCTGCACCAGAGCGACCTCATAGGTGAGTATTATAAAGTGTTTTTTAGGTTCTACACAGCAGCCTGGGCTCATGTTAGAATGCTGTATATAAGAGGCCACTTGTGGTGGCCACAGCTTATAGGCCCCAAATCTGGTGATAGGTTCCCTTTAAACTCTAAAGAATACACAGGGATAACAAACTGGGGGAAAGTAAACAAATAACATCTTCAGATGACTCAGGAATATCAACTGCAACATCAACAGTTTCTCCAGATGTGTGCAAGCCAACTGCTTGGACTGAAGACTTATTAAAAGTTTTAGACCTATCTCCAACACAGAGTAATGGGAAATGAGGGTATGTAAAGACACCAAGGGAAATGCTGATGAAAAACAGCTGAAACTCCACAGGTTCCTAAAATGAAAGGGGTGAAAACCATGCAGAGGAGATACATAGGATACCAAATGCATCAATCAGAAAAAATAGAAAAGAAGTTTTAAAAAATATGAAAAAACCCAAAACCTGAAATTTCAAATCACCCCACCATTTCCCCTTGGAAAATAAAACAATAATAAAAAATACATATATTTGGTATTGCCGTGTTCAGAAATACCCAATGTATCAAAATATAAAATTAATTAATCTGATCGGTAAATGGCGTAGCGAGAAAAATAATTGAAGAGCTAGATTTACTTATTTTAGGTCGCCACAACTTTCCATTAAAATGCAGAGACAGGCGATAAAAACATCGCATCTATCCAAAAATGGTATAATTAAAAACGCCAGCTCAGGACACAAAGAATAATCTATCACTTGGCCTCAGAACCCTACAAATGAGAACTCTGCGAGCCTTAGGAAAAGGCACCAAAACTCTTTTTTGTTTTACAAACTTCTGAATTTTTTTTCCCCACTTAGATAAACATTTAAAACTACACGTTTTATTCCAAGATTCTGGAAACAGAAGAACGTACCTACCCGGGTGGAACTTGTAGCTGAACGTAATGACATTTGTAGAATGGAAGACTTATTGGCACAGATTATAGGTGGTATGGAGAGGTTCCTGGAGATCTGGTCACCCTGGATCCTATTACGAGACTCTCCCAACCTGTTGTCATGGTTAGACAGGGTTGACTCCCTTGTCGAAGTCAAAAATTAACTCTTCTCAGAGGTAGACAGCCATCCCTGCAGGTCATATGCAGCCGTTTGCCCCTTTCACTTCCCCCCTTTTCCATCATTCCTCTCTCTCTTTTCTAAACCATTGATAAACTTCATTTTTCTCTTTAATGAGTCTTGTCTACCTTGCCCTATTATCTATTTTCCTTAATATTCCTCGCTTCACTTCTTATTTAAAGACGTAAGATTCATGGAATATCATTCTAGACTGTGTTGAGAGATTTCATATCTCAGTTTAAACTGAATCTTCTACTGTTCCATATTTATCTTTTACTTGTATTGTTGTGAGCCTAATAAAATTTGATTTAACTAAAACTACACGTTTGGTATGTACAAACTTGTACTGACCTGGAAAATTATATTGCCAGATCAGTTTTACCAAATAATGAACATAGTAAATAAAAAATCCAAAACACATTTGTGCATTTGTACTTTTTCTGCATTTATACCGCACTTGGATATTTTTTCCCGTTTTTCAGTACAATATGGGGCAAATGAATGACATAATTCAAAAGTACAACTCATCCTGCAAAAAACAAGACCTTATATGGCTATATTGATGGAAAATAAAAATGTTATGGCTCTTGGAAAAAGGGGAGGAAAAAACAAAAATAAAAAATGGAAAATTGCCCGAGGGTGAAGGGGTTAATGATTAGAAGTCTTTTTTTTTTTTTTTCTTGCACTGCACCTCCTAACCACATTAATGCCAGTAGCAAAGATGGCTATGAGATTACTGTGATTCGCAAGCAATTCCAACATGTTTAATGGCTGAAAATCAGGTGCCAAACATGCTGGGAGTGGCCTCAAAACTCACAAGGCTTGGAGCAAAATACTCGACGAGTCATGGATACCTTAATATTTGTGGATGTGACCAATAGTATATTCAATCATGATTATACATTACCTCACGGTATATATAGATATCATATATACTCTTGGAAATCAGAACCTAAACAACATGTGGAAGCCATGCCTTAATTTGTTTTTCAGCTGATCTTTTTGCTGGCACAATTTAGCATCCCCACAGACCAGTAGCTTAGCTGCTGGAGTGGAGGAAGAGGGTGTGATTGCCCTGGGCCCCTGGCTCAGAGGGCCCCATCCAAAGCTACTGCCATTCTTAACTATGTTGGTGTGCTGCACGCTCTGATATAGTTAAAGGGGTTGTCCCATCATAAAAGATACATTTAATTAAAATGTGTAAATAAACATTTTTGTAATTTACAGCTTTTAAAAATTTTGCTCCATTCAAAAAAATAACCCCCTTTCATCTTGTGGAATAGGCCCCCTGGTGTTTTGTCTGTGAGTTTTTTCTGGCCATCACAGAGGCTGCAATTGTGCAGTTTCTTTCATCCTAAAAAAATGTGTGCCGCCCCGACAGCGGTCAAACCGCTCGGATCCGGGGGTAATTACTTGTGGCTCGAGGATTTCCAGACCCGGGGTCTAGGGGCCATACTCAAATGAAGAAGGGGCTATTTACAGGGGATATATGGTTTGTGACGCCACCAGTGGTGTGCGGTAATGGAGAGTAATGCCGCTGCCGATGGGAGTACTGGGGTTGATGGAATGGGGGCAGCTAGAAGACGTTTTCCCTCCATGGGTAGGGAAGGCCCTGGGACTCTGGATGGTGGGGTGCAGGGGAGCGCAGGCTTGCTTGAAGCAGGGGAGGACCATGTACTCACTCAAGCCGGTTATCATGGTGCTGGATGATGTTTTGTAAAGTCATTACAGACACATGCTGCAGGTGAACCAAAAGTCCCAGTGCACCACTGCTGCTTGGGAAGGAGAGCATGTCCAGGTATCCGCTCCAAATAGTATTGCCTTTACTATGTCCAAATTTAGTCCGACTTCTGCAGAGCTTCGACTCCTCAGCCGCTCAAGATATGAGGGGTACTACTTCACTTTTCCTGGGGGCTCCAACCCCCTGTTTCCTATCCCTTTGGGAGTTTCTACTACACTTCCTCTCCCTTTTCTCCCCTGGAGCTCACTGACTTGTCACCTCCCACCAGTCTGCTTAACCCTTTTGTGGGTTACCTTTTCCTCTCTAGACCTACCCACTGGCTTGTCTGTCCTGTTCTGTTGTGAGTGTGGATTGGGGGTTTGAATGCGGTTGGTAGCCATACCACTGGGTGGAACCTAGAACCAAGGAGGGTGGCTTCTGCACTATAAGGACAGGAGTGCATTTCCCTGTGACACCCTGACTAGCGCAGAGGCGTCACATCCCCCTTGGTTAAATGTAGCTCGTCCCTGAGCTACAGGGCACATTGAGGTTTATTAAAACTTCTCCTGTAAGGAGAAAAAGGGGTAACATTTTAATGACAGTTTCTCATTGCACAGAGGGGAGGCATATTCTTAAACATTGCAAAAGAAAACTCCACATGTCCAGGATCCCTTCAATCCGCCACCCAAAAACACCTGGACCCGCCGCTTCCTACTTGGGTCCATGACAGGGTTAAAGTCCGGGCAGAAACAACAACTGTCAACAACATTAAGTAACAGCTGCTGGGGCAACCTCCACTTGCAGCTTTCCTTCCCTCAACCAGCCACCCCAACCACCCGGATCCCCAGTGCCACCTTCACTCATGGTGATGCACTGTCCTGAGTTCCCTGTAGTTGTCCGTGGTGACGAGTGAAGCTGCTTTCAGTCCTTTAGACGAACCGCGTAACCCTGTACAGCAGTTGCCCTCTGCGCCATCCCCCACCAAGGGCTTCTGGTACCACCTCCTCGTGGCACACCACTCCGGGCCCTGATGGCCTTTTTATTTTTAACAAAGCATTATAAAAAGGTTCAACAAGGATGGCACCTCTTGAAATATTAACTCCTTTGCCACTCTCCACCTGGGGGTCCAGATGGCCTTCTGCAATTAACATGAAAAGATTCAACAAATGTGACAAGTCCTGAAACAGTCATTTTTTACTAGTGGGTAGCCATCCTTGTTCAGCTAGCGCTACTGCATACGGATTCCTGTGGCCCCGGCAACTACCGGGCGGCCGCGTGGTGGCGGAGCTGTCATCTCCACACATCTCCCCCGTGTTGGGGGTAGCGGCTCGACATCCGCCGAAGCCGAGGGTGACGGTGGCTGGATGCTTACAACGGGCGGGGGAGAGACCGGATCCTGTGGCTGGGTAGGCCGGGTCCCACGAGAGGAGCGGGTACGCAGATAACCTCCATCTCACGGGCCCGCACCGCCACAGCCAGACTCCTCATCTCTTCCCTCCAATGGTCCAGGATATACAGGAACTGCATCCACATCCTCCTGCAGAGCTGCTCTGTTTCCTGCTGTATCCAGGTCGCGGTCCCATGAGCAGCGCGCTCTGGTGACCAGTTTCGTGCTGCCACCATCTTGCCTATGCGATGTCCAGGAACTTTATTGCAGAGTCCTGGCATCCCTGCTCCACTTCCACTGCTACATCTCGTCACGCCCCCTTGGTTTTCACCAGCCACTCACTTTCGCGCTGGGGAACCTTGGGAATGTCCGGTTCCGGCCACACTCTCAGGACGAAGGACGGGGCTTCAGCTTTGCGCACTTTTGGTCTGGAAGATGGATTTTTGGTGCCAAAAATTTCGGAAAATGGGGGAACGGGATCTTGACACCCCAACTTCGCTTTTCAAGGCGCATGCCACCTAGGCTAGTGGGTCCTGTCCAAATCCTGTTCGTGACGCCAAGTTTGAGGTGTGCCACCCCGGCAGCGGTCGAACCGCTCAGATCCGGGGGTGATTACTCGTGGCTCGAGAGTCTCCGGACCCGGGGGCTAGGGGCCACAATCAAATGAAGAAGTGGCTATTTACAGGGGAGATATAGTTTGTTACACCACCCGTGGTGTGCGGTAACGGAGAATACCGCCACTGCCGATGGGAGTACCGGGGTTGATTGAATGGGGGCAGCTAGAAGACGTTTTCCCTCCATGGGTAGGGAAGGCCCCGGGACTCTGAATGGTGGGGTGCAGGGGAGCGCAGGCTTGCTGGAAGCAAGGGATGGCCATGTACTCACTCAAGCTGGTTATCGTGGTGCTGGATGATGTTTTGTAAAGTCATTACACACACATGCTGCAGGTGAACCAAAAGTTCCAGTGCACCACTGCTGCTTGGGAAGGAGAGCATGTCTAGGTACTGCTCCCAATAGTATTGCTTTTGCTATGTCCCAATTTAGTCCGACTTCTCCGGAGCTTCGACTCCTCAGCCCCTTACACTATGAGGGCCACTACATCACTTTTCCTGGGGGCTCGAACCCCCGGTTTCCTCTCCCTTTGAGAGTTTCTACTACACTTCCTCTCCCTTTGCTCCCCTGGAGCCGACTGCTCTGTCACCTCCCACCAGTCTGCTTAACCCTTCAGTGGGCAGCCCTTTCCTCCCTAGACCTACCCACTGGCTTGTCTGTCCTGTACTGGTGTGAGTGTGGATTGGGGGTTGAATGCGATTGGTAGCAATACCACTGGGTGGAACCTGGAATCAAGGAGGGTGGGTTCTGCACTATAAGGACAGGAGTGCAGTTCCCTGTGACACCCTGACTAGTGCAGGGGCGTCACAAATGAATCGCTTGGTATACAAAGCATAAGGCTACTTTCACACTTGCGTTGAACGGCATCCGTAGCATTGCGTTGTGTGACGTATGCAACGGATGCATTGCATATAGTGGCACAACGGATGCTACGGATCGTACATAATAACGCAATCCGTTATAGGTTTTTTTCCTTGACTTTACACATCTGGGCATGCGCAGTTGTGTAAAGATGGATGCGTTAACGGAATCCGTCAAATGACGGATTCTAACGGAATCCGCCACCATAGGCGTCCATTATAAAAACAACGGATGCCAACAGATTCCTGCAGGTTGCGTTTTTTGACACTCCGCCAAGTGCAGAAAAACGCTACATGCAGCATTCCATCCGCCCAACGGTCACTGACGGTCAGCGTCAAAAGAACTGATGCGCCACGGGGCGGACGCAATGCAAGGCCATCCGTTGCTATCCATAGCTAATAGAAGTCTATGAGGAATCAAACGGTTTCCTGCAACGGTTACCGTAATTCCTCAAGGCTGCGGATAGCAACGGAAGCCGTCCAACGCAAGTGTGAAAGTAGCCTAAGTGAGAAGCTACCCGCACGCACACTGGTCTGAGAGAACTTGGAGGATCCAAAATGCTGGGGAGCGTGTGCAGTGATTGCAAACACACTATCTGCCCTCACACAGCTCTGACAGCTGAGTGAGATTGTTATGCCTGTTGTCAGATCTGTGTGAGTGTGGAGAAGGTCAAACAGCTCTGAATGTGCACTGTTTAAGCAGAAAGATTTCACCCAGCTGTCAAAGCTATGTGAGTGTAGAGTTACAGGGAAGAGTGGCTGGCCAGAGTGAAAGGGCACAGAGGCGGGGCATAATGACAGAGTATAGTGACAAGGTAGAGTGACAGGGCAGAGTGACAGGCCAGTGTGACAGGGCAGCGTGACAGGGAAGAATGGCAGTGCAGAGTGGCAAGGCAGAGTGACAGGCCAGAGTGACAAGGCAGAGTGACAGGGCAGAGTGCAGGGCAGAGTGGCAGGGCAGAGTGACAGGGCAGAGTGGCAGAGCAAAGTGGCAGAGTAGAGTGAAAGTGCAGACTGGCAGGACAGAGTGACAGGGCAAAGTAAAAGTTGTGATGCCCTGGGAAAACCAGGTAGTCACACAGAGAGCCCCCGCACAACACCTTCCCACACAGGGTTACATTCAGCCGATCTGAAACCCTAGCCACCCCCCCCCTTAGGGTAGGACAGACACAACAGTGGGCTGGGCCAGGCGGATGAGAAACGCCCATCTAGGGGTCTGGAGAACCCAGGGCGGGAAAAGAGTCAGTGAAGATAAGTTAAGTTGAGAGTCGGAAGTGGTAGTTCAAGTGGAGTGGAGTAGTAGTGAGGAGGTGAAGCTCAAGTTCAGAAAGGAAAGGCGTCGGGGTTGAAGCCCCAGCGTACTAGTGTACCACCCTGAGAGGGGCCCAGCCGCTTCTCCGCTGCTCGGGCCGAGCCGCTCGAGGTCCGGGCTCGGGTTGTCGGTGGCACGAGCGCCTCCGGACCGGGGGCCACGACGCTCTGTTTAAGGGGAGGCAGTGGGGTGGTGGTGTGGGACGAGGCGCACAGCCGGGGGAGGCCGCGTTGTCGTCTTATGGGTCGTGACGCCACCCACGGTGACGGGGTGCACCACAGCTGCGGCTGGAGTGAAAGTGGGCTCGTCCGGGATCGGTGTTGCGGCCGCAGCCTAGATGTTAGCCCCTCCGTAGGTAGGGGCGGTGTGTCCTGGGGCCCGGTGCGGGGAGCGGGGTCGCTGGTGACTGTGTTGTTGTCGGGGTGTAGGGTGTCGGGCTACAGTGCAGTGTCGTGCCTGGGTGGCACTAGTGTACTCACGATTAATTCACACTCAGAGTCACTGGTAAACCAAAGTTCGGGTATGGTCGGGTCCTGCAGCCGGCTGCTTATGTCCCCCTGTGAGGTTGGTGGTGCCCCCTTTTCCCTTGCACCTCTGGTTGTGGTCTTCGGCTCCCCTGCCTGGACAAGGGTAGCCCGCTCCCCAGTGTTGAGCTGCCGGAGGAGCCCTCGGTTGCCCGCAGGCGCTGGGTGTTTGGCACTTGGCGGTGGCACTCACCCGGTATCGGTGGGCTTTTTCCTTCTTTCGGGACTTTGGGTGTGGATGAACCCGTGAGGTCCAGCCAGCAATCAGTCAATTTGCCTATACTCAGTGGCTTCTAAGCTAGGACGGGGTCTGAGTACCCGGTTTCTGGTGCTCCGGTACATGGTTGACTCCCCGGTTCAGGACCGGCGGGCTCCAACCCTGGCCCGGTCCCTATGGTTCTGCCGGTTGCTGTAGGGGTACGCCTGCAGACGGCCACCACCGTCTGCCTGCCTGACGTTACGGGGATCCCAGGCTCCAACCCGGGTTCCTGACAGCTCTGCTCCTCTACCACTTGACTCCCAACTTAAACTACTTGTATTTCCTGCCTCAGGGCAGTAGTCTCCTCGTCTTTCCGCCTGACTCCGCCCACCTGGTGTGCCCTACTGGCCCTGAGGGAGGCATCAGGTCTCCCATTCGGGTGATGGGTGTGTCCTCACAAGGGATGGGGGTGTGTGTGTAATGTGGTAGGTGTTGTTACCTGTGAGCCCTGGGGTCCAGGGCATCACACTAGCATGGCAGACGGTGGTCCGTATCTAACAGGAGACGGGAAGACGGCTGCCGGAGATCCGAGGTGGACCGGGACAGGGTTGGAGCCCGCCGTTACCGACACCGGAGAGCCGACCCGGAAACCGTACACAGAAGGGGTACTTGGACACTGAAGCCAGGACCGGAACCAACGGCCTAGCTAATTAACCAATTGAGGGCAGGATTATAAGTTCTGTCCCAAACAAAGTGCCACAACAGCAGCGGTGGTGCCACGCTTCACCACACACCGTGGTTGGCGTCACAAACAGTTTACGTCAAATCCCGTACAAATACGTCCCCTTTTATTTGAAGTGTCCGCACGACCCCCGGGTCCGGTACAATCCCTCGAGCCACACTGCAGATCCGGACCCGAGCAGCCCGGCTGCTGGCACGGGGGCAGCACAAAAGGGCAGAATGACAGGGCAGAGTGGCAGTCTGACAAGGCAGAGTGACAGAGTGGCAGGGTAGATTAAAGTGACAAGGCAGAGTGGAAAAGTAGTAAGACAGGGCAGAATATCACAGCAGAGTGGCAGGGCAGACTGGCAGGGCAGAGTGGCAGGCCAGACTAATAGGTCAGAGTACCACGACATAGTGAAATAGCAGAGTAACAGGGCAGCATTGCAGGACAGAGCAGAATGGTATGGCAAAGTGAAAAGTGGAGGACAGGGCTTCAAGGCAAAATGGCAGGGCAGAGTGGCAGGTAACAGTGACAGAGCAGAGTGACAGGGCAGAGTGACAGGGTAGAGTACCTGGGCAGAGAGGCAGGGAAGACCACAGTGACAGGGAAAAGTGACAGGGCAGAGTGGCAGTGAAAAGCAGAGTGACAGGGCAGAGTGGCAGAGCAGAGTGGCAAGGCATAGTGAAAGGTAGCGTGGCAGGGCAGAGTAGAGTGACAAAGTAGAGTAACAGGGCAGACTAGCAGGGTAAGGCAGAGTGACTGGGCAGAGTGACATAGCAGACTGATAGTGAAAATTGGCAGGGCAGAGCACAGTGACAGAGTACAGTGACGTAGCAGGGTAGACATGATCAGATGTTGTGGAAATAAGACAGTTGTAGTATCGCCGATCGTCTCTCCTCTGCTACATCCGACCATCTCAGCTCTGCTGCATCTGAGTGATACAGTCTAATGTTGCAGAGCAAAGACTGATGGAGCGTCTCAGACAGTCTCTGTTCTGCTTTAGCAGAGCAGAGATGGTCAGAGATGCTCCATCAGTCTGTGCTCTGTACATCTGACTGTCTCATTCATACATTGGAAAGCTGAGGTCAGATGCAGCAGAGCAGAAACAGTCAGAAGTAGCAGAGCAGAGACGGTTAGAGATATTACATCAAATGACTGCTTTTCAGAGCAAAGACAAATGTACCATCTCACTCAGATGTAGCAGAGCTGAGGTGGACAGATGTAGCAGAGCAGAGACTGATCGAGCTTCTCTGACGGTCTCTGCTCTGCTACATCTGACCATCTCTACTCTGCTACAGCTAAGTGAGATGTAGCAGAGCAGAGATGGTCAGATGTACCATCTGCTTGAAATGGTCAGATGTACAGTATCAGAGCAGTGGCAGATGTAGATAATGGTAATGGCACTATAATGTTAGGTTAAAACAATGTAATTTAGGTTTTTAATTATGATGCATCTCATTCCATAGTTTTTTCTATTTTACTCCTTGCTTTTTGGACATTGCACAATGCAATCAAATGTGGCTGCTATGTGAAAGTGTCATGCTAGGTCTATACAATGCTATCTCTTTACTATATGGCCATATTATCCTGAGTCTATACAATGCATTTTGGCTACTATATGGCAGCCTTATGCTGGGTCTATACAATGAAATGAAATGTGGTTACTATATGGCGGTATTATGCTGGGTCTGTGTGACGCCCTGGGCAAGCCAGGGGTCACAGGTCACCACACCACCACACCCTACACCCCAGTTAGGAACACCAAGGCTACCAAAATCCTTGTTGCCTTCCTCCAGGGGCTGATGTTCACACCAGGGGGTGGACCAGGCAGTTGGCTCCGCCCACCGAGGAGTTCACAGCCCTGGAGGCGGGAGGAACGAGGCAGATGGAGAAAAGAAGAGGTTAGGGGAGTGAAGTAGAAGGAAGTAGCAGTGGAGCTAAAAAGAAAAGCTGAAGTGACAGTAAAGTGACAGTAGTAAAGCCTGAAGTTGGTCCGGGTGTGTGCCCCGGACAGTGACAGCAAGGTCAGCAGACGGCGGTGATAGTCTGCAGGGGGACTGCTCGGAGGTTGCTGGAAGGACCGCGGACGGGTGGTGACCCGGCGGTCTGGAGCAGTATACGAAGAAAAGTCAGCACCAGGGCAGGGGCCTTTCGGATCCCGGCAAGGCTAGGAGTCGCCATAATTTGCCAAATCCGTCAGTGAAGGGGACGTCTGTCTCCCAACAACCAAGTCCCGATTGAAGGCAACAGTCCAACCGTAACAGAGAGACACCGCCACCGCCAGGGCACCAGTTTCTCAGGGCCAGCGCCTGCGGGCAAAGTAGGGCTCCTCCGGCCCATATCCAAGCCGGGGAGCGGGTTACCGGTGGGAACCCATCGCAACCATTATCATCATAGGTGCCGGACAGAGGGACCGTCACCGTCACCTACTGGGGAAAGCAAGTGCAGCCGTCTGTGGGAACCGTTTTTCCAGCCGTGTGTTTTACCGAGAACTGTGTCATCATCTCAGGCTGAGTGAGTACCACAGTGCCGCAAGGCACAGCGCTGCCCCCGCGTCCCTGCGCCCACCAAGCCCTGCATCTCCCACCTCATCACTGGGCCCCGGGATCACCAACCCCTACCCACGGAGGGGCAACACAACAACTGACTGCTCCATACCATCCCTCCCGGGATCCCCATACAGAGCAGCGGTGGTGTCAACAAATCACCACAACCGTGGGTGGCGTCACGGACAATAAACAATCCCCACACCCAAAAACCCCCTTTCACTCACGGGCGAGGAGCGCCGCTCGAGTCCCCGGGATCCGGCCCATCGAGCGAGCCACCGAGCAGCAGCAGGCCGCAGCAGCCGCGGCAGCCGGACCCGAGCAGTGGGAGAGCGCGGCGTCCCCTCCTCCGCCCGCGACAACTTGGCGTCACGAACAGGATCTTACCGCTCTGCCGTTGGGTAGAGGTGCGCCTTGTGACAGCCGGAGGTATCCGGCTGAAAAATTTCGGAAGTCGCCATCTTTGGCGCGAAAAGTTCCCGCTCGAGCGTCTTCTCGAGTAGCAGAGGCGCGAAGGCCAAAACCCCGCCCCAATAGAGGAGGGGCCGGAAAGAAGCTAAGGGGGACGGAAACAAGATGTCTGCGCCCGACGGAGCCGCTGGAGGAGCGGTGGTCGCAGCCGCAGTGGCACCTGCGGATGGGAATGGGCCTGCCCAGGTCCCGGCCACACTAGCGGGAGGTGCCGCGGCCCCCGCTCTCGCTCAGGTGATGCCGTTCTCCTTTCCCTATGCGCCCGGAGCTACCTGGCTACCGCAGTGTGACGGGAAACCTGATGCCTTACAGGTCTTCCGGAAAAAGCTTAACCCGTTGCTAGAACTGTACCCCCTGACCGATAAGCAACGTGCGGCGGTAGTGCTGGGCCAGTTAACCGGTGCGGCTGAGCAGGAGGCAGAGACCTGGGCCGAGGGGGACCGGCTCTCTGTAGCCACCATCTTTGAGAAGCTACAGACTGCCTTTGAGACCCGGACGGAAACTGAGCTGAGGATGCAGTTTTACCAGTGCCGGCAACGGACTGTGGATAGCATTCGGGACTATGCTTTACGTCTACAAACCGCCCTCCGCACGCTAAAGTGGGTGAATCCTATCAATGAGGCGGACAGCAACAAGATGTTAGTAGAGCAATTTGTGCAGGGGATGAGATCCCCTGAGGATCGCAAACAACTCCGGCTGTGGGCCCTAGAACACCCTGATGTGGACTTTGCTGTATTAAAGGAATGGGCCATTAAAGCACTACAGCCCCCAGCTTCAGAAGTCCTGGAGCCAGCCCCGTGGCCCATTGAGACGGCCCCCATTGTGGTGGTTCCTACCTTACCAACCTCTTCAACACCTGCAGCCCCAAGCAGCACGATGGAGGAACTGGCAGCAGAGGTCCGTCGCATGGACGGAGACCGCGCCAAGATTCTTGCTGCACTCCAACCTTTGACCAGATCCCAGCCTTCAGCACAGATACAGCTTACCGACAGCCCTGAGGATGTCCCCTGGATGCAGCGGAGAAGTGCTAGCAACCCGCGGAGCAGACCTCCAACCTGCTACAAGTGCCGTAAGCCTGGGCATTACTTCCGACAGTGCCCGTTAAACGAGCAACCCCTGGGGCCCCGGGCCAATCCTCAGGAGTAGAACCCCGTGGCCCCCCAGACTGGCGGGACCGGTATATCGGGGCCCGGCCCATCATTCCTGTGGCTGTGGACGGCATACCGGTGATGGCTCTCTTGGACACTGGATCACAGGTAACCATCATACCATACACATTGTACCAGCGGTATTGGGGGATAGACGAGCTGGCACCCCCAGACACTAGTATAACGCTAATTGCTGCCAATGGACTCCCATTGACCCAAGTGGGGTATAAACAGGTGGCTATGACAGTAGGGCAACCTGAACTGCAACACCAGGGTATGATTGTGATCATGAATGAACCCAGTGATCATAACCCGAAGATAGTGCTAGGAACCAATGTGATGGAGCACTGTATGGGTGATGTGTTGGCCCTACTGCAGCAGCTGGCCGCCACGGCGGCGGGGAGCCGACAGAGAGCTGTGCAGCGTGAGATCCGAGCCTTGATGTACCGCCAGCATGTAAACTCAACAGGAGGAGAGATTGGTGGAGTGAGAGTGATGGATGTTGCTCCGTTGCTTGTGCCCCCTAGGAGTGAGATGATGATTTGGTGTAGGGCAGCAGTAGGGCCCCAGGGGCGTGACTACCCTGCCATGATGGAACCCATACCCTCCGAGCACTGGCCCACTGTAATGGCCGCCCGAGGGGTGGTAGACGTGAAGAAGGGGAGAGTGCCCGTGAGGGTGCTGAACTGTGGGGAGGAAGAAGTCAGGCTTCCCCGGTATGCCACCATTGCCAAGCTACTCACCCTGGATCCCCACACCATCCACGAAGCCAGTCCCTTAGTCTCCCCACCTACTACCAGCACTTCCCCGCCTCAAGGGGAGGTAAATGAGTGGCACCAACAGCTACACGTGGGCACTGATGATACCCCTACACATCACAAAGCAGGGGTATACAGGGTGGTGCGGGAGTATGAACAGGTTTTCAGCAAACATCCACTAGACTTTGGGCAGATCAAGGGGGTCCAACACCATATCCCCATGGGGGAACACTCCCCTATCAAAGAGAGGTACAGGCCTATTCCCCCTGCACATTACCAGTGTGCCAAAGATATGTTGAGGAATATGAAGGAGGCAGGGGTTATTCGGGACAGCTGTAGTCCCTGGGCCGCTCCGTTGGTACTGGTCAAGAAGAAGGATGGTACCATGCGGATGTGTGTGGACTACCGGAAGATTAATCAGATAACCCATAAAGATGCCTACCCACTGCCCCGTATTGAAGAGTCTTTGGCCGCACTGAGAACTGCAAATTACTTCTCTACCCTTGACCTCACCAGTGGGTACTGGCAAGTGGCCGTGGCCCCGGAATACCGGGAGAAAACTGCCTTCACCACCCCGATGGGGCTCTGTGAATTCAATAGTATGCCGTTCGGGCTGTGCAATGCCCCAGGAACCTTCCAACGGCTGATGGAGTGCTGTCTGGGACACCTAAACTTCGAGACCGTCCTATTGTACTTGGATGATGTGATTGTGTACTCCCAGACGTATGAAGCCCACCTGGAGCACCTGGCCGAGGTGTTCGCGTCCCTTGCCAAATACGGGATGAAATTGAAGCCCTCTAAGTGTCACCTGCTGAAACCCAGAGTGCAGTACCTGGGGCACGTGGTAAGTGCAGAAGGTGTCGCCCCCAACCCTGAGAAGATCACTGCCATCCAGGGCTGGCCGAGACCAACCACAGTGAGGGAAGTAAGGCAGTTTCTGGGTCTGGTGGGGTACTACCGGCGCTTTATTGAAGGGTACACGAAGATGGCTGCCCCCATGCAAGATCTCCTCGTGGGACAGACCAAAGGTGGTAGACCCATCGGAGCCCCACTGGTGTGGGAAGAAAAGCATGAGGAATCCTTCTGCCAGCTGAAAGCGGCTTTGACCGGAGAAGAGGTCCTAGCGTATCCTGACTATGGCTGCCCGTTCATCCTCTACACAGACACCAGCAATGTGGGATTAGGAGCAGTCCTGTCCCAGGTCCAGGATGGGAAGGAGAAAGTGGTTGCTTATGCTAGCCGGAAGCTTCGGCCAACTGAAAGGAACCCTGAGAACTACAGCTCCTTCAAGCTCGAGCTCCTGGCATTGGTATGGGCTATCACAGAGCGGTTCCGCCACTACTTGGCTGCCGCAAAATTCACCGCTTTCACGGACAACAATCCGTTGACTCACCTGGACACGGCCAAGTTGAGCGCGTTGGAGCAGCGGTGGGTGGCCCGGCTAGCCAACTATGACTTCACCATAAAGTACCGAGCTGGTCGTGTCAACATTAATGCTGATGCACTCTCCCGAATGCCCCATTTGTCAGAAGAAGGGTGCGAGGATGACGACCTCGAGGAGATCGAGTTGCCTGCATTTCACCAGCTACCAACTGAGAAGGTACAGGTACATCAACAATGGGTGGACCTGGACCCACGGCCCAGTCAAGAGTGGCAGGAAGCTCAAAACCAGGCGCCGGCTGTCCGCCTCGTCAAGACCCTGGTGGAACAAGGTGCTGTTGGGATGGACCCTGCCGCCCCGGCTGAAGCCCAGCACTTGTGGAAGGAACGGAAACGGCTGTATCTACATCAAGGGAAGCTGTACCGTGAGCTGATCAACCTGAAAACTCATGAGAAAATCTGCCAGTTGGTTATTCCCCAAGCTGAAGTGGCTACTGTTTTGCGGGCATACCATGAGGGTGCCGGACACTTCGGGTGGAAGAAGCTGGAGATGCTGTTGAGAGAGCGGTTCTACTGGAGTGGGATGCGGGAGTCGGTAGAAGCCTGGTGACGAGAGTGTGGTCCTTGCACGCTGAGGAGGAAGGACGAGGCCAGCCAGAGGGCGCCCCTACACCCGATCATAACACATCAGCCGCTGGAACTGGTCGCCCTAGACCATGTCAAGCTCACCCCCAGCCGAAGTGGGTACGCCTACGCGTTGACCATCGTAGACCACTATTCAAGATTCATGGTGGTTGTCCCCGTCAAGGACCTAACTGGCCGAACTGCCGCTCGAGCGTTCCAGGCTTATTTCTGCCGACCACATGGATATCCAGAAAAGGTGCTTACTGACCAAGGCCCGGCTTTTGAAGCGGAGGTGTTCCACGAGTTCTGCCAGTTGTACGGCTGTAAGAAGATCCAGACCACCCCTTACCATGCCCAGACCAACGGCATGTGTGAGAAGATGAACCACTTGGTCCTGGGATTCCTCAAGACGTTACCGCTGGAAGAGCGGAACCTGTGGCCGGAAAAGCTACCCGACTTGGTCGATATGTACAACAATATCCCGTCCAGCTCCACAAAGTGCACCCCAGCATATCTGATGAGGGCTCGCACCGGCCGCCTGCCGGTGGACCTGGAAATGGGGTTGGAGGTCCCAGAAGCACTCCCTTCGACAGCTGAATGGGAAACTCGGCGGAGAGCACAATACCGGCAGATTCAAGAATATGTCGAGAAGAACTTAAGTCGGAGTCGGGAACTGCAGGAGCAGCGCTTTAATCAAAAGGCGTCTGCTGGCCCTTTTCAGCCCGGAGATGTCGTACTGAAGCGGAAGAGGAGAACTCACAAGCTGGATGATCAATGGGAACAGAACCCGTACGTCATACAGCCCACAGGATGGGAAGATGGGAAGGCCTACCAAATCAGTCGTGACCAAGGAGGCACTTTGGCCACAGTTTCCCGGGACCATCTGAAAAGGTGCCCACCAGCATTAAGGGCGATGGCTGAAGTACCAGCCCCTCCACCAGCAGAACAGGCAAAAGAGGTGATCCACACTGTGATGGGTGACTTCCCAGCATACTGGCCTACACAGAACGGCGCGGTGATTCTTCCAGTGATACTGTTCCCACAACCTGTGGATGAAGAAGTGGTGGAAGCGGTCAACCGTGAGCCAGAACCAGTGCCAGTGCCCAGGGATGAACCTGTGCCCAGTTCCCCTATGCCTCCGCCTGCCCCGCACGATAGCCGGGAGGAGAAACCGATTGTTCCCTCTGCCCCACTGCCTAGCCCCACTGACACCGGACCCTGGAGGTCCACCCGTCCCAACCTAGGTAGACCCCCACTTAGGTACAGGGAGACCGTCCTTTAAAAAGGGGGGGGGGGAAGGAGTTTGTCTGAGTTGTGTTTGAAAGTTTAAAAATGAGAATGATTACCGAAGCTTCACCTGATTCTACCGTGATTGTGAGAAAACCGGCCGTTGCCGGCACCGTTGTCCCCGTGGGGACTGTTTGAAAAGTTTTGCATAGGAACTCCTATGGACAAGCCCGTGAACTTGCAGGGCAACCACAAACGTTAGTGGCTTGTAAATAAGTTGTTTTACCGTTACCGGTTCCGCATTTACCACCTCCGGAGAGGCAGGTTGGAGGGAGGGCCCACAGCAGAGCAGGCTGGGGCCCAGCCACCACAGGAACCGGTGGCTACCCTCTGGAGGGGAAGGACAGATCCCGCTCGGGTAACTGGTGCTGGACTTGGGTCAAGGAATGCTGCCTGGGTTTTAGGGGCAGCATCAGGGCCAGGTTGCTTGGGTGGGAGAGAGCGGAGACCGTAACCGTAAACCGTTTGCAACGTTTAAAAAATGTGCCTCCCGATGTGGGATGATGTCATGAATTGTTATGTTACCGTTTTACCTTTTTATATATTTTTCAGAAAATAAAACCGGTGTTGGACGGGCAGCCCGCGTACGGTCTGCATTTTGCTAAGGGGGAATGTGACGCCCTGGGCAAGCCAGGGGTCACAGGTCACCACACCACCACACCCTACACCCCAGTTAGGAACACCAAGGCTACCAAAATCCTTGTTGCCTTCCTCCAGGGGCTGATGTTCACACCAGGGGGTGGGCCAGGCGGTTGGCTCCGCCCACCGAGGAGTTCAAAGCCCTGGAGGCGGGAGGAACCAAGCAGATGGAGAAAAGAAGAGGTTAGGGGAGTGAAGTAGGAGGAAGTACCAGTGGAGCTAAAGAGAAAAGCTTAAGTGACAGGAAAGTGACAGTAGTAAAGCCTGAAGTTGGTCCGGGTGTGTGCCCCGGACAGTGACAGCAAGGTCAGCAGACGGCGGTGATAGTCTGCAGGGGGACTGCTCGGAGGTTGCTGGAAGGACCGCGGACGGGTGGTGACCCGGCGGTCTGGAGCAGTATACGAAGAACAGTCAGCACCAGGGCAGGGGCCTTTCGGATCCCGGCAAGGCTAGGAGTCGCCATAATTTGCCAAATCCGTCAGTGAAGGGGACGTCTGTCTCCCAACAACCAAGTCCCAATTGAAGGCAACAGTCCAACCGTAACAGAGAGACACCGCCACCGCCAGGGCACCAATTTCTCAGGGCCAGCGCCTGCGGGCAAAGTAGGGCTCCTCCGGCCCATATCCAATCCGGGGAGTGGGTTACCGGTGGGAACCCATCGCAACCATTATCATCATAGGTGCAGGACAAAGGGACCGTCACCGTCACCTACTGGGGAAAGCAAGTGCAGCCGTCCATGGGAACCGTTTTTCCAGCCGTGTGTTTTACCGAGAACTGTGTCATCGTCTCAGGCTGAGTGAGTACCACAGTGCCGCAAGGCACAGTGCTGCCCCCGCGTCCCTGCGCTCACCAAGCCCTGCATCTCCCACCTCATCACTGGGCCCCGGGATCACCAACCCCTACCCACGGAGGGGCAACACAACAACTGGCTGCTCCATACCATCTCTCCCGGGATCCCCATACAGAGCAGCTGTGGTGTCAACAAATCACCACAACCGTGGGTGGCGTCACGGACAATAAACAATCCCCACACCCAAAAAACCCCTTTCACTCACGGGCGAGGAGAGCCGCTCGAGTCCCCGGGATCCGGCCCATCGCGTGAGCCACCGAGCAGCGGCAGGCCGCAGCAGCCGCGGCAGCCGGACCCGAGCAGTGGGAGAGCGCGGCGTCCCCTCCTCCGCCCGCGACATCTGTACAATACAATCTCATTGCTATATGGTGGTATTATGCTGGGTCTATACAATGGGGAGAGTAAAGCGGGGTGTCCCAGCAGCACAGAGCATTTCAGGAAAAGTGTACTGACCTTACATAAGGTCACACACTGAGAGTTTCATAGTGGAAGAAGAAAGATCTCCTAGCAGCACAGAGTAAGTCAGCAGAGGAATAGCACAGGTTTATAGGAGGTCAGAGGCACAGAATATTTCAGGAAAGCACAGATGGATAATTACACTGTGAATGATGCAGCGCCCTCTGGTAGGGCAAAGGATTTTAGGATAGCAATGTTGTGATATTGTGGTAGTTCACAAGCTAGAAAGTGCAGGTTCCAGCCAAAGCACAGAGTATTTCAGAGGTTTCAGGAACCTGCACTTTCCAGCTTGTTGCCTTCAGCAATCTTTCGACAGTCATTTTCTGAAACACTCTGTGTTGCTGCAAGAACCTGCAATTTCCAGCTTTTGGCCTACTGCAATCTCTCAGCAGTCAATTGATGAAACACTCTGTGCTGTGGCTGGAATCTGCACTTTCCAGCTTAGGGCGGCTTTGCACGTTGCAACATCGCACGTGCGATGTCGGTGGGGTCAAATCGAAAGTGACGCATATCCGGCGTCACTTTCGACATCGTAGTGTGTAAATCCTAGATGATACGATTAACGAGCGCAAAAGCGTCGTTATCGTATCATCGGTGTAGGCTCCGACTTTTTCAAAATTACGCTGCCGCGACAGGTACGATGTTGTTCCTCGTTCCTGCGGCAGCACACATCGCTGTGTGTGAAGCCGCAGGAGCGAGGAACATCACCTTACCTGCCGCCAGCGGCTATACGGAAGGAAGAAGGTGGGCGGGATGTTGGGATGTTTACATCCTGCTCTTCTCCGCCCCTCCGTTTTGATTGGCCGCCTGCCGTGTGACGTCGCTCTGACGTTGTATGACCCGCCCCCTTAGGAAGGAGGCGGGACGCCGGCCAGAGCGACGTCGCAGGACAGGTGAGTGCATGTGAAGCTGGCATAGCGATAATGTTTGCTATGCCAGGAATCACAAGATATCGCTGCTGCGACGGGGGCGGGGACTATCGCGTGCGACATCGACTTGCGATGTTGCAACGTGCAAAGCCCGCCTTAGAGTCTTTTGAAATTTCTCTCTTTTTCTCTCCTCTTCTCTTCTCCTCTTTCCTTGTTTTCAGACCTTCAATGGAGCCCGGGACTTCTGGCAGCATCTACTGGAAAATTGCTCTACTCACCCATTAACTTCTATTATGTTCACCACTTGAGACGAGCAATCAAGCATTAGCTATTGCGTGTCTTGAGTAACAAGCACCCAAGCATTTTAGTACGCTCCCATCACTAGTTCTGATGTAATATTGATGAGTTGACCCTGATGAACTGCTACTCATTGGTCAGGGGTGATTCATTGGTTTTACTTTAATTTAGATTCTGAATTGATTAAGATGGGGTTGTCCAATAATGGACAACCCCTTTAAATGTTAAAATTCTTACTATATGCACCCAGTACTAGGGGGAGCTTAGAAGATAACTGCATGATATTGTAAATTTCAATTCAATGAGTAAATAGTATGCCTTTAGCTACAAAGCTCCCTGTAGTGGCAGATGTACTTAGACAAAATGTTATAATTTTAGGCTCTGCTGTCAGATGTTATGTCAGAAATGTTGATGTCAGAAATTATGGGCCAGTATTCTTGCATAAAAGTTGCATAATTGTGGCACAACTGGTGGCTCTGCTAAAATTATGTGACTTTTCACATTCTCATGGCATTTTCTCCCAGCTCCAACAAAGTGGGCAGAGCTAGGATGGATGAGAAAGGGACATGGTAACTGCTGCTCATTCGCTATGCCACAAATCTAACTCCAGCAGGAATTACACAGAGTTGTGCGCCACTTGTCTCACCCATCTGATTCATGAAGAGGCTCCATCTGACTCAGGGACAGACATATCATTGGTTCAACCTGTGCTACCGCACAGGAGCCGAAGAGGTAGGGGGGCCCATTTCCACCACCAAAACAGATGGAATTGTGCATTATCATGAGCTATTGGGTTGCAAAGGGCCCATATACTGCTCCTGCAGAGTCACCCTTTTCTGTCTCTGTCCACCAGTGGTCTGACTCAAGTCAATGTCCTCATCAAGATCGGTGTAAACAATGCAATTCTTGATTTAGCAGGCCCTATTTTGTAAGCCTTGAGCAGTAATCTTTGCAAGGTTAAGGGGAGTCTATCATCTCCAAAATTCATATTAAGATAATAAAAGTTTCACAAGCTATCTCTTTGCTGTTAATCAACAGAATGGGTATAGAGTTGTGACGCCCTGGACTAGCCAGGTAGTCACATACATACCAACATACACACCCCCACCCTAGGCAGTTACAGCGGTCAATCAAAAACCCTTGTTGCCTCCTTCCAGGGTCTGATGTCCACACCAGGTGGGGCGGAGCCAGGCGGTTGGCCCCACCTACCAAGGAGTTCACAGGCCTGGAGGCGGGAAAAGTGTCAGAGGAGTTTAGGAGGTAAAAGTGAGAGGATTAAACACTTCAATTGTGTGAGTCGGAGCCCAGGCACTGACAGCAAGGTTGGCAGACGGTGGTGGCTGTCTGCAGGAGTTGGTGGAACTCCGCAGAGCCATAAGGACCAGGGTCGGGCGTCGGCCCGCCGGTACCGGACCGGGGAACGGAGTGAAGCTAAGCACACAGGCAGGGCCATCGGACCCCGACCAGGCTTGGAGCCGCCGTCAATAGTCAAATCCGAGTGTGACAGGAACCCCAGGGGTTTCCTAACAACCAAGTCCCGATTGAGGGCAACAGTCCAACCAGAGAGGATATATCTAGCCACAGGCTAGAGATCCAAGGGCCAGTGCCTGCGGGCAAAACGGGCTCCTACGGCTCCTATACGTCGGGGAGCGGACTACGGGTGGGCAACCACAGGAGTCTGAACATTTCTAAAAGGTGCAGGGAAAGACAGCCACCATCAGCCATTCGGGGAGAGCACAACAACAACACTGCAGCCGGCTGCGGGACCCGTCCATCCGGCCGTTTTGGTTTACCAACGACTCTGTCAGTGATTGTCTGAGTGAGTACACCAGTGCCGTCTGGCACCGCGCCGCGCAGTCCCTGCACCCCAGCCATTCGGCTTCCCCGTTACACCACCGGGCCCCGGGATCACCAACCCCCTACCCACGGAGGGGACAACATCCTAGCTGCACCCTACCATCTCTCCCGGGATCCCCGTTACCAGCAGCGGTGGTGCCATCATTACCACGTCCCGTGGGTGCCGTCATGAACAATCTCCCTAACCAAACCATCCCTTTTCACTCACGGGCGAGGAGCGCTGCTCGAGTCCCCGGGTCCGGTCCACCGCTTGAACCACCGAGCAGCAGCAGCAGAAGCCCCGGACCTAAGCGTGGTGAGCGCGTCCCCTCCGCCTGCGACAACTTGGCGTCACGAACAGGATAGAACCGATCTACCTGCCGGTAGAGGTGCGCCTTGCAGTCTCCGCCGGCAGCGTCCGGCCAAAAAACTTGAAGCGCCGCCATCTTTGGCGAGAAGATTTCCCACTCGAGCGTCTTCCCCGAGCAGGGAAGGCGCGAAAAGTGAAGCCCCGCCCCCAAAAGAAGAGGTGCTAGAAAGAACCAAGGGGGGACGGGTGAAGAATGGCGGCATGTAACTAGCGCTGCAGAGTGCAGGGACGCCAGTACTCTGCCAAAACCCGTTCCTGGACCCAGCAGCAAGATGTGCCAGGAGCTCCAGGCCACAGTCCACTCCATGATGGCGGAGTGGATGTCGGAGGTGAAGGACCTGGTTGCAACCGTGCGGGCATATGAAGTGGAGGTGGTTTCCGAGGAGCAGGTAAGCGACCCACACCCCTATGTCCCCGAGGGAACGGCCGTTGCGGCTGAGGGGCCCGGCCTGCTGCCATCCACCACGCCACCTCCCTCACTGCCCCTGCCCGCGGCCAGCGCCCTGACCGACCCGTTACCCCTGCCACCGGTAGCGGAGCCCGCAGCGTCTGTGGGAGAGGGCCCAGACCTGCAACCCCCGGGCCTTACCTTTGTCAGCGCCCTGGCACCCGTCCCGGCTTCCATCCCGGCTGTGACGGAGATGACGACGGCCCCGGCAGTCCACCCGGCCGCAGCAGACCGGACCGGGGAACGGAGTGAAGCTAAGCACACAGGCAGGGCCATCGGACCCCGACCAGGCTTGGAGCCGCCGTCAATAGTCAAATCCGAGTGTGACAGGAACCCCAGGTGTTTCCTAACAACCAAGTCCAGATTGAAGGCAACAGTCCACCCAGAGAGGATATACAGCCACCGCCACAGGCTAGAGATCCAAGGGCCAGCGCCTGCGGGCAAAACGGGCTCCTACGGCAGCTATACGCCGGGGAGCGGACTACCGGTGGGCAACCACAGGAGTCTGAACATTTCTAAAAGGTGCAGGGAAAGACAGCCACCATCAGCCGTCCGGGGAGAGCACAACAACAACACTGCAGCTGGCTGCGGGACCCGTCCATCTGGCCGTTTTGGTTTACCAACGACTCTGTCAGTGATTGTCTGAGTGAGTATGTGACGCCCTGGACAAGCCAGGGGTCACAGGTAATGACATCACCACACCCTACACCCCGGTTAGGCACATCTAAGCTAGACCAGAAATCCTTGTTGCCTTCCCCAGGGGCTGATGTCCACACCTGGGGGTGAAGCCAGGCGGTTGGTCTCCACCCACCAAGCAGTTCACAGTCCTGGAGGAGGGAAAACACAGGCAGTTAGAGTTTGGAGGAGGAAGTGAGAGGAGTTGAGTGGTAGAGGAGCAAGTGAGAGGAGAAAAGTGAGAGCAAAGAGCCTGAAGTTGGTCCGGGTGTGTGCCCCGGACGGAGACAGCAAGGTTAGCAGACGGCGGTGACCGTCTGCAGGAGTGGCCTATCGGAGTTGCCGTGAGGACCGTGGACGGGTGGTGACCCGGCGGTACCGGACCGGTACACAAGGAGAAGCCAGCACCATTGGCAGGGGCCTTTCGGATCCTGTCAAGGCTAGGAGTCGCCGTAAATTTGCCAAATCCGTCAGTGGAGCGGACCTCCGGGTTTTCAAACAACTAAGTCCCGATTGAAGGCAACAGTCCAACCGTATGAGAGAGACACCGCCACCGCCAAGGCACCAGTTTCTCAGGGCCAGCGCCTGCGGGCAAAGAGGGGCTCCTCCGGCCCATATCCAAGTCGGGGAGCGGGTTACTGGTGGGAACCCATCGCTACCAACATTACACAAGGTGCAGGGAAAGAGACAGTCACCGTTAACTACCGGGGAAAAGCAACAGCAGCCGTCCGTGGGAACCGTCTTTCCAGCCATGTGTTTTACCGAGAACTGTGTCACCGTCTCAGGCTGAGTGAGTACCACCATGCCGTGAGGCACAGCGCTGCCCCCCCGCGACGCTGCACCTCACCAGGCCCCGCACCTGGCCTGCCATCCCTCATCCTCCACCCCATCACCGGGCCCCGGGACAACCAACCCCTACCCACGGAGGGGATAACTAACAACTCTGCTGCTCCCTGTCACCGCTCCCAGGATCCCCATACAGAGCAGCGGTGGTGTTACCAAAAATCACCACAACCGTGGGTGGCGTCACGGACAATAAATCCCCAAAACCAAACCCCTTCTCACTCACGGGCGAGGAGCGCCGCTCGAGTCCCCGGGATCCGGCCCATCGCTTCAGCCACCGAGCAGCAGCGGCCGCAGCAGCAGCGGCAGCCGGACCCGAGCAGTGGGAGAGTGCAGCGTCCCCTCCTCCGCCCGCGACAAGTACACCAGTGCCGTCCGGCACCGCACCGCGCAGTCCCTGCACACCAGCCATCCGGCCTCCCCATTACACCACCGGGCCCCGGGATCACCAACCCCCTACCCACGGAGGGGACAACATCCTAGCTGCACCCTACCATCTCTCCCGGGATCCCCGTTACCAGCAGCGGTGGTGCCATCATCACCATGTCCCGTGGGTGGCGTCACGAACAATCTCCCTAACCAAACCATCTGTGAAGCCCCTCCAGTGTTGTGTCGGTGCATTACCTTCAGGGACTCCACGCGGACGGAACAGTCTGGTCACAGGTAGGGAACCTTCTTCTAGGATTGTCGTGACGCCACTCTCAGAATTGCGGTCAGTGGGGACCGCCACTGCAGATTGAGGGACGCCTGGGGCTGATGGTGGGTGCAGTCAGTTGTAATAGCCTCCTGAGAGTGAGGCAAGCCCCAGGGCCCTGTGTAAGTGTGTAGAACCACAAGGCGCAGAATAACTCCACACAAGCAGAATGTCTTTCAGGGGTTTTACTCACAGAAGGTGGCAGAGTGAGTAACCCGGGCGTAGCTGGGATGAACCAGGCTGGAACCAGGTGTCCTTCAGGCTGACTGATGAGGGTGACTACCGACTCACCTTCCTTAGCCCTTTGCGTTTTGGGGTAACCCCGACTTTTAGTCCCTATGGGGGTCACCCAGGGAAGTAGCTGCTCCCCTCGTTTGTTTGCCGTTTGCTTGTCGCCTGGACCAGATCACTCCAGCTGCTTGCCTCCTGTGAACTATGGGCCCTAACTGTGGCTACGTGGCTGCGGCTTTTGGGGTGTTGTGGCGTGGGCTTTAAGGGCCCCACACCGGCAGGTTTAGCAAGGAAAGGTGGATCTATCCCCGCACCGGGATCTGCCGCCCGTTTGGGCCTGGTACTCCCTGACAGTCTCCGTACTTTCCACTACGCTGCTCTCTCTAGCTGTGTGTGGGGTTCGGGCAGCACTACCAGGTGACCGTTCTCCCCCGTCGGTAGTCACTGCGCGGACGCTGTTAGACTGCAACAGCTCCAGGGTCTGCTTCTGCTCTTCCTGAGCTGCACACTAAACTGACTCACTACTCCTCCTCTCCTGTTCTTGCCTACGCCACCTAGCAACCAGGCTCTCTACCACACCCCTTGAGTGGAGATGGAGGCTTTGCACCGGCTTCGCCCCCTCCTGGGATCCCCAGGGGTCCTCTCAAAGGTACATGTGTGAGACCTGATCACTATGCGCCTGTGTAGTCACACCTCGGTCAGCCTTCTGGATTACCTGTATTGTACTGTCCCCAGCATGGGTGCAGTACTCAGTGGTGCCTGACCAGGTCAGGGGCGCCACATTCCCCCTTAGTTATCACCAGCACGTCCTCGGGCTGCAAGACAACATTTTAAAATGCATAAAACATTAAAACATGGTAAAACTTTTAAAACCACCAGGTACCATACATCACCACCCTCCACCCACAAGTCCGTTAACCCACCCTAAACCCCTTTCAGGAGGCAGGTCACCGGTTTCTTTTGGTAACCAGGTCTGGGCCATCCACTTCCCCAGACCTTTCCTCCAATCTTCCTCTCCCGTTGGCCGCGCCTTCAGCCACTTCTGGCAGGATGTAGAGGCGGCTTTCATGGGCTGGTGGTTTCAGGGTATACCTGGCCTGGTGGAGCCGTGCCTTCAGCCTCTTCTGGCAGGATGTAGAGGCGGCCTCCACAGTTGGTGCTGACCAGGTACCCTCTTTGTGGTGGAGAGCCAGGCCCCATAAACAGGCATGCTCCCTGGTTGCAGGCGAGCCAAGGCCCTATAAACAGACGTGCTCCCTGGTTGCAGGCGAGCCAAGCCCCTAAACAGGCTGGCTCTGGTGGTGGTACCTCTGGGGTAACTATTTACACTGCGAGAGTTTGTGGCTATAGCCAGTTCATAGCCTTAAGGTTCATGGGTTTCTCACATTAGTTCATGTGGGCACATTTCTTGAACATTAACGTTGCAAACTTTTCAAAACTTGTCAAACTGGTAACTTCTGTACTTCTTTCTTTACTTTACGCAGATTCCTCCTCACCAGGGCTTGGGCCTGTAGGGCTGCGGCACCTGTCGCTTTCTCCATCTCTGTCTTTTCCTTCTTCTTCTGTATCTGTTTCTTTTTCTGTTGAGACAGCAGGTTCACTGTAGGGATTTCTGGAACATGGTGTAACATCCAATGCATACCATCCCCTTTCTCCTTGGTGCATGGTGAATTCCACTGAATCTCCTGTCCGTAGATTCCTTCCTGGATGTCCTCTGGGCAAATAGGCTCTAACGTCTCTTCTATTAACAAAGATGCCTTCCTTCATACCAGGAGCTACTATGAAGCCATATCCTGATTTCAAGCTGAAGTCTTCTACTACACCACGACAAAGTGGACCTCTAACCTGGGATTTGGCCCTTCTCAGGAACCGTTTCTCTTCCAAGTCTCTGGCCATGACTTCGTCTTTCTGCTCTGGAGACTGCGGTGCAGGGGAAAACCTTGTTCTGCTACGGCGCCGTGTCCTACGGGCTGGGTTCTGCTGGGTTGCGGCTTCACTGTTTGCAGGCTCCCAGGTGAGGTACCTGGACAGATCTTCTTCAGCAGAGGGTGTCGGGCTCTCTTCATCCCAGCGGGAATACGGCAGCATCTCTGGCTCTGGGCATGGATCCACTGCTGATGGCTCCGGGGTCAGCTCCTCAGCTTCCTGGCCTCCTCTCCCCCTTAGTTCTTCGGAGCACTCCTGTTGTGGCAGCGCCGGGGATGGGTGGTCATCAGCAGGCCCGGGCGGGGGACTCTTTGGCGTGGTTGCTGCAGAAGTCGCCTTGGGGGTGTGCGGAGGGAGCAGATACCGATCCACCATCTCCTGTGGGAACTGGGCCTCTAGGTCAGCCTTCAGCTTCCAGTATTCGGGGTCCTCTCCTATCAGGGACTTCCTAGCAGGGACTTCCTTGGGCTGAGGAGCGGTGTCTTCTCTGGCCTTGCAGGCCGGGGTAAATACTTGTACAGTCTTGTCTTGGCGGGCCGAGCCTGGCGTGGCAGCGGCCTGGTCTTGGCGGGCCGAGCCTGGCGGGGCAGCGGCCTGGTCTTGGCGGGCCGAGCCTGGCGTGGCAGCGGCCTGGTCTTGGCGGGCCGAGCAGGGCATCGCTGCGGCGGCCTGGATTGGCGTCGCAGCTGCGATGGGATCTGTGCGGGCCGGGCTGGGCGCTTCTGCGGCCTGGATTGGCGTCGCAGCTGCAGCCGGTCCTTGGCGGGCCGCACCTGACGTGGCTGCGGCCTGGTTCAGCACCTCACTTGCGGTGCGGACGAGCGTCGCTGCTGCGGTGGGGTCTTGGCGGGCCGGGCCTAGCATGGCGGCGGCCTGGGTCAGCGTCACACCTGCGGCGTGGAGGAGGGTCGCGGTGGCAGCCGGATCTTTGCGGGCCGGGCTGGGCATCGTTGCGGCGGCCTGGGCTTGGTGGGCCACACCTGGCGTGGCTGCGGCCTGATTCAGCGTCGCAGCGCCGGGCGCCTCTTCAGGGACCGCGGGCATGGCAGCAAGGGTCGGGGCACTCGCGCTGACAGGGGCAACACAGGACTCACCCATCGGTAACATCGTCGGGGCCTGAGTCGTCGCCGCTCGGTCTGGCACTCGTCGTGCGGTTCCCCTCTCGTAGGCCTGAACCGCCGCAGCCATCTCCTGCAGCTCCGCACATCCCTCTCGGATCTGCTGCACGATCCTCGCTTCCAGTCGGTTACTGAACTGGGCAAGCTCCCAGGACCACCAGGCAGCGGAACCCGGCTCTGGGCTCCTATCTTCAGACGCCATCTTCACCACGTCGTCGCCGCTCTGCAGATCTTTTCTCAGCAGCAGACCTCCGACTCTTCCTTGCAGTCTCAGTGCCAGTTCCTTCACTGCCTTGAACTCTTCTCCCAACAGCAGGCTTATCAGTTTCTGCTCTGCCTTTTCCAGCAGCAGGCTTCTGGCTCCCTTTCTGTCCCGACGTCTCTGAACGCCTCCGCTCTCTTCACTTGCGAGGTCAGGACCCTCCAGGGGATCTCTGGGTAGCCACACCTCTTCGTGGGCGGTAACTTCTCCCAGCGCGGGCTGCTGTTGTTTTTCAGCGCGCTTTTCATGGTGGCAATATGGCGGCGCTTCCAATTTTCCAAGCGGACCGCCCAGGCACATGGTCACCTGTCTGGACAGGTCTAGTCCTTATCCTGTTCGTGACGCCAGATGTGAAGCCCCTCCAGTGTTGTGTCGGTGCATTACCTTCAGGGACTCCACGCGGACGGAACAGTCTGGTCACAGGTAGGGAACCTTCTTCTAGGATTGTCGTGACGCCACTCTCAGAATTGCGGTCAGTGGGGACCGCCACTGCAGATTGAGGGACGCCTGGGGCTGATGGTGGGTGCAGTCAGTTGTAATAGCCTCCTGAGAGTGAGGCAAGCCCCAGGGCCCTGTGTAAGTGTGTAGAACCACAAGGCGCAGAATAACTCCACACAAGCAGAATGTCTTTCAGGGGTTTTACTCACAGAAGGTGGCAGAGTGAGTAACCCGGGCGTAGCTGGGATGAACCAGGCTGGAACCAGGTGTCCTTCAGGCTGACTGATGAGGGTGACTACCGACTCGCCTTCCTTAGCCCTTTGCGTTTTGGGGTAACCCCGACTTTTAGTCCCTATGGGGGTCACCCAGGGAAGTAGCTGCTCCCCTCGTTTGTTTGCTGTTTGCTTGTCGCCTGGACCAGATCACTCCAGCTGCTTGCCTCCTGTGAACTATGGGCCCTAACTGTGGCTACGTGGCTGCGGCTTTTGGGGTGTTGTGGCGTGGGCTTTAAGGGCCCCACACCGGCAGGTTTAGCAAGGAAAGGTGGATCTATCCCCGCACCGGGATCTGCCGCCCGTTTGGGCCTGGTACTCCCTGACAGTCTCCGTACTTTCCACTACGCTGCTCTCTCTAGCTGTGTGTGGGGTTCGGGCAGCACTACCAGGTGACCGTTCTCCCCCGTCGGTAGTCACTGCGCGGACGCTGTTAGACTGCAACAGCTCCAGGGTCTGCTTCTGCTCTTCCTGAGCTGCACACTAAACTGACTCACTACTCCTCCTCTCCTGTTCTTGCCTACGCCACCTAGCAACCAGGCTCTCTACCACACCCCTTGAGTGGAGATGGAGGCTTTGCACCGGCTTTGCCCCCTCCTGGGATCCCCAGGGGTCCTCTCAAAGGTACATGTGTGAGACCTGATCACTATGCGCCTGTGTAGTCACACCTCGGTCAGCCTTCTGGATTACCTGTATTGTACTGTCCCCAGCATGGGTGCAGTACTCAGTGGTGCCTGACCAGGTCAGGGGCGCCACACATCCCTTTTCACTCACGGGCGAGGAGCGCTGCTCGAGTCCCCGGGTCCGGGTAGCCAAAAGAACTCTTGAAGGACGTGTCCTCTGATTTGTTTGGTCCTGCTCAAAGTGCTCAAGCACCTCATTTGCACAGGAACACAAAATTGTCTATTTCCAAAAATAACTATTACTCTTAAGTATGGCTCCTCTTATAAGGAGGTTCCCTGTACCTGTGCTTGCTTTGATAACAATTTTAGGGATGACAGAAAGAAACATTTTTAACTATTGGTAAAAGTGGAATGTTAAAATTGTATTTTTAGTCAATGTGAATCATGATAAGTCACTGTGGTTTGAGGGTCTGTAAGTCGTGTGCAGGGTGGGATCCACAGTATACAGCAAAACCACGCACCAGGAAAAAGACTCTAGGCAGTTGGTTGATAAATGATTGTTTTACTTTACCAAAACAAAAAAAAAACATGCAGAAAACAAAAAGAACAGAACAATATATTCACAAGGCCAAAAGCCTACACCCCTATGCTGCGCCACTCGTAATGGAGATTTATACCTCCTTGTCATCAACCTTTGCCTAAAGGCTGCTTTACACGCTGCAATTAATTGTGCGATCGCATTTGCGATCGCACCCGCCCCCATCGTTTGTGCGGCACGGTCAATTTGTTGCCCGTGTTGCACAATGCTGTATCCCCCTGTCACACGTACTTACCTTCCAAACGACCTCGCTGTGGGCGGTGAACATCCACTTCCTGAAGGGGGAGGGATGTTCAGCGTCACAGCGACGTCACACAGCGGCCGCCCAATAGAAGCAGAGGGGCGGAGATGAGCGGGACGTAAACATCCCGCCCACCTCCTTCCTTCCGCAATGCCGGCGGGACGCAGGTAAGCTGCAGTTCATCGTTCCTGGGGTGTTACACAGAGTGATGTGTGCTGCCTCGGGAACAATGAACAACCGGCGGGCAGAAAGACGTTCAATGTTTTGAAAATGAGCGACGTGTCAACGAGCAACGATAAGGTGAGTATTTTTGCTCGTTCACACTCGCTCGTAGCTGTCACACGCTATGATATGTCTAATGATGCCCGATGTGTGTCACTTACGACGTGACCCCGACGACATATCGCCCGATATATCGTAGCGTGTAAAGCCCGCTTAACCAAGGGGTTGTCTAAACTATCGCCTAATACCTGGTAATCTCTCTGGGTAGCAGGAGTAATTGTGTGTGTGTGAACACACCCTACCAGTGGTGCAGCATAAGAGCTTACAACTTATCTACCTAAACATAAACAAAACCCTCTAAGGGGTGCTTCACACACAGCGAGCTCGCTGCCGAGATCGCTGCTGAGTCACGTTTTTTGTGACGCAGCAGTGACCTAATTAGCGATCTCGCTGTGTGTGACACTGAGCAGCGGTCTGGCCCCTGCTGCGAGATCGCTGCTCGTTACACACAGCCCTGGTTCGTTTTCTTCAAAGGCGCTCTCCCACTGTGACACACAGATCGCTGTGTGTGACAGCGAGAGAGCGACGAAATGAAGCGAGCAGGGAGCAGGAGCCGGCATCTGGCAGCTGCGGTAAGCTGTAACCAAGGTAAACATCGGGTAACCAAGGTGGTTACCCGATATTTACCTTAGTTACCAGCCTCCGCAGCTCTCACGCTGCCTGTGCTGCCGGCTCCGGCTCTCTGCACATGTAGCTGCATTACACATCGGGTTAATTAACCCGATGTGTACTGTAGCTAGGAGAGCAAGGAGCCAGCGCTAAGCAGTGTGCGTGGCTCCCTGCTCTCTGCACATGTAGCTGCATTACACATCGGGTTAATTAACCCGATGTGTACTGTAGCTAGGAGAGCAAAGCTAAGCGGTGTGCGCTGGTAACTAATGTAAACATCGGGTAACCATACCCGATGTTTACCTTAGTTACCAGTGTCCGCAGCTTCCAGACGCCAGCTCTGTGCAAGCGCAGCGTCGCTTGCACGTCGCTGCTGGCTGGGGGCTGGTCAATGGTCGCTGGTGAGATCTGCCTGTTTGACAGCTCACCAGCGACCATGTAGCGATGCAGCAGCGATCCTGACCAGGTCAGATCGCTGGTCGGATCGCTGCTGCATCGCTAAAGTGTGAAGGTACCCTAACCCCTCTGAATATCCTTGATTGCTGAAGCCTCACAGATAAGGCAGATGATAAAAGTGGGAAGGCAAACCACACAGCTAGCAACACAGTCCTGGAAATCTTCTAAAGCAACAGTCAATGCAAACAGGTGGCGCTGTCCCTTTAAGATTTTAAGTGTAAAGGCCCAGTCACACACATCGACTTACCAGCGATCACGAAAACGATGCGACCTGATAGGGATCGCAGGTAAGTCGTTGGGAGGTCGCAGGTGAGATGTCACACAGTCAGATCTTACCAGCGATGCAGGAACAATACAGGTCGCAGTAGTGACCTGTATAATGATCTCAGCAGTCACTGTGACCTTGTCACACAGTGTCAAACACAGCGATGTGTCCTGCCCAGCAGGACATCGCCTTTGAAGAAAATGGCCTGGACCATTCTGCAACGACTAGCAATCTCACAGCAGGGGCCTGATCGCTGGTAGGTGTCACACATAACAAGATCGCTAACGGGATCGCTACTGCGTCACGGAAACCGTGACTCAGCTGCGATCTCGCTAGCGATCTCGTTATGTGTGACGGTACCTTTACACGAGTCTTCTCACAATCCACTTAAGTATTTCTGCGGCGGCTTCTTTCTGTTATGCACACCTTTCGTTTTCCATTCAGCTCACATCCAGCACCTCCTCCGGTCTCTCAGTCCACAGCAGAAAACAGTTAGCTGTTGCTATAGTGACCAAACAGTCAAAGGCAGATGCTAAACAGCGCCCCTTGTGACCGGTAAGCAATAATGCATATAATGGACAGTAAATAAGCATTTTGCATTCACAGTGAATAAAGGTCATTAATACACTCTTAGGCCGGCTTTGCACACTACGACATCGCAGGTGCGATGTCGGTGGGGTCAAATCGAAAGTGACGCACATCCGGCGTCACTTGAAATGTCGTAGTGTGTAAAAACTTTTTGATACGATGAACGAGCGCAAAAGCGTCATTGTATCATCGGTGTATTCTCCGACATTTCCATAATACCGGCGCAGCGACAGGTACGATGTTGTTCCTCATTCCTGCGGCAGCACACATCACTGTGTGTTAAGCCGCAGGAGCGAGGAAGATCTTTTATTGTATGCTAATGAGCGTGGGGACTAGTCCCAAGGGCGTTGCTTTCCTTGCTAGTTGGCCTCATTAGCATTTTAGCACGCCCCTGTGCTAATGAATGTGCAGCATCAGAGGATGATCTCACTCACCTCTCCACTGCCATTGCCGCCCAATGCTGGTTTTCGGCTCAGTGCGCATGATCCCAGACTTCCAGTCATGTGTGTCGCCCAGGAAAGGGGGTACTCGGTCCCGGGCAGTACTTGTAATTGGGAATGTCACTTTGGTGGCCATTGCTCGGTCCCGTGCTCTGGTCCCCTTTTGTAATGGGAGATATTTACAGGGATGAATAGAGTTAATGTTATGTGATACCTCCTGCGGGTTGCAGTTAAGGATAGAAAACCGCCGCTGCTAAATATGTGTACTCCCAGAGTTGGTGGTGATTGGAGCAATGGTGTTAGGCCCTCCGCAGGTAGGGCCGACCATGGAAGATGATGAGGGATAATAACAGAGACTACACCAGGTTGTCTTTAACAGTCTCTACTCACTTGGACCCAGGTGTTGCTGGTTCAGGTCTCATGGAGTATCAGTACCAATGTAGTGATCCAGGTTGCTCTGTCCCCGGCACTCTCAGTTGATTGGGTCCCCATAGCGTGGAGTGTTTGGGGGCCCCGACTGTCCCTTTTGGGGTACAGCGGACCCTGTGGGGAGGTAAGTGTCTTGTCGCGTTTTGATGGTATCGGCCCTAGTACCCTAGGTCCCAGGGGGTAGGTCCTGCATCCCCAAGAGGATGTGGTTCCCTGTAGTGCCTTGAGGGTCTCAGGGGTGTTACACATGCGCACTACTTCAGTGTGAAACCAGGACGCATACACCAGACTTTATAGTGTGCAAGACTGAAATACCAGGGTCATGTGCACTGAGCTGAAATCCAGCGTCAGGCAGTGATGGCAGCAGAGAGGTGAGATCATCCTCTGATGCTGCACATTCATTAGCATGTTAGCACACCCAAAAAACCATGAAAATTATATATCAGGGGTAATTAACATGAAAACCAAAAGGAACCCCTAAAACTTCAATTGTAATATTTCAATTAAAACCAGATTTTTCCCACAAATAAAAAAACACATACTGGGGACAATAGATACTGTTTGAGTGCAATTGAACAATCAAAAAATGAACCTCCTAAAATCTCCCAAGCATCAGTGCGCAATGTAGTATATCAATGGGAGAAGAGTTATTTTTGCACATCAAACAAAAATTATGAGTCCCTATAGTAATACAAAAAACAATTATTGCACATCACATGATTTACAATGGTGAATGAAAAAATATTTACTGCAGTGAAAAAGGGGTGTGGCCAAAATAGTTCCTGTTGTGGCCCTACCTTACCGCAGAGGTTGGCACCCTACACCTAGACGCAATGGCGCCCCCGCTTATCGATGGCTCACCCTTCTTTCTTTCCGCTGTTCTCAAGTGCAGCTGGTCTGGGAAAAGGGGGAGTGCGGTAGGATTCCACTGCAGAAAAATCTCAATCAAAAATCGCCACACACAAAAGAAAGGCAATATTAATTTAAATACAGTAATTTCTTATGGACAATGTTAGTTCATGGTAAAGTCTCAAGCCCCATTAAATGCACCAAATCATAATTATAAAGTGCTTAGTGCTACCAGCAGTATTTTCAATAAAGTGCCTCAGTGTTTATATAAAGTGCTATATGTTTATTTACATATATATATATATATATATATATATATATATTTACAATATCCGATAATTTTTATACAGATATCTTTAACCTAGAAATCCTTCTTGGACCCCACTGTATGCATGATAAGGAGATATTCTAGGTGTCAAGAAATCTTAATGACACTTAATCATCCTCAAAAACGCCCAAACAGATCAACAATTGTACTGCAGTACTGTCACCCTTAGCAATATTTATAAGGTGACGCAGGGCATAACTAAATATTTCATAGAAAATATGGGGGGAATACTTCACAGAAGGTACATAGAGAAAATACACACTTCATAGAAGGCACCAATAAAGAGTGGAGCAACAATGATGCCTCTGGTGATAGAACAACAAAGTCCAGGTAACCATAATGATCATCCCAATCTTATATGCATACTACTTAGCTTTTAGAAGATTTAGCAGATTGATTAGTATGTTAGCGCACCCACAGGGGTGTACTAACAGATTAATGGGGCCGACTAGCAAGGGAACTAACGCTCACAGGCAGGGCTGTATTTTGCCTTCGTGCTGCCCTAGGCACTTTAAGTGGTCGCGCCCCTTAGTGACAACGTAAAACTGAGTTTTCGCACACGACATCTGTTTAAGGCAGATCTACTCTGTAAAACACTTTAAAAAGTATCAATGAGAAATGAAGGGCACTAACCCCCCCCCCCCAATGGGAATCACCACAGGCACAGCAAAACATAGCATGAGTATAAAATATTCCCACCACACCGTCCCCACTTATATACTGTGACTGTCACACTGCCCCTAATAAACTACACACTGCCCTCCCTTATAAATTATACCCACCACACCTTCCTCAATTATGAAATATGATCTGCACATTGACCTGACATCATGCTGCCCCCTCCTCACAATGTCCCATGCATGCTGCCCCTTCCTCACAATGTCCCATGCATGCTGCCCCCTCCTCAGTGTCCCATGCATGCTGCTCCCTCCTCACAGTGTCCCATGCATGCTGCTCCCTCCTCACAATGTCCCATGCATGCTTCCCCCTCCTCACAATGTCCCATGCATGCTGCCCCTTCCTCACAATGTCCCATGCATGCTGCCCCCTCCTCAGTGTCCCATGCATGCTGCTCCCTCCTCACAGTGTCCCATGCATGCTTCCCCCTCCTCACAATGTCCCATGCATGCTGCTCCCTCCTCACAATGTCCCATGCATGCTGCCCCCTCCTCAGTGTCCCATGCATGCTGCTCCCTCCTCACAGTGTCCCATGCATGCTTCCCCCTCCTCACAATGTCCCATGCATGCTTCCCCCTCCTCACAATGTCCCATGCATGCTGCTCCCTCCTCACAGTGCCCCATGCATGCTGCCCCCTCCTCACAATGTCCCATGCATGCTGCTCCCTCTTCACAATGTCCCATGCATGCTGCCCCCTCCTCACAATGTCCCATGCATGCTGCCCCCTCCTCACAGTGTCCCATGCATGCTGCTCCCTCCTCACAGTACCCCATGCATGCTGCCCCCTCCTCACAATGTCCCATGCATGCTGCTCCCTCTTCACAATGTCCCATGCATGCTGCCCCCTCCTCACAATGTCCCATGCATGCTGCCCCCTCCTCACAGTGTCCCATGCATGCTGCCCCCTCCTCACAATGTCCCATGCATGCTGCCCCCTCCTCACAGTGTCCCATGCATGCTGCCCCCTCCTCACAGTGTCCCATGCATGCTGCCCCCTCCTCACAATGTCCCATGCATGCTTCCCCCTCCTCACAATGTCCCATGCATGCTGCCTCTCTCCATGAGCTCCTAATGCTGCCTTCCTTTTTTCCATAATGACACCTCCATGCTGCCCCACTCATCATACTAAGACCACCACACTAGCGCTTATGCTGAGACACACACACACACACACACACACTACCCCACTCTTGATATTTGACTCCCCTACATTGTTCCACTCCATACTGAGACCACACATGCTGCCCCTTCTCCATAATGAGCTCCCAATGCTGCCCCCCTCTTATTCTGAGTCCTTACACTCCCCCCCATCGATATTGTCATTGCACTATCCCTCAACCCTTGTCCTCTGTCTCTAGCATTGGCCCCTCTCTCTCATTCCCCCAGCAGCAGCCTCTCTCCCCCCGCCTCCAGCAGCAGCCTCTCCCCCAGCATCAGCCTCTCTCCCCCCCAGCCTCCCCCAGCATCAGCCTCTCTCCCCCCAGCCTCCCTCAGCATCAGCCTCCCTGCTCCCAGCTTACCCCAGCATCAGCCTCTCTCCTCCCAGCCTCCCCCAGCATGAGCCTCCTCCAGCATCAGCCTCTCTCCTCCCAGCCTCCCCCTGCATCAGCCTCCCTGCTCCCAGCTTCCCCCAGCATCAGCCTCCCTCCCCCAGCATCAGCCTCCCTCCTCCCAGCCTCCCCCAGCATCAGCCTCCCTCCTCCCAGCCTCCCAGCCCCCCTCCTCCAAGCCTCCCCCTCCCAGCCTCCCCCAGCATCAGCCTCTCTCCTCCCAGCCTCCCCCAGCATCAGCCTCCCTGCTCCCAGCTTCCCCCAGTATCAGCCTCCCTCCTCCCAGCCTCAGCCTCTCTCTCTCCCCCCAGCCTCCTGCCCAGCCTCCCCTCCCCCCAGCCTCCCCCAGCATCAGCCTCTCTCCTCTCAGCCTCTCTCTCCCCCCAGCCTCCCCCCCAACCTCAGCCTTTCTCTCCCCCCAGCCTCCCCCCCAGCTTTAGCCTCTCTCTCTCCCCCCAGCCTCAGCCTCTCTCTCCCCCCAGCCTCTCTCTCCCCCCAGCCTCCCCCCCAGCCTTAGCCTCTCTCTCCCCCCAGCCTCTCCCCCCAGCCTCAGCCTCTCTCCCCCCAGCCTCAGCCTCTCTCTCCCCCCAGCCTCAGCCTCTCTCTCCCCCCAGCCTCCCTCTCCCCCAGCCTCCCTCTCCCCCAGCCTCAGCTAATCACAGTTAGCACAGGCATTTCTGAGTATGCAGTGCGCCCCTCCCCCCATCACATAGAAATGCCTGTGCTTACTGCTAATTGTGAGTATGCATGCAGTGCCCCCCTCCCCCCATCACATACAGTTAGCACAGGCATTTCTGAGTATGTAGTGCGCCCCTCCCCCCCATCACATAGAAATGCCTGTGCTTACTGCTAATTGTGAGTATGCATGCAGTGCACCCCTCCCCCATCACATACAGTTAGCACAGGCATTTATGAGTATGCAGTGCGCCCCTCCCCCCATCACATACAATTAGCAGTAAGCACAGGCATTTCTGAGTATGCAGTGCGCCCCTCCCCCCATCACATACAATTAGCAGTAAGCACAGGCATTCTGAGTATGCATGCAGACTGCATGCATACTCAGAAATGCCTGTGCTTACTGCTAATTGTATGTGATGGGGGAGGGGCGCACTGCATACTCAGAAATGCCTGTGCTAACTGTATGTGATGGGGGGAGGGGTGCACTGCATGATGCAGTGCACCCCTCCCTCCATCACATACAGTTAGCACAGGCATTTCTGAGTATGCAGTGCTCCCCTCCCCCCATCACATACAGTTAGCAGTAAAGCCCCCCCTTCACATATAGACAGCTTATTACCTGCTCCGGACCCGGTGATTATCCTCCAGACGTCACACTGGTGCCTGCTGTGAGCTCTGCACAGGTTTGGCAAGAAGCTGATTGGAGCGCGCGTGTTGTGACCCCGGAAATGCAGCTGTCGGCAGTTCCGGGTTCAATCAGCTCCCTGTGCCCGTTGCCTGCAGTGTTTTAAAGACGCGGATACATACAAATCAATAGAGGGGCGCCCGTGCGCCCAACACAACACCCCCCTTTACCCCGACCCCCCCGCGAAAAGACTGCAGATTTAGTGGGATAGGTAAAAAAAAAAAAAAAATGTATATTTTTTTTTTTTTTTTGCTGCTAGAAGGCGCCGCCCCCCCGCATTGCGCCGCCCTAGGCACCGGACCACAGGTGCCTAGTGGTAAATACGGCCCTGCTCACAGGACTATTCCCTGCTCTCATTAGCATATTATATAAGATCTTTAGAAATACTTTTTCTAAAGCTCTCTTTATCTATGCTAGTGTATACAGGGACGGTTAGGCATGGATTAGGTATATGCACCCTGAACTGCTCGTAATTCTGGGTGCATTTTCCACCTGACAGGTTCCCTTTAAGAATTACGAATGGAAGCCATGATTCTCAATGAACACTTGCTTGACAGTTTTCATTACTAGAGATGGACAAATAGTGAAATATTTGGTTTGCATTATTCAAGCCAAATAATTTCTATTATTTGTGTATTTATCATGAATAATAAACCCAATACAAGTCAATGGGAAACTCAAATAAATTTCAGGAGGATCTTGGAAGTTGGTCTGGGAGGGCTGTAAAAATGCTGAAATACAGTAGATGGAAAGTGTTGAACCTGAATGGGAACAGCATGGGGAAGATGCCTGGATTTATTTCTGACTCACATTTGGACTCTGGGAATAATATTGTCAGAGTGTTACATTGCTTAAAGTAGGATAGGTAGACTTACTGAGATTCCTCGAGGCTGTCACACAGCTTCCAGGTCCGCTCATTAGATCTCATACATATGCACTGCTTCCTCAACCACCCTCTTTGGCTGCGTCTGTGATTGGCTGCAATCAGACTGCCACCGTGCTTGCATCTCTAATTGGCTGTCCTCACAGTAGCTGTCTGGGTACCTTAATGGAGTATAAAAGTAAATTCCCCCGTATGTAGATACCAGCACAGATAAAGCATTTGGCTACAGGCTGCAGCTCCCAGCAACCTGCGTCATTTTGGTTGTGTATCAAAATAAGAATATGGTTTTTTAAAAATTAAGTATTGAACAAGTTAACCATTTTCAGAGTCAAAATATTTATAAAGGTGCTATTGACATTAATTTCTCACCACATGTCAGTAACAACCCATCCAATCCACACAGGCAAAGAAAACAAACAATAGATGTCCATAAATCTAATGATGTCTAATAATGAGAAATGACATAGGGAAAAAGTATTAACGGTGTTTACTGAAACCTATTTAAGATGTCGTACAAAAGATGCCCCCTGTATGGAGAATCTAGTCGAGTTCAATTTTGGTCTCATCTGATCAAACTATTTTCTCTCAGTATTCCACAGGCTTGTATAAAGTATGGCTTTTTTTATGGATTTTCTGGCTACAAAGTTAAAATCATTGGACAGAATGTCTGTTAATGATTTATCTTGATGTAACATGCAACATGCTATCATATCTGGTTTGCATTTTGTGGGACCATTATTCATATAGAAATAGAACAATGACTCAAACACACATACAGACATTATGTGATCAAGAATTAGAGGGATGGAGTGCTTTGTTAGATTCATGGTCTCCACAGTCATGCAACCTCAGCCCATTTGAGATAGTTTGGGGCAAGCTGAACCGCATTATGAAAGCAAAGCAGCCAGCTAGTGGGTCGCACTTCTTGGAACTCCTTCAAGACTGTTGTAAAGCCAATCCAGTTTACTATCTATTGAAGCTGATAGAGAGAATGCCAAATGTGTGTAAAGCTATCATTATAGTAAGGGGATACTTTGAAGAATCTAAATTTTGAGACATGTTCTGGTTTGTGTCACACATTTCTTTTTTTTGGAACTTTCCATATGTTTAATACTGTAGTTCTGCTCCCTTAAGTCTAAATGTACAATGTGCACATACAAAAAGGAAAATCATTGCATGAACTTTTGACTGGTATTGTATTAACTTACATTGATTCAATTAAAGAGTTAAAGGAAGGAAAAGTACTAGGAATAGTTGAGATGAGTTTATCAGGTACCTTGATTTTCAAAAGCTGAAGGTATCAACAGAATTAAGAATAGTAAAGTCAAGTTTGTTACAAGCTACCTTAATAGCTGAGCTGAGAGTTTGGATGGCATTAGGAAAGCAATTGATAACACAACGGTATGAATGAGCTTTTCGCATTTCATCTATAAAGGTCTGCTTCTTGCAGTCTCCACTGGACAGTTCATGTTGAGATGTGTCTACTACTTTAAGTCTGTGAATCATTTATGAGGGCAGAGATTTGAGGTGCTGTCAATTTGCAATATCTGAGGCTGGTAATTTTGATGATATTTTATTCAATTGGTTGGTTAGGGACCAATAAGAGATTACTATGAAATGGTTATTGGGCAGTAATGAATTGATCAATACATTAGCTAAATATCTCTTTTTTCAAGTAATCTTTAGCAATCATGCAATGAGACAGCTTCAATTTTTCCAATTTTTCGTATGGCTAATTGTATTTTTCATTTCTTTATGTATCATAAGAGCAGTTATGCTTATTTATATTTCTCTGAATTTGGTGTGCAGCTTTCACTTTATATAAATTGGGTATTTTTTAGCTAGCACCCTGTTCACATTTGTAATGGTGTTCCAGCAGTCTTTTTGATTGTTACACTGGGCACTGTAGCATGTTTTCCTTTTTCTCTTGTTAATGCCAGCCCAGAGACCTGTGTGTTGCATGCACCGTCTTTCCCTGCTCTTTTAACACCCTATGGGTAGGGGGCAATTTATGCTACTGTACCACTGTGTCCCTGAAAGGAATTTTAATGTCAAGACTACTACATAGATCTACTAGTTGTGTCTTGTCTGTACTGGCAGTGGTATGGGAGCACCAGCCCTACACCTGTCTCTCATCCACCTTTAGATTTCTTCTGTCAATAGCTTAGGAAGCTAATGGCTATGCCAAAACAGTGGTGCTGGACTGTAAAATGTATTTTTCTTGTTTTGGAAGCTTTTCAACCCCCCTAAAGGTGTTTTCTGTGCCTTACGTTTGGTCTCCCATTGAATCCAATGGGGTTCGGAAAGGTTCGATAAAGGTTCGAAGTTTTGGTGTGATAAAGGTTCAATGAACGTACCATTTGTTTGGTTCAATCCGGTGAACCAAATCGCAGGGGTGTTCGCTCAGATCTACTCTGTAACCCCCGTTGGACAGGTGCGAATGGACCCCGTTGAATTCCCGGCGTGCAAAAACAGAGAGGAAATACAGAAATGTACTGAAGAGCTTGATAAAGCTGCCGTCTCTGCAGCTCAGCAGTTATGGCATGTGTATCAGACGTTAGCAGTAATCAGAAATTCCCATCCCTCCCTCGTGCAATTAAGCCTGTCATTACTGGGACTGTGGGGGACAGAATAAAGGGCTGCTGAGGTCAGGGGATTAAGTATGTCTCAGTATCAGGGGGCATGGGAAATGAGTCTCTGGGGGCATGGACAGCATGGATCCAGGGGGCTTGACCATTGTGGTTCAAGGGGTTTTGGTCAGGGGGCATGACCAGTGGGCTTTGTGGGGCGTGGCTAGTGGTGCATCAGGAGCTCTGTCACAGCAAGGGGCCAGAATGTCCAAATATTGGGGACATGGCCAGTGCTTCTCTGGGGTGCTTAGCTAGTTTCATAGCAGAGTGTACTACTGCAGTAGGGGGAAGTACTCTGTACTACAGAGGAGAAAAAAGTGATCGTTACTGTACAGGTGCACAACGCTGCAGAACAGGGTGGTGGAACATTGGAAGGGGTGTCAACTCCTGCTCAAGCCTATTAAAAATAACCCCCCTTAAGATTATGGGGTCTCTGCTAGTCTGGCAATTTTGAATGAGGGGTGTGAGATGGAAGTGATGTCTGATGAGAGTGGTAGTGGTTTAAATGAGAATGGTGGTGAAAATATGGATTGTGAGGAGGATTTAATGAAGTTGGTGAGATTAATGGAGGTGGCAGTATGAATGTGAACTGTGCTACTGGTGTGAATGGTGTTGCTAGCAACCATGGTGTGGGTGTAAAATGATAATGCCAATGTGAATGGGGGTGTCAGTGCTGCTGGTGGGTCTGCTGACCCCTACTGGTGTCGGAATCCCAGGCCAGGAGTTATGCCAATTTCATCACTGCTGAGGACAATAGTGTGCCTTTGTCCGGAGACTGGGGATAGTGACTTACAACAGAGCCTTTTGGAGGCTCTCAGGAAAGAGGAAAGTTCTATTTCAGTAGCGGGATGGAAGGTTGATCTGTCCATTTAAAAAGACAAACATGGTATGTTCGCCTTCCGCCGAGAGCAAGGGGTAGAGACCCTTTTGACAAAAGGGCCAGTGGGTAGCCATAAGAATGTGGTTGGTCTTTCATGGAATAACGATGAAGCATGCTTTTCTAAAGAATAAAGTGGTGGAGCTTCTGCTGAAGATGAGATTTAAGTTTGATGACATCTATGCCTTTATCCTTCTCTATGGTACCATTTTTTTTTATATCAGTTTCATGAGACCAGAGGGCCTTGAACTTTTCTGGTCCAAGTACAAGCTGGTTCAAAATTAGCCTGAATTGCAAGATTTTATTGCCTATTTCATTAACTCACCAAAATGCAGTTAAGAATGTAACCACTGTGACAGGTAATTGTATTGACATCGTGATCTTGATCTGTCGATATGGTGAGGTGGTCTAGGGCCCTCAAAGAATACGGATAAATTTGACATCTCGTCAGGGGTCTGGACTTTTATGGTTAAATTAAAGGTCCAGGGAAACATAGTTGCCCACATTCCCTCCTCAACCTTTTTGTTTAGGGACCAAATTTTGACCTTTATCAGAGGCAGCCAAAGGTCCGCCACAGGTGCAGCAACCCAAAACACTTTAGTGTGTGGGGTGCAAGGAAATAAAATGTGCGTTCTGAGGGGTTTTGATCCATCTAGCTGCATCCTGCATGGATATTCTGTATAATCTATGTGGTAAATTAGATTATCCATACAGCCGTTGTCCACAATCCTTTGCCAATGCAGTCAGAACGCAAGCAGCTTTGATCAGGCCTTCGCCTCCTTCAAAGGAGAGACCACAAGAGCGGGGTTAAAGGGAAAGATCTGAGAGGCACTGGATAATTACTCTGGACCCTGACACTGGTGCTGTACTTGCAATTGAGTCCTCAGAGGATGAAAAACTGTGTGAGAGGTTAAGAGGATTCAAAGGGAGGACAATAATTATGCCACATCTTTTAAAGAATACTCATACAGTGAAAATGTAGATGAGGATGATCAATTGTGCAAGAAAAAGAAGGTCCAGAGGGTGACCTCTTTGGAGTGAGATCCATCCTGCTTGTTGAACTTGATCCAGGTGCCAGGAGAAGGGCCAATCGGCTACCCTCTAATAGATCTTTCCAACTGGTTCACAGCCATCCAGGATAATGCCTCTTCCATGGAAAAGAAGGGGGATGATGGCAAAACATTGGGGTTGTGGACAAGCTGACGAGGGCTCAAGGGGTTACTGGGTCTTCCTCTCAGGAGGCGAGCAAAATGATCTTGAAGGAGAGACTATCCAGGAGTCTCTAGACAAAAGCAAGGTTCGGTATGGATGAGTCTGTATGCTTGAAAAGGTGCATTATGTCTTCTTCTGAAGGGGATGAGGGGGCAGACAGGAAAGGGAAAAAAAGGATGCCTAACATTACCACTCATGATGGCAGCACTCATTCCGTTGATGCTAGCAACCATTAATGTTCAAACCAAACACAAAAAACTCCTAATAAAAATGTATACTTTATTTCTATACCAATTAAAAAGGTTATATTCATGCAACCATAGACACACAATGTGCATATAGTGTTAGATACACCGGATGGAAAGTGTAAGGGTAATTGTATCTAGGGGCTGTGCAGATCAATGGTAAATAAACCTAATAGATTGAGATGCTGGACCCTAGGGGATATGACTCACCCTTAATTGGTCCCTGCCTAGCAATGGGGCTTAAGGCACCCTAACTTTCTTGGTGCCCCCATTCCATGGTGGCTGCTCCTATTGTATCCCTTACTAACTTGAAGATACCCATCACCAAATTTACCAGAATAAAGTGCTAAGTGCAAAACCACATATACACATACCTCAGACACAAATTAGTAGAGCGGTTGCTACCCAAAGAGTCAACTGCAATAAATATTTACCCTAGGTGACACCTTAGAGTTACCCAGGTCTGGTATCATCAGTAGAGTTGAGCGACGTTCGAGTCGAACGGTTTGCCAATTTCAAGTTCGAGTGATTTTGGAGGGTGTTCAAGTGGTTCAACGAACTCGAACGATTTGCTTCAAGTTCGGCAGTTCGAGTTACCATTCGAGAACGGTTCAATCACCAAAAGCGTGGCTTTTCACTGTAAGTATGTGCGCACGTTATGTATCTGCATGCATCCTGCATCCCCAGCACAATCCTTCTCTCTCTCCTACTCACTGATCACGGGCGCCTCGCTGCACGGCTGTCACAAATCTCCGGCGGCTTTTCCTCTTTTGAAAATGGCTGCCGCTTCATTATTCAATCAGGTATTCCCTGCCTTCCCCGCCCACTGGCGCCCATGATTGGTTGCAGTCAGACACACGCCCCCACGATGAGTGACAGCTGTCTCACTGCAACCAATCACAGCCGCTGGTGGGCGGGTCTATATCGTGCAGTAAAATAAATAAATAAATAATTAAAAAAAAATGCGGTTCCCCCCAATTTTGATACCAGCCAGGATAAAGCCACACGGCTGGAGGCTGGTATTGTCAGGATGGGGAGCGCTACGTTATGGGGAGCCCAACACCCTAACAATATCACCCAGCAGCCGCCCGTAATTGCCGCATCCATTAGATGCGGCAGTCCCGGGACTCTACCCAACTCATCCCGAATTGCCCTGGTGCAGTGGCAATCGGGATAATAACGGGGTTAATCATGGCGGGTGTCTCCTCGAGATACCTTCCATGATTAACCTGTAATTGAAAGTAAAGAAACACACACAGCGAAAAATCCTTTATTTGGAATATAAGACAAAAAAACCCTCATTTACCTCTTTATTGATCCCCAAACAACAATCCAGGTCCGAAGTAATCCACACGATGCTTTCAGCTCTTCTACATGAAGATGACAGGGAGCCCCGTAGAACATGAGCAATCTATGTCCTCTCCACGCAGCACCTGAAGTGAGCCGTGCTGTCACCGGAGACTTTACTCTGCAATGCAGACATCAAGATGACCAAATCTGCCTATGTTTCTCATTAGTGGCAGTGGCTCTATGGTTAGAGCTACTACCTAGGGAGCATTAGTTCACGAGTTCAAGTCCTGGCTGCCCCAGTAAAGAATTTAATTTATTTTAAATTATAATTATTATTTATTTATAATTATAATTTAATTATGCACTGAGGGGAGGAGCCGGACATCAGCTGTGAGCCGCGGGCCACACCTCTAAAATCGGAGCAGTTCACGGAATGAGGCTGCATTGCTCTCTCCTCTCTCTCTTCTCTCTCTTCTCTCTCTCTCCTCTCTCTCTTCTCTCTCTTCTCTCTCTTCTCTCTCCCTCTCCTCTCTCTTCTCTCTCTCTTCTCTCTCTCTCTGTCTCTCTCTGTCTCTTTTTCTCTCTCACTCTTATTCTCTCTTTTTCTCTTTTTTTCTCTCTTTCTCTCTCTTTCTCTCTCTTTCTCTCTCTTTCTCTCTCTTTTTCTCTCTTTCTCTCTCTTTTTCTGTCCTTTTCTCTCTTTTTCTTTCTTTCTCTCTTTTTCTCTCTTTGTCTCTCTTTGTCTCTCTTTCTCCCTCTCTCTCTCTCTCCTCTCTCTTCTCTCTCTTCTCTCTCTCCTTCTCTCTCTCTCCACTCTCTTTTCTCTCTCTTCTCTACTCTTCTCTCCTCTTCTCTCTCTCTTCTCCCTCCTCTCTCTCTCCTCTCTCTCCTTCTCTCTCTTGTCTCTCCTCTCTATCTTCTCTCTCTCTTTCTCTCTCTTCTCTCTCTTCTCTCCTCTTCTCTCCTCTTCTCTCTCTCTCTCTTCTCTCCTCTTCTCTCTCTATTCTCTCTCTCCTCTTTCTCTTCTCTCTCTTCTCTCCTCTTCTCTTCTCTCTCCTCTCTCTTCTCTCTCTCTCTAACCCTCTCTCTTCTCTCTCCTCTCTCTCTTCTCTCCTCTTCTCTTCTCTCTTCTTCTCTCTCTCTTCTATCTCTCCCCTCTTCACTCCTCTTCTCTCTCTCTCTCTTCTCTCCTCTTCTCTCTCTCCTCTCTCTCTTCTCTCTCTCTCTCTCCCTCTCTCTTCTTTTTTTCTCTCTTTTCTCTCTCTTTTCTCTCTCTCAGACTTGGCGATGACCAACTGATGCGGTCACCTGACGGAATCAGCTGACACTATAAGTCGAGTGGTGAGGCCGGCTTTTTACCACCCGGCCAGCTAAACTATCAGCTGCTGCTGTCGGACAGGAGTCTGCACAGAAGTGTGTAATTTGTTGTTTTTTTGTTTTTTTTGCACTGATGCATCAGCTGATTGTATAAAAGCCGTTTATACAATCAGCTGCTGTGTCATGTGATTCAGGCCCTTGAACCTGATACATCATCTGATCGCTTTGCCTTCCAACAAACCGATCAGATGATATTGGATCCGGATTGGACGGCACGGGACCCTTGGCCCAGGATTACTGCGGAGGGGGGTTCTTTATTTCTATAAAGATGGAGTCACTAATTGTGTTGTGTTTTATTTCTAATAAAAATATTTTTCTGTGTTGTGTTTTTTTTTTATCTGTACTAGAAATTCATGGTGGCCATGTCTAATATTGGCGTGACACCATGAATTTCGGGCTTAGGGCCAGTTTATAATATGCAGCTAGCCCTAACTCCATTATTACCCAGCGAACCACCCATCACCAAGGCAGCTGGTAGAGTTGGATACAGCGCCAGAAGATGGCACTTCTTTGAAAGTGCCATTTTCTGGGGTGGATGCGGACTGCAATTCGCAGCAGGGGTGCCCAGAAAGCTTGGGCACCATGCTCTGCGGATTCCAATCCCCAGCTGCCTAGTTGTACCTGGCTGGACACAAAAATTGGGCGAAGCCCACGTCATTTTTTTTTTTTTTTAATTATTTCATGAAATTCTTGAAATAATTAAAAAAAAGGGCTTCTCTATATTTTTGGTTCCCAGCCAGGTACAAATAGGCATCTGGGGGTTGGTGGCAGCCCGTAGCTGCCTGCTGTACCTGGCTAGCATACAAAAACATAGCGAAGCCCACGTAACTTTTTTGGGGGGGGCGAAAAACTCCTACATACAGTCCTGGATGCAGTATGCTGAGCCTTGTAGTTCTGCAGCTTCTGTCTGCTGTCTGTCTGTATGGAGGAGAGCAGACAGCAGCTACAGAACTACAAGGCTCAGCATATTCGATCCAGGACTGTATGCAGGAGTTTTTTGCCCCCCAAAAAAATGACGTGGGCTTCGCCATATTTTTGTATGCTAGCCAGGTACAGCAGGTAGGTATGGCTGCCCCCAACCCCCAGCTGCCTATTTGTACCCGGCTGGGAACTAAAAAAATAGGGAAGCCCTTTTTTTAATTATTTAATGAATTTCATGAAATAATTTCAAGAAATCGACATGGGCTTCGCCCCATTTTTGTGTCCAGCCAGGTACAACTAGGCAGCTGGGGATTGGAATCCGCAGCACAGGTTGGCCCGAGCTTTCTGGGCCCCTCTGCTGTGAATTGCAGTCCGCAGCCGCCCCAGAAAATGGCGCTTTCATAGAAGCGCCATCATCTGGCGCTGTATCCAACTCTTCCAGCATCCCTGAAGCCGGGTGGCTTGCTGGGTAATAATGGGTTAATACTAGCTTTGTTTTACTAGCTAGTATTAAGCCAGAGATTCTTAATGTCAGGCAAGTTTGACCAGGCCATTAAGAATCTCCAACAAAGGCTTAAAAAAAGACACCATACAGAGAAAAAATACTTTAATAGAAATAAGTACACAGACACACTTAGAGACTCCATGTTTATTATTCCCTCTCATCTCTCCACGATCCTGGTCTTCTGTCTTCTTTCTCCTTCAACCCATGCAGCTCTGCTACATCAGACAGCACTGCATGGGAGGAAGACTCTGCTGCTCCCCGTGCAGTCTAATCACTCAGTGAGAGTGAGCAGAGGCTACGGGCTGTAAGCGGTGACGTCACCGCTGCCACCGTTGGTAAAGTAATTTGACAGGCAGGTTACTATTGCAACGGTGCTCCGATCACGTGATTCCCAATGCCAAAATTCACCGGCTGTGGCAGCCAGTCCTTGCATGTGGGCTGACTCTGTAAAGAGCGCCCTCATGCAGGAACGGGGAAGCCGATCATGTGCCAGAGCATCTCGCTAGTACACGGAGATGCACAAACGAGCACCGCGTACCTGAGAGATGCACTGACAGCACCTAGCTTGACGTCTAGCTATGTCACCAGTCTGTAGCCAATCAGATAATACACACGTGACTGGTCACATGCTATTTTTACGTCACAGAAGGTCCTATCATCAGTGCTGGTTACCGGGAGGATGCAGCGATTATCGGAAGGAAAAGCGGCGGGAGACAGAGTGCAGGACACGTCGCAGGGACCTGTGAGTGTAATAGCAATGTTTATTAACTGTATGTGTACATGTATAATGTGTTTTTATATGTTTGTGTTTGCCTGCCATTGTTTTCAATGGGGTTCGAAGGAGTTCGTCGAACGGAGGCTCCGTTCGATGAACCGAACCGAACTCGAACACTAGGGAGGGTGACTCATCTCTAATCATCAGTAATTCACTGGATCCATTGAAATTGAACAATATGAGATCAAGGCACTCTAGATTGTCACTCATTAAATTCACTAGCAATGAAAGAGATGCAAAATAACATACAGCTCACTGGTTGAATGTCTATAATCCAGGGATTACAGTTCACATATAAAGGATAAAGCACCATACTCCATTATTCCAAGAGTAACATGTCCCCAGAAACATCCCTAGAAAGAGGCATGAATCATATCAGATGACTATAGATAGGTGGGTGAGAAAAAGGAATACACCCATTGAGTACTTTACGATTTGTTGGTAGCGCCTCCAGGCCTACTGTCGTGCCATGCATGTCAGCAAAGAATGACAATTCATATGTCCGCAATGCTCAGTTGTGTCTTTGACCTCGCCCTTCTCCCAATGCATTTCCCCCCCATTTGTGCCTCGACACCTGGAGACACCTGGCTATGAGCTCCCCACGGTGTATTGATACTGGGTATATATTTCTTGAACTGTTTGGAAACGACGACTGGGATATGACTTTTTCCCCTGTTGTCAGCTTTGATCCCCTGATGAACCCCTGGCACAAATGGGGGGAAACACGTTGGGAGAAGGGCAAGGCAAAGACACAGATCAGCGATTTTTTTATGCTTTTGCGCTTTATGACCCCGACAATATATCGGTAGCAATATCGCAACGTGTATAGCCCGCCTTAAAGTCACATCAAAACAAGATCCTTAGTAAGGGCTGCACTCCTCTACATTTGCATGAGACCAGGGTATCATATCTCACATCTGTACGAAAACCCAAGCAGGAGTGGACAATTGGTCTCTTGTGGCTGAGCCATATAGCAAAGTAGCAGTTCTTTTTAAAACCACTTTGGTTGAATGCAGACAAGTGAACAAAGTAGAAATGGGGAGGTGCCTGGTCCTAGATGTTTTCATGAGTGAGATTGTGAATGTCTGGTCATAAAAATTAAAACTTTCTTATTTTCTAGCCAATAAGTGATCTTTGGAGGGTATTTCAATAACGTCACAAGATCTTGTGACAGAGGAGGTTCCAGAGATAGACTGGCCTACGACAGCATCACATTGAATAGCATAGTTACTGATGCTCACCTAGTGGATGTCCACATCAGGCACACCCCAGGCCATGAAGGGTTCACCTATTTATGAGGGAACAGTTGTAGGTTCCTTGGATGGGAAGAGTCTACTGAAAGAAAAATTCATCACTCCTTGATGAAGCAGCAGTGAGAAAGTCTTTTAAGGATTTTCTTCAGAGCCAGGTACTATTGCTGGGCAGCACTAAGATGGACTGGTAGGAGATGTTTAAACATCTGGTGGCAAGGTTATTTTGACAGCTTTCGAACCTCATAAACCTGAACAGGGAGCATCTACATCAGAGCCTGAGGAAGAAATTCAAGCACCTAGTTTCGACTAGAGCTAGCTGGGAGGAGGGCTCCAGGGTAAAATTCTTGCTAAAGAGGTGTCCGTATGATAGGCACCCATCCTTGGTTTTTGAGAGGCATTACAGGAAGTACTGCTCACCTGACCATTACAAAAACTGTAGGATGGCAGTGAGTGAAAAGATAGTGACGTGGCTGATGGATAGTATGTAATCCCTGAGAAGGCCCAGATTGGGCATGCTGGAGGTTGTCAATACCTACTACTCAAGCCTCTTAAGAAGGAGGGAACTGGAACAGGGGAAGATGTTGACTTTCTTGGCTATGGCTGTCCCTCAATCAGGAGTAGATCCTTCATTTGATGTTTTGACAGAAGAAATCATAAGGTCTGGATGGGTTGAAATGCGAGTTTTATAAGGATTTTACGGATCCCTTGGTCCCCATAATGACCCATGTCTTTCATCTGGCACCCTGCCAAGGTCTTTGAAGAAGTCAGCTTAGATTATTTTTTACAAAGGGTAAAGATCTGTCCCACATTGCAAATTGGCATCCCACAGCTCTTCTCAATGTAGAAAGGAAAGTTTTGGTAAAGATATTCTTCAATAGGTTGGTGAAATTAGCACTTCAGCTCCTTTCAGGAGTACAACATTGCTCAGTTGCAGTCCAGAGCACTTTTAGTGCTGTTCTTAATGTCTCTGAGGCTGTACAGCAGGGCAAGGCTGGCCACTGGAAGGGGAGGGGGGGGGGTTTGACCATGGGTCAGGCAAAAACCTTTAATTGGGTTAACCATGAGTATCTCTGTACCACTCTTCTGAGGTATGGTTTGCCTGGAGGATTTGTGGATTTTTGTGGACTGGCTGAAGACTCTTTATGCAGGGTCAGAGACATTAATGGTGTTGAATGCTTAAGTTGGACAATATCTTAAGGTGGGATCTGGTGTTCGTCAGGGCACACCACTTAGCCCCTTGCTGTATTTCTTTATTCTTCAGGAAGGTTGATCAAGGACCATTGGCGGGGCTGCATATGGGTGTGGCAATTTCACAGGCAACCTTGAGGATTGTAGCCTATGCCTATGATGTCACGGTCTTTGTCTGTAAGCAAGAGGAGGCAAGGGCAATGATGTCTGAAGTAGAGTGCTATTCAGTGACATACAGATCCAAGGTCAGCTATGATAAGTGTGAAGGTCTTTGGTTGGGAAGAGGGGATCCAACTTTTGCTTTCCCGAACACCCTTCCAGCACTCCAGGAATATGCCAAGGTCCTTGGCATTGAATTTAGTCAGGGTGACTACCAAGAAAAAAACTGGGAAGACAGACAGAAAAATGTGGGGGTTGGTTTTGACTCTGAGGGGAAAGAGTTAACATTTGCAAAGCTTTCATGCTCCCTTTGTTCATATACCTTCGTAGCATTTGTATCTTGCCAGAATCTTAATGAAAATGGGTCTATAGTTTGCTCTGTCAGATTTTATGGGGGAAAACTTAACCTAATTAAACATGAGGCTACTTACCATATGAGGAGAGTAGGAGGGTTGGATATCATCAACCTAGTGGTATTCCTTGTGAATACCTTTTCAAAAAACAATGTGTCAAACCTCTGGAATGAGAGGGCTCCTCAATGGGTATGCTCCTCTAACGGATGGTTTCGGAATTCTTCCAGGAATAAGAGTAAAGTTAAGATTCTTCACGTGTCACATAGACATCTCTTGGCTTATGTTACTCCAGCTCTGAAAGTCATTTGCTGATGGGGTTTTGCAATGTGGGAAGTTAGGACTCTCCCGAGAACACACCTTGCTACGAGAGTCTTGCTGTCATGTTTCCAGAGTCCACTGGTTTGGCTTGGTGCTGCTTCCATGGTAAGCTATATGGGAGAGACAGCTTGAAGTATAGGAAAGCAGAGGACAGGAATTGCCCTTGAGAGGCTGGCACTGATTTGCTGGCAAGCATGGAGTATTTCCTACTTGATTGTCCCTTCAATATAGATGTGTAAGGGGTGGGCAGACCCCTTACAAGGAAGCACAGGTTTTCTCTGAAGTGGTTAATGCTGTCCCCATAGAAACTGTAGAGGAGGGAGGAGGAGCCGGCAGCTTAGGGGGAAAGGAAGTGTGTGCTGAAGGCAGTTGTGTCCGGGACGGGAGAGAAGAAACAGCCAGGGGCAGAGTGTGGAGCTGAGTGGGCAGAAAGAAAGAAAGAAAGAAAGAAAGAAAGAAGGGAGCTGGAAGAACAGGGAAGCCGGAGAGAAAAGGAGCGGGCGGAACCTCATAGTGCGAAGCAGTCCCGGTGTGGGTCCGGGCTGTGGGTAGCCATAAGTGGGAGCCAGGTGAAGTAGAGTAGCCGGGCACATCCCCACTGGAGGAGACGTCAGGGCAGGCTTTCCCCAGCTAAGAAAAGAACGTGAAGTCATCTGTAACTGCCGGTTTTTGGAAAGAGTTGTGAAATAAAGAAGGTCTTTTATTTGCATCGAACCATGCCTGGAGAGTGTTTATACGTCGGACGACATCTGCACCACCACACTCTGCCCCACCAAGACATCTCCCGTCCCGATAGTGACGGCGGAGCCAGGGGTAAGCCTGACAGAAGGGGCCACGACTACAAGCCCAGAGGCGCCCCTGGCACCCCGTTACATGTGGCGTAGTCGGCAGGATCCGGATCGTATGCAAGGGGACCCGCTCCAAGAAGATGGAGACCAAGTGGTGCCCAGGGCCCCTGATCCGGACTTTCAGCGAAGATTTACAGTCCCATGGTGGGAAGAAGAAACAGTGCCTGAGGCGTTGGACCGGGCACAAGATGGCGGCAAGGTGGCCGTCGTCTGTGAAGAAACAGAAAGCGCGCGAAGAATTGGCGCCAAAAGAAGAGCCTGGGGCTGGCCGGTGCCGAAAAAGAAGTTCGGAGTACTCCGCCCAAAGAGGGGAGGTGCCGGTCCCAGGGCACGAAGGAAGATATGTGAAGTGGGCGGTGTTCCAGAGAAAAAGAAAAACCGTCGCGTAGGGGTCGACCTGATGTGTGAGACTGGGGGTGGAGTATACCCAAGAGCGGGAAAAGTAAGCCCACCTCCACTTCCTCCAGCATCTCCACTGACCCCGACGCCATTACCAGAAACGCTGACTCCGAGCAAGATGGAGACTCCAGGAAGACAGCAAGCTGCGGTAGCCGCACTAGTAGCGACTAGCCTGGGCAGAGGACGCCCAAAGCAGACTGCGGCTGCGGAAGGACCCACCCTTAACCTACCGGCTGTGCCAGGAGGACCGGAGCGGCCCACTACACAAGAGGCCGCACAGTGGCAACAGGAAATTGAGTGGGAGGAATGCCAATACCGGCGGCGGTCGCAGCAAAGACCGGTGCTAGCTGAACTCTCCCACCCGAGACGTTGGAGCAACCCGCCAACTACGAGCCCTTCCGGAGGCTGCGCCGGTTGCCCGGACAGTCCCTGTCGGAGTACGTGCAGGCCCAACGAGCCGAATGGCAACGTGCATATCATCCGGAGTGACTTTTCAAGACCGGAAGATGGCGGGCCTGTTTTTGTTCAACACCGACGTTGTTTTGAGCCGGAAGAAGGTGTGTTGTTTGTAACCGTTCAAGTTGCTGAGCCCGGAAGAGAGCCTGATGCTGGACTGAGCCAGGGGCTCCCTCCGCGTCGTTAAGAAGATTTTTGCCGAGTTGTGTTCCTGCCAGCTAACGTCTAAGACCGGGAGTGCTGCAAAAGCCTCCGGGCAGAAACTCCACTAAGACCGGGAGTGCCTGCCGACGGCCTCCGGGCACGACTAAGACCGGGAGCTTCCAGGAGGAACTCCGGGCGCTGGACTGGTGTGCCCTTGCGGGTGCCCTCAGGTGAACATGTTCGCAGTTTCATTAAAATGACTTTGTTTAGTTTTAAAATGTGATTTTAGATTTGTGCCTTGCCGGGAGGCTTAGGCTTAAAGAGGGGAGGTATGTAAGGGGTGGGCAGACCCCTTACAAGGAAGCACAGGTTTTCTCTGAAGTGGTTAATGCTGTCCCCATAGAAACTGTAGAGGAGGGAGGAGGAGCCGGCAGCTTAGGGGGAAAGGAAGTGTGTGCTGAAGGCAGTTGTGTCCGGGACGGGAGAGAAGAAACAGCCAGGGGCAGAGTGTGGAGCTGAGTGGGCAGAAAGAAAGAAAGAAAGAAAGAAGGGAGCTGGAAGAACAGGGAAGCCGGAGAGAAAAGGAGCGGGCGGAACCTCATAGTGCGAAGCAGTCCCGGTGTGGGTCCGGGCTGTGGGTAGCCATAAGTGGGAGCCAGGTGAAGTAGAGTAGCCGGGCACATCCCCACTGGAGGAGACGTCAGGGCAGGCTTTCCTCAGCTAAGAAAAGAACGTGAAGTCATCTGTAACTGCCGGTTTTTGGAAAGAGTTGTGAAATAAAGAATGTCTTTTATTTGCATTGAACCATGCCTGGAGAGTGTTTATACGTCGGACGACATCTGCACCACCACACTCTGCCCCACCAAGGCATCTCCCGTCCCGATAGTGACGGCGGAGCCAGGGGTAAGCCTGACAGAAGGGGCCACGACTACAAGCCCAGAGGCGCCCCTGGCACCCCGTTACAGATGTTTACAGTAGAGTGGCTGGTCTGGAGTGGCGGGTCTCTCCTATGCCGAGTGGGCCTTTGGGGCTTTCAGGGACTTCGAGGGCAGGATCGTACCACTTTATTTTTAATCAGTATAGTGGCTAGGTTCTTCATGAGGAATGTACGTTCCTTAGTGTTGATGAGAAGTAAAATCCACCAGTTAGAAAAAGTCTATAGTAACATAATTGGTGATTTTTCCCTCTCGCTGCCAGTCCCGTCCTTCACGTGTTCCCCGAAGTACCGCTGTCCCCAGCGTGCACGCACAGCGGAGATGATGTGGAGGACGGGACTATCAGCGGCAGCGGCAGCGAGAGGGAAAAATCAATGTTTTCAGCTGCCAATGTCCATCCCCCTCTCGCTGCCGCCGCTGATAGTCCCGTCCTCTACGTGTTCCCCGAAGTACCGCTGTCCTCAGCGTGCACGCACAGGGGAGATGATGGACCCCTCTCGCTGCCACCGCCGCCGCTGATAATCCCGTCCTCCACGCACCTGTCAGCTCCACGCAGTAGCGCGATCAGCTGAGCTGTCTCTGAGGTTACTCGTGGCCACCGCTGGATTCAGCGGTGGCTGCGGGTAACCTCAGTGACAGCTCAGCTGATCGCGCGGCTCTCTTCAGTTGCTGCGTGGAGCTGACCGGAGCGGCGGTGTGTGCTGCTTCTCCGGTCACCTCCATGCAGCAGAGCTGGAAGTGACGCTGGACCATCCTGGATTACGCCGGACATGGAGGGCTTTGTCGGGCTTATTAAATGGGAGAACGAGGGAATTTGTTAGTGGGTTTTTTTTCTAATAAAGGATTTTTTCAGGGGGGTGTTTATTTACTGTAACTTACAGATTAATTATGTAAGGTATCTCAGGGAGACGCCTGACATGATTAATCTAGGACTTATTGGCAGCTATGGGCTGCCAATAACTGCTTATTACCCCGAATTGCCAACGCACCAGGGCAAATCGGGAAGAGCCGGGTACTGTCCCAGAACAGTGCTCCCCATAACGTGGAGCTCCCCATCCTGAGAATACCAGCCTTCAGCCGTATGGCTTTATCTGGCTGGCATTAAAATTGGGGGGGGACCGCACGCCAGTTTTTTTTAATTATTTATTTATTTCTAATTTTTTTTTTCAATTCAACAAGCTTTATGGGCTTGTTTGAACTGAAAAATACATGAAACAATTGTTGACAAAACTGCAGCCAAAAACGCACCAAAAAAGCAGCAAAAACGCAACAAAAAAGCACCTACATTTTTTGTGAGATTTCCAGGCTCTCTCTGACAAGGTGCAGTTTTGACTGCAGTTTTGGCTGCAGTTTTGGCTGCAGTTTGTGAACATGAAATAAAAGCAGCGTGCGCATGTAGCCTTAGAGTCCAAGACCCGGGCACCTGGTTTCTGTTATGAACCCCAAACTTTACCATTGTCATCCATCGAGCGCATTTTGGATGTCATTGTTTGGTATTTAAAAAAAGAGCTGCCATAAGCAGATCTTGATGATTTGCATGTCCAGGTGTATTGAGCATGGTAGATAATTCCTCAGACAACAATTAGTAACTTTATTGTTAGTATGACATGCGTGTAAGTGAGGAGATTTCTGCGTGTGGTGAGCATACTCAATTCTGAAGAAATTCATTTGTATACCATTAACATGTCTGTTGATTCTCTGATTTCCATAATTCCACGACTCTTCCTTCTTGGTGTTTTAATTTTAACGTTATGGAGTGTAACCTGCATAGTGTTTATTACATATACTGTCCTCTTCAATATTTTTTATAATGTCCCATAAAACTCTTTTAAAAAAATGACCATTATCCCAGTCAGACTTAAGAAATTTGAATTCAATGAAATATTGGCTACTGGATATTAAGTACAGTGGAATCTTGGATTATGAGCATAATTGGTTCTGGGAGTGTGCTCTTAAACCAAGTTACTTTTATATCAAAGCTAATTTTCCCATAGGAAATAATTGAAATGCAGACAATTCATTCCACAACCCAAAAATATTTACTGCATTTATACACATTTATTACAGTAACATAAAATAATGTACTGTATTCATATAAAATTATTACAGTACACTAATACAAAATACTGTGCAGTGCAGTAAAAGTATATAAAACAAATTAAACTGCACATTAGCTTCCAATAGAATTGTTGGTATGCGGGAGGTACGCTATATGCCTGCTTTACACGCTTCAATAATTGTTTCAATCCATCGTCGGGGTCAAGTTGTAAGTGATGCACATCCGGCATCGTTCGTGACGTATTTGCGTGTGACACCTACGTGCGATCAAGATTGAACGCAAATACGGTGATCGCATACACGTCGTTTATTCCTCATACATTGGACGTTTTGTTGTATGAACCTAGGCAATTGTAACGTGTGACATCCCTCATACGATTGTGATGTCTGAGGCTATGTGCGCAGGTGTGCGCTCTGCACTGCAGCTTAAAAAAGGTCCGCTTCAGAGCGCAGCTGAAAAGCTACATTCTGAAGCGCCTCACAATGTCTGTCATTCACTAATCTCTGTCAGTCGGTCACTATCTCTGTCCCTCTCTCTCTGTCCATGTCAGTCTATCCCTCTTACCCCCCCTCTCATACTCACCGATCCCCGATCACCGGCGCGGCGCTGCCCATTAAACAATCTCGTATTCCCTGCTTTCCCTGCCCACCGGCGGCTATGATTGGTTACAGTGAGACACGCCCCCACGCTGAGTGACAGGTGTCACACTGCACCCAATCACAGCAGCCAGTGGGCGTGTCTATACTGTGCAGTGAAATAAATAATTAAATAATTAAAAAAAACGGCGTGCGGTCCCCCCCATTTTTAAAACCAGCCAGATAAAGCCATACGGCTGAAGGCTGGTATTCTCAGGATGGGGAGCTCCACGTTATGGGGAGCCCCCCAGCCTAACAATATCAGTCAGCAGCCGCCAAGAATTGCCGCATACATTAGATGCGACAGTTCTGGGACTGTACCCGGCTCTTCCCGATTTGCCCTGGTGCGTTGGCAAATCGGGGTAATAAGGAGTTATTGGCAGCCCATAGCTGACAATAAGTCCTAGATTAATCATGTCAGGCGTCTCCCCGAGATACCTTCCATGATTAATCTGTAAATTACAGTAAATAAACACACACACCCGAAAAAATCCTATATTAGAAATAAAAAACACAAACATACACCCTGGTTAACCACTTTAATCAGCCCCAAAAAGCCCTCCATGTCCGGTGTAATCCAGGATGCTCCAGCGTCGCTTCCAGCTCTGCTGCATGGAGGTGACCGGAGCTGCAGAAGACACCGCCGCTCCTGTCACCTCCACACAGCAACTGAAGACAGCCGCGCGATCGGCTGAGCTATCACTGAGGTTCCCGCTGTCACTGGATCCAGCGGTGGATGCAGCGGTGGCCGCAGGTAACCTCAGTGACAGCTCAGCTGATCGCGCTACTCACCGCCGCTCCTGTGAGCTCCACGCAGGAACTGAGGTGAGTAGCGCGATCAGCTGTGCTGTCACTGAGGTTACCCGCGGCCAACGCTGGATCCAGTGACAGCGGGTAACCTCAGTGACAGCTCAGCCAATCGCGCTACTCATCTCATTAGCTGCGTGGAGGTGACAGGAGGGGCTGTGTCTGCTGCAGCTCCGGTCACCTCCATGCAGCAGCGCTGGATGCGACGCTGAAGCATGCAGGATTCCGCCGGACATGGAGGGCTTTTTGGGGCTGATTAAAGTGGTTAACCAGGGTATATGTTTGTGTTTTTTATTTCTAATAAATGATTTTTTCGGGTGTATGTGTTTATTTACTGTAATTTACAGACTAATCATGGAAGGTGTCTCATAGACGCCTGACATGATTAATCTAGGACTTATTGGCAGCTATGGGCTGCCAATAACTCCTTATTACCCCGATTTGCCAACGCACCAGGGCAAATCGGGAAGAGCCGGGTACAGTCCCAGAACTGTCACATCTAATGTATGCAAAGCAAGAAGGCCTGCGGAGACACCATCACATGTCTCAACGCTGGCAGGAAACTAGCCAGGTCTTTCACCGGGAAGGAACAACCACGGGAAGAGCAGTCTCCAGTCAAGGAGACCACCTATGCCAAACATGGTATCTATCCACAGACAGCCGTTTCGGGGTATTTGCCCCTCATCAGTGTGGAGTAGGTAGGTAGTACTCCACACTGATGAGGGGCAAATACCCCGAAACGGCTGTCTGTGGATGGATACCATGTTTGGCATAAGTGGTCTCCTTGACTGGAGACTGCTCTTCCCGTGGTTGTTCCTTCCCAGTGAAAGACCTGGCTAGTTTCCTGCCAGCATTGAGACATGTGATGGTGTCTCCGCAGGCCTTCTTGCTTTGAATATTACCCAGGGGGCATTGCTCTAGAATCACTGCGTTGAGAAACACGTGATGGTGTCTCCGCAGTGGTGGATGTTGATCTCCCTAAGGTCAACCATCCTTGCTCACATAGTCTTTTACTAGGCAATGCTCCCACTAGCCAGATTCCTACTCCACACTGATGAGGGGCAAATACCCCGAAACGGCTGTCTGTGGATGGATACCATGTTTGGCATAGGTGGTCTCCTTGACTGGAGACTGCTCTTCCCGTGGTTGTTCCTTCCCGGTGAAAGACCTGGCTAGTTTCCTGCCAGCGTTGAGACATGTGATGGTGTCTCCGCAGGCCTTCTTGCTTTGAATATTACCCAGGGGGCATTGCTCTAGAATCACTGCGTTGAGAAACACGTGATGGTGTCTCCGCAGTGGTGGATGTTGATCTCCCTAAGGTCAACCATCCTTGCTCACATAGTCTTTTACTAGGCAATGCTCCCACTAGCCAGATTCCTACTCCACACTGATGAGGGGCAAATACCCCGAAACGGCTGTCTGTGGATGGATACCATGTTTGGCATAGGTGGTCTCCTTGACTGGAGACTGCCCTTCCCGTGGTTGTTCCTTCCCGGTGAAAGACCTGGCTAGTTTCCTGCCAGCGTTGAGACATGTGATGGTGTCTCCGCGGGCCTTCTTGCTTTGAATATTACCCAGGGGGCATTGCTCTAGAATCACTGCGTTGAGAAACACGTGATGGTGTCTCCGCAGTGGTGGATGTTGATCTCCCTAAGGTCAACCATCCTTGCTCACATAGTCTTTTACTAGGCAATGCTCCCACTAGCCAGATTCCTACTCCACACTGATGAGGGGCAAATACCCCGAAACGGCTGTCTGTGGATGGATACCATGTTTGGCATAGGTGGTCTCCTTGACTGGAGACTGCTCTTCCCGTGGTTGTTCCTTCCCGGTGAAAGACCTGGCTAGTTTCCTGCCAGCGTTGAGACATGTGATGGTGTCTCCGCGGGCCTTCTTGCTTTGAATATTACCCAGGGGGCATTGCTCTAGAATCACTGCGTTGAGAAACACGTGATGGTGTCTACGCAGTGGTGGATGTTGATCTCCCTAAGGTCAACCATCCTTGCTTGCATCTAATGTATGCGGAAATTCTGGGTGGCTGTTGGCTGATATTGTTAGGCTGGGGGGCTCCCCATAACGTGGGGCTCCCCATCCTGAGAATACCAGCCTGCAGCCGTATGGCTTTATCTGGCTGGTTTTAAAATTGGGGGGGGACCGTATGCCGTTTTTTTTAATTATTTAATTATTTATTTCACTGCACAGTATAGACACGCCCACCGGCTGCTGTGATTGGGTGCAGTGTGACACCTGTCACTCAGCGTGGGGGGCGTGTCTCACTGTAACCAATCATAGGCGCCGGTGGGCAGGGTAAGCAGGGAATACGAGATTGTTTAATGGGCGGCCGGCTTTTTCAAAATAGTAAAAGCCGCCGGAGCAGTGTGAATGCCGTGCAGCGCCGGGGATCGGGGATCGGTGAGTATATGAGAGAGGGCTGCTCAATTCAGTTACTCAGGAGTTTAGCGGTCACCGGTGAGTCCTTCACGGGTGACCGCTAATCAGGACGCGACACAGACAGAGCCGCAGAATGACAATGAAGTCGGGTGAGGTTCACCTGAGTTCATTCTGACAGTGCGGCTCTGTCTGTGTTTGCTGTCATCTGCCATTCAGCTCTGCTACATGGCTGTCTGTGTCTGCTGTCAGCGGCCATGTAGCAGAGCTGAATGGCAGATGACATAGTAAAAACGCATCCCTACACATTACACACGCTTGGCAAGTCAATAAATAAAAAAAAAAGGGTGCCCAATGCATACGTCACAGAACACATGATCTAAAGGATCGCACACAAAATTGATCAATTTAACATAGACTACTAACGCACGTGTGACAGCAAATGAACGACCTACGTGCGATCTCATTAAATCGCATATGAGACCTGGGCGTGTCACATCGCATACGAGATCGCATACCTAATTGTAAGGTGTAAAGCTGGCTATAGAGAGGAAAAATGATACATAAATATGATAATCTTTATTCTAGTACAATACACAACCTACCCCCCCCCAAATCTATTCTCCCCAAAATAAGGGAAGAACTAAGCCAAATGTGAGGTAGGAATACTGCACAGCACTTAGATTACGGTACAAGTAATGTGCTGCACTGGTTAGGAGAA